>NW_022990358.1:634674-1898618 GCF_902827175.1 Gymnodraco acuticeps
TTCTTCTTTTTTTTTGGGTGGTGTGAATGTGCAGTGAGTGTGTGAGAGAGATTGTGTGCGTGTGGCTTGTATTGAGATGTGGCTGCCCCTGCATGGATATGACAGTTGTGGGAGTGAATGTGCTCAGACTAACGTGCCCCCCCTGCTGTTTGCGTGCAGTCATTGCATCCAGCAGATCGTGGAGGCCGTGCTCCACTGCCATCAAATGGGGGTGGTACACAGAGACCTCAAGGTGAGTGACCTGCAGGGATGTGTGTGTGTGTCTATAAGTGTCTGTGTGTGTGTCTGCGTGTGTGTGTTGAGAGTGATTTGAAGTTGTATTTGTCTGCGTCTCACTGTTGTACCAGACTCTGAAAGCTGGTAAGTGCAGTATTTAAACCTAGCATGTTCGTGCATGTCTGCATGTGTTTGTGCCTTTCCTGTGTGTCAGAAACTAATGTCTGTGCATGCGTTTAAGTGTCGATACTGTGTCGAGTTTATTAAGGTAATGTTTTGAATTGAAATGTAAGTGGAAGAGCAACTTAACAGCAGTTGAAAACCTTGTTTTTTACTCCATATGTTGAAGCTCTCACCTTACTGCAGTGATGTAGAAGTGTACTTCAGGGTGTGTCGGTACACCGTGACATCACTGTGGGGCGTGGTTACAGGTGCATCAGACTTGAAAATGTGGCTTCTCTGCCTGCTGTTAAGTTGTTCTCGAGGTTCATTGCATTTCTCCAAGTTGCAGGCATGATAAGATAAGATAAGATAAGATAAGATTGACTTTATTGATCCCAAATTGGGAAATGTTTTCCTTGAAGCAGCATGTAAAACAAAGTATTGCACATCATTAGAAATAGAAAATAAATAATTATACAATATAAACATCTCAAAATAGAAGATGAAACAGAACTGAAAAGGTGATAATATAAAAGTTGACCGTGAATATAAAAAGCTGTAAACTATATGACAAATACAATACTATTGGGCCAATTTACAGCTAACACAATATAAAAGTAGGATATTATTTACATTTAGTGTGCAAGAATGGCATATTAATATTAAATTAAATATATAACATGTGCAGCAGTGCTAATTACATTCAATCTTAATAATACATTTGAAACGTTCCCCTCAACAGGACACATGTCTTTTGACTGACTTAATCAAGAACACATGCTGTGATTTTACAATCATTCATTTGTAATTGCTCTGAACAACATTAAAAAAAATTGACGCATAAATGAAGATATATTACTGAATAACACACTCATACATACTGTAGGGTGTTGGTAAGCAGATATTATGAGCTCGTTAAGTGTTGATATCTTTGTTCACATTAAATAAATAAGATAAGATCAACCTTTATTTAGCAGCAACATGAACAAGAGGATATTCATGAAAACAAAGGATAGCATATGTAAGAGGTGACACAAGAATACAGATAAAAGATTTTAAAAAGAATGAGATGAACAGTGTATAATAAAATATCAATACTAGAATTAGGTAAGCTGTTTACATTTGTAAAAATATTAATAACTTTGAATGAAAACATATATAACAGCCTCTGTGCAATTTGTAAGTGTTTTCCAATCTCTAAAAAGGGAGCACATTTAGAACAAGGTTATTCTTAATTTGAAGGCTTTACTGTTCATATCATATATATGAATGTTTTATGAGACTCTCCATACTGGCCTCGGCTCACATGTTGTTATTGCATTGAGACTCTGGGGAGCTCCACAATTACTTTACCTGCTGAAGTGTATTAAAGGTTTCCCTCTCAGAGGAGGCTACAGGGAAGGTTGTGCTGTGATTATTTCCCTCGTGGAGGTTTGTTAAGTTATGGAAGAGAGATGTTGTTGTTCTCTCATTAGTTGTTCATGAAACAGGGCTGAAAGTTATTCATGAGTTATCAACTTACCTGAAAAGACAATGACACTTCATATCCAGAGATTGATATTTGATGCTCAGTGTCATCATGTTCTGTATGTTAGTGTGTTCCTTTTAGATACAGAAACAGATAGGAAGATGTACTGTCTCCTTCTTACTGCATGGGAATTATGTTCTCCCCTAATTACATGAATTGTGCAGCTCGCAGTCTTTGTAGAAAGGAAATGTCAACTCGTTCCAGTTGGAGCCATTTACTTTTGAAGTCTTTTTAAAGTTTTTTTTAAGTCTTTTTTTTCTCTAAGTAATTTGAAGTGGTTTTAAAAGTCAGTCATCTTTTGAGAATAGCCAAGATAAGAGCTGCAACAAGAAGCGATTAACCCGTTAGTGGATTGTCTGACGTTAATTAGACTCACCAATGTGTCCCCAAAGTGGCATGCACCCTGACAAAGAAGGACTGTCACATCTTTCATGAATGGACATTTCAATATTTCGTGCTGAGAGGTGATGTACATCTTTTCATGTGACATGATTTGATGGCATAAGGAGCTTCCCCTTCCTCTCTAGCAGTCAAGTGTTTTTTTTAAAATCCTCCAGCAGAGGGTGACATGATGAATGCCCTGCAGCTGGAGCACAACATCCAGCTGTTTCTGTGGAGGACTGATTATTAAGAAATGGCACAAATCAATCACTGTCAACATTAACTGCTTATCAAAACAAGGAGCTGTGTGTGTGCTGTGTTGTTTGTCAGATTGCTTTTACATCGGCGTCAGAGCAGGAACGACTAAAAGACAAGCTGTATTTGGTCTTCCTCAAGTAAACAAATGGCAAAAAAAAGGCTATACAATGTTTTTAAGTCCCATCTGTCTGTCTCAGCCTCGGAGTGTTAGTGGGTTTTAGAGTATGTGAAAGTGTTGCTATGAATTTGTGTAATCTTTAGTTTTTCTTAGTCCTCTGATCTGGATTTAATTGGTTGCATCCAAGTGGTTTGTCACACTTTCAATTCTGCTTTTCTCATATGAAAATGGTAGAGCAGAACCAACCAATGAAGTGACACATTTCTGTTGGAAATCAATCAGACATCTGCAAAAGAAAAGCCACACAGAAGTTTAAAACAACTCAAACCAGCACAAACACTCAACACTAAAACGACCTGACACCAGATACAAAACAACAATAAGAGGCTAAAAAACCACAAAGACAAGCCCATTTCCTACAGACCCAAAATGACCACACAGACTTACAAACAAATGACATTGAGACAATAAAACAACTACATAAGATGTAAACAAATGACTGCCAAAAACACAAAACTACCACGCAAAAAAAGGGTTGTGTCTCTTTCAGTCAGACTTTCTTGCTCCTGTGTGGGAGGAATTACAAATAACAGCTATTCTTTGGCATCCTTTTATCACACTGAATAAGGACTCTTCTTTGTCTTGTTGCTTTCTTCTGGAACATCCCAGATTTAGAAGGTGTTGGGATGATGTTTTTAAGAAATGTGATTTGTAAAATGAGAGTTTTGCTGACGTGACTGTTCTCGTGCAGCCGGAGAACCTGCTGCTGGCCAGCAAGTGTAAGAACGCAGCGGTGAAGCTGGCTGACTTTGGACTGGCTATCGAGGTTCAAGGAGAGCAGCAGGCGTGGTTTGGTATGTAACACTCACAACACACACAACACACACACACACACCACACACACATCTGCAGTGTGCTCGTGTGGACTTAGTTACTTTTAAACATTCAAAAAGTCAAACTGAAGAAGTTGTTTTAAATAATGGTTCTGTGAGTTCAAACAGAGTCCGGCTAAAAGCAGCTTCTAGATGATGTAAGTGAAGCCTTCTGAATATAAAGATCACTTTGAGTTTGGTAGCTGATTAAGATAATCCTAACACAATGAATTTGAAAAAGTAGAATATAAATGTTTAGGGTTAGGGTTAGATATAGTGGAGCAGAAGGATAAAGTATTATTAGTTTTTCGTTTTTTGTATTATGTCATGACCCAAAAGTTTACCACCGCTATTATGTAGTCATATTATTTTTACATTTATTTAATATATATGTATTTTTCTATATATAAATTGTGTTTAGTGGCATTTAGGTGGGCTTTCTGGATCTTCCTGCACTGTATCCATTGCTATATTTGTTATGCTTGTATTTCAAATGGTGCAAATAAACTTAAATTCAATAAACAGAAATAAATACCTTAGTGAAATACCCCAAAAGTACTGTACTTGAGTTTCGTATCACCAAAACAAGAATCTTGACACAAGCTCTTTTTTCCTAAAGCTAACTAAATCATGATCATGAAGAGCATCTTGTGCGTCCTCCAACACTTTTCTAAAGACATTCTTGATAACATGAAATGAATCATAGATGAACAAGTACCTGCTACCCACAGATGGTAGAATGGAGAATCACAGACAGTGCAGTATGTCTCTTAAAAGAAAATCTGCAATAACATCTGCCGGTCCCTCCTCTCCATACCGTCTTCTGATCCTTTTTGTCAGCGTGGCCTCCGGTCTATAAACAAGAAGGGATTTCTGCCTCCTCTTCCTCTAATATTAGACTTATCCGCTCTGTCTGACAGGACTCTTGTTTTCATCTTTCTGTGTAGTTTCTATACCCTTTTTTCATTTGCATTGTGTTGATTTTCAGATTTAGAAAGCTAACAAGGATAAGGACACATGGATTTCAGCCAGATGTAATAAAGTGCATTAAGTGACTTTTGGAGACAGAGCCAATATGAGGATCAATTAGTAATATTGCTGCGGCTAGCCGAAAGCTCTGACTTTTCATTCAACTACATTTCATAATGTACTTAGTGCAGTGATTTTAAGACTGTGTGTAAATGATGCTGCCTCAAAAATCCTCAACATGGCACAAAAAAGGACCGGCTTTTAGTTATTATTCACTACATAATAAACACTCAAATCTAAAGTCTTTAGTGAGTAGTAAATTGAGATTATGGAGTTTGTACATTGGACATGATTCATCACCATGTTGCCCCGTCACTGACAGGTATGGTGTCGCATCAGTTTACATATTTAGCAAGGCCCCTTTATGCTGTGTGAGAGTCCACACATGGCTTACTTAGAGCTTTGACAACTAGAACCTGCTTGCATTAAATTCTCCCAATGTCACTGCTGCTGCGACCTACATGTTGCAGTTAACCAGGCGTTCAGCACAACATGTGACATCTAAACTGAAGTTCACTTTGACACAGATTATCTGAACCCTTCATCAAAAAAGAAACCAAACCTCAACACGGTCAGCCCTGAATAAGTATTACAGATTGTCAGATCTCAGAGATCAAAGGGCTATAGTGAAGGGCTGCTGGAGCCTATATGATATCAAATCAAACAGGAAATGGTTAATTATTCAGTATTTATAATGTATTGAATAACGATTGGTTGATGTTTTCAGCACCACGGACAGCTACATCAAGACTGCTGATAAACAAGTCCTCCAAACAACAAGAACATAATGCTGTTGGTTTTTATGTTTGTTTCGCAAGACAACATTTAATTGTCTTGGACTTCCTTTCATGACGTGACAGTTAAGTTTAGCTTAAAGGTGGGGTAGGTAAGTTTGAGAAACCGGCTCGAAATATACTTTTTGTTATATTCCATGGAATGCTCTTAACATCCCGATAGCAATGAATATCTGAAGTGCTTTGACAATAAATCCATAAAAAAAATGTCATCTGTGGAAGCCGTGATACTGTAAAAAGTACAACCAATCCGTTTAGCGGCTAAACGGATTGGATTGCCGCCCTGTCTGTCAGCCTTCCATCTCGTGCACGCACAAATGTATCTCGTGCCGTCATTGGGCGTGCATTGCGCGTTCATGTGTGTTGGAGGAGGTGCTCTGTAAGGAAGTCTGAAGGTAGGGGCGGATTATTTTCGGCTGTGTACTTTCAAATGTTAGTGCACTCGAGCCGGTTTCTGAAACTTACCTACCCCACCTTTAACTTTAAAGTTAAAATGACAACTCTGTTACAATAACAAACATATGGTTACGTTTGGGGACACTCGTGGTGATGTTTCTTTTTTTAAAAGAAGAGGTTAAATGATGGTTTGAAACTGGAAACAAACAAACCCTGAGTTTTGGTTAATAGAAATCCAAGTAAAAATGTGTTGTAACTAAACCCTGATGTTTGTTTGTGTTTATTTTGCAGGTTTTGCAGGGACTCCCGGCTACTTGTCCCCAGAGGTGCTGAGGAAGGAGGCGTATGGTAAACCAGTAGACATCTGGGCATGTGGTGAGCTCTTTGTTGATGTGTTTCTAACCGCCGCCTCCTCGCTTTCCTTCTCGTCACTCAGACAAAGGTTGTGTTTTCGCTGTGTAGGTGTGATCCTCTACATCCTTTTGGTTGGATACCCTCCGTTCTGGGACGAGGACCAGCACAAACTCTACCAGCAGATCAAAGCCGGAGCGTACGATGTGAGCCTGCCTCTGTTTCTCTCACTGTAAATCCAACATTATGTGGCTCATATCTAATATATGTGGACATGCATTGGTGTGTGTGTTTAGTTTCCCTCCCCAGAGTGGGACACTGTGACTCCAGAGGCTAAAAATCTGATCAACCAGATGCTGACTATCAACCCAGCCAAGAGAATCACTGCCCAGGAGGCTCTGAAGCACCCGTGGGTCTGCGTAAGTACATATAGAGGAACACTTGACATGTTGACACGCTGATGCCTCTAACAAGCTCTTTTAGAGGTATTCTTTAAACTACATTGCTGAATGTTATTGCAATAGAAATATAAAATGAGCACTTTTTGAAATAGATCAGGTAATCAGCTCAACATTCAAAAGAGAAATCACACGTCCAAAAATGATTGAGGGTCACTTTTGTTTTTGTAAAGCCTGGGAAACTGGCAGCTCCATGCTGCTTCTATTGGCTAGCACTCCAACACATTGTACATGATAGGCTAAGGGGCGGGACATCTCTAAGCTGTTGATCAACCACAGAGCCATCCAGCTAACCAATCAGGGCAGACTGGGCTCTGGTTTCAGACAGAGGGTGAAAAGAGGTGCTGCAGCACAGGCAGTATGAGACATGTCCCAGTAGGAGCACTAAATACTGATATGAACCTGGAAATGAGCATGATATTTTAAAATGTAAACAATACATTCCCTGTCTGAATTGCACTGTTTCTATTTCTGTTACGTACTATTCAAGCAAAGAAGAAAAGTATACTACGCGCTCTGTTACTGCAGACCAGAATCGTTCATTGCCGCTGTTTCACACTCACACAAATGTGTCATTTATAAATCCTCCAAAAGCAAGTTTATGAACATCCGTCCCAAGCTGCCAAATATCGGCACCATCTGTTTCAAAACATGCAATCTCTCATATTTGCAGATTCTGGGTCAGCTTATCTTGAAACATGTTGTACCCAGGAGGGCAGAAGAGCAACCTGTCTCAGGGATAAGCACTTCTGTTTGCTCTACATCTTCAAAAGTATCAGGATCATCAGTTTTTTGGAGACACCCGGGAGACTCTAATATGTGCAGTTAAAGTCTAGGAAGAGAAAATAAGAGTTTTACCAGACTTTTTCCACATTTATATAACAACCAGCTGTGTTTTTAAACGCTATGCAAGTGTCTCCACTTACCCGTGATCAATCCTATAACAGTCAACAATTTGAATGTATCTACAGTCTGTCTTCATGCCAAAGCCAGGTGTATCTAAAGAGGCACCGCAGGCAGAGTTTGAAAATACGCCTACACGATTTTGCCAGAAAGTCGTCCCCTAAAGAGCTTCAGAACCAACAGATTTCAGGGAAGCGAGTGTCTCCGACAGCTCCTGCCCACATACACCTGTCACTGTCGGAGCTGCTCCTCTAATGTTTTATTTTCAGCATCTCTTCCTCTCTTGTGTCCTCACAGCAACGCTCCACAGTGGCCTCTATGATGCACAGACAGGAGACCGTCGAGTGCCTGAAGAAGTTTAACGCCAGGAGGAAACTCAAGGTGTGAACATGCTCCATGATGTCTTTCCCTTCTCTGCATCTTCCTCTGTTTACCAAATAACAACACTCAATCCTGAATCTATAGATCCTCCGAAATATCTAATAGTTTTCCGGGTCCCATCTTATATCTACCTTAAGCCCCTTTCAGATATGCAACATGCATCATTACTGGTTTATTCGGTCTGGGAAAGTGACAGCTTCCTCTCATTCGGACTTTTACATTGATGTTTTATTCAGAGATCACATTTACAAAAAGAAGTGCTCCTGCGATATTTGACATCTCACGCGCTCAGAGAGAGATCTTGTCATTCTGTGATCATCTATTTTGTTCTTGAGTGGAAAATGTAATTTCACCCTGGCAATAATGTAAGTTTTATTGGGCGAGAGAGAGAACAGAGATGAGATATCAATTTGATGACAGTGAGGAAGAGGTGTGTTTCCTGTCCTCTGGCAGGCTTTTGAAACTTATTTTTGATGCTTTAATAATCATCATCACGAGTGACGCATCACCGAGACATTTGCACATCAGCTTCATAATGAAATGTTATTATAGAGGGAATGTATCTTTCTTTCCTGCTGCCTTTTTAAAGCAATGAATGGCAGGAGGTTACAATTGTATTATTGTTTAATGCTTAATAGTTCAAATTGTGTGAAGCCTCCTGGAAATGTGTTCATTCATGTTGTTTGAATAAAGGAAGATTGAAAACACTAGGAGTCACCAGGCGAAGATGGACGATAAGCTCCAGCAGATGTGGAGAGAAACGAGCCTCCATTTCAATTGTCTTTTTGCAGATGTTCAGAAAAGTTGGTTACAATTGCACTAAATGTTAGTTTTTGGCCATATTGGTTGTGCAAACGCTTTTCGTTTCCCCTGTTCCCACAGCGAGGGCATGCACTACTGTAATTAGCTAATCTAATATGACAGTAATCTCCCCATCAACAGCATACAATTGTCTCTTTCATAGTGTTTCATGGGTAATTCGATTGATTTCATGACATTTATGCATAACGAATGAAGATTAAGAAAACACAATGGCCATTTTTTTCTGTTTGCATATTTTACCTTGTGCTTCTGCAGCATTTCATTCAAAAGAGATTCAAAAAAATGCTACAAGTCAGACCTGAGAGAGTGCTTTTGTCACTTTGAACAGTGACAAAAGGGTGCTTATTTATACACAACATTTAAAATTGCCATATTATCATAAAGGGATTGCTTGTCTGAAAGAGTGTCCCTCGTTTTTATTTAACCCTCGTCTCCTCCTCTTCCTCCGCAGGGGGCCATTTTGACCACCATGCTCGTCTCCAGGAACTTCTCTGGTGAGTGCAGCTCCCTGAGCAGGAGAGAGGGGGGGGCAGGCTGACATGCCATCTGTCTTCTGCCATCTCTTCATACACGCACGCACACACGCCACACGCACAACACACACACCACAACACACACACACACACACACACACACACACAGACACACACACACGCACATGCACACGCACACACACACACACACACACACACACACACAAGACACACACCCACGCACACGCACACACGCACACACACACACACACACACACACGCACACGCACACGCACACACACACACTTACAACAGGTTGATGGGCGGCACTGTTAGAGTAAGCAGGAAACTCAGCAGAGATATTTGCTCGGTTTTAATGTCCGTAATCTCACACAGTATAACTTGTTTGTCTGATTCTTAAATGCAGTCTGAGTTTGATTCTGTCGAGCCTCTCTGTTCGGTGACATCCGATCGATCACGAAGTACAGAAGTAATAACACATTTCTCTGTACACAACTTATCATATTCAATGTCACACGTAATGAGATCCCGCTTTATTGTGAGGGGGCCCGTGTGGTGGGTTTATTGCCGCTGTAGAGGAATGAATCTTGCTGTAGTTTTTCCACCGGCGCTAACCAGGTTTCCAAATGGTTTATTCACAATAAAAACACATTAATCTCCATAACCTACTATGTGTAATTACAGTATGTAAAGTGCTCTCCTGGTATGCGATTGCATGACCTAGATGTTATTCATAGTAACTATATTGCTGCTTATACACAAGAAATATGAACATGTAATGGTCAGAATGTGATGGCTTGAAGAGCACATTAATAATCCTAAGATAATCACATATTTGATAGTTTATGTTTTCAAGATACAAATACAAGCTAGTTCCCCACCAAGAACAATGCAAAGAGATGATATTTATCCTTAACCACAGGAATGTTTTTTGAACATAAAAACACATCATAACTCCTTTTGTTAATCAGATCCTTTAGATTTGTTCGTCAAATAATTTTTGAAAGATGTATATGTACTTTTACAGTTGAAATACTTTCTTGTTAACAAACTGTATACAAAATAAATACAATCGGCACCATCTTTACCAATTTCAAAGTAATAAACACATTATTGCATCAATCATGTTAATTAAATACTATCATATATTTTATCCTGTGTCCTTTTACTTGTTGCTACTTGATACACTTTGATGCTAACTTATAAAAAGTACTTGTAAAATAGTATTTCTACATTGTTGTGTTTGTACTTTTACTTAAGTTAAAGTACCACTGTCTTTGTGGGGAAAACTGTTTCTTCAACACATTTCTGTCACCTAAAAGCAAACCTGTACACTGTCATGTAAACATATTTGAAGAGCTTACAGCAGTTGCTGATATCAGCTGTTACACAGTAGACTATAGAATAAGTGAAGCCTGACCAGTGTATCTTTGAACCAATCACAATCAGAGGAGCCTTATAACAGGAATGACATAACACACACTCTAATGCATCCATCTGTTTACTTTACCCTGTGGAAGTCTACTGTTGGAAGAATAACACCACAATGGACAGATGGACTATTTTATGTAAAGAATATCCATATTACGCAATGCACTATTCTTCAAAGAGGTTTTCCTTTATTTGATTAAATACATCAACTAACAAGTATTGTGTGTTTATCAAACCATTTACATATTCTTAATCTGTGCCATAGAGCTCCATTATTGTCCAAAGAACTATCAAAACACACCAATTAGCACCCCTGTTGCACTGGGTGACATGTTTGTTCATTACTGTGAACACAAACGTTCAACTTAATCCCACACACACCACCCTGCTGCTCATTGTTGTCCCCACAAATGTACTTTGTACTCCTGTTTGTTTGATAAAACGACAGGGGCCAGATCTTTAAGGAAACAGCTGAGATTTCTTTTAAAACGTGTTTTTAAAGATGTACATCTCCAATAAGAACACATTATTCCTGCCATCTTTATTCTGAAAAGAAAAGCATTATCAACGAATAGCTACTACATATTTTTACTTTTCTTCTTTATATAAATTGTATTTTGTCTTTTATCAGACATTTTACTTCTTATATATATTTATATATAAATATATGTGTGTATCTATTTTTAATTATATATTTCTTTTATATTTACTTCGCACATGTTACTTTAAACTTTTTTATGTTTATATACATGTTTTTATTTTTGAATGTATCTTTTATTTTATTTGATCATGTCTTGTATTAAAAATGTTACTTCTTATGTTTACATAAATATATATATATTTGTATTTAATCGTTTTTTGGACATTTAACTTTTATTTGTGTATATACATTATTTTATTTTATTTAGTCTTTTATTGGACATTTGACTTCCTATGATTATATTTCCTTCACACATTTTAATTTAACTTTTTATGTTTATATACAGGTTTTTATTTTGCATTGTATCTTTTATTTTATTCTGAAAAGGAGCAACTGTCAAAATGAAATGTCCTTGGAAAAAGAAAGCATTCTGGATCTCATTCATTCCATTAACCAGTATACTGCACTTCCTCACCCTCTCCCTTCCTCTCTGTGGTCCAGTGGGTCGGCAGACTACAGCCCCCGCCTCCATCAGCAATGTGCCCGGGACCACCTCTGGCATCGTGGAGCAAGGTACTGCTAACCCATCTCAACTGTACCCTTACTCACTACTCTTTCTCTCCTCTCCTAAAACTTCCCATCCTTCCCTTTCCCTGAACTCGGACATGATTAAATGGAAATCCCCCCAGAGTCACAACATCCCACACTAACCCTCAGCTTGTTTTAATCTCTCCTCCTAAATCTTTTTTCCTTCCTCTAATGCTTCTCCAACGTCTGCCAAGGTAAGCATCCACATCTCCTATCTGGAAGCAGAGAGTATTACTGTTCAGATATCTTTGCTTATCATGGGTTGTGCAATAAAGTCACATGTCCCGAGGGGAATTAGGAGACAAATAGCACGTGTGTTGTGTGTGTGTGTGTGTGTGTGTGTGTGTGTGTGTGGTTGTGTGTGTGTGGGGTGTGTGTGTGTGTGTGTTGGGTGTGTGTGTGTTGTGTGTGTGTGTGTGTTGTGTGTGCGGTAGCTTGAATGCAGCTGTGTTTGCAGAAAAGGGATGCATTTGTCTGAGGTGCAAAGGGAAAAAGTGAAGGATGTTTTTTGTGTCTTAAATCATTCATAAACAGCATCAAAACACTTGACAACTTCTGCATGTTTATTTTTGACCTGATATACCGCTTTATTAAAGTGTCATTTATAATTCCTGACCATATATGACCTCTGCCGTTATTCATGCTAATCCAGCGTACTCTTGAGATTAACAAACCCATTATCACATACCTGCATCGCCATCCCACTTCCCAGCATGCTTTCCTCCTAATCTCCCCCCTCTATCTGTAGCTGTGCGTGTGTGAGTGTATTTGGATTATATGGAGAATTAGTTTGACTTTTTTTCCCCGTCATGATGCCCTCTGCTTATCTAACGCGTTGGGCAATGGATCAGGGTTAGGAGGTGCCAGTTGGATGGTGGTTTTTTAAAGTGTGTGTTTATTCGTTGGGTTTTTAATGTCTTTTTACAGGACGGAGGGAGGGTTTTCTTTTTTTGTTTAGAGGGAGGGATACATTCTGTACAGTGTGGCTTTTTGTCTTTCCCTTAAGGGTGGAGAAGGGGAGGACATGTGGACAGACGAGCCTTGTCACTCTGTTTGTGGTCTGCATGTTCAGTTTTGAGTGGTTCACTTTAGCCAGTGCATGCATCAGCGTGCATCTGCAGCTGTGTGTGAGTGAGCAGATCCAGAGAGCTGTGTCATCTGAAGGTGTATGATGTGTACTCTCCCATCTGAGGGTGTGTCTTTCTGCCTCTCTGCAGCAGCCAAGAGTCTCCTCAACAAGAAGACTGATGTCAAGGTAAGCTAGCTCCTCTCTTCTCTTACCTCACTGCCTCGTTTCCTCTGTACAATCCTTTTTCTGCCCGCTGTTCGGACGCCCTTCACGCTCAGAACTACTTTTATTATTCTATAAATATTTCGTCCAAAGGCGTACGAGGTGATTTGACTTTGTCAAGTGCTGCAGCGTTCACATTAATATTTTTTCAAGACAGTCTTTTCAGCCTTAAAGGCACAGCAGATTTTGTTTGTCATTTACTGCCCTACCAGTTCTGTCATTCCTTCATGTTACTCAGAGAGGCATCGTTACCTTCATTTTTTTTATTTATTCAACTTTTATTTAGCCAGGAGCCGTCTCATTGAGATTAAAAATCCTCTTTTTTTATTTACCTCATGACTTTCAGTAAATATGACACAACTGAATATTTGATAGTTCCCAGAAAGTGTAGCTTTTTAAAGCAATCCTGATAAATAAATAATTAAACTTGCTGAAGAACCAGATTAGTATAGAGTATTATTTATGTAGTTTAGCTCCATCAAATACAATAGTTAACATCTTTTATTTAAAATAGTCTATTACAAAAAAAGTGTTAGAATACATGTAGAATAATAGAAAATAAGAACCAATGGCAATGTTTGGAATTTCAAAATGTACCTTTTCTTCTTAAAGATAAGTAATATTTCAAAAACAATATAATAATAATAATTCTATTGAAACATATGTCAGTCAGACAACAGTCACGAAAACACAATTTAAGATACAACAATATCCAATTATTAGATATTGTAAAATGCTCTGAAATGGATGTCATTTCTATCAAAACATCCTGTTAGCATTGTGTGTAGCAACACTCTTTGAAACATTATTTATTGCACTTAACTCTAATCAAATCAAATCAAGTTTTATTTATATAGCACATTTATAAACGATTTTTGGTCGAGCCAAAGTGCTGTACATATAATAAAAATAGCCTACAGTAGAGACGCTTTACAGCAAATACAACAGCACAGATTGTTCAGAATATCAGTATGAGAAAAACGACACCCTCTATCCTTAGACCCTCACATCGTACAAGGAAAAACTTCCAGAGAAAACCCACAGTTTAAGGGGAAAAAATGGGAGAAACCTCAGGGAGAGCAACAGAGGAGGGATCCCTCTCCCAGGACGGACAGACGTGCAATAGATGACGTGTGTAAATCGAAGAGATAATACATTTTACAACATATAGACCGAATGTTAGGAAATGCATGTATCTGTAATAAGAAGATGAATCCACGAGGATGTCAGCTTCAATCCTGTGGAAGCCATCAGGGAAGCAGCATGACGAGACCCAAGGCAGGACCGCAGAGACAGGTTCAGCCACGACCCGAACGTCCATGACTTAATCCAGAACTCAGGATAGAGGATCCAAGACACAGGACTACAGCAAGAGGATCAGCCTCGACTCCGGATCCCGGCGTAGATATAGATACAAAACAAGAAAAAAGATTTGGCTGGGTTAATCGGAACAAGAGAATACATAGACACAGACAGAGAGGGAAAAGGTCATTGGATAAAAGTTATTCTTGATAACCCTCTAGAAAGCTCTCATGAACTTCCCCACTCAATCTATCAAGACCCGAGCAGTTCTATTAGATATAGGATAAGAAACAGAGATAGGGAGCACAACAACCTATCTCTTCGTCAGATGCACTCCCCCGCTTATCTAAGCCACTCTGTACCCCGTTACCCTTTACAAGGCCATAGACCAGCAGAGGGAAAATGGGGGGTGTGTAAGGGTAAGGATTTTTAAGAATAAACCGCAAGCGTCTAAAGGGAAAAAAGATTAAATATAAGGTACTATATTTTAAGTAATCCTATCTACTATTCCTATATTTGAATAATGTATAAACTATTTTAAAAATACTTTATGAAATCCTATGTTATGTTATAAATATTAAAATAAAGAACTAAATGAATAAATAAATAAATAACTAAATAAATAAATGAATAAATAGATACTTAAACAAAAGCCAAAGAGAAAAAGTGAGTTTTAAGTGTTGATTTAAAAACCCCCAGGGTCTGGGCCGACCTCACATGGAGGGGCAAAGTATTCCAGAGCCTAGGGCCAGCCGCTGCGAAAGCTCGATACCCTCGGGTTTTAAGCCTGGTCTTAGGCACTATCAACAACAGCTGATCAGCCGACCTTAAGGCTCTGCCTGGGTGTAGCGATTGGAGGAGTTCGGCTATATAGGCAGGAGCCAGCCCATTTAGGGCTTTAAAAACAAATAAAGGAGTTTCAAAATCTATTCTGAACCGAACTGGAAGCCAGTGCAGTGAGGCCAAAATTGGGGTGATATGGTCGCGCTTTTTATGGCCAGTAAGAAGATGTGCAGCTGCGTTCTGGAACTAGCTGGAGGCGTCTAATGTCTAAACTGTCATTCAAAAAACATCACAAAAGTCACTTTAAGTGTACAAATTAAATACAAACTCAAACTTAAAGAAAAAAAGGACCACTTTCTGACGTAAATCTCACTTTAGGAATATAAAACATGACAAGGCCTCTCACTTCCGACGCTCACTTCTCTCAACTGGTTTATGGGCTGCGTTTTCCTCCTCTCCGCTCTCAGACATTTCAGTTTGGCACAGCTCGCTTTTTGCATCACTCCACTGCAGACATTTTTCATCCAAAATAAAATCCCTGTGCCAAAACCTAAGCTCATTAAAGTATTGGTCCCTGCTCCGTCTCATTTGAAAGAGAGTAGGCCTACTCAGATTCTGCCGTGACTGACGTTATCGCTGCTCCTCTGTTAGCTCCTCTCATCCTCATCCAGTCCCCCACAAGTGTTTGTAATGTGTTTGCACTCAATCAAGTGTCTGTGGTCAGTGTTTAATGACACTCTGTCGCAATTGTGTGTGGTGTGTGTGTGTGTGTGTGTGTGTGTGTAGTGAGTGTGTGTGTGTGTGTGTGTGTGTGTGTGTGGTGTGTGTGTGTGTGTGGTGTGTGTGTGTGTGTGTGTGTGTGTGTGTGTAGTGTGGTGTGTTGTGTGTGTGTGTGTTGCTATGCATGTGTGCTTGCATGAGTCGGTGTGAAGCCTTTGTGTAAACTCTAAGTGAGCAGCTCAATGAAGGTTAGGGTTAGATTTGTCTCGGATGAAGAATAGACCTTTTTATAGCACTCCACAAGCATGACATTTAGTTTTTATCTTGGGACAATATCAAGTACACAAATGTATTATCTTCTCCACATGATAATAATCTCGAGCTATTTTTAGAAGCATAAAAAGGGTAAGGTAGCTGCCACAAACATGTGCATATGTTAAAATGAAGTGTTCCCACTAAATAATGTGTAAGATGTGGATCTTGTTCACAGAAGACTAAAATGTAATATGCACAAGATATATATCTTGTTTACGCAAGATACTTTTTGTGTCCATAGGAAATGGATATTTTTAAAACAAGATAATTAATCATATGCAAAAGATATGGATCATGTTCATACAAGATTGCAGTGTTTCCCACAGATCTGAAATATATTTGGGGGGGGGTTGCGTGGCGAGATGACGTGCCTCTGTAACGTGCAACTGTTACGGTGAGTGAAGCAAGCAGGATCCAAATGCAGATAACGCTGAAAAATGCCTTTATTTCAAGGATAAATAAAAATAACTTGGACAAAACAGAACTCTCATCGGTGAACTCATTCACAAACAAAAGACGAACCAACACTGAACACAGGAAAAGACAAGACTAAATACAGGGAGGGGTAATCACAAGACGAGAAACAGCCGGGCAGGGGAGGAGAAACACAAGGGCCACAGGTGAACACAACCAGACAACTAGACACACCAGGGAAACTAACGACGGGAGGAAAAACACAGGAAGAAGGACCAGACAATAAACCAGGAAGAAAACAAGACGGGGAGAACAGCAAAAATAAACCCAACATACAAAACTACAAACGTGACATAACATAAGAATCCTGACAGAACCCCCCCCCCCTCAAGGGACGGATTCCAGACGTCCCTAAAAAAAACCCACAAAAGTCTAAAACCTCAAGCATTGTGGGTGGAGGGGGTCTGGAGGACGGGTTTTTGGGCTGACAGCCCAGGAGCACAGCAGAGGACCCGGAAGGGATCTCGGGCGGACGGCCCGGGGGCAAGGCAGAAGCCGAGAAGGGGGACTCTGGCGGACGGCCCGGGGGCAAGGCAGAGTCCAAGGTGGGGAACTCGGGTGGACGGCCCGGGGGCAAGGCAGAGTCCAAGGTGGGGGGTCTCGGGCGGACGGCCCGGGGGCAAGGCAGAGTCCATGGTGGGGCGAAGGCCACAGCGGGCAAACTCAGGGGGCCGAGCATGAGGGCGAAGGCAGCGGCAGAAGAGTCAGGGGGCCGGGCCGAGGCGAGGACCGCGGCAGGAAGAGTCAGGGGGCCGAGGGCGAGGACCGCGGCTCTCAGGGGGCCGGGCTCGAGGGCGAAGACCGGACAGTCCGGAGGCCGGGCAGGAAGGCGCTTGGCGGGAGAGCTCCGGAGGCCGGGCAGGACCCGGTGTCGGCCGGACAGGAACCAGAGCCGGTGGGACAGGCTTCGGCAGGATCCCCCACGGAAGAGGACCAGGAGTTGGCAGAACCCCCGGCGAGACAGGTGACGGCGGGACCTCCAACGGAACAAGACATAGGGATTGGCAGGACTCTCAGCGGGTCCTCCAACGGGAACAGGACATAGTGTTGGCAGGACCTCCCGGCAGAAGAGTAGTCGGCGGGACCTCCAACGGCACAGGACATAGGGTTGGCAGGACCCCCGGCAGAAGAGTAGTCGGCGGGACCCCAACGGGACAGGACATAGGGTTGGCAGGACCCCCGGCAGGAGAGTAGTCGGCGGGACCTCCAACGGCACAGGACATAGGGTTGGCAGGACCCCCGGCAGAAGAGTAGTAGTCGGCGGGACCCCAACGGGACAGGACATAGGGTTGGCAGGACCCCCGGCAGGAGAGTAGTCGGCGGGACCTCCAACGGCCACAGGACATAGGGGTTGGCAGGGACCCCCGGCAGAAAGAGTATTCGGCGGACCCCCATCGGGACAGGACATAGGATTGGCAGGACCCCCGGCAGGAGAGTAGTCGGCAGGACCCCCAGCAAGGACAGGACATGGAGTTGGCAGGACCCCCCAGCGGAAGAAGTAGTCGGCGGGGACCCCCAACGGGACAGGACATGGAGCTGGTAGGACCCCCGGCAGGAGAACAGTCGGCGGGACCTCCAACGGCACAGGACACAGGGTGGGCAGGACCCCCGGCAGGAGAGTAGTCGGCGGGACCTCCAACGGGACTGGACATGGAGCTGGCAGGACCCCCAGCGGAACCTCCAACGGCACGGACATAGGGTTGGCAGGACCCCCGGCAGAAGAGTAGTCGACGGGACCCCCAACGGGACAGGAAATAGGGGTTGCAGGACCCTCAGTGGAACCTCCAACGGCACGGACATAGATTGGCAGGAACCCCCGGCAGAAGAATAGCTGGCGGGACCTCCAACGCACAGGACATAGGGTTGGCAGGACCCCCGGCAGAGGAGTCTCATCTTCCTCCTCATCTTCCTCCTCATCTTCCTCCCGCACTCTTCCTCCTCCTCGACTCAGTCTCTCCTGACCTGTTCTTTATGACACGCTCTCTGTTCATTAACCTGGGCCTATTTTTCCTCTTTCAGCCTGTCCTCTTCCTTCCTCTCTTCCCCTGACAGCCCCCCCCTCCCCCTCCCATCTCTCTCCTCGGGTGGCCTGATGCTAATCTCACGAATTATTTCCCACCAGATGATTAATCTATCATTACATAATCACAGCTTCTCCTTTGCTGCACCCTGACGTCACACCACTGCACACAACCTGGAGCTATTTCAGTATTCCTGCATTAGCACGGGCACCTGCTCTCCTTTCTCTCTTCTTTCTCTCTCTCTCTCTCTATTCTCTCTCTATTTCTCTCTCTATTATCTCTATTTCTCTCTCTATTCTCTCTCTCTCTCTATTCTCTCTCTATTCTCTCTCTATTTTGTTAGAGATTTGGAGGATAACTGGTCCGCTTTTCAAATCTCCGCGCGTTCCTATGAAGCTGGTTATAATACAGGAAGGAATCCATATCTACAAAGTAACCGTTCTACTTTAATGGCAATATGACAATGCAATACAATCATTACAATACAACATGATATATACAGTTATATTGTAATGCTTAAGGAGTAATGCCGGCTTACTCCTGCCCTGGTTCGCATACTGCAGAGCTACTTTCACCCGAGGGCAGCATGTGAAGAAGAGGCCGAACGCCAGGGATCCACCGGATATATACCAGAGTAAGAAGGAGGGGTTTGGTGTTAGGTCAGCTGGTCATCTTTTCAGGTCATCTCATTGGGAGACGCAACGCAGCAGGAAACGCAGCAGGAAACCAACAGGCTCACTTTCCAACAAAAGGTCTCAAGGCCTGCATACCTTACACCTCCCCCACAGAGCAATAAAACCCTGTTTACTCCAACCAGCCCAGAATGTTTATAGCCATTTGTAGTCCTTACATTTATGAAAGGATAAAACAGAGAAATCAATATACAACACAAACACAGGTATTGTTTGAACAGTATTCACTTAACTGCTACTATTGATAAGCACCAGAGAAACCCAAGGGACCTCTCTTAATATCACAAACCACTGTAGCTAGATCTAAGTTGAATGCAAATCAGGACATGCTCTCACCTTCCCCCATCTTCCTTTGTCCTCAAAAACACATGTCAACAGGCCCCAAATCCAGCTCACAGTTTTACCCAAATTATTCTCATTTTAAGCTTATCCATAGTTTGCTAACATGAATAAATACAAATATAACTCTACAATTTCTATCTCTATTTCTCTCTCTATTTCTATCTCTATTTCTCTCTCTATTTCTCTCTCTATTTCTCTTTCTATTTCTCTCTCTATTTCTCTCTCTATTTCTCTCTCTATTTCTCTCTCTATTTCTCTCTCTATTTCTCTTTCTATTTCTCTCTCTATTTCTCTCTCTATTTCTCTTCTCACTTTCCAGCCATTTTCCTGGGAATATGCTCTTTTCTTCTCTATAACATCGTATCAATGAGGTTGTTATGCTTTTTTGTAAAGTCTTATATTTAACTTCCAACCCAGTTTAGCTTAGTTCCAAGCTGACTTCATGCCACCTTTGACCTGTAACTCCCCAGTGGTAACAACTGCTGTGAACACAGGCAAAGGACCTTTAAAGGCCAACTCAGGTAGAAAAAAACAGTCTTTACTTAACATAGGCAACCAAAACAAGGATGACAGAATCAGAAAAAACAGGGAAACTATAAATATCGGCTTGAATGTTAGACACAAAGGTACTGAAACAAGACAAGAAAACACTGAATTAAAACAAAAACAGAACCTAAGGAGCAAACCTCACTGTGTGGTGGTTTGCTAATCTGAGTTTCCCAGTTTGCCTTTTCCAATCCATTTATGCTGAGTGTCCCATGGAGCCATGTGCTTCTTTTTGCTCTGATAACAGAAGTGATGACACACTACTCATCAGATTACAATTTGGATAAAGCCTAATGTTTTTGGTGAGCCATTGACATTTCCAATACTATTATTCGGCCATAAGTGTGCTGACACAGATTTAGAAAGTGCTAGTCTCACAGAAACTTAGTCTGAATGCAGCAAATTCTGTTGAGTTGTACTTAAGTTATGATAGAAACATAGATAAATTACATTTAGCTCCATTGCTGTTCAATTTAAATTCAATATTCTCAAATGTGCAATGTGAAAGGTGTTGCTGATAGACATGAACCAACAGAGAATTGCTTTTGTAACTTTCCAACATTTAGAAGCTACAAAGCTAGATTCAACACACATTGTTGGGAGCGAGAGAACAATACCTCAGTATATACATCTAAAATGATGTTTAGTTGAATCCGAGTGTGACTCACAAACAATGGCAGACTCAGAGCTGTGCTTCTCACATACAGGGTGTAATTAATGTGCAAGCTGAGCAAACCACTTTCCTCTGGTTCCTGCTCAATTAAACACCATTACTCAGTCTCACAGCACACGCTCACTTCAAAAGGCTGAACATGTCTTTTGTGTTCTTGTAACTCAAAGATAATTGATCAAGTAGGAATATAAATCACCTCCCCCCCTCCAAAAACAAACTCTCATGTGAGATAAATATCGTGCAGTGCATTGACATTTCTCAGAATTTCCACCTTACCATGCACTTTTTGGGCGAATCTTTCAGCCTGAGTGCTAGAAAACATTTCTCTCCACGTCCTGCTCCTCCTCCAGTGTGTTTGATCAGGTCCATCCTTCTCGATTACAGACTGTTTTCAACTAAATATATGATGCACTGCTCTCTTTGTTCTCCTTCTCCCTTGTCATTATTTACAAAGGAAGAATGCCTCAAATTCATAACAGCTAAACTATTGTCAGCATGCTAATATGCTCACAATGACAATGTTAACATGCTGAAATAGGAACAAGGCTATTGTAAATGTCATTTGTTTCGGAGGTATTTGATGATGAATCAAAGTATTGGCCACATTCAAACTTTGAGGTGATAGTGGACGTAAAAGTCACACAAGTTATTACAAATCACCCTGAGGAGAACCAGATATCATGGCAATTCATCAAAAAGAGAAATTTCTCTCCAAACCAAAATATCTCAACCTGTTCACGGAGTCACGAAATATGGACACCACAGAAAAAGGCTGCAGAGATGATGGATTTGAAATGGGACTTTCCGGCTGGATGCTCGTTTATGCCTCTGGATTGCCGGCAGGATAAACATCACAGCAAATCTACCTTCAAAGAGGGAAATCCAATGCTGGAAAATAGACAGGCTGATTTTTGCCCTTTGATTGTCAGTGACGCTAAAAGGCGACCTTTATGCTCGAGTTAATGCCACAGCTGGGGTCACCTCAGGGCTACACACACTGTCACACACTTCCTGTTTGACTCGGGAATATTTCTTCATTTGTTTCCCATTAGAGTTGCGGTGAGAGATTAATACAGATGGGTGGTTAGCTCACTGCAGGGCCTCTTTTGGGTTGCACTGTTTCTATGAATTCAGATGTATCTATTTTGTATCATTAAGACACATATTTGTGGATTACTGTAATATTGAACTCTCCTTCTAACTTATTCTAAGACCTGCATTTAAAGAGGAAGCAGGGTAAAAAGTCACACTAGTGTTGAAAGCAAGTATGGAGTCACTTCAAAAGTGTTTTTCTATCATTGTGAGGTGTCAGTTTGATAACTCTAGTGACCCTTTGTCTCCCAGAAATCAAATTAAAATACTCAAAAACACGAACAGGTGGTATCATGGGAAATCTACATATTCACGAGTGGTCTTACATCCCTCTTAAGCCATTTCTCTCTCTTACCCTTTTCCATCTTCCGTCTATAATGACCAGAATTTAGTTTCTGACCATTTTCTTCCTATTCAGTCGAACACTCTCCAATTACAGGCAGCCCTGCCGAGGAATATAATGAGCAGAAAAATAGAGATTTCATTGGTTTAAAGCATGAAGTCGCCGTGTCGTGCCTGCATGTGTGTGTTTGTGCCTGCTGTCAGAGTTGGTTATGTGCGTCCTTATAAAACAAGGTGTCTGTATATTTAGCATGCTGGTGGCTGTTTATGGTGTCTTATGTGAATGGCCTGTTTCATAAGCGCTGTGTGTCTTTGTATGCAGTTGGATGTGTGTCTCTCGGGAGAGATACATTAAGAGACTCTAATGTAAGAGCCCATGCAGTTCGACAAAATGGACGTGTATGTCTGACAGATGTTGCAGAGGTGCACAGCTGTCATTGGTTTTTATTCACCATCTGCTAAACAGCATCCCGAGCAGGAGAGGCCAATGAGAACG
Source organism: Gymnodraco acuticeps (assembly GCF_902827175.1). Lineage (NCBI taxonomy): Eukaryota > Metazoa > Chordata > Actinopteri > Perciformes > Bathydraconidae > Gymnodraco > Gymnodraco acuticeps. The sequence goes on from NW_022990358.1 coordinate 657,586, forward strand.
TAAAAGACCAAGGCTGGAGTATCAAAGCTCTGACTGGGATTGATTTCAATCTTACTGCAGGGACAAAAGACATGATGAATTGTAGAAAACCTTTTTATCTAATGAATTCTGTAGTGAGAAATGTGAGGAAACCTTTTTTGATGTACAGCGTGTCATGCTTTCTGTCTGATTGCTCTCTGGAAGTTGAGTGCTCTCCGTTCTTTTCTATTCTTGACTCTGGAGCACTCTTCTGATCCTATCTGTGATTTTTTTGCGTGGTATTACACTTTTTTCCAAAGTAACCACCCACTTTGCAAGCGGCAGATGGCACCTCTCACCATTGTTGCTGAGCACTAATGTAGCACTTTGTGTTCCCTGCACAGCCACAGACAAACAGCACGAGAAACAGCACAGTCACCAGTCCCAAAGGCCACGTCACCGCTGCACTGGTACGCAGCTCTGTGTCCGTCTGTCTGTCGGATCTTTACACTTTTAAAATGGAGAGTGTGTAGGAGTGTGTATGAAAGAACGTGAGGGGGAGAGAGGCGTGATTTATTGCTACGACTTCATTTATTAATTCAAGGTTTGCAGCTTTTTGAGGAATTTGTTGAGAACTTGGGAAATGCACTTCTTCCCCTTCTTGCCAGGAGTTAAATGAAAACACTCTAATGTGTTTACGAGTGGGAGCCGGCGCCATGAGACGGTTAGCCAGTGGTTAAATGTAACTTACTACAATAAGAATAAGGTTTTTTTATTTACTTGAATATTTCCATTTTATGCAACTTTATATTTTAGCCTCACTACATCTCAGAGGGAAATACTGTATGTTGAATTGACTACATTTGTCTGACAGCTTTATGAAGGCTACTTGCTGTATCAGTGTTGCAAACAGCACTTTAAGGTTAAAAAGTAAATTGCCATATAGATAGAAAAAAATATGTTTTGCTTGTTTTATATTCTTAATGATTCCATTTGTAATTCAAAGTGTGTGAGTGTGTGTGAGAGAGAATGATATCCAGCATTAGCACAGATCATTAGCATAGATGGTTAAATCTAGGAACTCTTACAACCATCCTCCATCATTAACCCTTTCAAATCTTCCCATGTATTGCTCACGTCTGACTCTCTATTAATCTTCCTCTTATGTCTCAAACTCTCATTTTGTCCCCATGAAACCTCCCCTCTCTATTGCCTCTTTCCCATGGTCTCGTTTCTCTCCATTCTTCTCCAGGAGCCTCAGACTACTGTTATCTATAATCCAATAGATGGGAACAAGGTACATCTTCCCTCACTCCATCTCTTTATTTCCTGTCCTCTTTTCATTTCTCATCCTCGTCTGCACTCCGTTTCTCTATCTGTGTGGGGTAAAGCTGTATGAAGCTGGATTTGTGTATTTTGGCGTAATATATTTATCTGTGTGTTTCTTTACGCATGAGAGAGATGGAGAGAGTGTGAGAGGCTGGAGCTGTGGTTCCGGTGAGGTGGTTGTGTTACACTGCCCCTCTGTGTTCAGATTAATGGAGCTCAGTGGTTCCCGCTGCTGGCTGAGGAATGTCTGTTAACAGATTAACCCCCCTGTCACCCAGCTGTGGAGAGTGTGTGTCACGGTGGCTAAACGTCATGTGCTTTGCAGTTGTGTGTGTCCGTCAGCAGTGTGCTACTGAGTCACACGTACAGCTGTATCTGTTGCTGTATTTTTGGCCGGTGTGTTAAAGTTGAGTCGTGCTGTAGATTCGATGCCAGAAATGGTGTTAGTGAGTGTGTCTCTGCGAGTGTGTGTATGCTTTTGATGTGATTTTGCAATTAATATTTGTGTCTGTGCACTTTGCAGGGATCCTCTGACAGCAGCAGCACCACTGTTGAGGATGAGGATGTGAAAGGTGAGCTTATTTTAAAGCATTGGTTACTTTGCTTCAGATTATTAAAACAAGACTAGCTCATGACATATTATTACAGTATGATACATCTATCCTGCGGTATATACACTTTTTTACTACTGCAATTCTATTTTTAATGGTCTCCCTAAAAAATCTTTAATGAAATTGCAAACCTTTCAGAATGCTGCGGCCAGGATTTGAACAAACACAAAAAAGAGATCACATTTCCCCTGTGCTGAGCATCACTGCACTATTTACAGTGTCTTTCAGAATTGATTTTAAAGTGCTTTTAAAGATTTACAAAGCTATACATAACCTTGCCCTTCCACACAGTGACTGCCTTTCATTTTAAAAACCTACAAGGACACTCAGATCCTCCAATGCATTTCTTTTAGCAGTACAGAAAGTATTTTACAAGAAATCTGGGGAGGCTGCTTTCTGTTTCTAGGCCCCCAAACTGTGGACCAGCCTCCCCTTGGATCTTATCAAACTCCATTTAAATTGTTTTAAGTCAATTAAAGACCTATCTTTTTAATTTGGTCATTTTAGTGGGATCACTGTTCATGTTTTATCGTTCCACGTTCTGTGAAATAACTATTTTTGTTTGATTATAACTTGTTTTTAATGATGTTCCTCACTCTTTATTCTGTATCTTGTCTTACTCTGCAAAGCACGTTGGGCTGCATCTTGCATGAAAGGTGCTATATCAATAAAGTTGTATCATTATTATTATTATTATTATTATTATTATTATTATGAATTGAACTCCACTTTTACCTGCTGCAACATTAAAGTTATCACATAGGTAATCACTTTTGTTCTTGTACTTAATCCCAATCATTTAGTACACTGTGGTAATGCTACTTTTAGCTACATTAATATTCCATAAATGATGCCTTTAGAGAGTGTAACTGTACATTTCACATCAGTTCATTATTAACTTAAAAAGTGCAGATCTCTGCCATGAGTGTCTTTAAATAACCATTGCTGTAATGTCTTTTGAACGAATCCGGACCACAAGTGTCTCACTTTGATTTGCAAATATGGACAGGAATCTTTGTTAACACCTAAAGGAAACATGATTCAAAACTGTTGATGATCACCTGCGGCACCTTCTTGCAAGTTAAAAGGAGTGAGCCCTTAATAATGGAAGAAAACAGTCAATTAGTAACCATGAGAGGTCCTTAAGCATACAGCCATAACTGTTTCTTTAATAGTTGTATTTTATCTCCATAATAAGGTGTAATCTTTTACAAAGACAGTACATCCGAACCTTAAGCCTTGAAAACCCTCCAGATTGAACCTTCGACCCCTTGGTGGGTCTAGACCGCCTGTTGCAATGCACTGTAATCATGTGAAGGCAAAAACCTTTCCAAAATATAACTCAAAGCCTTGACAAATAAAACACTAAATGATCTGTGCACTAATAGAGGTAGGTAAGTAAATATTGTGTTTGGGTGAAATTAACCTTTACGTCAAATATTACATTTATACTGTGATGTTTCTACTTTTACAGAGCCTTTTTTTATTGCATTGAACTCAACTTTACTAGAATAAAGTGGAACATTTATAAGAAAACACTTTGATATATTCTGATATCACAGTGGTAAATGTACAAGAAAAATCTCACAAATTAATAACTTTAAATACAAAGAAAATAGAAGGTTTTTTGGGGGATATTACACACTTAACCCGGTTCAGTATTTTTTAAATATATTTGTCCTAATGGGGTCTGGTATGGAGGCTCAAGATTAAATAAAGAACTCCAAACAGACAGAGAGACTGAGATACTGAGTGAGGGGAGGGAGTAAGAGGGAGAGAGGGAGAGAGGGAGAGAGGGAGAGGAGAGAGAGGGAGAGAGAGGGAGTAAATCAGAGCGAGCTAAGCCTCCTCTCAGTGGTGGAAGTAAATGAGGGGAGAAGCAGGACACAGTAAATCTCCTCTAAAGCGCTGGGACAAGAATAGCGTGATGAGCTCAAGTAACTTCACATGCGAACAAGAGATGTGATGGGAGATGGATGGACAGTGGCACAGCATCTACACCGGGCAGAAAGTGACTTTTTAGCATTTCTAATAAAAGGTGGATATGTAGGCGAGGATCATGGAGAGGGGAACAACTTTCTGCATGGAATAAGTTTTGATATGTGCTGTAGCATGGTGGAGTTTTCACTGAGGACTTTTACAACTCACAATGAATAACGTGGTATTAGGTAAGTTCATCCTCAGTGTGGCCGTTAATGTATGTGAATGAGTTGCCTAATGAGCTGAGTTAAGTGCACTGTGGCTTTATTATCTGGTTGAATTGCCGTGTGAAATAAAATCACTTTGTTTCTTCTCTGCAGCTCGCAAGCAGGAGATCATAAAGATCACAGAGCAGCTTATTGAAGCCGTGAACAATGGAGACTTTGAGGCGTATGCGTGAGTCCACGTCTAACTCTTTCTGGTTTCTCCACAGCTTGTAGGAAAAGTTTGATTCCATACTGTAAAAATAAAGTTGTCAGCCACAGAGAACCATTCGTCTGATTGACATACAAAGGTGGTCTGTCTTTGCACTAACAGATACAAGAGCAATTACAGTCATTGTTGTACCCTTTCATGCTCTCTTTTTGTCTGCCTACCACATACTTAGGAATAATGCTTAAGCAGATTGAGTGGGAGGTGGACAAAGTGAGTCTGCAGTGGTGGGAGACCTTTTAGACCAGGAGAAGACAATAGATGTTGAATCATGCATTATGAAAGTAAAATATTCATGATGTGATAATACTTAGTACTTTTTGAGACATGTAAGTTATGTTATTTACTAAATCAAGATGACCGCATCGTTAAACAAAATTACAAGACAACAAGTACAATATAAAGATACTAAAGCTACTTAATTATTTGATATTAAGTCACATTTTTTATTTACTTATCACTTTGTTACTATTAAAGATGTGAATTGCTAGTAAAAACATGCACTTTGGCTACTAAGTAAAAATGACAATACAGTGAGTAAATAGTAAGGAGATTGTTGGTCAAAAGTCGTCCAAATAATTACATATTTTGATTTAAATTATTATTTCCTAATACATTTATTTGACAGTTATTCCAAACTTAAAGCTAACAAATCAAAATTATGATTAAAACTTTTTAGGGACAAAATGTAAAGCGTTTAAGAGTTAAGAGATACTAAGTCAAAATCAACTAATTCAATATGATTAATAAGTTAAGCTTTTATAATTTCATGTCTGACTTTCCATTCATTTCTTCTCCCATCACAATACCGCAAAATGGTACTATGATGTCATCAAAATGGGGCAAAGAACATTTGCTTCCTGTTCTGCTATTATATAACTGTGTACAATAATTGCTAAAATAATAGTTTGGATTATTATTGTTCACTAACCAGGAGTTGTACCAGCATAAGCATAATTCACAAGCATAATTGATAATTGATGATGACATTTAAAGGAGATTTTCTGGCCTTATCCGGCATGTTTTTTACAGGAAGATCTGCGACCCCGGTCTGACCTCATTCGAGCCGGAGGGGCTGGGTAATCTGGTGGAGGGGATGGACTTCCATAGATTTTACTTTGACAATCGTAAGACTACTAATTAAAATGATTCCATCCATTAGAGACATTTGGTTAATTCAAATGTTCTAACATTTCATCCGTCTCTCCCATCAGTCCTCTCCAAGAACAGCAAACCCATCCACACCACCATCCTCAACCCTCACGTGCACATGATCGGGGACGAGGCCGCTTGCATCGCCTACATCCGCCTGACCCAGTTTGTGGACGTGCAGGGACATCCCCGCTCCAGCCAATCAGAAGAGACCAGAGTATGGCACCGCAGGGAGAGCCGGTGGCAGAACGTCCACTTCCACTGCTCAGGAGCCCCCGCTGCCCCGCTGCAGGGATGAGGTGCACAGTCAACACTCACACACACTTAGCTTAGCTTAGCATACAGTCTGAAAACAGGGGGAAACAGCTAGCCTTGCCAAAGTTTAACCAAATCAAAAAACACCCCTAAAACGTACTGTTTCTTCCTTTTTTTGTTTATTTGTATAAATGGCATGTTGTGTTTCAATGGAGGTCATGTGCTGTGTTGACTATTTCTTGGCAGGGTGCATTGGCTTTCTGGCTTTTATATTAGTAAAGATGGAAAATACTTAGTTGACAAAAACAAAAAAAGAAACGGAAGGGAAGAAAGGCTGGGGGCTCTTCCCTATTTATTTTGTTAAACTTATAATCGTTAATCTTTTTTTTTTTTAAATAAACCATACACGTAAACATACTCTACATAATTGTGTTTGTGTACAGCTACACAGAGTACATTTTGAATGTATGTGTTGTTGTGTAAGTTCCACTGTCAGCTAACAGGTTTTAGCTTCATGTTGTATTATGTCAGTGTTGTGTTTAAAGCTTGTTTCCATTGCCCCCAAGTGGCCAACAACTCTCCCATAGCAGGTTTAAACAGCTAAATATAACTATTTGTCTCCGTTCTTTCCAGATAAAAGAGACTGATGATTAAGCCGTGAGGAACAGAGAATAAATATATCGAAAATCTGAGAGAGCAGCTCTGAGAGAGGTTCTACACACCCATCTTGCTGTTCTCTCTCCACAACCTCAACAACGGACAGTAACACCTATGCTACCATCATCAAACCTACACTACAGCAGAGGGCGTATCAGCCAAAAGAAAAAGGAAACTCTTTATAGCCTGCGTCATGTCTTCAGTTCCCTGCAGCTGCCCAACACACCTGGACAACATCTGTCCTCTGTGCTGCGAAGCCTCCAGCGGTGCACTCTCCTGCTGAAGATTTACCTTCTTATTTATTCTCAAACATAAATTATTGTCACTTAACTTCTAGTATTATTATGGCTACAGTCTATTGTTGTGCTCTTTCAACTGTACAGTATATTTATCAGTCATTTTAAACCTTTTATTCTGGTATCTTCTTCTTTTTTTTATGACGAGCATGACTCTTACCTCTGTTCCCTGTGGCTGTTTTTCTGCACGACTAATGCTGCCTGTGTGAAATGAACAAACGGTACCGCATGTCTCACAAAGAGACACCGGTGGGTGTATTTAATTATCCGTTTTGTTTTGTTCTTCAATGGAGTTCTGTTTGTTATTATCCTGCTTTCCTCTGGTGTGTAGTTGACCCCAAACCGACGCCTCCGTTTGTTGACCCCTCTAAGCCGCTCTGTGAGACAGTGAAAAACATGCAGCATGCTAACATATTACTGTTGTTCTTAACTGATTCTCTATGTACTGAACATTGCAAGCTAACTACAGAAATTATGACAATGGTTGAAATTATAGTATCACGCTGTTTTTGTACATTTCCAGTTTCATCGTGGTGACTTAACTACAATTATGCTGTAGATGGTATTTAATTGCATGATATTCCAAGTTAATAACATTGGTAAGTTGGGTGTTTTCGTGCATTATGTTGATTTTTCTCTTTTTGGACTGAACTGCTAGCGAGATATAATCTATTGCCTCTATTTTGTGGGCTTTGTAAGTGCATAAACTATTTTTTGTGTTAGTATAATAGTGTACTATAGTGGTGAGGATCATGACAGAATATGCCTTTAAAAGAAATTACTGGATCCAGTTTCAAAATGTCTCTTAACTTTATCAAAGACAAAAATACTGAGGTCCCAACTCTTATTTTTTAGACCAGACTGAAGAAAATGCTACTAAACTAAAAGTTCCCATTAGGGCTAAATTAAGATGTATTTAGTTTTTTAAATGGAGCTGTCTACTTGACTGCACTTCTAAATAAAATACCCCAAAATATTTTTGGAAAGCAAATAAATGCAATTATATCAGGATTGTTTTCTCAGGATTTTAGAAATCCTGACTAAAAAAACTATTGACCAGACAAAATGATATATTTTTTATTCATTCAGTTATAATTTTCCAATAAAGAGGTTTCTGTCGAGTCAGAACCATGCATCTAAAAAGTGCTGTGTAATACAGGAAATATCTTATTCCGGTTTCCTGACAATACACCAGTCTTTCCTCAAGAGGGCGCCGACGTCTAACTACATAGAATTACTGCATATCTGAGTTCAAATGCAGGGTTTAAAATTCAAATGTGATCTGTTTGGTGAGAGTTAGACCTCTAAGTATAATAAGCAGAGTGTGAGAAAGACACAATGACAAACCAATAGAGACAGTTGTCAGGACTCCAGTAACTTCATTTCAAACTACATTTAAAGTGTATTACGATTGCTTTGGTTTATTTTCACTGTGTAAAACTAAGAAGGATGCAAATAAGAGTACAAAGGATTAAATATAACTAAATACCTAAGAAATACAATTCAAAAAAACAAATTAATACTTTGTAAGTGGAGACAGCATTGTGTGCAGGTTGATTTCTGTTTATTTTATTATAATTTGTACCATAAGCATAAAGGTCTTCAAACCGGAACAGTTTCCTGTAGGCCTACTGTCTAATCTTACCAGTGCTTTAAAGGCTACTGGTCATTAATTTCTTATTCAACCAACAATTATTATTCCATTATTTAGTATTTGTTTATCTCAAACACTATTTTAACTGTTTTAAAAGAGCCTTACACAATCAGGAGATATCTTAATGACAATAAATGAACGCCCCTGTATGTAAAACAAAGCTTTTCTTGTTTCTTTTAAAAATGTATTATACTTATACTGAAAATGATGACAATAGTGTGCATTCCAAGTCTAATCAATATTAAAATGTGATCAGATGTAATCAGTGTGTGAATCAATAAAATGACAATGCAAATATGTTCTTTGTGTGAATGTGCTTTTATCCGTCTAGTGATTTTATTGGTCAATTACCATCTGCCTGTACTTTTACAGGGCACAGTTCAACATGTTGGAGTAGAAAGAGCTCAATATAAGGAATCAGTGGGTGTTGATCAAACATCTGATAAAGAATACAACTTTTTTAAAACTATTTCCCTTTTATGCCACTAAATCTGTATACTCTTATAATTTAAGATCTTCTATAAGCGAATAAATATGAAGGTGTGATAAATACTCTCTCGGTGCATTCAAATAGTAAAAGCAATGTTAACATTATCCGGATGGGAAGTTCATTAACTTGCCTTCACATAATCAGCGTCAGGAGGACAAAGGTTGACGTTTACTGCTCTGTTCCAGGCAGTCAGTGCCTTTAATGCAGTCATCTATTAAAGGAAGCAATGAAGCAGAACATATTAATGTACCTGCTGTTAAAGTACAACCTGTAACAAATCATGTTGTAAATCAGCAGTCAGGAAATCAGACATACTGTTGTGATATTTACAGGGAAATGGTGGTTGAATGATCTGGCTAAAAAAGTCGTTTGCTCTTATATAGGGTTAGGGGGATTAGTAGTAGGAAGAGTACATCATTTAAAGCCTAAAGCATTATTTGGAGCTATACTTTTACTTTCATATTTCTATTATCGTAACAGACTCAGGTAAAACATTTTCCTAGAGCAATAAGGTTTATTCATTCCTGAGCTCTTTAGATGTCTTCAAATTCATTTGTTTATAGCTCATACATCTGTTAACAATCCACATATTTATATATTTATACAATAGGCAGTATTTTTATTCCAATATTATTTTATTGTACATTCTGTCCTATCTTCAATTTGACATGTACAGTTTACATACTCATGCATATTTACTTGCATAATTGTAATTTACACTATAGTTCTTGCACTATGTTATTTATTTTTGTTTTGTTAAGTCTTATTGTCTGCTGCACTGTTGGAAGAGGGACTACATATTTTCATTGCCAAGATCTTCGCTGAAGAGATTTTGCACATCACAATAAAACATTTGAATTGAATACTTTTTTCTATATTAAGAAATATTGTACATTTTACATCATCGAAGGAGCTAAGTATTTACTCCTGTGTTGTAATTGTAAGTACACATTTGAGGACAGTTCATACTTTTGCAGACGTCACGAACCCGCGTGACGCAGATCAGCACTAGAGTGATTAGACAGTGCCCGAGCGCGCGACTCAGCTCCTCAGCTCTCGCGCTGCAGTGAGTTTTTTTAGTTCGCACACGCCGCATCCGGCTCGGGCTCTGGATTTCAGGACAGTTTGCTCCTCATTCATCCGGGCAGAGAGCCACGCGAAAACCAGTGACAAAAGGTAACAAACTAGAGAAAAAATTTAACGATTGCGAAAGTTGAAGCTTTGCAGTGAACTTAGAAGAGAGAGACGTTACTTTAACGGACTGTGTGTCCTGCACGTGAGGCTACAGTGACTGAAATGCAGTACCTGCTTCCAGCGTGGAGCTGTGGGTGAATATGTGTGAATGAACTTGTTTTACCGGACAAACAGCTGCTCAGATTGAAAACCCACTCGCATCTTGTCGATTAAACCTAACAGAAAAAAAGCGATTAGAACCTTACAAAATAAGCCAAAAGTTGTCGTAGTTAACGGGTTAAAGCACATTTGAAACTAATGCACCAACACCTTTAATGGTTTGACATATTTGTACCACCATACCTCCATGTGTATGTTTATTGCTGTTCTGAGTTTGTATCTCCATTTGTATTCTAAGGCGTTTTCTATTAAAGAGTCAGCTAAATTAAATGCAATGTAGCTTAAGTGCAATTCCCCACAACGTAAAGCTAAACCGTTTAATTTAACTGTTAAATTCAAGACCCCTGAGTTAAGGTTAGGTGTATTGTTGGGGGCATTGACATGTGGAAGATATACTAAGGCAATGTATGCTAGGAAATGTATATGTGTGTGTGTGTGTGTGTGTGTGGTCTAGCATTACTATACTTGTGGGGACCTAAATCTGTCTACAGTCACGTGTGGGGACTCGCCTCCCTTATGGGGACAAAATGGAGGTCCCCATGAGGGGAATCATTAATTTTAGGGTGAAGACTTGGTTAGGGTTAAGGGTTAGGTTAAGGGTTAGGCATGTGTTGGTTATGGTTAAGGTCTCCAGGAAATGCATGTAAGTCAATGTAATGTCCCCTGAAGTGATGTATACATGGTGTGTGTGTGTGTGTGTGTGTGTGTGTGTGTGTGTGTGTGTGTGTGTGGTGTGTGTGTGTGTGTGTGTGTGTGTGTGTGTGTGTGTGTGTGTGTGTGTGGTGTGTGTGTGTGTGTGTGTGTGTGTGTGAGGGCGTGTGAGGGCTAGGTGTTTGGGGGTGTTCTTTACTCAGATGTATTGGTTATGAGTGGGACGCTCCCCCATGGGTATAGGTGGTCTAGCTATATTTAGGATGTTCAGCATGTACATATAACTTACATGTAGATGACGTTACAGCACATAGTAATTCAATATATATGGTATAAGTTATCACTATATTTAACTAACCCACTATGGTTTTATTTGTACTGTATACATATTTTCTACGCATTGTATCTGAGATCTACAATTGCCAACGACTGCCTCTGTGTAATAGTTGTGCAAATGACAATACAAAAATAAACTAAACTATTTTACAAAGGAGCCACATTTGTGTCCTGATATTTAGCTTCATGACAATAAATACAGTAGTTTAATTTGACTTGATACATAAACTCTCCTGCTGCTTCAAAAACTGACTTGAAACTGTGAATGAATCCACCACTAAACATAGTCCACAAAAAGGCCTACAGAAACATAATCTTATCTTTGCTAACTTGTTGCACATGATGTACAATGTTTCGGTTGCCCAATAGTTACTTTTTCCCTCAACAGGATCCAGTGGACGACCGGCAGAAGAGAAAGAGCAGAAGAAGAGGAGAAGCCAGCAGAGGAGGAACAAGAAGGCAGCTGTTGAGGAGCCTGGAGGATCTATTTTGTTCCGGGACAGTGCTGCTGTATCTTTCTTCCAGGAATAAGGAGGGATAGTAGCTGTGGCTGATCTGCAGCCATGCATCGCTTAAGGACTACAATGGCAAGGCTTCGGCCTTTAACGGCTGCACAGTCAGCCCAGAGCATATCGCAGCCCAGACTCTTGGCGATAGAAGGGGGTTTACGGACGTTTAAGCCTGCGAGGCGCCTGAACACATCTGTGGCTGCTGAGCCCTTTCTTAATGGCACTAGCTCTAACTATGTGGAGGAGATGTACTATGCATGGCTGGAAAACCCCAGGAATGTCCACAAGGTAATGTACAGCTTGTGCTTGTATTTGATATGTTCACACAAAACAGGTTCAGGTCAGGTTTACTATTCACTAGGGCCCCTTCACTTTCCTTCTGATAGGCCCTACAACAAATGTTTCTCAATGTTTACAGATACCTGTACAGCAGTTAGTAGGGTAAAGGTAAGCGTAGACACTTCTGCAGGGACGTGCACAGACATTTGGAGGGGCTATTGCTCTAAACTGGAAAAAGGGCCTCCCCCCCCGAAAAAAACACAAGACCTTTTGAAAATTCTAACATAAACTCATAAAATAAAAACACAACACTGTCATTGCAAGTGACACTCAGTTGACTTTTATGTCCAACTGCTAAATTAGTTATTCAGGCACATTTTTTGTTGCGGTCCATATCTCATTAAAATATCTAATGTTAGTAACTATTAAAGAAACAATGGGGACAATTCTGTTTTAATGTAGTTTTACCGTTGTTACTGCTGTGCTACTGATAACATAGGGCTTCTATAATTACCTTAAATAAACTCACTAATTAATTAAACCAGTTCAATACGCATTATTCTTATCATTCTTTATGAGCGTAGTAACGGTAAGGTATCTAATTACTTATTTATTTAGAATTCCATAACTTAATAACAGAGATGGTCAGGCTAAAGTGGAGACATGGCAGAAATCCTACAATAAAGCGGGACAGTGAAGTGTTCTCCGTGAGAGGGCGATCAAGAAAAGAGAGCGAGGGTGAGGGAGTTCACGGAGCAGAGTAAAAGACACAGAAAGACAGAAGCACAATAACAAGTATATTTAGGTGTTTTTTTTAAGTAACCGACGGTGTCAAGAGGAAGTAAAGTCCCCTGGTTTGTCCCCTATACTCTAACGGGCAGGAGCCAGGGCAGGCGTTTGGTGTGATCACCATAGCCATATGAGGTTGGACTCGGAGGGCTTTCCTTTGCTTCCAGCTGTCAGATTGTAAACAAAGTCACGTGACTGAGGGCAGATGACAGCACGGACAAGGTGTGTTTCCCGCAGCGAGACGCTACAATACTAATTGTGGACTTATCATGTTGATTCGGCCACAATAGAAAACAAAAAAAATCTTGCTCTCTCCAGAGGGGCAGGTCAGGCAAAAATGGCAAAAGGGCCGTTGCCCGGGCAACATTAGCCCGTACCTGTGCACGTCCCTGCACTACTGGTACTCTGGGTGTTTGTGTATTTGCTTATGCATGTTTGACATCTCAGGAACCACAGCAGCGAGCAATAGTTCAAAAAGTGAATGACACGCAGCACAGCAGAGGAAAAAACACACATTGTGAGTGTGCTTATTTCACATTGAAAGATGTTGAACCCAGGAAACAAAGTAGGTTTACATACGTTGTACAATTACATATCTCATTACGATTGTACTAATATCATATAGACGTTTTTGAACAACATCCCTACTGCAATAAACCTCATTAGCACCTAAGTGGCCAAACTGACGTCAGCCTGTTAGGGGATTAAAGGGTTTAAATGATCTAAATTTAAATGACTTGATTTACTTGATGATGATGATGATGATGATGATGATGATGATGATGATGATGATGATGATGATGATGATGATGATGGACCAAAAGCAGGTCAGATTCAAATATAATGTAAAAGGATCAGTTTTTGTTCAACCGAAACACATTTTCTTCACTTATCTGTAGTTGGCCATAAAGGTAGTTTAACTTTACTTTTGTCGAGATTTTATGCTATTTCTCCAAACCACAATGTAGTGGTCCTTATAGAATTGATTTTTGTTATTGTATTATTAACACTCAAAAGCAACATCTGTATCCAGACTGTTGGGGAAATAATTTCCAAGGCCCATAACTGTGACCCAGTTTATCAGTTCATACTGTCGTGGCTGAGCACAGGCACCTGTAACCTTGGCTGCTGTGCTCTCAGTGGTTTGCCTCCCTGTTCCTGCCTGTTGGCGTCAGCTGATCGAGGTGTTATGGTTCTATCTTGTTGTGCACAATGTGGATTATTCTCTCAGAACTATCTAAATACATGGGTCTGGGGTAGAGTTCTTCAGAATTGATTGTGGCATATCTACCGTGTGGTCAACTCGTGGCCCGTGACATGTCTTGTGAATTCTCCGGTCGAAGCTCCAAATAAACCGTCAGTGTTTGCCATCAAAGCTCCAGCTCTCCTCGTGTCTCTCTTTGTCCTGTTTCCTATTGCTTCAGAAGTTTCCCCCACACAGACTAAGCGTCCATGCTACTCTAGTCAAAATGCACTCTGAACTTTGAGATAAAAATGTGTTTTGAGGAGGGATTTAAAAGAGGATACTGAGTTCAACAGCCACGGTGTCTAGACCGCAAAGGGCAGAAGATTATCCTTACCTATATAGTACGATTTGTAATATACATGTTTTTTTTTTCATGCAACGTATGTGAGATACATTCATGTGAGGGTTGTTGTACTCTTGTTTTGGGACTGCTCATGCCTTAAGCCTTAAGCCAGTTCTGATGTTGCTCATATATTAAGATTTGTCTAAGCACAATGACTACTCTATTCAGAGCAAATAGTTTAGACCCACAGCCTGGGGATGATTTAAAATACTGGCTCCAGTCCAACAACAACTTTCTGTAAATCGACAAATTCCTTATACATAGAGTTGCTTCAGACATGTCAAAACAACACTAAATAACTCTTTTGAATGTAACTTTATAGACAAAACCAGCATTAACAAACGCATTTCAAATGACTAGAAAGGCTGAATAAATGTTCCAAAGCTTATCTAGAAGTTGCTCATCAAGTAAAACAGCTTCAGATTAACAATCCAGATAACTGATAAACATCATAAGGGGGGGAGTAAGCTGGAACCCTTGGACACACACTTTCACAATGGAGAGCCATGAAAAAAATGCTGAACAAACAGTGTGTGAAATATATAAGGTTGGTCCAAGACTGTGGATTCATTCTCACTTCAAAGACTGTTTATCTTTGGTTGGGATTTGATCAAGTCATGATGTTTTTTCTGTAATGTCAGACACCATGCATTCATTGTCTGCAAGTAATGGAGTGTGGCATGTGCTTCCCAGAGTTAATATCCCTTTATGGTGGTGTAGTAAAAATGTTATGTAACGCTCTACCTGTAAGCTGATATGCCACTTCAGAGGCGGAAGTAAAGAAGCTTCCTTTACGCTGCGACTACTGATCCTAAAAGCCTCTGAGATAAATAAACCAATTACTCTCCTCTCTGGTTAGAAACACAGATGCAAGGTCAAGCATAGTGCAGTGTGCACAACTTTGGTCCAGACTGAAATATCTCAATGTTTTTTGTTTGATTGCCCTGAAATGTATGGTGGAAATTGCAGTATTGTAAAGCACATCATCAAAAGGGCAAACTGATTGAATTCAAACATTTATGGTTGGACCTGAAAGCTCAGTCAAATAGGTAAGGCCAGTACTGAAGATACGTTACAATACGTTCGTCTTTGCAAGCTCACACTGACATTTGCAATGCCGGGAAAATATAGTACATTAATCGTTATCTCTAAGCTAGAACGAGGCAACATCTTCACAGTGCAGCCGAGTAATTCAGGACATCTTATCATCGTTCAGGAAGACACCACCAGTTTGTTATGGCAAAGGATTAACACACAGGTTTCCTTCATCATGCTGTGCTTCCTCACAGTGACAGATTAAGGGAACCTCAAGGATCATTTTTCTAACATTGATGATCCTCCAAGTTTTGATTTTTTATTCAGTAGATAACATTTTACAGTATTCAAGGCAATTGCTCGACATCAACTAGATGGACTGGCACAACATTTGGCTAAGACATTTATGGTTCAAAGACAATGTTTCGCAAAAATATGTCTGATTATCTGACTTTTTATTGACATTCTTGGTTCTAAGTTATTAGATGTGTTGAAGTGAAAATTGCTAGGCATATCATAGGGCCCCCATAGGATAACATTTGCAGTAAAAAGTTATAAAATCAAATAAAGATCACTTTGATGGCTCCATATAGGGTTTTAAATAGGGCCATCGTCAGATAGAAACTGAGGCTGATGGGAATTATTCCTATCAGCCTCAGTTCAAATGTTGTGGTGATTACTAACCTTCTTTTATTCTCTTTCCTGTCTCTCCCTGCAGTCCTGGGATATATTTTTCCGTAACGCTAACGCAGGGGCTCCGCCTGGTGCGGCCTATCAGAGCCCCCCCCCCCTCAGCGGGTCGTCTCAAGGACTGACCGGGGTCCAGGCCCTGATGGGGGCTCAGCCCAATCTGGAGAAACTGGTGCAGGATCATCAAGCAGTGCATTCACTCATACGGGCATACCAGGTAAACTAAACCTGAGCTGATTATGTCACATGTACAATCCTTTTTACCACTGAATTAGCTCTTATATCATTTCTAGAACTCCACACTATTTTCTGACAGGGACATTGACTATAATTCAGAACATAAACATCTTTTATACACATTATTGTTCCTCTTCATACTTTTTTTTTTGTAGGAAGTGGTCAGCAGTTTCCTAAAGCAGACAGACACTGATCTGCAGGAATGGTTTGACCTGTGAAACCATCCACACACTTTTAATGAGCTGCGTTGCCTTGTGTGTAGGTACGAGGGCATCACATAGCCAAGCTGGACCCCCTGGAGATCAGCTGTGTAGACTTCGACGATACCCCTTGTACCGTCGGTTTCCAGAACGTTGGTGAGAAATAGAAACCTCCTGACATGTTATATAAGGTGTTCCTCTCTGTCCCTGTCATTCACAGTTCCTGTTGTATTGTTTTTGGATCCCTTTTTTCCTCAAACACTTGATCTCTTTTTACGCAACACCACCCACCTTTCAATGAGTGTCTTTCTACTCTCCTCTGTTTACCACTCTGTATTTCCTGTTGTCCATGTCACACATCCATCAGTTCTTTATCCTGAGTTAGCTCCCATCTGCCATCGGCCTCCCACCTATTTGGTTTACTTGCGTTGAACAACACACACTCCTCCTTTCATGGAGTTTGCTGAAGGTCAGAGGTCACCACGTGGCTGAGTTGAGGCCGCAGTGCATCATGGCTGCCGAGCTGAAGCCCTCCCATAACAAACTGAGTGACAAGCAGATGAGGAGGAGCTATGGGCTTCACTCTTGTGAAAATGCTTCCATTTCATTTGAAAAAGTCCTTATCAATTTCCTCTACCACTATTGATGTAGCCAAAAGCTGATCTCATTTCCTAAAACAAAATAACTTCTGCTCTACTTGTGGACAGGGCCGCCTTAATGCACGGGCTGACCTGGGCTGAAGCCCAGGGGCCTACGGAGATGGGGGCCTATCATGAGCCAATAAAAAAAAATGTAAAAAAAAAGAGTTTTCTATTTCAGATGTTTTTAAAAAATGTTTAAATAAACAAAGTCTTGGCTTTCAGAATATGAAACTTTTATTTCCAAAATCACACGATAAATACATTTTTGAAGCTTGTAAAGGGAAGAAGACAGCTCTCCCTCGCCACTCACTCCCCCTCCCTCCGGCTGACATTATGAATGTAAGGCGTATAGTAATCATAGATAACACGGCAGGGTCCGTTACAGTTTGTTTTCATCTGGTTTCAAATAAACAAAGTCTTGGCTTTCAGAATATTAAACTTGGTTCGGCAAATTCAGATGATAAATACAACTTTGAAGCTTCGGCATAATTACAAGCAGAGAACGGAGTAACTTGACGTCACAGCAGGCATAACAACAGCCGGTGTTTCTCGTGAGTGTTTTCCCCGGGAAACAAACACAATACACACAAACACAAAAATACACAAACACACACACGTATACACACACACACACACACTCGTGAGCTTTCCGCAGACCAGTAATCCAAACGAAAATATCTTCGTTTGGTCTTCGTATTTTGACCATTTGCTCCGCTAATCAATCAGATCGATGGATTCCAGAGATTTTTCTCAAAAATGATGACTCCGAAACAGTCAGTGGGCACCACCTAACAGCCAATCAGAATGAGAATATGTTTCACATGTGACGTATTCAAATTGCGAGTGATTGAGTGACAGATGAAGGTTGTTTAGGAGAAAATGTCAGAGAAGAAAAGTTTGAGAGTGGCGCTCGGAAAAGGAAATTGTTGAGGGAAAAGGAGTTTCGAGACAAGCAGCTATTACAAAACATGCTGAAGCTTACAGGTTATTTTAAACCTGTAGGCCAGGATGAGGAGGAAGGACAGATGAGTTCTGTACCGAGCGGCAGCGGTGCCGGCCGCGGGGCCTCGAAGCCAAGTAGGCCGTCTGGTTCTGATAGCAATGGAGTAGCGGGAGAGGAAAAACAGACAGGAGGGATGTTGGAGGAGATGGAGAGGACGACGAGGACTTGCTATGTGGAGGGGAGCCAGGCAACCGGACAAATACATGAGGGAGGCCCGATACGTCACTCATCTGGAGGCGAGGACCAGGCGTGCGTAGAGCAGAGTGGAGAAGTGTAATCACAGAGCCTGCCGAGGCTATAAATGACTTTGATTTGTTGTTTAAATAGGGGGCCTACAAAATCAGCCCCAGGGCCTGATGGCAGGTTAAGGCGGGCTTGCTTGTGGATGTTTGGGGTGTATTTATGAATTAGAATTGTATTTATCTTTATTCTACTTTATTTATCATGTAGGAAATGTAGTTTTATGACAGTTGCTGCATTTTACAATTAAGCAAATAAAAGATAAATACAAAAATATGTATATTATACAAAAATATATTTAAATAATTAAGTTATTATTTTTAGATATTAAAAGATCAACTTCTGGCTGGCGTATATTCTCCTTTTTCTATAGTTTAATAGACGATGAATTATCAAACAGTTTTTCAGGTTGTACTGTTACCTAGATTTGTATCTTTTTGATACATTTTGTTTTTGAGAATTAACGCTTTGAGTTGCCCATTTGTCGGCCCTATTTTGTCAAAAACATGACTCGAGGATGAACTCATTACAATTGTTGGTGTTGGTATGAACTCAGATAACATGTTTTACACCGCAGTTCATTAGTTCATATGCCAAATATAACAAATGAAAGCTTTAGCGCAAGTTCAATAAGGAATACCTAACACGAGTCACTTACGCGTCACCCCTCAGCAGCCAATTGCTGCACAGGCTAAATTCCTTAAATACCTGCCTCCCTGTCAGTTGTCATTTCAGGTGACTACACGCCTTGGTAGCACTACAATACTCCAAGATGTCCAACTCGGACAATTCGGAACACGAACCTTCTCTGGAAGTCTCCGATCCCGGTTCGGCTCCCCACAGCGGCTTATCAACAGAGGCAGACTTCCTCATCGCCCGGCTCCTGCAGCAGGGCATTCCCACAGCCCCAGGCCTCACTCTCTCTCAACTCCGAGAGCTCTCGGACCAGGTCTCCAGCATAGCTCCCCAGTCCGGGGCAGCAGCTCCAGTCAGCTCCCCAGAGAGCAGGGCGAGGACGCGGCCGCAGCCGCGGAGGTAAAAAAAAGAGCAGGAAGTCGAGCCCTCCAGGATCCCGTCCGCCTCCAAAATCCACCCCTTCCCAGGCTCGCCAGTCCGGGAGCGTCACTAACACACCCCTTATGGAGAGTAGCGTGGCCGGCTCCCTGCAAACCCTGGCTAGCTCCATGATAGCTATCGATGCTCGCCTCCAGGCTCTGGAAGACTCCGCCACAGGAGCTTCAACTTCCGTTGCACTCAGGTACTAGTTTTAACGAAAATGTTTGCACTCACCCTTACACAGGGTTGGGTCGTAACGGAATACATGTAACGGCGTTACGTAATCAGAATACAAAAAATCAAGTATATTCAGCTGGCGTTACATTTGAAAAACGAGTAATCTGAGTACAGTTACTTTCGTAAACCTGAAGTGAATACTTATTGGAATTATTGGTGGAAAAGTTTCCTCACAATGTAATATTCATTACCGGCAGAACCGTGTGCACACTGCACAGCGCTGCAGCGTGTCTGTGAGCGAGAGATGCAGCGTGTCCGTGAGGCCCCGCCCCGCACGCAGATGAGAGAGAGAGAGAGTTCTCTTTCAAAATATATTGAAAGGTAGAAACGGAGATGGTTAGATAAAACGTGGAAGTTAAAGTTTATGTAGCATTTATTTATTGTCGAAATGATGACATTTATAACGGGATCAAATCAAACTGAATGGCCTGCTGCTGCTGCATGCATGGGGCAAGTGACTGGGAAAAGTTTTAAAAGTTATTACATCGTTTCAGATAATAAATAATAATGATAATGCATTCCATTTAGGGGCGCCTTTCAAAGCACCCAAGGACACCTTACAATGCATAACATATTCCAAGGAAAGGTTTTAAGACAGTACAAAGAATGCAGTCTGGGTGAGTTTTTTATGTGTGGTGCAGATGAGAGAGCTGTCCAGAATGACACTAAGATGTTGTGTTTGTGCTCTTCATAAGCCATTAAAAGAGTAAAATACGTGTCTCCCGTTCACCAAAACATACCCATCTGTTATGGAAAGAAGTATTCCAAAGGGAAAGAAAAGAAAAAAGAAGAAAAAGAAAAGATAAGAAGAAGAGGAAAGAAAGAAAAGGAAGTATTCTAAAAGTAATCTGCCACCGGTACCGGCGGGGACTGTTGTTAGCTTCTGATGCGCAGAAAAAAAATCTGTCCCACCCTATATTTTTACAGGCCCACCCTAAAGTACATTCCTGCCTACGCTACTGGTCCGCACAGCAGCGTGCGTTGACGTTGGCGGTCGGCGTGTCTGAAGCAACAACCAATCACATGAATCTCTTGCCCCCGACATACAAAGCAATAGCAATGTTAAAACGAAGTAAACCGGAAAACATCCCCAACAGGCGAAAACCTACCAGTTTCACCCACTGTCTCTGCCACCTCCCTCCATGCCTCGCTCCTCTGGTTTGTATCCCGGTAGATGAACAGAGACTGATCATACAGCACCGGGTGATTCACTAACGCTAATGAAATTTCCCTCAAATTTTTGGAATATGAGGAAATGACGTGCGTAGTCTCTCCCAGCATACACGCGGTCTGATTGGCTAGCGCTTGTACTGGCAGATTTGCATAAACGGGATTTCATTGGCCGACGCTTCTGCCGAGGCGCCACAAGTTGAACATTGCTCAACTTTTGAAGCGAGCAACGCCAGCAACGCTCCACGTCGCTTCCCAAAATACAGTTCTGCTAAAAGTGACGTCACCCCATTCAAAGTGAATGGGCAGAAGCGTTTGGAAGCTTTAACGCACGCCACCGTGTGGACGGGCCGTCACAGTAGCTCTGCGCCAGAAACATCGTGAAAAAAACCAAAACATTTTGGAATATCACCCCTCCACTCCCATTAACATCCCTCAGCTAGCAGCTGCGCTATCTACTCACCCAGATTCCGTGTTTGTTGACTATCTCCTGTCACGGCTCTCCCAAGGCTTCAGGGTAGGGATCCTCCCATCTCCCACAGTGACTTTCGTAGCAAGAAACTTACAGTCAGCCGCTAAAGAACCCAACATAGTTTCCCAGCTCATCGACAAAGAACTTCTCAAAGGATATATAATCGGTCCTTTTAGCTCCTCCCCCCTCTCAGTGTTCCGTTCAAATCCCATCGGAATAGCCACACGTAAATAAAAAGGCTGATTTTCGATCTGTCCGCTCCCCGCTCCGGCCCATTCTGCAGCATCAATAGCATCATCCCTCCAGATCAGTTCTCCCTTCACCATGCCTCAGTGGATAATGCAATAAAGATGATCAAGTTCACAGGGCACGGAGCTCGGCTCTCCAAAGCGGACATTACCGATGCCTTCAAAATCATCCCCATTCATCCGTCTCAGTGGAATTTGTTCGGTATTAAGTGGGAGTCCAAACTCTATTTTCGCCGTTCGCCTGACCTTCGGGTGCAGAAGCAGCCCCCGCATCTTCAATTCCTTCTCGGAAGCGCTCTGCTGGATCCTGCTGAACATCGTCAGAATCCCCTCCGTCCTTCACCTACCGGACGACTTCCTCCCCATAGACCCGCCACAGGAGAGCTCAGGGATCTCACTGGCCAAGCTTAAACACTGCTTCAGGAGTGAGGTGTCCCTCTCTCCAAAGAGAAAACGTTAGGTCCCGATACACGCTTAGAGTTCTTAGGCATCATCCTCGACTCCATAGACATGAAGGCGTCTCTCCCCTCCGTCAAATTGCAGCGCATCCGGGACATCACCAAGTCATACTGCGAGCAACAAGTTATCACAAAACAACAGTTGCTCTCCCTTCTCGGACACCTCAACTTCGCCAGGCACGTCATCCCCCAGGGGCGCTCGTTCATCTCCCGCCTCCTGGACGCAGCATCAGCGGTCGACAACCTCCATGACTGCGTTTTCTTAGACGAAGGCTGCCGCTCAGACCTACGTTTCTGGTCCCTCCTGCTCGCCCACTGGAACGGAGTTACTTTCTTTTACGATGACCTCGTGCGTTCCTCTGACTCAATGAGGTTCTTCACGGATGCCGCCCCATCCGTGGGTTTTGGGGGTTTCTTCCAGGGAGAGTGGTTCGCAGGGTCATGGCCCCCGTCAATTTCTACCTCAAGCAAGTTCTCATTAAATCCGGCCTATCACCTATATCATACTCGGGACATTCCTTCAGGATAGGTGCAGCCACCTCTGCTGCTAATCAAGGTCTCTCTATCTCATCCCTACAACAACTAGGACGGTGGTCCTCCTCCGCCTTCACAACCTACCTTCGCCCGGACATCAGCGCCGTACTGGCTTCCCAAAGATCTCTGACCCTAACTATGATATCTGCATATAACTGGTGGTGGTTCATAACAAGTCTACACGTATACATGTCTCATTATGGTACCGGATTTCAAACTGCATTCCCGGCCTAGTCCGCGGGCCCCGCCCACAGGGAATAATGTCTCGTCTCACACTGCACCTACATGTAACGGGCTTCATCTCATGCACGCAGGTATCCAAATCCCAGGCCCTTGCTCAAATGTGTCCGTGTAAAATGTATATCCTGCGAAGTCAGGTGTGGACCGAGGGCCCCCGTAGACTTCGGTCTCGTGGACTGCTGGTCCCAGCAGACTTCGGTCTTGTGGACTTGGGCCACTGTACACTTCGGTGTCGTGGCTTCGGGCCACCGTACACTTCGGTGTCGTGGACGTTGGGCCACCGTACACTTCGGTGTTAGTTACAAAACAAGATCCCTGCTCCGGCAGGACGTTCGACCTTCGGGCGGAGTAGTCAAGCCCTGCTAGCCAGGCAGGCGACCCTCAGGTCGTTTTCAGATAAGACCGGCACTGATTTTGGCAGTCAGAGTCTCGGCATGACCCGTAAGCTCCGGCAGTGATTCCGGCCCACTGCCGCATACATATGTTAATCTATTATTTCATCACCACAGTCACCCCACAAGGTAAGAAACTCAGTTCATCTCAGTATTTCATACTTCACTGGTTTTGGGGATTTCATCAGAGCGGTTCTTTCCCTCCTGAATGATTATCCTGCAAACCGGGGCCTAATCGCCAAACACCATTCCATTCTCCTTTTGTATTATCATGACAACCATTTCATTTATATGACGTGTAAACAATAAATATGTATTCCTTACATCACGTCTCTCCGGTTTGAAATGAAAGCTTTATCGCAAGTTCAATAAGGAAGACCTAACACGAGTCACTTACACGTCACTCTATTGCTCCCTTCCCCCCTCATTAAATACGAGGGCGTCACCCCTCAGCAGCCAATTGCTGCACAGGCTAATGCCCCGGCCACACGAGGACGAAAACGGCTAAACGCATAGGATTAACGCAAACGCAATCGCAAAAAAGCTTCCGTCCACACGCAATAGTCATCCGGATAGTGTCTGTCCACACGAGACAGCTCCGTTTAGCTCCAACCGCTGGAGAAGCTGCAGTACATATGCAGGAGCCTGTACGTGGCGCTGTAACTTCCTCCACAAAAGCAGCGAAGAAGCATGGTTGTCATGGTTGCCCTTCTGTTTATTCTCCGCGGTGGGGGCCGAGGGAACCGGGCAGAGTTTTTCGCCAGTCAACGTGTATTAAAGTTTAAATCTTCCGACAAAATTATAAAAGTGCCGGTCAAAGGTCTTCTTTGTTATTTATTGAGCTTTAAAACAAATGAATAACGAATCTATATATTATAATAATAAAATACACGGAGCCTCTCTTTTTCCTCCCTCTCTTCGGACAGCGCCAGTGTCTGTTTCATGCAGCAGCTGATCCAGTAATGAGTGACCCGGCCGACAGTAAAAATAAACATATTTATAACTAGTTTAGGTAGTTTGAGAGGTAATTAAAATAGCTAAGGGTGATGATCGGACTTGAAGTGTGTGTTTTACTCCGTTCACCGCCGCATCACAGCGGGAGGAGCTGCAGGTGAGCAGAGCTGCGTGTCGCCGTCCTATCAGATTAGACTTCACTCGCGTTTATGTCCATATCGAGAGAAAGATAAATAATCTGAATTCAGTGTGCAGTTTACTTTGACGCGGGGGTGAGCAGCAGAGGTGGGGAGAGGCGGGGCTATTGCCTCATCATTATCAGAAAATGATCGTATAGGGCGTACACACGGAGCCGTTGGACCCCCCAGAGCGTTGCGTATGCCGTTCTATCCACCTTGGGACCCGTTATCGTTTACGCAGTCCTTTAGTGCTGTATTCGGTCGTCCTCGTGTGGCAGAACGGTCTATATGACACTAAACAGCAACGCAAACGACCGTTTTCGTCCTTGTGTGGCCGGGGTATCAATTTCTTAAATACCTGCTCTTCCTCCCTGTCAGTTGTCATTTCAGGTGACTACACGCAACCCGCCTCCACCCCTCTCGCCTCCCGTCTCCTCCAGGACAAAGTTAAACTTCCTTCTTCAGACCGGTGCCACCACCAGTGTCTAGACCCCGGGGATTTCATCGGTTCGGTTCTTTCCCTCCTGAATGATTATCCTGCAAACCGGGGCCTAATCGCCAAACACCATTCCATTCTCCTTTTGTATTATCATGGCAACCATTTCATTCATATGACGTGTAAACAATAAATATGTATTCCTTACATCACGTCTCTCCGGTTTGAACTACGGTTAACCTTCAAAATGTTGCTGGAGGCGATACAATGTGTCCATATGTTTTGTTAAAGGGGACCTATCATGCAAAATGCACTTTGTGATGTCTTTTCTACATAAATATGTGTCCCCGGTGCGTCGGGGAACTCACGCAGCGTCAGAAAATAAAACCCTCTCTTTTCCTCCGTACCCAAATCTTTTAAAAACGGGTGTACAACGAGCGGATACAGATTCCATCCGAGGTGACGTCGGCAGACCCACAGAAAGTTGCTATCAGAAACAATGCCTGACGTGTTTTGGACGTAATCTCGTCTTTGTTTACATTAGCAAGCCTCACTAACACTCAGAGCTAACCTGTACCGTAGAGCACATGTGTTTTTAAAAAGCAGGAAATAAAAAAAGAACTCTCCTTGTAATAAACCTGCAAGAGAAAAAGCATTTGAGCTCCATACTGTTTCAGAAATAATCCTTGACGTGGTTTAAACAGGATGGCGGTTTATCACAGCAGAATTTAACTTTATCTCCGGTAGAATTCTGATCAGGCATTAGCTCCGCCTTCTTTTCTTTTTTTTCAAGCTAAGGACCCAAAATCCGCGTTTCTCTAACAGGGGCCGGTTAAATGAAATCCTTGCGTCCCTCACTTGCGTCGTTTCCCTGTGTTTAGTCCCTCCCTCCAGGGAAGCATGGAGGGACGCAAGGAAACCACGAGAAGCAGGGAAATTAGTTTTAAGAGCAATGGGACGTCCTTTCCTCCGGAGCGTCACGTGAAGCGACGTCCGTTTGTGATGACGCCGCACAGCTGTTCGTCTGACAGCAGCTCTGTCCCCGTTATTTTCACAAACACCCCTGCCACACAATTACTGACACAAACATTTGTATCATCTGTTGTAGACCCCAATAAATAAAATCAAATAAGAACTCATTCTCAAAAAAGATAAACGCCATTCTTAAGATTTATAAACGAACAATAGTTTGATTAATATTGATTCGAGTGCACAATAGAAATAAAATAATTGAGAAGAAAAAGAGATATCAATCAAAACCCAGTTAGATTAACATTCATTGGATTGCACACTTTGTTTGTTTGTTTGGATATGTAGCACATTAACATTTTAATAGCACTTAATGACTGACTGAATGGAAATGACAATAAATGAAAATATAAAACGAAAAAAGCGATCATGAAAATGTTTCCAATAAATGAATAAAATGATTTTTGGCCACTTTGTTGTTCAGATATATCACATATTTGTAACTAAATGATACATGAATTGAAACAAAACACAGTTTAAACTGAGGAGTGACTCTCGTGAGTTTCATGTATTTTCTTCACTCCGCTGGGAAACTGCTCTCATGTCAAGAAGCATCAGATCAGTGCATGCGCTGCATCGTCCAATCAGTGAGCGATACAAAGTAAGGGGGCGGGGCGAGTGTCTGAGGATTTCATCGGAGGATGGTCTGGTGGTTCCTCGGTTATAGCTCCTCCATTATCGCTCCTCGATCCTCGGTCCTCCGGCAGAAATAAGAGCCATGGGACGCTACTCAAGATGGCGCAGACAAATCAACTTCCGGTGAGACCGAGGACCGAGGAGCGAGGAAATGAAAATAGTCGACCTGAGACAGGGCCAGGGCTTCAAAAGAGGGGTTTGAGCAGTATGAGGGATGGCTACAATGGGTGACCCGTTTGGTATTTTGAAAAAAAAACCTTCACAGACATGTTTTATATAGGTATGGCCCTAGAATATATGTTTCCAATATAACATAATAGGTCCTCTTTAAATTGACCCTCACATGTGTTTTTAATTAAGTCACCCTGTGCTGAGGTCAGAATGCAGACATATTAGATTATTTAATAGAAGAGGAGACTGATAAAGAATTGCTAACAGCAATAACTGCATTAGTTATTTGTTATTGTAATGGGTAAGTCATAAATACATGGTCCAAGGCTTTCTTTTTCTAAGAAGCTATCAATATGAAACACAGGGCAAGATAACAAGACAAAGGGAGTTGTGTTAGAGGAGGACAAACGCCTCGCACAATCTGTCAACCCAAAAGGATGTTTTATTGATGCTTATTACTTAATCTAAATATCTAACAATTTATTACACAATAATTCATCCCTAATGGATGGGATATAAAGTATTCAAGTAAAGTATGCCCTACTAAATGGGGTGCCTTTGCTTTTTTTTATTTTGTAATTATTTATACCTCAAATGTATTTGACCAGATTATTATTGAGGGATATCTTTATGTCCCTCCTGTTATCAGCACATACTGTAAGGCATATTATTTTATAGTTTCTGAGGAAAACAAGATAAGAAGACATGCTTGGTGGTTGTCAACACAACACCATATATTGGGGAGTGATCAACATCAGCCAATTCCATGGTATTTAATTACTGTGTATTCAGTTTTTAAAACATGTTTCATTACTGTGTTAACCAAACACTGACTTGTCAGATTTGTCGCAGGAGTGCAAATAGTTCAAAAGTGGAAAGTGTGTGTGTGTTTGCTGTGGCGAGTTATGCATGCCTGCATCGAACTGTCATTGTTCCTCATGAAAAGGTTAGGCCTCTGAGTTCAAACACAGGTGATTGTTATGAGCTGTTGTAGGATGTTTCCACAGATACTCGGGCCATTGTTCAGTCTCACCGGGTTCTGCTTTGTCCTGGTGGCGCTGAGGTTCACAGAGGTCGAGCAATGAGTCGGTTTAGGGGTCCAAATCCGCCTGAAAGAATTAATGAGGCTCTGTGAAATACTTAACTACAGTGTGTGTGTTTGTGTCTCTCCATGCCTCCAGATTTATCTTTTTTTAAAGAACGTCTGTCAAATCTGATAAGAGGTAGGAGCAGAACTTAAAACCTTGTTCTCTGCTCTTTTATCGCTGCGTGGTGTTCCTGAAACCACTTTCCTGTGGTTTATCATTAGCTTATTAAATAGTGTTGTGGTTCTCCCTGCTCTACTCCATGTTGGTTTTCATCTCTTCTTGTGGAAAATGTGTTGAGTAATGCTTGGAAAGGAGGCGTGTGTGTGTTTGTTGGCTGCTTCTAACCTTTGCTCAGCAGCCAGTGGCATCAAACAGAGCATATCCGGGCTTATCTGGGCCTTCTTCATTGAAATGTTACTGCGATTAGATTGGACACAGACACTCATTTATTATAGCATTAAATCATTCTGCTTAAACTTTGCAATCATCAAAGAAAGCAAGTGTGTTTTTTCAAATGTCATGCAGGGGCTGTTCACAGAGGAGAGTCTAAAGATCTCTTATGTAACACAGAGAGCGTACTCGGCCATATTGGATTGTAAACCCCCTGTCCTCAGCACAGCAGCCTGCACTCATTTGCTGACAGAGGTGTACGAACACACACATAGATACACCCCCCCACCCCCCCCCCCCCCCCCCCCCTCCTCCTCTGTTTCATTTAGTCTTATCTCTGTTTGCTGCAGCCAGGACATAACATGCTTTAGATCAGTGGTTCTCAAACTTTTTTCAATAATGTATGAATAATATGAAATATGAAATAAATGCAGCCAAGTACCCCCTGATCAGCGCAAACAAAATTGTTAAGGAAAAAATGCCCATATAAAGAGGTACAGTACAGCGCTGCACCATCAGTGTCTGATTTATTATAACAACAACCTTGTAACTGAGAAACACTTAAATGCTACATTTCAAATGTTTACAATCCATCACTAAATTCATGGCAAACCAATTTTAACATCATGCAATAACACTAAGACGACATTAGTTGCATTGAACTGATCTTTTTAATAAGTTGTACTTAAAATTTAGTGAGAAACATGTGCTTGTGCTTCACTGAGGAACTTTGTTATTCTCAGTGACAGGGAGGCAAACTGCAGTTATTACACTTCGCGTTTTCATATGTGTAAAAAAAAAACGTAATTAATGCATTTAAACAAACTACTAATAGTAGATTAACTACTTTCTTCAAAAGTTTACAGTAATTCTGGATAATAAAATGGGAACAATAAAATAAATCTCACGTACCCCCTGCAGTACTCCAACGTACCCCTAAGGGTCCGCGTACCCCCATTTGAGAACCACTGCTTTAGATCAACACGAGCTCAAGCTATAGTGTCTCACATAGAATCCAACCCATCAGTCCTGTTTGTTTCCTGCTTAAACCACGTCAGCTGCTTTTTACTGTGTCTTGTTTAACATACTGTGCAGTTTAGTCAAAGGTGACGTTAGCAATGTCCTGTCAAGTATTGTTTAAATAAACTCATAAATACAAGGAACGTTAGAAAATCTGACAATTTAGTTGATGCATTAGTGAAAAAAATGATGGTTTTGTTCCATTGCCTTTTTTGGTGTTCGGTCATAGCGTAGTTTAATTATAAAATGTGATAATTGTTCTAAACTAAAAACAAAACCTCTTATTTCAATAGTTGACTTACTCACTGAAATGTTATTTTAGCAGCATTTAGATATGAACAAATCAATTAATTAATCAAATAACAGATCATTTATAAACCAGTTTCTATATAGTTGTCAAGCAAGCGTTTAAGTAAGATTCACAGTATAATTTATTGCACATTTTATAGATGAAGAAATAATGAATGAATAAAAAAAAGTATTTAACAACCAAACCTTTTTTTTCCCCTTTGGATTCTTACAAGAACATCACAAATAACAGATCTATAAAGTCAGGCTTTATCATAATTTATAATGCTGATAGAGGCAGTAACAAAATGGAAACTAGATTAATAAAGTTAACATTGCATTACAACAGGGGTGGGGAACCTCCGGCCCCCGGGCCGTATGCGGGCCGCGAGACCATTTGGTACGGCCCTCGAGGTAATTTATAAACACGCAAAAAAGACAAACATTTAAGAAATCTAGACCGCAAGCGAGTGCCTGTTTTTCCTGGCCAAGGTCAGGGTCCTTGAACACAACACGAGCCTAACGTGTCATCACGTGGTATATGTCTTATTGTCTGACAGGGGCTGCTTCTCAGGTCGATTAAATGAAATCCTTGCTTCCCTCACTTGCGTCGTTTCCCTGCGTCTAGTCCCTCCCTCCAGGGAAGCATGGAGGGACGCAAGAGAGGCTTCTCAATACTCAAAGGAGGGGAACCGAGGAGAGAGGAGGGGAAGCAGCAGACGTTTAAAGAAATGAGAACTCCTCTCCTCTGAGCAGTCATATTAAAGACGTCCATTCATTATTACGTGGCAACAGCTGCATCAGCTGTCGAGTGTTTTGTCATAGCGCTGTATCTCTGTTAGATCAGCTGAACATTGTTCCCCCACATATTTACTTTGAATTCATTGAGAGTGCGGTATAATGAGACAATAACAGGCTACAGATGCGGACACACACACACAAATATATTTATATAAATATATACAATTTAAAGTATGAGAGCACTCTCATAATAACGTAACACAATCAGAGACTGGATATACCTACCCCCCCCTCTCTCTCTGGTCGCTGAAATGGGGAATTGAAATTACGGGCCAAAAGTTGTATTTACAAGTAGGCCTATTAAAAGTAAGCAGAGGACACCAAACCAACTGAGACCCGTCTGTCCGCCGCATTTACGCACTGTACAACACACTGAAGAACCAGCACCAGCACCTTACCGTGGTAGAGAGGTTTGTGTGCCCTGATGAACCTGGGGGCTGTGTTGTCTGGAACCTTGTGTTCCTGGTAGGGTCTCCCATGGCAAATTGGTCTCAGGCAAGGGGCCAGACTAAGATTGGTTCAAAAGACCTCATGAAAGAAAAACTAAGAAGTGAGGATACCCGGCCCGGAGGAAGCCCGGGGTCCCCTTCTGGAGCCAGGCCCAGAAGGAGGACTCGTCGGCGAGCGTCTGGTGGCCGGGCTTGCCACGGAGCCCGGCCGGGCCCAGCCCGAAAAGGCAACGTGGGCAACACCTCCGCTTCTCCGTCCCGCGGGCCCACCACCTACGGGAAACATCGATGGGGTCGGGTGCGCTGCCAGAAGGGTGGCAGTGAAAGCGGAGGGTCTCGACGGACCAGACCCGGGCGACAGAAGCTGGCTTTGGGGACGTGGAACGTCACCTCTCTGGGGGGGAAGGAGCCGGAGCTTGTGCGGGAGGTGGAGCGTTACCAGTTGGATCTGGTTGGGCTCACCTCTACGCACAGCGTCGGCTCTGGAACCTTACTTCTGGATAGGGGTTGGACTCTATTCTTCTCCGGAGTTGCTCAAGGTGTGAGGCGCCGGGCGGGTGTGGGGATACTCACAAGTCCCCGGTTAGGTGCTTCGTTGTTGGAGTTTACCCCAGTGGACGAGAGGGTCGCCTCCCTACGCCTGCGGGTTATGGGGGGGAAAACTCTGACTGTTGTGTGTGCTTATGCACCCAACAGCAGTTCAGAGTATACGGCCTTCTTGGAGACCCTGGAAAGAGTCCTGTATGGGGCTCCTGAAGGGGACTCTTTAATCTTGCTGGGAGACTTCAACGCACATGTGGGCAATGATGGAGACACTTGGAGGGGCGTGATTGGGAGGAACGGCCCCCCTGATCTGAACCGGAGTGGTGGTTTGTTACTGGACTTCTGTGCTAGTCATGGATTGGCCATAACAAGCACCATGTTCGAACATAAGGATGCTCATAAGTGTACGTGGTACCAGAGCACCCTAGGCAGAAGGTCCATGATCGATTTCGTTATCGTATCATCGGACCTGAGGCCGTATGTTTTGGACACTCGGGTAAAGAGAGGGGCGGAGTTGTCAACTGATCACCATCTGGTGGTGAGTTGGGTCGAGTGGCGGGGGAAGCCTCTGGATAGACCTGGTAAGCCCAAACGTGTAGTTCGGGTGAACTGGGAACGTCTGGAGGAGGCCCAAGTTCAGGAGGCCTTCAACTCACACCTCCGGCGGAGCTTTTCGGGCATTCCTGTGGAGGTTGGGGACATTGAACCAGAGTGGTCGGTGTTCAAAGCCTCTATTGCCGAAGCCGCGGCGGGGAGCTGTGGTCTCAAGGTCCTAGGTGCCTCAAGGGGCGGTAACCCTCGAACCTCCTGGTGGACACCGGTGGTCAGGGAAGCCGTCCGACTGAAGAAGGAGGCCTTCAGGGATTTGTTATCCCGGGGGACTCCCGAGGCAGTTGCAAGGTACCGACAGGCCCGAAGGGCAGCAGCCTCATCCGTGGCCGAGGCAAAGCAGCGGGTGTGGGAGAAGTTCGGAGAAGACATGGAGAAGGACTTTCGGGCGGCACCAAAGTTGTTCTGGAAAACTGTCCGACACCTCAGGAGGGGGAAGCAGGGAACCATCCAAGCTGTGTACAGTAAGGATGGGACGTTGTTGACCTCAACTGATGGAGTGTTAGGGCGTTGGAAGGAACACTTTGAGGAACTCCTGAACCCGACAACTCCGCCCTCTATGTTAGAGGCAGAGCTGGAGTATGACGGGGGATCAACACCAATCTCCCGGGGGGAGGTCACTGAGGTCGTCAAACAACTCCACAGTGGCAAAGCCCCGGGGGTGGATGAGATCCGCCCGGAAATGCTGAAGGCTCTGGGTGTTGAGGGACTGTCATGGTTGACACGTCTCATCAACGTTGCGTGGAAGTCGGAAACAGTACCGAAGGAGTGGCAGACCGGGGTGGTGGTCCCCCTTTTTAAAAAGGGGGATCAGAGGGTGTGTGCCAATTACAGAGGCATCACACTACTCAGCCTCCCCGGGAAAGTTTACTCTAAGGTACTCGAAAGGAGGGTCAGGCCGATTGTCAAACCTCAGATTGAGGAGGAACAATGCGGATTCCGTCCTGGTCGTGGAACGACGGATCAGCTTTTTACTCTCGCAAGGATCCTGGAGGGGGCCTGGGAATACGCTTATCCGGTCTACATGTGTTTTGTAGACTTGGAGAAGGCGTATGACCGAGTTCCCAGGGAGTTACTGTGGGAGGTGCTGCGGGAGTATGGGGTGAGGGGGTCTCTACTCAGGGCCATCCAATCTCTGTACTCCCAAAGCGAGAGCTGTGTCCGGGTCCTCGGCAGTAAGTCGGACCCATTTCCGGTGAGGGTTGGCCTCCGCCAGGGCTGCGCTTTGTCACCAATCCTGTTTGTAATATACATGGATCGGATTTCGAGGCGTAGTCATGGGGGAGGGGGTCTGCAGTTCGGTGGACTAAGGATTGCACCACTGCTTTTTGCAGATGATGTGGTTCTGATGGCTTCATCGGTCTGCGACCTTCAGCACTCACTGGATCTGTTCGCAACCGAGTGTGAAGCGGCTGGGATGAGGATCAGCACCTCCAAATCTGAGGCCATGGTTCTCAGCAGGAAACCGATGGACTGTCCACTTCAAGTAGGGAATGAGTCCTTACCCCAAGTGAAGGAGTTCAAGTATCTCGGGGTCTTGTTCTCGAGTGAGGGAACAATGGAGCGTGAGATGGGCCGGAGAATCGGAGCAGCGGGAGCGGTACTGCAGTCGCTTTACCGCACCGTTGTGACGAAAAGGGAGCTGAGCCAGAAGGCAAAGCTCTCTGTCTACCGGGCCATTTTCGTTCCTACCCTCACCTATGGTCATGAAGGATGGGTCATGACCGAAAGAACGAGATCGCGGATACAAGCGGCCGAGATGGGTTTTCTCCGCAGGGTGGCTGGTGTCTCCCTTAGGGATAAGGTGAGAAGTTCGGTCATCAGGGAGGGACTCGGAGTTGAGCCGCTCCTCCTTCGCGTCGAAAGGAGCCAGTTGAGGTGGTTCGGGCACCTAGTTAGGATGCCACCTGGGCGCCTCCCTAGGGAGGTGTTCCAGGCACGTCCAGCTGGGAAGAGACCAAGGGGTAGACCTAGGACCAGGTGGAGGGATTATATATCTTCGCTGGCCTGGGAGCGCCTTGGGATCCCCCAGTCAGAGCTGGTTGATGTCGCCAGGGAAAAGAAAGTTTGGGGCTCTCTGCTGGAACTGCTACCCCCCGCGACCCGACCACGGATAAGCGGAAGAAGATGGATGGATGGATGGACAACACACACCTACACACTGTACCACACACACCTACACACTGTACCACACACACCTACAGCTCCTAAAGCATAAGCCGTTGTGTATTTTATTATGTGAAGCAATGGTCTTAGAAAAATATCGACTCTTTGTTTGTAGATATCTACTAAACTAAAGCAAATAAAGAGAGTAGGCCTGTTATTGATATATATTATACACACTGACACTGCTCTGCTTTCTGCACGGACCTCACAGCTGTTCTCTCTGGAAACATCGCGACGCGATGAAAGCAGTTTCTAAAATAATATCCAGGGGATGCATGCATAGCTGTCATTGGCTGAGATAAGTCCGGCCTTGCGTCACGCCTCCACCGTTCCCGGAAATGCATCCGTGGAGGAGCCGTGGAGGAACCATCAGTGTATCCTCGGTTAGAGCTCCTCCAGAGAGCCTCCTCGACGCTCGATCCTCGGTCCTCGGTGTGCATTTAGAGAAATTAGATGTCCTTCAAAATGGCGCGCTGAAATTCATTTCCGGGTCACTACCGGAGGACCGAGGACCGAGGAGTCGAGGAGGGGAAATTTGAGTATTGAGAAGCCTCTAAGGAAACCACGAGAAGCAGGGAAATTAGTTTTAAGAGCAATGGGACGTCCTTTCCTCCGGAGCGTCACGTGAAGCGACGTCAGTTTGTGATGACGCTGCACAGCTGATCGTCTGACAGCAGCTCTGTCCCCGTTATTTCCACACACCCCCCCGCCTCTGTTAGTACACATTTACTGACACAAACATTTGTATCATCTGTTGTAGACCCCAATAAATAAAATAAAATAAGAACTAATTCTCAAAAAAGATAAACGCCATTCTTAAAATGTATAAATGAACAATAGTTTGATTAATATTGATTCGAGTGCACAATAGAAATAAAATAATTGAGAGAAGAAAAAGAGATATGTTATCTATCAAAACCCAGTTAGATTAACATTCATTGGATTGCACACTTTGTTTGTTTGTGTGGATATGTAGCACATTAACATTTTAATAGCACTTAATGACTGACTGAATGGAAATGACAATAAATGAAAATGTAAAACGAAAAAAGCGATCATGAAAATGTTTCCAAAAAATGAATTAAATGATTTTTTACCACTTTGTTGTTCAGATATATCACATATTTGTAACTAAATTATACATTAATTGAAACAAAACACGGTATAAACTGAGGAGTGACTCCCGTGAGGTTCATGTATTTTCTTCACTCCGCTGGGAAACTGCTCTCATGTCAAGAAGCATCAGATCAGTGCATGCACTGCCTCGTCCAATCAGTGAGCGATACACAGTAAGCGGGCGGGGTGAGTATCTGAGGATTTCATCGGAGGATGGTCTGGTGGTTCCTCGGTTATCGCTCCTCGATCATCGGTCCTCCGGCAGAAATAAGAGCCATGGGACGGTACTCAAGATGGCGCAGGCAAATCAACTTCCGGTGAGACCGAGGACCGAGGAGCGAGGAAATGAAAATAGTCGACCTGAGAAGCAGCCAGGGGTGCAGTTCTGACGGAGAGCACCAGAACGTCCCTCCGGCCAAAACATTGCAGTACCCATAAGGAGCCGTACACATGCCGCAGTTTCTGCGTGGCTGTGTCTTTAGTTGAAAGCCCAGTGGCGATCTGTTCATCTACTGTCATACTGATCATACAGTCAATAACTTTGTTGTTATTAGCATCTGGTTAGCTAGCTGTGCTAACGAATATAAGAAGCTTTTTCTCCAACCAGTGAGGTAAAGGCACATCTTTATATGATCATTATAGTTATAAAAAAACAAGAGAATAAAGTAAACAGGTATAAAATACTATATGACAGTAAAAAAAGTTGTTATTAATAAACAAGAATACAGTTTGAAAGGGAAGTGATTTGTAAAATATTCATAAAGAAAAAGAAATCTTCTTACAGTTCTGTTTCATATGGGTGTTGAGAGATGTATCCATGGAGCTCCTAATGTTGCTCTCAAAGTGCTCCAGATTGATGCTTTTCACTTCAACATTTTAAAAAAAATCTTCCCGGGGGAGCATCCCCACGGACCCCCCTAGAGGAGGTTAGGTCCCCCCCCCCCACTTAAATCATGTACACATAGGAAACTAAATACATTTGCATACATCTTGTGTCCAATATCTTTCTATTTTGGTGGTCATGCCACAACCGTGCACGTGCATGCATGCGCGAGTCATGGTAAAATATCTGGATTAAGAGGTTGCTTTTTCTTTGCACAGCATGAAAGAAAGGCCAAATGAATGGGCTGTGATTTTTGTTTTTTTTAAGCAGAGGTCAATCATTTGTACGGCCCTCGGAGGATGTTGAAAAAATTGAAATGGCCCATGAAAGGGAAAAGGTTCCCCACCCCTGCATTACAAAGACAAACAAAACAAGATGCCAAAAGCCACAGCTTCAGGTGAAAACCTTTCAAACTAATTTGAAAGACACATAACATGTCTGATCTTGTTTGTCAGGTCTGCCCAGAGCCTCAGGGCCTGAAAGCTGGGACACTTTAAAACTGTGTTGAGTTCAGTGATGATTCTGTAGTAACCACAAGAGAGCTTTGGCCTCATCAGGGAACAAAAGATACAATTATGTGACTGATTTGATATAATGAGGTGTTCTCAAACTCTCTTAATAATCCAATAATGAGAACATAATCTACTTTTTGTCCTTTCTTTGTCTCTGCCGCTTTCACACCAAGTACTTTGCCGTACTTAGTTCCCAGCACTTAGTTCCCCCATGGAACTAAAGAGTAGATCGCGTTCACACCGGAATAAGTCCCTGAGGGAAGATTACGCAAATGAAGCCACTGACGTCACTTCTTCTTCTTCTGCTTTGGGTTTACTGGCAGGCCGCAAACCACTTCACGGCGTATACTGCCGCCCGAAGTCCCCGGCCGGAAGTCCCCGGAGTTGGGGACTGGCTTCAGTAGAAGCTGCTGGGACTCCCAGCAGCTTCTACTGAAGCCTTCTGAGTAAATCGCCAGAACGCCGACACCTCATCACTCAACCGCTCCCATGTTTTTAGTAATCTGGACAAAATGTAATCTGACAGCTGTTAAGGCAGTTAAATGGTAATAAAAGTAAACTTAAAAAAAGTAAGCAGGGGTCACACATTCCAGATAATCTTCTATTTACAGATGTTTCCTCCTATTCTGTGTCTTAATAATATGTTAGTCATGTGGTATTTTTCTGTTCCAAGCTGTTTTTAACCCTGACCTTGACCTGATTTGCATGCCTACGCTTTCTGCTCATGTCAATGTCTTTGAAACAGGTGTTTACGGACTGGCGGAATCCGACCTGGACAAGGTGTTCCGGCTCCCCACCACCACCTTCATCGGGGGCAGCGAGAGCTCTCTGCCTCTCAGAGAGATTATCCGACGACTGGAGGTAAAGTATTTAAAATGTGTCAAAATGGACACCTTTTATGCAGTGGTGCCATTCAAAGTATATAGTAACAGGATAAAAACAAATTTAGTACAAAAATGCAATTAATAATAGCAATAAATAAAATGTTTGATAGCAATTATTTAACATGAGCAACAGATCCGGCCAGCTAACCAATCAGAGCAGACTGGGCTCTGGTTTCAGACAGAGGGTGAGAAAAGGTGTAGCAGCACAGGCAGTATGAGAAAAGTAAAGAGCTTTTTGAACATTAAAGCATGTGAACATGTCACAGTAGAAGCACAAAATACAAATATGAACCTGAAAATTATCAGAATAAGGCCCCTTTAATGTGTTTGAGCAACCAAGTGAACATTGAGATCAGCTTCAAGCTTTACCAGGACATGATAGTGAAGAGTTAAAACGTTCTTCTCTCTCTTTTAGATGGCCTACTGTCAACACATTGGAGTAGAGTTCATGTTCATTAACGACTTGGAGCAGTGCCAGTGGATCAGAGAGAAGTTCGAGACACCTGGAATCATGCAGTTCAGTCTGGAGGAGAAGAAGACTCTTTTGGCCAGAATGATCCGCTCCACAAGGTCTGTCTACACATTCCTCAA
Organism: Gymnodraco acuticeps; assembly: GCF_902827175.1. Lineage (NCBI taxonomy): Eukaryota > Metazoa > Chordata > Actinopteri > Perciformes > Bathydraconidae > Gymnodraco > Gymnodraco acuticeps. Next base: position 695,504 of record NW_022990358.1, read on the forward strand.
CACTCCTTATACTCCTCAACTATAAAAGCATGCAAAGCAGCTGCAGGGGGATAGATGTTCTGAGCCACAATGTGACGCAGCAGCATCACCTGTTCACAGGTTTGAGGAGTTCCTCCAGAGGAAATGGTCGTCAGAGAAACGCTTTGGTCTGGAGGGTTGTGAATCGCTCATCCCGGCCCTCAAAACCATCATCGACATGTCCAGTCTGAGCGGAGTGGAGAGTGTGATCATGGGGATGCCTCACAGGTAGACAATGACATTACATCTTATCCAATAAGATATCAAACGGTCTTTTTCAGGGCCAAAATCTATTTCAATTCCTACAGCGTTTGCCTGTCATAAATGCACACATTGTTGACGCTTGGAAAGATAAAATCAAGGTTTAGTAGATGTTCCCACCTTAGATATGAGACTTTTGATCATACAAACATTTATGATCATGATTTGTTAACTCCTTCATCCTTTAATAACTATTGTTGAACTGTCTTGTATGAGTGTTTTTTTTTTTTTTAAATATGTGTATTTTCACATGTACAATGATATACTTAAGCAATAGCTCACGACAGGCCGTGGTATATGCTCATTATATCACAGCTAAGGGGCGTGGTTCGGCCCGACGCGAAGCGGAGGGTCGACAAACAGGCAGTTTGTTTTTCAGCCCAACTGTATACAGTTTTTCTCAGACGCGGAGGGATACTGACTTGTTGTGAAAAGTAACTACAATTCTACCCGTGGTATACGCTCAGTATGTCACGGCTAAGAACCAATCAGATTGTTTTATAAGATGATGTTATTCCACTTTATGAATTTGATCCCTGACGAATATCAGTGTCTCTAATAAACTCAGTGATTACAGTTTAGGGGGGTTTCAACCCTTTGTGTCACATGATAGCATCTGATGAAAAAGCCTTTGCTTGAATTTTCCTTCCTAATGTAACTTCTCCATCTCCAGAGGAAGGCTGAATGTTCTCGCTAACGTGATCCGGAAAGAGCTGGACCAAATCTTCTGCCAGTTTGACTCCAAGCTAGAGGCTGCTGATGAGGTCGGAATAGGTCACTAAATGTTGGTTTAGATAGTTACAGTGGTATCAGTGGTTTTAAGGCGGCAAGGACTGATAATGACCATTTCCAATGAATCTGTTGATTATTTTATATTCAGTGATTATTCGTTTGTTGTAAAAGAAAATATATTTATTGACTTGATAAAGAGCCTCAACTGACAATAATTTTTTTTTTTTATTTCCTTTTAAATGCCATCAATTAACCAAACGTTTAAGGCTAAACTGTCTTCTTGAGGTTGATGGATTTCACATTTTTGTGATATTCTGCTCAGGGTTCTGGTGATGTGAAATATCACTTGGGGATGTATCACAAGAGGATGAACCGGGTCAGCGACCGGGAAATCTCAATGTCCCTCATGGCCAACCCGTCCCACCTGGAGGCCGTGGACCCCGTGGTGCAGGGCAAGACCAAAGCTGAGCAGTTCTACAGCGGAGACACCGAGGGCAAGAGGGTACTGAGGTTTATTCAAACATGGAAGAAAAGAAGTACCTTTCCTTGTGTTCTTAACATGTTTGTAACCTATTGAATGATTTCACAGGTGATGTCTATTCTGCTTCACGGTGATGCTGCATTTGCAGGCCAGGGTATCGTGTACGAGACTTTCCACCTGTCTGACTTGCCGTCCTACACTACACATGGCACCATTCATGTGGTGGTCAACAACCAGGTATTTTTATTCACAGCTAGCATGCTATCGTGTCCATTTTTTATTTCAGCATATACTGTGATACTGTGATTTTAAAGTCATTTAGAATATTACCAAAACAAAATTGAAAAGAAAACAGTACAGCTACATTAATGTTATTTTCTGTAAGTTTGAGGGCATAATAGATCATAAAAATGTCTTCAACTTTTCACTTGATGATGATAACAGCTGTTATTGTAGTAATTTAAAACTCTCATCCACACAGATTGGTTTTACCACAGATCCCAGGATGGCACGTTCCTCTCCTTATCCGACAGATGTAGCACGCGTGGTCAACGCACCCATCTTCCACGTCAATGCAGACGACCCAGAGGCTGTAATATATGTGTGTAAAGTGGCATCTGAATGGAGAAACACTTTCCACAAAGACGTAGTCGTAGACCTGGTAAGTTTATAGGAGGTGTTTTGTCAAGTCAAATAATGTCAATAATATACCAATCCATCTTCGTTGAAGCCTGACAGATCTAGGAAGTTGTGAATCTGGTAGTGAGGAAAGTAAAGGTCACGTTCATGCCTAAATCCTTCAATGATACATTGAGAGACAGCAGCTGGGGACAGGTTAATGGGAGAGAAACTAGAGATGTTAAATTAAAGAAATTGGTCAACTGTCAGCAGGAGGTTTCAATCAAAGGCACTTTTGGAAAGGTAAATAAACTAACAGCTGTTTTTGATAAAGTACACTACCAGTCCAAAGTTTGGATACACCTTTGAATTCGAAGTTTTTTATTTATTTTAATTTGTTCTACAGTATGAAAGAACACATATGGAATTATCTAGTAAACAAAAAAGTGTTAAGAACTCCAGAATATGATTTTTATTTTATATTCTTCAGAGTAGCCCCCTTATGCCTTGATGACAGCTTTGCACACTCTTGGCTTTTCTCAGTCGGCTTCATTACATTACATTACATTGCATTTAGCTGACGCTTTTATCCAAAGCGACTTACAATAAGTGCGTTCGACCAACAAAATACAAACTTGAAGAAAACAGAATCATATAAGTACATCAGGCTTCATTGACCAAAAACATTTCAAGTGCTACTCAACTGGCTTTAGGTAAGCCAGTCCTTTATTAGTATATAAGTGCTCTGTTAATAGTTCTATTGCTTGAAGTGGAGTCGAAAGAGATGAGTTTTCAGTCTGCGCCGGAAGGTGTGTAAGCTATCTGCTGTCCTGATGTCAATGGGGAGCTCATTCCACCATTTTGGAGCCAGGATAGCAAACCCATGTGTTTTTGCTGATGGGAACTTGGGTCCCCTTCGCAGCGAGGGTGCAGCGAGCCGTTTGGTTGATGCAGAGCGGAGTGCACGTGCTGGGGTGTACGGTTTAACCATGTCCTGGATGTAGGAAGGGCCAGATCCATTCGCAGCATGGTACGCAAGTACCATTGTCTTGAAGTCGATTCTAGCAGTTACCGGAAGCCAGTGGAGGGAGCGGAGGAGCGGCGTGGTGTGGGAGAATTTAGGAAGGTTGAAGACCAGACGAGCCGCTGCATTCTGGATGAGCTGCAGAGGTCGGATGGCACATGCAGGTAGACCAGCCAGGAGGGAGTTGCAGTAGTCTAGGCGTGAGATGACGAGAGCCTGGACCAGAACCTGCGTCGCTTTCTGGGTCAGCTGGGGACGTATCCTCCTGATGTTGTAAAGCGTGTATCTGCAGCAGCGGGTTGTAGCAGCTATGTTTGCAGTGAAGGACAGGTTGTTATCTAGGATCACACCCAGATTCCTTGCAGTCTGAGTCGGGGAAACAATAGAGGTGCCAATGTTGATTGTTAGGTCAAGAGTGGGACAATCTTTTCCCGGAAGGAAAAGCAGTTCAGTCTTGTCAAGGTTGAGCTTGAGGTGATGAGCAGACATCCACTGAGAGATGTCCGCTAGACAAGCAGAGATACGTGCGACGACCTGGGTCTCTGAGCGGGGAAAGGACAGAATTAATTGGGTGTCGTCAGCGTAGCAGTGGTATGAAAAACCATGCGGGCTAATGACTGATCCGAGCGAGTTTGTGTACAAGGAGAAGAGGAGGGGACCAAGAACAGAGCCCTGAGGGACCCCTGTAGTTAATTGACAAGGGTCGGACTCCGACCCTCTCCAAGTAACCCTGTAGGTGCGGTCTTTGAGGTATGAGATGAGGGAAAGTGCAGAGCCTGAAACTCCAAGTTCTTGGAGAGTGCGAAGGAGGATCTGATGATTCACTGTGTCGAATGCAGCAGACAGGTCCAAAAGGATGATGACAGAGGAGAGGGAGGCTGCTTTAGCAGTGTGCAGTTCCTCAGTGACAGCAAGGAGGGCAGTTTCTTTTGAGTGACCTGCCTTGAAACCAGACTGGTGCGGATCCAGAAGGTTGTTCTGATGGAGATAACAGGAGAGTTGTTTAAAGACAGCGCATTCAAGTGTTTTAGACAGGAACGGGAGGAGAGAGACAGGCCTGTAGTTTATAACATCAGACGGGTTGAGAGTGGGTTTATTTAGGAGAGGGTTTACTCTTGCCTCCTTGAGACTGTTTGGAAAGTGACCAGAAGTTAGAGAAGTGTTCATGAAATGGGTGAGAAACGGTAGAATATCAGGAGCGATAGTCTGAAGGAGGTTTGAAGGGATAGGGTCCAGAGGACAGGTGGTAGGACGAGCAGAAGCAATGAGGGTAAAAACCTCACTTGGAGAGAGAGGGGAGAAGGAGGTTAGTGTGTGGGTGAAGGGAGGGTCTGGTGACCCAGCGGTGAGTAAAGGTGAGTCAGAAAAAGAAGAGCGAATATCATCAACCTTTTTTTCAAAGTGGGTAACAAAGTCGCTTGACAGAAGGGAGGAGGGGGAAGGGGCTTTGGGGGGTCCAGGAGGGAGGAGAAGATGGAAAATAGTTGTTTGGGATTGGAATAGGAAGATTGGATCTTATCTTGAAAGAAAGTGCTTTTTGCCTGAGAGATCGAAGCAGAGAAAGAGGAGAGGAGAGCCTGATAGGTTAGGAGGTCGTCATGGTGTTTGGATTTCCACCGTTTCCGCTCTGCTGCCCGAAGGACGGTTCTATTAGCACGCAGTGCATCATTTAGCCAGGGAGCAGGAGGGGACTGACGAGCCTGCCGAGATGTGAGAGGACAGAGAGAGTCCAGAGAGGATGAGAGAGTAGAGAGGAGAGTTTCTGCAGCAGAGTTTAGAGGTAGGAGTTGGAACGAGTCAGAGGAAGGGAGGGCTGAGAGCACCGATGAGGCAAAGGTAGAGGGGGAGAGGGAACGAAGGTTACGGCGGACAGGTGCAGGATGAGAAGAGATTAGTTTGTTATGTTTGGAAAAGGGTAGAGAGAATGAAATGAAGAAGTGATCGGATGTGTGGAGCGGGTTTACAGAGAGGTTAGAAGTAGTGCAGGTCCTTGAGAATATGAGATCAAGGACATTGCCAGCATTATGAGTTGGTGGGGATGGAGACAGTGAGAAAGCAAAGGTGGTTAACAGAGATGTTAGTTAGTCTATCTTCCCTGTCTGGAGGTTGAAGTCTCTGAGAAGTACAGCGGGAGGGCCAGTTTCAGGGATGTGTGAGAGGAGATTATCTAATTCCTCCAAGAAGTCCCCCAAGGCGCCTGGTGGACGGTAGAGAACAACAATGGTTAATTGTATAGGATGGGTTACTGTGACGGCATGGAATTCAAAGGTGGAAGGAGTGAAGTTAGGTAGCTTGAAGAGGGAAAAGCTCCATTTGGGAGAGAGCAGGAGACCAGTGCCACCTCCTCTGCCAGTGGGTCTGGGTGTATGGGAGAAGGAATATGCTGTGGAGAGAGCTGCTGGGGTGGATGTGTTGGATGGAGTAATCCACGTCTCAGTGAGAGCAAGGAAATCCAGAGACTGCAGGGAAGCGTAGCCAGAGATGAAGTCAGCCTTAGGAACAGCTGACTGGCAGTTCCACAGGCCGCCTGAAACTAGATGTTGGATGTCAGTGGAGCATATGGGATAGACGAGAGCAGGCCGGTTATATCGATTACGAGATACACGGGGCCAGTGATAATTGCGAGAAGACACATGAACAGGAATGGAGAAAATACACATGATTATAGCCTGAGGGGCTGAACAACCAAATAAAATAAAACACCAGCGATACTTAGCTCAATCAAAGTAGGATTTTCCTCCTCTTTGCCACCCTCGTGACTCCAGCAGGACTGGCTGAAGCTGACGCTCCAGGAAAGTGCTACCTATAAAAGACACCTGATTGCTGAGTTCTCACAGATGTGGGGCCACACCCCTTTAATTAGTTAACTCTCTGCAGCTATTGGCCCTCAAAAGGAAATCTAGACTGGCTCCCTCCTGAGTTGCTATTGTGTCTTTTCAGTGGCCCAATGGTTTTACAATTACATTAAACCCTAAGTTATAAAGTTATGAGTTTAACCCTTAATACAGTTACACCTACTCAATAAAGCTCTTAGTATTCTACAAATGTTTAAATCAAAGTTAACCCTAGCAGTCAGTTAGTTCAGTTTTAAGGTTTCAGTCAAATTACTTGTCCCAAGTTTCTGCCAGACAGATACTGTAGCGGTTTTCAGATTTAAAATCACAATTTCAGTCAGATCAACTACAGAGCATTTATACAGAGTACACACACTGAAACAGAGAAGTCTAAAAACAGAATGTTACTCACACAATTCTAGAAGTCACCAGTTGTTATCCTGTCAAAATCGAGTTGCACACTGGCAGGTCAGTGATCAGGATGAGATTTAAATACAGTTTCTGTGGGGGAAGTGGCAGCAGATCAGAGCTGATGGGCCTCAATCGAGACTGGCTCCCTCCTGAGTTGTTATTGTGTCTTTTCAGTGGCCCAATGGTTTTACAATTACATTAAACCCTGAGTTATAAAGTTATGAGTTTAACCCTTAATACAGTTACACCTACTCAATAAAGCTCTTAGTATTCTACAAATGTTTAAATCAAAGTGAACCCTAGCAGTCAGTTAGTTCAGTTTTAAGGTTTCAGTCAAATTACTTGTCCCAAGTTTCTGCCTGACACATACTGTAGCGGTTTTCAGATTTAAAATCACAATTTCAGTCAGATCAACTACAGAGCATGTATACAGAGTACACACACTGAAACAGAGAAGTCTAAAAACAGAATGTTACTCACACAATTCTAGAAGTCACCAGTTGTTATCCTGTCAAAATCGAGTTGCACACGAGGTCGTCACCTGGAATGGTTTTCAATTAACACGTGTGCCTTGTCAAGAGTCCATTTGTGGAATGACTTGCCTTCGGAATGTGTTTTAGACCATCAGTTGTGTTGTGCAGAGGTAGGGTGACGCTCAGTGGAAAGCCCTATTTGACTACTGTTGTAATCCATATTATGGCAAGAACGACTCGACTCAGTAAAGAAAACGACCGTCCATCATCACTTTAAGAAATGAAGGCCAGTCGATCCGGAAAATGTCAAGAACTTTGAATGTATCCTCAAGTGCAGTCGCAAAAACCATTGAACGCTATGATGAAACTGGCTCTCATGAGGACCCCCCGGGAAAGGAAGAGCAAGAGTTACCTCTGCTGCAGAGGATAAATACATCAGAGTTACCAGCCTCAGAAACCGCAAGTTAAAGCACCTCAGATTAGAGCCCACATCAATGATCACAGAGCTCAAGTAGCAGACAAATCTCAGCATCCACTGTTCAGAGGAGATTGCGTGAATCAGGCCTTCATGGTCGATTGATGCAAAGAAGCCACTACTGAGGATGAACAACAAGAAGAAGATAATTGTTTGGGCCAAGAAACACAAGGATTGGATATTAGACAGTGGAAATCTGTACTTTGGTCTGATGAGTCCAAATTTGCGATTTTTGGTTTCAACCGCTGTGTCTTTGTGAGATGCAGAGAAGGTGAGCGGATGGTGCATGTATGGTTCCCACTGTGAAGCAGAGTCCTGCATCGGGTCGGGTACCCGCGGGTACCCGACGGGTGACCCGCAAAAAAGGTGATTCGCGGGTGGTATTTTTTCAAACGCTTTTTTCCGGGTTCGGTTCTGGGTAAAACAAAGATGATGCGGGTCGGGTCGCGGGTATTGCATAATAAATATATTAAAATAATAATAATTTAGTTTAATGTTTAAATCCTCAGACCTCTCCCCCGCGGGACCGCGCACAATCATAACCTCTGCAGCGCATCAATCTGCTGCTGTGCGTGCCACATTCGAAATGGCTGAGGTGAAGCTCTCTAGCGGAGAATACAGCATTTTCAATAACACTTCCTCAAGAGCGAAATCCAACGTCTGGGAGGCTTTTGGTTCCTAGATGAGGAACTAACCAACATCCCACGCTTTTTGAGACAAATATGCAACTGCGTGTGTTAATAATTGCACGTTTTCACTGCTCATATATATGCGGGTTCGGGTCGGGTTGCGGATCTTGTGCCGACGGGTCGGGTCGGGTTGCGGAACTAATTGGCAATATGTGCGGGTAGCGGGGCGGGTTCGGTATTGCACGTCGCGGGTGCGGGGCGGGAGCGGGTCTTGAAAATCAGACCCGTGCAGGACTCTGCTGTGAAGCATGGAGGAGGATGTGTGATGGAGGGGGGGGGGGGGGCTTTGCTGGTGACACTGTTGGGGATTTATTCAGAATTCAAGGCAGACTTAACCAGCATCATCATATTCTGGATTTTTGTAACACTTTTTTCTTTACATAATTGAATATATGTGTTATTTTGTAGTTTTGATGTCTTCAGTATTAATCTACAATGTAGAAACAATTTTAATAAATAAAAAACTTAAAATGTGACGGTGTGTCCAAACTTTTGACTGGTACTGTATATTGAAGCCTTTATTAGTTTTTCCCACTTGTTTGTTATTGGGGTCGACAGGCTAAGAGTGGCGTAAGGGGACAGGCAAGGAAAGCAGTTCAGGTTTATTATCTATAGAGGAACAGGGAATACAAAAAAAACCATGCATAAATAACTAACATAATGTGGTTATACATATATTGAACCTTGAACTTTGACCAGCACGAGTCAATAGAGCAATTAAGAGTGACACAGGTAAAGTACCGAGTTGGTCACTTGATTGTTGACATAAGAAAATGCCTAATCTCTTGTTTTCTCACATTCAGGTGTGTTACAGACGTAATGGCCACAATGAGATGGATGAGCCGATGTTCACCCAGCCGCTCATGTACAAGCAGATCAAGAAGCAGAAAGGGGTCCTGCAGAAGTTTGCTGAGAAAGTCATTGCTGAGGGAGTGGTCACAACACAGGCATATGAGGTAAAGCAGCCTGCCCTGCTGTAGCTACTGCTTATCAAGCACGCTCAATACAAGTAAAAAAAGAGTCACATTTCCATTGAGATCATTTACAATGTGGTGCCGGTTAAACACGTGGAAGCAGCTTTTTTTGCAAATTGAAAAAACCCTGTAGGTTTCATTGTCAGCAGTGTGAAAGACATCTTGGCTCTGAGACATTATGAAGCATCTCTATCTCAATGAAAGGGGGATTGAATAGTCTGACAAGGAATTGTGCGTTTGAGAGGTATAAATGGAAAAAAGATGTTGTGATAGCAGCAGGAACTAGACAGAATAATGGATGAATTTCAGGCACAAAAAAAGAGTTTATGCATTTCTAATTCCAATTCCTGTGAGGAGCTACACTTAAAAGAGGACTGGATGAAGCACTGTACAAAGACAGGACATTTTGAGGGCAATTAATCATGTCAGTTCTTTGAGACATTAATGAGGTCACTTGTTTGAAACTAATATCCTTCCTGTTCTGAAAGTCACGCCAAAATCAAAAGCTGTAACTCTCTGGAGGAGGTGAATATGTTTGGAGACCTATATACTAAACACAAGACAGAAAGTTGCTTCTTTGGAGACGGATATACTAAAGTTTTCAATGAACTTGCATCAATGTTTTTCAGGAGGAAGTAGTGAGGTACGACAAAATATGCGAAGATGCTTACAACCGCTCCAAAGATGAGAAGATCCTTCACATCAAACACTGGCTGGACTCACCATGGCCTGGTAAGGAGTCTTGTTCTTTTATTTGTGTTATAACTTGTATGTCTTCTCTACAGAATGTGGTCTGGACATTTCTTCCTTGTGATGTGTTTGTGTGTCTGTCTGTAGATTTCTTCAACCTGGATGGACAACCCAAAACTATGCACAGCCCTCCGACTGGCATCAGTGAAGAGGAGCTCAAACATATTGGAAACATCGCTTCTTCTGTGCCTGTGGAAGACTTCACGATACACGGAGGTACTTTATGATCTTCTCCTGTTTCAAACAACCCCTTATTGTGCTGTCATGTCTGTTTTTTAATGCTGTGTTTCCATGTTTCAGGTTTGAGTCGTATCCTAAAGGGCCGTGCAAATATGGTGGATCAGCGGGTGTGTGACTGGGCTCTTGGAGAATACATGGCCTTTGGCTCTCTGCTCAAAGAGGGGATACACATTCGCCTCAGTGGACAGGATGTGGAGAGAGGCACGTTCAGGTAATCCTGACACAAAAAACATTTACTGCTTGATGTTTCGTTTATTTTTCTCTGTGTTTTAGGGCAACTTTTGTGTAAAAGTGACTTCAGAGAAACCCCCCCACACTATGAGAACTGTCAACTAACTACTGCTGTACGTTCAACTGGATAATAAGACCTGCTATGTATAAAAAGTGCCATTAAACAACCTCTGTAATGATTTGGTGCTATATAAATCAAATTCACTTGAACTGACTTGACTAAATGATTTCCTCCACAGCCATCGACACCATGTTCTTCACGACCAGAACGTTGACAAGAGGATCTGCATCCCCATGAACTACGTTTCTCCTGATCAAGCTCCTTACACTGTGTGCAACAGCTCTCTATCTGAGTATGGAGTACTAGGTGAGTAGCATACGCAACACTTTTGGTACTTTTTAATCTGTGGTACCTGTAACTTGATGGGTAACTCTTTCTAGGGAAGCCACTTGGGATTGTATTTACTTTGGAAGTAGAGCAAGTTGGAGAACAAACCTTATATAAATGTTGGATAGTGTTTTATTTACTGAACCTGCTCTGTTTGTGCCTGTTTTCTGTGTGTAGGTTTTGAACTAGGCTTTGCCATGGCCAGTCCCAATGCGCTGGTGCTGTGGGAGGCCCAGTTTGGAGACTTTAATAACACAGCCCAGTGTATCATCGACCAGTTCATCAGCTCGGGTCAGGCTAAGTGGGTCCGACAGAACGGCATTGTGTTGCTGCTTCCTCACGGCATGGAGGGGATGGTAGGAACTGAGAAACTTGATCTGCTACATTCTGACTTGTCTTTGTCTCATGGTGCTGCAATATCACCAGTGCTGAACAACATTCTCACAGGAGATTATTAAAAACATCTTACCGGTCGATTATTGATTGGTGTTCATTTGTTTCCCTTTCTCTTAGGGTCCAGAGCACTCGTCTGCCCGCCCTGAGAGGTTTCTACAGATGTGCAATGATGACCCTGATGTTTTCCCTGTGAGTGTCAAAAACATAAAATGTCTCTCCCTCTGTCGCTGCTCCTTATAACTTTAGATGATGCTCATATTCATTAGAATGACACTTTTCAGTCCAGCTCTTTGTTTGTCTTTATGGTGAAATCAGAAATGGCTAGTGACCGTAGCAACCTGACTTACAATGACGCTGATTTAAAATCGTGGAGGTGTAGATAGTGAGATGACTTTCCTTGTTTGTCTGATGTTGCACGGAAGTTTGTTTGACCTCATGATCAGATGTGGAGCCTGGAAACTTTATATGGAGAGTTTATAGAGTTCATCATACTTTTCGTTTGCCAAAATGTGAACCAAATAGGTTAAAAAGCCCCGCTGTAAGTCACTGAATCTATAGCATGATATCGTTTATATTCTTCAGGGAATTGAAGGGTTAGGGTAGTTCTAAAATGAACAGGATGATTCTCCCTGAAAAGAAAAGACAAAGAATATTAACAGGTGACTGCATGTTTCTTTGGTAATGAGTTCTACCTTAGCTCTGAATTGCAACTCTACTTTTTCTCACAGAAAATCACTGAGAACTTTGCAGTGCATCAGCTGTACGACTGTAACTGGATCGTGGTGAACTGCTCCACTCCGGCAAACTACTTCCACGTCCTCCGCAGACAGATCCTGCAGCCCTTCAGGAAACCTGTGAGTGACACACCTTAAATGGACTCAAAGCACAAGATAATGTGGTTCAAGGTCACTGAGCATTTCCCTGTGCTCTTTCTTTAGCTGATAGTGTTTACTCCCAAGTCGCTGCTGCGCCATCCTGAGGCCAAGTCCAGCTTTGATGACATGCTGCCAGGTCAGTACTGACAGAAAGATGGGCAGGAAACTGAAGATGGTGAGATCTTTCCCTCTAAAACACTGGTTGGCTTCTTGCTGTGTTATTTAAAGTTTGTGTGTGTTTGTTATTCTGCAGCCACCATCTTCAAGCGACTAATCCCAGAGGAGGGGCCTGCAGCTGCCAGCCCAGAAAAGGTGAAGAGAATCGTTTTCTGTAGCGGGAAGATCTATTATGAACTGACCCGGGAACGCAAGAACAGAGGCATGGACGACACTGTGGCTGTGATCCGCATCGAACAGGTAACAAAAGAGTAAAGGTGATGTGTATAAGTGGAGAAATTGGGAAAGGGAATGCACAGTGGGTGTATGGATTTCAGTTTTCAACAAAAACAGTTTTGGAGGTGATGTATGTGCCTGGTTTGTATAAAGGCAGCTTCACTTGTGACATACAAGTATTTCAGTCAAGACTAATGATCACAATTGTAAATTATTTATTTTGTTTTTGGGGTCTTAACTTTCACTTTCTAAAGATATACAAATAGTTAATCTCTGGTTTACATTGTGAGTAAATAAAAGAAATTAGCTGGGAAATCAGTAGAGTAGAAAGACGTTTTCTTTAGTATCAAATGAATCCAGTGATAGTTATCTGTATATCGATGGGTACACTGCTAACAGGAACTGCTAACAGCTAGTTTAGCACGCATTTAATGCTGACAATTTACGAATGAAGTTGTAGCAAACGGCTAACGCTAACTAACATTTGTCCCCCATATCCCCCAATGGGAATGACAATGGATTATCGCCCAAATATATAATTAACATCAGACCTTTCTCTCTGTTTTCAGCTCTCCCCCTTCCCGTTTGATCTGGTGAAAGCAGAGACTGATCGTTACTCAAATGCTGACCTGGTGTGGTGTCAGGAAGAGCACAAGAACCAGGGTTACCACGACTACGTCAAGCCCCGCATCTGCACCACCACCAACCATACCCGCCCCGTTTGGTGAGTTCTACAGGAATACAGTTTCAGGAACTATCTCTGCTTTGAATGTATGGACACTTATGTGTGTGTGTATGTTTGCAGGTATGCTGGTCGTGACCCTGCAGCAGCTCCAGCTACTGGAAACAAAAAGACTCACCTCACGGAGCTGCAGCGCTTAGTGGACGCAGCGTTCGATCTGGATGCATTCTCAGGAAAAATCTAACTGGTTTACACCTCCCTCCACTCTCCCTCTACTCTGCTCTCACCTGCCTGTCCAGTTTCAGTGCAGGACCCCTCCCAGACTGGCTTTAAATTGTACCTACAACACTTTGCATTGATGTGTTTTTTCCTCAATATACCTGCATATCAGACCTACTATCAGTCGTAATCCTCAAACAAAGCGCACAATGACCTTTAACACTGTTACCATGAAGACCTCGTGTTCAGTGTTTGACACTATTACAGAAAATAATGCAAGTTCACCTGCAATTACATTAATTTGTAAGACAAATACTCGATCTTCATTTTAGTAATAGCAACCTGCTCTGCACATCCACACAATAAACCGTATGCAATCACTTCCAGAAGAATTATTTGAAAAAGGAATTGATCTATTGCAGATTGCCTAAAAAGGAAAAGGTTTTAGACCACCATAGGAAATGAAGAAACTTCAGTGCACATATTTAAAGGATGGTTTGATTTCCAAGGACATAAGCGTGTTCTTGTCGAGAGGTAGATAAGTTGGTTAAGCTTTAAAGGTGCTAGTAGGGACATTTAAAAAAGGAACTGTGAGCCAGGCTAGCTGTTTCCCCACGTGTACATACTTTATGCTAAGCTAAACTAACCAGCTGCTGAGAGTAGTGTCATATTTAGCGTTTATATTCTCAACTGACTCTTAGCAAGAAGGCAAATAAGCGTATTCCCCAAAATATTAAACGATTCCCTTTTTAAAATGGAGTTGAATGTCCAAGAATGTTTCACAACTACAGTGTGATAGTGGACAAGTGAAATTAGGTAAACCTATTCAAATATAATGTTGATTGATTATTTGAAAGGCTGAGTTACAATAGCTAAATAATGGGATAAAGGGATGTCTTTAAGACAAAAGTGAAACCTTTTGAAAACATTAATGTCTGCCTTTTGAGAGAACAAGATTAAAGGGACTCGTATGAATGTATTTCTGCACTTGTATCTGAGTTCAGCAGCGACTTTAAAATGACCCAAGTTGTTATATGCCTGCAAACAGAAGGGAGGCTTCATGTGCATCTCCATTTACAGTAACATAAACACACACACCCCTTTTTCAGTTCATTTGACCTACTTTGTTGTTTTTTCATATATCATGCTTGAAATCTTCTTCCTCCTCCATGGTTCCCTCAACGTCCTGTCTCATCACTGTAAACGTCTGTTTGTGCCAAATGTAATGGATTACTTGAAACTACATTTCAATAACAAAAAAACAATCATGCCTCCAATGGAAAATACTTGTAATACAACATGTGAGATTACTCAGCTCCTCAGATTTGTAGGATGTATTTATTTTCATAAAATGTTTAAAAAAAATAAAGATTATAGTTCCTGGTGAACAGTGCTGTTGGAGTTTATTTGAGCTACTAAAACCTCTTGTATAGTCTTTTTTATATTATACATTTTTAAACATTGAATTATGTGCTTTATACTTAAATATTTAACTCTTACTGTCTTTATAACTTTTTATTGAAAAATTAAAGGTAGTCTACTTCGCAGATATATTATAATTCTACAAAATATAATCAACTAAATAATGATGTTATGAATTATAGATTAAGATAGTAGTAGCCTATATACATACATTTATAGCAGCATTTAAGTGAAAACCACATTAATTCCTTATAAATAATTGAATAATTCTAGATATAGCCTTTTACTCTGAAATGGGGCCATTCTGCACAATGGGTAAAATCATAAGATTAAAACTATATGTACTTTTATTATAATAATATAATTTACCCTACGAGGTGATTCCAGATCCGGTCCCTCCCTCCTAACTCGCATTAACCCCTATCCCCATCACCAGACCACCTGACCTGACCCAGGTCAGTTTGATATAAAGCTGTTTTTACATTTAAAATAATCTTATTCTCTCATAAATCAATGTTTTTTTTTTTTTTTAATTAGTGCATTTGTGCTGATTTACCTGTACAATACCTGTATTTGATTTATTATCCAGGGATCACTGTAGCCAATTGTTCTTGTTAACAGCTGTAAGAGAGCTGTATGTGAAGTATATGCTATGTTTTTTTTTCCTTATGTGTTTTGTAATTTTTGTATTGACTAGTGCCCCAGCCAAAATGAGATTCTACAACTCAAGTGGGTGTCATTGTCATGGCTTGGCTCTCAGCCACAACAAACGCGCGACAGAAAACGAGGGCGTGAATAGGAAAAGAGAATTTATTCACTGCTGCTGAAGGACACAAACAGGCGAAACAAACGACGAAACAAGAGGTCAGCTGGTCGTGGCTGCTCTTCGCGTTGCGTCCTCCTGCCAGAGCGAGATTGCAGGTCTCACTCAGGCCCTTTAACCCTCTGGTACCGGCCACCAGGTGGAGATGGGTCTGGATGCAGACCGCAGCAAGGAGGCGGATCCTAAAGGGGGCGGATCCTAAAGGGTTATGAACCCCGCCCCCCACGCATTCTAGGGATGTGAATGACTCAGCTTTACTGTGCCTTTTCTTTTTTTTTCTGCATTAACTGCTGCCATCGTGTGTTCAGAAATTGTGTAGAAGCCTTAATGTTTCAAATTCAAATCCCTATTTCAAAGCTCTATACCAAAAATGAGAGGCTTTATTTAAACTAAACACGTGTTTACTTGAGAGTTCCTAGTCACGTCTGTTCTGTCTGTTAATAATAATTTATTTATTGTTGAGAGGGTAATGGCGTAGCTCGTTTTAATCATACTTATGTTCAGAGTTGGGAGTAACGCGTTTATTACTTTTGTCGGTAACGGAGTAGTGTAACGCGCTACTTTTATAATTCAGTAATCACACTACAGTTACTAACATTGCCCCGACACGCTTTACTTCGTTACTTACTAAAATCAGTCATAATCAAACCTCAACAAACACCTGCAAAGAACGCATGCTAAGGTGAAGCTAACGCACAGCTATTTGTTGTTTGTTTATATCACGTAGTCTGTTCTTCTTCTCTGTTTTCCGGTTGTTGCCTGTTTTGAATGATGAATACACACTACCGCCGCCTGCTGGTAAGGAGAGTTATTGCCACTCACGCATGCGCAGTTCGTACGTGCTCGGCTGAAGTCTTTGCGGTGTCTGGTTCCAGTGCAACACATGGCCAACACGCAGGAGAACACGCCGACGCAACAGCGTGAGCAGAGATAGACTGCGCAAAATATACAGATAGCAGGAGACAGAGGACAGCCATGGTCAGATAGGAAAACATTCAGGATCTGGATCAGTCTTATGCGACATTTCAAACTTTAGCAGTCAACTCAAGTTGCTGCCCTTATCTTGTCTCTGTTCAAAGTCAAATTTACACAGAAATAGCCAAATATCATTCTGGGTCTTAACACACCCCATAGTGAAATATATAGCCTAGTGTAAACCTTATACTAATAATAGCAAAATTGTCCATACAAAACTTGGATGATATTCAAAGATGACCAACAAAAGTTGTATAAGGCAGACTGTGTTTTTCTTTCTGAGTATGTCATGTTAAATATCAAAATTGATCTTTTGGTTGATGAAGTCAGAGATAATTAAATCTGGGCACATATTTTGTGGTTGCTGAATTAGAACACCCAATAAAATGTTTATGTTTAATGAAGACTTTCCTCTTTGTATGTACTGTATATTTTCCTTTGTACAATGTATTGGTATGTAGCCTACTATACATTTCATGTTTAGTATTTGATGTGTATTGTAATGTTTCAAAAATAATAAATACGTTAATTAATTAATCTTACCACCAGACACAACATGAACAAATGAATGATACACATCAGGACAGTAACTTCAACTTCAGTATTATAGGTGTACAGAAACCTCTACTCATGTTGTTAAATGATAAACAGCAATATCTTCCATAAAACGTAGTCGATTGATTTGAATAATAATTACTACCACTGCACAAACAGTAAAAAATGATATGCCTACAATTTATGAATTTGTCTTCTCTGTGGGTTGTATACTCTTCATTCTTTATGCAAATGAATTATAATTATTATTTTTCAAAGTTCGTTTATGATTCATTCAAAGCATTAAAATAAGAAACAGAGCGTCATATACCTTTAAGAAATACGTGGGGGGCGGGGTTCATAACCCTTTAGGAAACGCCCCCATAGGATCCGCCCCCTATAGGATCCGCCTCCTTGCTGCAGTCTGCATCCAGACTCTATTGGCCAGGTGTCCTCAATCCCAGCTGATAGACCAAAGGGAAAACCTTAAAGGAACATACACACACCAGAGATAACAAGGCAGGGGTTGTCACACCCACCCCCTTAAACTCGGTGTCCCCAGGACCACCGGCACACCAACCCTGACAAAACAAAAAAAACACCAGTAATGAACAACAAAAATACAAGACATACGGCACCCCACTTCCAACAAAACCAACAATTGCAACATACAACCCTCACACTGCCAACCGCTCCTCCCACACCCAGCCACATCTTTAGCAACACAGGTAAGCTACCTGAGAAGCACACTTTAAAAAGGATGGGCAGAGCGAGAACGATTTATCAAACAGTATGACAGACAATACATTACCGCAACGTGGCCAATGTCGCCACATCTGTAACATTTCACCCTACTGCAACGTCGCTGGATGTGACCAAGCCCACCGCAGGAATAGCACTTCCGGTCGTTGGCATGCCCATAGTCACGAGCCATGTGTCCTTGGTCTCCACACCGATAGCAGGACATTTCCTTGTCTCTTCCTCGACCCCTGCTGCCGCCGCCACGACCACCACCACCATCAACGCTGCCGCCACCACGACCACCATCAACGCCGCCACGACCACTTTGACTAGTGGGACAATGCTTGGTCTTCTGTTTTCTAAACATGTTTTTGTCCATAGCACGAGTGATCACACAAGAGGACGTGACGTCTGCCAACACTGTAGAGCTCTCCTCAGACCTTGACTCAATCGGACCGCCAGTCACTAAAAGCGCAGGGGGAACATCAGTCCAGACTCTGCTACCTGCCAAACCGTTGCCCAGGATGAACTGTATCCCCTCGATTGGCAAAGCTGGACGTACACCAACAGCCACCTCACCCTTAACAAGACCACAGTCAATATACATCCTATGAACAGGAATAGGAAGAACTTTTAATCCCATTCCCCAACTCAGAAGGGTGTCACCAGTGTCACTTTCATAAGACAGAGGCAAAACAGAGTCAACAATATAGGAGTCAAAAGCCCCTGTGTCTCGCAAGATTTTGATTGGAACTCTGACATTACTACCTACCAATGACACCAAGCCGTCTCGTATAAATGGAGCATAAGATGCCAAAACCTCAGATCCGCCTAAGTGGGATGTAAGCACATCGGCAACACAGCAGCTTTTCACAGGAGCAGCCAACGCAACAGGCCCAACAAAATATCTTCCTCCCTCAGATTTTGCTCTAAGCGCAGGACAGTCTGCCTTCCAATGGCCTTTTTCGCGACAGTAGTGGCAAATATCATTATTATCCCCCTCAGATTTGACCAAACCCAATTTCCTTGGCTCCATCCCAAATGAACCAACCTTTCTACTTCCCTCAAAAACAGCCAGGGCCCCAGAGCGCCCTCCAAACCTGCTCTTATGAAGCAACACAAACTCATCAGCTGCCACAGCAGCTTCAGCCGCAGAAGTGACTCTGTGTTCTGTTATGTAAGTAGTAATCTGGTCTGGAAGAATATTTTTGAACTGTTCCAAAGTCATGAGCTCACAAATCGTCAAAAGTAGTGACGTCAAGAGCAGTTCCAACGCTTAAAATGAACAGACAAATCCCTCGCCATCTCCACATATGTTTGATCTTGTTTTTGCTCAAAGGACCTAAAACGCTGTCGATAGTCCTCTGGCACCAGTTAATATGCTCTAAGCACCGCCGATTTTATTTTACTATAGCTAGAGCTATCCTCAAGACATAAGGAGGAATATGCTGACTGCGCTCTTCCTGTGAGAACACATTGAAACATCAGAGCGCAGTCCGCATCAGGCCAATCTCTAGCCCTAGCTACACGTTCAAATAATTAAAAAAACGTGTCGGGATCACTTTCATTAAAGTGAGGCAGCAAGCGCAGGTTATTAACATCAAAACGATGAGACCTGGGCACCTGTTCACCCTGCCCCTCACTGGACAACGCGCCAAGAACAGACAGACGAACAGACAACTCTAACTTGGCTTTCTCAGTTTATTGTCGTATCCGCTCCACTGTGATTTCCTTTTCAATTTCCAACGCATACTTTACTCCGTCATGTTCCAGCTGCAACAACAACATTTCCTTCTGCTGCTCAAAAGAAAGTGCACTAGCCTGAAAAAGAGGTTTTAACAAAAAACCCTCTTCCTTTGCAGCAAACACTCCTGTCTCACTTAATGTCGACACTATAGAGCAGGGGTCCCCAAACTTTTTCCTGTGAGGGACACATAACTTTTCCCTTCTCTGATGGGGGCCGGGTCAGTTTGTAACAGAAAAAGTGTGACGATCGCATGGGTGTCTAAACGTAAACATTTATTGTTTTCTAGAAAGCCACACATAACCAAATATTAATAACCCTTTCCGGGATCTTCACAGAAAAAAAGTCAGGAAATAAATTAACACTATTAATGAAATAAATAACACTATTTATGAAATAAATAATAACCAAATAACCCTCTCTGGGTTCTTCACAGAAAAAAAAGTCCATTGAAAATTACTGTAACTTTCTGTTGTGCCGTGCACAATCTTAACAGGTAAAAGTTTAGCTTAGTTGTCAGAGCAGAATCTCTCAAAATAAACATGGATTTACGTAAAAAAAACTATTTTTTCGGGGTTCGGGTGTTTTGTTTGATTTTAAACAAACAAAGTCTTGGCTTTCAGAATATGAAACTTTTATTTCCAATTTATTTATTTCTCACTCGCAATCTGCTCTTCCGCAGAGCCGCCCCCCCTCACTCCGCTGAAATTATGAATGTAAGAGTATAGTAATCATAGATAACACCGCAGGGTCCGTTACAGTTTGTTTTCATCTGATTTCAATTAAACAAAGTCTTGGCTTTCAGAATATTAAAATTGTTTCGGCAAATTCAGATGATAAATACAACTTTGAAGCTTCGGCATAATTACAAGCGGAGAACGGCAGGCATAACAACAGCCGGTGTTTCTCGTGAGTGTTTTCCCCGGGAAACAAACACAATACACACAAACGCAAAATTACACAAGCACACACACTCGCACACACACTCACACACACACACACTCGCGAGCTTCCTCTCCAAACGAAAATATCTTCCCTTGGTAGTATTTTGATCATTTGCTCCGCTAATAATCAATCAGATCGATGGATTCCAGAGAAGAGACAACTTTGAAGGCATTTTTCTCAAAATGATGACTCGGTGACAGTCATTATATAATGTGACATATTTCGCTTAATATTTGAAGTACAAAAACAATCCTGATATCATTAGAAAGCTAGGAATCTCCTCTTTCCAACAGTGTATACAACTCAAAAGGTGTCTTCGGGTCAATGCGACTGATTTCGATAGAGCAGGTCACAACATTTTGACAGGGGCTAGTCTAAGATTCGCGTGGCCAGACTTAAAAATTGTTTTAAAAAATAAAATAAAAAAATCATAATGCGTCTCTGGTATTGTTCAGGGGGCCGGGCCAAATGTGGAGGCGGGCCGTACCCGGCCCGCGGGCCTTAGTTTGGGGACCACTGCTATAGAGTCTTTTATGTTGTCTTTCACCCTTCTATCACCGACAAAAGACACAGAGAAAAATGCTCAGCAATTAAGAGCAGCTGCTCTCTTGAGAAAGTGGCAAGAGACTCCTGAGACGGAGCTTCAATAAATGCCTCTACGTCAGCCATCTTAATTTACACCGACCCAGTGGCGGCGCCAGAGTATTTGTGTTGGGTAATCTATGGTAGGGCTAACCCATACAGTGGTGGGGCTCAAGTCAGTATTTGTAATGTAATTACATACACGCTATATCGCACCCCTTGACAGTGAAACGCCAAGCGTGAGGCTTTTATTAGCTTTTATTAGTCTCCTTTTATCAGCTAAATTACATCGAGAGCAACAGGTGTGAGTTAAACAATACAATAGCATATTCTGCTAATTCCACGTTGTTACAACATGCTACGCAGCGGCAGAAACAAGAAAAGTTGGCATATAGAATTGACACGGAGAGGGAGAGTGAGGGAGAGAGACAGAGAGAGAGAGACACAGGTAAACAGAGAGAGACTGACACAGCACACAACAGGTGGCCTGTGTCTCTATTGTCATACAAAACACTTTTTCAAATTACTATTACAAAATATATTCAAAACTCACTATTCACTCTTGAGGTGGGTCGTGTGACTCTGGCACCTGTTCGACTTGTACCTCAATGCGAGGGCGTTTAAGAACAGATCTATCCATCCGAAATATACAATTAATCCTAGAAGTTCTGCTTTCTGTCTGCAATTTACTCGGCGCGAGTTTGGGGACTTTTCACTGTGAACGTGACGTCTCGACGTGACAGTAATACATGACGCAGCAGACCCAACGTTTCGTTGCTCTGATTGGCTGTAGGTCTATTCAAATTGCATTCGGAGGCATTTTGATCTGACCGCGGCCGCACTGATTTCCACACCTTTAGTGTATAAAACTCCCCCACTACTTAGACCAGTGGCGGCTGGTGGAAAATATTTTTGGTGGGGCTTTTGATATAGTGAGTAAAAACATTTTTTTTGGGAGAAATGACCCCTTGAATTAGGACTTCTGGTGATGTAATGGCGCGTTTCCAGTGCAGCGCGGAGCTCGCTTTAATGCTGCGTTCAGACCGGACGCGATGCGAATATTCGCTTCGCTCTAAACGCTCCTATCGCATCGCTCTAGTCGCTCGAGTTTCACCGCGGCTGCCAGCTGTGTTTACTCGCATCATTCAAACAAGACGCGCTGGCTCGGGAGCTACAACTACAACAAAATGAACATATTGTAACGTTCCCAAGATGAGTCGGAGACAGGCTTGTAGTTATTAGGCTTTAATAACTCGTATTTGAAGACAGATGATAACAGGTCAAGTACACTTCGTGGGTTCTACCGCACACTAACTTATTTCCTAAACCAACCACAAGATATAGCACTGTCCACGTCACAACTCCCCGCCCTCCCCCGTCTGCTCCACCAACCACAGGCCCGCACCTCAGCCACCATCACGGTGCAGCTCTATGATTGGCAGAGAGACGGGGGATGCCTAAGTGACACCCTGAGTAGCCTATCAGGATCGCTACACTACCCCCCCACTACAAAGTTCCTCGCCCACGAGGAACATATAAAACACAGTACAAAACACTCCCCCCACCCTTTCCAGCTCACTGCAGGGACTACCCCACTGGCTGTCCCCAACCAAACCAGTAGCCTTTGAAAACACAGAAAACCCACCACAATCCCAGCCCTCTATAGTGTCTACCCCCCCACTACAAAATTCCTCGCCTACGAGGAACAACTAAACACAGCCCCACACTACACCTACACACTGCACTTTGACTAGGAAGAGCTGGGTGGACTACCATCCCTTCCAGTGAGACCAGGGCGCATTCTTGCCCTCTACAGGAACTGGGGGGTCTCACTATAACCTTACTACCACACAAAGTCTCTGAAACGACCCGGGGGTCGTGTCTGCCTTCTCGGCAGGGGGGCTGGGGTTGCCGGATCTGGCCCAGGCGCCGAAAGACTGGGGGGACTCTCAGTCCTTGATGGGGGACTGCTGCTCTGTCCGCCGGGGGGTCTGCGGAGGGATGTCGATGGGACGTCTGTGTGTCCCGAGGTTTCTTCGGTCTGTGGGGAAGCGACGCCTCTGTACGGAGCCAGCCTGTCTCTGTGGAGCACCACTTTTCTCCCCTTTGGTGGCAGCTGCACCCTGTAGACCACTTCCCCCACCCTCTCCAGTACTCGGCAAGGACCCACCCACTGACTGTCCAACTTTGGGCATCGGCCTTTCGTTCGTTGTGGGCTGTAGACCCAAACCAGTTCCTCGGCCCGGAAATGCTGCCCTCTGGTCCTGATGTCGTAGTTCCGCTTCTGTCTCACCGCAGCACTTTTCTGCTGCTCGCGGGCAAAGGCATGAGCGGACTCAAGCCGGTCCTGCAGCCTCCTTGCGTACTCAGGACCAGGAGGCGTGTCCAGGGAATCTGGTGGCCGACCAAACGCCAACACCGCAGGGGTTCGAAGCTCTATCCCCAGCATGAGGAGGGCCGGCGAACAGGCTGATGACTCCTGGACTGCAGACCGACATGCCATGAGCACCAGGGGCAGATGCTCGTCCCAGTCGCGCTGATGCCGTGACGTGAGGATGGCCAGCTGCTGTCCCATGGTGCGATGAAATCTCTCTACTAGTCCGTCGCTCTGTGGTCGCAGGGGGGAGGTGCGTGTTTTGTGAATGCCCAGTTGAGAGCACATGGAGGCGAACACCCGGGACTCGAAATTCCTCCCCTGGTCACTGTGCAGGGTCTCCGGTGCTCCAAACCGGCTGAACATGCCGGACACCAAGGCATCCGCGACTGTCTCTGCTTCTTGGTCAGGGAGCGCATACGCCTCTGTCCACTTTGTGAAGTAGTCTATGGACGTGAGAACGTAGCGGTTACCCCTGTTTGACAAGGGTAGCGGCCCCACCACATCAACTGCTACTCTCTCCATCGGGTCCCCGATGGGAGATTGTTGCAGCAGAGCATGGGAACGCCCCGGGGGGCCCTTCCGTGCCGTACACGGATCACAGCGGCGACAGAAGTCTTCGACATCCCTCCTGCACTGTCCCCAGTAGCAGCCCTGACGAAGGCGGCGGAGGGTCTTAGTGACTCCAAAGTGACCAGAGCCTGCCGTGCCATGCATGGCCTTGAGTACGACCTCTTGCAGGACCCTAGGAACTAGGGATGCACCGAAAATTCGGCCACCGAAAATTATCGGCCGAAAATGGTTAAAAAGGCCCTTTCGGCCGAAAGGGTTTTAGCACCGAAAAAATATCACCGAAAAAATATCACCGAATGTCAGAACCGGCAACCTAACGTGTTGTTGTGATGACGTAATAAAGACGCGGCGAGGCAGGGACCATGCTCACGGCTGGCTCACAGCCAACATGTCTGCCGCTTGGAGATACTTCACAATATCAGATAAAGAGGCGCGGATTGCGATTTGCAAAACGTGTTCAGCTGACATTTCTCGAGGGGGTGTAACTTCAAAGACTTTCAGCACTTCGGGATTACTCCATCACTTGAAATCTAAACACCCGGACCAATATACGGAGTATGATGAAATCACCAGTGCACAGAAAAAAAAAGTCCTTCCCAGCACCCCGACTCCTTCTGTGGCGGACCTTTTTGAAAAGATTAAAAAGTTTCCCAGTGATGGTCCTAAGGCAAAGGGCATTACTCGGAAGTTAATGGAATGCATCGCCATGGACGATCAACCGTTTTCTGTCGTACAGGACGTTGGATTTCGTAGGCTTATTGAGCATATTGAGCCACGTTATTCCTTGCCTAGCAGACGACACTTAGCAGACGTGTGCTTACCTGAACTGTACAATGTCGTTGCTAATCACATCCATGAGCTCTTGGCTACAGATATTACAGCCATCAGCTTCACGACAGACATATGGAGCTCAGACGTAAGCATCACCAGTATGCTCAGTCTAACTGCACAATGGATCGACAAGGATTTTAAACTGCAAAAGATTCTGCTGCATTCGCAAGAGTTTAGGGGGTCTCATACAGCACAATCCATCTCCTTGGCATTCGCCAATATGTTCGACACATGGCATATCGACCGACCTAAAGTGCACGCAATAGTCAGTGATAACGCAAGAAATATGACTAAAGCTATAGAAGAATGCAATCTGAGTGGAATACGCTGCATGGCCCACTCTGCAATTAGCTGTGAACGAGGGAGTGTTGGCTCAACGCAGCGTAAAAGATCTGTTGGCCATAAGCAGAAAGATTGTTGGTCACTTCAAACATTCTCAACTGGCCTATTCTCGCATTGAGCCAATACAAGATGAGCTTGGAGTAACAACGAAACGGTTCCAACAAGATGTGAGTACACGGTGGAACAGTACTTATTATATGCTGGAAAGTCTCTTTGCT
The DNA here is from genome assembly GCF_902827175.1 of Gymnodraco acuticeps. Lineage (NCBI taxonomy): Eukaryota > Metazoa > Chordata > Actinopteri > Perciformes > Bathydraconidae > Gymnodraco > Gymnodraco acuticeps. The sequence goes on from NW_022990358.1 coordinate 720,772, forward strand.
CAAAAGCGAACCTTGGCTACATACAGCGCAGATCATGATCTCCCCGCATCATTCACTCCAAACCAGTGGATCTTAATGGAGAACATTCTCTCCATTCTTGCCCCATTCGAACAGCTAACTAGAGAGATTAGCTCATCTGACGCATCGGTGGCAGACGTCATCCCTTTAAATGCGGCTCTAAAGCGTCTTCTAAGGAAAGAGGTTGAAACGGACCGTGGAGTAAAAACTATGAAAAGTACACTCTTGGAGTCTGTCAACACACGTTTTGCTGATATCTACTCTGATCCCCTGTACTGTATCGCGACTGTACTTGACCCGTGATATAAAGACAATTATTTTGATGCGGGGAAAAAGCAAAGCGCACGAGACATGATCCAGGCTGTGTTGGATAAGGAGAACCCACGAGAGGAGGCTGCTGCGCACAGCACAGGAGACGTGACGCAGACCACAGAAAAAAGGGCTCGTCTGTCTACAGCAGAGGAGGAGGAGGAGAGGGGGCAACCACCCTCGTTGTCTGATATGTTCAACGAGATCATGGAAGAGAATACTACCCCAAATAGGTAGGCTACTCTGTTCTGACTTGGTTACTTACTGTACTATGTGCTACTGAATGTGATATTTATTAGTACTGTATGTGCTGCCATGTAATATGCTCTTAATGTTGTAATTTCTTTTGACATGTCAGATGATTTTATTTGTCTGCCAAGTGATCTGGCATGCGTAAATATACATTTGACTAAATGTTCATTATGCACTGTCCCTATTTTAAATACAATCTTATTCTCTCAAACCTCTCAAATGCCAGGCTGGTGACAAGCTCAACCGCTCAACAGTTAGATGATTATCTCTCAGAAGTACCCATCCCCAGAAGCGAGAACCCTCTTGGATACTGGAGAAACAAACAAGACCGCTTTCCTGACCTGGCCAAGGTGGCACGCAAGTATTTGAGTGCTCCATGCACAAGCACTGACAGCGAGAGACTGTTCAGCGCTGCCTCTCATGTGATGAGAAGAGGAACAGACTCATGGCTGATAAAGCAGAGAAGCTACTGTTCATTAAAAAGAACCTCCCACGTTTCCTTAATAAGTAGACAAGGCTGGCTTATCATAGGCTTTCATTTGTAAATACTATAGTTACATTCATGTGGATTTATCCAGTTTGCACATTTGTATGCATGCACTTATAGGTGCATTTGTTGTTGTTGTTGTTGACACTATTTTGTTGTAGGCCTACTGGCCTAGATGTTTATGCTGTTTTAAAGCCCCTTGGCTTTGTTCTGAATGCACTTTGTTGTAGTTATTATCCTACAGAGAAAATAAATGTACAAATGTTCAAAAGTGCTGAATAAATGTTTTATGGACCCATAATAGTGATTATTATTTAAGTTATGTTTTGCCATAATCATGTCTATTTCCATAATCAGGTAGCTGAACAACATTGGTAAAAAAATGTATACATTATATATATATATATTTCTATTAATCATTTTCGGCTTTTCGGCATTCGGCCAACTGTTTCCTATTTTCGGTATCGGTTTCGGCCAAGAATTTCCCATTCGGTGCACCCCTACTAGGAACCACCACTTGCCACCTCTTCTCCCCCGTTGCTGGCTCTTTCCACGCCCGTTGCAGTACGCCCTGACACAGACGTAGAGACTCAAACTGAGACCACGGCCCCTTTGTTGCTTTGGAGAGCGCTGCCACTTCCTCCCACGGTGGCCGCTGCTGCGACTCAACCCACTGCAGTACAGGCTAAAGAACGGCATCCAGCTCTTGCTTCCACTCTGACGCATTCACTGTCTGGAGCTCCCTGCAGATAGCCTCCTCCACTTGCTGCGCTGCCGCACAGACGATGTCCTCCTCCAGCAGCTCCTTTTCGCGAGTCTCTCTCTTCTCGCAGTAGTGGCATCCGCCGCCGGCACACGGCCGCCGGGAGAGGGTGTCTGCATTGGTGTGGCGCACCCCAGCCCGGTGCTCCACCCTGAAGTCGAACGATTGGAGCTCTTCTAGCCACCTGCCCTTCTGGCTCTTTGAACGTCATGAGCTACTGTAATGCAGAGTGATCCGTCCTCACCGTGAACGCTTGCCCGCACAGGTAGTACTTAAAATGCTTGATGGACAGCACTACTGCCAAAAGTTCTCTGCGGGTAACGCAGTATCGTCGCTCCGCTTTGTTGAACGCCCGGCTGAAGTATGCCACCACCCGCTCCCCCTCTGGTGTAGTCTAGGATAGCACTCCGCCTACCCCAACGCCGCTAGCGTCGGTGTCCAGGGTGAACGGCAGCCGGGGGTTGGCTGGGACGAGAACCGGGGCTTCGCTCAGGGCACGCCGAAGGCCGTCAAACGCTGCTTGACATTGTTCAGACCACAGGAACTCCCTGTCCTTCTGCAGCAGCTGGAACAGGGGTGCGGCAATGCAGGCAAAACCCCATACAAACTTCCTGTAGTACGAGTTGCGAGGATTTGGCCAGCCTGTGACCGCCTGCACTTTCTCGGGCAGGGTGCCGATGCCCTCCCCCCCCACTTTGCGGCCCAGGAAGGTGACCTCTCTCTGTAGGAAATGGCACTTATCTGGATGTAGCTTCAACCCAGCGGCTCTGATCCTCTCCAGCACCACTTTTAGCGATCTTAGGGCCGCCTCAAACGAGCTGCCATGCACCAGGATGTCGTCCAGGTAAACCAAACACTGTTGGCGGGGAATCCCAGACAGCACCCTGTCCATCAACCGCACGAAGGTGGCCGGGGCATTACACAGCCCAAAACTGAGGACCTTGAACTGCCATAGTCCTCGGCCGGTGCAGAAAGCCGTTTTTGGTCTGGCCTCCGGGGCAAGAGGGACTTGGTAATACCCGCTGCGGAGGTTCAAGGAAGAGAACCACGACGACCCTGCGACCAGGTCCAGGGACTCATCGATGCGGGGAAGGGGGTATAAATCCTTCTTGGTGACCCCGTTCACCGGTCTGTAGTCTGAGCACAGCCGCCAGCCCCCTGTCTTCTTCGGGACCATGACTACCGGTGCTGCCCACGCGTGGGCTGTCTGAGGGCTCGATGATGTCTGCCTGCAGCATGCTCGGCACTGCCTCGTCGCAAGCCTGCTGACGAGCCAGGGAGAGTCGCCGCGGGCGACACCTGATGGGCCGCGAGTCCCCCGTATCGATCTCGTGTTCCACCAGATGCGTTCGGCCCACCTCCTCCTCCTTCATTGCGAAACTGCTCTGGAACTAGCAGGAGCTGCCCCAATTGCTCCTGCTGCTCGGGATTCAGGCCACCACAGTTCTTCCTCCACACCTCCAATACTGCAGACCGAGCCTCTTCTACCTCCGTCTGGGGGTACTTGGGGGGGGGGGGGGGGGGGGGGGGGGCTGTGCTCGGGTGGCGCAGCCCGGGGGTGACAGGTGGGGAATTGTCCTGAGTGGGCGTCACCGTGGGTACAGGAAGGGAGGGAGGATTTGCTTCCGTGTCTAGGGTACTCACGGTGGGTGTCGGAGGTCTCCCCACAGGCTCAGCAGGGTTGTGGACACGGGTCATAGTAATTACAGGCCCCCCCCCCCCCGAAACTCACTGTGCCGGATTGAAGATCAAGGAGGCAGCCCGTCGCCTTCAGAAAGTCCAAACCCAGAATGCACGGGTCCTGTACATCCGCTATCCACACGGGGTGCCGCACTTCCACTCCCCCCACCGACACAGACAGCACTCCTCTTCCTTTCATAGCCGCCAACTCTCCGGTGACTGTGCGCAGACGCACCGCTGTCGGCTCGAACATAGTCCCACTCGGCAACACCTCTGCTCTCACCAGGGTTACTGTAGAGCCTGTGTCCACCAGTGCATCGCAGGGCACCCCCTCCACCTCGACAGGGACATAGCAGGAGTCTCTACCAGCACAGCCCACCGCGACGACAGGCTCCACTCCGGTGCTGTCATATTTTTCAGGAGGGCGTAGAGTCTGGCTCCCCCTGCTGTGCTGTCGGGCTCCCTCCGCGGATGTCTGAGTCGGTGGCAATAAAGCTGTGGTTTGTTTGGGGAGTCTTCGGGCTTGGTTCCACATATCCTCCTCTATGCGGGCCCCCCGTCGTTTCCCTGGCGTCGCCGAGCCTTGGTGCAGTCTCTGGCAAAATGTCCTGGCTGACCACACTCCCAGCAGACTCTGGTGTCTGGTCTGTGTGTTGGCTGCAGAGAAACAGCCCTTATCATCTCTGTCAGCTCGGTAACCCATGCAGGCTTCTCCTCCTCCCTGCAGCTCCTCACCGCCGGCGCCGCCGGCACTCCGCCGCTCCTAGCAGCTCCACTCCACACGTTCTCCCTCTCCACAGCCATCTCCAAGGCCGCCTGTAAGGACTGTGGATGCTGCAGCTGTACCTCGACCCTCAAGTCCGCAGGCCGGAGGGCCCTGATGAACTGATCACGTGCCAGCTCACTCTGTACTCCGGGTGGCATGTGTGCATACGCCCGCCGCGTCAGGCTCTCCACGTTGTTAGCCAGTGCACGCAGCGTCTCTCCAAACTCTCTACAGCGGTTACTCAACTCGTTCCGGAGCAGCTCTGGCGGGAAACACTGTCCAAACCGCCTCTTCAAAGCCCCCGCTAACGCTCCATAGCTGAGTCGGTCCACAGGGCTAAGTAGTAGCAGACATGAAAAAGCCTCTTCTGTGAGGCACAAAGCTAGCTGTAGTGCTTTAGTCTCTACTGACCACCCCCCGGCATGAGCAAGCAGTTCAAATTGGGCATGGAAAGCCTCCCAGTCTGCCTTACCCGAGAATTTGGGTGTTTTCACTGACCCGGCGGCGGCTGCTGCGGGTTGATGGGCGCCGCCATTGTTGTTTACCTCCAGCTTGGAAATGGCGCGAACTGTCGCAGAAGACGGAGACATTCCCGCGTCTCTAGCCATCCTCACCGCCGACTCTCTCAGGCGCTCTCTCACCTCCCGTGCACTCATGAACTCCTCTCTCATGTCCTTCGACCACCCGCATGCTCCATCTTCCTCTTCATCACTACTGTGTTCCTGCTTCACTCCCATCTTGCTGAACTTATCCATCCCCGCTAGCTTACCGGCTAGCTCCGTGACGCAGTTACGACTCTCGTCCGGATAGACGTCCCTTGTTCGAAAAGTTCACCTCTGACACCAATGTAACATTCCCAAGATGAGTCGGAGACAGGCTTGTAGTTATTAGGCTTTAATAACTTGTATTTGAAGACAGATGATAACAGGTCAAGTACACTTCGTGGGTTCTACCGCACACTAACTTATTTCCTAAACCAACCACAAGATATAGCACTGTCCACGTCACAACTCCCCGCCCTCCCCCGTCCGCTCCACCAACCACAGGCCCGCACCTCAGCCACATCACGGTGCAGCTCTATGATTGGCAGAGAGACGGGGGATGCCTAAGTGACACCCTGAGTAGCCTATCAGGATCGCTACAATTTTTAACCGTGATTAAATTGTAATACACGTTTCTAAATGATGCCGACGTAACAACATACTGATACCGGTTGGTAAAAACCATGAATTAATGCTTTGACCAGTCTGAAGACAGACGGCAGGCGAAAAACCTTTTAGAATGCTTGTTTTCTGAATGGAGCTTGGCTAAGCTAACGTGCTCCGAACGTCCACACTCACAACAACGGCCTATACAGACATAAATAAACCAGCGACTGTATTCTCCATGACACAGACAGTCTGTGGTTTGTACTTGTTTAACTTTTGTCTAGTTTCTGAACAGATCGTATCGGCTGTTTGAAGAGCAAGCATGGGAAACAAAAGATAGTATTTACCTGTTTGCATCGTTTGCATCCAGCTAGCCTCGTTGATACGTTTTGTCTTTTTCACGAGCTTGCTGTGATATATACAAATCGGGTTGGTCCGGTCCAAGGTCTTTAAGTATCAATGTATCTCCCAAACTTCTCCTTTGGAAAGGATTGGAGAGTAGCTCTTGCACGGAATTGGGTGCGGCGACTCCACCTGCACACCATTCTCATCCAAATACTGCGTCACCTTGGTCACTCACGAGTCTAAAAAACAACTCACGTCACGTAAGCAACGTGGGCGCCAACGTGAGCGCCCTCGTGACCAAAATATTTGACGGCGCTGATTGGCTGAAATTATGTTTCGGCGGCACAGTTTACTATTGAGACTTTTGCAACGTGCTTGTTGCTGCTGTTTGTCTCGGGGGCTCCGCCCGGTAATGATAAACTAATGCCATGGGCAAGGCCAGGCAGGAAACATGTGACTTATCAGTTACTTTAGACATCGTAACACAATTTTAAACTAGATGTTATTGTAGAGATTATACATTTTACTGATACCAATTGTATGATATTTACCTTGTTCATTACAAATAAAAATATTTATTTTTTTTAAATATTTTTTTTTGAATGTGGGAAGAGGTGGGGCGGCGCCCCTATGGGCCGGCCGCCACTGACTTAGACTATTCCTTGCACCCCTCTAGCATAAGCCCGAATGGTCTCAACTATATTGCGTCAGTAACGTGCACTTGTTGTTACAGCAGGATCAGTTTGTGTGTTATGGACATGACCGGTAGATGTTCGCAATCCGTGTTCTCAACATGCTTACTTTAACATCATTTTTCATGGTCGGGCTAAGGTAGGGCTAAGCCATTTCTTGGTATGGCTGTAGCCTACCCCAGCCATACCCTGGCGCCGCCACTGCACCGACCCCTCACCGGAACACAACACCGGACCTTTAAACCGAAAGAAGAGAACAAAAACAAAAACACAACAACAAAAACAAACCGGCCAGATACCACCACGTTTATTACGCGTCCAAAGTGGAACACTAATTTTTTGATTGGAGTTTCCCCACTAACTCACCATCCCACTGACTAATCTCCTCCCTAGTCTTCATGCAGTTACTTGTGGTGCACTGGAGACCGCTAATCCAGCAAAGCGACTAGCAAACTAGCAACACTACTGAGACCACGGCCATGCTCCCAAGCCAAAGCTTCAACCACTTTCCCCACAACACTACACACCCCGCTCAACGATCCCAAGGGAACCGTCGCTACTCGCTACAACCTACCAGGGGAAACTCCGCACAATTCCGCCCTGCTCCACATGCAACGCACCAACAAACCCACACAAGAGAGAAAGGAAAAAGAAAAAAACAGCTGACCACGGCTAAGAACAACTAGCAACCACTCTCCCGAAATATAATACCAAACAAATCAAAGCCTCACAAAGTAATCAAATCAGTCCCCCAAACAACAATCTGAAATCTAATGTCCTTCCCACAACGAGCCGAAACAAAGAAACCGGCCGCACTGCAAACGCGCTCCCAACAAACTTCATACACGCGCACCAACTCCCAACACAAATCTCACCTATCTATTGCTGTATCACAGATAAAAAGATGTGGACGAGCCCCCATCTGTCATGGCTTGGCTCTCAGCCACAACAACCGCGCGACAGAAAACAAGGGCGTGAATAGGAAAAGAGAATTTATTCACTGCTGCTGAAGGACACAAACAGGCGAAACAAACGACGAAACAAGAGGTCAGCTGGTCGTGGCTGCTCTTCGCGTTGCGTCCTCCTGCCAGAGCGAGATTGCAGGTCTCACTCAGGCCCTTTAACCCTCTGGTACCGGCCGCCAGGTGTCCTCAATCCCAGCTGATAGACCAAAGGGAAAACCTTAAAGGATCATACACACACCAGAGATAACAAGGCAGGGGTCGTCACAGTCATATAGGCTACTAAACAACAATTCCACAACATGCAGAGAATGCTTTCAATCTTTATTAATCAGCACAGTCACATGTAACTCCTACACTATGTACCTCAGTTGATTTGAAACGGCTGTAATATTAAGTAAGTAGTACAGTAAGAGGTATTACAGCAGACTCACTAACAACTGCCTTGTCACAATGGTTTGTAAAGCTGAATGTTAATGGATTAACTTGCAAAACCTGCAGCAGCTGACTGAGTGTGAGAGTACTGGTCTAACGCTAACTTCTCTCAGGCTTTTAGAGCAACTGATGGAGCTAAAATGACATATGATTCACACTGAGACATTTTATTTTTTATGAGTTTCTCAACTTGGCCAGTTGGCTTGAGGAAAAAGTGAATAAATCAAAGTGTAGAAACTAAATCAAAAACACCTTCTGGATTAATTGATCTAAAGCCTTGTTTAAGGCATGTCATTGAAAAATGCTGTGTTCAATAACCATGTCTTTTCTTCATTGTTACACATCATATCTCTCTCTGCCCAGATTTCCTGGCTATCGCTACGCTTTTAACGATCAAAATAAGGTACATTTGCAAAAGATGATCTTTAATCAATACAGACGCGTCTTCATTTCTTTTACTTAAAGATCCCTTTTAGATTTAAGTGCAAATTCAGATGCAGAGGTAGGGATGAATCAGTCCTCACAGCAGACTCCTAGGGCTGAAGTTGATCCTGATTAACTCAAACAGATCCACATGTTCACTGCCATACGCTTGCGGAGTGGCACAGTAGTCTTCAAGGAGTATGTACAGTTTATCTGCAAAATATAAGACTATTAGAAACGTTTTGAACCAACAAGAAACATTTGACAAGTCTGATGTCCTGAAATCTCTCACCAACTGTAATTCGTTCTGTGACCAGCAGGTGGTATGTCTGCTGCAGGCCTTGCTTCAGACTTTCATCCTCAAAGGTGAAGAAGGCCAGACCTCGCTTTGCCTGTGCTGCTGCCATCAGCTGGATCACAGCTGGAAATGAAGGAAAAGCTCAAGGCAAGTGTCGAATGTGTTCCTGGGTGAAGAATAAATGGATGGAGACTGAAAAAGTACCTTTGAGTTGTTTGTCTCCATTGAAAGCTCCACAGCCCCAGTTTCCTGTAGCGATATCGGGCTCATGGGTCCGATGACCCATAAATCCACAGTATGCCTTTTTTAAGTAAAAAAAGAAAAATTATTACTATAGATAAAACAATCCCTGATAAAATGCAAATGTAACTTTACTACTGATACAGAATGTTTGTTCATGCAGAATAATACAATTACTGTTGAGAAGTCCTTTGAATTAAAGTCAGAAGCAAACATACTTTTCCAAAACAAGAGCCAACACTTTATTACTTCTGTTTGTAGCATGCCAAAAGATCAATTAAGAAAAATACAATATTTAATCAAATTAAAGGCAAACATATAAGTTGTGGTTGGATACTTCCTTTAAGATTTGTTATACATTTATTTCAGGAAAAGATTGGTGGGTTATGCATTGATTTAAGGCAACAGCAAAAAGATAATATACCATATATGGGCTTTTAGCATATGATTATTAGGTCATATAATACGAAAATAATGATTAATGACAAAATAACAATACACACAGCTCACCTTGTTTAGTTCCCGTGTGACATCGATCATATTGTACTGCTCACTTCTGTGTTTGAAGTGCAAAGCGTCGATTGCCACGATCTGCCTCTGCAGCCGAGCCCACTGGTCTCTATAAAGATCAAATGTGAGAAAACCGGATGTATTCAAATATGGCTCGTATAATAAAAGTGATGTGACGACCCCTGCTTTACTCTCTCCTATTGTGTGTGTATGGCCCTTTAACGGTCTCCCTTCCTCCCTATCAGCGCTGATTGAGGGCACCTGGCCGCCGGTACCGGAGGAGTTAAAGGCTCGAGCCAGAGCGTGTTTCTCAATGTCGAGGAAGGCTACTCCAGAGCCACTATTTCAAGGATGCTACATCACCGAGTGGCGCCGAATCACTGTTTAAATGCCCAGCATACATGTGCTACCAAGCAAGCCTCCTCGACATTGAGAAACGGCCAGTGTCTTGTTCGCTCTCTCGGTTGGAGGATCTGTTTTTGAGAGCAGCTACCTGACTTATATGCTTGTGTTTCCCTTCCTCTTAGTTTGGCATTCAACACCGTGCACCACACCACGTTCACACACCCACACCTACACTACTGATCTTACTGATGAACACATCCCATTGTGGTAGCTCTTTTTTGTTTAGTAGTTTGGTTTACAATAAATATCTTCCGTATATCATGTCTGTTCCACGTTTTTGTTATGGCCAAGAGCCAGGCCATGACAGTGATTATACCTGTTGAGGCGCTCCTCATGAGGATCTTTCCACTGAAAGGTGTCCCCGAAACCAGAGTAATTGCTGAACTGCTGGGAGCCTGAGAAACAGAGAAAAGCCAACATTGAGTTAGTCTGTCACAATACTTTCTGACTTCCTGTCTCTCTCAGCTCCAAGCCCATTGGTTCTTACTGAAATGGTAAATCTTTAAGAACGCTACACAAACATAATCCTTTTTTTGTCTAAACGGCAATCCAAAATATTAAGAAAATCACATATAAAAGCAGAACACATTGGGAACGCCAGAGAAGAGATTGATAATAATTTAAGCTATCCACAGCAGTTGGGGAGGTTAGTAAAGACGTAAACATTTAACTTCTTTTGACATTTTTATAGAAGACAACCCAAACGATTCAAAGCACCTTATTTGGGGACTATTTTAAATCGGATTAATCAACAATTGGGTCAGTATTTAGGAGATCAGGCAATGTCTGTAAACTACAGTTTGTGTGCTATGGTCACTGATTCCTTATGATTACACATACACTTTTCTAGTCTGTAAAATGTCAAAAAATAGTAAAAAAGTTCATATCTTTAAATTTCTTGTTTTGCCCGACCAAAAGTCCAAAACCTAAAGGTATTCAGTTTACAATCACATAAAACCTTTTACTAAGTAATTTAAAACATTTAATTTGATCAACAATAACTAATCCATTTATAATTTCTCCACTACGGTACCTGTAACGATCAGACACTCCTTGTCCCCAAGTTTCTCAGTGAAGAGGCGGGACACGATCAGCTCTGGATTGATGATGAACAGGATCTCCTCCTGCACCAGACCTGAGCCCAGCACACCTCCACCGATCCAGCTGGAGGCAAAATCCACCTGCACAAAAACAAAGGCACAAGAAATCTTATTTAAATACATTCTGGACAAAAACAGCTAGGGACCGCGATGCTTTAGTTCAGATCTTACCTGAAGCATTCCTTTTCCTTCATTCTCAATGGTGCCATGTGAGGCAACATGCAGTTTATGCATCTTCTTGTTACAGCTGCCACAATTAAAAAAAAGAATAATGAGTTCACTTTTTTACACAAACTTTAGTGATCCTTACTTTTCATATGGTGCCACCTTAAGGTCAACATACGTAAGTTGTTTGTTTGATTATTAAGGTATTTCTTTATTAGTAATAGACAGGTTGAATATACCTGAAGCTTTAAAAAGAAAAAATGCGTTTTCCAATCGTACAGAAAAAAGTTCAACCATGTTTACAAGTTGGAAAATCATTAAATAAATCCATGACATGAACACTGCTGGCCCCACAGGATCTGCTAGCATGGCTATAGTCTTTTTATATTTAACTTGAATTCTCTTTTAGTTATTCTAGCATGTATAACTGTTTGAGATGTCTCTATAAATACATATTAATAATATTATTACTTTTTCCAGTTGGGTAACTCAGTGTCTCTGAGGCAGCGTCTCTCAAACGTCACCAGTCCTGTTTGTTCCTTGGCTGAAAGACATCAACAGTCAGAGATCTTCACTGACACTCCTCACAAACTGGAGGAAGATGAGGTTCAGCATCAACTATCTCTCACCTGTGACTTGCTGAAAGTAATGCATGATGGCCCTCAGCTTCTGCTTCTTCCGGAACGACGAGTTACCAAACAGACTACATGCAGAATGAGAAGAATAGAGTATTTAGGCTTGGCAATTGGATGTGTAACAGAGTGGTATGGGTGTTTTCTGACCGGGTGAAGTTGATGGAGGGGTAGTTGTGGTACTCTGCTTTAGGACCGGAGAAGTTGCGGTGAGGGTAAGTGCAGAAAAATGCATTGGCGAGCAGGCAGGCTATCTGAGTTTGTGACAGGGTGATGGCTGCAGTGTGTCCCCTCTTAAGCAGCGGGATGGCCTGGAAACATAGATGCAAACTTGGTCAATTATCAAATATCAGTGTGATAGTGACTACTGTATAGTGAAGCTGAGACAGTGAGTGTCATACCTTCTTCACGAGCTCAGGCAGCCTCAAGGCCAGCTCAGCTATCTTTTGAAATAGTTTGGGTGAGTAATTATCTCCATTCGGGTTGGCCTGATGATGAAATATAATTATAACAAATGATTAAAGGGGTTTCTGCCACAAAACAGATGTTTGAATAATGTGTTAACACGTGGGCACTGACCTTAACTAAGCTGGAGAGGGCATCAAAGGACCACTGACCTTTGTACTTTGGGTTATATTTGATGATAGCATCCTAGTGAGAGATACACAGGTTGAAGGAGTACAATCCATGTTTACTGCAGACACGTTAGAATAAGAATCAGGTTTATTGCCGAGTTGGTTGACGTATATACAGTATGGATTGTGCCTTACTTCTTGTCCCAAATAACAGTGAAAGAAAAGAGTCAAGACTCAAAAATATAAAACGGAAATGTGCTACAAATCATGTATGTATGTTTGTCGGGCATTTGTCCTTTATTGATAGTGACCGCTATGATAGGAGATGGGACGCCTAAATACATACATTCAAAAGAAACAAGTATAGAGTGTTTGAAACTAAGAGGAAGGAATGTACAACTGTTCACAGTATGAGAAATATGGTCAACGTGCAAAACTAAATATGCAAATGTTGATGGAATAGCCAGATTACCTCCAAATCTTTGACGCTGGCTGTCGTCTTCTTGGACAGAGATCTCAGCTGCTTGTAGATCACTTCCCACCTAACCGTGTTGTTTTGCTGTAGATGGAAAAATCAAATAACTTCTCAGGACATTTACTCTATTCGTTTTGATATAATCCACCATTAGACTGGAGGAGAATGTATCTGTATCCCTGAAAATGAGGACATCATATATTTCCTACAACTTGTCTTGTCCCTACCAACCTCTGGATAAACATAATGTGAACAGCTTCAAACTAACCTTCGTATATCCAGTCTTCATGTGACTCGACTGAGAATACGGCATTTTCACAAAGTCATTGTGCCACACGTCTCTTCCGTCCTGAGGTATAAGTCCTGCTCCACCGTTGAAAATGTCCACCTGAGTATAAAATAAGAAAAAAAGATGAGGAAAATTATAAAACGGAACATAATCTCTTATTTCCTCCCCCATTAATCATGTCTTGACCCCTGAGAGGAACCATCTGACTGAACAAGCTCAATGTATATAAACTAGTTATAAGTAGCTTAACATCAGTCATCTATGAAGGTAAAATGCTGCTCTATTATTAATGAATCTAATAATGTCACATCGAATCAGATATTGGTGCATATTTTCCTGCAGGATGAGTACATTTACTGCTTAAGGTATACATTTTGCACGACTTATAAAAGAGTATTTCTACATTGTGAAATTCATAATTTAATTTGGTGAATGATCTTAGTTGTTGGTGGAGTAGAAGTCTTAAGTAGCAGAACAATTAATTACTTAGTTAAAGTACAAGTGCCTCAACATTGTATTTGAGTATAGCACTTGAGTAAATGTACATAGTTACTGGAGATAGAAGAAGAAGGCTAACATCTTACATCTACGAGGACAGTGTGAGTTTTGCTGAAGTGCAGATGTCCCAGCTTGATGTCACATTGTGGAATTATCTTCATATCCTTCAGCAGGTAACAAGATGAAGGGCCGTCCTCCCTCTTCTTCCTCACTGCTTCAGCCCTCTCAACATGTGTAGCACTTACAACATCCGGGGAACTGGAGGGTTCAGAGGAAGAGGGTACTGAGGAGGAAGGTCCAGAGGAGGAGGGTACTGAGGAAGAGGGTCCAGAGGAGGAGGGTCCAGAGGAGGAGGGTACAGAGGAAGAAGGTCCAGAGGAGGAGGGTCCAGGGGAGGAGGGTACAGAGGAAGAAGGTCCAGAGGAGGAGGGTCCAGGGGAGAAGGGTCCAGTAGAGGAATGTCCAGGGTAGGAGCGTCCAGGGTATGAGGGTCCAGTAGAGGAATGTCCAGGGTAGGAGGGTCCAGGGTATGAGGGTCCAGTAGAGGAATGTCCAGGGTAGGAGGGTCCAGGGTATGAGGGTCCAGTAGAGGAAGGTGCAGGGTAGGGGGGTCCAGGGGATGAGGGTCCAGTAGAGGAAGGTGCAGGGTAGGAGGGTCCAGAGTATGAGGGTCCAGTAGAGGAAGGTGCAGGGTAGGAGGGTCCAGAGTATGAGGGTCCAGTAGAGGAAGGTGCAGGGTAGGAGGGTCCAGAGTATGAGGGTCCAGTAGAGGAAGGTGCAGAGTAGGAGGGTCCAGAGTATGAGGGTCCAGTAGAGGAAGGTGCAGGGTAGGAGGGTCCAGAGTATGAGGGTCCAGTAGAGGAAGGTGCAGGGTAGGAGGGTCCAGAGTATGAGGGTCCAGTAGAGGAAGGTGCAGAGTAGGAGGGTCCAGAGTATGAGGGTCCAGTAGAGGAAGGTGCAGGGTAGGAGGGTCCAGAGTATGAGGGTCCAGTAGAGGAAGGTGCAGAGTAGGAGGGTCCAGAGTATGAGGGTCCAGTAGAGGAAGGTGCAGGGTAGGAGGGTCCAGGATATGAGGGTCCAGTAGAGGAAGGTGCAGGGTAGGGGGGTCCAGGGGATGAGCGGCCTGCCTGAACTGAGCTTGCCTTTCCATCAGGATTTATAGCAGATTGAAAACACTGTTTCACCTGCTCAGAGTTGTTTCTGAAGTCCTCTAACATTTCTGGAGGTGAGAGACAAATTACAGTGAAAAGGAAGTGGCTGACACACACACAAAAAGGTTCTAGATAACACTTAAGAAGAACAAGATTTTTCATAAATCCAGAATATGTTGCTGGACATTTCAAACTTGTAATATAATACATTTCTCTCTCCTGGGAATTATAATTTGTGTCTGATACGATTTCCCAATTAAAACATTCAAGTTCCCTTCTTTATAAATACTGTGAATTAAATCTCCCTACTTTCCCTCATTGATATTATAATCTATAGGCAACTACTTATTTCATCTCTAAATGCAGGAGGAGCAGGCCTGAACTTTGCTCTTGTGCAGTTCTCCAGTCTGAAACCCTTCTGTCATCTCCCTGGAGCGTTTGCTGATTTCTCCTCCGTCGGCCACATCTGGAGGTAAGAGAGCAGGCTTCATCTCTCTACATCACTTGTTTAAGATTCATGCCGGACCTTGATTTGCTTCCAACTAATCCTGCAAGTATATCCAGGGGTTAAACTGAAATGTAATGTGAGCTCAGGGAAATGTTCCTCATTCAACATTCTGCATTGTGAAGCTAAATTACAGTAAAGCAACAAGAAGCAAAACACATTTTTTAATGAAGCGGAATTAAAGTAGACTGCATTTCTTTTTTTACTCTTTTAATAGTTATATGCAGAGGAGGCCTCACCTGAGTTTTTTTTGCCATTGTGCAGTACGTCAGGCTTCAATATCTTCATGGAGCTGTTGCTGCTTTGGCCCTCAGCCATCCCTGGCTGGAGGTAAGACAAAAACATGACAGTTCGTAAAAAGAAAGTGAGGGATTGGTCGTAAACTTTTGACCTCATGACCGCCTTACAAAAACTGATTGTAGGTGATCATAACAGCTTTAACATTGATATATACAGTGGCGGCTCCAGAGTATTTTTGTTGGGTAAAGGGTAAAACGCTCCTCTTGACAGTGAAACACCATGTGTGAGGTTTAGATTATTTCCCTGTCTCAATCCCAATTGAACTGTATGAAATAAAAAGGCACATTTGTCTTGTAGTAAATAAAAAGGGCGACCTGGAGCCAATCCTGCAATTTCTCCACAGGTGAAAGAGTTGACATGCTGAAAACCCAACCCCTGCATTTTTTGGAAATACTAACATAAAATACACATTCTGCTACTCTCATGAGAAGAAAAATAAATAAATCTATTACTACACGACATATTTAAAAAAAAAAATGAAAGACATTTTAGTTTTTTGTTATTTTGTTCTGCAAGCTGAACCTGCTGCTCCACAGAGAGAAGAGGGAAGAGGCTGTGTGAATTACTTTACATTGTGGATAAGGGTGGATAGCCCCCATTGTTCTGTGTGTCAAAATGAAAGACAGCCCACACACCTATCAATCATCAAACCGTGGAGTCTTATTTCATTACGTGTTGATTTCTATCAACACGTAATGTTGTATCGATGTATATAGAGATGTACTACCGCAAAAGTATTCTCCGTCGGGACTTCCTGCAACAACACCACGCAGTTATCTTGATTCTGATTGGCCAGAAGACATTATCAAAGATGTTCTATTGAGAAGACGATCACTACGTGACAAACGTTTTCAAAACCGTTTCTAGTCTTCGGTATTTCTAGACAAGTGGCTACTGAAATCAATCTTACAAACTGCTGTCTGTGCAATTTACTCCGCGCGAGTTGGCGGACTTTATTTTTGCTTACTTTAACATCATTTTTCATGTTGGGGGTAAGGTGGGGCTAAACCAGCCCATTTATTGGTATGGCTGTAGCCTACCCCAGCCCAGCGCTGCCCCAGCCATACCCTGGCGCCGCCACTGGATATATACGAAATGTTAATGGATAATTCTACAGAAAAGGTGGAAGTGCTGTCACTTACTTTTGCAGACACCAAAATACATGACGTTGACCTAATACTCACATTCATTATATATGTTGAATACATAGAGATTGTCTTTGCAATGGTACTAAATAAAAAAATAAAAATGGTTTTATACGTAAATTGCAATTTATTTAAAATGCCAAGTTCAAGGAACTGCCTTGTCACTTTGATCATACATGGAAGTGGAGCCTATAGTTTTAATTTAAAAGATTTTTTTTTCAATAAATAAATCTAATTTATATTTATTTACATAACATTACATACATTAAATATAACATTGAAATGGTAAAAAAAATACGCAAATTATTATTAATAATATCAAATAAATGTCAGTCACCCAAAATTACGTCATTGGTGTTACTGCTACACAAAACGCTTTTATTTTTGAAATAATGTACTGTCTCTGAAGTGCCTCCTGTAACAAGAGATAATTTGAGACAATGCAGTGGACAAAGACATAAGGAAAGTCAGATACTTCTTACTTTGTTTGTTAAAGGTGTCATTTTATCTTCAAATTTTACATGCGTCTTTCAAGTCTGTCATTAGTGTTACTCATTGCATAGCCCTAGGGGTGAACATTTGAATGGGACAATGTATTGTATTGAAGAGTTAAACGATTTTGATATTGACTGAAGCCACATTTGGTCTGACACATTGCAGCCATTTTGTTAAAATGGTAGTGTTTTCTCCAAATTGTCACTGGTGTTACTCTTCTTCCTGGTAACACGTAACACCAGTGACATTCCTATACAAATAAGCTTTGTATAAAGTATAAAAATAATTTAAAAAATAAAAATACTTTAAGCTCTACTTGTTGTGGATTCATCAAGTTAAGAGTTAGTTATTGCTATTTAACAGGTTTTACATGTTTTTAGAAGGAATATATTTCAGCAGATTTGTAACAACCAGATTCCACCTTTTCTGTAAAATGACCCTATAATGCATCAATATAATGTTAGTTCAGGATAATAATTGACATTTAACGTACAATACGTTTGTAGAGTATTTTCACAATATGTCATTTCGACTTTCAATTAAGGTAATGAATGATCTGAGTAATTCTTCCACCACTGCTAGTTTGTCCCACACACAAATCTTACGTTTTAAGAGCAGAAAGGCAACAAATGAAATATACTGTATCAAAGAGTGTGACATTTTGTCTGTCATTGTCACGCAGGAGCTACAGTACACAACAAAGCACAATTGTTCAAAATACTCACCTTTCACAAAAGACAGCGAGTATAACGTGTTGAGATTTCACTTAATTATCTTCAACAACTGCATTCATCGATGAAAACGCAGTTAAGACTCCTCAAACACAGGCTAAAGTTTACTTTCACTTTGCAGCGAAAACGAAAGTGAACTAAAGCGCCAGTGCTTCTTCTGCAATGAAACTGAGTTATACATTATCCACGAAACGGTTCTGTGGTATTGCCGTTTTCCATTATAATATGTTAAAACCTTCTGCAACAGAACATTCGTTTTAACTACAATTGAGATTAATCCAGCATGAACTATAATCTTATTGCGGAGAATAGGGACATTAGATTTGATGGTAATTATTTTGACCAGGTTCCTTATGTATACTAACCTTTTATTTTATTTATGTTTTATTTGTATTCTAAACTACAGTTTTTATCAGCATGGTACCAAAACAGTATTACAGGAAGTGAAGTTGAGATTTTTAACACAAGGTGGCAGCAGCAGACCAGCTGTGATTTTTTTGTTGTTGCAGGATTTCCACAAAACCACTTCAAAAATAATTGTGTTATTTCTATAATTTGAATGTCAAACTCAAGCAAGATAATAATAATAATAATAATAATAATAATAATAATAATAATAATAATAATAATAATAATAATAATAATAATAATAATAATAATAATAATACTTTATACATCACATTTTCAAATTAAAACAGTATATCATGCTTTTTACCGGAGGTGGAAAATAACCACCAAGTAGATTTACTAAAGTATTTTATATAAATACTTTGAGATACTTTCCATTTCATGCTACTTTGTACTTCCATTCCATTCCACATTTAAGGTAAATCCACTACATTTATTTAATACCTTTAGACGTTACTTTGCAGATTTGGATTAATAATGTAATAATCAACACTTGAATAAGACTTTATTTATACCTGGAGTAAATTCACAAGCTACCCTGCAGTATACAAAGTCATTAAAACTAGCTGCACCTTTACCAGCTTTCTATGACACTTTAATGCATCAATAATTATAATCAAAACATCTGCATAATGAGTACTTTTACTTTTGGTACTTTTAAGTATATTTGTATACTAATACTTTTGTACTTTTACTTGAGCAACATTTTGAATGCAGGACTTTTACTTGTAACAGAGTATTCCTACACTGGTACTTTTACCTTGTGGTGGGGTAGGTAAGTTTGAGAAACCGGCTCGCGATACACTTTTTGTTATATTCCATGCCGTCACAGTAACCCATCCTATACAATTAACCATTGTTGTTCTCTACCGTCCACCAGGCACCTTGGGGGACTTCTTGGAGGAATTAGATAATCTCCTCTCACACATCCCTGAAACTGGCCCTCCCGCTGTACTTCTCGGAGACTTCAACCTCCAGACAGGGAAGATAGACGAACTAACATCTCTGTTAACCACCTTTGCCTTCTCACTGTCTCCATCCCCACCAACTCATAAAGCTGGCAATGTCCTTGATCTCATATTCTCAAGGAACTGCACTACGTCTAACCTCTCTGTAAACCCACTTCACACCTCCGATCACTTTTTCATTTCATTCTCTCTACCCCTTTCCAAACATAACAAACTAATCTCTTCTCATCCTGCCTGTCCGCCGTAACCTCCGTTCCCTCTCCCCCTCTACCTTTGCCTCATCGGTGCTCTCAGCCCTCCCTTCGTCTGACTCGTTCCAACTTCTGCCTCCAAACTCTGCTGCAGAAACTCTCCTCTCTACTCTCTCATCCTCTCTGGACTCTCTCTGTCCTCTCCAGTGGCGACTGGTCATTAGGGCACAGCCCCACCTAGTGTCAGCAGAAAGTATTACAAATAATGATTACAAAAAAATGCTAAAAATAAATTCAAAAATATATTAAATATATTTTAAGATCATGTTTAATCATCTGATTCGTCTGTACATTGCTGTTTTAGTCTGTGTTCTTCTAATTAGTGTCTACAGTGTGTGCCTATTGAGCTGTTTAGAGCCATGTGGGACAAAACCCGATCCTGCCCCTCCCTCTTACTGTCTAAGTCAATGGTGACTGTAAAAACTACACTGCGCATGCTCAGAATATTTTCCTATTTAATGTGTGTGGCAAAAAAATAATGACCATAGGGGCATAGTGCTGCCATCCCCACCATACGTCATCTCACATCATTCAGAGCTGATTGGCTGTACGTGTGCCCAGGGACGGACTGGGGGAAAAAAGTGGCCCGGGGATTAATTGACAGACTTAATGTATCGGCCGGCCGGCGACGAAAGTATGTTACTTAACAAAAAACCCTATGTTATTTTGGACAATTCAATTCATTCATATAGTAATCACATTACCTGAGCCCTTGAGTTGCCTAGAGCAAAATAGTTACGGCATATATTTAGTGATTTTAATGTTAACAGATCATTGATGCAATAACATTTTGACCCAATTTGCCTGACTTGACACATGGAATAAAACATGGGCGTAGGAAGCATCCTCAATGTGGGTGAGAAAATTTAACAGGGGGTGTGGGCAGGTGGTGGACCTCACTTCTTCTAGGGGGGTCCGGGGGCAAGCTCCCCCGGGAAGATTTTTTTTTAAATGTTGAAGTTAAATGCATCAATCTGGTCCATTTTGAGAGCAAAATTAGGGACTAAATCTATGGCAGTCAGTAGGGGCTTGGACTGTGAGCCGTAGGGTCGCCGGTTCAAGTCCCCGACCAGACCTATTTGGAGTGTGGACTTCTACTTGGAGAGGTCCCAGTTCACCTCCTGCCCTGCCGTGGTGCCCTTGAGCAAGGCACCGGACATGCAGCTTGGGATGTGAGGACATGGCTTAGAAAGGGCATGTCGCCTTTTGTCCTGCCAGTGTTGGCAGGACATGAATTAAAATGTCGAACTCGGACTTCATTTTAAGGACATTTCGGCTAGGGGTGTAGAGCTATATTTGTTTAAGCACCGGATTGGCAAAACAGGAGAGTGTGTGCACCAGTCTGCCTTGATCTATGTATTCATGTCTGTGACTCTCACAGTATCTGCTGCCCGCAGCTGTTTTATAGAAGGAAAACCTCCTTCACTTCATGAAATCTCTGCAGCACCAGGAGGCAGCGGGAGGGTTCATTCAGCCTCTGAGAAGAGGAGCGCGCAGTGCCTTTCACGCACCGCCTTCACTGTGTTTACCTTCAGAATCATTAGAAAGGCTAAAGAGCGGTGTGGCTGATGTGTTTTAACCACACACACCTCTACACACACACACACACACACACACACACACACACACACACACACACACACACACACACACACACACACACACACACGCGATTTAAACGCAGACTTTTGTTCCTCCATGTTACGTTGTTATCGTTTCACTGAGCGGACCCGCACATTTTTTTCAAACGCTCCCCTTTTTGGTCCATCTGCGCGGTTTTGTGCGCTGTGATGATTCGGCTGTACCTTTAGTAATGAATATTAAATGTTGTGAGGAAATCTTTCCACCAATAATTCCAATAAGTAATCCAAAATGTATTCACTTCAGGTTTACGAAAGTAACTGTAATCAGATTATTAGTTTTTCAAATGTAATGCGAGCTAAATACAGTTACTTGATTTTTGTATTCTGATTACGTAACGCCGTTACATGTATTCCGTTACATGTATTCCGTTACAACCCAACCCTGGCCACACCCCACTGGGCTGGGCTGGGCCGGAACACTTACAAATGTGGGCCTGTAGGATTTAGGTAAGCAACAAAAAAAAGGGAGTGGCCGGAACACTTACAAATGTGGGCCGGTAGGATTTAGGCAAAAAAAAAAGAATTCTTTTTTTTTTTTTTTATAAAACTTTTTTTTTTTTTTTTTGTTGGTCCTCCGGCCCACACACAGCGCCGGCCCACCGGGGAAACTCCCGGTATTCCCAATGGCCAGTCCGCCCCTGCGTGTGCCGCGAAAAGTGTGGTGTGTGAAGAGGAGACGAGAGAGCTGCAGTGACGCGTCCTAAAACCCGGAAGTAAGCTGCGCATGGCTTCCCTCGACAAAAAAAGCAATGAGATTTCTCCATAAGATTTTAGAAAATAGCTCCAAATAAGGTCTGTGGGAAACGTAGCTGTTAGATAAATGCATGTTTTGTTCAGCCGGATAATATCCACATGTCTACCCTACTTTTATAATTTTCGAATCATAAATCTATTGATTAGATTAGATTTTTTTATAGACTTTTGAAACTACAAGAACACAAGGAGGACTTTTACAAAAAAGTAATAGAGATTTTTGTCCAGAAGGATAGGCAAATGGACTTAATCTTCAAGTCAAGGTAAGACTGCAATTTTATTGAAAATGGGATCTTACTAAGAGAGAACAATTCAATATTTAAATGATAAAATTACATTTTTTGGGTATCCTTCTGTTGAACTGTCTGTTTAAAATTAATTGAAGCATCAGACAAAAAAAGCTTTTGAAAATAATATTATATTTTGATTTAGGTCAAAATATAATATTTGTAAACCTGAAGAGTCAGTGCCAGTGCCTCACCAGCCATGAACCTCACTGCAGAAGCTTATAGACATCTAAGTTTTTTGTGCCCCACAACTTTTGTACATATAAAAACGCCACTGGTCCTCTCACATCTCGGCAGGCTCGTCAGTCCCCTCCTGCTCCCTGGCTAAATGACGCACTGCGTGCTAATAGAACCATCCTCAGGGCAGCATGAGCGGAAACGGTGGAAATCCAAACACCATGACGACCTCCTAACCTATCAGGCTCTCCTCTCCTCTTTCTCTGCTTCGATCTCTCAGGCAAAAAGCACTTTCAAGATAAGATCCAATCTTCCTATTCCAATCCCAAAAAACTATTTTCCATCTTCTCCACCCTCTTGGACCCTCCCAAAGCCCCTTCCCCCTCCTCCCTTCTGTCAACCGACTTTGTTAACCACTTTGAAAAAAAGGTTGATGATATTTGCTCTTCTTTTTCTGACTCACCTTTACTCACCGCTGGGTCACCAGACCCTCCCTTCACCCACACACTAACCTCCTTCTCCCCTCTCTCTCCAAGTGAGGTTCTTACCCTCATTACCTCTGCCCGCCCTACCGCCTGTCCTCTGGACCCTATCCCTTCAAACCTCCTTCAGACTATCGCTCCTGATATTCTACCGTTTCTCACCCATTTCATCAACACTTCTCTAACTTCTGGTCACTTTCCAGACAGTCTCAAGGAGGCAAGAGTAAACCCTCTCCTAAAGAAACCCACTCTCAACCCGTCTGATGTTATAAACTACAGGCCTGTCTCTCTCCTCCTGTTCCTGTCTAAAACACTTGAACGCGCTGTCTTTAAACAACTCTCCTGTTATCTCCATCAGAACAACCCTCTGGATCCGCACCAGTCTGGTTTCAAGGCAGGTCACTCCACAGAAACTGCTCTCCTTGCTGTCTCTGAGGAACTGCACACTGCCAAAACTGCATCCCTCTCCTCTGTCATCATCCTTCTGGACCTGTCTGCTGCATTCGACACAGTGAACCATCAGATCCTCCGTTGCACTCTCCAAAAACTTGGAGCTTCAGGCTCTGCACTTTCCCTCCTTACCTCATACCTCAAAGACCGTACCTACAGGGTAACTTGGAGAGGGTCCGAGTCCGACCCTTGTCAATTAACTACAGGGGTCCCTCAGGGCTCTGTTCTTGGTCCCCTCCTCTTCTCCTTGTACACAAACTCGCTCGGATCAGTCATTAGCCCGCATGGTTTTTCATACCACTGCTACGCTGATGACACCCAACTAATTCTGTCCTTTCCCCGCTCAGAGACCCAGGTCGTCGCACACATCTCTGCTTGTCTAGCGGACATCTCTCAGTGGATGTCTGCTCATCACCTCAAGCTCAACCTTGACAAGACTGAACTGCTTTTCCTTCCAGGAAAAGATTGTCCCACTCTTGACCTAACAATCAACATCGGCACCTCTGTTGTTTCCCCGACTCAGACTGCAAGGAATCTGGGTGTGATCCTAGATAACCAACTGTCCTTCACTGCAAACATCGCTGCTACAACCCGCTGCTGCAGATACACACTTTACAACATCAGGAGGATACGTCCCCACCTGACCCAGCAACGCAGGTTCTGGTCCAGGCTCTCGTCATCTCACGCCTAGACTACTGCAACTCCCTCCTGGCTGGTCTACCTGCATGTGCCATCCGACCTCTGCAGCTCATCCAGAATGCAGCGGCTTCCAACATTTTCCCACACCACTCTGCTCCTCCGCTCCCTTCACTGGCTTCCAGTAATTGCTAGAATCCACTTCAAAACAATGGTACTTGCATACCATGCTGCGAATGGATCTGGCACTTCCTACATCCAGGACATGGTTAAACTGTACACCCCAGCATGTGCACTCCGCTCTGCATCAGCCAAACGGATCGCTGCACCCTCGCTGCGAGGGGGACCCAAGTTCCCATCAGCAAAAACACGTGGGTTTGCTATCCTGGCTCCAAAATGGTGGAATGAGCTCCCCATTGAAATCAGGACAGCAGATAGCTTGCACATCTTCCGGCGCAGACTGAAAACTCATCTCTTTCGACTCCACTTCGAGCGATAGAATTACTAACAAATAACTGCTAACAGAACACTTATATACTAATAAAGGACTGGCTCATCTAAAGCCAGTTGAGTAGCACTTGAAATGTTTGACTCTATGAAACCTGATGTACTTATATGATTCTGTTTTCTTCAAGGTTGTATCTTCCTGGTCGAATGTACTTATTGTAAGTCGCTTTGGATAAAAGCGTCAGCTAAATGCAATGTAATGTAATGTAATGAATGCTCTTATCATCCCGATAGCAATGAATATTTTAAGCCAAAAAATCCATTAAAAAAAGTCATCTGTGGAAGCCGTAGTACTGTAAAAAGCACGACCAATCATCTGAGCCGGCCCGGCTAAAATAACTGGATAGCCTACCTACCTGTCAGCCTTCCATCTGTGCACAAACTTATCTCGTGCCCTCATTGGTCATGTGCGCATTCGTGTGTGTTGGAGGAGGGGCTCTGTAAGGAAGTCTGAAGGAAGTGGCAGATTTTTTCCGGTTGTGTATTTTCAAATTCTAGCGCACTCGCTGGTTTCTCCAAATGTACCTACCCCACCTACAAGATCTATACTTCTCCCACATCTGCTTTTTACTCCACCATATTTATTTATCTAACAACGGTGGATACTGGTTATTTAAAACCAATTAATCTTTTAAACACAATATATCTTCAGCTTATCAAATGCAATATAATGTTACAGATCAAACAACTCAGTGGTGTATATTATAGTTCACATTACATCCATGTAAACCAGCTGGCCCCCCCAATATGGGCCCCTGCAATTGGTCACCAGATACATCTGATGGGTTGTATATAAGTGGAAACAAAAAAAGTAAAGAAACTAAGTTCTAACTTTGGGTAAATATTGGATTCTCTTCCCTTTTTGGGTCCAGACCATGAAAATAGGCCTCCGATAGACATTGCGTTTTTGAGATGAGCCAAAAAGGGAAAAACACAGGTTTAAAAATCTGTTATTGTTATAATATTTAACTGTAAAACCAGATCTGAAAAAATTTAAATAGCTGTAAAAAATGTATTCAGATAATTCCCCCCATTGCTTGCTGAAGCATACCCAGGGATGTACAGTACCATCAGGGGGGCACAGCTCTGGTCAAGCTGCTCCTGATGTTCTGGATAAAATGCAGTAAGTTTCTGCTGAGGAGAATCCAACAACTCATTCACAGGGCTGTATCATTTCTGTGGAGATGAAAATAGAAAGGAAAAGTGAGTCTCTGTAGCACCAGATGGTCGTAGGAGTAACATGTAAAAAGATGAAAATTAGGGGTCGAAGGACAGAAGGATGATTTGGAGTTCATGCTAATTGCGTCAAACTGCTTTCAACCAGTGAGACTGGAGTAAAAATACACTACTGCATCATCATATCGCACAAATGGAGGGTCACACAGATGGCCAAGCTGGATATAGAGAGAGAGACATCAGGAGAAAAGGAGTTATCTGTTATGGCTGTGGTGGAGAAAGTATTTATATAATTTAAAAAAAAGTAAAGCAATACCACACTGTGAAAGTACTCCACTTCACATTAAATCATTTATTTTTAGAATATGAATTAACTAAAAGTACATGAGTAATATTAGTTCCTAAAATATGAAAGTAAAAAAATTACTCTCCTGCTTTTTATCGGTATGTATTAATAATTGTGGTTGATGGCTTATTTAACTTTATTCTATACAATCTTTTTTGAAGTTAAATGTATCTAAATGCACTATATTTATAAATTAATTATGTTTTTAAAATGATAATTTGTACAGTCAAAATAGCTGACAGATACATGTAGTGCAGTAAAAAATACAATATTTTTCTCAAGGGAAGTAGAAAAATAACTTTAAATAGTAACACTTTAATGTGTCACATATTTGCACTTAAGTACAGTAAATGAGTTGAGCCCGAGATTTATTCAGAAAATGTATTGGCAACTTTTTCAATGATAGATTAATTGTTTCAGTCATTAGCAACACAAAAATACTCAATGCTCTCTTGTTTCAGCACTGTACTAGAGTAAATGGGAGGTCATTGATGAATGCAGGGTGAAAATCAAGATTTTGTATGTTTTTTTTAAGACATAGCTGAGGGGGAAACACTGTCATGTGTTCTTGTGATGATAGTCATGCTGCTATTCTAGCTGCGTATATTATGTGTGGCTGTGTTTTCCCATACACAATGTCATGTGTCTGTAAGGAAACAGCAGCTTGTGCAATAAAAGGGTGGAGCACCTCACTTCCTCACTGTGTTACTCCGGGTCAGCCATTTCCCTGGAATGTTCTGCCTCATGCCAAAGAGAAGTCACTACAATGGTATGCACACATAACACTTCAGAAACACAAGGATGACTTAAAAAGGCCTGAAAGTAAGGAGACATGCCCAGAGTAAATGTGTCTCCCCTGGTGGCAGCTGTATGCCTTTTCTGTCTAAACCACTTTTATGCATGAATATTAAAAAATAACACCTAGAGTTATGTATGCAATATGGTGAGCCATCTGCCTGAACTCTATAGAACTGCCATGAGAATAATCAAGTTTTAGAAAAGATGGCACTGTTCCTGTCCCCGTTTTTCTCCTCGCTTGCCTCGGGGGGGGGGAAAAAGCGAGATTAACCACATTCTTTAATCTGTGAGTGCAGGCAGCTTTGTTTTTTTACTCCCTCTTTGTCTCCTCAACCCTCCCCATTCCCCCCCCTTTTTATTTCCTCCTGGAGGTCAGGTTGTTGCAGCATTGCCTCAGAGTCAAAGGAGGCTCAACGCCTCACTGATGTCTCAGGTTTTGTGTGCAGATATGTTGTTGAGGAGTCATTCACTCCATCCTACTGTGACATTGTGAAATGACTGCAGTCGTAGATTGGAAATTGTGAGCAAAGGGTGTATGTGTGAATGTGTGTGTGTATGTGTGATTGTACTATGCGGCAGGTCGTGGGGGAGGAAGCAGCAGCAGCAGTGTGGAGTGTAGAGGTGGTGGTGGTGGGGAGAGATATGGATAGTGTGGAGGAAAAAAATGAAGAAATGGGAAATCTCTGCACCTGTTTCCAGGGCAACAGAGGTCTGAAAAACACAGGCAGGTTGGACTTTTTTTATTCTCCACGCTGCACTGCCCTCTGGCAAGATACTGCAGACACCTCTTAATGACTCCAATAACACTCGCTGCCTGCTGGCCCTGATGCTGCTGCTGCTGCTGCTGCTGGAGAAACACCGCCTGGTTAGCAAGTGACACCACCCACCTGTGTGTGCGTGCGTGTGTGTGTGTGTGTGTGTGTGTGTGTGTGTGTGTGTGTGTGTGTGTGTGTGTGTGTGTGTGTGTGTGTGTGTGTGTGTGTGTGTGTGTTGATACAATATTGTGACACATGTATGCAGGTGCATAAGTGGAAAGCACAGATCATGTTGCATGCATGGATCATACATACGTGATCATGCACCGGTGACGTCATTGTCCATGCTCTCCCTCCTCCTCCTCCTCCTCCTCCTCCTCCTCTCTCTTCTCTAAAATGATCTGCTGCTCTGGTCTGCAGTCAGTCAGACAGCCACCCGCCTGACTTGTAGGAGGAGGGACAGGAAAATGCCTTTCTCTGTGGGAGACATTAGCCCTTGTGATCTCATGAATATATTATAGAGGGTCATTGTGCAATGAGGAAGGTATTGCTGAGCTGCCAGGTTATTATGGCTTGCCCCAAGCACAGACTGCAACACGCTTATTCTAATTGACTCGGATAGCTCATAGTTAGTCACTGTTCATAATTTATAATTAGCAATAAATAAGAGTAGCATAATAACATTTGAAGGGTTATTTATAGTATACTTACTATTCAATAGGCTGGTGTGTGATAACAAAATACAAATATATTATTAATGTTCGACCACACGGTAATCAAGCAGCCTTGTCTTGTTAGCCGGGACTGCGACACTAGCTAGCTAGCTAGCTAGCTAGCCGAGTGGCTAACCGTCTACAATCAAGAGGCACTTCATCGTCTGGCAGCTGGAGCAGGCAAAAGGTAAGCTCTGTTTACAGTTACTAATGATCAATATAGCCTTGTTTGCTCTTCAGTTAACTGCTTATAACACGCTGTAGATAGATACTCGCTTAGTGTAACGTAGAACAAGCTAACGTTACACATACTTAGCTAAGTAGCCTCCAGGAGCTAACGGTGCCAGCGGCGCAGCAGCAGCGTGTTAAAGACTCTCCACAGCTCCTGTTTCACTCACTGCCACTAACAAGATAGATCACTCAAACTTGAGGCTACAACACAGCAATATCACCTAGATATTACATTTTTATCATTACTAACTCCCAGCTTTACTTGCTGCATATTATTTGCGTTTATGAAGCAAATCAGCTCAGGTAGGTGAAAGGAAACATCTGCTATTTTCATTTTTCAGTGATGGATAACATGAAGAGACAGAGAGAGGCTGCACTCCTCCATAGCATGCACACTGCTGAGATGCTTTGTTCTGCTTTGTACTGCTGCAAATGTAAGCAGCATGTTTTGTTTTTATATAATATTTTGCAGGTACAGAGAATTTGCATAATTTTCCAATGCTTTTAAAACAAAATACAAATTGGCATATCGTAAAATGAAATTCTGTGCGTTTTGCACAAGCTGATTGTGCACCCTGAATGGTTTACACAACAGTTGTTTTAATATGCATGGGTTGTTGTTGAATTGCAATGTGTTTTTATTAGGTAGCCAGTGCCTGTTTTCTTCCCCTGTTTGACATGACTTCCTGAATGTATCATGGGTACAATAACATGTTGTGTTGGCTGGAAGCCAGGCTGAGTTAGTTGGCTTCACTGTTTCTGTGAAAAAGCAGTCTTGGGTGAAGAAGGTGGTTTAAGACTCAAAGCAGATCGATGCTGTTGTTTTTTGGAGCATCCAGATGTTTTAGGTTTGATGATTTTTGATTTGCTTTAGGACATAACTCTACAGATACACAGTAAAGTGTGAGGGCTTTAATTGTACTGTTAACTCTTTCCGATTAATTTTCTTGCACTGTATATTTTCCGGTAAATTTCAAGCCTATATCGGGATCATTTTAGCTCTAATCAGGCACCTGTAGCATTATTTTTCTTATAATGCCACCACATTGTGTGATGTAATTACCCCAATCGTTTACTAAGGTTAAAAGTACCAAAAACCGCAATGTTATCTTACTCTGTAAGTTAAAGTACAACACTGTAAGCATCTAATCTAAAACATTTCTTTAAAATGCAGAATGATCAATTTCGGAACCATATATCATTTGCATTTTATTCGTGCATGTATATCACTTTAATTGTGAACCTGGTAAAGCTGGGAATCATTTGTATTATTTTATATGTTACTGTGAAGCTTATCAATTTACCCCAGAATCAAGAAAGTTTTATCTTAATCTGTAATTTTACATTATCATGCATTACACAATTTAGCAATATATTTACCATTAGTAATCTGCACCTGCAAAGTAAATAAAGCTGTAAGGAGTAGGCTACATTATTTCCGTTGGTAGTACTGTACTTGAATAAATGTACTTGGATACTTTCCACCACTAAACATAAATGACAACAAAAACAACATATGAAATGTGCTGGATACCTTTATTACATCCTTTCTTCACAATGTGTATATGCCATTTGTTAGCTTGAGACAGTGTTTCATTCCTTGGAGTAATATTTGTATCTTTTGATGGTTGCAAGCTGACATTTTCCTCCCACGGTGCTTCCTGCTCCTCTGTGTCTATAAGACTATTAACTGACAATCTCTCATATCCCAATGAGACTCTTAATTAAGCTTTATTAAAGGCAGGTGCTGCTCAGGATCAACCAGGTTAAGCTTGTGTATTGTTGAGCATGTTTTCAGCCGGCAGCCCAGTTATCAGGCAGCAGTGGCCTCCTACGCTGCTTTGGTTATTCAGAAAAGTACTTTGAATTTCCCGACAATATTGTGAGCAGGTGTTAGAATGTACCTTGTTGTCAAAAGGTGATATATTTTATTATCAAGAAAACAAATGTTTTCCGTTCCGAGTCAATCCAATGTACCTGCTCAGCTATTTTCATTGATATGTGTGCCATGCAATTCAGTGGCAAATAAAACAAAAAGGATAAGCCAATTCATCATTTAGTGAATTGGTTGATCAAAGAAAAAGTGATCAGGAAATATTGTCATTCTCGGAGTCTTTCTTTCGTAGTTGAAGTATCTCAGTTGTCATGTGATATTTCAATATTTAGGTTTTTTACTGTTGGACAGATATCACTTTGCGCTTCAGGAATGTTTGATGGGCAACTCGTAGATGTTTTGGGAATAACAACAGTTTATCAGATACAGCTGGCGAATGTTAATGCAGTCTAGTCAAGCAGTCCTGAAAAACTCATCCCTTCATAAAGGTCATGATGTTCAGTTTCTGTTGAAGTGTATTCATTTCTATGATCAATTTGGACATGTAGTCTGTGGTTGTTTTATATTGAAAGGTGTCACTATAATGTTGTCCACCCCCTTTATATTACTGAGGGTAGGATGAAACAATCTAACACTTGTCTTTGTAATGCAATGAATACAGAAGTCTAATATTATTCCAAGGGGTTTCATATCATAATGTGTGGAAACAAATGTGTGTTTTGGACTGTTTGTCGAACAATACACAACGTTTGAGGTAATCGCATCGTTTTTTCATCAAGTTTAAATGTGAACTTGTTCTTCAGTGTTGTGATTCTTTATTTTAAAAATGACTGAGGTCATCCAAAAAAATGTAGTGGAGTAAAATGTTTCTTTTGAAATAGTGGAAACGAAGTATAGAGTTGCATGAAATAAGTTATCCACAACTACCTGCAACTTGTACTTGAGTAAGTGTACGGAGTTCCATTCCATCACTGCACACAGTGGGTGTCGTAACAGAAGAGCCACTGAAGAGCCTTGATTTAATTTACGTGGTGGTCTGACTGTCAACTCATTAATTATGTAAAGTGTATTTGTGTTTTTGATTTGATTAAGTAGCAGAGGGAGTGTTTAATCATCTTTCCTGAATGGACCCTCGAGCAGCAACTTGAACATTAATAGCAGTTTTCTCCAGACGTGAATTGATTATTAGGTTTAATTGAATTTGATTATATATTTTTGGCTCCAGATGTAATCAGTAGCTTTTAACAAATGCATAGACTCCAGTATGTTTTAATTAGTGTTAATAACTTTGTTGTAAATGTTAGCTTTAAGTGTCACGTGATAACATAACAAATATTAAGCTGTAAAGATTGCTTTATTACCGTTTTACAGTTTCAAATTTCAAATGTTTGTTAATGACGATTATTATAACTGCATGATATTGTTTGAACTTTGAAGTACAGATATTAAAAACATTTTCATTCAACAAAAGAAGCCAACATTTAGACCTTACTTTAGACTCTAAAAAAGCATAAGGAGCATTGTATGCCTTCACAATTCATTGAACCAATAATAATAATTGTCAGAATAATTGAATAGACATTCAAAAAAACGCATTCAAACTGCATAAATCAGTGTTTTGACTGCATCCTCTGAACATGTGGTACACAGTCTGCAGACAATTGTTTCATTGTGGCTTTTATTGTAGTATTCATTGAAAAGGAACATTAGAAATAAATGTGGGTTATTAAACTTGAACCACCCTTTCTCTGTTATCCGTTCCATCTGCTTCTGCACAAATAGCTGGAATCAGTCCAAGCTAAACAGCGTTTGTAGTGGCTGAAATCCGAGGGTCAGCTGAGGGTTGATTGAGCGCCTCCAGTGTTTCTGGCTGTCAGTCTGATGGCAGTAGCTGACACGACATAAGAGCGGAAGGACAAGAAAAGAAAGCAGTTGGATGAAGAGGAAGAGCTGCGTGTATAGGAAAGGTCAGGAAGTTGAGGTCAAAAGAGATTGTGAGAGAACAGCGTGTCTCAGTCGTTGCACTGCAGGTACAGCCTGTGCTGCCTATGGAGACAGACATCTTACAAGCTCTTTGTGTGGTTAACGTTCAGCTGTGATGGAAGTTACAAGGTGCTGTCTGGAGGCTGAAGATGCCTTTTGATAGGAGGGAATTCAGGTATAACGGTCATGTGATTCAAGCACCCACCTCCCCTCCTACACAAGACGTGGGGTGGGGTGTCTGACCCAAATCTGCAAAAGTGCAAAAAGGAAACCAAATGGCAGAAATGAAATGTTTTATGTGAGGGATGGAAAGCAGCTCAAAGCTAAATCCGGCATATTTACGCTTGGCACATTTATTGCTGTAAGTGTTCATTAATGTGCAATGTCCCTACCAAAGAAACGATTACAAATAAATACCATTTGCATATCCGTTGTTAACTGTCAGATAAAGAAAATCATTAGCGGGAGCAGAGATGGAGTGTAGAAACAAAGAGAAAACATCTGGTATTGAAGGAGGGAAAGTGGCAGATCAACATGTTTATAAATGAAGCAAATCGCAGAACAAGATGATTCCTCACAGCGACACAACAGAAGTGTGTGTTAGCGACTGATTTGTACGTCGGTGAGCTGCTGAGAGAAGAGTCTGCCTCTTCACATCTCTGTTCTCTTAAATTCCTTTTGAAATCAGCAAGCTAAATTTAGCTTCCAGCACCCCTCCCCCTCCTCAGAGAGCTATCAGAGCTACAGCAGCCAGTGATAGGCTAACGTTTTGATGTGCACAGTCCACACACATACAGATTAAAGTGAGTGGGAGGGCGCTGTGTCTTTGTGCGCACAGTGTGGGCTATAGTGATGATGAATTGTTGCTGTGCAGCAAATGAGCTCTGAGTAACCGTCTTTTTATGTGTGCGTCTCTCTCCCTCTCAGGGCTGCCTCTTGAGGACTGTGGGGGCTCTGTAATGATCCCCCCGTTCATCCGATGAACCCCCTCAACTCCATGAAACCCTCCCTGCCTCTCAATCCACAAAGGTACACACACACACACACACTGTTGTGACATCAAGCTCAGTGTCCTCAGGTGAACCATGTGACACCCTGTATTGGTCACCTGGTTAGATTTTTCGGATCAATTATAAAAGAAAACAAAGTTAAAAGTGCATTTCCATCCTCTACAAATATGAATGTGCTTTTTTCCTCGATCTGGTATCTGGGTTAACTCGCTGCACGTTTTAATTGGCCTTTTTACCGATCAATTGACCAACCATGATGTGGAGCTCTCTCTGAACATTAGCAAAGAACACCTGGTCGATTTTGTCCAGTAAAACGACCTCAGAAATGTAGGCAAAAAAAAGGCATCAGTACTTAGAAATAAGAAGAGAAATACGGCATGGAAGTTGTCTGAAAGACATGGTTCAGTTTAAAATCACAGCTTAGTCGCATCGAAGAATACATGGATCCACAACATGTGAAATACTACTTCAGAAATATTCAAATAAGCTCAGACGGTGTATTAGGGATGTTTTGACAGCAACCATGAGGGAAATCAGGCTGTAAATCTGCAGACCCAAAATTCTGACCTTCATCTGACTGCATAAGCCAGATCATTGATTGCCCCCCCCCCCCCCCCTCCCCTCCATCATGCTGCACGTCAAACAACAACTGATCAGGCAGACATTTGAGCTGATTGTGTACAACATCTGCCCAGGTTTAGATCAAACCATGGAAACCATGCGAAAACAAGATGTAAATATGACGTTTCTGTGGTGAGGAAGTCACCTCTCGACACACGTCTGATGTTTTCAGCACTTCACTGACGTTCACTCTACGTCATCTTCAAATCTGGTGTTTCGTGTCAGGTTTTTTAACGTAATAATGTGAAATGCAAATAAACAGCTGGACAGAAACACTTATTTGTGATACTGGATAGCTGGTGTCATAAAGCTAGTTGCCTGCTGATGCAGTTTACTCCTTTCCAATCTAGATTCAAATGTAAAAAGCCAAGATCTTTACCACTAGCAACATCTTCAGAGCTATGAGTAGAGTCCCCAATACTACATAAGATGAAACGGTGATAAATGCAGTGAAAAAGTGATATTCTGTGTGGTGAAATAAACACAATATTATCACACAACTAGAATGTAGGTCAGGTTGTATCTCCTGCCATACAGACAAACACATTAATAGTCTGTACAGAAAAAATAATCTTTAAATCAGAAAATAGTGTTAATTCAAGAGTGCAGCCATGGGAGGTGCTACTGCAAAACCTGTTGTTGTAGAGGCACAAAAGACAAAATAAATGGACACCAAACTGCTTCAAATCTTTAATTAAGAACTGTTAAGGACACCGGCTGCTGAGTGTCCTCTGTTCTTCCTTTTTGGAAGTGTCTTGATCAGGTGGTCTCGAGCCAAAAGCCTCCTTTAATTGAGTGCGGCCACAAAGCCTGTTGAAGGCTCTATTCCCCCCCTAGAAAGCCGTGAAAGCTAAAATGTGTTGCCAGCTCATTGACAAGACTAACAGCCTCAGAAATGGGCCTGGTGATAAAAGAAAAGGGAAAGAGCAAAGTAGTTAATTTCAATCTTGTGACCTTATGATTCTTTGCCCCAAGAACTATGGAAAATAGATAGTAAATTAACTTGTAAAAATACTTTTTATTGGGGTAAAGATCTAAATTGTATTAACCCATAACATGTGGTATGACATCAATGCTGTTGTGGTAGTTTCCTGTTAAGGAAACGGTTTTAAAGGAGGAAGCACAGGGTAACCTCAACCGTCAGATGAATAAACCATGCTCGGGTTCATCGTTAGCTCACGGGGTGTAAATGATGTATTGATGACCTCTTACTCAATACTGTATGTCTGCTCCAGTAAAAAAAGACCCTAATAAGGTGGTACACACTCTTTTTAATTGTATTGAGGACATTATGAAAGTCTGTGGTACAGTCATTGGTAAATGGATGAATCTCTCTCCTGAACCTTCCTCAACATCTCTGTAACTCGGCTTCATGTCCTCCTGCAGCAGTGACGGCCCCTTCCTGAATGACCCAGTCTCCTGGCAACCAGGAACCAATCAGCACCCAGGATCTCTCTCTGTAGTAACCACAGTGTGGGGCGTGACCAATCCCACACACAGCCAGGTAGCACATGTCTCAGCACCCGGGGACATCTTTTATTATTCCCTTCTCCTCCTGTTTTATGTGCTGTAAAGATACAATAAATACATGTATTATTTATGTATAAAAAATAGAACCATATTTACCAGACTGCTACAGTAAAGGCACATTTAAAAAAAAAAAACATTTTCTCTCCTATCATTTAAAAAAGAACCAGAGTGCCTTTATTAAGTGGTGAACAAGGATGACATTGCCTAGGTCATTTTTATTTAATATTTTCCATCCCAAATTCTATTGTTTTATACATTTAATGTTAATCCAAGTCCCATATAGTATAAGACTTTTACAGTAAAGGTAAATTGTTAATATTATCTATGCCATGTTTTGTTTTTTTAAGCTACTTGTTCAGTTGTTTCGTGTTATATGTTTCTGCAACTGGATTTCTTTTTAGAATTCATACAAATAAAACTAAATAGAAACCATGTCAGGTTACAATCAAGACCTATCAGCCCTAAATAAGTCTATATTTGAGTTTAATTGAGATTTCCTTTCAAGGACTTTTTCAATGTACCATATAACAATTATTTTCAGCTTTGAATGAAGCTTTGCAAGATTGAAATGCACTTGAAATGTCAATCATTTAGGTCAATTGAACTATATCAGTCAGTCTTTTGAATGGGTTTATTTTAAACGCCATAACTGCTGAGAAAAACTAAAAGACTTTCATTATTCAATTTTATGGCCTCATAAAATAGGGATGTCATATCTCATATCAGAGGGACTATCATTGTGATACTTAGAAGTGAATATGACTGTACACTGTGGCCTGTGTTCCTTCCTCTCTCTCTGATTGACTTGATTATGGTTCTTGTGATTGTTTACTGTGATAACACTTCTCTCTTTTTTCTCATGTAGGTGTTCTGTTCACCCATGGGTCCGGGTGAGAGCTCTGGCGGTCACATGATGC
The DNA here is from genome assembly GCF_902827175.1 of Gymnodraco acuticeps. Taxonomy (NCBI): domain Eukaryota; kingdom Metazoa; phylum Chordata; class Actinopteri; order Perciformes; family Bathydraconidae; genus Gymnodraco; species Gymnodraco acuticeps. Next base: position 757,042 of record NW_022990358.1, read on the forward strand.
CTGGTGGTGGTCCTGGTATGGGTCCTGGCATGGGGTCCCAGTTCATGGGCCAGCACTCGTACGGAGACGCTATCTCCAAAGGATACGGCCAGCCAATCATGTACGGACGTCCCAACCCTGCTTACAACCCAGCCTCGGGCTACGGAGGAAGGTACGCTGCGTTTCTGCTCACCAAATATCAGCTGCAGTTCATTTAATGCTCCATGTCCATTTGTGTTGTGCAAAGCATTTGAAAAGGCAGAAACAAGTTGATTAATGGCTAAATTATTATTTGAACTTTCACCAGATTATGGATGTTTGTGTTTATAATTATATGTTAATGAAATCAAGAAAATAGTATAGCCATGTGGCATGGGCTGTGTTGCAACAAGGGCTGTCACAATATCACATTTTCAATTATCTAGGGCTGTACCCGAATATCCGAATATTCAGTCGTTGAAGTACTATTCGGTTTTCAATTTCGTTATTCGTTCATTATTTTTATTTTTATTTGTTGGCAGCCGCGCTGCACTGCGGCTGCCAAATTGAATTTATTGAAATCTCCAATATCAACGTAAGAGCTTGTGTCTCTTCGGGGGGTGCTAACACTTAACCATACATTTTATCGTTTACTTTCTCTGTCTTTATATGTAGATGTTACTTTTCTCCGTTAATCTTTGCTCCTTTTCTCCGTCACGTTGTTTCCATAGCAACAACAACTTCCTGTCAACAGCGCTAACTCCTTCAAAAATAAAAACATGTCCATACAAAATAGGAAGCCTAGCCAAATTACTCTTAAGACATATATACAACTGCAACGAAAGTAACAAACACAATGCAATATCCTTTTCAATTTCAAAGAAAACTAATTGGGTTACATTAACAAACATTAACAAATAACTATAAAACAACAATAATGTAGAATAACAAAATGAATGCCTTGAATAAACCGAAATACATGTGTTGAAGCGCGCGCCGAATATTCGCTGCTAGGAGTGGAGTGCACCAGCTGATTACTAACTGGTTAACTGTCCTTTTACATTGAGCAGTTTGTGTAGGGAACATTATTTATCATGCCTGGCTGTGATCAGCAAGAAATGAAACTATAAAAACTAAATTAGTTTGATGAATGTTCAGTGTTATGTAGCACTACGCTTTGAGCTACATCTACGTGATTTTCCATCAAAATATGTCAGCGTGGCTGCTCTCTCCCACTGCTCTGACTCATGCTCATGACGAAACCACACACGCTCAGTTCACTTAGTTCATCGCCCACTCCTCTCCCCGTCTTCCCCTCTCTCTGCAGTTACTCTGGTAACGGTGGAGGTGCCGGTATGGGCATCCGTCCTCCCTCAGACTTCACTCAGGCTGCTGCCGCTGCTGTTGCCGCCGCCGCTGCCACAGCAACTGCCACTGCTACGGCAACTGTTGCGGCAATACAGGAGAAACAGCACCAGGAGATGAGCTATGGCCAGGTACATGTGTGACTGTATAGGAGCCGGGGAGCTTTTAACCCAGCCCAGAATCATTTCATCTCTTTTGGCTAAACAACTATCCCCTTCTGATGCAGCCTGTCCATGTCAGTCTTCTAGCAGGTCATGTTACTTTTTTTATTATTTTGTTAACATCATGAGATCAGCTTTCCTGCACAGGATGTCTCCAGTAAACTTTCCACTCTAAAAGCAAAGATGTGCTCATGAGATTCTTGAAAAAAAGTTATTCCTCATGAAAAAATGTATAACTGAATGAAGAAAGACCAAAACAACTTAACCAGCTAATAGGAGGCAGCCACAGTGTGATGCATCGCTGATCCTAAGTGTCTAGACTTAGTTTTAAAAGTTGCCATACTTTCTGTATTGAAATTATTCAAACCAGAACTATCGGAGAAATACAATATGTGGCTAGTGTTTTGCTTGTTTTTCGTCCTAGATGTAGTTTCAGTGAGATATTTTGGAGAGATTCTGATAATTAATAAATCCAGACTTTGGTCTGTTTTTTCCTACAGTCACACTAACAGCGTTTTAATTACTTCTCCCCTCCTGTCACTCTGTTCACACTCACCCCCTCTGCTCTGTGTCAAACACCTGGTAAGCTTTGTTTTCACCCCTGCTGTTGTTCTTCCTCTTCCCTCCCAGATGGGTGGAGCATCCTCTTACAGCACCCAGTTCCTGTCTCATGCAGGCCCCCGCGGTCCTCCAGGGATGGTCTCTTCCAGGCCCGGACCTCCACCTTCCACCGCAGGCCTGTATCCCACCCACCCCCACCAGGCTCAGAAGATGCCCCAGCACGGAGGCTATCCCGGGGCCCCAGCAGGGGCTCAAACGGCCGTATAATTCAGAGGTCAGTGAGGGGGCAGAAGGGGCACACACACTTTTAGATTTTTGCCAGGCCCTGGTGTGGATTCTTCAAGCCAACACTAACGCACTGCTCATAAGTTGTTTACAGTTTTCTTTGCTCTACAAGTTTACTCTACCATTTATAGTAGTTGCATTGAATATGTCGGAAGTAGTTGATAAGATGAGAGCTTGAACAATTAGTCGATTCATCAACAGCAATCTTAATTTAACATCTGTTAAATAATTAATTAACCAATTTATTTGGGGAAAAAGCTGAATCTTCATTTGTTTTAATTAGTTTCAATGTGAGGACTTGGGGGCTTTTCTCTGTTTTTATTTAACTACAAATTGAATATGTTTGAGTATTAGACTGTAGATTCTTTAACTTCATGCCCAAAAGAAATAGAATTTTCTGACCAGACAAAGTGCACAGGCTCCTTTTTAAAACAAAAATGTAACTGTATTTGGGATTAATAATCCCAGTCTTTCACTGTTTGTATTTTTAAATGCATATCTTAACAGTGTTAAATATGATGATATGGTTTGAAGCGGTGGACAAAATAAAACGTGTTATATATAAAATATATGATGTATAATATAAATATAATATATGCATTGAATATTTACCTGCTCCTTCAGCAATACATTCTTACAATGTACTCTGTGTATTCCCCAGGGTTTCCCAGTGCAGCAGTACGGCTCTGGTGGGATGTCGGGGTACCCTAACCAGCCACTGCAGTACCCCCCTGGTCCACAGCAGCGATGTGCGCCCTCACCCTCCTACCCCTCCAGTCGGATGCCTCTCATGGGGCAGTACTCTTCTGGATCGCACAACCTGGGACAGTTCCCCCCAGGAGCCGGCCAGCCCAACCCTCCACAGTATTATAAGGTAAACCACTTCCTGTACAAATTACAGCCGAAAGATTCTGGATGTTTGAGGCTCATGCTAACATTGATATCACCAATGTTAAAAATGACATTGAAAAATGTGCAAAGAAAAATTGCAATAATTCACTAAAATCTATTATTAAGCTATTTACAAGTTATTTAAGATTTGTTTATAAAACATATTTTTCTAAATAGTTCACAGTTTGCTAATGATAAAGATTTTGACAGGCAGGACAGTAAAACAGCAAAACATTATTTTAAATACATTTTTCATTGAGAAAAGAATAGTCCTATTTCCACCTGACCTGGTGATGTTTGATCACATTATTAAAAGCAAGTTGTTGAAAGCTTCCAGCACACAGATCTAATTTTGTCAGCACTGTTGGACTCTTTAGGGTCCAGAGAGAGCGATCATTAGCTGAGTTTCATGTTTCATCTCTGTTCTCCAGTCGGAGCCATTCAATGGTCAGGGCAGCCTGCCATCTGGAGGAGCAGGAGGATACAATGCCTTCACACAGGCTGCAGTCAACGGGGTAAGCCATAAATGCACTCTTCTTAATCCCATTATCGGACTGAGTTCTAACAGTTTGACGATGGCTTTTAATGAGAAACACTGAAGTTCTAAGCACTCGTTTTCATCCTCGTCCCTCAGCCAGGTCGGGGTGGAGTGATGCCCGGATATCCCAGCTCTCCCATGGGAGGGAATCCCACGCCCCCCATGACACCCGGGACGTCAATACCCCCATACCTGTCCCCGGGCCAGGACACAAAACCCCCCTACCTCCCACCGGACATCAAACCCAACATAAACGCCCAGCAGATCTCTACAGGTGAGACCCCACATCCAGCTTTTAAGCTTATTAGATGCACGTTAGAGCATGACAAACACTGCAGGCAGGGAAATTGCCTACAGAGCTGAAAAAAGAAATGTCACAAATATATGTATCTTTGTATTTAAAATGAATTAAATCGGCAAGTCCAAACTTTTTTCCGAGGTCTGGCTATGTACAGATTGTTAATAAAATAACATGATGTTCAGGGTAGAGGAAAATACTTGTCATTGACCTGAGATGAATACAGATTTACCAGGTTAATGTAGTGCATGTGAATGTGTTGCTCAATCATTATTGAGCAATCCTTGTTGAGCAACACAAAGCATTATCTTGTTTCTATGACTAACCTGTTGTTACAGTGCATACAGGTAATCAGTGTAACAGTAAAAGATCCTTTTTAATATAACTATTTTGACCAAATTGTTTTGAGAAGCATAATGACTTAACTAAAAGGGCCTTTACACATTAAAATCTGCATTTCCACCCCTCACCGTCTGCAGCTTTTTGTTGAAATGTATGCAAGTTAATCAAAAACCACATTGGCTTTTTCATTCCAGGTAACCCGAGTGACGACCTGCGTCTGACATTCCCGGTACGAGACGGCGTCGTGTTGGAGCCGTTCAGACTGGAGCACAACCTGGCCGTCAGTAACCACGCCTTCCAGCTGAGAGACTCTGTGTACAAAACACTCATGTTGAGGTACTATTATTTATAGTTTTATTTTTATATTGAAACATCTATGAATGTCCAGTCTGTGTGCAGCACTACTCCCTTTTAAAGAAACATCTCATGGGTTTTATATTCAAATAAAATAGTATATCATAACAATATTGAAATAATATCTTCAAAGTCTTCTACTCTCTGATGAGCCGAAGTTACTGCGAATACAAGATAAATATGTGGTGTTAATCCTTCAGTTTTTCTAACTGAAGGATTTCTAAGAGACATGAAGAAAAAACTAATGAGGAATGTTTGATAACCCCACCCAGTCTCCCCTGATGGAAGTGTTGTGTTGCCCCCTGCAGGCCGGACCTGGAGTTGCAGTTTAAATGCTACCACCACGAGGACCGACAGATGAACACAAACTGGCCTGCATCCGTTCAAGTGAGCATCATCAGCCTTTCTTTATTAGTTAAGTCATGATACGGCACTATTTCTTAAAGGGTAACTATGGCTATTTTAGAGCTTTGGCTTTATTTCCCTAGTTTTTATCGACATTACTCAAATAAAGTATCACTTGTATTCATTGTAGAGATTTCATACCACCAGGATGCTATTTTTGATTGTTGTACTTCAATACCATGCTACTTGTATTATTGTTGGATTCTGCTTTCAAACAAGGCTAAACATCATTAAATAAATATAATAATGTACTTTTTTCATCTGTATTAGGTCAGTGTCAATGCAACTCCTCTGTGCATTGAAAGAGGGGACAACAAAACCTCCCACAAGCCCTTGTACCTGAAGACGGTGTGTCAACCGGGACGTAACACAGTGCAGATCACAGTAACCGCCTGCTGCTGTGTAAGTACCCTGAAAATGACAACTTCCTGTCCCAGCGTTTGGTTCCCATGTTCCCACACGTTCATATTTCTTACATTAAACATCTAATCCCATTTTGAACCCACCCTTTTCTCTTTCCAGTCGCACCTGTTTGTGTTACAGTTGGTCCACCGGCCGTCCGTCAGGTCTGTCCTGCAGGGTTTGATGAAGAAGAGACTCCTGCCTGCCGAGCACTGCATCACCAAGAGTGAGTTCAGATCCAGCTCGCTTTAGATTTAAAGCATGGTGCACAACAGCGGCTGATTATGTTTGTTTAGCTTAACCTAGTGGTTCTGTGTCTAGTGTTGGAAAGTAACTAAGTTCATTACCTTGAAACTTACCCACATTTACTACAAGATTTTGAATGCAGGATATTTTTGGAGTTTTGAGTGAAACGCCTTCCTAGTTCTTCAACCACCCTACAAATCTAGAGAGTGTGTGTACACCAGCAGGCTCACATGTCCTGCAACCTCTTTGGTTTGTTTGGGGGTTGTTCGGTCTCCCTGTAAACCTCAATTGTAACACTTTTGCTTACAAAGAAAGTCAATACTGAAAAGTAAACTTATTTGTATTCGTTGATGGCAAATAAACAGACTGATAAAAGTTATTCATCGATCTAGAAAGTCATTTTGCTTTTCTTAATTGTCTTCTTGTTTCAGTAAAGAGAAATTTCAGTAGCGGTACGATCCCCGGGACCCCTGGTTTGAACGGAGAGGACGGCGTAGAGCAGACGGCAATCAAAGTTTCCCTCAAATGTCCGATCACATTCAGACGAATCCAGCTGCCAGCCAGGGGGCACGACTGCAGACACATACAGGTGGGGGTCACACACACACACACACACACACACACACACACACACACACACACGAAGACAAATTAAAATGACTTGCTAATATGTGATTTCCTTTATTTGTCAGTGTTTCGACCTGGAGTCCTATTTGCAGCTTAATTGTGAAAGAGGGACCTGGAGATGTCCTGTGTGCAAGTACGTAAAGAAGCACCCATTGCACCTTTTTGGAATCTTCTCACAATGAAATATAACCAACACTTTTTCCTTTGGTCTAACAGTAAATCAGCTTTGCTAGAAGGACTGGAGGTGGACCAGTACATGCTCGGGATTCTCATCTACATCCAGAAGTGAGTGCTTATTTGTGTTTGTTATGTGACCAACTAGAGATGCTATGATAGAAGGCTGCTAATGGAAGAGAAAATGGTTAGAAAATGTTTGTGTATTAAGTCGTTTATAGTTCCTTGGAAAGAAAGACAAATTGGAATCAGCAGCTCAGACTTTAAAAACATAATTGTAACTAGTGCATCTCCTTGAATTATTTGTATGTTTATCAAGTATCTTAATAAACCTCCATACCCTACTCCCTCAGCTCAGAGTATGAGGAGATCACCATAGACCCGGTGTGTGGCTGGAGGCCGGTGCCTGTAAAACCAGACCTGCACATAAAGGAGGAGCCGGACGGCCCGGTGCTGAAGCGCTGCCGGACCGTCAGCCCGAGTCACATGGTGCTGCCTAACGTGATGGAGATGATCGCGGCTCTGGGCCCCGCGTCGTCCCCCTACCACAGTCTGTCTGCAGGGGGCAGGAACACCCCCGACTACAACCGGCCAGGTAGGGTCAGCAGAGAGGAGTGAAACAGATAGTCTGTGGTGGAGGGAAATATGAATACCACACTGTAAACACAATGTAACAAGTAAATGTCAAGCATTGAAAATGTACTTAATTTAGAAAAATATCCCATGTGTATGTAAATAAAATGTAGTTTATTCTTTGATTTGTTTCTTAATAATCAAACTGTATTTACTGCACAAACAGGTGTGCCTTATATTACTTATTTCAACAAGATGAAAGCAAACTGTTGAAAAGGAGCTGAATGTTTTGGACATTTAATCATCAGCATCATCAACGCCTCCAAAAATACTACACAAAGCAACCTGTTCCTCTGTTTGTGGAGCTTCAACTCCTGCTGTTGGTTATCATCAGACGATGGAGTGCAGCGGAGACAGTTATTGTCTTAGTGAACCCAAAATTAGAACATTTTAATACACTGAAAATGACTGTAGAGCTGTTCTCTGTGACAGAAATAAAGAGGGGAACATTGATATGACGTTAGATTCTAAAAAGAGATCTGTCTGATTGAAACTGGTCTAGGATTTAAATGACAGGCATTCAATATCATGGAGATAATTATGAGACAATGTTTGGGGCTATAGCTGTTACTGTCAGCTGTTAAACAACTCACTCTGTCTGTTATAAGTTATCATGTCAATTAAATCTTAAGAGTCAACCGTGAAAAACAAAACCTATAAACAATAATAACTTATTAACCTAGTTTTAAGTTGTAGATATCTTTTTTAAACCTAGTAAATGTTTACTTTTGACTGGTACAGTATACAACCTCTGTTTTCTCTATATACACATACTGAACAAAATCATGCTTCATAGCTCAGATCATCTGCCCTTAGATGGGAGGTGACCCAGAAGAATATTTCAAGCAGCAGAGCAAAGAGTATCGCAGATCCTTCATCTGCTGCATGTTGTGTCCACCCATGGCCTTAGCATAATCCAAAAGCTTGTTCTGTTTATAAATTATTCAAAAATGAACGAAAATGAAATACTACTAAGTCAGTCTATTCATCATTAAAAGATTACAATTAAAGTTACAGGTTGTAATCGATTGTGAATATTTACCGCTATGTCCATCAAAATGACCGACGAGGACAAAGACCAATGCTTGTCTGTTTGTAAGTAATAGTTTTGTTTTGGTAGGGAGCCAGGGATTCTCCGGCCAAGGAGGCTTCTCAGACTTCCCCAACACTCCTGGCACCCCGACACTGGGAGAGTACTCCTCCTCCGGACCTCCCCTCCCCTATCAGTCGGAGCAGGTCAGACTCCTTCTACTTCAACACCCCTCTCTGACACAACATACCGTATGTAGAAGCAAACACACATGCAGCATGTTCCTGTCCCTTTTCCTCGACATAGCCTTTGGCCACTGCTACGAGGATCACTGTCTTTTTTCTGTTCAGTTCACTCGCTGCCTTTTCCTTAATGGTCGAGTAGGAAACAATGACAAACAGAGTATGAATAGACCCCAGCCTGAAGGCACTGAGCTCCCCTCACATACAGACCCACTGTAGGAGGTATCTGTTATGTAACTGAAATCATGTCACAGTTCAAATGGGGTTTTTCAACCAGTAGAGGTAGAAGAGCAAATCAGGTGATTCTATTTTTGTCTTATTCTCAATAAATCCCATAACCAAGTGTGTGTGTGTGTGGTGTGTGTGTGTGTGTGTGTTGTGTGTGTGTGTGTGTGTGTGTGTGTGTGTGTGTGTGTGTGTGTGTGTGTGTGTGTGTGTGTGGTGTGTGTGTGTGTGTGTGTGTGGTGTGTGTGTGTGTGTGTGTGTGTGTGTTTGTGTGTGTGTTGTGTGTGTGTGTGTGTGTGTGTGTGTGTGTGTAGTGTGTTGTGTGTGTGTGTGTGTGTGTGTGTGTGTGTGTGTGTGTGTGTGTGTGTGTGTGTGTGTGTGTGTGTGTGTGTGTGTGTGTGTGTGTGTGTGTGTGTGTGTGTGTGTGTGTGTGTGTGTCAAAGAGCGCCATTGTTGTCCAAAAACTATAATAAGCACGTTGGTTATTTTTGACCCCACATACAACATCCTGCTGACCCAAATATTCACCAGAGCATCAAATGAGGATTAATCCAACGCTGAAAACTATAATCCAAAAAATAAACAATTTCCTCCTTTTTGACACTATAAATGTGTGTTTACATCTTTAGCAGGAACCCATGGGCTAACACATTGTTGATGTGGGTCTTTCATCACACTAAATATGAATCATCGGAAAAGGCTGGAAATGTATGACAACAGGACACTGCTGCCTTAATGCTACGTTCACACCGGACGCGATGCGAATATTCTCTTCGCTTTAAACGCTCCTATCGCATCGCTCTAATCGCTCGAGTTTCACCGCGGCTGCCAGCTGTGTTTACTCGCATCATTCAAGACGCGCTGGCTCGGGAGCTACAACAACAACAAAATGAACATATTTTACCATGATTAAATTGTAATACACGTTTCTAAATGATGCCGACGTAACAACATACTGATACCGGTTAGTAAAAACCATGAATTAATGCTTTGACAAGTCTGCAGACAAGACGGCAGGCGAAAAACCTTTTAAAATGCTTGTTTTCTGAATGGAGATTGGGTCGACCAGGCTAAGCTAACGTTGTATATGCTCACTCCACACTCATAACAACGGCCTACAGACATAAATAAACCAGCGACTGTATTCGCCATGACACAGACAGTCTGTGGTTTGTACTTGTTTAACTTTTGTACAGTTTCTGAACAGATATGAGGAGCTGTGATCTGTGTGCTAACTGCTAACAGTTATGGCTGATGTTTTCTGGTTTAACGTCAGTAACGGCAAGCTGAGATCCTCACCGCTGATTGGCTTCCGCGAGAACGCATCACGTGAATTTGACGCCCGAGTTGAAAAAATTGAACTCTCGTGTTTGACGCGGCACAGCTCAATCGCGTGATTCGCGCCGCGTCCATCGCTTCATGCCTGCCGTCGGAGCGAATTCGCGTATAATCGCGTCTCTGCATTGACTTTACATGTAATCGCGCCGCCCCCAAACATCGCATCGCGTCCGGTGTGAACGTAGCATTACACTTTCACAGAAAGACTGTGTGATCTAGTCTAGAGCAACGAGAGGATGCCAAGATATTCAAACTTAATTTGCTTATTTGTAAAACTGAATTATAAAGTTAAAAACAATCAGCAGATAGTCCACCTTGGGAAGGGACCCTCTACATGTCATTCATCACATCCATTTAAACATCACAGAACAACAGTATTACTACTTAATTATTTCCAAACCCGTTGAGATGTTGCAGAAACACAGAATACACCAGAGTCAGGGACTTTCAGTACCTGGAGCTGTTCAGTTGAAAGGGGCTGATATTGTGCTGCTGTCACCAACACGGACTGTCTCGTCCTTCTGGCTTGTGAGTTTAGTTAAGAGCCTTTATCTAAACCTGAAGTAGACAGCATAGACTGAGAATATATTTGATTACATAACGAGCATCTACACCACATACCACCTGTCGCTGTCAGCTGTTCAGCTGTCTGCTGAAGGTTTTCAGAGAGAACAATGAAGACATCCTCCTTTACTGTCACACACTTCTGTTGTTCTAAAGAAAGAAGCAAAAGGTTTCAATCTATCAAAAGCATAGTGTTTGAATTTAATGTGCCTAATAGCATCATCTTGTTGTTTTTATTTCCATAAATTAAAGATAGTCTTTTCGTCTCTTCCTTCTTTCTCTCTCAGACGTCTCATCCTGGACGAATGGAACACGGCCATAACATCCTGCAGCAGCACAGCTCAGGTGTCCATGGAAACCAGAGTCTCGGAGACGCCGGCAGTCCACTGTCGCAGCGGAACATCAACACCCAGAATTCACGGCTGCAGAACGAAGGCCCCTTCGTTCTGGGAGGCCCTGGAGCCCCCGGGGGGGACGCGTCCGACCACGCACTAGACGTGAGTCGACCAACCTGTTCAGTTGTTTAAGAGCACAAACTGGCCCTTTCACAGGACTAAGGGTGCGTTCACACCTGCCTTGTATAGTCCGGTTTAATTGAACCCTGGTGCGTTTAGCCGCTTGGTGCGGTTCATTTGGGTCGGTGTGAACACAATCCGAGACCTCTTAAGTCAGGGGTCACCAACCTTTATTCTTCTGTAGGTTCAGGGCCAATATTGATCAGCTTGTATACTGCACGGAACATACATAATTAAACATGAGAACACTAAAGAGTTGCAATTCACCCTTCGACTTCCATATGAAAATACCTTTTTTACTCCCAAGTTGTCTCTTTAAAGCATTTCAAGCACCCTAAAGAAAGTTTGTTTCCTTACTTTGGTTGCTAATTCTTTTTGCTAACATTTTAAATAATAATGAGATATTAATTCCTTAAGTAGAGAGCACAAGGGAGGAAACCTTGAGTAATTATGTGAATATTCTAAGGAAACCTTAAATAGAAAAGTTGACCTTTTTATATTTTATGCAACAGGTATATTTTAAGAAAACCTAAACTCTGACTTAAGGGAAAACTTTCATTTGTCCTTAGCTTCTTCCTGAGCTGACCAACCCGGACGAGCTGCTGTCCTACCTGGGCCCCCCCGACCTTCCCAACAACAGCAGTGATGACCTGCTATCTCTCTTTGAGAACAACTGACCCCCTCCAGTCATCTTCCAGTCTCTGCTTCCCACGGTGCTGTAGCCCGGCCCTCATTGGCTAAAGCCAGCACTGTCTCTATGGGCGCCCTCTTCTGTGTGTGGGTGTGTGCGAGTGTGCATAAATGTGTGAGTGTGTGCGAGTGTGTACATGATTGCGTTTTTGTGTATCTTTTTTTTTTTAAGTGTCCTGCTGTAAATTCATTCATTGCAGTTTACAGGAACCGGAGGGAACATGCTTCACATGTGATCACTGTCTTTCATGAAGAACATAACAGTACAAACTGTAGGCACTGACTCTGCAGACCAGCATTTTAAACTATAGCACAAACCACAGGGTGAAGGATTTAAATATACAGTATTTAATTCATATATTGTAATAGTTAGAAGTGGAGGACAATGGAAGATAGGGTGTGTTTATAAGGAGTTATAGGACGCATTAATACAGTGGTTCCCAAATGTTTCTGTCGCTATTTTGCACACACGCACATTCCTGGTCAATTACTTTGTAGCTCAGCAAACGGATTTCAACTGTTTTCTTTGAGATGACAGTTTCCAGAGTTGTAAAATCCTTCCTCAATATATATTGAACAGCAGTAAACCCTCCAACCCTCTACCGCGTTGGGGACCACTGCATTAAGGGATATTCTTTACTTTTCGTATTGTCAACGACTCCCATGAAAAGAACCAACATGATATTGATCCATCTTTCAATACTAAATGACTTCCTGTCTGTGGTGCAGATCTTGAGAAACGGATCCTTAATTGTCAATGCAATTCAAGGACAGCAAAAATCAGTAAAACAACACAAAAACATCTATATTTTTATGTTTTAAAAAAGCTAAGTTATTTCTTCAAACAGCTGGTAATCAAATACAATGCAGGAAGTAAGGCATTTGTGAGGGACTATTTTCAGCGGCACATGTATCCACATTTGTGTCTGAGTATTCGGGTGTTTTTGGACAACAATCGAGCTCTATGGCACATACCAAGGTGTATCGAGCTTTAATACACACACAATACTTGTTAGTAGATACCATTTCTGTTGATTTGGGCTTTATTGACAATAAGGAAATACAGAGCATCAACAGACTTTATTCACAATGATGTAAGATAAGGGCAGTGGTCACTTTTTTTGTTTCTTTGTGTTCAGTCCGATGGCAGAGTAAAAGAAAAGATCCGAGGGGCCTCCTCACCTAAGGACAAACTAAGCCCAGCCTATGAAGGCGGGGCCCAGATGTAAAATAGACATTTTTTTCATTCATGAAGTTTGGGAGCAGGCTGAGGTTCATTGTATCTCTGACATCCTTCAGCACTGTGAAATATATTAAAGCTCCCTTCTTTACCTCGGTTTGTTTTCACCTTCCTATGAAGGGTTTTTCAAGCATCTGTAAATGAGTACAGCTGTGTGTCGTGGCATTTTCTGCCATTTGAAAGCTAGTATGTTTTAAAATGGTTTCACATGTATAACCCATCATGACACGGGTTTATGTACTCTATAATCAGCTGTTTTCATTAGAGAACGTGTGTGTATCAAATGAATTGTTAATCATGGTAATTGTAATGTTATTTAGTTGGATAATGCATCATTGTTGGCACTGTATACATACTGTATGTTAGAAGATTATAAAGCAATTGTAAAAAGGTCGTACTAATGCATGTATGACAGAAAACAGTCAGCTGACATTGAGTAATGCAGTTAAAGATGCAGAGGAAGAAATTATTCTTATTAACACTTTTTAAAGCTGATGTTTTTTTCTATGAATGATCTCACCCTTTGTGGTCCAACAAGGCAACAAGAACTAATGTTCATTGCCAATTGAGAAAGCCAATAATGTTATATTTGGAAACTATGGACTATTTAACTGCAAATTTGCTAGAAAAAATGTTTTTTTAATATGTAAACTATTCCACATATTTTGTAACACATTGTAATTGCCATTATTTTCTATTTATTTTTTAATCATAATCGTCATTGTACCTACAGTTACCTTGTCCCTTTCCTGAATCTCAGAATCAGAATTAAAAATCACTATCTGACAAATTGTTTGTTTTGGAGGCTTTCTTATTTTTATAGTAGCCTTTGAAGTGGTTGTCATTTTTATGTATATCCAATACTGTTGCATAAAATGCTACTTCATATAACTGAGGTTCTTGTTCTTTACTTTTATTTCACCCCTATTATTCGTGAGGGACCTATTGCACCCTTTACATACATTTATTATCTATGATTATAGTTACTTTCAGATTGATAAATAGGCAAGAAAAAAAAAATGTTGCTCATAGTAACATTTCATTTATGATATTTTGCTAATAAGATTGTTGACATACATTTTCTTTTGAGACATTACATCATCCAAAAAACAAATTTGGAGTTGGATTATCACATATTCTGTTTTAAAACAGGACTATCAAAGGGGTCATATCAAAAAGTGTTACTTCAGGAGCAGTCCCTAAAAGAGGAGCTGGCTTTTTACGTGTTGCTAAGAAGAAACAAACGGGGTCAACTTGTTTTACAATTAATGAATTAACTGGACACACCTTTGCACACGGGTGCATTGAATTTGCTGAATTTCACCACAGAGGCCCATCTTTCTCCCCATCTCATGCAGCATCACACTAACCCCGCCCCTCTTCATTCCTATTGGTCCGTTCTGCAGTCTTTCAGCAGAAAAGGCTGTGATTGGCTGTAATCCTTTACATCACTGGTACACAGACCCGACCTAAATAGACAGAGTGTACTGGTGCTTCGATAGGTAGTAATTCAAGTGCGTATTCCCATCAACTCTATCACAAGCGTTCATCAACATGATGAACCCCAAGGTTTTCTTCGACATCACTATTGATGGAGCTAACGCTGGGAGGGTTATAATGGAGGTAAGAAAACAGACATTAACATTCGTCACTATCTTTAAAACGTCATGCTATTAAGGTTTAAATTGATGACAAGTAGCCTATATCTCTTGCATCCAGCTGTGTGCTTTGAAGGGCCTGGAGAAATGACTGACATATTGTAGTGCGTCAACTTTTCTCATGCATCTTTTAGGATTCCATTTTGGTCGCAATTTGCATTTACAGGCTGTATATATTTGTATAGCCCGTTGTAGTTTGTTTTATTTATTGTCTTAGCACAGTTAACATCAATTACATCATAAACAGTCCTCCAGAGAGACCATATCCTGATGGAAACGCCCAGCAGCACAGCTGGGTGTAACAAATGGTGCTGCTGTGTGATGGGCAGATAAAGGGGGATGAATCTTCTCTGATGTGTCTTAACAAAACACAATGCGAGTTGAAATGATAAGTGAAGTAATGTATTAATGGATGGACCGAAAATCAACCCTTGTGAAAATGAACATATTATTCATATTTAAAAGGCGAGACACGGCAGGCATCGTTTTTCAAGTACTGGTAAATTTTGAGATTTTGTGCTATTTTGATTATATAACATGTTTTCTTTCAGGCTTTTGGAAGGAAAACGTACAAAATACACATTTAAGTGTTTATTTGACTATAGTTTGTCTATTTGCGTCTGTAGATTTCTCCTAAATTCACCAAAAGTTAGCATTCTAACGTAACATAAAGTACCGCGACCGCTGTGTGCACCATGTCAACAGAGATATCGTTGGAAAGCTCCGTCTCTCCTGCACAATCTCATTGGATCAAAATATGGTCATTTCCTTCGTATCAGCAACCAATCGTGAAAGCACAAAGGGGTCTGAAACCAAGAAACGAAATCTCATTGGCTGGTGTCAATTTCTGACAACGTGATTCGTTCATATGCGTCACGTGGTGTGCTAAAACACTTCCTGGTTAGCTTTCCGCTAGAAATTGAAATCTCAAAATGGCAAAAGAACGGCGAAAAAAACGTTCAAAGAGAAGACGACAACAATTGTCACTTGCACGAAGCAAGGTTATACAAAAAACAAATGACCCCGAACATGAAATACCTTAACGGTGTGCGTCGATGCGCAAGCTGTCATCCAAAGAACAGGAGGGTTTAGCTAGCGCCTCATTGCAATCTTTAAAGGTCGTTTTCTCAAAATGAGTTTTTTTCTCCTACTCTGAGTTCGAAATGTCAACTTCAGTAGCACGTAGATACATCAAACCTTCCAGTTATATTCCTATCAATATTATGAAGGGTTTGTTCATATATCATTCATAGCCTGAATTATACAACATTGTATACCTAAAAACATGGCGAAAATGGATATTTTAGGGCTGTTGACAGTATTTTCTGATTTATGGAGTGATAAAAAGAGATATCCAATATCCCTTCAGTAAAAGCCTTAGATACTAATATGACTACAAAATGAAACAATAATTTTGAACCTGGCTTTATCCAAAGTTCAGATTTCGATTCCTGAAATGTGTTAAAATATGTGCATATTTAATGAGGTAATCGATAATTTGTATATTTAAACATGCTATTTCAGAAAACTTGTAATACAAAAGACAATTGCCTTATTGTAAGTAATTAACTGGAGAAATTTCTAGCTGATACCTTTAAGTTAAAAAAAATTACCCTATTCACCTGGGGTGTCTCACCTTCAGTGAAGTGCCTGTCTCTGCTTTAACCTCCTTAAATGTAAGAATATATTGCTTTGTCTTGTGTTGTATGATCTGATATATTTATGGAATAATGCAAAATATTTAATAAAATATTACAACAAATGTTTGATGACGGTAGTTAAACAAAACTATATTTGAGAAAATTATGTGTAATTTATTTTTTTGGCAGCCCTAAACACAAAATCCTAAATGATTAATTTCAACTTTAAGCCTAAAATCCTGCAGTTGTTTGAACAAGCCACTTTGCCTGTAGTTGCTGTTGTTGTCAGACATGTTGAGCTTTCTTCGAGGTTTATTTTGATTCTATGCATTTTTTGTTCAACTGCCACCCACTCATTTGAAACGGTTTGTGTTTTGCAGCTGCGAGCGGATGCGGTCCCAAAGACTGCAGGTATGTAAGATTTAAAGGCAGGCAGGAAGCTCTGACATCACTTCAAGAAGCAATACACACTGCTCCTGCTTTTTCACACACCGAAAATGGATTTGTTTGGTTGGGGAAAGTACTGGTCCACATTAATCCACAGCTGTTTATTCTGAATATGTCGTGGCTGTGGGTGATTCATAGTGTGGCTGTATGAATCTGAAGAACCTGCGTAGCTATTTATAGAGCTGAATGTGAGTGTAAACATTGATTCAAGAATGTATGCTACCAAGTGCTCTCACACTTTAAATATAAGGGAAAGGGGAAATGACTCTTGTTTGCTGTAATTCGCATTGATTTGTTTTACCTCCTGGTGGATGATGGCAGCCTATTGGTTGCTCTGTCTCAACTCCCAACATGGAAACCTGCAGGATGCATTAAGGACTAACCCATTTTGACCCGCATACTGTAGCCATTGTTTATTTGACCTCATTCATACAGAGAAATTGCCGATATGCTTCCTCTGTCATACAGTGCTGTTAAGTGACTCAATGCACTTTAATGTTATATCCTCAAAAGCAGGACCCTGAGGGCCAGCTCCAGACATTTATTTTCCGCAAGGCCCTCTTAATGTCTGGGGGGGGTTTATACTGTAGGATGTATAGTGTGCTGTAGGATTCAGAATAATCTGTGCAAAGTAGCGTCAATGGATCTGCTGTGACGGGAAGCTTTGGAAAGGAGTCAGATGTCCTCAAAGATATGCAAATTA
The DNA here is from genome assembly GCF_902827175.1 of Gymnodraco acuticeps. Taxonomy (NCBI): domain Eukaryota; kingdom Metazoa; phylum Chordata; class Actinopteri; order Perciformes; family Bathydraconidae; genus Gymnodraco; species Gymnodraco acuticeps. The sequence continues at coordinate 774,574 of NW_022990358.1, forward strand.
CTACTTAGAAAGACTAACAAAAAAAAGACAAGTCACCAGACAGAAAAAAAAGAATCACAAAGACACCAAAATTACCACAAAAAATTACCATAAACAAAGAAGAGTGGCAAAGCAACCAAAAAGGGACTCTAACGACTACAAAGGGACACTAAACAACCGCAGAGAGACACTACACAAACTAAAATACAGAAATGTGGTGTGTACTTACTGAAGTGTCTCCATTTCACAGAAAACTTCCGTGCTCTCTGCACCGGGGAGAAAGGCTTCGGTTACAAGGGCTCCACATTTCACCGCCTCATCCCAAAGTTCATGTGCCAGGTACAGTATAGGCTAGAAATGTGTCTTTCTTTGTATTTTTAAAACGAGCTCAGATTCAACTCTTGACTGCTGAGTAAACTATTTATTTCAGGGGGGAGACTTCACTAACCACGATGGAACTGGAGGCAAATCCATCTACGGGGAGAAGTTTGGTGACGAGAACTTCCAGTTGAAGCATCAGGGCATGGGCACACTGTCCATGGCGAACGCTGGGCCAAACACCAACGGGTCCCAGTTCTTCATCTGCACAGACAAAACTGACTGGTGAGCTCCCCTCTCAGCCATGAGCTGCTGCATTCAGGTTTATTCAAACTGTTTCCCATGACCGTCTCGCATACTAATGAGCTTCACTCCTCTCAGGCTGAACGGGAAGCACGTGGTGTTTGGAAGTGTTGTGGAGGGCGTCGATGTTGTCAAGGCAATGGAGAAGCAAGGCACAAAGAGCGGCACTCCTAAGGTCAAGGTTGCCATTGCCGACTGCGGTCAATTAAATTAGTGCGTCAAGGCTCCTTATGTTGTTTCCTTTATCATCCACATCCCAGTTAATATTTGAGGTGGTGAATATCAGAGAAAAACGCTGAATTAATTCCCTTTCTTCACTAAAAATGTTTCTCTCCCGTGTTGTCTGTTTAATATTTTGTACCTGCTTATCTGTTCTTTAAGGACCACATTTGTTAAAGTCTGGATAAAATGATTCAAATGGTGAAAAATAAAAAGATATGTAAGGTTAACTTTGTTTGTCTTGTCATAGTGTGAATGCTGTTCAACAGCAGCTGGGGTCACAAAGAAAAGTACAGGGGGTTAAACAAATACAAATATTCTTCTTTATTTACTTTCTGACAGTTTAGAAGTTTACCACAGTGCTTTCTGCCCCTTTTTCACAAACTGTACTGTAGAACATCTTTAACATACTCAATAACAAAAATACTATTCAATATTTAAACTTTATTTAAGTATCCCAGGGGCATTTGTGAAATTCTTCATACATAATGAGAACTTGGGAGCATGTTTATATTTACATAACAAAGGACAATTCCATCCTAAAAATGTGTATTCAAGTAAAGTAGGGATAGAAACTATGTGAAATGTTCATGATATGTTTTTATATTAAGCTATGTCAGTGCTCCCTGAGTGCAGTACAGCTGATGAACTGTTCTGCTCAGAGCTGGACCCAGGTTCCTGAAAAACAGAGAAAATTAAATGTGAATTAATTGCCATTTCTTACAGTACTGCCATTACATTCATTAGCTCATCTGAATAAAGTATTTAGCATGTTTTGCTTTCAGTTTCATCAATTTGTATCTGAACCATAAGTAAAGCCAGTGGTTTCGACTTGTTATCAACAAATACTACATGGATCATTAGAGCATGCTGGGAAAAATGTGAATCCAGTTAGACTACAAACCTTTTGAGCTTCCCATATCTTATGGAGGAGAGGAGCTTCTCTCTCGGCTTCACCTGCACATCGTTCATAGGCTGTCAGAATGAGATTAAGAAGGGAAGAAAGATTTGAAATAAATATCAACAATCTCTTGCAGTAGTCTTGTACTCAGGAATATAAATAAATTTGTAAAAAAAATTATGTATACCTTTACTTTTCAACCTTGTGTTTAATTCCAAAAAAAAAAAATGTCTTAAACAAAACTCACGAAAAACTCACCTTTCTGACAGAATCCGGTCAGAAATGTCAATTAAGTTTTTGTATCTTCTATATTATGTTAACATATTTTTCTTATTCCTTCAACTTACCTTCCCCATTTTGTCTATTGGGTTTTTGAGAAATAAAGCCTTTGAATCCTTTGAAATGTCATCTTTTTGCAACTATATCTGCTAGTGCTAACTGCCTCATTCTTTATATATACTCCCTCCTCCTTTGTTTTTCCCTTAATCCCCTGCTGCATTCTTCTACAAGGAAATTAAAAAGTATGTAACTTGAGAAGTCACAAATTAGAGGTTAGCAATGACAAATGGGTTGAAAAAAAGGTATAATGTCTCAAGGGATTTAAAAATGTGTGTTTTCCTAAAGGTTGCATTTTGTGTTAGCAAAAGGAAAAAGCCATTTAGCTTCTATTAAACAAGTGGGTGGCTTCATTTTTGGTGTTTTTTTTGCACATGATTGACTGATAATCATGTATTTGGTTGGATAATTTTGACCAGGAACACACTTACTTAGGGAACACATCTCCAAACATGTATCTGCTTTGAGATGTTATTGGGATTTCCCCCCCATGAAATGGTGTCTTTACACAGTGAGATGAACACACACTCAATCTACCTTTCTGGATGGATCCAGGCTGTTGTTGTCCTGTCGACCAGGAGGGGGCGCTCCTTCAAGAGGTCTGGACCTACAGTAAAAGTAAAGGGAGCAAACGAAGACAAATTAGAAAGTAAAATGATAAACTTCAAGACATTTTAAGACTACTTTGTTTTTAAGATCCAAGAAAAAATCTCATGCTATAATTTAAAGAGTTTTAGACATCATTTTTTTTTTTAAAGACACAAAAAAGCTTTTGTGATACATTATATTGAAGCTTTAAGTAAGTATTTGTTTCCTAGCCTTTCCTTTCTGTATTACTCCTAGTGCAGAGGAGCTATAATTACATTTTTATGTCAAATAAATCTACTGTACCCATCTATTCTCTTATAGTTTTTTGTATATGTTCTTGTATTTTTCTCCAAGCTTTTCTTGATGCTCATGTTGTATTTCATGTAGTTTTTATATGCATGGTTATAATTTGTATTTGTATTCCATTCATTGTAAAATTGTCCCCAGTTTCACTAGTTTCCCCCTCTTATAGTTTCATCCCTTTCTCAATGCAATGATTTTCTTTAATCATCTTGTCCTATATCTATAAGTGAATTAATCCGTTCCTCTGTTTCTCACCGTTCTCTCTGAGGTATCGCTGCAGTTTGTAATCCAGTATTTTACAGATGCCGTCTCGGAAGCTCTGCAGGATTTTAGCCTCTTTGGCGTTTTGAATCGGCAATGGATACTTATTCAAAGAGCTGATGGCCTGCGAACAAGACAGAAGCAAACATGAATTAAAAAGAAACAAACATCAGTGACTTTAAAGCAGTAACTCTACATTTGTTGTGTACAGTTATCTTGTACCATGGGGTTTTTATGGGCTGCACAAACAGCCGACTGAAAGACAAAATCTCGGAGCATAAATATGCAAGTAGAACATATAATGTGTGTTATCCTATGACTTTAACAATCGAGACTGCTTAATATTTAAAAGTCTCGAAAGAAAACGTATTAAACAGCATATGCAAAGCGAAGATCATTATATGAAGAAATTGACTTTAGTCTCTTTAGTATATATATATTTTTTTTAAATGTATGACTATTTCATGTTTTCAAGGTTGGACTTATTTTATATATGAAGATCTGTTTCTTCTTTCCACTAATTATATGTCTATATATATAGATATGCACATAACATTTGAATGCATCAGAAATTACAAGTAAAAAATAATATTAATAGTAATTAGTGTGAATGCTGTGCAACGTCTTCAACTTCTTCTAGATGCTTCAGTAATGAACAATTACAGGCCCATATCAAACCTGCCATTTCTAGGTAAAATCATTGAAAAAGTTGTTTTTCAACAGTTGAGTAATTTCTTGAATTTAAATAACTGCTTCGATGTGTTCCAGTCAGGCTTTCGTCCAAACCACAGCACTGAGACTGCTCTTGTAAAGGTCTTTAATGACATCCACTTAAACACAGACAGTGGCAGAACTTCAGTGTTAGTATTATTAGGTCTCAGTGCTGCGTTTGACACTGTTGACCACAGCATATTACTAGACCGACTGGAAAACTGGGTGGGACTTTCGGCAACAGTTCTTAATTGGTTTGAATCCTACTTAACCCTCCTGTTGTCTTCGGGTCAAATCTGACCGATTTACTACTTTCATCAATCATAACTTTTTTGTTTTACATTCGATTGCATTAAGGCTTTATGATATCCTTCACAGAAGACATTTGAATATAAAAAATAGCTGACCACCACTTTCATTGAATTTTGGATGATTTAGTCAACTTTGTAACACCCATGGTGTTCCCGGTCAAAAATGACCGCCATAAAGAAAAGGAATTAGTAACCATTCGGATCAGATAAAACACACACACAAACACCCACCCACACACACACACACATACTCTAGATGTGCCCCCCCCCCCTTATGTGCCCAATAACCCCATGTGAATCACACCTGGCACTCACAAACACACACATACAGAACAATTTGACACATTTCCCGCTCATATGTGCCCATCCCCCCACATGGATCACACCTGGCACACGCAATACATGTTCAGTGTCTATTATTGGTATATTTACTGCAGTTTTTAATGTATACCAGTAGTCTGATACAATATTTACAGTTTGAAAGGGTGTTAAATGAAATGTGGTGATGATTAATGGTTTTTGTGTTAATGTAATAGCAGTTAAAACAGGACTGGTCAAATTTGACCGCGAACACCAAAGTAAGGGGGGGGGGGGGGGAACGAAGACAATAGGAGGGTTAATGGACAGAAACAACTTTGTTTCTATAGGTAAATAAACATCTGAGTTGACAAATATGACATGTGGGGTACCTCAAGGCTCCATCTTGGGGCCTCTTCTCTTTAACATCTACATGCATGAAAAACAACAAAATAAGTTACCATAGCTTTGCAGATGACACCCAGATTTACATAACCATTTCACCAGGAGACTATGCTCAGAATTCAGACACTGACTAAGTGCATTGAACAAATCAATGACTGGATGTGTCAGAACTAATTAAATACAGATAAAACTGAGGTAATGGTCTTTGGAGCCAAGGCAGAACGTTTAAAAGTTAGCGCTGAGCTTCAGCCTGCAATGTTCAAAACAACAGATAAAGCCAGAAATCTAGGTGTAGTCATGGACTCTGACCTGAGTTTCAACAGTCACATTAAAACAGTTACTAAATCAGCCTACTATCACCTAAAGAATATATCTAGGATTAAAAGACTAATGTCACAGCAGGATTTGGAAAAACTTGTCCATGCTTTTATCTTCAGTAGACTCGACTACTGCAATGGTGTCTTCACAGGTCTCACTAAAAAATCTATTAGAAAGCTGCTGCTGATTCAGAATGCTGCTGCTCGAGTCCTCACTAACACTAAGAAAGTGGATCACATCACTCCAGTTCTGAAATCTTTACAGGAAGTCTTCCTGTGTGTCAAAGAATAGATTTCAAAATACTGCTGCTGGTTTATAAAGCACTGAATGGTTTAGGCCCAAAATACATTTCTGACCTCCTGCTAAATTATGAACCATCCAGATCTCTCAGGTCTTCAGGGACTGGTCAGCTTTCTGTCCCCAGAGTCAGAACTAAACATGGTAAAGCAGCGTTCAGTTATTATGCTCCAAATATCTTGAACAAACTCCCAGAAACCTGCAGGTCCGATGAAACTCTGACTACTTTTAAATCCAGGCTGAAGACTTTTCTTTTTGTCGCTGCTTTTAATTGAGCTATTCACATCTTAAACTGCACTGTAAACCTTTATTCATGTATTTTTTCTTTTAATGTTTCTTTTATTATCTTTGCTTTTTAATGACTGTTCTTAAATGCCATTTTCTTAATGTCTTTTATTTTTGTAAAGCACTTTGAATTACCCCGTGTTGAAAGGTGCTATATAAATACACTTGCCTTGCCTTGCCTTCTTCTTTTTCTTATTTCACCCCATTTTTTGCCGTCGAATAACTTCAGCATATTTTCAAACTTTGTTTACTTTTTTAAATATTCAGCTTTTTTTATTCTTTTTTTAACATGTAACTCGAAGAGAGGAACCTTAAAATCCTCTTTTACCTACACCATGTGCAACATGCTACTCTTTCCACATACTTTCAGCTACAGACTTCATTCCAACTTTAAAATGGTCACAAGACATTCAGCTATTAAACTTATATTCAGATTTTTTATATCTTTTACAGTTTTTGACTTATCACAGTATAAGTTATGGTACATTTATGGGCCCTTTTTATAATGGGTGTCTATGGGACAGACTCTTCAGGGCTAGAATGTGTGACATCATCACTTTGAGTGTCGAGGGTGTTTCAAATCTTCTGAAAAAATATTTAAAAACTGCACAATCCCAAAATATACACTATTCAAATTATTTCAAAATTATTCCCCCCCCGCACACATACACACTACGACTTCTTCAACTACGACTATGACTGTTACTGCTCCTTTTACAACTACTACTACTACTACTGTTACTACTACTTCTACAACTACTACTTATACTGCTACTACGACTACTTATACTACTACCACTATTACTACAAATACTACTACTACTAATACAACTACTACATTACTACTACTACAACTTATAATACAATTACAACTAATACAACTACTAGTACTACTAACAACACCTCTACTACTCATACAACTACTACTACAACTACTTATATTACTGTTGCTACTACTACTAGTACAGATACTACTACTGCTACTATACTTCAACTACAACTGCTACTATCATTCACTACTACAGCTACTACTACTAATACTACTACTATAACTACTACTACTACTACTACTACTACTACTACTACTACTACTACTACTACTACTACTACTACTACTACTACTTGTATTTACAGTATACTATGTACATCTGATATCTAACTACTTCAGCCTACTTTCAGCTACAGAAACCATGCAACTGTTAAATGATTCAGCTATTTCAGGACATTGAGGCTATACATTGTGTTGTTTATACCTTTTTAAACTATTCTTTGAAATATTAAGCTTCATCACTATTTTTCCTACTCTTCCAGTTGAACATTTCACTTTCAAGTTTTCATCAAAGTCAGTGCAATGCATTTGAGCTGTAACAATTTTCGATTCAAATTATTTCACTTTTCTGCATTTTTCCGCTAAGTTCAGCAACACACTTACTTGGTCTCTGTAGCTAAAAGTAGCTACAGATACCATTCAACTATTAACACATTCACCTTTTTCTGCATTTTCAGCTGAATTCAGCAACAAATTAACGCAGCTTACACCATTCGCACACATTTTCAGCAGGAAATACATTTTCTAATTTGTAATGAAATACATAAATGCGGTGTTGTCTATTTGTGTAGAAATATTTGCCCATTAACTCAGCTCAGTGATGTCATATTTGTCCAGTGGTGGAAGAAGTACCCAGCTATTGTACTTAAAAGAACTACTACAGTGTAAAAAACCTGTTCCAAGTACAAATAATGCATTTATAATAAGTTAAAAATGCAAGTATTGGCATCAAAATATACTTAAAGTACCAAAAGTGTAAGTACTTGTTATGTAAATTGGACCATTTTAATATTATGTTTTGATTATAATTATTGATGCATTCAAGTGTTATCAAAGCAGCTAGTTTGAATGACTTTATATACTACAGGGTAGCTTGTGAATTTACTCTGGGTGTAACTAAAGTCGGATTTAAGTATTTATATTTCACATTAATACTTCTGCAAAGTAACTAAAGGTACCTAGTGGAAAAAAGTACATGATTTAGCTCTGAATTGTAGTGGAGTAAAAGTACAAGGTAGCATACAATTGTAATTAAGTACAATACTTGAGTAAATCTACTTACTTTACACCTCTGTTTGTCTTACATTAATTATTAATGCAGTAATTAGCTTACTGGAAATACTGGTTGTTGACGTGATCCAGGATTTGAGTCAATAAAACCTCCTGAAAATGATGCATGTCAATCCAAATTCTAAGTGCTGTAACCATTAGGGTTTCTTCCTTCTATTGTTGCAGTTGAGATATTTTACCACTAGAGGTCAGAACAAACCTAACCCGAGAAAAAAAAATGTATTTCAGTAGGCCTACAGGATTTTTCAAGGGGTGGCACAGGTGATTTATGACATGACATCTTGAGTCTTCTTGTGCTTTTGGTGTCTGTGTTTATATAACTGCAGCTGAAATACATTAGTGTCAGCTGTGCAACATCTAAGGCTTTTTATTACACTCGTGACTCTGAGTGCTATGGTTTTAATTCTACTTGCCTTTAATGTGGGCCTTGCCTCCATAAAATTCATTATGTATTGACCGTCCGTGACAATAATTTGGTTAACGTAACCATAGAAGCATTTTTTTTCACATCTGGACAGATACTTTCCTTTTGGATGAGCCCCCTTCCCCCTCTGAACATATATTTAATATGTCACCTTCTTCTTTTGAGGGGAGTTGGATCATAACACGTTTGTACTGGAGTGCATGATACATAGAGCTGATTTTCAAAAACTGATCATTGCTCCGCCTGTGGAGTAATGTTACTAACTGAACCCCACCCATCTTCATTCCCATTGGTCTATTCTTGAGCCTTCACATGGCTGTGATTGGCTGGTAACAACTTTTATATCACATGTTCCTGGACTCATATAAATACAGGCTTGAACAGGAAATGTTTTTTTCATCATAACCATATCACAACGCCGTTTGCAAACATGGGGAAGGTTTTCTTTGACATCACTTTTGATGGAGCTCCTATTGGCAGGATTGTAATGGAGGTAAGACTATTAAGTTATATCCCTTTATTTCAGCGATGGTGATTTCATTAAGGTTTAAAATGAGCAGCTAGGATGCATTTGACAAAACTCTGAATGATTTACAAATTCCAATGTCTGTGTTTTGCAGCTCCGGAATGATGTAGTCCCAAAGACTGCAGGTAAGCTTTGCCAATAAGGAAGAAAGCGTTGAAAATGTACTGCATGTAGCATGTAGCATGTAGCATGTAGCTACTGCTCTGGCTATTTCCACCCACGGGGTGTTTCTCAATGTCGAAGACGCTTCCTTGGTAGGACATGTCCCTCCGAGTCAGGTCCTTCAGAAGCGATGCAAGAATCCTTCCTAGCCTCGGAAAACGAAGAATTGGGAACAGGCTAACCGGTGTGCAGGTGTGCGTCATATGCAAGGCCCCGCCTAAAATGAAGCGCGATTTCCGCCAAATATTTGGAAATTGGCCTGTGCGCAAAGCATTGTGGGGATTTTAAGACCGCGGAGTCTACACATGTGCAGCCTCGAAATTTTCCGCACCGAAGTACTCCGGCCTCGGTAGAATTCCAAGTATGCTGGACATTGGAACAGCCCTTCGGCGGCACTCGATGACGTAGTATCCTATAAATAGTGGCTCTGGAGCAGCTTTCCTCGACATTGAGAAACACCCACGATCAAAGGGATTTATGATTGGCTTTCAATTCTCACCTGAGAAGTGATTAATAATATGGGGCGGGCTGTAGGTGACGGTTTGAGAGCCTGAATAACCAGTTGCAGTGCCAAATGTGAGTCAAAAAAGGAGTGCTACCACAGGGAGGAAGTAAGAGTAGAAAGAGGAAGCAACTGTTCTCTTGGTAATTTCCACCAAGCAGATGACAGCATATTGTTGCTTATTTTCTACCACAACCTTGAATCTAGCATGAGAATCCTTAGAAACTGTCTAACTGATTTTGTGATAAGACCTTATTTAAATATATCCAGTAGATGCAGACAAAATGGCCTACATTTTGCTTTGTGCATAGAGTATCCTACTATATAGTGGCTCAAATACACCATGCTGTGATATGTTGCAATATCCTCAGTATCCCGACCACAAAGAGAAACTAAATGTTGTTGCTGCTTTGTAGGAAGGCTGAGAGGCCTACAACATGTCTGTCTGATAAGCTCCAACCCTTTGGAAAAGCTTACTTGATGAACAAAAAACTCACCAGCTTCTTGTACATTGTACTCTCGACTCAATTTAGGCTTTTTCCCCCCCTCAGTTTTCAATCTGTTTCCAATCAGATGTTTTATTTCTGTGCATGTTCTTGCATTGTTTTTACTCCTGTGTCTTATGTGCTATTTCCTACTTGTTGTTAATAATTTTGTTTTTGAATGCTCTCCTGTTTTGCTTTTGAGTTTCTTGGTTCATAATGCATTTTATAACAGTAGTTTTGAGAAGGTGATACTTATATAAATATATAAATACAGTTACTATTATTACTCCACTGACAAGTACAGATGTAAAGCACATTAATACAGAATCTGTATCCAGGCAGATTTCTTTTTCAGTTTGTTGTCCAATTGCGTTTTAGCTGGCTTTTGGTCTTTTGTGGATAACAAAAAGGGAAAAACTCTATTGTCCAACCATGATTCAGTTTTATGTATAAACTAGGCTATATGGTTGCCCCTCACCTAACTTGTTGCAGAGGTAGTTGAAAATGATTGATGCAAAAAAGAATAAATATTGCTGATTATTTGTGACGTCTTTTTTGGGGGATTTAAAGGAAATAACAGTATTTTTTATTTCACAGAAAACTTCCGTGCTTTGTGCACCGGAGAGAAAGGGTTTGGCTACAAGGGCTCCAGTTTTCACCGAATCATCACCAAGTTCATGTGCCAGGTAGAGGAAAGGAAAGAATTTAGTTCAATTTCAGATTGAACCTCAAATAGATTTTTGTATGCCTGTTGCCAAGTCAACTGAGACTTTTTAATGTTTTCTCAGGGTGGGGACTTTACCAAACACAATGGAACTGGAGGCAAATCCATCTACGGGGAGAAGTTTGGTGACGAGAACTTCAAGTTGAAGCATCAGGGCCTGGGCACACTGTCCATGGCGAACGCTGGGCCAAACACCAATGGGTCCCAGTTCTTCATCTGCACAGGGGACACTAGCTGGTAAGCTCCACTTTGGGCCATGTGCTGTTGCTTTCAGGCTTATTCAAACTGTTTCAGCCTATTTCAGAGTTGCCTCTTTCCTTTTTCAGGCTGGACGGGAAGCACGTGGTGTTTGGGAAGGTGGTGGAGGGCATCGACATCGTCGAGAAAATGGACGGGGTAGGCTCGCAAAAAGGTCCTACTTCGAAGAAGGTTGTCATTGCAGACTGTGGTGAATTATAATAGTGTGACAAAGCTCCTTAAGTTCACATGTACCCTTTAACATCCACTTCAAAATGATGCTGAAAGTGTCAATAAAGCAACCTAAAGCTGAATGTGTTTGTCATCTCATTCATGAAGATGCTTTGTTCTAATAATTGTTGGGGAATTTGGGTGGGATCTTCCATTGCAAGTGTTTTAACAATAAGGTTAGTCTTGTATCGTTGTTGTGACATTGCTTCTAAAGTCATTATAAGAATTAAAAATGAAAATTGGGTCAATGAGCGCAAAAGGCCTTCTTATAGTGATTGTTTTTTTTCTGTTCTGGGCTACTGTACGGACAAAACATGGAACTGTAGATGTGAAGAGCTCATTCTAAGCTAACAACACAGACACAACTAAGACAACAAGTCTTAGTTTTAGGGGAATCTCTTGAACTCAAACCAGTGAAAAATTACTCGTATCATTAAACAGTGCTGGAATAAGTATTATAAATGTAAGTCCTTCAAAAGCTGTCAGACAAATGCAGTGTTTTAAAAATGCATCTTTGATGTAATGGTGTAGAACTATAAATATATCTCTTTCAAATACAAAATACAGTACAACTACTTAGAGAAGTTTTTTATTTTTTATTTCTGATTAAGTACAGAAAAAACAAAACAAAGGAGGCTCAGTGTTATTCACAATATAAACATTCAAATCCAACGTGAAGTACACCGATTAACGCATCGACATCTCCTTTGCCAGTTTCCAATGAACCTCAAAGGGAGTAAAACAAAAATAATTAAAGTTTCCCTATCGAAAGGCTTCAGTGAGAAAACTAAAATATTAAGAGAATATAAACAGGAATAGAGATCAACGACCAATCACGGCACAGTACAACCACAAATACAAAACACAGATCCGATACAGAAAAGGTCAAGATCGCAATGGTTAAAGGCCCTATCCAGAGGAATATTCTTGGATAGTTCACCTATTTTAAAGTGTTTATTTTGTGTATTAACGGAGTGGAAATATTCTAGAAAAAGACGGTTTAAGCTGCACCAGGGAATCGTTGTATTTAACAAAGTCTTACACATAAGTAAGTCTGCTTTTCCTGACACCAAATGTAGCATATATTCTGGACTTTGGTAGTTACTTCATGCCTTCACAAATCAATCCAAATATACCAAATTTGCCAATTTAAAATATCCAAGATCCCATGAAAAATATGTTTCATGCAATATGGATAAAGGGGTCTGATGTGGCCCCTTGGGTCATATATTGGTCCCAAAGAATCCAGCAACGATGCAAATGGGTATTAATCTAACACACAATGCAAGCAAACTGTCCCGTGAAATCGCGATAGTGCTTTCCAAGGCCACAACACGAAAACACTCTTTAAGGATATCGTGCAGTCGATAGGCAGGTGATTATCTTAGCATTAGCACTAGAGACAGAAATAAAAACTGCTAGCTATTTTTTTTTTAAAAGGCTACCAAAATCAGCTAAATTACAGAGTTGGCATTAACAACTAGCCTACATATGATAAAAATCTGCTAGTATTAGTTTACCAACAACACTGTCAAAATTGTTAAAATGTTTAACTCTTGTGGGAAATCAAATACCTGTTATATCAAAAATTACTGCTTTTGTTGCTAATTGTAAACACAGACTTTGAAAGGCGTAGCAACAGAGGGGTCCATTACATGAAACGTCTTCTATGTTTAATCCGTTGACAACATTAATGTAAAAACATGTTAGACAGCCTCCAGCTTTTATGCTAAGCTAAGCTAATCACCTCCTGAGTTATCTTCTCATTTTACTATCGGCAGGAAAATCCGATGAGCTTATTTAAAAAACATTCAAACTATGCCCTAATACCCCCACAGACTGTACAAATCCACTAATTAGCTTTTAGTTTACATTGGTTTTTGCCTGTGAGTTGAGCAAAGTACAACTCTTTACCCCATTTCATCATGGTGGTTTTAAAACAGCACAAATGAAGACCACAAGTCACAGAAAACAGATGTGATACCCGAGGTAATCATTAATAAAACACTGGAGGGTATTTGAAAAGCTGGTTTAAATGTCAGCATTGGATCCTCGATTGTTTTTCGTTAACATGAGAACACAGGCATCACTAAATAACAAGACAAAAGAGCGGACTTTGTAAGACTCGCGTACAGCACTGAACACTGTGAACTCTCCTGACAGCCAGGCAGTTGGTAGCTTTTGCAATGACACATTTGTGGTATTTTCTCCCACTGCACGTCAAGTCTCAGTGCCTCAAAATGCAGGCATATTAAATATTCACCCTTATAGTGATTAAGGAGTGATAAACCAGACTGCAGACTGTAATGTTCATCTCGTAGATGTCCATCCATCTCTACTGGATGAATTTCAGATATCTAATACAAATATTAAGAAGGACTGTGACTATTTGATTGAAACAATACATTGAACTCGAATGAAAATCATAGTATACTGTATGCGCTATTCACAAACTCACAGCTAACAATTGTGTACAGATTGTGACAACACTGTAGTACAATAATCGACAGGCTACATAACTGTGCTGGTATAGACCTGCGCTAGTGTGTGAGCTGTTCAGAGCACTTAATGACACTTGCTGAATGTAACAAAAGTAGAGGGAAGACCTGCAAATGCTTAATCTATGGGGAATAATGAGCAAGAGTCTTCTTACTGAGGGCTGATATCACAGGTTTAACCCTCCATTTTGATTACAAAAGACAGGAAAGCCCATATGTTGAAAAACCAGGTGTGGTATTTCCAGGGACTAAATGTTTGGGACCCTGAATCACAACCATAAACTTTAAGTGTGAACACTACACACTAGCTCTCTTGCGTGATAGAACAATATCACCTTTATGATTATAATAGGAGCTCTAAGAGCCAGTGGCAATACTCTGATTCCCATTGATCTAGTTCACATTAAAGATGCCTCATTTAAAACCAAAACAAGTACTATTAATGTTTATTTATTTTGTCCTTGTTGTTTTTTTCTATGGTATATCATTTAGCAAATACTTCATTATGATTAAATTGGTTGTCTTCCTTTCCAGTTACCAAAGCATTTACATAAATTGCTGCATTTTATTAAATAACACAACCACCTACAATTTCCCTTATTAAAACATCAACATTGCTCATATATTATTCTAACAGTTTCTAACTACACTATTCAATGTCTCCAGTGAATGAAATTATGTATTTTATATGTCTATATGTACTACAATGACATGGGATCGTTGAAATGTACATGTGGTTGGTTGGACTGCTTGGACTTTGGTAATAAAATGAGTATAAGTGACTGTTTTTTGTAAAAAAATCTACCAGTGAGATGAGATTATTTAATCTTCTTCCAGTAATAATTGTTAACACATTTGAAGACATTTCTTGACATAAGAAAAATTGCACCAGAGATTAGATTTGCTATGGATTCCTGCAGCCTGTATTCGGTTTAGCTATGATTTCATTTTTGAAGGTTCAGTGGCAGTAGAACATCAGTTTCGAGTGGAATTGTCTGAAGTTTGATTAAAGTGGACTTTCCCCTGGTATAAAAAGAGAATAGTTGTTCCTAAACTGTCCTGCTTTTGACCCTTTACAGCCAAGTTGTATTGTAATCAATAAAACTGACTCGACTAAGTAGACGTAATGAGATCTTCATTAATGCGCTGAGAATTCCCTTAGACATTCAATGTCAGTTGATGTTTTTCAGCGGCTCAAACACAAACGAACAACAATATAAAATACTTAAATAAATAAATAAAAAATTCAAATGAATCAGACGAAACCAATATCAGATATCAGTTGAGTGTGTGTTTTCGGCTCTGTGGAGACGTCTTACGGCTCTCTCTCAGGATGCCGTCCAGGCCGTTGAGCTGGCGGAGGAACCCTCGGTTGGGGATGACGCCTCGGTGGTCCTTCACGGTTTTGATGGCCTCCACCAGCGTCAGGTTCTGTCTGATCATCAGGTACGCCAGCACCAGAGTGGCCGAGCGGCTCACTCCCACTGTGCAGTGGACCAGCACCTTACCTGAACACACAAACAACATGAAACCCTAAATCTGTTCCATATATTTCTTACGTGTTAAACTTTATATACATTTTGTTAGGTAATTCGTTGAGACATAGTCATTGCTTCAACTTAAAAAAAAGTGATGAGTAAAACAAATAAAAATGATTGCTAGTCTGAATTAAGTTTTATAGAGCAAAAATCCATCCATCCATATTTGCTTTAATTTAGTGCTGTGTAAAATGTGCATTGCTGGAGAAGCCTGGGACTTGTGACTTTCATTGCCCAAAAAATATACTGTAACTGTAAAACTATTTGGAGCATTTTGTGTTTTTCAAATTTAAATTGTTAAGTAATTTGAACACCAACAAATAGTTTTTAATTATAATTTTAGATTCTCGATCTAGCATTTCTGAAATCGTGGCTACACACAAATCCACATATTTCCATGTTGTTGAGGTTTACAAAGGATGCACTCTCAGAATACCTCCATTGATGAGGGCTTTGTGGATGAACTCAGCAGCAGGATAGAAGTTGACGCTCATGTCGAAGGTGGGGGAATCATGAGCCTCGATGCCGTGATAAGTGATGTTCATCCCAGCGTAATACTCGGCACCGCCTCGCCACTTGCTCTGGGCACAGTTGAGGATGTGTGTAATTTCGAGCTTGGCCAGCTCTCGTCGGTCTGATGCGATATCTCTGCAGAGACATTTTTTGCAGCTTTTTGTTCACTTCTCTCCCAATCAGTTTCATTTAAGTAATGAAGTGAAATCCTCTAACTTGTAAATGTGACATAAACAAAGGCAGTTGGGTTTGTGCAGATGTTAGAGTTTGACGGCCGGTTTGATAAACAAATACTAAAAACACACAATATTCCCCCTGAGATGTAATGAAGTGGAAGTATTAAGTGGCATAACATCGAAGCACAGCACAAACAAAACAAACTTCCCAACACTGATGTACGGAAGATATTGTGAGTGAACCTTCATAAATTGAGGATAAATTAAACTCTAAAATGTGTTTTGCTTCACTGTGTGTACCAATTTCAGCCTGCTCGTTACCTTCCTGGTGTTTATTTTTTCTGTTACTGACTCTCATGAGATCCTGCCAATCCCTCCTGCCCTGCAGTAACCCCTTTCCCGCCATTTCCTCCCCCTGGCTCTCAGCCAACAAGTTTATGTACCGGTTTATTTCCACTAGCTCTCTGCCAGATTGTCTGACTGGCAAACGCCCTTAAGCTTTCCGGCCTTTTTTCTTCTCCTTGCCTGAACTTGCCTGCATGACAAGAACTTCTGCTCTTACATGGCTGACTGTATGTCATGTTTTCTGGGGTTGACTCTGTTCTGTGAAACACTTATGGGGTTGTTTGAGCTTCCCTTTGCTTTCCTTTTGCAAAAAGGATGCATATGCAGAGTTTGTTTTGACCAACATCTGCTGCAGGAGTAGCTTCTTTGTGCGCCTGCATTAATGCATGCATTACATTTTCATGTTGTGCATTAGTTTCTTAAGCATGTGTGACACTACCTTTACTGTTTTGAACTACTTGAACTTGAGTATTTCCATTTTATGCCACTTAATACTTCTACTGTACGACATTTGAGTGGGTAATATTCTACATTTAGGACCACTGTATATTAGAAACATATTACATTACATACAACAGCTTTTGTTAAGAGTTCATCTACAGTTTCAGATTAATAATATAACTAGTACTTAACAAAAATACAGTACTTGTAGTCGTTAATTATTTGATTTTAAATACATTTGACCATATAACTCACATCAATTCAGTTTTTAAAAAAAAATCATTACCATAATAGAGAGGCGAAGTCCCGCCCATCTACTTCCGACCCATGGGACCTTATTTCGTAAAAATTATGTATTGAAGTCAATTGGGAGAGAAAGATTATCTTTCGAACCCGTTTGAATTGTACCATGAATTACACATATGATGTTTGTCAATCTTAAATAATCATTTCCATGTCAAAAAAGTCACAGTTTGTCGTAAAACTGTTGAAATATAAGACTATGAAAAATACGCAACTAGAAAGACTACAAATCCCGGTCCCGCATGCTGGCTCTTACGGAACCGACTAACTCCCCTTGTGTGTATGTACAGCTCTCAACATGCCCAGACTTGTAGTGATTTTCACCTTTTTTAATACTTTCCGCCTCATTCTGAAAGAAAGAAGTGACATGTTTCAACGTGACGGCCGTCTTGTTGTGTGGTGCGAGACGGGAGATGTAGTTCATTGAGCGGTTTCACACAAAAAAAGTGTTACTTCACAGTTTTAGGACACATTTTTAAAAATGTGACTTGTAAAATTATCTTTTAAATTGACAAACATCATATGTGCAATTCGTGGCACAATTCAAACGGGATCGAAAGATGATCTTTCTCTCTCCATTGACTTTAATACATACTTTTTCCGAAATAAGGTCCCATGGAGGTCCCCCGGAAAGGGAGGGACTTCGCCTCTCTATAGTGTTGTGTTGTTTCCAAGGAAGAGGTAGAATCACCCTTGAATATATAATTTAGCCTAGGCGTTTTTTTTTCCTGTCCCCACTTTGTTTTTCTTTGCTTGTGTTCTAAATGGTGGTTGTTCAGTGTTGAAACAGTAATTAGCTAACAATGACATTATTACAATTTGAAATAGAATATCTTTAATGTTCTATTAAAAATAAAGTGAGGTCCACTTACCAGTTACTCTATAAAACGGTTGGTAGTTATGTGCTTTATACTTAAGTACATTTGAAGGCAATACTTCTTTACTTTACTTGAGTAAAGATAAGAAGTTTAGTCAGTATTTCAACTTTTACCAGAGTATTTTTAAACACGAGTATCTGTACTTCTACTTGAGTAAAGGATGTGTGTACTTTTGCCATCTCTGATTAAAGTGATGCTTTAATAATGTAATGTATTATTTGCAATGGCACATTATGTAAATAGTTGTAATTGTACTTGTATTCAAAATAGTAAACACTTTTTCCTAAAGTATTTATTTGATGGCACTAGTTGTACTTGCACATAGAGTTCTTCCATCACTGTTATCATGAAGTGAGGGTGATGTACACTCACTGATCTCCAATGTAAAGTCTCGGCCACACTTCGTCTGTGTGGTTGCAGGCAGTTTTGCCCGTGCACAGCAGCCTTTCCAGCTCGGACACGGTCAGCAGCGGGGACACGCGCTCGGTGTCTTTTCGGTTCGGGGACCTGGAGCTGCTCCTGGACCGGGAGAACCGGGACATAAACGCCATTTAATCTGAAAACAATAGAGAAATAACCGTGAAATATTAAATAATAAACAATAAAGAGCTTGTATAATATATGATCCAATAAAGGGACATTATTACAGCCTTTAGGGTTAGAATATTATCATTTTTAGATTATGTAACAACCTGTGGCTTTATCTTGGGGAATACTCGGTGTGTCGTAGTGATTGAACAATCCATTAAAATGAGGAAAAAACACCCAGTATTTCCCACAACGAACCCTCCATGTTTGTTTTATTTACCTGTGTGTGGTTTTATTCAGCCTCAGAGGTGCTGCAGGGCGAGCTCCGCGGCCATGTTGACTCTTTTATTTTTGCTTTGGGACGATGGATGGGAAGATGAGAAAGCTGCTGCTGACCATCCAGCTCCAGACATCTTCATTTCCAGCCCCCGCTCCTCAGCACCATCTTCTCAACAAGTCCTCATTCAAAACAAACTACTACAAAAACATGGCTGCTAATTCAAAGCCACGTCCATGCTGTGTTATGGACGCTCTTCTGGTGTGTGTGTTTCAGTAGGCTGAATGTACCGGGCTATTTTTATATTTAATTGTTAATACAATTCTTTGTGACGTTAGAGATTAAGTCATTGGTTGCATTTGTTGCCATCTACTGGCCATATTAGGGAAATAAGGGAGAAAATGGAGTAAACAATCTCACCACAACAGTCCTTTCAGCAGTGAATTGTTGAATTATTCATATCTTCCCTGGTGTAGAAGTACATTGCATATTTAAGCAACATAATCCCTATCATATTAAAATTCCCATTATCCTACTATATTTTGCATTTGTCTAATTTTCTCTACTATTTTTATGTTTTAAAAAAAATATTTTCTGCACAAATACACCAAAGCAACAATTATTTTAGATAAAAAAATCTACTTTGCAAAGATCCAGATTTTGATTTTAATCTATGTTTGTTGTGATTGTGAGGATGTGACAGTTTTTAAGTATTGCTTAAATTAAATGTAATTGAATTACATTTCAATGTATTCTACTTAACTTGTTATTGTTATTATTTTCTTTATTTGTTACCTTACCACCTAAAATATATGTTTGTTTGACTAAAAAACAAGAAAAAAAAGGAAGCAAGATAATATGAAGGAAAAATTGGGAATTTGGAGCTTTAGAGGAGGGACGTGAAGGCATCATGACGTCAGAACCTTGCGACGCACGTGTGGTGTAGTGAGGAGCAGAGATGGCTGCTGAAATGCTTCATTTTCATGAAATGGGCTTTGACGACCGTCTATTAAAGGTAAAAACCAGTTTGACACTATCAATAAATCATAAATAGACTGTTGATAAAACGGTAAACCTTTATTTTAAGAGGGAAAACGGCAGAAACGTGAAGGGAACGCGACGTAAATAACTACAAGAGGTTCCGTGTGTCGCTTTAACTTGTCTCGTGTATGGGGAACTAGAAAAAATATGAAGGAAAGGGTTTTACGGTTAAACCCTTTCCTTCATATTTTTTTATAGGTTCAACTTTAACCTATAAACAAATCCATTATTACTGTTATCTTTGTGTTTATATCCACGGTAGAGTTTACATTCTTTTTGTTGTTTGCATGAAACGTTCACTTCCCACTATTAGGCTATTTATTTCTCAGGACGTATACTGTAAATCCATACCAGAATGTCATTATCCCCCAACAAATTGAATCACAATATCTGTCAATATAAACCTGTACATATCTGGTGTCTCTGATAGTTCATATATATATTGCTCTGAGCTTACTTTAACATTAGGTTTCATATCCTGAGGTCTATTGATCACCCAAAAAGAAGTGTTAAACCTGTGTTAATCAGTTAAAATTAAGTTGGCTAAGTAGTTGCAAAACAATAATAATAATGGAATTCATTTTATATGTATGCTATTAAAGAGCTATAAAATAGACTTATTGTGATGCACAACATTTGTTACCTGAAACAGACCTGTTAGTCATACTTTATCAGTTCCTTTAATTGGTGAAAAAGGGTTTCCACACAGTGTTTAGGTAGATTTGCAACATTTGATAAAACTGTGAAAATGGCAGTTCCCAGGTGTGAAAAGGTTTCCCTGTTATTTACACTAACTACATTTATATGTCAGAGCTGACAAAATAACACACACATCTATTGAAATCACTGTATCAAAGGCATGAAATTAATCCTTGTTCTTATTTTCATGATTTTAGGCGGTTGCAGATCTCGGGTGGTCCCAGCCCACTCTGATCCAGGAGAAGGCGATCCCTCTGGCTCTGGAGGGGAAAGACCTTCTAGCACGAGCCAGGACTGGATCAGGAAAGACCGCTGCTTACGCTATCCCCGTCATCCAGCGCATCCTGGCCTCCAAACAGGTGAGAAAACAACTTCAGGATATTAAAAACCAAAGATGTTCTCTCTGATGCATATCCTTCAGCTTTCCTTTTTGTCCCTTGGTCAGCTCACTCTGTGTTTTGTTTTGTTGTTATTTTCAGAGCGTTAGAGAGCAGGAAGTGAGAGCTCTGATCCTGGTTCCAACCAAAGAGCTGGGTCAGCAGGTTCAGGCCATGATGAGACAGTTAACAGCGTACTGCTCCAGGGACGTCCGAGTGGCCGACATCACGGGGAAAGCTGACCTATCAGCACAGAGGTCAGTCTGGTTGAGGAGTTTTAATACCTTAGAATGTATTCTCCTGTATCAAGTGTAATAAGATATAATGATACGTGTTTAAACAGGCCTATCTTAATGGAGAAGCCCGATGTGGTTGTGGGGACCCCGTCACGAGTGCTCGCCCACCTCAGTGCCCAGAACCTGGTCCTGCATTCGTCCCTTGAGATGCTGGTGGTAGATGAGGCCGACCTGCTCTTCTCTTTTGGCTTCGAGGCAGACCTGAAGAACTTGTTGTGGTGAGAACACAGTTTGACTTTAAATCACTTACCTGAGGCAGCTGCACATGGTTTAATTAAGCAATAAGCCATGGCAGGCAGTTATTATAACAATAAACATGTGACATTTGCAACATTTCCACACGTTCTTCTACACTATTCCTGTTATCTTAAAATGTACATAATCATATTTTTGTTGTGTTTTAACAGTCATTTGCCAAAGATCTACCAGTCGTTCCTGATGTCAGCTACTCTCACAGAAGACGTTCAGGCCTTAAAGGAGCTGCTGCTGCACAACCCTGTAATGTCTTATTCAAAATCATAGCATTAAACAGGCTGCATGTGTGTCTGAGTTATCTGCTTACAGTTTATTAAGTTAAATACATATTAGAAGCTGTAAGTGTTCCTGGTTTTGTCTTTACCCCGGTATCTGTGTTCTCCCAGGTGATCCTGAAGCTCCAGGGCTCTCAGCTCCCCGACAGCAGCCAGCTGCAGCAGTACGGCCTCAAGTGTGAGGAGGAGGATAAGTTCCTGCTCATCTACACGCTGCTGAAGCTGAGCCTGGTTCAGGGGAAGACGCTGGTGTTTGTGGGAGCGGTGGACCGAAGCTACAGACTCAAACTGTTCCTGGAGCAGTTTGGTATTCCTGCCTGTGTGCTGAACTCTGAGCTGCCCGTCCAGTCCAGGTGAGAGAAGAGTGCAGAATAGAATTACTAGTTAGTTTTAACTTAATGATTTTTTTATAGCCTTTTCATCTATTGAAAAAAACATGTTTCTCCAAATGTGGAGATTTTAGAATATTTAAGATAAACATTTCTTCATGCATTTAGATAAGTTGTCCTACATCGTCTTTAAAAAAAATACATTGTCCCAAAGCTAAATACAAAGCTATTTTTCTGGACCGATAATGATTTTTTAGAGATACATGCTTCTCATAAAGTAAGCACAACTCTAAATATCTAGAGTATTAAAATGCATCATGCATATTCAATCAGTTGTAATATAATTCTAGAAATATAATATAAGTAAAACACTATTGCCGCACAATGAGTACTTTTATAATTTAAGTACATTTTGCTGATGATACTTGCATACTTGAGTAAGGTTTTGAATTCTTCTTCTACCACTCTTCAGTTATACTGTGTTTTTAAAAACCGGCAAATACACATCTGAAAAGTAATTTTAAAGAGTCACAAAAGGGTTGCCGGGTATCTCAGTAATTGCAGTTAATAGTATATTATTCCAAGCATTCAGTTATATTCAAAGCTTGATATTAAAGATGAATACATTATTTGTTGGGCTTCTTTGCCCCCTAGTTAACGTTACATTCAACACCGATACAAAAATAATGAGTACAATTTAAAACACAGTAACAAACATGTCAGCCCAAACTGCCCTTCAAAGAAATCAAAGTGCCATTCAAGCCATACAGTAGATTATTAACCACAACATGTTATCCCCTTTCCTTGTGTTGATCATGATGTTTCCTTCCTCCCTGCTTCAGGTGTCACATCATCACTCAGTTCAACCAGGGCTTCTACGACTACATCATCGCCACAGATGAACAGAGTTTGGCCGACCCCGCTGCTGCTCCACCGCCGACGGCAGGCAAAGGGAAGAAGAAGAAGAACACAGACAAGGGAGGAAGGTGAGTCAATTGAGAGATTTTTTGTATCAACCCTGAACACTCTTTTGTACAATAGACAATGATCGGGAGAAGTCAAGGGTGATACAATATGGCTTATCAAATACGGCACATTGATTTATGTCATATGCAACTTAACTTCAAACATTACCTTTAAACGGCCCAGCTCATAATGTTACCTACCATCCTTTTATGTGTTAAAACTAGCGCTGTCAGTCGATTAAAATAGTTAATCGCAAATTAATCGCACATTTTTGATCTGTTCTAAATGTACCTTAGAGGAATATTTTTCAAGTTTTGAATACTCTTATCAACATATGAGTGGAAAAATATGCTTTATGCTAATGTTTATTATCATTTGAACAATGACAAATATTCTCATGAATATTAAACACAACAACCTCTGAACATTACAAATATTCGCCTCAATTCAACCTGGAACCTCTCTCATACTGTGTGTGTGTGTGTGTGTGTGTGTGTGTGTGTGTGTGTGTGTGTGTGTGTGTGTGTGTGTGTGTGTGTGTGTGTGTGTGTGTGTGTGTGTGTGTGTGTGTGTGTGTGTGTGTGTGTGTGTGTGTGTGTGTGTGTGTGTGTGTGTGTGTGTGTGTGTGTGTGTGTGTGTGTGTGTGTGTGTGTGTGTGTGTGTGTGTGTGTGTGTGTCGGATCGTTGGAGCTATGTGCAACTCAAGGCATGTGCTCGAACGGGAGCTGCCTGGACGCTGCAATCATGTTGCGCACTATCCGTGCTGAGTGTGCTGACTTCTCGTACAATGTCCCACTGTCTGGCTTCCTGCATAAAGTCAAGTGCTCGGCGCAGTTGTGGCGAAATGTCGCTCCTCTGTTTTCATTTAAACAGCTCCTTATATCCAACAACAACAACAATGCACGTAAGGTCTCTCTCTCTCTCGCTCGGGCCACACATACACACACCCTCCCGGTCCTCCCAATAGCCAGTCGGTGCCTGCCGGTGAGCGTGGAAGTGTGGTCTGCCACAAGCGGGCGGCAGGAGCGGGGCTGTCAGCATCAGCTTGTAGATGGTAATTTAAACTCGATGCGCTCTGAAACTACGGGGCGGCCGAGGAAAAAAAATACACATGCGTTAATCGCGGTAAAATAATTAGTGGCGTTATTATTTTTTTTGCGTTAACGCGTTAAATTGACAGCCCTAGTTAAAACCCATAAGTGTTGATTTTGGTTCTTTCATCAGATAATGAACGGACAGACTTTTCTGTGGTCCTTTTCATGGCATTTGTACATTTTTGTTGACTTGATTGGTATTTTTCTGTTGTTAAAGGGCGAAGGACAAAGAGTATGGAGTCTCCAGAGGGGTGGACTTCCAGAATGTTTCAAATGTCATCAACTTTGATTTCCCCATGACTGTAGAATCATACATTCATCGAGTTGGGAGGTGAGCAGTGTTTCAGTTCAGTCACACTTCAGGATCAATGATTCATGAGGGCACCTTCTTCCTATTAAAAGTAAGAAGCCATTTATGTCCTATAACTATCAAATCCTGATTTGGTATTATTGTTTTTTGTAGAACGGCCCGAGCAGACAACCCCGGCACTGCTCTGTCCTTCATCTCTCACACTGAGCTTGGTGTGCTATCAGAGGTGGAGGACGCTCTCACAGGAGGTAACCAGGACTTCTTTTAATACACTTTGAGTCTAAGCCTTTAGTCATGTGGCCAGTTTTAATATGAAACATGTATTTTGTTTTTTTAGATACGTCTGATTGTGTTCTAAAACCATATGAGTTTAAGATGGACGAGATTGAGGGCTTCAGGTACAGGTGCAGGGTGAGCATCCTCCTCATATCTGTGACTAGCCAAACAAAGCCAAACAGGATCAACAATTTATTTGGATTAAAACTCCAGCATGGCGAAAAAAACTAGCGTTTGGATGATGAACGTTTCTGGTGTTTGTATGCAGGATGCCATGCGTTCAGTGACAAAGCAGGCAGTGAAGGAGGCCAGACTGAAGGAGATCAAACAGGAGCTGCTCAACTCAGAAAAACTCAAGGTGAGTGATAGCCACTGTTTTTTAGGAGAGAGTTGAAGTGTGAGGACATGTTGTGATTTGGTGTCCCTGCTGTCTCTCAGACATATTTTGAGGACAATCCCAGAGACCTGCAGCTGCTCAGACACGACAAAGACCTCCATCCTGCTGTGATCAAACCCCACCTGAGGAACGTGCCCGACTACCTCAGTAAGAGACACACACAAAATAACACCTGAAATATCAGTTTTAGTGAAATGTATATTTAGAATACCACTTTATAATATATTTGCTCACAAAGTATTGCATCTTTAAATAGAAATACTCAATTAAAGTACATTTACATTGTACATGGTAAATGTCAATCGTTTGTAATGAATCATTTCCCCCTGCCGTTCTCCAGTTCCCGAGACACTGAAGGGCGTCGTGAATCCGCTGTCAAACAGGAGGAAGAAGAAGAAGATGGTAAAATCAAAACCAGATGGAGTCATCAAGAGCAGCTTCAAGGTGAGACCCAAGAAAAACAATCTGTTCAAATTGACTGAATCCCATAAAGGTAACTGGCGACAGTTTTCGATTCAACACCAGCCAAACCTGGAAAAGAGAATAAACCCGTACAGGGTTCGGTTACAACTTCTAAGGGTTTTAGTTCTCTGTGATAAAAATGGCTAGCTTGCCAGAAGACCTTTCTTTTGCTTCCTGTGCATTATGTTCGGAGGAGATGGTACCTGGACAAGAAAAGATTTCAGGATCTCAAGCATTTTTCAGAGAGGATTAACAAACAAGCAGCAAACATCTAACGTAACCATAAGTGGTGGCATATATAAACAGGGAATTGAGCAGAATACCAGCAAGTTGAGGGCAACAGGTATATGCTTAATCAAATCATCACTGACTTTAAACTCTTTAATAATGTCTAAATTCTGTTAGTGCATCTGTCCTAAGCAGGGGTTAAATTGGGGGGGGTCTCATTATTTGACCTTAAGGGCTATACTGTATATGAGGCCCTAAAGTATCTGCTCCATTATCTGTTTCAAATGCACACATTGATGCCACCAGATGACACAATAAAAATAGAAAGTTCTACAAATAAATTAGTTTACATCTTAAATTATTAATATATACACACATTTATTTTTGCAAATATCCAACCTTCAAATTGCTTTTTTAAATCAACATTGCTCTGCACACTTGCTAAAGAACATTTGTGTGGTAATCTCAGTTCATTTGTAGGGCTGCGCGGGTATGGCCAAAAGTATGGGAGTAAATCTCACTGTAAATGATTTAATTATGACTCAGCTTTATGCACACACATACATTTAGCATGGTTTAGGAAACGAGCTCCGTGTTACAAGGCGGCTCGGGTCGTTTGGCGGCACCGCTGCAGATTCTGTGTACACACACACACTGCCGCAGACTCTCTGTGTACACACACACTGCCGCAGACTCTCTGCACGGAGGAGCAGCGGAGTCCGAGCGATGCTGCTCCTCCAAGGAAGAGACACACGTTCACTAAGACAAAAAAAATATCTGGTCAAAGAGACCTGTAAAGTAAAATCAACACATATCGACCTTAAATATAGTCTATATTAAGAACGAGAAACGTTTTAACATATATAATTTTTTGTCAGAGCATCGTCCTATGTGCGGGGCTGTCCAGGGCTCAGCCCCGGCCCAATTTAACCCCTGGTCCTAAGTAGTTGTTTACCCACGATTTTGAACACCTTATATGCCATTGAACATAATATGAAAATGAGCTGATTATCTCACATAGAAATACGTTGGAGAGTTGCTAAATGTATGGTTTCAATCTCTTCTGATAGAACATCCAGGGGAAGAACCCACTGAAGAGTTTCCGATACAGCGCCGGGAGGAACAGGAAAGACACACCAGTCAAGTCCTAGCCGGAGCTGCAGTACACAGAGTGTATCAGTCCTGGAGGTTATAACTGTGCAGAAACCCAGGGCACCGTTCTGATCCAGTGTCAGCCTGGACGAGACAAATATAAACTGTATTGACTTTGGATGAAATGGGCTGTTGAGTCTATATGGCCCACGGAGGAAACGGACGATGAACACAGACTTATGTGAACTTTGAAATGAAGAAAATGCAGGAGACATCCGTTTGAACTTGGATTTTGTCAAATCTAAACATGATATATCGTCTGTTGAGGAATACAGTATCTGTATCATCTTATTTCTAATGCGTCTGTTCTAAAAACATTGAAATGTTGATTAAAATAAAAGTATTTCTTCTCAAAAGTTAAGCATTTATGTTGTAGTTCTTATAGATCATATTTTCTATGCAAACATGTTCAGTTGCAATTAATAACTTGTAGTAAACACAACTGAGGCTGATTGGGAAAAATAAACCAAAGTATTGAACACATTAAAATATTAACCACATTTTCTAACAATCTATCCAGTAGTTTCATTTTGTTGAGGTATAGAATAGCCCCTTTCAAATCTGTC
The DNA here is from genome assembly GCF_902827175.1 of Gymnodraco acuticeps. Taxonomy (NCBI): domain Eukaryota; kingdom Metazoa; phylum Chordata; class Actinopteri; order Perciformes; family Bathydraconidae; genus Gymnodraco; species Gymnodraco acuticeps. Next base: position 802,036 of record NW_022990358.1, read on the forward strand.
AGGAAAAGAGGTAGGGAAAGTAAGGAGTTTAATCTGACACACCTGTGAGAGAAACACACAAATGCAGAAAGAGGGATTTATTCCAGTTTTTTTTGTATATCTTTGCTTGAAAAACGATTTGTTGTGACTCATGGAATGTGAACAGTGGCAGTTCCAGGAACAGGCTTGATTTCCTGGACTTCACTGGGCAACAATCCTGGAAATGTTCTGATCCCGGGGGGGGGGGGTTTCGATGAATCCTGATTCTCTCAGATCTGCTTGGATTTAGACTTCCTGTTCTTTGTTGGACTTACAACAGTTCAAATATGTCTCATTTCGTCCAGTTTCAATGCCTTTCCTATTCTCCTGCTTTTACATGACAATACTTTACCCATCAGCCAAATTTAACCTAATTGTCCTTCTCGTTACTATTGTAAATTAAAGCCCCCAAACACTGCCGCACAACATGAAGCCTTAAAGTGAACTTTCTGATAGGGCCGTGGGTGTAAAGCCAGCCTACATTTCCCATATTACGTCATATCGGACGCAAATCTGGATCAGCTCCGTTGTAGCCCCGTTTTTAGAGATTTGGGTATGGAGGAAAAGAGAGAGGGTTTTTTTTCTGATGCTGCGTGAGTTCCCTGACGCACCGGGGAGACATTTATGTATAAAAGACATCAAAAAGTGCATTTTGCATGATAGGTTCCCTTTAAGTCATCATTAGAACCACAAAATCATACACAATCTAAAGTTACTTAGAAAAATGTTTTAATCAAATGCATTCAGAAGTACATTTAATCAGTTGAACTGAAGCCATCATACTGTAAAGCAATTAAGAAACATAAAGATATACAGACATTTCAAATGGAGAGGTACCTAATTATTTCCTGTTTGTGTTGTGACATGTTTATTGTTTTATTAAAGCCAAATATATTGAGCTGTATAGTGTATGCTTAGCACAATCTTTTATTCCAGATCAATTCTCTGTATGAAAATTTCCCAAAACTAATTTGTATTACGGACATTCCCTAAAAGTCTCCGCTCACAATGTTCCCCGAATTCAGTATTTTGAGCGCTAAATAACTTGTGTGTTCTGTGTTTTTAAAGCTGTGAGGATGCAGCAATCAGAAGTGGTTAGTAAGGTTTTACATGGATGTTGTGTCACTGAATGTAGAAATCAATCAATAGTGTATTCGAAAGGATAGTCCTGTGTGGGTGCCAAGTCAAAGTTAACGCTATCGAATGGATTCTCTGTCATCCAACTGTCCGGAAACCAGGAGTCATACCAGGAAGTGGTTCTCTCGGTCTTAGGTTCTGTTGTGGGGGCTGTAGTTGTGGTCGTTGTCGTCGTCGTTGTTGTTGTGGTTGTGGTTGTTGGAGTAGGTATGGTATTGAGACCGCCTCGTAACCTCTGCAGACGCAGACGGCGTAAACGCAAGATCTTGAGCCGCCTGAGTCGCTCTGCCTTCTGGAGTCTGGCGTGATCGTCGACGGTGGTGGCCACAGGGCTTGGCGCTGTAGTCGTTCTCACCACAGTTACTTTGGGGACAAGTCGGATGGGCCTCTTGCCGTGGAGCTTCATGATTTGTTTGATGCGGTCCCAGTTTGATTTGGCTAAGACGAAGCTGCATGAAGTGGCTCCAACGTCGTAGCCCACCATACATATTCTGGTCTGAGGGGTGTAGCCGTCAGCTCTGGCCGTCACTCTGTACTCTCCAGGATTCAACAGACGCCAGTAATCACCACCTAAAGCTAGAATGAGTGTAGGGCAAAGGTTAGAAGCTGACATTCTTGACCAAAAAGTCTAATAAATACATGTCTTTGTTGTTGTCCACAACATACCAGTTCTGACATCATGGCGTATTCCCTCCACAGATATAGTGGCATTAGGCAGCGGACCTCCCTCCACGTCTCTCACTACACCCTTTATTCCACGATTTACCTGAACAGAAAACAGCATTTCAGGTTCAGCCTAATCATGGTTTATATTACTTTCAGTGGGACCCAATCACTAGTCTATCAACCAAGGAAATATGCAAACATCATGGGGATAAAAACATTAAACGTGCCAATGGAGGCTACCACCACTGCAATTCATTGCCACCAACACAAGACTGAACAGACCACACCAGTTTCAATGTGAAGGATAGAAAAGCAGCTGTTAACAGCCACATATCAAGTCTACAAACAGGGGGAATTGATCTCCAAAGTATTCTGACTAGAGTTTAATTTATACTCATCAGTCCAGTTCTCACTTGTTCGATGAAGGACAACAGAGCCTCACGATTGTTCTCCCACTCCAGAGGCAGTTCACTCTCATGGGGAAACTTGTCACAGCCCAGGAAGATGGACAGCTCGAAGCAGTTGGTGTGCAGGTAGCTGAAGTCATTCATACCTGTGGGAGAAAAAAAGCTTTTAAGGGAGCTTTGATAAAGGATCAGTGCTGTCTAGATGATTATTTTATTAGTCAAGGTACTCCGGAGGCATCTGCACCTTGATACATTGTTATTTAAATGCTCAATGCATGCCATTTGCAATATAAACAGCAACATGACCTTCCAACAAACAATGAACTATTTTTCATCAAGCTTAGAAATACTGATACTATGAGATGTGTAGATTTTTCAGTTTAAGCAGGAACTGTCATGAAAGAAATGACGCTGTTGAGCTTAAGAGCATTACAATTTGCATCCCATATACAGTACTTCAATTAAAATCGGAAGGTCTCCTGAAGACTTTGTTACCACCAAAGTTGGATTTCCAATCAGGCGAAGTGGGTAACTGCCCCTCAAAAGCTCCAGTGTTCTTGTGTGTCAATTGTTTTTTGGTAATTGGATTACTTGCAAACTGTTTCATTTTGTTGAAAACTATAACACAGGAGGTGTTGGTTAGCTGGTCTCTGTGAAAAATATAGTTAAACTATCATCTATGGTGGTGTGTATAGGGTTAGGGTTATGTACTTGATGGAGACCTTGGGAATGCCAAACAGATTAAATGGTCTATGGATACCACCAGGAATAAATGGATTACGTCGTTTGCTCTTTCATTGTTGCACAGTTGTTTGCACTGTTACAATTTCTTTGATTCCTTCTTGTGTTAACACTTACTGCCCACCACTGGATCCCAGTTGGCTCTGTTGGTGATGCCTTGACCCCCAGTGACATCATCACCATGGCATGAGCCTCGGTATGTCTCCGTCATGGTCACATGGCTGTGGGCGTATGACATGGCCAACCATCTGAACATGGCGTCATCTGGCGTCTCTCTCAGAGACCCCTCGTTCTGCCGCTGAATGCGAGCCCACGTCTCCTCATTCATGTTAGAGTTATCACTCCATCGGCTATCCGTAGACTTTGACAACATCAAAGGATTAATGTGTTATTATATGGGAGTAAAACTCCTAACGTGATCTATATGTGTTTAATAAGATTGTATTTGTGAAACAGCCTTACAGAAATTGGTTGACGCTGCATGTCAAACGGGTAGGCGACCATTTTTTCTCCTGCTTGCAAATTTGCTCCCAGCACAAATGGGGTACGCTGCATCCAGGTAATGATGGATTTTGTTTCAGTAGCAAACTGTGAGAGGAAAAAGAAAAGTTTGAGTTTCAACACATCTTGTAGGGTTAAAGTGGTTTATGGGTCCTTGGTGGCCTTGAACAAACTCACAGAGCCATTGAGGACGTTTTCTGTGTGGGGAATGTGATGATTCGGCACGATACGAGGTACCCAGCCTCTGTCCTCAGCTCCCCAGAGAATGCTGTTGAGGTCTGGGAAATTCTTGAAGATGTCGTAACCTTCTTCGGTCCAGTGGCCCAACGCCCAATTCCCCATCTCTGAGCCCTGAAGGACAACAAGGAAGACCATGTTAGGTCTCAAAGAATAGTTTTTGCATAAATATGAAGCCTTTTAGCATCAGTAAATACACATGACCTTTCTATGGAAAAAACAGGATGCAGGCCTTAAAGGCTACCCTACATGCTGGAAAACTTGACAGCATGCAACTGGTGCCCATATTTATTTCCCCCCTGGCCCTTAAATGTCCCCTATTATACTGTTTTTCATCAATATATTATAGGTCTCAGATACATACAAATCATGTCTCTGAAGTGTTTGTCTGAAACACCAAACAGGTCATTGTAGCATCCCATAATCCCCTCTGTTTCAGCCCTGTTTCAAAAGTGCTGATTCTCTGTCTGTTACTTTAGATGAAAATAAGGAGCCACTCCCCAAACCCCTCTGAGAGATATTTGGTTAAAAAGAACTCAATGGTGCTCTAGGAGGAGATTCAGGTGATAAGGGGGGGGGGGGGGGGGGGGGGGGGGGATACCTTAATTGGTTATGGGCTAATGGTTACACAACCCATAAAGACATTATGACATCACAAAGTGGCCAAAATCTGATCAGCTCCTTTTCAGACAGGTTTTTATATAAATGGTTCAGGACAAATGGAGAGCAAATCTTTTTTCCTGACATTTTCTGAATCTCTTTACACAGAGGGGACACTTGTTTATGTATAAAAGACATGAACAATTTGATTTTGTATAATATGTGACTTTTAAAGGCTGCCCCTACATGCTGCTGGTGCCCATCTTTGTTTGCACCTGCCCCTTAAGAAAGCCTGAGTCCGGCACTGACTGCTGATACCGGTATTCTTTCCAAGTTAATCCAACATTTATTAATGTGTAATTTATGTTCATCATACCATCTCGTAGGCCAGTTCGTAAGCATCAGGGTTGAGTGAAGGCACCAGGTGTATTCTCACTCCGTCCACCAGGCGGCGCACTCTGGGGTTGTCATCATTGTACTCCTTGCACAGGAACTGCATCAGCAGGAGAAGAAGCTCACGACCCAGCGCCTCGTTACCATGGAGACCAGCTGTGTACCGAAATTCAGGCTCACCTAGAAAGCAACAGCACGCAGATTTATAAACCTCAAGAAATGCGGCTTTATTTATAGTCATGAATCCTGTGTAGTCGTGTTAGGTAAATCATAGGTCTTTCATAAACACGAGAACAAATAGGCGTAAATAGAACGTTTTTCAAGTACTTTTTGACACATCTACATACATCGCTGTTTTTAGCTAATGATGTGTGAAAAGGATTATGTGTCCAAAAATCACATTTTCTAGTTTAGCTATCTCTTGAGCAAACTAGCTTCAACTTAGCTTCCAATGACAGCCATGCTTGCAAGCTTCAAGTTCATTGACTACACCACGCATGATTGGCTAGAAAGGCCAATGTGAGTATGGACCCCGAAAATATGTTTTAATGAGACGAAACACACTAAAACCAACTCCTAAGGTTACAAAAAGGTCAAATGTTTGTATATTAAAGCACTTTTTGCATTGTTGATTGTACAGGGGACACAATTATTGTACAATTATGACAATGATCTTTTATCTGGTAACGCTGTTTTTTTTTTGCTGTCTGTTTCACGTTACCTGTCTCGTGCTCTCCTGGGTTGTCAGAGATCTCCATGGCGTACATCTTTAGGCCCTGAGAGCTTTTACCAATGTTGTAGATCCTGGTGATGTTAGGACACTCTTCGTTGATCACCTTCATCATCTGTAAGAGAGATACAAGAGGAAACTCTTTTGTGATATTGTTCTTTTCAGAATTATAATAGGGCAGTAGTTTTTAATCAGACTTAAAAACAGACCTGTCTCATGTCCTTGTAGTTGTGGTGTCTGAAGTCCAATTCGTCTGAGGAGTTCACTTCATTCTCACTGCGGTAGCTGCCTGAAAGAAGTAACACGCTCATAGTACACTAGAAGTTCTGCTGTTTTAGTCAAATTGGCAAATCTCTGTAATATTAAAGTCTTGCATTCAAATATTACTAAAAAACAAAACTGAGAAACTATTAGCATTCAAATATACTTGAAGCATCAAAAGTAAAAGCACACATGCACAATTGCAGGATAATTATACTATTACACATGTTGTTGCAGCAATGTGTTTATAGATTTTGCAGCTTTCACTTTATTTTATATACTGCTACTGTAGAGTTCAAGGTTCACTTCACAATAGTTTTGCCTTATCTGATAATTAATGATTTATTTCTTATCATATTCAGCATTATTAATCAAGTACCTCAACATTGTAATATATAGACATTTTATTTATTGGGATAAACCCCTTGAGATGCACCAAGGACAGTAGATGAATAGATGTTCTTAGAGACTTTCTACCACTTGGAAATGTTGTATAACAAAGTTGTGCTTTGATTTAGTTACCATGTAAAACACTTTTCCTAACACTGATGTCATGAAGTTTGTTTTGTGAAACAGACTCTTGTGTAAACCATTCTATCTTCAAGTTTGGCAAAAAGTGTTGTTATTCTCCCAGTGGAGGATGACATATCTCTGAAAGGAATGAGAAAGCTCTGTGCCTCACGAGGTCATTAAACTCTTTAAAGACCTGTAAAACTGCTTCAACCAAGGCCTCATAGTTTCAGAAAGAGAAGATTCATTTACTCCTGATAACAGATAAGGTCAGTGGTGTTGTCGTATGTTTTCTGTGATACTGACTGGGTAGTTGGCAGGCCAGGACCTCCGCTCTGAGACACAAGCTGCCGTTCCAGCTCTGCGGCAGAATGCGGATGTACCGCGCCACCACGGGCGTAGAAAACTGACTCAGCACCGGCGTGTCCTTATCCACATTCCCATAGAACAACTGCAGGAGGACCATCACACAGAATAGAATATTACGTTTTTAATCTGTCATTTTAAGCTTTTATTTATTTATCTTTAACTAACCCATTCAGCGTAGCCATCATGAAGTATAGTCCAGTCACGGCTGTCGTTACTGAAGGACACAAAGTAGGAGGAGACGAAATCCTCCCTATAGGAAAAATGTTTGATTAATCAGTAAACATTTTAACAGACCTGTATTGAAGCTAATTTCTGACAGGAGAAAATAATGTCTCAAGTCAAAATTATGAATAGTTTTTTATACTTAAGTTCCTTTCGGCTCTTAGGAACAATACTGTGTCTTTCAGCTCACGTTTTGTTTTGTGCACCCAACATTTACTGTTTTGGTTCAGTCACATCATTTGAATTTCCCGCTTTCTAGCCATCCGAGAAATCCAATCCACACTACCTGCTCAGCAGACGGACACAGTAAGAGACTCGCAGGTGAACATAGTGCAGCATTTAGCCTCTAGGTCAGGGGTTCCCAACCTTTTTTTCCAAGAGCCCCCCCAAATGACTCCTGTTGGAAGTTGCGCTCCCCCCCACACACACACACACACAAGGGGGGGGGGGGGGGGGGGGTAATTAAAGTTTAAAAGTCTCAAAAATGCTACAACTACTGTCACAAACTGGATGAATGTGAAGTATTTTGTTAAAGGAGGATGAAAGCGTAATTAAGGAGCACTATTGGAGTGACTTTGATGGTTATTGGACTCAGGATTAATTCATTTGGATTCCCGCTGTAAAAAGAAATTAAAGGACGGCGCAAGTGGAAACAATTCACAAAGGCATTAAACTGTTTAAAACACATGCTCAAAGTAAGCCGGATTTTGCCGATGTGTTTATGTCAGTGTTTCTCAAACTTTTTCATACCAAGGACCACTTAATCAATAAAAAAACGCTCGCGGACCACCTAACTCCACAAATATCCAAAATAATATCGTTTTTCTAGAACAGATTACAAATCGCCTGAAAATGGTACAAACAAGTGGCAACATGTGTGATGAAGGTGTTGCGCTGGGCTATATCATACAATCGAAAGTGAGATATTCCCGCGAGAGTGCGTAAAACTTTAATTTATTAATTTATTTAAAATGTGAAATTGTACCAATATACTCACGGACCACTAGGGGGCGCTCACGGACCACCAGTGGTCCGCGGACCACACTTTGAGAAGCACTGGTTTATGTGGATTCAAAAGTCGTAAATAATCTACAAAATGGAGGAGACCGATCTGATCGGAGCAACTGTGACAAATAATCCAACTGAAACCGGCATGGACAATGACTATGTTTTAAAAATGCGCTTATCCAGACAAGCCTGGTTTGGACACTTTACGGGCAGAAGAAACATTTCTATTAAAGAAAAAATTTCTTTCTTTTTATGCCTTTAATACTAACTTGAATTTTTATTAAAATTAATTAATCAATTATTTTTTATATTTTATTGTAATGTAGAGACAAGGCTTTTAGTGACAATCATGTATTGCCTTACAATTATATGTAAAAAAAAAAAGTGTAAATATGATATTTGGCCTCAAATCATCTGAGGCCTGGCGCCCCCCCTGCGATCTTTGGCACCCCCCAGGTTGGGAACCACTGCTCTCGGTGACAGATCCGCCAGGAGTTGGTAGAGACCATAAACGGAGCTAAAAGTGAGGGCATTTTGGACTCGCTATTGGACTATTGTAAGGTTTCTGTAAATACACATTTAAATAGTCTGGTCTAGACCTGCTTTGTATGAAAAGCGCCCTGAGATTACTTCTTTAATGATAAATCTCTTAATAAAACAAGTTGAATTGCCCTCATTTTTCCTGCAGAGATGGGCTTCCAATGTTCTATAAATGTGACATACAAAACAATGAATCACAACAATAGACTCACAGTTGGTCTGAGTTTCTTCCCTGAGTGATGACCGCAGTGAACTCCACCTCTCGGCGGGCATCCACCTCAAACCAGTGGGCCTTCTCTTCCGGCTCCGCGCACCACGCACCTCCGAACAGATCGTCCTCATTATCAGAGCCCTGCAAGGAAACACATCTTTCTGAGACAGGAGACAGATAATTGCTTTGAGAGCAGACTTTCAATATTCCCAAAGTAACTATTGTGTTTTATGTGTAGCCTACCTGCATGTTGAGTCGTCCCCTCTGAGCCGTGAAGCCGTAGTGAGACTGAGAGGACGCCAGCAGCTGGTCGTCCTCCACCCGGTGAGACTCCAGGCCAAGAGGAGGACACTCTGAGAGGGAAAGCAAACACAGACAGGGTGTGTTCAATGTTTCAGAAATACTCTGATTCAAAACACACATTTGATTCATTCTTGGAAGCCACAGAACGGCTTTAACAAGAGAGTTTAAAGCATTTTTTCTTTTGAATGAAGATGTCCTTTAAAGACAATGTAGTAGTTTAAAAAAGGTCTAATGGATTAAAAAAATGAACAGTGGTGAAAGTATTTAGATCCTTTCCCGAAGTAAAGCACAAATTAAACACTGTGTAAACACTCCTGTCAAAAGCACGCTTCCAGCTTAATACTTTAAAATGTAATTAAAATAATGAAAAGTGGAAGTATTCATTGTGCAGGAAATTGTGTTTGACTATTATATAGGATTTTACTGCTGCATTAATATGTATGTAGCATTTTACTGATGTAGATATAGACATAGAGTAATGTAAATGTATGCTGTCAGAAACTGTAAATGCAGTAAAAAGTACAACATTTGGCTCTGAAATGTAGTAAAGTAAAAGTTTAAAGTAGCATCAAAAGCCAAATTGTGATAAGTAGTGTACAAGTACTTGAATACTGTTAGTTGGTATAAGTACTTAGTTACAATCCACCAATTAAAAGGATTTGTGTTCCTGACAGTATTTCTCTTACTTTTTGGTTCCACAGGCTCTGAAATCTGCTTCAGTCGCTCCTCCTCTTCCTCCTCCCACTTCTTCCTCAGCCGCTCAGCTTCAGAGTGTAACGAAGAAACAATATGTGTCAAAACATGTTCTCAAATGGACCTTGATCTCCAGCCAACCACCTACACCAAAATATTTCCATATGTGCTCGCACAATGCACCTTCATTCCCATTCATACATTCCTCATGTGTTTCTTGCCTTTAACATTGATTAGTTTAGTCTATTTGAGCGAATGTATTTAAGGCTGTTCATGCGGAAAATATGTGATGATGATTTTATATTTGATTTGACAGGAAATACCAAAATGTTGTGTAAGGCTTTTACAGACAGCTGTTGGAAATCCCTCCTCCATCCTCTATCTCTCCCAGACCCTTTTGTTCTAAAATTGTCTTTAAAAGAACACTGAAGAATAAAGGATAAAAGAAAACGCGGATAAAAGTGGGTCTTTTTTGACCCAGTAAGGTGGTTTTCTTAAGTGTATCTTTGTAATTACATTTTTGTATCATTTCATATTCCAGCTATTCCTCAAAAAACATGTTTTGGATATCATGCCATTCAAATTTTTTATTTAAATGTTATACATTTTAAGAAATTGTAGTTTTCGTATTACTACCCCAAGCTTCCATAAGTGGGTCTTTTTGGACCCTGTGAGGTGGTTTTCTTGAAGTATCTTTGTAATTACATTTTTTTATCATTTCATATTCCAGCTATTACTCAAAAAACATGTTTTGAATATCATGCCATTCACATTTAAAATTTAAATGTTATACATTTTAAGAAATTGTAGTTTTTGTGTTACTACCCAAAGCTTCCATAAGTGGGTCAAAAATGACCCGCATGCATTTTCTATGGAATTACGTTTTTTTTTGAAAATGTAAAAAAATGTCTAAAATGAGAAATACTGAAAAATTAAATATAAAATATTTCTAGTGTGAACCAAAATATAATACTAAATATTATACAAGTGATTTTTCTTAACCAAAAATGGCATAAAAACACATTATTCTAATACGGGTCCTTTTTGACCCACTTATGGAAGAGTGTAGTCACTCAAGGGTTAACAATCAAGGGTCAAGGGTTAACAATCTTTAAAAAAAAAAAACTCCTCAATTTATGATAGTTTCATGTTTAAAAAGGAGTATTATTTTCTTGATGGTCACTCTATTTCTCATAAAATAAAATAAAATCTTTGTATGGGACTATGGCGGATTGATCCAAACAATTTCAAGGAAAATTAGATTATAAACCTTTTTCTGCCTTTTCTTTGCGAGCCTTATCCTCCTCTTCTTCTTGTCTCTTAGCAGCCACTGTGAGGAGACAATCAGAAACAGAAACAATTCATGTTAAATTTCGTTAAAAATTATTCAAAGCTAAAACTGCAGCACATTTATTTGTTTGTATCCAAATGATTGACGTACAGTCAGCGTAATCATACTCTTCATACCAGGGGACGACAAATGGGACACCGGTGGTTTCCTCTGAAACAGAAGGAAATAAGTGATAAAACATATCCCTACTTTCAAATCAAATCAAATCAAGTTTTATTTATATAGCACATTTATAAACGATTTTTGGTCGAGCCAAAGTGCTGTACATATAATAAAATTAGCCTACAGTAGAGACACTTTACAGTAAATACAACAGCACAGATTGTTCAGAATATCAGTATGAGAAAAACGACACCCTCTATCCTTAGACCCTCACATCGTACAAGGAAAAACTTCCAGAGAAAACCCACAGTTTAAGGGGAAAACATGGGAGAAACCTCAGGGAGAGCAACAGAGGAGGGATCCCTCTCCCAGGACGGACAGACGTGCAATAGATGACTTTGCAATCACTCCGTCAAGGATGTATATAGACCTAATTACATTACATTAAAAAAGTGTTAAATTAAATGAGGTAAGAGAAAAGTGTTCATAGTAATTCACAATACAATAAGGAAAATATAATAAATACACAAATAATAAAACTAGGATACTCTGGTATATTTCTCAAAAGTTACTGTCATTATTTATTTTCAAATTTGTTTTAATTTAATTATTTTGATCCTTAAGTTACATTGAATTAATTGGACTCTAATTGTAAAAGTAAGACAAACTAATAATGAGTCAAACAAAGTATACCATGTTGGAGCCTCTCTTCTTTGAAATCAATTCTTTAAATGAACCCAAACCTGGTATAAACATGATGACCTCAGTAGTTGTGGCTTTTTTGTCATCAGGATATCCAACAGGCCGCACATCTGTGAAGCACAGAGCACATGCTGTATTAATATAAAATGTTATAGCACAATCTCTGACATCAAACAAAAGACGTTATAAGCTCATAAATCCATTGACATTTTAGGGGAAATAAAACTGCATAAAAAAGGTATCTTCCTCTTTGTATGTCCTCCTTTAAAGTCTTTATTATAGTCTGTCTTTAAGTGTTGAAAACATCTAAATAATAAATCTGTTTCAAGGAAACTAGCAGTGTGCTGATTTGATGGAGCCTCCAGGTCCTTTTTCACATCACAGCCCTCATAGCCCGCTGGAACCTCTGAGCTGCGTCATAAAAGGCTCCATAAAGTCTTTGGCTCTGACTGAGTGGATGTTGGAGAAAAAAGTCTAACTACCCAGTAGTCAGCGCCGGGCTCATTGGGAGTTTTTGCTGGAATGGTTGGCTCTATGGAGATGTCTGCATGAATATAAAAACACCAAAAGTAACATTTGTGAAAGAACTAAAACCGTCTCCGGGTCTCACCCAGGCCCGGCTCCTCTGGCTCTGCCTCTGCAGGCGTCGTTGGGGTCACAGCAGGTCGTTTCACTGTGAACATCAAGTTAAAAGGACAGAGGTGAAATACTTTTTTTTACAAGAATAGACTTCAGATTTCCAAGAGGCTATTTTTTATCTGTAGTCCCTGGATAGATGTTGTTAGTCAACCTAAAGACACATTTGAGTAAATACAATCAAATAAAAACATGCAACATACATTACTGGAATACTTAATAAAAAAAATAAAACAAGCCAAAGAAAAAGAACATGATAAAACACAGGCAGTGCACAGACACTGGGTTGTAAGGAGCAGAAGATTGTGTCAGTGTTGGCAGAGCTGATTCCTCACTAACCAGGTTTTGAATTGGGATTTAAATAATTCCCTGCTCAACAAGTTGTATTTTTTGGGGTAGTGATGCGAGTAAACAGATTTCTTGTCCAGTAATTTGAGTGTTTGTTTGTACAATGACTCCAGTGGTTTTAATGTTGTTGTACTGGCATGTGACCAGGTGGTTAAACAGTAGTGTACATACCTGTTCCCCAGCCCAGTCCAATCAGCAGCCTCTCCTCCTCCTCCTCGTCCACAGAGGGTGACCCGGTGTCCGGCTGCACCGTGGTCGTCATCTTTAGCTTCTTGGTGCCTTTGGGGGCCTTTGGCTTCTTTGTGGGTTTTGGTGCTTTGGGTTTTTTGGTGGGTTTTGGTGCTTTTGGCTTTTTGGTTGGTTTAGGAGCTTTCTGCTTCTTTGCCTTGGCTTTCTTCTCTGCTGCTTTCTTTGCCTTGGCTTCAAAGAGACGAGGTAAAGGAGGAACACTTTTGGTTATTTGAAACCCGTAAAATGTGAGCATGGCACGTAAAGCAGCTTTGTAGTTTCTTTGTATTAGATATATACTTTTACTGCCAATTCTTTCTTCTTGTCTGTTTATATGTTGGATATATTTACAGCTAATTTCTTACTGTACCTAAACACGAAACAACTGAAACCTAACTAGACAAACATAAACTTTAAATGCTGCACAAAAGATAATTTTGTCAGTTCATTGGTTTGTTTTGGTCTGAGACCAAACAAGAAAGCAGTCAGAGGAGACCATTGCCAAGCCCTAATGACCTCCCCTTTGACAGTCAATACTGTACAGAGGAAATAGTTATATAAGAGGTGGATTTGCTGGCAAAGCAATAGGAGAGGTCATCGTCATGTTTTTTCCTCCTGGGAGCATGACTGCTCTGCAAATGTTATATTTAACATATTTGGGAAATACTGTATGCTTGCTTTTTTGTTAAGAGGAGACACTAATCTTTCATAATGCTTTTGTGTATTGTACAATGTCCGGTCTGTTTAGCCTAGCTTAGCATGAAACCATAAAGATTGGAAAAGTCTGGCTCTGCATGAAGTAAAAAAATACACCTACGAAAACCACCAACAGGAAATGTAGCCTAATTAAACAACCAGGTAAACCAGTAAATAATTAGTTAGCACAATTAAAATCAAACATTTTAAGGCAGTGTGGTAAATTATACTTGTGTGTTGTGCGTGCATGGTAGTATTTATGCAAATCCAACATTTAGTTTTCAAGACATTAAAAGACAAACACACGGATGTACGGAGGCGGTCTGGGAACCTTCAATCAGCTCAGTGTCGCCTTACACCTTCTCAGCTGTCTGATGAGAGGCTGCTTACAGACTTAAAAGTGTAAAATGGTTGGTTTCATGTTGAACATGGATTATTACAGAGAAGGTATTTTAAAGGAATTCAGGGTTTTTAATCCACCGTTGTTATGCAATCATCATCAGACTCCAACACAGACACATAGGCGGCTTGTTTTCTTCTGCTAGACATGTTTCCTGATGTTCCTTAAACACAACAACCCCTCACTGCCAATCCATTACTCGCCCCCGGTGTTTGGGCAGCCACTTTTTATTACTGTCAGTCACCTTTTCGTTCTGTGAGTCTACACAGAAATAACAAACAACCTTTTAATCCACAGGTCCACTGTCAGGATCAGACCTCAAAGCTTTTTCTGGTTTGTCTTCTCAATCCCAGTTATGTTTTTTTATCAAATGATGTGCATGATGGTGACAATTAATCATTGCTTAATCCAAATCAGGCTCGATGGGCCCAAGACATAATTCCCTTTAACAAGTGCACATTTGTTAGGAAACCACTGCCATGGACTGGCCAACATGGTGTCAAAAATCTAATTTAAGAAACTCAATTTCATAAGAATCCATAGTTGTTGAGATATTTCCATCTGGACCAAAGTGGTGGATCAACTGACAGCTTACTATTGTATTAATAAACAGTTTTTAATCAACTTAACTAAATAAAATGCATATCTAACCCTAACTGGTGGCATTTCAGCAAAGGAGTACTGGTTGGTGATTGGACTCCTGCATTAGCCTGCTGCTGTATATATGGGACTGGTGAAGCCAAACAACACTTTTGTTATGCTTGCAATAAATGTTATAAACACAATATTACAACAACCCGTAAAAGGATCCAAAAGTTGTAAACATTTGATTGTGAACAAGGGATGGTGAAGAAGTTGCATGCTCAGCAAAGCCTTCCCCAGATTTACAGAGCCTGAAGGAAGTGAAAAATAGTTTTGGCTTCTGTAATTATGGCCTGAAATGTAACTTACATTAGTCACACATGAACATCTCTGGCGGCTGGGCTTGTGGTTTTGCTTGATGCAGCGGAAAGTTAACATTCTGAAGAACATCAGTGCCATGAATGCTACTGAAAGCGGGCCCTCGTAAATCTGCTCACTTACGGAAAATCGTAGTGGAAATATTTCTGCTGTTGCTCCGAGTTTGTATTTTTCACAGATGTTGCTTTTTTGGAGACATAATCGAGGTACAGACGCCACTCTCACCGTAGCAACTAGTTCTCTCACTCTGCTGGACAAAACGTGAGTGCACAACCTGTGTTCCTGCCAGAGAGCGCAGGTCTTGTTGGTGCCAAGAAAATGTCAGACCACCAACTGGATCACAACAAGTTTCTGCCCCGTCACCTCTGAATCACTTTTATCAAAACAAATTCCCCATCTCTTCTGCAGCAAAAAACTCATGTGGTGAAATTTTAACAAAGGTTTTTGTGACCATATGTTGTCTTAGTCAAATAAATCTGTGGACGAGAGAAAGCCAGAGGCAGCTCCAGATAACAGAGTTCAAACCAAATGTTTTCCTTCCACAGAGATTGATTGCAGCCTTTCCTGTCTGTGTATCCTCAGAGTATTGGCTGCAAGCTGTGGCAGCATGCTCAGAGGCCAGAAAAGTTCAAAGGAATCTGCACTTGTTTGCCCTTGAAATGCCTAAATTCACCCAATAGTATACGTTGTGTGTCTGTGTTAGTCATACCATCATACCTCCTTCTTACCTGCCTCAATTTCCTCGGGTGTTTTCTTTTTCTTTGGTTTTTTGGTCTCCTCTTCCACCACCTCAGCAGGATCATCTGACATTTCAACACCTCCTTCTTCCCCCTGTCTCATGGGCATGACCAGTCCTCGGGTTTCTTGCACCTGAATCTGGTCCCTGGAGACTTTGATTTCCTTGACATCTTCTCGAGCACACACCAGAGCGCAGCACAGGGTCACAGCTGCCCAGACGACCAGCACCTCAGCCCTCATTTCTCCAATGAAAGTACAACGCAGGCTGGGAGGAAACAGACCAAACGTACTCCAAGAAAGATCCCTGAATATCAAACTAAATGTAGACCCCAAATCACAAACATCTGACCTGCAGATGCACAGTTTCCTCTGGGGGTCCTTAAGAAGTCTCAGGAGACATCAAAGGGAATTCAGAGAACAAAAGGATGAGCCTTCAGAGTCTGGAGAGCTTGCTCCTCTCTGATGTCAAAGTCAGCGTGGAGAGCAGAAGGAAACTTTGTGGGCTGGAGGTTTTAAAGCTGCCTCCTGGTCGATCTGGAGAGGAGGAAATGTATCTGTCTGGAGTGGATTTCTCCAGCAGCAGCAGATCAAAACACCTCCCTCTTCTTCTTCCTCCTCCTCCTCCGCTCCCCCTATATACTCCTCAGTCACATCTCTCCCTCATAGCCCTTCACCCCCTTTTCCCCTCACCCATCTCTAAGGAGAGGGGAGGAGCATCTGCCACATGTGACATTCCTACGTGGGAGGGGGGAAAGAAAGAAGGAAAGAAAGAAGAAACACAATTAAAGCAGGACATGTTTTGCTCTGTTCCGCCGTTGTTCTTAGAAAAACAGAACAGAAGAGAATGACTCAACAAGAATTGAGTAAATAAAGTACATTTGAGGTTGAAAACAATGTGTGTGCAACAATGCAACAGATGTCGTTTTCTTTGTAAGTTGCAAGAAACTTGATTAAGGCAACAGAGATGAAATGCACTTACAGTTAATGCAGATGCAGCCTCACTTTGTCTGCTATGACCTGTAGCTCATGGTTGCTAATGTTTAAAGATGTGCTCATTTATATTTCTGGGCACTT
Organism: Gymnodraco acuticeps; assembly: GCF_902827175.1. Classification (NCBI taxonomy): domain Eukaryota; kingdom Metazoa; phylum Chordata; class Actinopteri; order Perciformes; family Bathydraconidae; genus Gymnodraco; species Gymnodraco acuticeps. Next base: position 818,818 of record NW_022990358.1, read on the forward strand.
TGTATGCAGCAGAACACTGAAATTACAACATTGACATATTATCCCTGTCGTTATGGCAAACATATTGATCCATTATTGATTCATTTACCAGACACAAAGCAACACTATCATTATTTACGTTTCCTCAAACGTTTTGACTACAGTGAAATGGTCTTTTTCTTTGTTGGATGGTTCCGGACTGAGTGTAAGTGGCAGCGGTGATTGCAGCTGGTTTATTTCTCGAAATGCTTAAAAGATGTTTTTTTGAAAGCCTCCTTTTTGTTTCCCCTTTAGCATACACTGGGCAATCCTTTACGAAAGAGAGGACGTCATGCCATCCCACAATTCCTTGCAGCAGCGACATTTAAAGAATGCCTTTCATATTTAGTTGCTTACTGTGGCTCTCACTGAAACACTGGACTGTAATAGAGACATCATTAGTGTTAGTGTGCTTTTACAACTATGACAATTCAAAATGTCTGCTGTGGCTGAAAAAAAAGGAATCCAGTTTCTTGATGTGTCTGCATGTTAGTCCACTATTCAGCCTCCTTTTAGTTTTATTTCTGTGTTCATATCTTATATATACAGTCTATGGTTCATATATGCCAATTGATCAGTGCAGCTTGAAAGACTTTAGGCCCACACGCTTCAGATTTGTCCAGATGTCTGGTAATTGTGACGGCTCCAACTGGCCACATGTTTGGTATCCATCCAAAATGAAGACCTCTGCAAGATGCGCCAAATGTCAGAGTTGAACCTTTCCAGAGCAGCCTCTTCAAAATATTTCCTGGTCCCCTGCTGCACTCTCAATAGTACCCGTAAAACATGCATGAAACGTTTAAACAATTTAACGTTAAAAAGATGTGAACTGGACTGAACCGTGCTGAGTACTTATGTAGTGATATCTCGATGAAGAAATCTTATTGCACAACATTTGTCCATTGTGGTTTGGGTCAGTGACAGGTCTCAAAGCATCGGGCCCACCACAGTCCGAAAAACTGCTACCAGATGTGAGACTGAAGTATTTATGACTCGGTGAACAAACTGAGTCATGTTAAAAAATCAGCTGAGAGTTATTATTTTCTGCCTGGTCATCTCAACTTCAGACAATTGATACAAATGGGACAAAGTAAATTAAATATGTATAAGTATTGTAACAAATCATAAGTAGATATTTAAACAGTATAGTAGCCTACATGTGACAGGGCAGCAGTGAAGTTTAATGTATTGGAGCAATTTCAATTACACAATTATATCAAACAGTGCAGGGAGAGCTAGAAAACCAACTGGGCCTATTTGAAACCTGCACCTAAATAATGATAACCTTTCACGATGTTATAGTGAACACATTATTAAGGTAATACACCGAAAATATTATGACTTTATAATACAAATGGCCAACAATTGGATCGTCACACTAGTCTGTTATAGGCCCCAAACACAGGACAGGACTTCAGAGAGGGATTGGTTGGTCAATACAAGCAGGGATTAGGATATACACTAATGGATATTTAGCCGATCAAAATGCCATGATGCTATGCACTCCGATTTTAAATTGTCTGATATTAATCTTAGTGTCTGTAATAAGTTAAAATATCTTGGACACTTTATTACAGAACGAATGACAGATGATGAAGATATTTATAGGCAATGCCGCATGATGTATGCACAAGCAAACATTCTCCTACGTAAGTTTGGTGCGTGTACAGATGGAGTGAAGATGTCTCTGTTCAGAGCATTGCACACCGCTCTATACGGCACATCTGTGGTCAAACTACAGAAAAGCAAGTTTACGGAAACTTCAAGTATTATAATGATGCCATGAGAATATTGCTGAAGAGACCTCGATGGTCTAGTCACTAGAGCAAGTGAAATGTTTGTGGTTGCAGGAGTCAATACTCTACAAGCTGTTTTAAGAAATCTTATGTATAAATGTATTTGCCGGCTTAATGACTCTGATAATGAAATCCTCTTGGCCTTATCGAACATAAGGTATATAGTACTACTACCAATCGCAGCTGTGGAGACATTGATATAGTTGTCTCTTTGTAGGATACTGATTTAAATTATTCTTAAACTATGAATTATTTTTATGCTGTGTATGTAATTTATTATATGTAATGCCTTGTCTTTTATCTGGACCCTGAGTCTGTAATAAAGTGTTCACTCCGACACAATAGGTGGCGATATGGCTTTTAAAGTTGGTTTGTATTCCAAAAATGTACCCAGATATATAGTAGAAGAAGAAACTCAAAACAAAAGCACATTCTGTATCCTGTCAAAGATTAATGTAAGTGGCCGTTTCTCAATCTCGAGGATTTTGGCTTCCAAGCCAATATTTCAAGGATGCTACGTCATCGAGTGCCGCCGAAGGACTGTTCCAATCTCCAGCATACTTGGAATTCCACCGAGGCCGCGTCCTTGGTTTGGGGGAAATTTCGAGGCTGCACATGGGTAGACTTCTCGTCCTTAAAATCCCCACAATGCTTTGCGCACGGACCAATTTCAAAAACCCTTGCGGAGAATGGCTGAACCGACGCAGCACATACATACAGTAGGTATGTAGTGGCGTAGAACATGTGTTGATAAATGTGTTACTTTGTTACATTTGTTTGTTATCACCAAAAATGTGTTCCGTGAAAGTAAAGCAAGTTCATAATTAGATAGACATCGTGAGTTATTTATTTTCGGTACAGTTTATGTTGAAACCGTTAGAGAGAGTGGCACACTTGTTAGCCTGTTCCATTCTTCTTCGTTTTCCGCATGGTTTTCCGTAGCCGTGGCTTGGAAGTATACTTGCTTCGTTTCTGAAGGAAGTGACTTGGAAGTACGCGACTACCAAGCCAGCATCCTCGCGATTGAGAAACGGCCACAGTATCGTTTTGACAGGATAAGATCAAATATGGCAAGTAAGTCAACTCATAAATCTAAGTCCTTCTAAGTTCATGCTTTAAGACGAAGATTTGGAGGAGAATGCTGACGACTCTGCTGCACCAACGTTTAGATTTTCTGAGGACCAGAGAAAGTTTGGAGAGGTGATAGACGAAGACAAGTAGGTAATGTCATTGTGGAATTACCAATGTTATGATAATGTAGGCTACAGTCTAAATAAACTGTAATTTGGATAGCAGTCCTATTGTCTGAGTTAGTGAGCAGGAAAGGACTCTTTTAATGATGTTATGTCCCTGCAGTACAAGGCTGACCTGGTTTCTGGTGACCATATAGCCTACAGGTGACAGTTTATACTCCAGCCCTTTTATTATCTTTACACCAGCATGGAGAAAGGCATGTCAGTTCCCCTGTGTGATAGTGGGCAGGAACTGCATGATTGATGCCATGAAGAATTCTTGGACATTAGATGGATATTTAAAGATGAAAATGTGCATAACAAATACACAAAATAAGCTATAAACTTCAAATTTCTTCAAGCACATTTCAAGGGAATATGTGTCGTTATCTTTGTTGAGTTTTTGCTGTTTTGAATCAAATAAGTGAAGATTCAAGTTCTGTTTTATATTTGTTGTTTTATAGGCTTATATCCCATTTTATATAATGTCTATTGAGTAATATGTACGATTAGAAAAAAACTTCATGATGCAAAAAATGACAACTTGATAAGACAAAACTGTTATAAATACATTTTATCAGATTATATTTACAATATGATTCACTCTGACCACCTGGGGGCGCTTTAGGCCCCCAAATGTATTTTAAATGTTCTACAGCAGGGGTGTCAAACTCAATTTCATCGCGGGCCACATTCGCATAAAGGTTGCACTCAAAGGGCCAGTTGTAACTATATAAATATATAATATATATATAAAATAATGTATTAAATTACATGATTGCCTCTGAATTGGATTATTATTATTGGATAGGATAATAACTTAGTAATTAACAGGTAATTAACTACGTCTGAAAGCAGAAGTCCAGGGCAAATAATTGCAAGTCTCTTCAGTGCGCATGTCACAAAACGAGATGCATTGTGGGACATGTAGTTTATGGGCAACCTGCTTCTGTAAAGTGGCATGTAACCGTATAATAAACGTATTATATTCTTTGCAAGCTCTTGCGGGGCCACATAAAATGAAGTCGCGGGCCGGATTTGGCCCCCGGGCCTCGAGTTTCAGACCTCTGTTCTACAGGAAGCAGAGAAAATACATTTTATACATTAAAAACAAAAATGTCTGACATTTTGATTGTACAATCCTTCAATGAGAGATTACAGCAGTGGAGATCAAGTATTTTATGAAAGACATTTCAAAAAAAGTGAATGCAACGTGCCTGACAGGAGAACAATATGTATGACATATTCAAACATATACTTAATCATGACAGAATATAGAAACCACATAATGCAATCAATCATATTCTTCATAAAGTTGAAGAAAGAGTATAATTCATCAAGTAAATAAAGGTAATCCAGTGTTTAGTGTGTATAGTCTTTGTCCTGGCCTGAACCAAATCTGGCACAGTGCCTGACCTTATGGGACCTTTAGCAGGATGGCAGGTTGCCCATTGTGGCAGTGTCAACATAACCATTCAATGCGAGGGCCGTTTCCTCCTGTAGTGGCATGGCAGTGTACATGCAGGCTGTAGGCTTCTGCGTAGTGCTAACTGTGGAGGACGTGTAGCAGTTTCCTCCTTCTCCATTTGTCTCCTGGTCCACACAAGGGCACACGTCTTCCCCGGTCCCTTCTCTCTGCAGCAGTAGCCTGTTATCACAGTCCACCCCCTTCACTTTGCTGTAGTCCTCCCCCTTGGGCAAGTTGGGGCAACCTTCAATGTGGCCACACCTGGACACCACTGGCTGCAGGAGCACCATATCCTCCTTGTTGACCCTCTGGACTTCAACGTACTCGGTGGCGGGCGATCGTTTGCATCCGATGTTGGAGATGTTGACATCGCTCTGGGTTTGGAGTGCCCGATGGGCCAGTGTCTGGGGATGGAGATGATTTTCTTTGTTGCTCAAGCAGAAGTCCGTGTAGCTCGGTCCCAGAGCGTCCTTGGTGCCAGGCTGGGTGAGGAAGGAGGACGTGGAGAGGGAATGCTGCTTGGCCGTCTCAAGTGAGCTCTGTTTGTCCAGGGGGTTTGAGCCATATTGAGGCAGTGGAGAATACACCGAGGGCCAGGTCTTCACCTTCCCACTGGTGTCGTGGTTGATAGCTTCCTCCTTCCAGCCCTGTGTCTCCATCAGACTGCTCTCCCGATTTGTTTGCCTCTCTTCTTCTTTTGTTTCGCCGCACTTGTCCATCAGCAGAGTGTGGCTGTCGCAGCTGCCCCGGCCTGAGTCACTGTCTGATCTGGAGTTCTCAGATTTAAGGCACCCGTCAAGTAGATCCTTGCTCTCCTCCAACATCAGCTCTGGCTCCTCGGGGACATACACCTCTAAGTACTCCACCAGCATCTCCTCGTATTTAGATGCTGAGGCCGGAGGGAAGTTGGGCACAACCAGAGCGCTGAAGATCTCGTCAGAGTTGCCATTCTACACACAGAGAGGAAAGCTTGATTACAGAAAAGCAGTAATGCAATCAGTTGATATTCTCAGAGTTACTTTATAAATCTGAATTTGTTCACATGTGGCTGTTTTACCTTGAGAAGCTTATTATCAAATCCTTTGATTTTAGGACCAGGGACTGGCGGCAGGATACAGTGCTTCAGACTTCTCACACAGGAGAAAGAGATATATGTCAGGGATGTAGACGAAATTAATAAATATGAGAGGAAAATATAAAATCGTGAATATAAGGTTAAGTGTCACATCCTCTGGAGATATTTAACAGTTTCTGGAGCATATCACGGATTCATATCACATCAAAAGTTGAACGTACAAACTTAATGGAATATTCATTATTATGGTTTTTACCTGTGACTGTTCATGTGCAGCAACCATGTGAGGATGAGGAAGATGAGGGCAGAAAAGACTGCAACGAGGATCCACATTGACTTCTCCCGATGGAAATCTTTAACACACATCGCAACAACGTGAGTTATTTCTTCCTAATATTATTGGATTATAAAGTTTATTGCTTATTTATTAATGATAATTATTGTACTTATATTCCATCACTGGAGACTAAAGTTAGCTTAGCTTAGCACAAAGAGAGGAAACAGGGCAAACTGCTAGTCTGGTTCTGCCAAGATAGCAATTAAGTATATTTTAAGAAAGTAAATGTAATATACAGTATATGTGTTCTGTAATGTTAGTAGAGAAGGCAAGACAAGTTTATTCATAGAACATATTTAAACAAAAAGCAGTTAAAAGGGCTTTACACAAATAATAATAACATTATAGGAGTAGATGTCTTACAGTCAGGAACTTTGACGTAGGAAGTGGAACTCCATTCACTCCAGAAGCCGTGATCGGGTTTACAGCGCACCTCGACAAGATATTCCCCCCCCGAGCGCAGGCTGAAAATGTTAAACATCTTCTGCTGGCCTGCATGGTGCATCTGGAAATACAACACAATAACACAGTGAGCAGATATGCACAGTGTGTTGGAGCTATTCATTGTTTTGTAATATTCAATAGTTTATTTTCTTGCTGTTTTGTAGTAAGTTGATCATTATTTAGTGTCGTTATTTAAGTTAATTTGAGGAGTTATAAATGAGCTTCAGATCCTGGGTGATTTGGGCTTTGTTTGCAGACAGATAGAGGAGGGTTTGGACACCGGAAACTCAAATGATCTTTTAATTCTTTGTATCATGGTAAGAGAGGATGTAAAAAACAATGTTCTTTGTGCTGTTTGATTGTTGGAAAGGGAGAAAATAAAGACACAAAAGCTGACACAATGTGTAAATCCATATTTAGTATCCATAGTATTAAGTATGGTTAAACTATTGGAGTAGATATAAGAGAAGGTTCAAGTGCAGAACAGCACCTCAAGTTCACTAACATGCAGTAAGTTGATCATTATTTAGTGTCGTTATTTAAGTTAATTTAAGGAGTTATAAATGCTTTTTTTAAAGGCAGTTTCAGGCCCTGGGTGATTTGGTTTTTGTTTGCAGACAGATAGAGGAGGGTTTGGGCACCGGAAACTCAGATGTTTTTTGTATCAGGGCAAGAGAGGATGTACAAAACAATGTTCTTTGTACTGTTTGATTGTTGGAAAGGGAGAAAATAAAGACACAAAAGGAATTATTTCCCTGGACAATCGACTTTATCCTGCGTAAAAAAACCTTATCCTTTGGCAGCTTACTATGAGTGTTTTATTTGTTTTTGGTTTGAGGACAAACAGCTGCCACAATATGTCAATATATATTTAGTATAAAGTATGGTTAAAATATTAGAGTAGATATTAGAGAAGGTTAAAGTGCAGTACCTCAGGACTAGTTCACTAACATGAGCACTGGAACATTTGAACCATTGATTGGCTCCCTATGGTGAGCACCAGGTGATGTACCTCCCAGTCGTCCTCCTCCTCCTCCAGCCTGACGCGGAGCTCGTAGATGAGAGTGATCCAACCGGAGCGGGTGTCAGCTTTATGTGGCGGTTCCCATGACACAAGGAGGAAGGGCCAGCCCTTATCCTCCATGACTGCCACCGTCAGCTTCTCTGGAGGATTAGGCTCGACTGGAGAGGAAGAGAGGAAATGTGAATAAGAGAGGATGTGTTTTCTTTGTTTGAGGGTTAAAAGGAGGAAGATAAAAAGTATTTAAACATTTACATAACCAGGCATGGGAGGATGGGAATATTTCATGTCATAACTACCAACAAAATTTTCTTGATAATCTTTAAAATATGCTAAACAAAATTGCAAATCCTGGAATTACTATACCTTATATCATAATTAAAGTGTGTTGCCTTTGGGCATAGAAAACACACCTTAACACCATGAAAGGGCATGTGTTGTGCCGTGTGCAAACACCCTGGCTCACGTCCAAGTCAAGTTGAAGAGATGCCAATTAGAAGGCTAAGATGAATAATGACATCAGCGTTGGTAAATACTTGGTGTTAAATAAGTTAAACAAAGTAATGATTTCCATTGCGTCAGAACTGAAGTTTAATGGAAATAAAAAGCTTCTTACAGCAGTTTGTAAGCCATTCAGAGGCTGAGCACACGTAATATTATGCAAGGGGTTTTATGGTCTTCATATGAATTCCTTGTCACCCTTCATAACAAACTTAACAATACAATCTTGATAATTACTATAAACTTTGGTATGATATTCATGAGTCTTTTTTTTATTATTCAATGTTGCGTTGAGAAGTGGGGACTGTGAAAAGAGGATTATTTCTTTACTTGTTTTTACGGCTCCTGATCATTGAACAGCAAAGGAAATAAAACCTTGGTGAATTAATTGATACAAAAAACAAGAGAACAAATACAAGAAAATGTGTTGGCTTTCTGCATTAGGTCTTTTGCGTGAGTCTGTTCTTTTTTTAGTTAATAATTCCAGTTTTTAAATAAGGCTCTATTTTAAGTCACTCTTTCACAATTATCCCAAAAATGGAAATGTATAACAATCAATTTCTTGTGACTGTTTTATTTATCATGATTTGAAATACCTATATCATATTTAAACCAAGTAGCCAAGTGTGTGTGTGTTTGAGATAAATGTTAATATTTAGGCTTTAAGTTATCTTCACGGCCGACACATTGTAAGTTATTGTAAGTTAAGGCAGATAACAGAATGATATCAATGCAGCTATTAGAGACGAGAGGAGCACTTTGAGATAAGCAGCCTCAAGGGCAACCAGAGTTACTTTAAGCCTTTTCATTATTTTATGAAACAGACAACATGCATTGCAACATGACAGAATGGGACCTAATTTCTACCTCATCTAATATTAATATAATGTATTCATAGTACTGCCCACTATTTATATTTAATCAGATGAAATAAAAAGGCTGAAATTGTTCTAAATGTTTCAATGTCAAAAAATCCCACGAGGAGACAAAAACCAGCAGTGTGTGTTAGCTAATCTCTCAGTGCTAAACACAACTTGTATGAGGCTTCCAACCCAAAGCCCCATTTGTTTCTACTTTTAGGTCACAAACATATAAATATTTAATTTAAAAAATGGCTATGTAATTTCCTAAAACAGCAGGCCATTGTAGAATCTAAAAAAAGATCACTCGACGAATATAAAATAGCCTAATTATTTTCGGACTATTTTCAGCCATGGAGTAATACGTATTCTGTGCTCTGGTTAGTATTTTCAGCTGCAGGACTGTGTTCCTGCGAACATGTCAGTGCTACAGTTGGGCTCTTATAAGTTTTATATAATAGTGTTGCACAAAAGAATAAACTATAGGCTTGGAATGGCAATATTTAATAGGAGCATCAGTTAATTTATTATAAATATAGAATATCAACAGATTTATCCTTTAACGGTGCTCACATTCTCTTCATTTCGACTGTACATATCAACCATTTACTGTAAAAATAGTGACTTTCATTGCACAGTTACAACTGAATGGACGGTGAGTACCCAGATTGCCTTGTCCCCAGTGTTCCACTAAGCAGCTGTGTGTTAGAATACACTTTTGTAATCCTTATGGGGCCATTGTGTCTAGAACGAACATCACAATAGCAAACAGAACGTGTTTCCTCACCAATATAAACCACATCTATGTCCACTGGATCAGAGAAGGCCCTCCCCAGTGCGTTGGTGGCCACCACGCTGATGTTGTAGTTGACCCAGATGGACGTGTCGTTCTTGTTGAAGAAGCAGGAGTTCTCTCCAGCTGTGTGGTAGTCGGGACACTCGTACACTGTCTCGGAGCTGTAAGAGAGGCAGGGGAGCAGCATGTCATCGCATGTGTGCATGTGTACTGTATTGCACGGCCACATTTCCGAAGAACAGCATGCAAACTTCACGCTACATTTCCTGAAACTTTGTATGAGTGTGTGCAGGACAAGATGAGACACTAAGAGAGGGTGATTGCAAGATAAATAGAAATACAGAACTAGAAGACCATTTTCAGAGCCATAAACAGCAGCCTCCGCCTCGCCAAGAACACAAACAAACCCCAAGCTGCTTATTCTAAAATGTGAATGAGCTGATTAATAACTTAAGGAAGACTTGACATTCTTTTTGCCCAAGTTTTTCAATTCTCTCTCTGAACATGACAAACAACCATGTGTTTGAGTCGGATGTGTGACATTGAAGAGCAAAATCGTGTATAAGATGCATGTTGAGCATTGTTCTGTCGACTTTGTGGTGCTTTTTTTTTTTTAATGCTGGGTAGTTTCCTTTTGTTGAACTATGTAGTAGGCTAGGCTATGCCCTTTAGATGAGATGATATTATCTTCCTCATACCGATCACTTTTTGCATTGCTTAAATAGCCAAATTCATTCCTATCTTTTAAATCAGAGCCTTATGTCTCCACCACTTCTCAATACAAAGTTACGCCTGTTTTTTTCTGTTTGAACTTCAACTTCTCCAGAGGCCTGTATGACGAAGCCGGTTCAACATAACCTGGATATGTTTGAGTTACCCGGTTTACCTAATCCAAAACAAACGTGCTCTCGCTAAGCGGTCCTACGACGCTGGTTATCAACTCGTTAACTCAAACCAGGGGGGTATACTACGAAGCAGAATTTTCGGTTAGCCGGCTAACTTCAGGGAAAACTCTGGGTTTCCAGTCCTACGAAGCTGGTTCTCTTTTTTAGTAGGCTAGATCTCCATGGTAACTTATGCTGTGCGGCTAACCTGGGGGTATACTACGAAGCAGGATTTTCGTTTAGCAAGATAACTTCTGGGATTTCCGATACTACGAAGCTGGTTCACTTTTTAGCGGGCTAGATCTCCATGGTGACTTATCCTGGAACCTAGCCTGTGCTCCGAAGCCGGATAGGTTCCAGGATAAGAGATCAACTCAACTATTATACTATTAGGCTATGTTAAGAAAGCTTAATTAAATATCTGCCACAACATAAGTAACCGGATCAAAGTAACATTACGTAGCCTACAGTCAGCGGCACTGTGAGTGCAGACGTCGATGTGTCCCATTATCATTCATATCACATCATATCACATCATAATGTAGGCTATCATACATTTCCTTATCTGAGTCAGCTGAGCCGTATCTGGCCGTGCAACACTCACAGTGTCACATAGGCCTACTGTATACAGAAGTATTATTTTAAGCAACACATTAAGTTGACGAAACACTCGAGTCAAATGTAATTAAAGTCAGATCCACTCGTGTCTTGGACGGGGCAGTGATATCATAAACCTGTTAATGTACGCATTCAAACACTTGTTCTGTTACCAGCTGTATTCACCTTGCAGGTGCAGCTATGTGGTTTTTATCCTGGATAAAGTGTTTAAGTCATGGATGTTTAAAGTTTAAGGTCTTCATATTTGACTAATATTATAGTTGACTTTTCATTCAGGAAGTATGACGCTGCGCTGTCAGTACGCTTGTCCATGTTTGTGATTGGTCGAATGCTCCAAATACCACCCCTTCCATGTGAACGCGCACCTAACTAGATAGGACACGGCTGGCTTGAGCGATCCACTTGATAACCCGCGTTGTAGGACCGTTTAGAGAGAGCGCGTATGTTTTGGATTAGGCCAACCGGCTAACTCAAACATATCCAGGTTAGGTTGAAACAGCTTTCGTAGTACAGGCCTCAGCTTTGCCCTATCTAGTTAGGTGCGCGTTCACATGAAAGGGGTGGGGCTAGCAACATTTGACCAATCACAAACATGGACAAGCGTACTGACAGCGCAGCGTGTCATACTTCCTGAATGAAAAGTCAACTATAATATTAAACAAATATGAAGACGTTTAAACATCCATGACTTAAACACTTTATCCAGGATAAAAGCCAAATAGTATGAATACAGCTGGTAAAAGAAAAAGTGTTTGAATGCATACATGATTAACAGGTTTATGATATGCCCCGTCTACAACGAGTGGATCTGACTTTAATTATTAATTAATTAATTTTTTTTTTTTAAACTTAGTACTTTTTAATGCATGCAACATATGTAACATTAAACTGTCTGTGGCTCTTTTTCTGCTGTAACAAATTACATTTCCCCTCTGTGGGACTAATAAAGGTATTCTGATTCTGACATTCTGATCTTACATAAAGAATATCTTACAAAAGCATATTTTATTACTATGGCTCTAATATTTTCCGCAGCACTAACCAAATTGTTCTCTTTGTTTCCAAATCCTCACCTTCATTTGCCTGCCTTCAGTCTCCTTGACTACAAGTAGCTTGCTAAATGAGTGAATGAAGCGTTTTAGGTGAGCAGTAATCATCTTTTATTTTATTTCTTTGTCAGTTCCTTATCTGGCTTGTACAATCTGAAATAGCCGCTGTCACAAACAGCTACCATATCATTTTCTGTAATCCTTATCCTCTTTCACCTGTGTGGGGACATCAATGCTCAAACCACCAGTAATTGCTATACTGACGTTAAGCTTATAAGTATTTGAATGTGGCGTCCTCATATTTGCTTTACGCTCAAAGCCTTTTATACTTAAATCAAACCAGCGTGTCCTTGTTTGCCCCTACATTTTACCTCTATTTATGGTCAACTATCCATCTGGCTCATCCAGAGGCCTGTACTACGAAGCTGGTTCAACCTAACCTGGATATGTTTGAGTTAGCCGGTTGGCCTAATCCAAAACATACGCGCTCTCGCTAAACTGTACTACGACGCGGGTTATCAAGTGGATCGCTCAAGCCAGCCGTGTCCTATCTAGTTAGGTACGCGTTCACATGAAAGGGCTGGTATTTGGAGCATTCGACCAATCACAAAAATGGAGAAGCATACTGACAGCGCAGCGTCATACTTCCTGAATGAAAAGTCAACTATAATATTAGACATGAAGAAGTTAAACTTTAAACATCCATGACTTAAACACTTTATCCAGGATAAAAGCCACATAGCTGCACCTGCAAGGTGAATATACCACTGCTACGCTGACGACACCCAATTAATTCTGTCCTTTTCCCGCTCAGAGACCCAGGTCGCACGCATCTCTGCTTGTCTAGCTGACATCTCTCAGTGGATGTCTGCTCATCACCTCAAGCTCAACCTTGACAAGACTGAACTGCTCTTCCTTCCGGGAAAAGATTGTCCCACTCTTGACCTAACAATCAACATCGGCACCTCAGTTGTTTCCCCGACTCAGACTGCAAGGAATCTGGGTGTGATCCTAGATAACAAACTGTCCTTCACTGCAAACATTGCTGCTACAACCCGCTGCTGCAGATACACTCTTTACAACATCAGGAGGATAGGTCCCCAGCTGACTCAGAAAGCGACTCAGGTTCTAGTCCAGGCTCTCGTCATCTCACGCCTAGACTACTGCAACTCCCTCCTGGCTGGTCTACCTGCATGTGCCATCCGACCTCTGCAGCTCATCCAGAATGCAGCGGCTCGTCTGGTCTTCAACCTTCCTACATTTTCCCAGACCACTCCGCTCCTCCGCTCCCTTCACTGGCTTCCGGTAACTGCTAGAATCCACTTCAAGACACTGGTACTTGCTTACCATGCTGCGAATGGATCTGGCCCTTCGTACATCCAGGACATGGTTAAACCGTACACCCCAGCGCGTGCACTACGCTCTGCATCAGCCAAACGACTCGCTGCGCCCTCGCTGCGAGGGGGACCCAAGTTCCCATCAGCAAAAACACGTGGGTTTGCTATCCTGGCTCCAAGATGGTGGAATGAGCTCCCCATTGACATCAGGACAGCAGATAGCTTACACACCTTCCGGCGCAGACTGAAAACTCATCTCTTTCGACTCCACTTCGAGCGATAGAACTATTAACAAAGCACTTATATACTAATAAAGGACTGGCTTATCTAAAGCCAGTTGAGTAGCACTTGAAATGTTTGGCTCTATGAAACCTGATGTACTTATATGATTCTGTTTTCTTCAAGGTTGTGTCTTCCTGGTCGAATGTACTTATTGTAAGTCGCTTTGGATAAAAGCGTCAGCTAAATGCAATGTAATGTAATGAATACAGCTGGTAAAAGAAAAAGTGTTTGAATGCGTACATTAACAGGTTTATGATATCACTGCCCCGTCTAAAACACGAGTGGATCTGACTTTAATTACATTTGATTCGAGTGTTTCGTCAACTTAATGTGTTGCTTAAAATAATACTTCTGCATACAGTATGTGACACTGTGAGTGTTGCACGGCCAGATAGGGCTCAGCTGACTCAGATAAGGAAATATATGATACATTATGAAGTGATATGCCGCGGACTGTACTTGATGTTACTCTGATCCGGTTACTTATGTTGTGGCAGATATTTAAGTAAGCTTTCTTAACGCTAATGTTATAATAGTCAGATTGCTCTGAAGATGGAGGTGATATTCTATTAATGTTCACGTTCACACAGTCGGTGATTTTTGCCGGCCGTCTTTCCTGCAACGGCAGCTTTTCTGTATTTCCTTTCTCCTGTAATATGACGTGATCGCTTTAAACTCCGCACACTGAGCTCTGATTGGTCAGCAGTCGGTGCTTTCACTGAGTTGAGCTCTTAGCCTGCAACCTAACCTGCTCCGGAGCAGGGGGGTATACTATGAATCTAGTTCAACCTATCCTGGATATGTTTTGAGTTATCCGGTTGATTTAATCCAAAACATACATGCTCTCGCTAAACTTTCCTACAACGCTGGCTATCAACTCGTTCGCTCAAGCCAGCCGTGTCCTATCTAGTTAGGTGCGCGTTCACATAAAAGGGGTGGTATCTGGAGCATTCGACCAATCACAAACATGGACAAGCGTACTGACAGCACAGCGTCATACTTCCTGAATGAAAAGTCAACTATAATATTAGACATATGAAGAAGTTCAACTTTAAACATCCATGACTTAAACACTTTATCCAGGATAAAAGCCACATAGCTGCACCTGCAAGGTGAATACAGCTGGTAAAAGAAAACGTGTTTGAATGCGTACATTAACAGGTTTATGATATCACTGCCCCGTCCAAGACACGAGTGGATCTGACTTTAATTACATTTGACTCGAGTGTTTCGTCAACTTAATGTGTTGCTTAAAATAATACTTCTGCATACAGTATGTGACACTGTGAGTGTTGCACGGCCAGATACGGCTCAGCAGACTCAGATAAGGAAATATATGATACATTATGATGTGATATGAATGATAATGGGACACATCGACGTCTGCACTCACAGTGCCGCTGACTGTAGGCAACGTAATGTTACTTTGATCCGGTTACTTATGTTGTGGCAGATATTTAATTAAGCTTTCTTAACATAATAGTATAATAGTTATAATAGTCAGACTGCTCTGAAGATGGGAGGTGATGTTCTATTCATTTTCACGTTCACACAGTCGGTGATTTTGGCCGGCCGTCTTTCCTGCAACGGCAGTTTAAACTGTATTTCCTCCGCACACTGAGCTCTGATTGGTCAGCAGGCGTGGTGCTTTCGCTGAGTTTATCTCTTATCCTGGAACCTATCCGGCTTCGGAGCACAGACTAGGTTCCAGGATAAGTCACCATGGAGATCTAGCCCGCTAAAAAGTGAACCAGCTTCGTAGTACCAAAAATCCCAGAAGTTATCTTGCTAAACGAAAATCCTGCTTCGTAGTATACCCCCAGGTTAGCCGCACAGCATAAGTTACCATGGAGATCTAGCCTGCTAAAAAGAGAACCAGCGTCGTAGGACCGGAAACCCTGAGTTTTCCCTGAAGTTAGCCGGCTAAGCGAAAATCCTGCTTTGTAGTACAGGCCTCTGCTCCACCAATCCGAATGAAACAAAATGACAGCGTGAAAGATGAAGCCGCTCACTTTTCTTTGCGATAGTACAAGGCGTAGGTAGTTGGCAGACCCCCATCAGAGCCTGGCTCCCACCAGCATGTGAACGTCTCTTTTTCCGGAGAACGACATCTAGTCTGTGTGGGCTTCTCTGGTGGGCTGTAGCCTAAAGACAGACAGGACAAATACGAAAATGAAGTCAAACACTATAAGAGACAGATGGGAATTGTGTATACTAGACAAATCCACAGATAAACAACACTTTTACGTATCCCCTTCTAATTGTTCTGCTCTTGCTGCTTGCTTATAAGATACTAGTACTACTACATCCAAACACTTACTTTTTTCCTTTGCATGTGCTGTAAAAAACAGCATCAACAGCAAGAGGACTTCCATGACGCTCTTCATCATGGCACCACAACCCATTGGCTGTTGAGTTCAGAGAAAACAGAAAAACAAAGACAGTTGATGTGATGCCCCTGTGCGTTCATCTAGAGAGGGTGTGGCTGTGCTGTCTGTGCTGTATTGATTGCCTTGATTGTAGTAACTCAGGGCACCTGGGTCTGGTGCCCTGCAGCTATGTAAAGCCTCTCTGCTCCTCTCTGCTTTCTCTTCAGTTGCTTCACTTTGTGCACCTCAACACCCTCACACATACATGTCCATGCAACCCTCACCCTGCATTTACCACTGACGTCCACACCTCATACTTTACTTACTTTGCACTTAATTAATTTGGTTGATTTGAATTGTTTGTGTAAATAAACATCTTTTGCTAACCGTTGACATGGTGTGTCTCCTCTTTGTAGTGGCCTTTTGAGCCAGGTCATAACAGTTGAGTATAGGGAAACTCTCTGATCTGTGCTTTTGACAAACTCGTGACCCACAATGTTTGATGCCGTCTTCCACAACAGCGTCTTCCACAACATGCTTGCAAGATAAAGGACTGCCCGCTGTGGTTGGATGTTTGTCACACATCCTCATTGCAAATAAAGAAATAAGGAAAAAAAAAACATGTTGATTCAATAAAATACTGGATACATTTCTTCTGAGATCATTTATGCTTAGAAAACATTTCAGCAATGATATTTTTTTGCGAATATTACTGAATCCTACCAATCGAGATAACTTCCAAAACACCCATGTCTTTAACAGACATGATAACGATTGCAAAGTCACAAAATCTGGTTCCAGAACCGTAAATAATGTGATGAAGTGAAAGAAAATCTCCTCCAAATGTATGCGGTTTTACTAGGGATTAAAAAAACCATCATCTCTGTTTCTGTCTACCTCGACCAGCTGGCACATGCAGCGTGACTGATTGCATAACCCAACTTCAGGCTTTTGACTCATCGACAGAGACAAACACAGCGGGAGGCTGGTTTTCCCCGACTCCCGTTTGCATGACTAGGAAATCTGCAATTCTCTATACACGTGCAGAGAGTTCTCAATGAACCAATGGCAAGCAGGGAGGGAGATGATGCAGAGGGTAAACAGATAGGAGAGCTGATGCATTGGATGTAAGAAAGCCCTTCATCACTCAGTTGCTCTCCCTTTCTTCTGATTACTGATGATGAGAAAGTGTTGCTGTCACTTGATGAATTGACATTTTAAATTGAGAGACTTCTTGATTTCCAGCTAAGCTAAACATGCATGGTGAAATTCTCACACAAAGCCTCCAAAATCCTCTGCCTTCCCACACTCAGTCTGTCACGATATGAACCTCAGAGCCATCACATGACGAGCACTCAGAATAGCCAATGGCACCGATCACTCCCTTAATCAACATTACATATTACTACCATCTGCTCGGAGATACAGGAACTTTCCCTTCTGCAAACGCAACCATGAGTAATCCTCATTGAGAGCTGTGGTGGAGGAATGCATACATAGATGTTATGAACATATTTATGTTGTTTGTGTTGTACTGGCCTTGAAAATAAAATAATTCAAGATGCAAATTAGGGTTGCACTATGATCAGATTTATACTTTATGATTACGTGGCCTAAAAGTGTTCATGATATAATCTAATTTATAAATGAAAATAAAATAAAGCTCTGTCCAATAAAAAATGTTGGGATACTGTGAGAAGTAAATTATTTATAATTAAAATGGCAGGAAATTGTTTCCTAAAAGTATTTCCAAACAGAAATATTATGGGATTGTTTTTTTATTGAAGCCATGGGAAGTCGCACTTTCGTATGAAAAAGGTTTAGCTTGAAGGGACATAAAAAAACCTGAACTATACATTATTTTTCTAAGATTATCAATAATGGTCCGGTTTTATTCTTTAGTGGTAGCTTTGCAGGCAGCTCTTTAAGGCTGCACCCTTCATTGTTATCACATAGACTTTCAGCAAGGGACTTTTACCAACTCTTCGTTATGGTACTTTTTTCAATATCTCCCCTCTGATCTGATAATTGGCATTAAGGTTAAGGCACTGGATTAGCCACCTGCTGCATATAGACTTCTTACGTCCCAAATTGAATAAGCTGCTAAGCTGGGAAAGCCCTGGTTAACTGTGAGAAGCTCTTGCCTCACAGATAAATAATGGTCCATGTTTACCTTGTGCTTATAAACTGTATATCCATCCATGTTTATGGTCTTCATAGAGAGACAACTTATTGTTTCTGCTTCATTTATGTCACTTTGAGATCACAAGATACAATTACAGACACACAATTAAAGAATTATATATAGGAGCAAATATTATTTAACTACTTTTCTAAAAATGTCTCGGGAATAATCTCAGATGTGTACCTGCGTCATCTATTAATTCTCTACATTAAATGGCATACTACAACATAAACAAACCAGCCAGTCAGGTCAACTAGAGGCTAAAACCTCAATTCAGACTCATGAATATCAATCATTTACGATTTATGTTCAGGAGCTGCTTTTCCGTTTCAAAAGGGGAGGGGAGAACGTGTCAAATGACATGTTGAGGTGAAAATGTGAGCATTGAAGCAAGATGATCCCCTCCGGGCAGAGTTGTACTACTACCCACCTTCGCAAAGGTGATTAATTCATGCACTGAAACACACAGCTGAGCATCGCAGGAGCAGTCAGGTTTCTTAGAACCTATAGTCTTTCTTCATGGAGGTTAAAGTAAAACATTTGAAGATTTTATTTAAATATGGGTCTGTTAAGTTACCATTCATGTCATATGGCAATATTCCTAGGTAAACCACCATTTGTGGTTCGTTGGAAATGATATTCGAAACCACATGTACCGCTTACGCATACAGCGACGTGCAGTCAGGGGAGGCAGAGCCTCACCTGTCATACTCCAATGTAACGGAAAAACAACTAAAGAAAAACTAAATATGAATAATAATAAAATGTCTCCACTGATCTGTGTTGTAAATGTGATTTCTGTATGATTCCAATCGCTTTTTATAGTCAAAATCAGCAAATTGGCCGAGCTCCGCTACAACTACATGGGAGCGATGAGGAGTGAGGCAGGGACGAGCTCTGCCTCTCGTAAGCCCACAGTAACTTGCTGGAGCGCGGGCACTAATGTAGCGCGGGCACTTATTTTGTGAGCGTGCTCAAGCCAGTTACTGTGGGGTGAGGTGAGGCACAGATGAGATCTGCCTCACCTCAGAATGCGTCACCCCACAGAAACTGGCTGGAAAGCGGGCCCTAAGCGCATGCCTGCACCATCTCACTGTATGTCACCAATGTAATGTTTGTAGATCCCTTTATTACATTTATCCTCGCCATCCATAGTCTCTAAATAACTTATTTCACGTATATGATATTTAGGCTCGCTGGTCTCATCATACAACGGCAATGAAAAAAGCACCAGGGGAGGCAGCCATAACCTCTGCCGCACTGAAGGGGGCGCATGTGAGCCCACAGGTTCTTGTTGCTACTGTTATTCTACCCAGACGCAAACAACAAGCTAGACTTTTGAAACTAGAGGAAGATAAGGAGGACTTTTACAAAAATGTAATGGAGATTGTTGTCCAGAAGGATAGCATGGACTTCATCTTCAAGTCAAGGTACAGTAGGGCCTGGCTCATTTCGTGGCATCTGCAGGCAGTGGCAAGTCCTTCCGGCATATGCCACAGAGGCCACTACTCTGTAGTAGCTGTGGCAAGTACTTCCGGCATATGCCACAGATGCCACAACTTGCCGAGGCATCTGCCGCTGCTCAACGGGAGTTGCCACAAGATGCCAGAGTAAGAGAACGTTTACGGTAGCTGCCACTCGCCTTCCGTGGCAAATGCTGCTATTTAAACCCGTATTTATCGTGTAAAATGTCGCTGTTTTGGCATGACTTTATCGAACTGATCTGTACACAGGACTGATGATCTGTGCACAGGGTTGGGTTGTAACTGAATACATGTAACGGCGTTACGTAATCAGAATACAAAAACCAAGTAGCCTAACTGTATTCAGCTCGCGTTACATTTGAAAAACAACTAATCCGAATACAGTTACTTTCGTAAACCTGAAGTGAATACATGTTGGAATACTTATTGGAATTATTGGTGGAAAAGTTTCCTCACAAAATATATCCTAATATTCATTACCGGCAGAACTGTGTGCACAGCGCAGCAGCATGTTTGTGAGGCCCCGCCCCCGCACGCAGATGACAGAGAGATCTCTTTTTAAATATATTGAAAGTTAGAAACGGAGATGGTTCGATAAAACGTGCAAGATAACGTTTATGTAGCATTTCTTTATTGTCGAAATGATGACATTTCATAACTGGATCAAATCAAAGTGAATGGCCTGCTGCTGCTGAAGGCATGGGGCAAATATAAGTCCTTTGCCTAATTTATAAAGTAAACCTTAGCATCTCACTAGCAGTGGCAACTGCAATCAGTTACAGCTGCCCTAAGTCTGTAGCCAAGTCTAATAACACCAGTGTACACGTTGCTGTGTCAATACAGATATTTATTTGTTAATTATTTGTCTTTACTAGTCATACACCTGGTTTATCATAGCAAGCAGTGGAAACTCCCCTTAAGAAGCGACAATTGCCAAGGGCGTTGCAACCCTCACTCGCCAATATTTCATCATAAATATAGCACGTTTGTTTATTTTAGCAAACCATGCTCCAAGTAAAATTGAATAGAAATTATAATGTTTAAAAAAATAGAGATCGGACCATCAGTCCTGTGCACAGATCATCAGTCCTGTGTACAGATCAGTTCGATAAAGTCATGCCAAAACAGCGACATTTTACACGATAAATACGCATTTGCCACGGAAGGCGAGTGGCAGCTACCGTAAACGTTCTCTTACTCTGGCATCTTGTAGCAACTCCCGTTGAGCAGCGGCAGATGCCTCGGCAAGTTGTGGCATCTGTGGCATATGCCGGAAGGACTTGCCACAGCTACCACAGAGTAGCGGCCTCTGTGGCATATGCTGGAAGGACTTGCCACTGCCTGCAGATGCCACGAAATGCGCTTGCTGTCTCTCTCAAGGTAAGACCACAATTGTAATGAACATGGGATCTTACTAAGAAAGAACAATCCAATATTTAGATGTTGGGTATCCTTTTGTTGAACAGTCTGTTTAAAATGAATCGAAGCATCAGACTAAAAAAGCTTTTGAAAATAACCGAACATTTCGATTAAGGTCAAAATATAATATTTGTAAATCTGACTCTGAAAGAGTCAGTGCCTCACCAGCCATGAACCTCACCGCACGTCACTGCAGCGATATATGCCGCCAGAAAATAATTGAGATTGTTCAAAGAGAACAAAGTACACAATACCTCCTCAATGATTTACTGCAGGGTCAAATATTTCAGTTTTGTATTGATTAATGTTTACACAAAGTCGCATGAAATAAGTTAATAGTTCAGCTATATCAAAAAACTCATTTTGCTCAGTGCACTGTAAGCGCTCTTTTGTAACCACTTGCATTCATAAAAAAATAAAATAAAATAGCTTCAGTATTTCGACAAGGAAATTCTCAAGGCAAGTCTTTTCAAGTACAGGAACTATGGCTCTACAGTGACAATAGACGCACAGGAGGTTTGGCATTATGAAAATGCAGTGGGTGGCTGTAACAGTTCCTTGAGTATCTGTCATTTTATCAGAAGATACAGATAGTGTACACTGCATTTGTAAACGTGACCATGAACTAAAAGAATATGTCAAACAGATACTCAGAATCACTCGACCTGCTTTTATGTCAAAGCGTTGACATTTATTCCTGAGAAGACTAAACACTTCCCAGTAGCATACAAACCGGTTGGAGAGCCAAACCAACCCTTTCTAGGAATAATATTTTCCTTACAAGGACATTCAAGGGTGGAGGGCAACAGAAAAACAATACGTAGAACTTGAACTTGCTGCTCCAAAGGACAAGAAAAGTTGATTATGATGAGCCCAAGACTTTTGAACTATTGTCACCCTCAGGACAGGCTTAGGCTTAGTCACACTGACAAAAGCTACAGGTAGCATGATAATAATAAAAGATCCCAGTTTAAAATCATTTGATATGCTTCTGTTGCTCTGTACAATACAAGTTCCCCAGACAGTAGACTTCACTGTACTGGCAGGGTTCAAAATATACAGAGACTAAGCTTAAAGTCCAATAATGCAGTAGGCAGTACACATTATGGTTGTGCTTACTTACACAAACAGCCATGTTTATGTGTCTGCTGCATACATGAATAAACAGCTCCCACAGTTAAGGTTATGACAAGAATTTGACTCTCAACTTCATACGATAAACTATAAAAAAACAACACATGTTGTCGCCTATTTTGGTACTGTTCCAGTTATGGCATCACTTTTTTACTTCATTGTTGTGAATGCATGGCCGTGCAAATGGTACTTCCTCTATTGTCTTGCCCTAACTTTATCCTGTGCCCTCCTGTCTTTGATGCATTCACTCAGGAGTATTAAAATAAATGCTTCAAGGACAGCAGACAATACAGCCTACGCTATCATTCAGCATAAATTATGAACTGATATTGTAAGGCAAGAATTGGGTCACTATAATAGAGGAACAAACTAGGATACCTGTATTTATCGTGTGCCATACAGCAAGACACATGTGCATGTTTTAAAATGTGAAAAAGTTCTTATTTCTCCTGACACAGATGGGGTTCGAGGAATAGACCTGACCATGGGCGTAATTACATCATTATAATGATGTAATTACGCCCATCTGGTTTATCTTTATCAAATAGAGACATTGGGTGAAAAAGCAAAGCTGTGTGGGTACATGTGAAATGGAGAATGAATACTTGTTTTGTCACCTAGTTGAAAAAGGATTAAGGAGAGTGCATGAGTCAGTAACTGCCTTAAAAAAGAGCAGTACTCATAAGGTTGTGAAGAGAAGTTATTGAGCAAGCACTTAGCCAACTGAAAGTAAAAATATACCCTTTTTAACATGAACAAATCATTGGAATAGATAAGCACGCATTTTGAATTAAAGGCACAATAAATGTACTGATTTAAAAAGTATCCCTAATGGACTTTATGATTCATGTTTGACCTTAAAATTAAAGACCCAGTGCAGGACTAACCATGGAAAAAGCCAGTAAGCTGCATGCAGGCACAGTCCTAATCCAGTATTGAACTTGGTGCTGTAATGGCCGAGGGCCCTTTTCACCTTTCCCGACCAGCAGATCATGACCCTGGAAATCCCATTAAATGGCTGCCACACCATCCTCCTCCTCCTAGCTGAAGGCAACAACCTGCCTGTCGGCGTCAACCAGCTCATCCAGATCAACATGAAAGTATGCGGTAACTGATTTAGAGTTAAATTGTTTTAATGTAAAGTATAAAATATTAAGTATAACCCTTTTAGATTTACCCTACCAAAATCACTTAACTGACTCGCATGATCTGAAAACCTTAGCATCAAAGATCTAACAGTGCTTTTATCTTTATTTGAATTAATGTTTAACATTTGAATGGTGGACCTTTCACTCTATCAAGAGTTTGATCTTTCTTTCTTTTTTGTGTCTGTATGCTGACATAGTTTTATATTATTTTCGCATTGGCAGAGGTGGGAGAAGTATTCAGTTATTGTGCTTGAGTAAATAAAGAAGTACCAGAGTAGGAATACTCTGCTACAAGTAAAAGTCTTGCATTCAAAATGTTTCTCAAAAGTACAAAAGTATAAGCAGCAAAATATGCTTAAAGCACCAACAGTAAAAGTACTCATTATGCAGATTGGCTTATTCCAGATGAATTATTGATGCATTAATGTGTTTGTCAAAGCTGGTGCAGCTAGTTTTCATGACTTTGTATGCTGCAGGGTAGCTTGTGAATTTACTCCAGGTGTGACTTAAGTCTTATTTAAGTGTTGATTATATTTCATATCATTATTACAAATCAAAGTAACTAGGTATTAAATACATGTAGTGGAGTAAAAGTACACTATTTACCTCTGAATTGTAGTGGAGAAGTACAAAGTAGCACAACATTGAAATACTCAATTAAAGTACAAGTCTGTCAAAATTGCACTTGAGTGCAGTACTTGAGTAAATCTACTTAGTTACTTTCCACCACTGATGGGAACATCCAAACACAAAAACATGACCCTGACAGTCCATCATCTGAAACTAAACTCCACTGCCTCCCTATCTCTCTTCAGACCGATGCTAGAATCTGCCCTGAGAAGTAAATGCATTTCTTACCAGCAGCTGAGAGGTGTTTTAGTCTCGGTGCATTGGCCGTGGTGACTCCTCCACTGGCTCCCGCAGCAGCAGACTTACCGATTTGAGTAACTGGTTTACCGGGATGACAGCAGGCGTGGACACATGCATAACCGGCAGCTCAGCCGTCCGCCAGCGAAGAAATCCCCGCATCCTCGCCGAGGCTGTGATCCAGGGGGAGGGCGGGGCACAGTAGCCCAGCCCCACGTGCACACCCCGCCCCCAGCATTGGTTTCTGCAGAGCCGGGTGAGAGAGTTGCCCGAAGTAAAGGAGGGTGAGACCGGACAGACCGGCTGAAGGATCTCATACCAAGTTCCTAAAAGGCGTAACAGTTGACAACAAACGTAAACGTAAAGAAAGTGTGGGGAAAAAAAGATGAAGAAATTAAATAAGAATGAATATGGAAACAGAGCTGTGTAGTATTCCTACAGTGTGATTAAATGATATAAATTAAATTAAAGTCACATACATTTTGCTTTTAAAGGGCACAATTATATAAGAAAATCGAATTATATATATAACCATCTTGAATTGTTTCTGATAATTCTGAGATTTTCCAGTCAGTTAATTTGCTCTAAGAGTATGTTTTCAATGGTAAAAGTATTAGCAGATCTTTTTAAGGCGAGACACCCCAG
The DNA here is from genome assembly GCF_902827175.1 of Gymnodraco acuticeps. Lineage (NCBI taxonomy): Eukaryota > Metazoa > Chordata > Actinopteri > Perciformes > Bathydraconidae > Gymnodraco > Gymnodraco acuticeps. The sequence goes on from NW_022990358.1 coordinate 843,787, forward strand.
GTGAATAGGGTAATTTTTTTAACTTAAAGGTATCAGCTAGAAATGTCTCCAGTTAATTACTTACAATAAGGCAATTGTCTTTTGTATTACAAGTTTTCTGAAATAGCATGTTTAAATATGCAAATTTGCCATTATCTCATTAAATATGCACATATTTTAACACATTTCAGGAATCGAAATCTGAACTTTGGATATAGCCAGATTCAAAATTCTTGTTTCATTTTGTAGTCATATTAGTATCTAAGGCTTTTACAGAAGGGATGTGGGATATCTCTTTTTATCATTCCATAAATCAGAAAATACTGTCAACAGCCCTAAAATATCCATTTTCGCCATGTTTTTAGGTATACAATGTTGTATAATTCAGGCTATGAATTATATATGAACAAACCCTTCTGTAAAAGCCTTCATAATATTGATAGGAATATAACTGGAAGGTTTGGTGTATGTACGTACTACTGAAGTTGAAATTTCGAACTCAGAGTAGGAGAAAAAACTCATTTTGAGAAAACGACCTTTAAAGATTGCAGTGAGGCGCTAGCTAAACCCTCCTGTTCTTTGAATGACAGCTTGCGCATCGACGCACTCCGTTAAGGTATTTCATGTTCAGGGTCATTTTTTTTTTATAACCTTGCTTCGTGCAAGTGACAATTGTTGTCGTCTTCTCTGTGAACGTTTTTTTCGCCGTTCTTTTGGCATTTTGAGATTTCAATTTCTAGCTGAAAGCTAACCAGGAAGTGTTTTAGCACACCACGTGACGCATCTGAACGAATCACGTTGTCAGAAATTGACACCAGCCAATGAGATTTCGTTTCTTGGTTTCAGACCCCTTTGTGCTTTCACGATTGGTTGCTGATACAAAGGAAATGACCATATTTGGATCCGATGAGATTGTGCAGGAGAGACGGAGCTTTCCAGCGATATCTCTGTTGACACGGTGCACACAGCGTTCGCGGTACTTTATGTTACGTTAGAATGCTAACTTTTGGTGAATTTAGGAGAAATCTACAGACGCAAATAGACAAACTATAGTAAAATAAACACTTAAATGTGTATTTTGTACGTTTTCCTTCCAAAAGCCTGAAAGAAAACATGTTATGGAATCAAAATAGCACAAAATCTCAACATTTACCAGTACTTGAAAAACGATGTTTTTGCCTGCCGTGTCTCGCCTTAAATAAAATATAAATCTGAAAAAGGCTGCTTGCATAATCATTTAACCCCTAAATTCAACTTTGCTATAATGCAATAACAGCGCCAAATCTTTGGAGTAAGTAGCAGATTGGCAAACTATTTGGAGTGAATTTTGCTCGTTCTGCGGATTTGCTCCAGATTGCTCAGGTTTAGATGACGCTTTTGGACCGCAGGTTTCTAACAGTGCCAGCAATTCTCCATTCAATTGAGATCTGGACTTTGCTCTCGCCACTGTAATATGGGATTCGTTTTGTATCATAAAGATAAAGCAACACTTTTTCAGAATAAAGCAAAAACTATGAGTTTAAAAGAGAGAAAAAAACGGAGTCAAGCAAAATAAAATACATTTCAAAAATAAAACTATAAGTCTTTTTTTTTTGTTTTAACATAGGTTTTTGTTTTTGTTTAATTGTTTTTAAAGCACTAAATGGGTTGGCTCCTGCCGATATAGCTGAACTCCTCCAGCGCTACACCCCAGCCAGAGCTTTAAGGTCTGCTGACCAGCTGTTGCTGATAGTGCCCAAGACCAGGCTCAAAACCTGAGGGCACCGAGCCTTCGCAGCAGCTGGCCCTAGGCTCTGGAACACTCTGCCCCTCCATGTGAGGTCGGCCCAGACCCTATAAGGGTTTTTAAATCTACTCTTAAGACACACTTCTTCTCCCTGGCCTTCTAGTCAGAGCGGAGCATGACTCCTGACTTTTGTGTTTTTTATATATCTGTTGTAATTTATTGTCTTTTATTATGATTGTAGTAATGTGTTTTTATTACATGTACAGCACTTTGGCTCGACCAAAAATCGCTTTTAAATGTGCTTTATAAATAAAACTTGATCTGATTCGATTTGATTAGAGTCAGGCACACGAGTCCGTTTGAGTGTGTGCGCCGGTGTCTGAACGCTCACTCACTCACTGCTCGCTTTGTAGCTGACAACTGTCCCTGCTATAGGCTACTAGCTTGCATTGTTATCAGGCGCGCCGGATTCATTTTAGAAATGAGGGGGGGGGGGGGGGCAAAAAAGTGCGTGTGTATGGCTCATAGACGTATGGCCCAGCGCCATATAGAGAGAATCTCATTTGCTAATATAGAATGCTTATACAAGGACAGAGTTTTAAAATTGGCACACAATATTGTGAGTGTCCTGATGCACCCTCTTGCTTTGAACTGTTGCCATCCAGGCGGAGATATCGTCCCCCTCTGTTAAAAAAGAACAGATCTCGGCTGTCTTTCGTCCCACAAGCCATCAAACTCCTAAATAAATGATGGCTAGGACGAACTGTTTACCCAGCTGGTCTGGCCCTGTCCCCCCTATTTCACAAATGAGGGCCATAGGCCCCTTGTCATGTCTGCCGATATCTGGTTTTCTTATGTCTGTTTGTTTTAATCTGTGTCTATGTTGTTGTCAGTGACACATTGTCTTATCTTTTTAAATGCCTTTGTGATGTGCTGCAACCCATTTTCCCCTCGGGGACAAATAAAACGAATACATACATTTCCATGCACAAAACCTGCATACCCAAAAACCATAACAAGGTCATCTTGATCTTAAATCAAACAGAACAACATTTTAATGTATCATTTGTAATCCAGACGGATCTAGTAATTCAGATACAGACAGAATTACTGTTAAACATTAATAAATAAATACCATCTCTCTATCTGAGTGTGTGCTTTGTTTCGTGTTGCCCATTGTTTGTTAAACCACAGAACCCCAAGCCTACTTAAACAGATTTACAACTCTTGCACAATGCACAGTACAAAATAAAGTCGGCCTAGTGAGTGTGTGTATCCTGTGGGATCCTGATTTTCTTTGCAAAACAATCAAACCCACTAGGACAGTATACATGCTGCTACCATGGTGACTTTGCACTCTATGTATGAACAAAGATTGTAAAACACTTTGTGACAATTATAGCGAAGTGACCTGATAAAAACAGTGTGTATCCTTTCAAAGGTTCCGCTTACTGAGCTGTAAAAATAGCAACATGTTTGCAGTATTTGACATCCTTCTCTCTCTCAGGAATCAGGATACAGAATGAGACAGAGAAATATCCTTTTTACGGATCTTTAGAGTATATGATTATTGACCCTGAATCTAGCTTCCTTTTTTACTTGTATTCATTTACAAGATGGGGACTGAGCAAATTGAATTTCCTGGAAACTGGTAACGGTATGGAAAGTATATGTGTACTTGGCATTAAAATTACAAAATGTAATAATTATTTATGTTAAGTAAAGCATTGAGATATTGAAAACCCTATTGGTCTCTGTCAAACAGTAGTGAAGAATAACAAACTAAAAGTAAAATAACCATACTGAAAATGTCTCCATACCAATTAAGAGGCTGCACAGTATTATCATAAAAGTGAACAAAGTATTACAAGTAAAATATTAGACATGATATATATCAGGTATCCTTGGCTTTTATTGAATAATTAGATAGCATTATTATATTTAATAGCAATGATTGGATAAACTATTACTATAATATTCGACAATGTTTCATATTTGATCAGATCATGACATTGTAAAGTAACTATACATGTCAAATAAATATAGAGGCAAAATACAACATATCTCTCTGAATTAGAAGTCTAATGTTGCATGAAAGGTTATCACGTCGTAGTACAACCAACTCAAATGTGTACTAAAGTAAGTTACACTAAGGGATTTTCTACTATCATAATAAAAGCAATATGAGTTCAATATCTTATTATTGTGAAACAGTCTTCTTCTGAAATATACCAGTGATTTGTGGTAAATAAAACCCTCTTTTATGTTTTATTTTAAGAAGAAAAAGGAAACCTATTTATGTTGATTTTGTTAAAGGGGCTTGCTTGTTACAACCATTGGTGCATGTTTACATTATTGCAGAGTATTTTGACTGAGTGGATGATTGTGCCGAGAGTGGCTTAGAAAATCCCCGGCCCTCCCCTTTCAGCTCTACTTAGGAGCAATAATGTTATATAATATGACCATCTGCTCTTCACGTTGGTTTAAAAGTCCCATAATGTGACATAGCCATGGTGAATGCCAGTAAACACATGAATCAGGTGATGGATGTAGAACATTTCACAATACATTTTCATTTTGAATTCCATTTAAATTTATAATTGTTTTCCTTTTGTTTACGTGGCAAAGGATGCTTTTGATATTTTGGTGTGATAGCTTGCTTGCCTGTGCCTGCTCTTATGATGCTGGGCTGGTGCAAAAGAAAAGGACTGAGGCACAAGCTGCAGTCACAGATGAAGGACTGACGTAAACCTATCCTCTTCTTAGAAATAAAACACTACACTGGAATGTGTCACTGTTTGTGTGTCCATGTGACAGAAGCTCTCACAATCACTGGACATCTGCTCTCAGACTGCAGAGCCAACCCGTTAGAAACGATAGGAAATCACGACTATGTAGTGACATCTAGCGGTGCTTTCTGGAACTGTTTGGATAAAGAAATCCACTGTGTTTATGTAGTCTTCTAGAATTTCATTAGTATGCCATCTAGGCGGCAGCATAGAACCAGTGTTACTCATGAAATGTAATTTTAGAAGCAAACAACATTACATTAGATGTTAGTGAGCTGTGAATGAATAATACATGAACGACAAAGAGGCTTTTACATGTGATGATGTCCAAGTATTACTAAAACAATATAAACAAAGAGTTTTCTTTCAAATTAATGTGTAAGATTTTAACCTGAGCCTGAATGTTAATTGTAAATAGGAACTCTTTCATACCCTCTTTTTTTGTACTCAATCAAGAAACAAATTGATAAAATAAATAAATAAATAATGAATTAACATACTGGCCCATGTGGTAATCAAAGCCTTACCCATCAACATCAATCAATACAAAACAACAACATACAAATAAGTAGGCTACATAATACATGAACCAAAATTATTACAAGAACAATACTCATTAACCGTCTCACTGTAGTATGTTTGTTCATCATTGTTATAGTCCTTATGGATTAAATGTATATGAAATTAGATATGTCTTTGTACTATAAATCTATATTTTTGATGCATTTAACATACAGTATACTACACTTACTTCAATATAAACCTATTTTAATCAGTTTTACATCCTCATTTTCAGTCACTTATTTGTATACAATATTATGAATGCTGATCTACATAAAACTAGAGTTTATTTAATTTTGCACGTTGACTCCTTAACTTCAATTTTCTTCATCGACCTAAATTCATGATGGGGATCACTAGTTTTATCTAATCTGTTTGTTTCTGATTGGCTGTTTTTTGCACAAGACCCGCCCCTGACAGGAACGCGCTCAGGGCTGAGTGGTAAAGACCAGAGGGACGTAACCACCATTATCAGAGTTGTCAGCTGGAAATGCAACGTTATATATTTTATTTAAAAAATAAACAACACAATGTTAAACTTAGTTACTTTGAAAGGCACAGCCTAACACACCCTGAAAAAAGGGAAAAAACACACACACTCCAGTTCCACGCCCTCTGCATATTTAATTGGCCGTTGAGGAGCTTTGAGGAATTCACGTCCCGTCTGATTGGTCAATGTTGACAGCAATAGCGTCTATTCGGCACACTATTGGCTGAGCTGTTAGGAGGAAGTCAAGTGTCAAAACGATTCGGGGGATAAGCTCGGAGTTGACAAAAGCGATCTGTCTCAGTTGAAACATTTTGGACACAGTTTTTTTTAATTTCCAGGTTGTGTCCTGGATACGGACCACACTGGGAGGATTACGTTATCCGGCTGCCAACCTAATTTCTCCGTGCTGTGCCAAGGACAAGGTCTCACCGTGGACTTAACCACCACCAGACGGCAGAGAGAGCAAAGTGGGACTTTATTGTTTAAGGCTAGCTAGCTAGCTTTGCCAAGCGGCTTGTTTTTGTGTGTATAGCGTGGACCGCAGGCTATATGGCTGCGAATTACGAGCCGATATATGGACTATCAGAAGATGAGGTAAGCCTTAATCTCAACAAAGCTTTGTTATGTAGACACCAGTCATGAGTAGGTGTCTCACTGCCGTAAATAGCTTACACCAACGCTAGCCGTTAGTCAAGCTAACAAGCCCTCTCCCACATTCCATAGTAATGTTCAGGCAGCTGTCAGTTTCCTGCCTCCATGCCTGCGTGTCCACTAGTTTACTCTTTTTAGAAACAGATGCACCCCTTTGCCTTCACAGCATTGACATCAAACCGACTGAGTTTAACAGTCTCACAATGCCCTGTATTTCAATTATTGTCTGCACGACTTGCAGCTCCACAGTGATATTGTGAAGCCCAGATGCGAGGGGCATGTCAAGCTGAAGCACTCTGTCTGATTTAAACACCGCCTTTTGTCAGTGATCACAGCTGTTTGATGGTGAGCTGACCGCTAAACGAGTTTAAAGCGGAGGCATGTACATTACGTCTTGCCCTGTCAACTGAGGTCGATATTTGCTTTAGTGATGAACTCTGTCATTTTAGACATACAGATGTACATCAATAACGTAGTGTAACGTAAATACGATGATGAAAATGTTGTTTTACATAGGAGCACGATAGTGATGAATAAAATCCTCTCTCTAACAGACAGATCAGTCAACTACCTGTCAGAAATAGCAAGGATTGATGATTAACAATCATATGTGTATCCATGGTTCTAGAAAACAAAATTAGGGGCTTGACTCAGATCTTTAAGTTTGTCAACAATGGACCAATCTGTCACTATTATAGCAGGATGCTGGCAACATTTGCATGTGGCGTTGTTATGCCCATCTATGGAAATATGTCTCTGATGCCATATATCTAAATAATCCGAAACTCAATTGTATTTATATAGCACCTTTCAGTACGCGACAAAGTGCTCTACAACATAAAAACAAAATACATTTAAGAATAAATACAGCATAAACACATTATTAAATGGCATTTAAAAACAGGCATAAAAAGCAAAGATAATGAAATAAATCAATCAACACAGCAGGTACATAAAACATGAATAAAAGGCATACTGCAGTGTGAGTATGAACCATAGACTGGTATGAACAGCTCAATTAAAAGCAGCGGCAAATAGATATGTTTTCAGTCTGGTTTTGAAAATAGGAAGTGTTTCAGCGGACGTGCACGATTCGGGCAGTTTGCTCCAGATTGTCGGGGCATAATAGCTAACTTTTAGGATTAGGTAGAATACCAGGTAATGATAAACGTTATTTCACAGGCTATCAATCTAACCCAGCCAGTGTGTGATTGTGTTTTTTTACGTGGTTCACTTGAATAGCTTATTGACTCCCTGTCTGTCAGTCATTACCGGAGAAGAATGCCAGTAAAAACTCCCCACATGGCAACACTGGCTATTTTTGGTTAATATTCACCGTATTGCAGGTATTACATCACCTCATGTGATCTCCACTTGTAATGGCCTACATACCCAAGATGCTGCACTTCTTAAATCTTTATAACTCCTTCTCAGGCAAACATTCAGATATGCTGCAAGACCACGGTAACAGGTAACAGCTGGGTTGGGTCTGCCCCCCTTCCTCATTCCTTCCTTTGCTCCTTTCACTAAGCACTTGTAATATAACCACATTTGCTGTAAGGCTTTATGTAAAAATAATGATATATTTTCAGAATACCCACACAAAGCAGTGTCAGGTCTCCTATTAAGACCCCAATTCTAATTGCAGTCAAGTAATTAGTTTGTTAATCTGTGAACCAACCATACAGCATTAAAGTGGTTTATCTCAATGTACAATTTCTTCTGCAGGAGTTGCTTTTGGAATTAGATTTATAGAAACTGATGAACTACAATATTATCATGTTTTGCTATAAAATGTGTCAATATAGCTTCTGTTTTGTCATGTACCAGAACTCATTCCATTTCTCGGTCAGGGTTATTGACTTTATCTCGCAGGTTCACATATGTGTGTGGGTTGATATAGTGCTTGGCAATAATTCAAAAGAATCATTTATTGCCGTTCAATTGAATTGTATCAAGATGTAATCTTATACCGGATACACAATTAAATTATCTGAGTTGATGTTGCAACCACAGATTAACTCAAATTTGTCGGAAAATGTAATGAAATAGTTAAAGGGAAAATGATTTTAATATGTTGTTTTTAAATCACACTTAAAACGAACTTTACATACTGTGAACATACGGACATTTAAAAAATGTATTTCTTCTTGATAATTTCACTTGAAACTTGTGTTCATTTTACCCTCACATTCTTAATTAATCGCGAAAATACTAATTTATACTATTGTTGATTTTACACAGGAGTTTACAACAATAGGCATTACCATGTGGTTATTTTGTGTGGACTATTTATTTATATATAGAAGAAAACATACTATATTGTTATCGAGACATAGTATACAATAGTATGTGATAGAAGAATGGTACCATGTTGCCAATTACGAGCTTGGGTTATTGTATCGTTTTTCTATTAATTTGATTTGATGTTTTTGTCCATATTTCTTTTTCTTCCGCAGAATGAAACGAGAGTGCTGCGGGTTAAGGTCATTGCAGGAATGGATCTGGCGAAGAAAGACATCATCGGAGCCAGGTGAGCATCACAAGGCACACCAGAAGATGCTGTTTTTCAGAGGGTCCTTAGCATTATGTCATCATTGTGTACTCGACATGTAGGCCTGGTCAGTGCTTCAGATCAGGTACACTGCCCCTCATATTGCACCTCTTTTGTCAATGTATATGTTTTAATATGTTTGCTGCTGTTTGGCTCTCTAAAGCTCACATATGTATTGTTATTTTGATAACTGTTTTTTAACATACAATGTTTATGTGAGGAAAAGCAAATGAATGTCAATGAATATAGCATCCTGCCATTTGAGGAACTCCTTTAGTCTTTTCATCCTTGGCCAGCAGAGTGTTTACACTTCCTTACAAAGACCAAGTTTGAATCAATCATTACCTACCTGCCTCTCCTATTCTCATTAGTCATAACCCACCTTTATGATAGTTAAAGCAAATAATTGAGTAATAATAATACACCCCCACGTGCTTTCTTACATGTAGGAAGACATGTTTAACTTACACCTTTGTTGGTTTTGAATGCTCATCAAGGGCCCTTTCTTCTTTTGTTGTCAGACCTTCTTTCTTACTGTGCGATTCTGTGATGATGAGTAACTCTTATCCCAACTTTTATGCAATGTTACATAATATCCCTCTGTGGAGTTGTATTTTAAATCTTTTTTGTGTTCTTTCGCATGGAGTGCTGTGACTTCTTCCCTGTAAATGTAAATGACCCACCGTTAGTTGCTGTTAAATCAGTTATAATTCTATTTGTGTGCTTTTAGTCTAGGCCAGAGGCATCATTATTGGTTTTGCTGAAATGACTGATCCATTCATGGACTTGCTACAGTCAGAATGACCAACCATCTTTTCTGTTTTGCCTTCAGGAAGTCATTAAGGAGAAGGAAAGTCAATAAGGAAAGTTATTTTCAAAGGCACATTCAGTGACATATTGTTTCAATTCAATTCAATTCAAAAAATAAAATACTTGGGTATCTGGCTTGATGACTGTCTCACTTTTAAACTTCATGTCAATAACCTGCTTAAAAAGCTGAGGGTTCGGCTAGGTTTCTTTTACAGAAATAAGTCCTGTTTCTCGCTTGAGGCCAGGAAAAGGCTAGTCACTGTGACCTTTTTACCTGTGCTGGATTATGGTGATTTGTTATATATGAATGCACCTGCCAATTACCTGAGCAAGTTAGATGCTGCGTATCACAGTGCACTGAGATTTTTGACAAATTGTAAAGCACTTACGCATCACTGTACCCTGTATACCAAGGCGGTTTTGCCATCACTTACTGTACGGAGGCTCAGTCACTGGTACTTTTTCATTTACAAAGCCATGTTGGATAAACTACCATCTTATATCTGCTCCCTGATCTCTCTGCGAATTGAAAGTACTTGCCTGAGATCGCATGCTGTGGTTTTATTAAATGTGCCAAGTGCTAGGACTGTCTTAGGGAAGAAAGCTTTTAGATGTGCAGCTCCACTAACATGGAACAGTCTGCAAAAAGAATGGAAAATTACCAAGCTAGTACCACTACATGTTTTTAAAGCTCGGTTGGATGCTACAAAATCAGATGCTGTTGGTACCTGTACATGTGGTTAAATATGTAAATTGTAATCCCTGTACATCTTTCTGTATGATGTCCTTTTGTTGTTCTGTTGTTTATGTTTTTATGTCTTCTTGTGGAACCTACTGCTGCAGGTCTCCCTTGAAAAAGAGATCATTGATCTCAATGGGATTTTACCTGGATAAATAAAGGTTTTGAATTGAATTGAAGGAAGTAAAAAGGAACTCACCTTGTGGTATAACCGGCAAGAGAGAAAGCCTTTGAGCTCCAGACTGTTTCAGAAATAATCCTTGATAATCCATGATATGGCGTTTCATCACGGCAGTATTTAGTTTAGACAGTAGCTGCCGGGTCCCGCATGAGCTCAGACCCCTCCTTTTTTATTTTTGATCAATTTTCATTTTTTGTACAGCTTTATACCCCAAAATCAGCACTTTTGAAACAGGAAGTGAAATAGAGGGATATGAGGCGTGGCTAGAATGGGTGATCTGTTTGGTATTTTGAGCAAAACACTTCATAGACATGTTTTTTATATATTTTTATATATCTGAGACTTATGCTATAAAAATAGCATGATAGGTGCACTTTAATGTCTGCTTTTTTTTCATATTCATTCTCAACAACTTGAAGAAAATTCTCAGATGCCTGAACTGAGTCGGATTTTCTTTTACAATGGTCCACTCTAATACCTACTGTAAAATTGTTTTTGCATGAAGTATTTTCATTTTTTTGTTCTGCTGGTAAACGGCAAGCTTGATGAAAAAAAAACACCCATTTGGATCAAAGCTGTACTCGTGCCATCAGAATTAAATTATTCCTCCCGAGATACAGTAATGGTGAAATAATACAATTGGTATCGGGCTGAAATCCCCATGACTAGTCTAAAGCCTCATCTCAATGTGAACACGGTCAGTACTGGGGTTTACAGTCATGCATTGTATCTGAGCCATGAGAGAGCGGACAGTGTGGGAGACTGAGCCTGACAGTTTAGCGCTGTGAGACTGCTACTCTTGTTAGCATCCTGATGCCCTGCTGGCAGGACAGCGCCGTGTCGCTCAGGAGAAATGTGAAGTGTAATGAAGAAGCAGTGAATGAGGTCTGGATGTGTAGCTCCTGGCTGCTTACCACGGGAGACAGTGCTGACTTGGCAGTCTGTCCCCTCATAAGAGGCTCAAACAGTGCTGGCTTGTTTCCTTTCCTCCTCTTTCTTTGCTTCAAACTCGTTCCTGTTGCTGCTTCTTTGATCCATTGTGTTCTGCCCGGTTATTTTGCCCTAAGTGAAACACCCTGAGGTTTTGTTTTTGTTCTCCTAAGGTGTTGATAGAAACTCTCGAAAAACTTTCATGCAATCAAACAACAAGTGGACCTAGCTACCGTTTAAATCCAGCGACCCATGCACGCTTTCATCTCTGTGTTGACTTGAAGTAGCCGGTCTCCTTCAGCAGGATTTCTGTTGAAAGAGGGAAGGAGACAAGAAGGAGTCTCAGTGCTGCCGAGATACAGTAGGCCCATTGTTTTTAGCTTAGTCACAGCACATCAACAGAAACAATCAGTACGAAGCTGTGGGGTTACTGGAAGACGTTAATGACCAATCAAGCAACAGCAGTTTTGCTCAGGCTGCATTCGCTGTTCATTTTTCATATTTCCCATCCCTTGTGCCCTTTTACTTTTGAGCCTTCTACTTCCCTTGAAAATATGGGCTGCACACTTAATGGCAGGCCAAATCTAATTTTGCAAATATTAATACCCAAATTGTATCCCTGGAAACGGATTATGGCTAATCAGATCTAAAAGGCATTCATAAATGGCTTGAAATGCGATTCAAATCAGATTCTACCTTGCGTGTTGAGTCTAGCCACTGCAATCAAAATGTCATTTTCTTCTTGGGCAAAAGAGAGATTTGGTGTCATCATCTCAGAAGAGTGAACGTTAGATATTGTGTTGGTGTAAAGAATTGTATGTCTCCATTCTTCATGTAGCCTGCAGCATGATGTTTTACTGTGTCCTGAAATAACTTGTATGTAACAGATGGTGAACACATTGATTTAAGTTATTTCAGGAAACACAGCTCGGGAGCAGAAAATGTAAAGGAACCAGAAGCGTTATGGGAAATCTTTGACCCTTCTTGAAGCCGATGATCAATGAGTCAATTATTTGTTGAGAACATTTATCAGCTAATCTTTGGATCACAGATTAGTCATTTACGTAATATTTATCAGTCAAAATTCAATTTGATGCTGTAATAATAATATAATGCAGCTCTAGGATATTGTGATGGGCATTGTTTTCTAACATTTTTATAGACAGTAATATACGATTAAACATAAATCAAAACGCACCTTTCAGCTTTTAATTTGTTTAAGATTATGTGATTAATATTTTGAGCATTTTCTTTGCTTTGATCATTTTAATTTGTGTATCATGGAACGCTATAAATAAATAAATGTATCTTTATTATTTATCTGCGCATCAAGAAAGTAATGAAAATAATCTTTAGTTTAAGCTCTACTCTAAAGTCAGATACTGCATTATAATCAAAATGTGCACTTTGTGGTAGAATGATCTATTCAGATATTTTCTGTTGCCTACAATAAAATACTTCTAAAATGCGACGACAATACAGAATCATGTGTACAAACTCTTGAGCCTTATCTCAAAATACCCGAATGGAAGCAGTTTTTTCTTGCTGGTGTGTTGATGGCAGGCTCAGGTTTCAGGTCTGGGAACAGGCAGAGTGTGAGAGTGTAGCCTAACAATGTGAGCTCTGGAACTTGCAGATAATATGATGATAAAACCTCAGATGAGGCACACTAGGCTTTACACACACACTGATTTTTCCATTCAAGACCAAACGGTGTGTTTTAATGGTAAAAACTATGGAAAAAGTCCAGGTATTTAAGGTTGCCACTTAATGTTTGGTCAAGTTCTTACTTCTTACTCAGATAATAACCGATTTAAATCATAATTGTTTAAGTTTTGTGTATTATAAGATTTTTCTTGAAAGAAATTGGAAAATGATTGTTTTGATATGGAAATGTATCTTGTCAGCAATGCTAACATATGTGAGATATTATTTGATAAATACTCGTATGACTGTGAGGAGAAGATGTGTACCTTTTTGAATTTGCTCAAGCTGTTAAAAAGGGAGAACAGTGAAAAGCTCAAGATCATATCATATTTTTTCACTCCACTGACTTTGTAACATTTCCTTTTTTTTTTTGTCGGCAGCGATCCCTACGTCAAACTATCGCTGTACGTTGCGGATGAAAACAAAGAGCTAGCCCTAATCCAGACAAAAACCATTAAAAGGTAAGTCCTAAGGTAGAAATGCCTCTGGAGCATGTATTATGAGTTTCAGACCTTTTCTCCTCCCACACCTGCACTACTCATTTACCATGCAGCCACTTGAATGTGGCTTTGTTTACTCCCATTTTAAGTCAGTGTTGAGATCACGAGACCTTCCCAACCCCAACACGACTACCACACTTCCTTCAAATCAAGGCAATCACATCATCTTTGAGGTCGTTAACCACAGGAAGGCACCAGAAGGCAGTGCTTCCTTTTCTGCGCAGTACAGTGTTAAAGGCGAGCCCTTTTCCCCCCCAGTGGCCTATTTTGGGGAGGAAATCTATTCACAGCAGGGGGAGCTATTACTTGCTATTTGTGTAAAGTACATTCAGATGATATTTTAAGGTTAAAGTGGGCTGTGATTTCATATATTCCTTGCTCACGTTGTGGAATGCTCTGGTCTATACGATTACAAATGTCTATAGATCACATATTGTTCTCATGTAATGCAGAATCTTATTCTACCGTACCTGTTATATAATACATGTGGGGTGCAACACTGTTATGTATCCTGACTTAGCTTCTTATATCTTTTATGAATGGCTCCTTTCTTGGTTGTTTAGGTTAGCTACATGTAGCTGCCAGCCAACCCTCTGCTGCAGTCGGCAGCTCGGGCCTCCATGCAGGCACACATATGCTGCCAGTGGCCATGGTTGCCTTACTGGATAAAAATAGCTGACAATGCACTGCTATGTGGAGCAGAAAATGAAGCATCCCCGCTCAGCTCTTCCATGGGCTCTATGTGTCTTTAAGTGGGACACCTTTGATGGCATCTTTGTCATTGGAGAATATGGCTTGTGGCAGGATGGCATGACAAATAATGATACATGAATAGCCACGCTTGACCTACATCAGTGCCTAATGACAATGATTGATTTTTGGTATACTTTTCTGGAATTCCTCATTATTTCATCGTTGACTTTATGGCTTTTCGTCAAAGGGCAGTGGGTTCATTTGTAATTCTGCTATCTCTGCAGTTGTTTTAACAGAGATGTTATTTTATCACTGCCGTAAAAGGTTGTAAAGTGTTTATTATTCAGACTTGCTTGTAAAATGAAGGCTTCATTGACATTCTAGTGTTAAGTCATTGCAATCAACAATGGCATTTTAATGAGAAGTGTCACATAGTTCTGAGTCCAATACATTCAAATGTGTGAGGCAGAAGGGGAGTCTGTGCATCTCCTTACTGAGCTGATCCATCCAGAAAGTGGATGATAATCCTCATGGTTGTTAATCTAGGGACTAATGCCAGTCACCGGGTCATGTTAGCTACAAACCTGCTCTAACAACGTAAAAGGATTATTGACGCAAGTTAGATATGTTTTGTAAGTCTGTTTTTGTTTTCTGTGTAACTAATGATGTTGTTACCTGTGCTTTAATAACCCTATCTTTACTTTGTTTTTCAGACCCTCAACCCAAAATGGAACGAGGAATTCTACTTCAGAGTGAGTTCAGGTTTTAAACTCTTTGGGGTGAATTCATAAAAGGGTTGTGCTGAACAAATAAGGCAAAAGTCCAAGTGTATAATGCAACCCACCCTGCACTGCCAAGCAAAGAGCATCTTTCTGCACCTGATCAATAAGGAAAATATATATATTTTGGTGTAAAATTGGTCTATCTATACTAATGAATCTTTTTGCAGATACAGTCCAATTCACAAATACTAGCACTACTAGACTCACACAGTTATAAAGTCTAACAAGAGTCGATCGTAACTAAAGCACATTTATAACGGGTGTCCGCTTAGTTTAAATTATTTTGGCATGCAGTAACTGGAAGCTGTGAGTTGTGTCATGAAAAAATATATAAAAAATTGTTTTCTTAGCCTATATAAATAAATATATAAATCCCTTCCTCATTAGCTAAATGCACTCTGGCTCAGGCTTACTCTCACCCTTATAACGATGCATTGGCCTAGAGCACATTGATACCTTTCAAACATTGAGACAGGCAGATGGCGATGCAATTTATGGTACCATCAGTGCAGCAATCCATTCTTTTATGATTTCGCCCCTCACTGTGCTTCATTATGTGTCAGATTCCCCCTCTTCCCGGTACTCTCCACTACGATAGTCTGGCATTGCACTTGTTTACTCTAGAGTGGTAGTGTTAGAGTTGTAAATCTTTGGTTGCAGTTTAACTGACACTGTAATCATTCTGAGAGTACTGGACTTTGGATGTGTATGATTACTCCTCGCTATTTATGAAAGAATGATAGTTTAGTCCTGTGCTACATCATTTAAAGATTGACTATCTTCTAGTTAAAGTAATCACGAGTTATTGTGATTCAAAAGCAAGCACCCAGTTGCTCTCAAAGTGTTTGTATGTATCTGCTTTAGCTCGATAACCACTGGATGGCTGCTGTATAATCACTGTTTTGTTGCCAACACAGGTGTGTCCGCAGAATCACAGGCTACTCTTTGAGGTGTTTGATGAAAACCGATTGGTAAGCTTCACACTACATAACCTGTTCCCCTTCACTCCCTCTGTTGCATATATAACATATCATTTTTTAATTTCAGTCTGTTATGTTTTGACAGATTTTGATAAGATTTATTTCCAGCCACAGCAAAACCTCATGACTCTTTTGAATTGTCTTCATGCAATTTGTTTCCCACTTATTTTCTCTAGCATCTCGCTCCACTTTCGTTGGTGATAATGGGGTTCTGCAGTTTAACTTCTTAATAGTTCAGTGTCAATTATGCCAATACATTTTGTTGTGTCAGAAATGAAATGGGAAGATTTCATGGGATGTTTTATTAATTAATCATAGAAATCCTTGATCCAATTGTATTGACCTTGTCTTCACCCTTTGTCGTCACACATTTTAATCTCGTGAAAAATATTGCTATATTTGATATCGTAGGATTTCAACAACAGTTTAGGTCAGAAAACTGAATAAAACCAATACACTGCAGTACACATGTAAGAAACATGGACATAGACAGTGTGCAGTCTGTGTATCTTGTAGTTGTATTGCTCTAATTTAACAGAGTTGTGGTCCACTAACAACTCCTACATTCCCCTTATGTCAAATCTCTCCAATTTCCACCACTTACTAGAACACTGATTTCCTTCACTTGTTAAATTAAGCCTGTTGTGGGCTCTCAGTTGCCATGACAACTAGATTAGGGGGTTTAGGGCTGCAGTAATATTTGTTTATTATGGATTCACAGTAACTCTAGAGTCTGTGTTCTCAGTTTGATGTCTGATAAAACAAACAGCGGATGCAGCCCAACATAGTGTTGATGTTCTTGGCTGGATGGAGCACATTCTGTCTGGGCCTCGCAGGCTAACATCTTTGTGCACGGAGTACCGATGTGGGAGGTCGAAAGATTTCAGCTTCTGATTTGAGTTTTTTTTGTTATTTTCCTGATAACTGATAACTCAATAAAGTGAAGATACATTATATGATTAAATCCCATACAGTCATTTGAATGTACTTTAAGTGATAAAATCAGTGCACACACTAGTGTTGAGTCTGATGGACGGGATTTGCTTATTGTTCAGTCTGCAGGGAAGAAGGCAGCTTTATTTTTGTCCTCAGTACAGTGGGAGCTCTCAGCTGCTGTATAGAAGAGGAAGACACAGCACAGCACTAGGTGTCTCAAGCCCAGTCCTCTCCTTATATGTCTGAGGAGCCGCTTTTGTGTCTATCTCAAGGTGCATGCCAAGGCAGCTCCTCCACCGCTGGCCAGTATTTGTTTCAAGGGGCTGCTTGTCTCTTGGATCCATTACATTTACGCATGTTTAATTCTCTGGAAAGATTCATTGTTTGACTAAGCATTCTGTATGAGATACTAATGCTGTAAATACCCTCAACTAATGTAAGTGCCTACAAAATATGGGAGAACTACATATCAAGCTGACAGCTAACATGGAATGTAACAGATATGTTGAATAGACCTCCAATACATTGTGGTGCTTTGTTTGAAGCAGACGTGTTACGTCATTTGGCAAGCTGGGCTTGCTGCCATTGGACCACACATTGGCATTTTGTTTCTTTATACAGAACACTCTCCATAACATTTCACACACACATTTATTGACTGTGCCTAACACTGTAAGCAGTGTGTCATCGCAAAGTGTAACTGGTTGCCAAGCCACGATTTCTTCTTGCTCTACAGTCTTTTTCTTCTTGCTGTTTCTCTGCCTCAATCAATACAGCTTCTTGATGCCCTCTTGTCCACAATGGTATACTTTTTTTTGTCCTCTTCTTTTTTGTACTTTTCCACTGCGGTTCACCACCATCAGTGACATGGCTGTCAGCTAGTTAGAGATGGATACAGTAATGCACTGAACACTAAACCATACTTGGAATTAGTTACAGTTTTTGGACAATGCCGTTCTGAAAGGCCGAATTGTCCGTTCAGTTCAAGGAGGCAGACAGTTCGCCTACTAACGTAGTATAAAACACCCATTTACTGATCCAACGGTGGATCGCTGCAGTATTAAGAATTCTCTCAAGAATGTACAGTACTGTATGTTTTGAAAAGTCTTAATCAATTTGACCTTGTTCTGTAGCATAATAGTGCATAAGTGCCTCAGCATCATGATTTCAGTATGGCAGACTACGATGACAGCTGATCGTATCTTGGGTGGTTTTTGGATGCAAACTGTGGCTTATAAAACCACCAGACAGTTAAGTGTTTGGCAGTGTCTGGGAGATGGCGTAGTCTACTCTGTTTGAAGAACACTTGGATGCTTTCTCCAGAGAGGGCGGTGCTGTTTGCCTTATCAAAGCTGCAATCTGTCAGATATTCTGCTCTTCACTCTGCCTCTTCCTTTTTTTAGGTCCATTTTTAGAAGCAACTTCCTTATACCTTTTTTGTTGTTTCCAAGCTACAAGAGGACAAGAGACTGTCTTCCAGATTTCTTGATACATTTATCATTTTTAGTGGGACAATTTAGTAAGGAAATCATCGCTTCCTGTTGTGGCTATTACCTAAAAGGATATGGATATTACATTGTCAGATTTATGGGGGCATTCTGTGATTTGTCCTTATCTTTCTTTAAACCCACCCTTTCCTTGGGGACATGGCAGGATGCTCAGGCAGATCAGTAATAGTAGAAATGTTGATGTTATGGCCAGAGATCTTCTTGCGATGGATATCACCAGCTGCTATGCCAATTGGGAGAGCCAATGGCACCTTTCTTTACTCCTTACCCCCCTACTTCCAGGTCTCTGCATAAACCACACCGGTCTTTAAACTCTGCCCTCATTTGGTCTCAACTGCACACACATACAGTTGTGTAACTGCATCTTTCACGTTGTGACACAGTTTAGTAATGAGGATGGAGGTATAGCAAAATGAAGAGGTAACTTATTGAGATTCAAAATTGCCAGACTGCATGGACCTAAGAGTTTGGTCATTGATGGGAAGTGGGGTGTGTTTGGAGGGCCAGTTGGCACTTGAGGGCAGCATGGGGTTGTAACTTGAGGTGCTGGGGCCATTTGTGGTCACATGACTTACAAGCAACCCACTGTCACCTCGGAAACCAGGAGCGCCGGCCGCTCTTATCCAATCATGTCAGGAATGCTAGCCGTCACTGGGCTCAGGCTATTTCTGCTGTCTGTTGCCTGTGCTTGGTAGTGCTAAGAGTGTGGCATACAGGGATCCTTCTTCCCCCCCCCCCACTTACCCACTTAGTGTGCAGTGTAAAGTTGTCAGCTCTTTTGCAGGGGCTATTTAGTTTTTGTGGTGCCACTTATTTCCTTAATACAGTTGACTGTGGAAGGAAAGTTCGGAAAGAGACTCAGAGAGAGTGGGAGGGGAGGGGGGTGGGGTGAATGAGAGTGGAAGAAAAAAAAAGAAGGGGGATCAGTCATACAGCCAGCCAGAGGAGAGAAGTGGGCGACACTAAGAGACAGAGAGTGGATCCAGAGGAGAGAAGCAAACAGCTTGTCAGGGAGAAAGTGAGAGGGAACGGGAGCTGCGGGACGTTTGGTGAAAATGGCTCAACGTCTGCGTTTGTACTTCGGCTCAGGCCGCAGTAACACAGCCCCGGAAATACTGGAAGGAGACTCTGAGGATCAGCAGGGAGACAGTGATGTGGTAACGACACTCCGCATGCAGCCACCTCCAGATTCAACGGAGCCAGCTGCGTCACATGCTCCACCAAGAGCTTGGCGGTTGGAGCCTTCGCTTAAACGCAGCTCCTCCATGTTCATACCCCAGCTTGCCTCCTACACTGAGCCACGGCCCACCAAGAGCTCCTCCATGCACATCTCGCTTCAGCGCTCCAATGGATCAAGTAATGGAGATTCCCGTGGTCATACTGCTGATGATGATGTCCCGCCACCCTGTTATACTCCTCCAGGACCGGCGCCTGCCTATACAGAACCAGAAATCCAAACAGACGTTCCACGACAGCCGCCCCCTCCGTACTACAGCCCAGAAACTTTAAACTCACAAACTCTTCCAACAGAGCAGAACCTGCCCAAACACAGGGTCTTTAACATTGGCCCCAATGGCCATACTATGTACAGCAGAGGCCGACCTGGTATCAGTGTTGGTGGTATTTGTATCCAGAGAGACTCTGCAGATGGTTCCGATACCCAACATTTCAGAATCCACCCTTATGGGGGCACCGGCTGGTCTGTCCAGCAGCAGAGTGTGGACCAGTGCTCTGTTGTTAATGGTGGAACACAGAGACTAGTGTTTCAGCTCCAGAAAAACCATAACCAGGATCAGAGCCAGGGCAGGCCACAGGCTGACGCATCCCAGGCAGAATGCACAGATGTTGGCTTTACCAGCTCAAGAGGTAGCCAGGTGGTACGCTACCCCAGAATTCGACTGGAGAGAAGATCATCACATCAGATGCCGTTGCTGGAAAATCAAAACCAAGAGACTTGCTCAGATGGCAAAGCTAGAGAGGAGAACCAAACAGACATTGAGACAGAGCTCATGGAAGCAAGAAACACATCTAATGGTTGTACTTTCAAAATCAGTGGGGAGTCTTCCAGGAGGCAGCCGCATTTCAAGATCTATTTTACTCCAGGTGGAGGTGGAGATCAGGATGTGAGCATTTGCAATGATTCAACGAGGAATAGTCCCAAGGTAAAGACTATTGGAAAACTAAAGTATGACAGAAAACGTTTTTCAATGGAAACATTTTGTTAATTTTGTAATGGCATTTAACAATGAGATGTGCACGATTTATAGTTGTGATGATGAAGATATCACTTTCCGAATGAATCGTAAACAATAACAGTGGATAGGTCAACTTACTCATATGACATTTAGTTGAACACATGATAGCTTGAATGTTGTCTTGCCAAAATAGGGAGTGTGCATTAAGTAGGGCCATGGGTATAACAAATAAGATTCAGGAACACATTGTTTTACCTAAATTGGGTAAATGTTATAAGATGCCTCGCACATTTAATATCTCATTTGTCACTCTGAATCAAGCCAAGTTGAGAAGAGCTCCGTATGGTGCAGGAAGAGGGTGGTGACATTTTGGGAAGTGAAAAGCACAGACACGGTTCTCAAGCTAAATGACAGAAACACACACACTGGCTTTCTTTCACTTTAAAACCACAGGCATTTGAGGTTTTACACACATCAGCCAATTCACTCAGTCATGAAAGGGAAAAAGCAACAACAGGCTTATGGATGAATGGATCATTTCTCCCCATGCACTTGTTGTCTTCTGTTTCACAGAAATGTGACACTTAAGTTTGGTAATACCCTTAACTGCAGCCAGTGCTCTTTGAGAGTTGGCTGTTTCTATCTTTAGTCTGTTTCTAGTGTGGTTGTTGATTTTGAGAGCGGGAGGCGGCATGTCTTCCTTGGCTGCTATGGATCCGTATCCTCGCAGCTGCTCCACAAGTGGTTAACAACTAAAGATGTCATTTCTACGATCAAAAGTTGGACAAGCCTTCAGAATCTTTGATTTTTAAAAATCCCGTTATGTTTCTGTCTGTTCTTCCCCCATGTGTAGCTCAAACTTCGAGAGAAAAACCGATCTAAAGGTTTCACTTTTTAATTAGTGTGTCATATTACCTGACTTATCATCCACAGCTTTCCTCTCAAGTACATTCTCTACCACACTTCTCTCTCATGCAGCTCTTGACTAATACCCATTCAGGATGTCATCAAATATAACAGGATTACTAGAAGTACATAGTAGGTGTTTCTAAAACAGAATCTTAATTAGTGTGCCTGCCTCACACTTATACAGTCTTGACAATTTTGTTTCCCAATGCTTTGGCTTGAGAAGAATCCTCATGGCATCTTTAATACTGAACACAAAATTATTATCTACCACAACAAGGAGATTCAATTAATACCGTTGTAGTGTGCCACAGTGCCCTAGGCCGGGCCTTCACCAGGCTTTTATTACATGATAAACATCATGATAAGCCAGTTACTGTTCTCTTGCATCCTGACCATTAACTTTAAATCCAAAATGAACTTTAGATAAAATATTTCAGTTTTTCTCATAGACTTGTGGTGGGACTGGCTTACTTTGGAATTGGCTGAATTGGAATTGGCTGTTCTCCACTCAAGCATTTACATTCTTAATAGATTTGAAGTCTTATGTTTGACCACCATAATTGAATGCATTCCACACATCAACTTTCCCCTTTCTTTAAAGAGACTTGGTGTGTTGTGTTGCCCCAGGGCATTCCCTTTTCTCATGCAACAAGGAAATCCTCATTTAGACCATAATGACAGGTCTTCCCCAACTGGTAGCCTAGAGTTTGTGTGCCCCCTTTTTAGAGTTGTGCATGGGATACTACGGGTGTGTGTTTTGTGTGTGTGTGCCAGCGAGACTAGCTGCAGACAGCTATGCCACAGTGCCATGCCCTCGTTACAGCCCTGCCTCAACGTCATTCACAAAGAGCTTTTGCAGGCCACTGGGCGGGCTATATTTACCTGAGACTGGATTCTGGATGGATGAGTGGGGGGTTCTCTTTTTATTTTGGTCCAGTATCATTGACGAGGGTTTCTAATTGCTATTGTTTGCAGGGGGTCAGCCCTGATCTTGGTTACAATGCATGGCATTGTAATTCTGTGTGTCAGCAGCGAGTCTGTCGGGTAGTTGAGAGAACCTTTTCTCACTTCAGTGCCAGCCTGGATCCGCTCCAGGTTTCTGTATGTCATAAACTCTGTCTGTTACCACCTCTTCATAAACATGTTCTTGGCAGCTCAGGGCAACTACAGTTAGCATTGCTAAATGCGGGCAAGATGATGTGTGCAGAGGCCAGTTTTGTTTCCATTTGTATTTCTGTTCTTAGTTCATGTGTAAGAATGGGTGGGCTATGTTGGGGCCATTGGCCTAAAGCGGTGTGTCAAAGGTCTTTTGGCGGGGAGAAGGGTGAACCAGCGGAGAAGCTCAGAGCTAAACAAAAGGAGTATCTATTGTTTAAAAGAAAACCCAAATCTGTTATATTAAGCAATATGTAAACAGTGGCACAACAATGGTCACTCAACAACCATTACACTTTCACCATGGTTGGGTCGCTGCAGGGAGATATGAGTTTTCTATTTTGCTAGCTAGACATCAAAAGTGATTTAACCAACACATATTACTTAGCCTACTTGTGCTATTGATTCATGGCGCTATCTGTCCAGTATGGCTATTTTAGGTTACAGGGGTCTGTACATGTTACTGTATCTGCTGTGTGAGATGGGTGACGTTTATACCGAGGCGCATGTTATGGGCAGGTTTAGGACAATACTGGGACAATAGCAGCAAAATAGTAGAAACGAACATTTGTTTTGCTCTTAAAGCGCAGGGTCCTAGAGTGCTGCAGGAGTTAGCATTTTTGCACTTCAGGTTCCCGTCTCTCAAATCTAAAGTTAAGAGGGTTCAGTCCAAATTGGGTGGAGCACTGCAGAACTGTTGAAGTTTGTTTATTCTTAGGAATGGTTGGTGAATGAGGCCTATTGTTTCTGATGGAATGTTGTTGTGAATGTCTTAAATGTCTCATTGCACTTCTTATAAAAACACAAATCCACTTGCATTCACCTCTATTGTACTGGGGTTGAGGTGGAAATCCCAGAGGAGGATATATAAAACCCCAAACATATCTGCAGACAACTACGTGAGATGTAAGTTTGATGGGTGAACTGACATATTTCAGTTTTATTCTCTTTAAGCTACTTTTATGATCCTTCATCCGTCTCTTTCACTCTTGGTCCCTCCTTCTGTTGGTCGTCAGCGGCTCCCTCCCTCTCTGAGTGTAACCTGGCCCTGGGAGGCAGCTGCAGGCTCAACTGTGACCCTTTGATGACTCTGCAATTATATCCCTCTGCATACACATACCCACAGCTTAAAATGCTTGTTATTGTTAAGGACAGAAAAAAACAGCCGTTTGTCCCAAGAGTACATATCCCCCATGGGATGGTGCCAATTCTACTGACTATCCCATAGGAAACACGCCACGGTGCCACTACGTTTTGAAGGAGCGAGCATCATCGGTCTTAAAGTCTTAGCTGGTTAGAAAACATCTCTGCAGCATTGAGTGTTTTTCTGAACTTCATTTATAAAACGGTACAACTAAGTGATTCAAATGTAAATTGTAGGTTGTAAGTCAGCTCATGTGATAGAGTGTAATACTATCAAACATGCGCAATGGTTATGCAAGAAGTTAATTAATTGTGTTGTTGGTTTGGGAAATGAAAGCAGATACTTTCATAACGTAGCATAACATTTCCAAGAAGATATTATTTAGACTTTGTTGATATGTCACGTGTGTTTGGATGTGTGTGTGTGTGTGTGTGTGTGAGAGAGAGTGACCTGTGTACGTGCCTGTGCATTAATTACTTTGTGTTTTTTACGTGACTTATTTGTGACCTTTCACCAAGAAAAACCAGGTCTGTTAATCAGATTGAACAAAAACACTGATTGATTGCTGTATACCTTAATAATTAACACCAGACTAGGTTTGCTTGTTTTATCTTCATTACTTTATTTTGACATTGCAAAGCTACATTTGATGAGATTCAAGGAAGCGCTAAGGACTTAATAAGTGGTTTTGGACTTTTTCTTTTTTGCTGACTCAAATAAAAAAATAGAAAAGGTGCCATAAGTGACATGTTATTGTCAAATCAAGAAGATATGACCGATATGAACTCCATACTGAGGTTCTTTGACTGTGCTACTTTGTACAGCCGTGAAGCTACTTTATAGATTCCAGCACATTGAAAAGCACAAGGGAGGCTGTGGCTAAGTGGGTAGTGTGCTGGACTTCGAATCAGGGCATAGCAAGTTCGAGTCCCACTGCAGTCAGCATGTCGTTGTGTCCCTGGGCAAGACACTTCACCTCCTGTGAGGATTGTCCACAGTATTGACAAGTATGTAAGTCGCTTTGGATAAAAGTGTCTAACAAATGACATGTAATGTCCTGTATTTTATATTAAAACATAATAAATAAATAACCTAAATGTGTGCAGCACAGCAGACGACCAGGTTGCTGTGAAATTCCCCACAATCCACTGGTGGACCGTAACTCAAACTGAGAAACAGTGCACTAATAGAAGTGCCACGCATTGTTTCAACTCAGCCTTTCCTGTCACACCAGAGACTTCAAACAAACATCATTGTTAGGTATTGCCTGTTGTCTAAATCAGTTGTGTCCCACACACAGGCTACTTCCAAGAATGGCCTTTTCCATCTCACACAGGTAATCATAACTCCCACTGGAGGCTGCTGCTGTGTAGCTGATCATCCGCCACACTCCCCCTTTTCCTCTCAGTCTGCATTAATTACGACGAAAAGGATGGACAAATCTACGGCTTCTTGAATCTGAAACACAATCCTTCCCTGGTTCTCCCCTGTTGGCACCTCTATCCTTCACTCCCTCTGTCCTGCTGACTTTGCTTCAATCTGGTGGCAGTGGGTGTTGTTTTTCCTTGCTGGGCTCACGGGTTCTTCTCCTCTCAAATGAAACCAAACACCTATTCATAAATACAATCCCATACTGAGCCTTTTGCAATGAACACTTGTGGTAGAGAAAATAGAAAGCATTTTTGCCTAATACTAGAGCAAATATTGTATGACCTCTTCTTTTTAAAAAAAAAACAATATGTGGTATCAAATTGCTCAAACATAATTTCACCTCCATATGAGATTCACAGATTACTACAGGTGTTCATAGAAAAGGCTAGAAGTGATTTCTGGATGGGGCTGTCCATTAAATTATATATTTTTCACTCTTTGTGACATTTAAACACAAAATGCTGCTGGACCTTCTGGTGGTTCATTGTGGTTTTCCCCCTCTCTTCCCCCTGCTGAAAATGTTGGTATTCCCCAGTCGCACTAATGACAAAATGCTAATTCTAAAGTCAAGCTGCTGAAGGTGACCTCTTTGTTTCCTTTCCCAGACCAGAGATGATTTCCTGGGACAGGTTGATGTTCCTCTCAGTCATTTACCGGTGAGTTATTTGCATTTCTTTGTATGTCTGCATGTGAGTGTTTTGACTGACTGACCGTTATATCAGTGTTTTCGCATACTCGGCTGTTTCTTATCTACAATGTAGCGCTGTCTGAATAACCTCTGCCAAGGTCAGACAAAAAGTGTGCTTGTGTGTGCTTCTCTTGAGTGTGAGAAAGTGCTAGCCTCACAAGTAGTGTGTTGATGTGATGAGACAGCACACTCCTTGTTAGAAATGGAAAGCAGCATGTCTGGATTATAAACAGAGGAGGGTATCCTGCGGGCAGCCTCACAGCTAATGCAAAAGACCTACACATCAAATTGACTCGCTTGAAAACTGGACTTCTGTGAGATTCAAACTTCTACAATCAATAACATGCAGAGTTTAGGTTGGATGTAAGAAAAGGGCTCAAATAAACTCATCATTCTCGCCTCCTCAACTCATCTGAGACTGTGCTGTCAGACTTGATGAGGCTCTCTGGAGTTCTGTAAGCTGTGGACCTGAAATGCATTTCAGTAAAAGATGTCCGGGTTAATTATTAATGTCCCTTTTGACTCCCATAAGCTCAGGAAAATTAGCAGAAGATAAAAGCCTCAGCTGAGTCATGTTGAGAGACTTAGGGCTGGAGGATATTTGCTCCTGATGCTGGAAATCTTGTTTTAGCCTTTAAAATAATAAACTGAGAATGAATAAGCTACTGCTATGCTTATACAGATGATGTGATCTGAGTTTTTGGTGTGTTTTTATTCGATTTATTTGAATGACTATGTGTTATAGGAAGTCTTATTCATAGTTACTGGACATTACTAGTCATCACTGTTCTTGCCTTCAGCCATACTGAATCATCTGAAGAAATCTGGTAGCTACATTTGCCTTTTACCAGCTTGAACTTACTGAAAACATGTCACCATACGACATGAAACTTTATGCCAGCTCGTTTAACCGTACCTTGATTTACGAGTCACACATAAGGTAGATATCATGTTGTTTCAGACTTTAAACAGCAATGTGTTTAAACAAATTAGATGCATTATCCACAAAGCTTGAAACCAATTCCTTATTCCTACGATTTGATGGACAGTTTGTTCCTTGGAGCTTCACCACATCTCAAATTATAATGAGGTTGTTCTTTTGATATAGAAAACTGGCTGATTTGGCGGTGCTTCAGAGCCGTTTGTGGTGAGCAGCCATTGTGGACTGGTTTGGCCCGTGGAGAGCAGTGTGAGATTGCTTTGAATAACAAAAGACCTCTCTGCTGTTCCATATGTAACAGGAGAAGCTCCCTGTTGCATAATGATCCTGGGATGGCTGTTAAATCATCACTCAAGATATTTTTAAACCTGTCGAACATGTGTGTTTACTTGTGTGTTCAATTGATTAGCGTCAACAAATGCCTCCTCTTCATTTGCAGACAGAGGACCCTGCCATGGAGCGGCCCTACACGTTTAAAGACTTCCTGTTGCGGCCCAGAAGGTCAGTTTCTGCTGGACCTGACTAACGGGATGTGAAATTGGATACCAGTAACGTAACTTCTTTAGTTCAATTGTGTCTGAGTCTTCGCCCCTAAGCAATTTGAGTTGACATTGAAAGATTATTACACTGTCTGATGTCTCCAGAAAGCAGTGAGTTCATGGGACGGTCAATTGAACACTGAAGGTGAAAGAGCAGCTGGTGCTAATAGGCAGTTTGGAAACTCCCCTGCATTTCTCAACTCTAGCCTAATAAGGGCTCTGAGGGTGCAGACCACCTGGTTTTTATGTGCTTTTTTTAAGAGGGTGCATTTCTTCTTATCCTTCTAGTCACAAGTCCAGGGTGAAGGGTTATCTGCGTCTGAAGATGGCCTATCTGCCCAAAGTTGGAGGACCTGAGGAAGAGCCTGGAGACATGAGGGAGGAGGCTGAGGTAAGGACTTGGCCACTCATGGTTTTCATTTTAACTGCTGACTTAGCATTACCTAAGGCATGCTTTTCACTCTCTTGTTCAAAATAACATGAAGCCAAACCAGAATCTAGTTTTATTTCTTCCTTCTACTCAAAGAAAACACACATCTAAGCCTAAAAATGAAAGTGAGACTTTGACCAATAGAACTGTGTTTTTTGCTTAGGGTGAGAGGAGAAAGGATGGCTCGTCTTTTTATTATTCTCTTTAAGAATTTGGACCGTAGCTTGCTGCCAGAATCTGGGGAAAGTCTTATCCAGGTCAGGGTATGGAAAACCCATTTACAATACTGCCTGTTATTTAGAGAAATAGGAGCTTCTCCTCTTTTACTTTGTGTGTTCATGTGTGGATTTCTTGTGGAAGAGTGCTAGACATTTTCAGCCAGTGAAAGGCTTCAAAGATATTGTGACTTTAGCAGAAAACGTCTTGTCTTTCTGTACTTCCACAAAACAACAGCTCAGTATTTATCATGGTTTCTACCTCAAAATGTAAATACTTGTAGTGCTATGTCACTGGACATTAGCGCAGTCTTAGATCTTGTGGTCAAGGAGATATTGGCAGACAGTTTGTCAAACCGAAAACAACCATCTTTATATTCTAACAATGACTTTTTAAACCACAACACAGCAACACGTTCTAACCAGCTACAAGTGAATCCATCATCCTTAATGTGTTTCCATGCTTGAGTCCCCTCTTAAATCAGAAGTTCATGAGTGTCTGACAAGCTGTCAGCTCACTGGGATATCTGTGACGCGGTTTAGCAGTGAGTTACTCATCCGGCCTCGTGTCAAGCGGTCTGAACTTTCTCTTTCAGGGATGGGATGAGTCCACTGACTCGGGCTCCCAGCGACCCCAGCAGCTGCTCCCTCCGCTGCCCCCCGGCTGGGAGGAGAAGGTGGACAACCTTGGACGCACCTACTACGTCAACCACAACAACCGCAGTACACAGTGGAAACGGCCCTCAAACATGTACTGATTTATCTCCTTTTCTTGTTGTTGTAGAATCTATTCCTGCTTTGGTTATACGAGGAAATCTTAGTTTTGCACAACATATAAATTCACATATGTGTTCACTTTATTACAAAAATATATATATATCCATTATCTGTAAGAATGAATGGGTTATTTAAGGTAATTTGACTGTAATACTACCTCATTTATTTAAAGCTTCTTCTGTTTTCATTTACATGGCAGCAATAATGCCGTAATCACATTTTCAGGGCAAGTTTCTTAGCATTCATTTTGTTACTTCCTACAGTAACACGTTCTTGTGTATGAAACGACTTCTTCTCCTTCAGGGATGTGATTTCAGAGACTGAGAGTGATAATCAACAGCGGCAGATCCATCAGGAAGCACATCGTGTTTTCCGTTCGAGGCGCCACATCAGTGAAGACCTAGAGAACGAGCACATGGAGCCCAGAGACTTAGACAATGTGAGAGAGGAATATACACACACACACGCGCACGCATCATACACATACTGAGCCTCAGCTGCCTCCAGTGATAAGGTCACCGAAATGTTATTATTATTTCATGTCCACGTCTCGTTGTTAACCCCCTAGTCCTGGGAGCTCATCACAGAGGAGGATCCGAGCGACAGCCTGGCCCAGCCGCTGCCCGGCCCCTCCAACATCTTGCCCCCGCAACTACCGTCGACATCCGTCGCCCAGGACTTCTCTGAAGATTTAAATCTGAGGCTGACGCTCACTCCCGAAACCAACGGCGAATTGCCGGGGCCCAGCTCTGCTCTGGTGAGACTGCAATTTCCTGTAATAAAAACCTCAATCACCCCACATTTAAATGACTTAATGGTGTAAGTGTTTTATTTTATTTTCCTGCTTTCTTTTTTATAGCAGAACCAGCTGTCAAACAGACTCCGGTCCTCGAGTATGACGGATGGTGTCAGTGAACAGGCCCAGGCTGCTCCTCTTATGGTACATATTTCTAAACCCCCACCTTTTTTCTCCATCTTCTTGACTCCCTCCCTTTTCTTGGCATGTTGCAGTGCTGTTGGTGTAGCACACTCAAAATTTGCATTTGCATTTAAAAATGTCCACTTTCACACTAGCCTCGTATTGTGCTTCCTCCTCACCTTTCCTTCCCGCTCTCTATGCTTCTTCGATTTGACGGTTTCTTCCTTTTCTTCTCGCCTCTGTAGGATTACCACACCTCTTCCTCCCACTATTACTCGCTGCCCTTTGTGATTCACTCGCAGCAGTGTTTTTGTGTTTTCTATGAATGTTGGTGTTACAGCTGTTTGCCAGCAGAATGACCATTCCAGCAGAAATCATTCCCAAGTAACATTAGGGACAGCACCACTTCAGATGAAACAATCCACAGAGAGTCCTGAGTCATAGCATCAGTGGGGTTTCAGCTCGAGAAAACTGTCACACGATCTGAGTCAGATGTTTGTCACGGGGCTGAGTCACAGCAGTCAAGCCAAGGAAAAGTACAGGTGCTGATGTCAGCCTTTCCCATGAATGATTAGTCTAGTACTGGAATACACGAGGCTCGTCAAGAAATATAATCAGCATGTGTTATTGCCAGGACAAAGGGAAGGTCAGTTACAGTTCCACAATTCCTAATGATATTAGGTGTGTGTGTAGGCAGCCCAATGAGTATGACATTGTCCATGGATAAAGGTAGCCTCCACCTGTGGCAACAAGTTAGATATCATCAAAGGAATAGGGTGGTATTATTTCATATTTTTGTTGTTCTCATAAAAAGACCAAAACCAACAGAATGTTAATCTGTCATAAAATTATTTCTTATTGACCTACATCTGTCTATGGCACATATCATCAAACCCATTGGTTCCTATTGAAGATAGACAAATCATAAATATGTAGTTTCATGAAAAAAGGCTATCTCCTCAAAAAAGCTGCCATATGTCGTTTTTATGACACTCAAACAAGAGTGAATAGTGTTTCAAATACACAATCAAATATGCTTCTGTATGTCAAGCTTTTGCTTCAGACACAATATAT
This sequence comes from Gymnodraco acuticeps, assembly GCF_902827175.1. Taxonomy (NCBI): domain Eukaryota; kingdom Metazoa; phylum Chordata; class Actinopteri; order Perciformes; family Bathydraconidae; genus Gymnodraco; species Gymnodraco acuticeps. The sequence goes on from NW_022990358.1 coordinate 874,719, forward strand.
GTTAGTATTTTCAATTAAGTATTGGTTTTGGTCTTCAGATTTGTTGACAATGATAAAAATATTGAATATTGCCAAAGTTATTTGATTGGAGGCTGAGTGTTGCCTTTATAAGTCACAATGGCTAATATACAGATCTGAGCATGTATGTCCACATTGAGGTCATTCTTTACTGAAGTTAAACGGCTGTGTTTTGTTATTGGGATGGTAGTGATATTACCATGAAGTGAAAATCAGGTTGTTAAATGTCTTCCAGGTTGTGTAGTTTAGAAAATGTCACCTACAGTATGTTTGTCAAGCAATGCTGGTTGAGCTATATTGAAAATGTCATTTTACTAATCTCTTTGATTGTTTGGAAGAAACTGCATTTGATATATTTGTCTCCCTTTGCACCTGATCATTTCTTACACTTTTTCTGAGATTCAAACCCTTTTTGGTGCCCATTCGCTGAACTTCAGCCCAGCAATTCCCTTCCGCTGCTCTAAAATGTTCAGGACACGGAGCTAGATTCCCTCTCTGGTGTTACTGTAGCTTGAATCATTTTTCTCTTGTGTTGAGATTAAAGATGCTGCACTGGCTGGGGATTAAATATAGTGTGCAGGGAAATTCATCGTTTTTTATTTTCTTTATATCAAAGCTTTACAAAAGTTGCACTGCAAAAAGTTGTCCTCACCTTGCTATTTTGTGTCATCATGTCAGCCAATCACAACTTGAGGTCACTTACAAATTAATTGTGATCCACCCTGCTCCCCATTAACCTCACAGCTCATTTGCTTCATGGATGAATCCCCCCCTTTCTGTCACTCCTCACCTCCTTTGAGAATCAACTCCCCCCTTTCTGGAATAAGCACTTACTCACTTCACTGCTGCACAAACACTCCCCCCTTTCCCATAACTCCTCCTACCCTGGCATTGAAAACATACCATACTGTGAACTAAAGACCATCTTCCCCTGTCATCTACCAGCAGCAGGGCTCCCAGACCAGAAGAACGAGAGCTCAAACAGTCTCAGGTGGTGAGGAGTCCATGGTAATATCAGTTTAAATAAAGTTTAAACCTAATCAGTCGTACACCTCTTAGTCCCCAGTCACCACCCAGGTCCCTGTCTAGTGAGTCACTTTGAGAAATTCCTGCACTTGGGTGGAGAGCCACATATTGACTGTCACTACTATGTTATCCAAGAAGGCAATTTTCTTTTTTAATTCTCATGAATGATCAGGGTCTGTACAAAGTCTTAAAGGTTTAGAACATTCACAATTTTAACCGTTTCAAGGTTTCGAATATGCTTACTTTTGAATATTCTCTACAAAAAAGCTTGATTTTCAACATTGTCACACTACTGGAGTAGGACTAGACAAGCATCGAGTAATCATAGAACAATAAAAGTGAATACAAACATCTAGTCAAATAAACAACATGACAAAACACATTGATTGCTGTATGTATAAAGGAATTCTGTAAACTTTTTTTATATTTATAGACAATTTAAACGTCACGATTAAGTCTTTAAGACATTTGTGGTTTACCTTGCTTAAAAAGTACTTGAAATTGTCACTTAAAAAGTTGTATCAACCTTCTAATATGACACCATTTCAGAAATGGACAGAAGAAGCCATCTATGGTTGAATTAATCTGTCTTTTATATAGTTCGCTTATTGGTGATGTAGTGACGTGCTTATTTAGTTCTGCAGTTGTCACTTAGATACAGTAATACCTGTGTGTGCACATGTGTTGTCCCTTGATGTAGCAACCTGCTACTCAATATTGAGTAAGGCCTCTGATAAAAAATGTGACAAAAAGGGATATCAAGGTTTTGTTTGTCTCTGATCAGAGCAGTCTGCCAAAACAGAGAGTGATTTGTGTTCACTTTAAATATTGATAATATATGTCCCTGAAACATTGATATCACGGTTGAACGCCACATAATCTGAAACAACTTATTTTTCACAAGCTACTTGATCGAAATATTGGAGGTCCCAGTTAAAAACTATTAAGATTATATGAATACAAGTGTCACTTTAAAAGGCTACAGCTGAGGTGAAATTATGCATTTAAGAGAAGATGTATCACTCTCTTGGATTGGTTGTAACTATAGTAACTCACACTTCTACTAACGGGTTTAAAACCTCTAACTCTGTAAACCTCGCATCCCATCCTCAGTGTCTCAACTCAATTTATATTTTACATTTACACAACCCAAGATTACATATATCCATGGTGAAGGTAAGCAGGCTGCAACAATAGCAAGCTGTGGTGGACAAGCACAGTAGAGTACTTTAAAGTTTAAGATTTTGATCAGCTGATACCCATACATTCAAATATGTCCTGGTCCGGCTCGGGACAACTCTGGTGTCCTGTGTTTAAGGGTGCTATCTTTGTGCAGGCCTGTCTAAAATATCCCCTGGGTTAATGTTCTATTAGTCTATTTCAGTCATCTTTATACTACAAATGGTTAGTAGTTCACTCATTTAAAATGATTTATTTATTTTAGTACCACACAGGTTCACATCGTATCCAGTCATCATCTCTTGTTGTTTTTCCTACATTGTGTCTTTGCTGCGCAGCTGAAATGGGGAATATCACTTAAAGCTCTTGTGATTTGACCATTTGATCCCTCCACATCTCCACACACATACCAGCCTGTACTGATGAATTGTCTCTGCTTTGCTCTCTCTACACCCGGCCAGTCTCCCTCATCGACTGCTTACGCCTTGACCACCCCCGGCCTGCCCCCTGGATGGGAGGAGAGGAAGGACGGCAAAGGAAGAACTTATTTCGTCAACCATAACAGCCGCAACACTACGTGGACTAGGCCCATTGTGCAGGTACAGCAGGTCTGAAGGCTGAGCTGGACTCTATGCATGGGACCGGGCCTTTCCTAGGCCCCTGTCATGGCCTGTGTGTCGGACCTCTTTTCCCCCTGTGTTTCTCCTCTGTGTAGCCATAAAGAATGCTGGAAAGAGACCCAGCTCTGCAGCCTCAGTCTCCTTTTCTGTCGTTCTCTCTGCCCGGTTTCCTCTTCTGCAACTTTATTGTATGTCTTCCTCCTCCTGTCTAGCATTTTGTGTGCTACTCTGGATGAAGTGCAGCTCTGTAGTGGTCACCTCTGGCATGGAACTGCAACCACTTCTTTTCCCATTTCTTCCCTGTTTTTCCACTCGTCTTCCCCCTGTCTTTCAGTCTGCAAATGTAGCAGCTCCACAGACTGCTTCATGGGACTGGGTGTATGTTTATTGCCTCTCCTCTTTGAAATCCCTCCTCATCTCTGCTTTTATTAGAACACCGCTGATGATATTATATATCTGTTGTCTTTCATCACATGGTCTTCTCATTCTCTGATTTTCATCTGTTTGTTATTACTCCGAAGGAGAGGATACTGCCACTGTTTTTTTTTACAAAGATGACTTTGTTTTCGGGTTAAAGTCATGGCCCACTGTACCAGCCACTTGGGTTATGGGTTTAGGTGACATTTTGGAATTACATTGTGTTACTAAATGCATCTTCTTAATCATAATAGTTAAAGAGGTCCTATTTGGCTTTTTGGGGTTTTCCATTTATTGCAATGTGTTGGTTTTTGTGCATGTAAATGGTCTGTAAAGGCTACAATCTCAAAGTTCCCTGCCTGAAACGCTTGGATTGGATTCCTATTTTTACCCAAAACATAGTGACATTGGTTAGCGTTGGTTAGCGTTGGTTAGCGTTACAAAACAATTTACGTGATAGGCTATCAATCAATGTTTATTTATATAGCCCAATATCATAAATGTTACATTTGACTCAGTGGACTTCACAGTTTGTACAAAATATCAGTATGACAATACGACACCCTCTGTCCTTAGACCCTCACATCGTACAAGGAAAAACTTCCGAAGAAAACCCACAGTTTTAAAGGGAAAAATGGGAGAAACCTCAGGGCTATGAGTTGGGACATCTCTAAGACGTCGACTAATCACAACAGTAGTGCCTACCAGCTAACCAATCAGAACAGACTTGGCTCTGGTTTCAGACAGAGGGTGACAAGAGGTGCTGTAGCACAGACAGTATGAGAAAAATAAAGAGCTTTTTGAACATTAAAGCATGTGAACATGTCACAGTAGAGGCACAGGATACACAAATGAACCTAAAAAGGAGCATAATACGACCTCTTTAAAGCAACAGAATTGACTATCTTCTTGGGCCTATACAAACCATGCTCTTTTTACCTTTTATTATGACTTCCCTGAGAGAAAACCTTGCATCCAGTCCTTTCCGGTGCAGAAAAGCATCAGCCGACAGCATGACCTATGATGACAACAAGTTTATTTTTCTACGCCAACAACATTGATTGCCTTATTCAAACCCCACCTAACCTTAAAAGTGCTTTTCTCACTGACAGCTGACTGAAGGCGGAGCCAGCACCTCAGCAGCAGGAGCAGCAGCATCCCCAGGAGGAGCCTCGGCCCTGGACCCTCCACCCACCCCCTCCTCCTCTTCCAATGCTTCCAACAACCACCTCCATGAGCCCCAAGTCCGACGACCTCGTAGCCTCAGCTCCCCTACTGTCACCCTATCCACCCCCATGGAGGTGAGAATTCTCCATCCTTTTCCTCTTTTAACACCCTAAGACTTATTTGTATCTCCTCTTTCCTCCAATCTTTACCCTTCCACACTTCCTTGTAATGGAATCCTATACTCCCATCCCTTTTAAGATGATCAAATCCTGATCCTCACCCATCTGTATCACATAATCCCACATTTCCTGCATTAATATTACACCATTCTTTTGTCATCTATACTTCTTTCAGGCTTATTCTGGCTTGATGCTGCTTTTCTTTCTTTTCATCTTTAACAATACCATGGAAATAATATTATTTTGACGAATGTTTTATTCTCATCAGGATGGTTTTCTTTCTTCATACTGTCTAGTCATGTGAAATGGTCTGAGCCTTACTCCAGCTTTGCTGTTCATGATGAGTTTGTTGTAAAGAATATGCACTCGTGGCGCAGTCAGCGTTACATCCTGCAGCCTAGTGTATAAATAGTAAAAATGCTGGTTGGGTAAATCCAATATGGAAGATTCAGTTACCACCGGATGAATACATTATTTGAATTGATCACAGGTCCAAAACCATTGTTGTATTTTGCTAAAGCAAACCAGGGGATATCCAAATCAATGATATTGATTTTGGAAACGTAATATGCTTGAATCCAGAGGCCATTAGAGTAACACAAAGGCAACCACAGAATCTAATAAAAAGAAGGTCTCATGGGTAATTGAAGATACATTTGTAAGACAGGGCATCGTTTGTGAATACCTTAAAGGAACATTAGGAAACCTCTCTGCATTTTTCGCATTGCGATATGAACTTCCAGTCACACTGGGGCCATCAGATTGTAGACATTAGCTTCTGCTCCTCCGCTCTGTTGGAGATGCAGCGCCTGATTCTTCAACACATATGTACAGACAATGTACAATGTTAGCACCACATTTGATGAAAGTAAGCCATGGGACAAACAAACATCTGTGGATGGCTTTTACTGTGAAGCAGCCACTGCACATTTGAAATGTTGACTGTTCCCCATGTTTGCTTCGTTTGAAAAAGAGTGGAAAATGGTTAACGTACCCCAAATAGTCACTGCTTTTAAATGATGAAGTGTGATTGACCAAGAATAGATCACAAAATAATTTTTTAACAGTTTTATCTAATCTCGTTCTGGCTTTGTTCGTAACATTTCTCATAAACGAGGCTGTTTTCTTACTCATTGGTTTGGGGTTTAATAATTTGGGGTTTAGACCGCTTGGCTGGTTAATGTGTTAACCGTATGAATTTAGATAAAAACTGAAACATTTCCACTTTTTGTTCGTTTGTTTTTTGCAAAGGCTGTGACATTATACCAAAAACTGCCTAGGATAATTACAATCTACTGTTCTTGAGTTTCAGATGTTATGCTCTTATCATAACTTTAGGCTTGTCGGGACTGGTCTGCACACTTACTATTGAAACTTAAAGCAGCTGACATTTTAAACTTGGCTAACATTTCACGAAGTCGTCTGTGAACATTTATCATCTATACAAAGTAGATTTCACTCAAACTTTTAATTATGGAGCGCAGCTATAAATACACCACACAAACAAACCGTCTCACTATGACCTCTTACTGCATTTAATGGTTTGATTCGGTGCTGCTATCAAGGGAGGGAACCTGGAGAAGGTTTAATTAAGGTGTGTCTGTGTGATAGCAAAGCATCGTTAAGGGGAAAGGAAGTTGCTGAAAGTCCTAATTACAAATTCTACAGGAGGTGGGAGGTCTGGGGCTTAATTAATGCAGGCTTTTCTCCTGGTAAAATCAGATCAGTCTGTGGTAATTACTGCAGAGGAATAATGTGATTTGGAAACACTCATTAGCCTAAGTAACTTCAGTCTGTTTAATACTGCATTAGAAGCTTTAAGGATGCTTTTTCTCTAGACAAATGGTTTCTGAAGTAAAATGATGAGCAATGTTTCCGCTTATCCCCAGAAATAGATTTAATTAAGAATTGTTAGTTTTACAGTGAATGACTCTTACTTTTGTGGGATTTTACATCCAGGGAACCACAGAGGAGTTAAAGTCCACAAATGTTGTTATTGTAACATTGAATCTCAGAGGCAATATCCAGGGAATCGGTTGGAATCTGTAGAATTTAGTTTTGACATTTGGATTGACAGCTTGACAGGCCCATGGAGTGCGTTGCATGTTGATGCGCTCCCTCCCTTTACCCCTGGTTTCTCAGATGTGATATTGTGTTCACGATTGTGATGTTGTTTTTTAATCTTTTTTTATCCTATTGCATTTTCCAACAGAATACCAAGGCAACTACCAAGGTGTTTCAAAGGATCAGTTCTGTTTTGTTTCAGGCTGTCAGTCAGCTAGATTTAAATATAGGGTTGATAATATTATACTTCATTTTATTTATTTATCCTTTTTGGTTACAGGGAGCCAACAATATTCCGGTGCGGAGGGCTGTGAAAGACACCGTGTCCAACCCGCAGTCTCCCCAGCCGTCGCCCTACAGCTCCCCCAAATCCCAGCCCAAAACCCAGCAGAGCTTCCTGCCCCCGGGCTGGGAGATGAGGATAGCCCCCAACGGACGGCCATTCTTTATCGACCACAACAGCAGAGTCACCACCTGGGTGAGTTACACACTCTGTGGTCACAGGCTGCAGCTCAACTGTACCTGAGGCTAATATTCTTTTAAATATGTTTGAAGGGTAAAGCTTTATTTTACATGTCAGTCATTTGCCTACAGTTTCCTACAAAGTTTCCAGAAAATAACTATGTAGTTTGGTCGTATTTATAGGGAACACAGGCTAAGTAAATATAATATAAACTCAAGCAAATATATCATTTACATAACAAATTAATTATTAATATTTCCTTTGGTTAAAATGTTAAGGATATTGCTCTCTAAATCAACAGCTCCGTGAAAAAACCCAATGAAACAACTATATTACATATGGGTTCACATCTTACTTGTAATAGGTACCAATTTATTTAGCTCATTAAAGCCGAATCATTTGTACAAATCAAATGAAGCTTTACATTTGATTAGCGGATTATAGTATATCTTGTTTGTGCAGTTTGAATTATTAAATAGACACTTCAAATCTTAAAGATCTAGGGCAGTGGTGAGCGTTGTTCTTTAAGCATGTTGCAGTGACACCTGGTGGTGGGAAAGCCAATTTGACATTTACTTCAGTCCATTCTGTTACCGTTCTATGATTTAAGGAATTGTGTTTAATACAATATAATTCTTCAAACTGTTTTGGAATAATTGATTTGCATCTTTCATCCCTCCCTTTTTTGATAACCAGGAGGACCCCAGGTTGAAATATCCGGTCCACATGAGGAATAAGACCTCAATGGAGCCCGGGGAACTTGGTCCTCTTCCTGTAAGTACACTCACAATGACACCACTGCATGTTTAACCTCTGGCCCAGAACAGCCGCATAGTTACCAATAACTGCTTTGCTCACTCATTCCCTCACTCATTAACATGTTGTTACGAGAAGTACTCTATTATGTGTTGAGGTAGATTACCGGAACTGTGTTAGCTTTTTATTTTGATCACTGTAAATGAGAAACTGTGTCATTTGCCTTGTTGCATATAAGAGACTTTGGAAGATGTATTTTTTGTCAGTTCACCCCAAATCAATAACACAGGTTTTTCCTCTTACCTTTAGTGCTATTTATCAATCTACATCTCTCAAATCTAATTGAACAAGGTGGCCAAAATAAATATTTATTTAGAAAAAATTACAGCAATGTATCTTTCCAGAAATCATGAATAAGAGACCCAATTGTGCTTTCTGGAGTTTTCCTTTCCTGTTCACAGCTGTAGTGTGTTGTATAGGTTTTTGTGCCCCCCCCCCCCCCCCCCCCCCCCCCCGCCCCGCCCCTGCCTGAAGCGCCTCGATTGGACACTTTGTTTTCTTCCTTAACATAGTGACATCACTACGTAACACTCGCGCTTCTATTGGCTAGCGCTCCAACACATTGTACATGATAAGAGGTGGGACATCTCCCCCCACCCCCCGCCTCCATTGAACTCTTTTGTATTTTATTCCGTAACATAATGACTATGTAACACTCTACGGGCTAAGGGGCGGGACATTTTCACACATCTCTAAGCAGCTGACTAATCACAACAGCGCCGGCCAGCTAACCAATCAGAGCAGACTGGGCTCTGGGTTCAGACAGAGGGTGAAAAGGGCAGTATGAGAAAAATAAAGACCCTTTTGAACAATAACTGATGTAAAGATGTCACAGTAGAAGCACATAATACAGAGAGCAGTTTCATGAAGGTACTATTTTCCTTTAGTTTCTGTTGTTTCATACTGTTGAGTTTTTCAAATGTATTTGTGGCGCTTTGGAGCCGAGATCCCTCTAGTTCCAGATACATCTAGTTTCATAAATAGCACTACAGGTAAAAGAAAAAAATATGTATTTTTGATTTTGGGGTGAAATGTCCTCCACTAAATGGTCCATATTTAATTTATAGCTATGTAAATGAAGTGGATTTTGAAAAAGATGAGACATGATCTTATGATCACACTATATTAGACATGTCTTTGTCAGTTAGAAAAGAGGGTGTGAGTTGGAGAATGTGACTGTGGAGGATGAGAGTGTGGGGGCTGAGTGATGATCTCTAATTAGGAGGTGAAGGCTGTCTGCCACCTGCTCTATTATCTGTGTGACAAAGAGAAACGTGGGCTAAACGTTACTGAAGCTAGCTGTTATACTAATGAAGGCTTCATAGGCGTGTACATCTCACAGGCATGTGTGTGTGTTCTCTCTCCCTCTTTCTCTTTCTGTCACTTTTCTCTCTCCGTTCTGGTGGATCTAATATATGCTTCTTCTTCTTCTTCTTCTACACCTGGCCATGTCTGTTTGGCAGCTCCTGCCAGAGGAGGTTGGTTGGTGCTCTCTCCCTCTGCCTGCCTTCCTTCCTGTCTGGTCCGGTCTGGTTAAAATGCCTGCAGACAGCCTTGCGCTTATTCCTTGTCTTTATTTTTCCTTCTTCCTCTCTCTTTCTGTCTTTTCTCTTTCTCTCTCATGACCGGCATGGATGGGCTGTACCTCTCCCTTCATTTCCATCAGTATATTTACCCCACTTCCTCTCTCTGTGCATCACATTGATGCTCTCTTTAATCTCTCCATGTGTATCAGCTTTCGAGGCACAGATAGACGAGTTGGGAAAGTGGAACAATGGTTTGCTTTTAATGGTTTTGCACATTTTTATAATACACTAACATAACAAATGAGGCAAAAAACCCATTGGGCTTATTTAAAGCCTCCACGTAAATAATGGTAAAAATCACAATCTTATATAAAACACAAGATCCAAACATTTCAATAGAAATGGCTAACTTTAAGAACAACATATACTATACTTACATTTAAAATAAAAATAACACTGATTTGAATATGGAAACCAGGCTTCATACAGTGGTCAGATGATTTGTAAGGTAAAGCAATGCAGCGAAAATAACCCTTTTTTGTTATGGTTGGAGGACCACCCAGATCTTTGTTCGAATTACAAATTTGAGAATCATCCGGCATGCATTTCAGAGAGGGAAGGAGAACAAACAAGCGTGACTGAAAGAGAAGAACAGGGTTGATTTAAAAGGAGCTATACATGTACGTTAGAGGAAGGAACTGGCTGCATGTGTTATCAGCTTTTCAATCGGGTCTATTCACTGGTGCAGTAGCAGCATACGTAGGAACACACATACTGTAGGTTACTTAAACTCAATCTACTGTGTTAATGCCTGACTGCTGTACGAGTATGTGTGTGGCCTGTGACTCTGCACCGAGTGGTCACCGTCTCAGTGGTGGTCTGAAAACGTAGTGGTGATTTAACCTTTTTATGTTGTTGTCGTACCCCTTCCTCGCTGACGTCTCAGACCTCGACTCAAATAGGAGAGAAAATCCGTTCACTTCCTTTGTGGTGTCTGATTGAGCTTGCAGTCAGTGTTCGGATCCTCTAATGGTCGGTCAAGTTCAATCAAACATAAGTTAACAAAAGGGGGAACAAGTGGATGGATTTACTATCACTGAGTTACTATTTGAGCATGGCCTGTTTAAAAGTGCAGTCTAATGGTGACTCTGCTTTTTTCAGCCTGGATGGGAAGAAAGGATTCATTCAGACGGACGCACCTTCTACATTGACCACAGTAAGACGACTCCATCTCAACACCTTCTCTCCCTTCCATCATTGTATTTTGTTATGCGTGTCTTTTCTTTTTCTAGCTACTTTTCATAGTGAGTAGTGGTTTCAGTGCAGCCACAGATTGTTCAGTGTCAGGGACAGCAAGCACCTCCTCATCCATTAAAGCAGAACAATCTGAGGCCAGGTCATGCTGTTTTACATTTCTGCTATAGTGACCTGATGTAGCACAACAGTGTCTTCTAACTGAAAGATGTATGGTCATAAGAGAGAAGGACCTGCAACTAACACTTACTTTCATTACTGATACATCTGTTGATTGTTTAGTGTTTGACATGTGTAAACGTTTTTTAAATGTAATTTCCTAGAGTTAAAGAGCTCTTTGAATAACTTATTTTTTACAATTTAAGAGTCAGAAACCCAGATATATTTTATTTGCATTTATATAAAATGGATAAAAAACACAAAAGTATAGCATACATCTGTACGGCTCGCATATTTATTTATTAGCAGTATATTATTCCACTGTGCGGTATTTAATTTTGGATTGCTTTTTTATATTATATACACATCTTTTCATGTAGATCATTTACTTATTTCTGCATTTACTTGCATATTGCACACTCTTGCATAATTGTATTTCTATTTGTTTCTTTTTGTACAATTTCTATTGTTTATGTCTTTTGTATAGAGTATTTGTGTTGCATTGTTGGAGGAAGATTGTAGATGTTCTATTGCCAAGGCAACTCTGTAGCTCTTGTGAATTTGACAACAACAATAACAATTGATTTATTGAAATCCTCAGATTTGCTGAAACCAGCAAATATTTCCAGTAATTGCTAAATAGGTTAAGTAATAAGTTAATTATCAGAGTTGTTGATTATTTGAAGTCAAATGGCGATTTGATACATTGACTAATAGGCTCTGCACTGGATCTAAGTAAGGTCTTATTTTTTGTTTGATCCAGATACAAAGAACACGCAGTGGGAGGACCCTCGTCTGCAGAATCCGGCCATCACAGGACCAGTGAGTAGTTTCCTCTCTGCAGCCACAGCAGCGTTACTACTCAGACAGCAACACGTCCTCCATGTTTAACACTGTTTTCCCATCTGTCACACTCTCTGTGCAACAGTCACTTTGTAGCTATGGCTGTTACTTAAAGGGGACCTATCATGCAAAATGCACTTTTTGATGTCTTTTATACATAAATGTGTGTCTGGGAACTCACGCAGCATCTCTCTTTTCCTCCGTACCCAAATCTCTAAAAATGGGGGTACAACGGAGCTGATCCAGATTTGCGTCCGATATGACTTAATATCGGAAATGTGGACCCACGGCACTATCAGAAAGTTGCTATCGGAAACAATGCCCGACTGTTTTGGATGTAATATGGTCGGTGTTTACATTAGCATCGCTAACACTCAGAGCTAACCTGTACTGGAGAGCATGTGTGTGAAGAAGCAGGAAGTAAAAAGGAACTCACCTTGTGGTGTAACCGGCAAGAGAGAAAGCCTTTGAGCTCCATACTGTTTCAGAGATAATCCTTGATAATCCATGATATGGCGTTTCATCACGGCAGTATTTAGTTTAGACAGTAGCTGCCGGGTCCCGCATGAGCTCAGACCCCTCCTTTTTTATTTTTTATACATTTTTATTTTTTGTAAAGCTTTATACCCAAAATCAGCACTTTTGAAACAGGAAGTGAAATAGAGGGATATGAGGCGTGGCTAGAATGGGTGATCTGTTTGGTATTTTGAGCAAAACACTTCATAGACATGTTTTTTATATATTTGTATATATCTGAGACCCATGCTATTGCCTAAAAATAGCATGATAGGTGACCTCATGCCAACAAGTCACTCTGTGTACCAGATTTTATTTTCACCCGTTGCAACGTCCCCTCCAAAAGTTACACCTCAATATTGCATTTAACAAGAAATGGAAGCATATATTCCTGATTCACTTTTACACCACACTCCCATTGTCTATAAGGCTATTGATCCATTTGTTTTTTGTTGCCCATGCAGGCTGTTCCCTACTCCAGAGAGTTCAAGCAGAAATACGATTACTTCAGGAAGAAGTTGAAGAAACCGGTAAGAAATGTTTTATACGATGATACATCTGGTGTTTTTGGGTTCATGCTGGAAAAGTGTTCATAACAAAGCTCCATTTTATGCACGACTTTATGTTGAACAAGAAGGCAGTGTAATTTGCTTGTATTTTGATTGTGCTTTTTTTTGGGTGCTTTTTTCACACTGCCTTAACACGGCATGACTGAGTTTGATACTGTATGTTTAGGGCATTCTAATCTAGACAGCCATTGCAATCATTTTACATTTCTCAATGAATAGAATAGAATAGAATAGAATATATCTTTATTGTCATCACACATCAGTGCAACGAAATTCAGTTGGCATCTCTCAATGCAATACATAACATAAATAAGAACACATCCATAAAAACAGTGATAAAGCAGAGATAGTAGCAATAATAATCAGGGTCATCATATGCACTTTACCAGAATGTTAAAATATATAAAGCTACAATGTTTAAATATAAATAGTTACTAAAAAAAATATCAGTTGATACTTAATAAATATACAAATAAATAACATGGTATTTTAGGCTGCAGTCTTTGATGGGAAGTAGTGTGTTTGTATGTGTGCATATTATAGTGCGTTTAGTGGTTGGACAGGGATGGGAGTGATGGAGGCCACAGCTCTGGGAAAGAAGCTGTTCTTCAGTCTGTTGGTGCGTGCTTTTATTGACCTGAACCGTCTGCCGGATGGCGGCGGTTCGAACAGTGAGTGGCCGGGGTGTGTGATGTCTCTGATGATACTGCTGGCTTTCTTCTGCAGTCGACTTTTGTAGATGTTATCAAGGTTGGGCAGCTCAGTCCCAACGATGCGCTGAGCAGCCTTCACCACCCGCTGCAGGTCCCTCCGCTCCGCGGCTGTGCAGCTGGTGTACCACACAGTTATGCAGCTGGACAGGGTGCTTTCAATGGTCGACCGATAGAAGTTTACCAGCAGTTTTTGTGGAAGCCTGGCCTGTCTTAGTTTCATCAGGAAAAACCTTTTTCACCAGGTTTGAGGTGTTTGAGGTCCATGTTAATTTATTGGAGATGTTGACTCCAAGGAACCGTAGGTCTTCCACGCTCTCCACTGCTTCTCCATGGATGTGGAGGGGGAGATGGACTTCCTTTTTTGTCCTCCTGAAATCAACAATGAGCTCCTTAGTTTTGGAGGTGTTAAGGACAAGGTTGTGTTCCTTACACCAGTCAGTCAGATGTTCCACCTCGAGCCTGTAGGCTGTCTCCTTATGATTAGGACCTAGTAGTTTAGGATTGGATGTTACTGTATATAACATAGAGTTGAGGCTAGTTGGCACCAAGTTTTATTCTAGAGAATGTTTAATGCCAGAAATTGCAGGCGAAAAGCTAATTTTATAATATAAATGTATTAATTTCACACTTTTCTTCCTCATAAATCTCTACTTCAGTAGCACTTGCATACACCTAACCTTTTTCTTTTTTTCCCTCACTCTCTATATTGTCAAGGTTTTTTTTCTTTCATCATTCAAAGCCTGATTTTTATAACATTTTAATTCAAAAGTATTTTGCTAAAATAAAATGGTGACAATATTTTATCCATCATGGAGTTGTATAACAAGATATTTACCCTTAAATGTATAGGAAATTAATGAAATAATCATGCATTTAGATAACACTTGCATATCAAAACATAACATTTCAGATAATGTGTTATACACAAAAAGTTGTACTAATGGCTTGTATAAAATATAAAGTAAGAATGATTCTACAGAAGCTTGTTGTAAACACAATAAAATAATATTTATAATATTTATTTAAAATGTTATTCAGACTCTAGAGTCAGCAGTTTGTAAAAGCATCTCTAACAGCAGCTTCACTTCCTGATTGTCTTTCATAAATCTACATTTGAGCTTGTCTGTGTAATAAGGTCACACACTTTACTTCTCACATACCATTCCCCTAGTTTAACCCCCAGCCCCCCAGTATTTGGCACAGTATAGTTTTTTTGTATTTACATAAAAGTCATTTCTTTGTGAACTATTCCAGGCTGATATTCCCAACCGATTCGAGATGAAGTTACACAGGGGCAACATCTTCGAGGAGTCGTACCGTCGCATCATGTCCCTGAAGAGGCCGGATGTTCTGAAGTCGCGGCTGTGGATCGAGTTTGAGTCGGAGAAAGGATTGGACTACGGCGGCGTGGCCCGAGAGTGGTTCTTCCTCTTATCCAAGGAGATGTTCAACCCTTACTACGGCCTGTTCGAGTACTCCGCCACGTAAGTCTCTGCTGGTTTTCTTGCTCTAGATGTATGAGGGTGTGGGGGTGCGCTGATCCTCAGATTGGGCAAGACACTTCACCCCAAATTGCTCCTGTGGGCATTTTCCTCAGTATTGATGTATTACTATGTAGTATATGTAATATGTAATTTAAAGTGCATTCAGCTCTTGGAAAAATGCTGAAATGCAATTAATTATTGTGAAAGACAGTAGATTAAACAGGATATGGCCCAATACAAATGTGCTGCAGTAAAAGATTCAAAGGTTTTATTTTCATATGCACAAAGCTACAATGTAGAAATGGGAATGATATTCTTCTGACCTGAGCTCCTCCAACAATGCAACATATATAATAAAATACAAAATAAAAAGTAGTGCAACAAGTCTATATACATGAATATGGGGTATGTACAAGAACAGAATATGAAATGAAATAATGTAAATTAAGACAAAATTGCGGTGATAACTATTTATATAAATGAGTATATTGCAAGATGACAACAGGAATGTTTATCGGGCACTTAAGAGAGCCATGCTTTGTAGAGTAAAAATCCTTCTCTACTCTTATTTGCTTTTTCCACAAAGGGGCGTAAGGGGCAGAGCTGCCATATTGTTTTCCTATGAGACTTGTAAAGGTTTCCTTCAACTCTGATTCACTTTTCCTCTCATTGAAAAAGCCATCCTGGAACAAACGTTTCCCACATACAGCAAACACTTAGATAGTTAAAGTGACGTATGTTTTCTTCCTTTCTTGGCACCGTCAGCAATAAATGATCACTGCGTTGACTCTCTGATGTTATGCCATGTAGGGCAAAGGTAACAAAAATAAAGAATACCAATTTTCAATTATATTGTTTTTACATAATCATTCAGCGGCAGATAAAAAGCCAATGGTTAACAACCACATTGTCAGGGATGAGCGAAGCAGGCAGGACCCAAATGCAGATTTCTCAGAAAAAACACTTTTTTCACAAGGAACTCACAAAGACTAACAGAAAACACATAACTTAAATGCACACAGGACTAATCAAACAAACAAGAGACAGGTGAGGAGGGAGGAGAAAACACAGTGAACACAATCGGGTAATCAGGGAGGGAAAACAGACAGAAAGCAACAGGCAAGACAGAAGGTGAACACTTTACAAAATAAAACAGGAAACCAAAGACAGAAAAAGACAAGACAAAACACAACACAACACAGACAGATCGTGACACACATTGAGGTAAAAACAACTTCAATCTCCATGTCTTTAAGTCAGTCTTAGTAGTATTTTTGTGAAATGCTACAAAACAGTGTCTGCATGGGTTTGACTGTCATGATAAGGAAAATAAATAATGATGTGCTGAACATAATCTACGAAAAAAGAGCCCCTCTGCTGCAGGCAGTAGTTGCTCAAATTAAAGAAGACTTTACCCAAGTTAAGTTTGGTGTCTAGTGACCTAGCGTATCGTTAAAAAAGAAGGAAATGTATGGAGTACTTATCATGAATAAATAAGAAATCGCCTTTCTTCCTGTGTGCAGAGACAACTACACTCTCCAAATCAACCCTAACTCCGGCCTGTGCAACGAGGATCACCTCTCCTACTTCAAGTTCATCGGACGTGTGGCAGGAATGGCCGTGTTTCATGGAAAACTGCTGGATGGTAAGCTGCCTGATGTTGGATACAGTCTTTCAGATTAGACATTTATTTGGAAGAAAGGTGATATGTTATTGTATGTTTTTAAGCTTGTTTCCACACACCTACAGTAACAGCACTGTGTTTTGTTCCGCTTTGTTTTAGGTTTTTTCATCAGACCCTTCTACAAGATGATGCTGGGAAAACAGATCTCCCTTAAAGACATGGAGTCAGTGGTAAGAGCTCAAGCTACTATATTATTAACTGAGGAATCATTATTCTTTTAAATCTTAAACTTGGCTTTGTGAAAAATATGCATTTAGTGAGTATGCTTTAAATCTGCTAATTTATATATATGTTTTTCTCAATCCATTCTGTTTAAACTTGTTATATTAGCACAGTTACAAGTAAAGGTTGGGCTAAACTAATATTATTCTTATTTGGGTCAATATTTGCTGACATTTTAGAAACATTTTCACTGCAGTCAATAAAACGTTTGCTCTCCTGCGTGCTACACAAAGGGAGGCATGCACTGCCGATCAATGCCTTTTTAATAGAGCTACAATAGTAATAATAGAGAACAGAAATAACAACCAAAGAAGAGAGAAATAACATTTGGCTGCAAATATAAGCCAATGAATGACTGTGTGTTCTTTGTGTGTAACTGTGTATCTGCCCGCCTGCAGGACAGTGAGTACTACAACTCTCTGAAGTGGATTCTGGAGAACGACCCCACTGAGCTGGACCTCAGGTTCTGTATAGACGAGGACAACTTTGGACAGGTGTGCACGCCCAAAAGCAGTCACTATTTTCAATGTTGATAACAAATGAATAGGATTAGTGTCTGGAGTATGCATGGCTTTATTTTCTTTGTGGTTTTTTTCTTTTTCAGACGTACCAGGTGGACCTGAAACCCAGCGGCTCAGACATGGTGGTCACCAATGAGAACAAAAAGGAATACATAGAGTAAGAACATCACAAATCATTCTCTTTTTACGAGTAGTAACAGGCACTAAGTAATGAATACAATAACATGTCATTATTAACATGAGTCCAACCATCTTTCTTCTGTCAGCCTGGTCATCCAGTGGAGGTTTGTCAACCGGGTCCAGAAGCAGATGAACGCCTTCCTGGAGGTATTTATGTGCAATAATACCGTCGCCACATGGGGGCGATGTGACTACAGACCATGTGCATGAGGCCCTCTGTATCTACATGTAAACCTTTCCACTGAATATTTGTAGCTTTTAAACTTTAAAACATCTCAGTTATTAAGTGGAAGGTTCTGTTGTTGCATTGCTACAGTTAAACAACCATGAAGAGAATTAATCCCCCTTGTGTTCCATTTGCAGGGCTTCACTGAGCTTATTATCATCGATCTGATCAAGATCTTTGATGAAAATGAACTGGAGGTACAGTACGGATTCTTTATTCTATCTGTGTTATGCTCTGATTATCACACAATGAGCATTTCAACTTAACAAATAGTTTTAATCACATCTTTGTCCTCTGCCCTCTGTCTCTGTAGCTGCTCATGTGTGGTCTAGGTGACGTCGACGTCAACGACTGGAGGCAACACACTGTTTACAAGAACGGCTACTGTCCCAACCATCCTGTCATACAGTGGTTCTGGAAGGTACGACTGTCACACACACACACACACACACACACACACACACACACACACACACACGCACACGCACACGCACACGCACACACACACACACTGAGTAATCTATCAGCCACCTGTCGCTCATGAAATGTGGGTAATTTCTAAAAGCTACATTTGCATCAGTTGTCTTTTTCCCTGAAGCTTGCAACAGGTTTTACTGGCCTCGCTTTTTTAAGGGTCAAAGTCTATTTGGAAGAACAGGCTTGTTTGCTCTGATGAAAGAGACTGAGGTAGTGGCTGCTCTGTTATCATCTGCCTTCACTTTAACACACGTACACTAAAGCAAACAACACACACACACACACAACGCCAGTCATCAGTGTCATGTCATTTGATTACTGAACTGGCTCCAACTGTCTCCGTTAGAATGCTTTTCTACACACACACACACACACACACACACACACACACACACACACACACACACACACACACACACACACACACACACACACACACACACACACACACACACACACACACACACACAGAGTAATTGCATCATACTTAGATCTGTAGTTTATTGCTGCAATTATTTTCATTAATCTGCCAATGTCTGTCTTGATGAATAATTATTTAAAACTAAATAAAGAGTCCAAGATGATATCTTTAGATGTCTTGTTTTTTCAGCCTTAATCCCAAAGATATTGAGTTTATAAACTAGAGAAAAGTGGGAAATCTTCAAATGTACAGCAGAGGCTGAAATTGGCATTTTTGCATAACAATGACTCTGCGTTTAATCTTTAATTGCATTATTTTTTCTTCGTCTGTTTTAATGAGTTGTTACAGCTCTGTTTTAGTTGTAGAAATGGCAAAGTATCATATAAATAACTCTGATCTGATTATTGAATTCTGTGAGCTGTCAATCAAGTTTTTGAGAGATTGTTTCTGTGTGCAGGTGGTCTTGCTGATGGATGCTGAAAAGAGGATCCGACTCCTCCAGTTTGTTACAGGAACGTCTCGAGTGCCCATGAATGGTTTTGCTGAGCTTTATGGTAAGTTACCTCACCAGATAACTCCATGTTTCCTTTATTTCAGGTACCACCTCTTTAAAAGCGTATATTATCTGTTTAAACCGCATGGCCTGTACTCTATCTAGCAGTGACACAAGTACACAGCTGCACTTCCAAGAATTGAGTTACTATCACTGTGCACATAGAGATAAATGTTGAAGACTGATACAAAAATGTAAGATATGATATCTGCTGAAACATTGTGTGAGTAATATTATGTATATCTGATTAATCTGGCAATGGTTTCATGTACTGATTTTATCAAGAGGTTAGAGTATTACTATGAACTGTGATATCATAATTATCATTTCTCTCTGCCAGGCTCTAACGGACCTCAGCTGTTCACCATCGAGCAGTGGGGAACACCAGAAAAGTTGCCAAGAGCTCACACATGGTATGACACACACACACACACACACACACACACACACACACACACACACACACACACACACACACACACACACACACACACACACACACACACACACACACACACACACACACACACACACACACACACACACACAGATGATTATGTGTAACATCTCTGAGGCTTTACTTAGGCACAGTGTTGTTATGAGCTTAATGCTAATGTCAGCTTGCTAACACACCCACAAGCACGATGCTAACAAGGTGTAATTTGACCACGTTCACCTTTCTTCCATCTGGCTTTTGTTTCAGTAGAAAAGTAACAATATTTATTTAATCCTGGGGAAAATCTGCAGTATTGACAGGATCTATCGGCTACAGCTCCTCTAAAGAGAACACGTCAGCCGCATGGACATGCTAATCAAGCCCCTTTTCCGCGATGCTAAATTAAATGTATTGAACTAAATATAAGATAGTACTTTATTGATTCCAATTTGGGAAATTGTGATAATAAATAAATAAAAGTTTTTGTGACAATTATTTTGATAATACAAAGCATACAATTGATTTGCTCTCCTTCAATCCATCACAAAAGTACTTTTACCTCGCCTATTGGTCTTCAACTGCTCCAACAATCACCAGCTCTGGTTTGACAGATTGAAAGAGAGGCCAAATAAGAACAGATACAAATGGAACTTGTGTTTTTTTTAATAAAACTTCTCTCCGACACATATTTTTAAATAAAAAACGAACATAAACATGTTTTTCTTTGGATGGAAAAGGGAATGCTAACTACCTAATAACATTTGACCCAAAGTGCAGATGAGGCTGATGGGAATGTGGTTTACTTCTTGAGGGAGTTTTGTCATAAAACCAGTTTTTCAAAAGATTACAAATGTGTACTTTATGGTTATGCTTGAGGGAAAATAAAGCGTCCCTCAGGTCAGGGAACCATGAATACTTCTAGCATGCAGTTGTTGAGATGTACCTGTACCAAAGTGGACTGTTTGACTGACAGGTTGACAAATAGCCATGCAGCTTCAATGGCTAGTACAAATACTAAGTGGAGTTCATTAAAGTTAAGTTTTAATGCTGCATTTTTAAACCAAATGTGGAGTTTTTATAACTTACAATACAATTATTTCCCCAGTTTCAACCGCTTGGATCTTCCCACTTACGAATCCTTTGAGGACCTGAGAGAGAAACTCCTCATGGCTGTGGAGAACGCGCAGGGCTTCGAGGGCGTCGACTAGAGAGGCAGCCTCTGACTGCATCGAACCAACCAACAATTTAAATTAAAAAAGAAAGAATGCACCACAGGGATATGGAAGCAGCTGCTGTAGCAGTTGTGTGCGAGCATGTTGTCCTGTAACGCCTGACTGTGAGTCCCCTCCACGGCACGCTGGCTTCAGACTGTACAGCCATTTGTCCAGCAACTACGCCTACGTCTTTAAATCTCTTCAGAGTGGGTAGGTCACTCCTTAAAGGTGCTGGGGGAAGAAAGGGAGCGCCGCACTGCTGAATGCTGAAATCTTTTATCCGCAGGCATGAGTGACGAATGAGCTGGCCCCTGATCTGCCGTTTGTTTCCCCTCTACCCTCGTCCTGTGAAAATCTACAGTGCTGGAAAACACTAATGCATTTCAATAGCTCCTTACATACACTATAGCACATTATTTAAGCACCCTTCAATGCAGTGGATTTAGCATGGCCTTAATCTGGCTCCTACATGCACTATTTTCTGTAAGAAACGGCAAAGGCACTATGATCACAACTCTCTCAAACACTTAGACCAACACCAGTTTACCTTAGGAATGCTAGCCAATCACAGTTCAGGAAATCGGTCAGACCCTTCCGTAGAGCCTTGTCTATTTGTTGTGTGATCAAAATCGCCGCTGCAGCCTTTTTGTAGTTTCCCCTTTTTTTTTTTAGCCACTGGTAAGAATTCAAGAAAGGGGGATCCAATAATCCCCAAAGATTTTTTTATATAGTTTTTGTCCTCTAATAGTTTTTTTTTTTTTTTTTTAAATCATCGGTATGATTCTTGCAGGAAAATACTCTTAACTCATTTGTACTGATGAACAATGTTTACTATTTTGACAATTCTATACGACTTGGTGTGTGAAGTGTAAATCTGGCTAGTCGGGGGAATACTTAATCCATATCATTTGTTATGGTGATAGCAAATGTGTTGAATCAAATGTTTTTTTATCGTAGTGCTACGAGAGCAGCATGAAAGCGTATCTTGTGTTTGCTTTGACTACATGGTAGTAAATTGGACGTGTAATTGGTCGAGAAGGGAAATCTTAACACTTGGGGACAGTTCCTCCGAGATGTTTGCGTAATGATTATATTAATATTCTCATGCCTGTTGCTGTTCATAATGCTGTAAATTGTTCTTGGAAAAAACCCCCACATTTAAAGTTCTTTCCTGATATATAAATATATGTGAATATTAAGTATTACTGATCAAAAACACTAAAAATGAAGCTGTGCGCGGGTGTTTGAGAGAAAGCTGTGATTGCCACTGAATATAAAGCAGCACGTTTCTTACAAAGAAAATGTTTTTTGCTTTTTTTATGTTTTTGTTTCTCTCCTTTTTCTAACACCATTGAACCTAAAGGGCACTTTATAGATCACTCTGAGGTCATGTCGCCTAGTGTATGTCTTGTCATTAACTTGAATGTGATTCTTTTTTCCCATTCGGAGCACTTACCTGGTGCAATATAAATAGTCTGTCAATCTGGGCTGCTGCTAAGGTGGAAAACGGAAGTGAAGCAGAAACTTCACATCTTTTAAGTCTTTATTTTCTTTTGTCTCCTTGTTCTCCTCCCTTGTGTTTCCTCCCTCCCTCCCTCCCGTGATCCCACCACCCCAACTACTCTGTAAAGATTAGACCTTTTTTTAATGAATGACGGGAAATATCTCTTTTGTTAAAGATTCCACCACTCTCTGCAACTCTCTGTGGTTCATTTAACTTCAGTCAAATAAAAATGAAACTTCTCAGAACGTGTTGTTTGAGTGAATTCACTTTATAGCTTTATTTATATATTACCAGGCTTGGGGAGTAACAGATTACAGGTAACCGGTACATTCTTTAAAATGGGGATTACTAGCATGATTACAATGTTACAGTACATTAAAATTAAACATAAAGAATGTTATATTGAAGCACATGCTTACACACCAAGTAAAACAGGTCATGATTGAAGCTATAGCAAATCTCCCAGTCCATTATTATGTTAGATTTCAAATGCAGATGTTTTGTAAACTGTTGTATGTGGTCTTGCATTGCGCAACTTTCATCGTTGGTCCAAAGCCTGACATAGATTAATGAACAACCGGTTTAAAAGGTTACATTGATCTGTTTAACTTAATGTTTTTAAGTAAAAGCAATATCATTTGTATTTATGTGCACTGCATTTGATATTGAGGCAATCCAAAAGTAACACAAAGTACAGGCAACTATTAATTGTAACATGAGCATTTTGTAAATAAGAATGCTAAATAAAATACTAAAATGTTTACTTGCTAGTTCATTCATTCTGATCAGACAAAAAGTTAGTATTATATTATGTGCACGAGTCTAATTAGAAACAATACAACTTGCAAGATGAATTTATAAAAAATAAAACATTAAAAAGTACATTTATAATGATCTGACATTTATTTTAAATAATTTCTGATTTATATCTTTACAGAAATGTGCTACTTCAAGTGTGCCATTTGTCAAATTAATAATCTGCTTTACAACAAAAGGTTATTTTCATAGAAAAAAAATATAATCTAACATGGACATTTGCTGCTGCTTAAGGACATTATTTGATTTTGTTTTTGTATTCAGAGCACCTGTCTTTAGAAATAAAGTGTGTGTGTGCGCACGTGGTGTGGTGAAGGGACCTCCGTTCATTCACACAGCCAATCTAAGAGTTATCAGCTCCAAGGACAAGCAAATAAAAGCCCCCCCGCCTGTCCGGGGACATTTTATCAAGCCCTGCTCCCCTCAATCTGGTCACAAACAAACCAAGGGCCAACTCTCTTCAGATCCTCCTTCCAAAGCATTCCAGCGGCTCGAAAAATAAAGTCACAAAGTGCAGGTGAGAGTTAATAAGGTAAATCAGAAGAGGTCCAAAAGCATTTAGTTAGTTTCCTATAAAAAGATAATACAGTCCAACAGGCCTCTGAAATCCTGAAACAACAGTGGATGCTAATAAATAAAAAGAATGATCAACCACGATTATTTTATCAACTCTAATTGTGTTCCTCACATGTGGGCAAAAAGGCAATTTGTTCATAACAATCAACACAAATATTAAAAGACTTGCCTTATTGTTACTTCTAAACACCTTTAACACTTATCTAACATAATCTATTTAACATACCTGAACAGTATTGCATATAAAAATACATTTTAAAATGCGCTACAGCTGAATAGGGTCAAAACATGTACCTCCCCAGTTAAATTGCACCGTTTTTTGCACTGCAAGGTTTATGATAAATGTACAAAAGACATTTCTTCAAACGTGCTAGTTGCTATTTCTGTAAAGCTTCACAGACTAAGGGTGAAACTGTTTGACACTGGCATCTTCAGAAGCCCCCTCAGTTGGGAATCCCTGATTTATTGTTCAGGTTCAGAGTGAAGAGAATCTATTTTATAATATGCCTTAAGTGACAGCTTTTATTATGCAATGGATCTTAGGGGACATATCACTTCCTACAAAGTATCTATTAACTATTTTTCATCCATTAACTACAAAGAATCTGTGTTTCCTTTCTTTAGCATGTACATGAAATAAATGGAGGTGGGTTGACTTGACTCTTTGATGCTTTGCTTTTTGCTTTTACTTTGAGACGGGCTAATTGTAGCCCAAACTCTGGACTCAGGTTGTGAACCTCTCTGACTTTTCAGCTCCTCCACGTTCTCCTGTCAGGAACCGTCGGCTCGTGACTTTCAGAGAAACCTTTGGTGTTCAGGCCCAGTTGCCTCACCGGGGCACTTTTTTTTGGTCTCCCCCTCCTCCACCCCTCACCCTCTACCTCTGGTCAGGGTCGATCGATACTTCCCCTGTAGCTTATCACTAATGTGGAACTGGCTGTTTGTCCAAACCCTGCTCTGTCTATATAAAGACTTGGAACGGGACAGCACCAAACCAAAATGCACCACATATCATGAACCTGCAGCTCCGGACGCACCAGTGGACTTTTAACCGTTTGGAAGAGACACAAAGATCTCTACTGCGAGGGGAAGGAGCAGAGAGGAGAGGAGCTGGAGGATGAGGAGCAGGAGAGTCACCAGATGAATCCTGGACAGAGGATCCACTTTAGAAACTTGAGGTGAGAGTGTCTTTGAGTACTTAAAAAAAAAAAAAAAACCTCTATCAATAAAATGTATCATTTCTGGTTGTTCTACAATCTATATGGAGCCTTTATTAATGGGTTTAACTCAGTTTTATTAGTTAAGACGAAACTATGGTGTCATTTTCAGCTCAAAATGTTATATAGTTAAAAGAAGAAACGATACAGACGTATTAAATCCATTGTGACGTGCAGTTTGAAGGTTCTGAGGTAGAAAGAAAATGGCACAGGTGGTATTTTAGTCTTTCTCACACACTTTGAATGCAAACAGCTGCAGTCATCCCCACAATCGGTATAAAAAAAGACATGGACCTTGGACATTTCGGATAAGCCTTGTGTATTTACTTAATCAATGAGTACAACATTATAGTAGATTTGTGTAAAACCAAGTGTCATTTGACATAATCCTTGTTTTTTTCACTTTAACTCTCTCCATTGCTCTTATTGATTCCACAAATAACTTTTTCTTCCTCTTCCTTCCCCAGATCACCCGCCAACCAGCTGGTATTAACAACCCCTCCGTGTGCAGTATCTTCAGTACACGCTTTCCTCCAGAGCTGTGGAGTGTGACAATGGTGTTTGTGTCCTGTGAATCAAACGCCATTATCACACTAAATAGCTCCAGTGTGAAACAGACCTCATGATAGTCCTCAGTTTCCTGGTGTCCACCTTTTTGTTTGTTTTGTGTCTCGTGCATTAGTTGTTATAGTTTCCTCATTACATTTGGCTGACGATGTTATCCAAAGTGACTTACAATGAATGCAAAAACCATTGAGATTCCAGCTCCGAACAACAAGGAGAGTGCAGATATATTCATAGTCATACCTTTGTGAGTGCTGGGGAATTGGGTACAAGGCCTAAGCTAACTCTTTAAAGTGCTTTTATTTTAAAGAGTTCTTGCTGTACAGCCTGAAACACATAGGGGACACACTACACCAGCCTGTGATGCAGTGTTGATACGGCGTGCATGATGTTGAGCCTCTGAGTGTGACCCACTTACTTTGTGTTCGAGGTGCTAACTTGCTGTTAGAGACGTCTCCTGTGAGGATAAATAAAAATAGACGTGCCATTTGTTTTCATGCTGCCGCCATTCCTTGTGTTGTGTCAAACTTAAAAAAAGAAAAATTGTTATGATATAAAGTACTTATATAAAAGTGCCTGTTAATATATATTGATAGACAAAGAAATACCTTCAAACCCAGCTCAATGTTCAATTACAAGCAGGCATTTGCATACAGTGTCAAAATCCTGATCTTTGAAAACTTGAAATGTGATTTGATCATTAAAGAAGAAAATTAGAAAGCATTTTCAACCAGTGACATGTCTTTAATAAAACAGATCTATTGTGTGCTTACATATTTACAATAACCTGAGAACTATGTCAGCAACTTAGGTCAGAAATATAAAAGACAACAGTGAGGGTTTGACGGAGAGGGGTATCATTAAAAAGCTGCTATGGTGTTGAAATGTGGCTCTAGATGTCAGGTTTAGGATTAATTTGAAGCCGTTCACTTTATCTGAAATAGATTATAGATCCTTGAAGGATGTCAGACATACAAATAAAAGTAACAGTCAGAACTGCACCAGACAATACAAAGATATATAAATAAATCTCTCAACCATACTTTATGTGAGGTTAATGTGTACACAATGGATTTTCTGTTGTTTTCAGAATAAAATATGATATTATCCTGAATATCCTGCTTTTATGACATCATAGTAATGTCACATTAAACTGAATATACAATACCTTGCAAACCAAACGCACAAATTCGCCTCTCATACTGAACATAAAAACATATCCTTCACCGTGTGTATTTACAACCTACCTAAAATACATTTTCTCTATCAATGAATTAACAAGTTCATTAATTTAATGAACTAATAGTTTGAAAACATCGCCAAAGTAGAAAAAACAAGAAGAATCATTGCACCTCAAAAATAAAGCAATCTCTAAGACGTCACAGTTTTCAACACAAACTCAACGTTAGCATCGTTTTCAAGTGTTTGTTACCTTTGTCACAGTTTTCCATGACATAAAGTGTCCTCCAATGGATTATAAATACACTCTGAAACAGAAATCATCTCATTTAAATAAAATATATCTCTCAAATGTTCAACACGAGATGAAGAAAATAAAAACTCTTGTGAAACAACAGCTGCCGGTTGTATAACGAGTGAAAAACATCTGTTTTCTCCGTCGTCCGCAGCTCAGAATGACGGAGACCTTTCTGTTATACATATTTTACAGGCCAATCTCTGCATGACTGGAGGAGCAAATCACATACAACCTCAGCTAGTCAATAGAATACTGAAATATAGTCCAAGGTTCTCCCACTACTATGACTTCCCCTTCACTGTCGGCCCAAAGGTTTTCTTCTTGGGAGCAGCGGGGGGCGGGGCTCTGGCTTTGGGGGCGGATGGAGCCTTTCTGGGTTTGGGCTGCAGGGATTTGAGGCCCAGCAGCTCACAGTACATGTTGCACAGGTGCAAAGCTTTGAACTGGTCAATGAAGGAAGTGGCACAGTTTCCTTTGAAGCCCTTGTATCTAAAAAAGAAATAATAATGTATTAATATATCTGTTTGCATGCAACAGGAAACATGCTTTAGTATTGGTCTCAAAAGAAATACTCACCCTTTCTTACAGGTGGCTATTCCCACATCAGTAAGCCTCATTCCTACTCCTGAAAACAAGAGACATTATGATCTTTAGTTCAAATCAAATCCAATCAAACTTGATTTATAAGCAGTTTTCATACACAAAACACTGACTACCCTTTCCCAGGTAATAACCAGAGCAACACACACTGTAGCTTTGTGTTACAAAATAGAACGTTATACTGTACCATCACAGGACTGAATAAAACAATAAATTAAGGGTAACAAGAATAAAGAAAAATGAATAAGAAAAAAAAAAAGAATACAAATAAGATTAAAAAGGAATAAAATAAGAATACAAATAAAATAAGAATAGAATACGAGTAAAATAAGGAATAAATACAATTAAATTCAAAGCCTATATATTGTATGCATTATAAGTTAAAGCAGAATAATTTGCAGATAAAAACAACTTGTGTATTAGTATACATTTCAACCCATACCTTGCATGTCAGTGACCAGCAGGTTGCCGTCAGTCTTGTGGTAGACCCAGTGCTGGAAAGCACAACACTTCTGTCCCGGCTCCGAGTCGCGCCTCTTCAGGTTGATCTCTTTCCCGTCCTTCACTGAATACTTCACAAAGTCACCAATCAGCTCCTGCTCCAGCGTGGCGTACGGGACGTCGTTGGACGGGCGGTGAACCAGGTAGATGGGAATAATCCTGGTGGAAGCATAGAACAAAATGCATTGAGCTCTGAGTATTTTACATTATCTTAAAGCTCAGACCTGTGTTTTGCATTCACTCTACAGATCGTTGTTGTGTGACTCACTCTGGGATCGCTCCGAAGGCCTTCACAGACTCCGCTGCAGTTGTGTACTCCTTGATGTACTCTCTTGCTGTGTTCTGGACATGGCACTCCTACAGGGCAAACGCTCAAATTACAGAACAATATCTTTCTGTATTATAGGGCAAACATGTCAGCAAGCAATACTTTGAATAGACTAGTAATCAAATACACGTACATACAACATTAAATACAACATTTTAAAGGTATTTTAACACACAATTGGATAATAAACATATCAATATAAAGCCACGTACCTCACATACACATTATGTATATTTTGGTGGCACTAATTATTGTATTTTCATTGAAAATTCATGTAAAAAGGTGGCACCTTATAAGCATGTTCAAGTTACAGTAGGAATGCATTTGAGTCATAAATGTTATTCGACGTGATATAAATGTCAACTTCTTAATGAGAATGTTTTGATATTAATTGAAAATAACAAGCCTAAAAACATTTTCATAAAGTGTTTTCTTTCAGAAGCATTTCTAAGGTATTTATGTAAATATATTTTTACAGTATATGCACTTTATTTCATTCCCTACCTCTACAGCCAAGGTGAAGTTCTTCTGAACGAGCTCGTCGTTGTTCTTGGTCCCGTAGCTGATGGAGTTGTGTACTTTGAGCACACAGCAGTGTCCTGGTAGTAAGAGGGGTATCTGACCCGCCTGCATCTTGGTCCGGAAAGCCCGGCGGTGCATCCCCTCCCCAAAGTGAACCTTTTCAGTGATGATGCTGGCAGGCTGGTTCTCTCCAAAACACTGGTCAGACAGGAAATCCTCTTTGAAAATCAGCCTGGAGCACTGGATATCCTCCTCTTCACTCCCAACCTCCACAGGGGCAGCTAATACAAAATACAAACATGTCAGCGGTTGTCCATCAAAGTCCACAAAAATAACCAAATGTGTAAAGAAAGAAACCTTTTTCCAAAACTCACATAAGATGGTCTTTGGAGATGGAGGGATGACAATCTCACTGAGCACTACAAATATAAAAGAAAATACAACTTTTGTAAATGGGGGTGGATACACAATGATTTTCTAAATTGTTGATGAGGTTAAATCAATATGTATACCTTCATATGTGAGCACGTAGTCCAGGGAGGCCGATCCATGTAAACTGGTGATCTGACACTGGTACTTGCCCAGGTCTTTCTGAGAAGCGTTGCAGATGTTCACAGACACTCTGCTCTCGTCCCCTGCACTTCAAAAAAAGGTACAGTGTTACAAAATGCCCCACACAAAACCACTGATTTCTGACCCTGTGGAATTGCAAAAAAAACCTAATATCAAATGTGGGTTCACTGTGGCATTTACATGAATTATATACATTATGGCAATCCAGGATCTATATGGCAACACATTAGAATAGTGTCAGCTGATCATAGCTGCTTTGGTTGCTCCTATTCTTGATTGCTAGAGTATGATGCGAGTGAAGGTAGCTGTCGTTGCCCTGGGATTAGGTTGTAATCTGTTACCTGTTTTATTACGTGGCATGTTTAGTTTTACTTCCTGCCTTTGTCTTTTTCCCGCCTGTTTCCCCCCACACCTGCATTTCATCGGTTGATGAGGCCTTCTGTTTGTTCCTTCAATCAGTTACTTCAGGTTTGGTAGGTTTGTTATCCCAGTGTTTAGCATTCCTTATGTTGGTTTTACTGCTGTACTCTGACAGTTTTCTGAACTTCAGACTGTAAGTCTTTTTTCGTTATCAAATCATTTAAACTCCCCCCGCTCTTCTTCTCCCTTCTCCTCTGTGACGTATAGATAAATGTATACCTATTTTGAAGGTATGGATTACACAATAGTTGCTACTGACTGCTTTGCAAGGATTAAGAGAGAGCAACATGTAAAACATTACTTTAGAATTGCAGGAAATGTATTGTATATTGCTTTTTTAAACTGTAGTGTGTGCTCATGTGTTTCATTGTTGGTGTAGGCTACTGTCTTAATATGATTAGTGAAAGGCAGGTTTTCCTATAAATCAATCCTCACATTTTTTATATTAAATATCTAGATGTATTCTTTTCTAAAATGATATTGTTCTGTTTTCTGTAATAATACACTTAAGTAAAAAACATCGGTACCACTTTACAATAAGACTACCCTTATAAAGGGTTACGAATAGTTTGTAATTAATTTATTAATTAGGTTGTAAACACTTTATAAATCATTAATAAGCTTTTATAAGACATGAGATAAACAGGGCGACTGTGACCAGTTGCTTGCCAAATAGTGAGCCCACATTTATCTGTACTGCTAAGTCTATTGGCTACTTAGCTTACTTCGTCTTCTTCATCAGCCAGCATCCTTGGTATCTGTTGTTCACAGAGTTGATTCTCGCTAAGTAGCCAATATAAGGCTTAGTCATCTTGCCAAATAGTGAGCCTGTGTTGATGTATGATCTATGTTAGAACTGGTTTATAAATGGTTCTTAATGATTAATGAAGTGTTTACAACCTAATTCATAACCTAATTATAAACCCTTTATGAATCCTTTATAAGGGTAGTCTTATTGTAAAGTGGTACCAAAACATATTATTGATATTTCTCTTGTCTTGTTTCGTTGGCATTGCATTTGATATTGAGACAAGCCAAAAGTAACTTAAAGGTCACCTATTATGCAAAATCCACTTGTTCATGTCTCTTCTACATAAACATGTGTCCCCTCTGTGTAAAGAGATTCTGAAAGTTTCAGGAACAAAGATTCTCTCTCTTTTTGATCCATTTCTATAAAAACCTGTCTGAAAATGAGCTGATCAGATTTTGGCCACTTTGTGATGTCATAACGATTTATTGGCTTGTGTAACCATTAGCCAATCATCAACCAAGGTAAACCCCCCCCACCTTATCACCTGAATCTCCTCCTAGAGCACCATGGTGTTCTTTTTAACCAAATATCTCTCAGAGGGGCGTGGGGAGGGGCTCCTTATTTTCATCTAAAGTAACTGACAGAGAATCAGCACTTTTGAAACAGGGCTGAAACAGAGGATTATGGGATGCTACAATGCATGATCTGTTTGGTATTTCGAGCTATACTTCAGAGACATGTATTGTATATATCTGAGACCTATAATATATTGATGAAAGATAGTATATTGGGGGACTTTTAAAGTAACTATTAGATGTAACAGCATCAATTTTAAAGTAACCCTCCCAACCCAAGTTGGCTACTGACTGCTTTGCAAAGATTTAGAGAAAGCAAAATGTAAAACCTTACTTTATAATTGCAGGAAAAGTATTGCAATATTGCTTTTCCCTTTTAGCGTTCTGATAGAAAATGTTACCCTCTTGCCTAGATCCTGCTTCCATATGCAAATATCTCTTTTAAGTGATTTTGCTCAGAGTAATGAATATTTAGTTTTGTGGAAGAAGCACAAAGGCAAACCTGATGCTTAAAATGAACAGTTTAATTATTGGAAATAATAAGAGTACCAATAAAGTTCAAGAAATTAAAACATTTAGTATATGGCTAGTGTCAATGAAGGACTGGAATACATTTCTAATAGGCTATGGGTGTGGCATCATTTAAATGAAAGAAAACATAGTATTGCTAGTTGCAAAATATACTTTAATTATTAAGTATGTGGTACTTGTAGGGGATTATAGTTATCTCGAGTGTTTAAAAGTTGAGATATGTGTACAAATGAACCTATTTTATCTTAAACCTCTGTAAATACCTTCTCTTGCTCTCAGACAGGACAGTGTCGCCTCTGCTCCAGGTGACAGTGTGGTTGGAGAAAACCGCCGCAAACTGACACCACAGGCACAGAGTCTGGGGGTCTCCGCTCACCGACACTGCCTGGATGGGCTGTACCACTTTAATGTCTGCATATGTAGACAAATAATTAGTAATAGGTTTTTTTTACTAATGTGAGATGCATAGTTTGATGTGTATCCCTTACCTTCTTTAGCTGGGATTTTCTGTTTGACCACTTCACTGTACGCCTTCTTGCGAGTAGCTCCAGCATCTGCCTTGGTTTCCTCTGCCTTTGCCAGAATAGAAATGTCTGGCTTTGGTAGTTTAGACTCCAAACCACTGACGATCTTTTCAAATTTGTTCTTTGACAGCCGACGTTTTTTAATGATATCATCGTTCAGAGTACTGGTAAAGTTCTTGGGCTTGTGGTCTTTATGATCTTCACGATGCAGAAGTGGATCTCCATAGGAAGCTTTAGCTTTAGCTTCTGGTTTCTGGGACTTTTTCGCCTCTGACTGATCACTGTCATTTTCAGTTTTCCAAGTTTTACCACCCAGCTTGGCCTCAAACATATCAATCCTTCCTTTTGCAGTCTTTGGTTTTGCGCCATTGTCCACCTCAACCAGAGGCTCCGCTACACTTTTCACTCCCGTTGCATTCAGAGCGTGTTTCTTTTTCTTCTTGCCATGTGGTTTGTTTGGAGCCTTCTCAGCTTCTACAACAGCTTCAATCACCAGTTTATCCTCCTTTTCCTCAGGCCCGACTTGAATGTTCTCACAAATGTGATTTTCCTCAGAAAGAGGATGAGTTTCCTGCTGGGGGGAAACGTGATGAGATAAATGATCCTGTTGCTTTGTAGCTTGTACACCATGATGATGGCCAGCTGTTTTGTCCTTCTTGGAGCGGGCTCTGCTCTCTGAGGTCCACTTGTGGGTTTTATGCGGCATAGTTTCAGCTGTTTTCTGACTTAACTCAGACTGTATGGCTTTGGCGATGGGTTTTACAGCCCTGGGAACAAATGGGTCATTTAAATCTAAAGTGATGAATGCAATGCGGTTCCTCTGTGACACGATGAAATGATCTGCAGGGACATCAGCCAAGTGACAAAGTTCGTTACTGAGGTCATTAATCTCCTCAAGTATTGTTTTTCTCGCAGTGACAAAGTCCGGTTGTTTCTTTGTTGAAGATTTCTCTGCAGACTTTGTTGTATTTTCCTTTCTATGAATCAACTCGTCACCATCCAAAGAAGTTTTGTCAGTAATCCCATCCAAGGTTGGCCAGAGAATGCAGGGTTGTACGTGACCACAACCGAGGTCTGTGTTGTCATTGAGAGAAGCTTGATCTCCTTCCAAAGTGCAGTTTGTCCGACAGACGAGGGAGGAGCAGATATCAAGAAGGGCTAAGGGCATAATAAACTTGGGACTTCCCCTCTCTTGCTCCACCTGACATGGCCCGTTAAGGTCTGGTAGAGTGTCAGGTCGTTTGTGCACATTTGGCACACGTGAGTTTGTCAGAGTGTTTTTAGGGGAAAAACGAAGATCTGATGAAGGTTCTGTATCTTCTCGAAAGACCTCCGCACAGCTTCTGTTGACTTCCTGCTCGACCACAGAGCCCGGCTGGGAGACGATGTGTTCGTATGTCACTTCACACACTTCATCTCTAAAGGACTGGTAATGAAAAAAACAACAACTATTAATTCAAGAAATGTCAAGAAATAGTACATTGTAGACACTAATATGTATTCAATTATCACATGCTTGAGTCAAAAACTGTCATACTGAACTGATAATGGTAAATGATTGTATAGACCTTTCAATAACACTCAAGTGTTGGCATGTTATTATATCAAGGCAGATTCTATAGATAGTAGGTTACTTAATCTCTAAAGGGCTGGTAATGAAAAAACAACAATTATTGAAGAAAATGTAAGGCAATTTTAGGAAATTGTACACTTATATTTATAAAATTATCATATTCTTCAGTAAAAGTCGGTTACACTGAGGATGTTAAATGATCGACTAGACCTTACAATAACACCAAAGTGTTGGCAGGTTATTATTCAAAGGCAGATTCTATAGATAGTAGGTTACAAAAACATGCCAGAGCATTCAGATCCTTTTTAACACATACCTTTCTATGGAGCCACAAAGCAGACGTTTATGAAACACCATGCTTTTATATCCAATCCCACTGTCCATATGTCCTGTATGCCAACCTAGACTGTCGCTGTTATAGACAGGAGCTCCGACTATGCCCTGCACACATAAGCCAATCAAAAGCAGTCTCCTATGCCCACGGACCTCTTGGTGTCCTGATCCTTGGTTTCTAAAGGAGATGCGGTGGGAATGGGTGTGTTAAAGGGTGCACACATAAAGAGAGAGAGAGAGAGCAAGGGAGGGTCATGTTTCAGTCCTCAGCTGTGCCTTCCTCACACCCCTCCACCCTGACATGCCACGGATGCATGCTATTATCATTGAAATCCAAACTATTATTAGATGCCATTTCAGTCCATCTGAAGTTTTCCTCACATGCACTCCCAGTTTCCTTCAGCACACACAGCTGTCAGTCTTTGAGACGGGAGCCAAAGGACTTATCCAATCACACAGAATTAAGCCGAGACATGCAAGGCGTCACGGGTGTAAAATAGGTGGCTCCCATCCAAAGCAGGGTGACAATACTTGTGAGTGTCATGCATCGATATCACTTTTCAGAACTGTACAACTCCTGACTGGCTATCAATACTCTAGGAATGAAAAGACTGACAAGGACAAAGGTGGGAATGCCTTTTAACGTTGTGGACGTGTTAACAAAGCCCATTATTGATTTATCTGGCGCCAAGCACGACTGATTGTTCTCTCAATCGAGAGGGGTAACTCTTTCCACTGCTCTCTCACTGTCTGCCATATATTACAAAAAAAGTGATGTGGACAGGCGCGTGTGTTTGTTAAATACTTTATGGAAGTGTATGGGACAATACAAGCATAAATCTATCTATCTTACCTCTTCAATCATCAGCTCTCCAGGTTTATTTTGTCCCGCCAAATCTGTATCCTCTGTTATATTCAGTACGACCGGATCTTCTTCACTACTGATAAAAGTGTCCTCAAATCCAAAGTGAGAAAGGTCCAGATAAGCAGAATTGGAGCCAACGATCACATCTGAACTGTACCCTCTAGGAAAGGCCATGGTAGCACTGGATGATCCCATGGATGAGTGCTGGTTTGTGGGGCATGCAGAGAGCTCAGCCTGGCAGCTCTGGATCTCCTCCGGCTCCTTTTCATCTTGTGAGTTCGCTGTTGAATCACACAAGGATTCAACGCTCTGGGAGTCCTCTCTGTCTCTGAGCTCAGGTCGTGCAGCTTCGCACAAAGAGAGTAAGCTCTGCCCAGAGAGGAAGGAGCTCTCTGGGATGTTTTGCCCCTCTAGGGGCTGATCCTGGATGCCCATGGTTGCCTGTACTCCTGGCTCTAGACCCTTTCCTTCTTTAAACGTCTCTGTCCTAATATGAGTATTCACCTCTGCTAGTGCCTGTGTTAGAGCATCAATCCCGGCCCCTATTTCTGTAAAAGCGGCTGTAAAGTCCTCTGGTGGAGCTGTGATGATCCCACTCCAGTCTGAGAGTGCACTGGCCCAGCTGTCTATGGATGACCACCGCTCAACTGGTGGCCCCCAACCCCTGGTGTCATCGCTGGACCAGCCAATCCCCTCGCTCCCATCAGGGTTGTAACCTGACACTTTTGTCTCTCCTGGGGGAAAGGAAACGTCACTGGTGAGCTCTCCTTGAATCATATAAAGTCCCGTCTGGTCCCAAACATCCTTATCTTGTGTATCCTCACCTGTCAGATACTGGCATGCGTCCAGCCACAGCTCGATAGGGCTGTCGCTTCGCCTTGTTTGGTGGGTCGAATCAGAGACCTCTGCTTTTCCTCGCCTCCCATCATTTACCGACATCAAGCCTGCCTCACAGGCATCCACAGCAGGTGGTCTTGACTTTGAATGTTGGCTTACGTCTGACTCATAACCCACCATAGCTCGTTCCTCACTCGAGCCGCTATGACATTGTGTCACCACGTTTTCTGAATCACACACAAGGTCACATGTACCGCAGTCAGGTTCTGCCTTTCCTCCCTCTGTGTCTGAAAATGTCCTTTGTCCTTTGTCTTCAGGACTTTTAATCTCCTGCGGATCTACATCAGGGGTCAGGAGGAACTCTTGTGTGTCACTTTCAAAGATATAAAGGTCTGACACAGGTGGTATAGCTGTATCACTCTTTAAACGATCTGACTCATGTGATAACGACTTTAATAGAAAAGTGGCTCGACAGTGTTCAGAGCTTGAAAGAGGCTCAGTGTCAGATGTCTCCGTCGAACTTTCAGAAGTAGAAGATATGGCCCCAAAAAGCTGAGGTGTACCATTGTCTTGTATTAATGAAAAGGACAGGGTTGGTTCTTTTGAAAAGTGAAACTCTGAAAAAGATTCAGAGAGGGGGGAAATCAAATCATGAGAGAAGTGAGGTAATATTGGTAATACAGGTTCTGATGAACCCAAATAGCTACACACTCTGAAATCATCATCCTTTGGTGAAGAATCAGAGCAAAATGGTAAACACTCGGACATATCAAAGCTGGATGATGGGGGCTTCAAGCAGTCTGAGTTGGGGGTTTTCTCCTGATTGAGACAGTTGGCAGTGTTTAATAAAGGCTCAGTTGATTTGACTTTAGGGTCTGAGATATCTAACTCGACCTCTGCCCCTGCTTTTTCTGCGGACAGCATGTTTTCGATAAGACTGTGCATAAGAGAAGGAGCAACTCAATTCTCAGTTAGACAGTCTGTAAGAGCTGGAAGGGAACATGTTTTCTCATCTGTGCAATGGAGTGACAGGTCCATCTTGTGCTGCTAGATTCCAGCTTCCAACTTCAGGCTAAGCCGTGGGACAAATAGCAGGAAGCGTGTTTCTGCTTGGCGTTTCTTGAGACATTTTCTCCCCTGGGTCCAACTGTATTTATTTAGTACCTGCAAAGTGAAATCAGACAGTCAAATAATCTCTTATCTGAGGCACTTGAGTATAGTTACCTCCTTGATATGAAGCATAAGATAAGATAAGAGGTACTTTATTGATCCCAAATCGGGAAATGTTTGCATTGCAGCAGCATAAAAAAACAACAAAGCAAAACAAGGAATATAAACAATACTAGGATTTAAACATCTCAAAATCGAATTAAAACAGCATTAAAAAGTAGACAATATACAGTAGAGAGTGAAGATAACAAATCTATAAACTCTCACAATAAAACACTTTTGAAGGGCTTTAGATACAATACAAAGCAGGCTATTATTTACATTAAGAGTGTAGGGAATGGAATATTAAATTAAATATAAAATGTACAGTGTGTCCAGTTATCCAAAGAGAAGCTGGAGCAGAGAGTTCCCTTCCAGCCAGAGGTGATTTGTTATATAGAGTTATTGGAAGTAAGGTCCACTATCTACCTCTATCTATTTATGTCTTTTTTTTAAATGGCATGTTGCATCTATTTTGGAGGCTTTTAAAGGGCCCTTGACATACCTTATCAACAGGAAACCTTCCTTGTTGTTACCCTGTAGCTGATAAAGATGTCCAGTGTGTGTTGTTGTGCTGTTACCAGACCCAGACTACATTCATTATTGTCTTACACAACTAAGAGGTAGTAAAACATGTCAGGTTCTTCTGATTTAAGTATTTACTAAACAACTACATTGATGCACACATTTTGCATTATACTCCTAACTTTAAAATGTCTTAAAACGCATTTGAAGAAGTTTATTGTTAAGCAGTTTTCAAGTAAATCTAAAAATATAGGTAACCAAAATGACATGGAACTGATGAGTAACACTGGGGTTGATTCTTAATATTTCAGCTGGGTTTCATTACATCTGCAATATTTAGAGACTTAATGTGACTGTAAAAGCACATCTGTGTCTAAAGGGCACCCATATTAGATTCACATTGCCCAACCTAATATACGTGCACAAGCCTGATGTGAAGTGTTGAAGGGGGAGGCTTCAAAACATGCACCCTGATATACAAGTTTGCAGGAGGGGAACCGATGACAAACGACACTGGAAAAATACCAGCACATATTCACCCATGACCTGCATTCGTCACATTCCTGCTGCAGTGAAGGACACCTAGAGCAGGTCTGAAGTGTTTACCAAGGAATACTGATCCTGACTTGACAAACACCTTGGATAATCTGTAAACACATTTCACACAATGCCCAAGATGCAAAATGCATTAAAACATGTCTTAATAATAATGTTATGGATTGTTTTCCTTAAATGAAGCCAATCTGTGTGATATGCCATACACTGATTCCATATTTACCTTTTTCATTATCGTGTGCATACTAATGTCCCAATTCTCTAAGTGGTATCATACTCTCAGAGGCACTTGAAAGGTGTTATATGAATCAGAAATAATTGTTGTTGGCTTGGTTGATTAATGCACTAGATAGGACTTGATCTATAACAACATCAAAAAACAATAAAGCTGTCAGCGCCTGGGTGACTGAGAGCAAGAACTTGTAATTCGATGTCAACTTGGCTCTCTGTGCCAAAATAGATCCGTCCTCAAGCACACAACACGCCCCAAGAGACCACTGCTTCTTTAAAAGCTCTGTATGTGAACAACTTGATTGAAAGACTAGAGCTCGAGTAAATAAGAAACGCGGTTTTAGAAATCAGAAAACGAGAGGCCTCATAATTCAAGACATTCTCAACACCGAGGGCTACAAATAAACAGAAAAACAAACAAATATTGTTGAGTAATTTTAATTTTTAATCATTTTAGGGATTCAAATCTGATGCTTCACAAATTGTATGATATGTTTATAAT
The DNA here is from genome assembly GCF_902827175.1 of Gymnodraco acuticeps. NCBI lineage: Eukaryota > Metazoa > Chordata > Actinopteri > Perciformes > Bathydraconidae > Gymnodraco > Gymnodraco acuticeps. Next base: position 913,775 of record NW_022990358.1, read on the forward strand.
GCAGCCAAGCCGAGTGTGTCAACCTGTCAGCAGTCAGACAACGCAGTGGAATTGACAACATTTACCATTCCCAAAGGAAGACCACAAACACATGTCTAACAAGTTACATAACAGCTGACTCACACATGATGAAACATATAAATATTACTTGAGGTATTGGAACAGTTGACAGCCTGTGAAGGGCTTTTTCAGCCATGCGTGTAGTACGTACCCTTGTAATAGCCGTGCGGTTGAGGATTCAGACGTGTGTTGCAGGACTTCAGTATGAGTCCAGGCTTGAGCCGGTAGTCTCGGGGTGTGAGTCTATTTTTAAATGTTGTCCCCCGCAAGTACAAAGTTAGATACCTGATATTGCGGACATGTGCCGATCTTGAACATTTAAAACTCAATATCTATTTTTGCAGTGTGTTTCAGTGTTGGCCGTCTTTACAGATAAAGATGTTGACTTGTGGTCATTAAAGAAATGTAACTAAGGGAAGTTTTTGGCTCTTGCCAGAGAGAGAAATCATGAGGAACTTTAGGCAAGCACATTGGAGTAATGTTTTGATGAAACGTCAGGCATAATAAGATATCTCATATGCAAGAGGGAAAACAAAAATGGAATGCTTATTCATTCCCGTCTGTCCTTATCAACTTAACATATAGAAAAAAAAACAATCAAATAAAGACAAACTGTTGATAATCCATTTAAACACAAGGCAGTTTGTATTAGATATGCAGAATTTTTCAAAATCTAAGTAATTCAACTTATTTTGCTGACGTTACCTTATAGGCTACATTAGATTTTGTGAGGGAAACATTTAGCAGACTCTTATCAAATTACATTCAACGGGTGAAAAGAAGCAAAGAAGATGAAAAAATAAACAAACAACACAATGAACACAAGCTAATCCCTGATGATAAAGATGGCAGCTCAGTGTGCAATAAATTGAATGGTCCCCTGATTCTCATTTAGCTGGAAAATAATAATGATTATCTTTTGTCTGTATTGAATTAAATGAAACTAGTGCTCTGTTAATTGCCAAGCTGTCATGTCTTTAAGCTAATCAGAAATCTAGATAAAAAAGATGGTTAGCTTAGCTTAGCATATAGCCTGGAAACAGCTGGCTCGAAACGAGAGAAGGAAATCTGCCAACATGTATTAGGACTGTAATAGTCTAAAAACAATTGTCTAATTTATCATCTTTATATGATAGAATGTAGCTTTTATTGTTTGTTTTCTTACCTTTGGACAGAACCAGGCTAGCTGTTGGTGGTTACAGAAGCTAGCTAGCTAACATGTTAGTTGTCAAAAAACAGTCCAGTAGGCTATGGTATGCTCATGACACTCATTTTTAAATAATTATCATCCGATACAACAGACCAGTCTCTGCCAGTCTTTTTAAAAATTTTTTAATCCGATGACATTATCAGTGATTTTAAACTGATTAATTACCGAAATAACATCAACACTGTGGGCGGCGCCATTTTACCGCACGTGACGTAAACCATGCGTTTGGTTTCGAGGACACGTTGATGTTCATGTTATTTACTGTAGTTACTCTCTTCAAATATGCCTCGCTCATTGTATCGCGAAACATTGCCACAATTCTGATGGGAACAATCCACGGAATGCTCGGTTCCATCTGTTGCCAAAAGGTAAGCGTAGGAAGTACGTTCGGAGGCAGTGTCTAGCGAAATGTGGCCGGCCCGAACCGAAAGATCCACAGACGCATGTATGCAGCGAACATTTCAAGTTTCCGGACGACTACTCTGAGAGTATGATAAAACATAACATGGGATTTATTGAACAACCATTACTTAATGGAGATGCAGTACCATCGGTCTTTCTGGTGTCATCACCGACCAGGACACCAGTTCGGCCAGTTGAGAAATCGCCCTCTGCAAGTGTGAAGCGACGGAGGACCAGAAGTAGTGCTCGGAGTAAGAATAAGGTATGTTATAGCGCATTTCCATTGCAGCGGGCGGCCCCGTTTAAACGTCCTTTATCGTCCAGGCCAGGCCAGTTTTTGGTGGCCTTTCCATATAGCGTAGTACCGGCTAGTGGGTATTTTCCCCCAGTTTTTCCGGCCCCATAAAATCGTGGTTCTAGGGCCAGGGACAACGAGGCTGAGTATGCTAAACTAGAGAGGGAATCGCTAGCAAGGGTGGTACTACATGCATACATATCTAGTAATCAATCAATCAATCAATCAATCAATGTTTATTTATATAGCCCAATATCACAAATGTTACATTTGTCTCAGTGGACTTTACAGTTTGTACAAAATATCAGTATGACAATACGACACCCTCTGTCCTTAGACCCTCACATCGTACAAGGAAAAACTTCCGAAGAAAACCCACAGTTTAAAGGGAAAAATGGGAGAAACCTCAGGGAGAGCAACAGAGGAGGGATCCCTCTCCCAGGACGGACAGACGTGCAATAGATGCCGTGTGTAAATTGAAAAGATAATACATTTGCAACATAGGTAGTCCAAATGTTTGGAAATGCATGTGTGTATAATAGGAAGATTAATCCACGAGGATATCCATCCAGGACCTATGATCCAGGACCACAGCCACGACTCAAGATCCAGGACAGAGGAGCGCAGGATCATCCATGACTCCGGATCCCGGCGTATACAGACACCAAAAAGAAAGACATTTGGGGAAGCTGGGTTAATCGGAACATGAGAGTACACAGGTATAGACAGAGAGAAGGAAGAAGTAAGATGTCCCCCGACAAACTAAGCCTATATCAGCAAAACTAGGGGCTGAATCTAATCAGCCCTAACTATAAGCTTTATCAAAAAGGAAGGTCTTAAGCGCACTCTTAAAAACGGATAGGGTGTCTGCCGCCCCGAACACAAACTGGAAGCTGATTCCACAAATGTGGAGCTTGATAAGAAAAGGCTCTGGCTCCCATTGTACTTTTAGAGACTCTAGGAACAACCAACAACCCTGCATTCTTGGAACGCAATGCCCTAGTAGGACAGTAGGGTATAATGAGTTCTTTAAGGTAAGATGGCGCCTGCCCATTAAGGGCTTTGTAGGCGAGAAGAAGAATTTTAAATTCTATCCTGTGTTCTATAGGGAGCCAGTGTAAGGCAGCCAGAACAGGAGAATCAAAATCATTGTATCTACTAAGTAGTACTAAGTAGGCTCGAACCTGTATGGCTGAATTCCCCCTTCCAATCTCTTCATATTGCTCAAAACTTCGCCATGTTTTCGTGTGTTTACAAAGTGAACGCATGGATGACGTCACGACCATCACGTGACTACTGAAAATGGGCAAAATGGCAGCGGCCTGACGGAATATACAGGTTTTGATAAAAAAGAGCTATAAAATCATTATTTACCGGGGAATATCGCTGATTTCTTCAGGGTATGGTTTAAACATAATGTTTCACTAAATACTGAAGTTTTGATTAATTATCTAATGAGTGGAGCATTCCTTTAATGTAACAAAAGTTAAATCCATTGACTAAACTCTGTGGGTTGATCACACTTTAGTTGATACGTTTTGAGTAAGCTTTTATATTTTTTATACATTTGTGGGGAATAATAGCTCAATGACCACCAACTGCTTTACTGCAGCTGTATATTGAACGCACTTTGAAAAAGTAGCAGGCTGTTCAAGAGCTTGGTTACACTTGGACATGTGGCATAATTATTGCCTACATTTGCATACAACTTGGAACATTTACTTTTTGGAGAGTCTGTTTCATTTAATTGTGAGTAATTTTCTGAAGACATATTCATAACATGATCTCACTTCAAGTAATTTCATCTCATGCTGTTATTATCCAGCTCTCACAACTGTCGGTGCATTATTCCTGCCACAGAGCTCCTACTGTCTTTGACTTTACACCTTGCATATCTCTAACTTCTTTTGTTTGGACATTATTTTTTATTAGTTCCTATAATGTTCCTGCAGGACCATTACACTTTTCTCTGGTCCACTTTCGATGCTTAATTAACAGAAAATTACACTTGAAATGACCACCTGTGGTTCTTGTGGTGATAGCATTTAATAAGCAATAGAGAATATTATTGGACTATTGGTGCATGCTGTGTACACTTCAACATTTTTTGCTTAACAATTTTGAGTTGATCCTTCTGTATTTCAAGATTAATTGTAATGTAGTAACTTTGTAGGTTTTCAGGAACAAATAAAAGTAGATTCATGTGAAAAAGCATTGAAATTAAGCTTTACTGATATTGTGTCACATAAACCGACTAGACATGATTTCAATTTAGTCACTAAGAAGCACTAAAATGTAGCATTTAGTGTGTGTGTGTGTGTGTGTGTGTGTGTGTGTGTGTGTGTGTGTGTGTGTGTGTGTGTGTGTGTGTGTGTGTGTGTGTGTGTGTGTTGCTTCTCAGAAGAAATAGATTTGGGGTCTATGCAAACACTTTATTGGTTAAGATGGCATATTAAAAGTTAGGCAAAAAGTGATAAATAAAGAGATTTATTGAAAAACACAATTGAACTTTCTGTATTCTGTGGCGAGGGGGTCAACAGTGTAAATCTTTAAAAACATGTCATTACGGAAAATAAAGAATGTATATGAGCGCAACAATAATAACAGCCATGCTCAGTATTTCTTTAAGCATAAGCTTACTTTATTTCTCCAAAACAGTATTGTTACAATTTTGAAACCGTCTCAGACACGATACACCACCTTGAGCATGTTGTTGTGGGGCTTTGGAATGGCCTCTTGTAGTCATGGTAACAGAAGTGTCGTCTTACCAAAGCAAGATATATTTTTACACCATGTTGTTGCACAGTCTGCCTCGCCCTAGCATCTACCCTCCTTCCCTAAACTCATTGGGACAGGACCAGGTGGGCAATAGTGCTGCACATGTAAGAAGTGTGCGTCACGACTACGTTTTGTTTGTTTGGGAGCGTGAGAGAGTCAGCTGAAGCATGCTTTTCCAGAACTCATAAAGGCAGGAGCAAATAGTTGACAGGAAATCACTATATCAAAGAAATACCTAGCCATATTTTGATTTCATCTTACACCACTGGACACATGGTCTTGCCTACAATATGAAATTAAGCATGATTTTTATTTGGAACTTTGGATACTGAAACTGGAAATTAATTACAGATTAAACATTTGGAAATTGTGTTGTCTTTTTATCTCATATCGTGCTGATTTGACAACATTACTCAAGTGACAATCTATATATGTGAGCTTGTATGTATTTGCAGGGGTAGACATTAAGGGTAAAAAGCCACTGGCCCTCCGGGCCGGTGGAATTGTATTGTCACTGGCCCCACCATTGTAACCACTGGCCCGGAGCATTCGTCCAAAAAAATCGACTAATAATGAAGAAAATTAACACATTTGTTGCAATAGTAATTTATGCACTAACTACATTACTACTTGTACTACAACATTTGAACAATCAGTTCTTCCTCATTTTCCTCAATTGTTCATATTTGGTTTATTAAAATAATGATATTGTGGTCATTGTTAAAAAATGTCTGCTATTATTATGAGTATTATTATTTGTATAATGCACTTTCTGCCTTCCTGTCATTAGGAGTTAGAAATGTAATGGCTATAGATTAGATTAGATCCTTCATTAAACTGCTGGGACATTTCCCTATAGCCAATACCTTTATATTTTCTACTCTTCACTTACTTGTCAGCATAGGTCGGCATTGATGTACAGAGCCGACAGAAGACCTTGTTTATATTGGCCTCATATTGAGAGGTGCAGCCAGTGACGCATCCTAAAACCAGGAAGTTAGCTGCTGGTTCCCTCGACAAAAAGCAATGGGATTTCTCCACAGGGTTTTGGAAAATAGCTGGAAATAAGGTCTGTGGAAAACAAACCTGTTTGATAAATGCACGTTTTGTTCAGCCGGATAATCTCCACATGTCATACTTTTATAATTTTCGAATCATAAATCTAATCGATAGATTATAAAAGGGTTTTAGGATGCGTCACTGCACCACTAGAAGCCAACTCCATCAATCAAGCTGAAACTTTCTCTCCCTCTTGTTCTCATGCTCCCTGTCACTCTCATTTAACTCCTCCGGTGACTTTCTTTTATTTGAAGATTGTTTTTTGCACGGCACTTGGCCGGTTACCGCTGGTATTAAAAACATTTTGGCGAATGGTTAGGTGGCGCGATAGTCTGTAGTGAAGGAGCGCGCTCCCGCTCACGGGAGCCTGCTCGCGCTGCGCTCCGCAGCAAACAGCTGTTTGCTTTTCACCCAACAACGACAAGCGACTCACGAAACGCTATGTTGTAGCGTTAATAAAAGAAACAATTTAACAAAATTGCTAGTCAAAATACTAATACCACAGGAAACATTTTTTTTAAACAATATTTTTAGTGGCCTGAGCGGGCAAGTGGAAAGTACGTTATGCTGGCCCGGGGTGTCTAATACCTCATTCACACCAATGCAACTCCGGTTCAAGCTCCGTGTTAGAGCTTTTCAGGTTCAGAACCAGTTCTTCGGTTTAGCTCTGGCTCTTTTCCCACCGCCCAGAGTCCGACTGGTAATGCGTCGTTGCGTCATCGTTTGCGTCATCGTTTGCGTCATGACGTAACCGTTTGCGTGCCTGCTTCATAAAGCCAAACCGCGCGGATGAAATCAGTTGCATTCATTTCTTATGGCTCTATCTGCAGCTTTTCCGGAGTCATTTCTGTGGTTTAGTTATATTCTTATAAAAAAGTGTACTCGTGCCAATAAAGGTTTTTTTAAAACACAACTGCTTCCGAGGTCGGTCTTATTTCTTAAGTTGGACTGAACCATGAGTGTGGAGTAACGTTGTATCTTTCATTTAAATGAACTGTAACCTTCACCCAGGTATGTAACAGCTGTTCTCAAATGAACACGTGAAGTAAAGTTTAATATTTATAGTTTTATAGATTTATAATGAGTTGTAATGAGAGGTGATCAACGTGAATGCTCAGGTTCCACCTTAACACGCAGACACGTTGCTTCACCATGAGCAGAAACGTTTATACAGTCTATGGCAGAAACACTGAAACTCTTGTTAAGTTTCTCCATCGTTGTGTACAAACTGGATAAAACACGGGCTTTTTGTTGTTGTTCAGGAGTTGATCTGTCTCTGCCCCTGCCTCGACGTAAGCGTGACGTATGTGGTGCATTTGCTCTGGCCGGACAATTTTTTGGTGCTTGAAACGAACGGGATTCCGGAGCTAAGAGGCTGCTCCGCTGCGGTGTGAAGAGGAAAACCCGGTGCTTTTCAAGCTCCAGCTCCGAACCGGCCCTGAAACACCGTTGGTGTGAATGAGGTAAAAATAGTGCTTCCGGGCCAGCGGGCCATTTATAATGTCGAGCCCTGATTTGTATAAAATCTTTATGTGCCTCTCCATTTTAAGAGGAGGAATGGCTTCTCAACCAGCATGGTAAACAAATAGCTGGACACTATCGTGAGCACCAGGTGACCAAGGAACAGGTTCAGCTCTTCCACATACAGCAAGCGCAAGGAAGATAGCTGTAGGACCTCATTTTACTGGACTACATGAGTTCCAATGTGTTCCAGTACTGAAACAAATGCCTTTTCATGGGAGGCTGACATGAAAGCTTGGTTAGTATCCTTAGCTCCTGCTTTAAGAATACTACTGCGCTCGTAGTTGGTGAATGCTGTGCGGAAAGATTTAAAGCCCAACTGATGGTGTTTAGCCTCACAAGCAAAGAGGTCTTTGCCCTTCATTTGTCTTTGAAGTCGAACTACAGTAGACCCATTTTCTCAGCTCGTGATTCGGTTTGCTCCCATGCATTTTCTTTGTTCTTATAAGATGGGAAGTATTCAGGTCTCTCAGTTTTACGATGACCATCTTTGATCTCAACTTTGTCGCAAAAAATGCACTCTGGTGGGAAGATGGATCTCGTAGAACCCCCTGAGGACAATTTACATGGGTGATTCCACTGTGAGGTTGATGGTTCTGGATTATCTTCCAGAAGATGAAGGTTAAAGCGCTGATAACAGTTGTGGTGATACCCAACACTTTCCAGGTCATCAGGGAGAGTTGTAGGGATCTGGTCACACACTGATTGCATACAATATGGGGACTTATGTGATTGATGGAGAAGTTGGTCCCGGATCTCATGCAGCTGTTGTAGTTTTTCTATAGCTGTTCCTTTAATTTTAGTGAGGGGTGTAAACGGACCATGATCAGACATGGATGGCACATGAAGGATGCAGGCACTTGGCAAGCATTTGTGGGCTGGACGATCTACACTTCGTTTTCTTTTGGGCATGCTGTCAGATAAATGAAATAGAAATCACCATTCAAGTTGAAGACACCCTGTTAAAAAACTCAGAACTTTTGTAAATTATAACAGATTTTCTGAGAGCAGCCATCAAGTTCCACAGTTTAACCTGTTAAGCCCTGGGCCTATTTTTCAGGCCTCAGGCTCGAATGAATGAGTATTCTTCACAACTAAAAGGGGTATATGAATAATATTTGTTATCAAAGCAATGACACACCTGTGAGTTGGATGTAGAAAAGTCAGAATCAATATAGAATTTGTTTATTTTAAAGTAAATTCAGATTGAACATAGTAAATTTTTTTCAATTATTGTGTCCGTCCAAAAAACATTACTTATAGTGAAAACCACCCTTGAATTATGGGATAGTAGACTAAAAGCTTTAGGAATCCAAACTATAACATAGACTGAACAAAAATATAAACGCAACACTTTTGTTTTTGCTCCCATTTTTCATGGGATGAACTCAAAGATCTAAAACATTTTCTATACACAAAATAACCATTTCTCTCAAATATTGTTCACAAATCTGAAAAATTCTGTGATAGTGAGCACTTCTCCTTTGCCGAGATAATCCATCCCACCTCACAGGTGTGGCATATCAAGATGCTGATTAGACAGCATGATTATTGCACAGGTGTGCCTGTTACGTACTCCCCCCCTTTTTGTTGTCCTCTTTGTTCTCTCTGCTGTGCAGGTACACCTGGCTCCGCCTTCCCCAGGTGTTCCCAGTTGTCACTCAGCCGAGCTTGGCCCAGGTGTTCCCAGTTGCCAATCAGCCGAACATAAAAGAGGAGGCTGAAGGAGAAGGAGGAGGCCGATCACTACTCCGGATGTCTCTGCTGTGTCAGAGCTCTTTTGCCTTTTTGTTATGTTTCCTGGAGGACGTGTTAGGATTAGGTTTTCGCGGCTTTATTTCTCCCGTTAGGTCTGTTGGATTTTGGGTAGCGGAGGAAGGCTCTGGATCCTACGGCCCGTGGTGTGGTTGGCCCAAGTCCCCTCCGTCTGTTTGTTTGTTTTACCTGTCCTCCAGTGGAATGATTAAGTATTGTGGCAATAAATGTACGATTACAGTTTAGTGCCTACGTGTTGTGTACTTTTGTTTTATGTTGCGGACTGCCTCACGAGCCACTACTATTGAGTAGGGAGGCGGGCCGTAACAGTGCCTTAGAATGGCCACAATAAAAGGCCACTCTGAAACGTGCATTTTTGCTTTATTGGGGGGGTCTGGGGGGGTCTGAAAACCAGTCAGTGTCTGGTGTTAGGGTTAGCATCTTGATATGCCACACCTGTGAGGTGGGATGGATTATCTTAAGTGCTCACTATCACAGATTTTTTCAGATTTGTGAACAATATTTGAGAGAAATGGTTATTTTGTGTATATAGAAAATGTTTTAGATCTTTGAGTTCATCTCATGAAAAATTGGAGCAAAAACAAAAGTGTTGCGTTTATATTTTTGTTCAGTGTATAATAAGCAGAGATGGGGTCGTTACTAAAAAAATGTAATATATTACATATTACATTTTACTTTAAAAAAAAAGTAATATATTACACTACTTCGTTACTCGCTACATAAAGTAACTCGTTACTTTACTCGCCGAGCACGTACGAACTGCGCATGCGTGAGTGGCAATAACTCTCCTTACCAGCAGGCGGCGGTAGTGTGTATTCGTCATTCAAAACAGGCAACAACCGGAAGACAGAGAAGAAGAACAGACTACGTGATATAAACAAACAACAAATAGCGTGGGCGTTAGCTTCACCTTAGCATGTGTTTTTTGCAGGTGCTTGTTGAGGTTTGACGTGGTGTTTACAGCAGTGGATAACAGCTTCTGGCCTGGACACAGTTTGCACCTCACCGTCACATTCCTGTCTATTCTTCGGACGAACTCAAAATAATGGGCATACCTCCACCCCTCGAAAGTTATCGCTGACTCAGCCATGTTTATGCAGCACTGCACGTGGAGATGTGGACGCGCAAGTCGCGCAGATTACGTACATATAAACCTGCAGCGGAAACCCCTCTTGTCTTGTCTGTGATTATGACTGATTTTTAGTAAGTAACGAAATAACGCGCGTCGGGGCAATGTTAGTAACTGTAGTGTGTGTAGCCTTCTTACAGTGCAGACGCTATACTGCTTGCTCTTGCCTCTGCTTACTTTTTTATGCTGTTTTTCAATTTTTCTTTTCTGAGAACTTCGAGCAGCGGCTCCTGGACATTAACCTATCACTGGGACAATTATTCTTCGTAAATAGACGGAGGGTTTCAGCCATATTTCAATATTTTTACGACGACCTCAGTCTTACAGTAGCGTGGCCTAGCAACAGCTAAAGCCTGGTAGGCTACTGCATGCTATTTAGCTTAAGCTAGTTAGCAGCAAAATGCCTCCGTTCTCTACAGATGACTTCCACAAACTTCTACAGAAGATGGCCGTGTTGGAAATGAAAATGCAACGGTTGGAAGTTAACGTGGAAGTGAATGGACTAGGTTGGAATGACACCACTTTACCAGTGTTGCAAAATAATGGACAAAGGCATGCTAACTCAAAGCTAGTTAGCAGCTACAAGGAACAGGAGGGCTGTGTACCGGGTAATACATCTACAAGTGGTAGTCCTCCCTCGAACTCTCTGGGTGCAAAGCCGAAGAGTAAATCATTTCCATGGGATTTGGGAGGACGAACAACAGGCAGAGCCCAGCGCTCTGAAATCTGTGATGCGACCGGCTGGCCTGCATTGTTATCACCCAGGAAGAGCGCCTCTTCAACCCCTGTTCCTACTAGGAAACAGCCGTGAACAGCTGCTAAAGGGAGAATTACAAACAATCCTCCTAAACTACCAAGTGTGCCAATCCAGAACAGATACGCTCCGCTGACACAGAACCGGAGATCTCTTTCTGATGATCTGGATAACTTGTCCTCTTCACACAGCAGGGTAAGGACCAATAGCTACTCCAAAAGTAAAAGGCTAGAGGGAAAGCTAACGACTGGGCCTGAAACTCTGATTGTGGGTGACTCTGCTGTAAGAGATGTAAAAGGTCTGTGTAGTAAGAACAACACCAAAGTACTCTGTTTTCCCAAGGATATGGTCTCTGACTTGGCTGAGAAGATCCTGCATATTGGGGCTGAACATCCGACAGTGAAGAATGTGGTACTGCACATTGGAACAAATGATGTTGTGAAACAACAGTCAGAAGTGCTGAAAAAAGACTTTAAATGTCTGTTGGAAACTGTCAGCTCTCTAAATGCAGAGGTGTTCATCAGTGGCCCTCTACCGCCAGTCAGAAGAGGAGTGGAGAGATTCAGCAGATTGTTTGCACTGAATACCTGGCTTTCAACTGTCTGTATTGACCATTCTGTCAATTATATTGACAACTTTAACTTTTTCTGGGACTGCAGACATCTTTTTAAGGCAAATGGAGTTTGTCTGAACAAGTCAGGAGTGAAATTGTTTATCTCTAACGTATTCAACTGCTTACATCATCAATCTGTTCCCTCTGCCAAGGACAAGCAACAAGAGGAATCAAAACAAGAGAAAGACACAACACATCGCTCAGAAAACCTTGAAAATCTGTCACTGCACCCGCCTGAGGAATGTCTTGATCATGGGAGACAAATAGAGGAGTCTCCACCGCCCCTCACCCCCCCTATCACCTCTGAGGATACTCTTCCTTCACCCCACAGCTCTCTCTACTCTCCGTTCACCCTCGCCCACCCTCCTGGAGATCGCTGAACACACAAAGGAGATACAGAGGGTTGGCACCGATTCCTTCCTGGAGTTCAAAGACCAAACTAAGGCGATACGCAGGGTTGGCAGCATGTCTTTTACCCCCGCTCCTCAACGACGGCCACCAAAATCACCGCAGAGACGCGCACTATCTCCCCCGTCTTCATCACCGTGCCTGTCAACCACCTCCCCCCCTGGCAGCATGTCCTTTACCCCCACACCATCTCCCCCGTCTCCATCACCGTGCCTACGTCAACCACCTCCCCTCCCTTCAAGAAAGCATCTGCAGTCTCCGAAGCCTGATAAGGATGTGTGTGTACAAAACGCAACAAACTCTTACTGATATGTGCTGGGTCCAGGCTCAAGGGCGTATGGCACTCTCAACTCTTTCCAGGACATGCCGGGGCCCTGCCTGCCAGTAGCTTTGCCGATATCTGTGTTGATAGGTAATAGATTAAGAGCGGTGAATCAGCTTAGAACCAGGAAGTGCTCAAACGTTTGTGTGAGTTTATCAAATTTAGCAGTGATTCCATGTCAGCCACAGCTTGTCACAAAAAATCTTACTGATAGTGTATCTAACAAACTTAAACTAGCTTTATTAAATGTCAGGTCTCTGGCAGGAAAAACATTTTGAATCAATGATTTTATCACTGAGCACAATCTTGATTTTATGTTTTTAACGGAAACTTGGATTGAACAAAATAACAGTGCAGCTGTTCTTATCGAATCAAGCCCTCCCAACTTTAGTTTTATGAGTCAGGAAAGAATGCATAAGAAAGGGGGTGGAGTTTCTATTCTGTTCAATGATTCCATTCAATGCAGGAAGACATCTTATGGGAACTTTGCTTCTTTTGAATATGTGGCCCTTCAGCTGAAATGCTCCTCTCGAGCTCTGTTCCTAAATATCTATAGACCACCCAAATACTGTGCAAGCTTTTTTGATGACTTTACTGAACTGCTGTCTATAGTGTGTATTGACTTTGACCGTCAACCCCCAGGACAGAAGGGCTAAAGAACTGTTTTGTGTTCTTGATAACTATGGACTGACTCAGCATGTGACGGAGCCCACGCACAATAAGGGGCACACTCTGGACTTAATTATCTCAAAGGGTCTGAATATCTCTAAGGTTGTGGTGACTGATGTTGCACTCTCTGATCATTCCTGTGTTTTCTTTGAGAGCTCTATTTCTGTTCACAAAAATGTTCAAAAAGAGGTAACCACAAAGCGATATTTAACTGAAAATACTAGGGAAATGTTTACTCAGAATTGTTCTTCCACACTTGCCCCTGCTAACATCTCAGTAAATGAGCTAGTAGATCATTTTAATTCAAAAATTAAAAATGTTATAGATGCAATTGCTCCAACTAAGGTAAAGGAAGTGACTGGGAAGAAAATATCTCCATGGAGAAAGGCCATGACCGTGAGAGCAGAAAAAAGAGAGTGTCGAAAAGCTGAACGTAGGTGGAGAAAAACAAATCTCCAGGTTCACTTTGAAATCTATAAAGAGAGACTTGGCCTTTATAATTTGGAATTGAAAAACGCATGACAGTCTTTCTTCTCTGACATTATTACCAAAAACAAAAACAATGCACGTGCCTTGTTTGCTACCGTTGACAGACTAACTAACCCCCCAGTGTCAGTAGCCTCTGAATTTCTATCCACCAGGGCCTGCAATGAATTTGCCTCCTTCTTCACTGACAAAATTCAGAAAATCAGACAAGCAGTCAGTGCCTCTGCATCAGGTACAGCAAATGTGTTGTCCCTATGTCCACCTAATATCAATTCAAACACCATGACACAATTCCATCAGATTAATGATAAAAACCTAGAGGACATTATTCAACTTCTGAAATCCTCCACCTGCTGCCTTGATATTATTCCCAATAGGATTTTTCAAAGATGTTTTTCGTTGCATGGCCTCAGATCTACTTATAGTATAGTAAACAAATCTCTTCACTCAGGTGTTTTTCCACAGGCCCTGAAAACTGCAGTCATTAAACCGCTCTTAAAAAAGCATAATCTAGACGCTTCAGTAATGAACAATTACAGGCCCATATCAAACATGTCATTTCTAGGTAAAATCATTGAAAAAGTTGTTTTTCAACAGTTGAGTAATTTCTTGCATTTAAATAATTGTTTGGATGTGTTCCAGTCAGGCTTTTGTCCAAACCACAGCACTGAGACTGCTCTTGTAAAGGTCTTCAATGACATCCACAGACAGTGGCAGAACTTCAGTGTTAGTATTATTAGATCTCAGTGCTGCGTTTGACACTGTTGACCACAACATACAGTATTACTCGACCGACTAGAAAACTGGGTGGGACTTTCGGAAACAGTTCTAAATTGGTTTGAATCCTACTTAAAGGACAGAAAAAACTTTGTTTCTATAGGTAAATACACATCTGAGTTGACAAATATGATCTACATGCTACCACTGGCTCAGATAATGAAAAACAACAAAATAAGTTACCATAGCTATGCGGATGACACACACATTTACATAACAATTTCACCAGGAGACTATGCTCGAATTCAAACACTGAGTAAGTGCATTGAACAAATCAATGACTGGATGTGCCAGAACTTTCTCCAATTAAACAAAGATACAACTGAGGTAATGGTTTTTGGAGCCAAGGCAGAACGTATAAAAGTTAGCGCTGAGCTTCAGTCTGCAATGTTCAAAACAACAGATAAAGCCAGAAATGTAGGTGTAGTCATGGACTCTGACCTGAGTTTCAACAGTCACATTAAAACAGTTACTAAATCAGGCTACTATCACCTAAAGAATATATCTAGGATTAAAATACTAATGTCACAGCAGGATTTGGAAAAACTTGTCCATGCTTTTATCTTCAGTAGACTGGACTACTGTAATGGTGTCTTTACAGGTCTCACTAAAAAATATATTAGAAAGCTGCAGCTAATTCAGAACGCTGCTGCTCGAGTCCTCACTAACACTAATAAAGTGGATCACATTACTCCTGTTCTGAAGTCTTTACACTGGCAAAGTACACAGGAAGTGTGTCAAAGACACCTTAAACTGCACTGTAACTTTTATCCATGTATTTTTTCTTTTAATGTTTATTTTATTATCTTTTCTTTTTAATGACTGATTTTAAATGCCATTTTCTTAATGTCTTCCGTTTTTTGTAAAGCACTTTGAATTGCCTTGTGTTGAAAGGTGCTATATAAATAAACTTGCCTTGCCTAGTGTGATTACTGAATTATAAAAGTAGCGCGCTACACTACTCCGTTACCGACAAAAGTAATATTATTACAGTAACGCGTTACTTTGTAACGCGTTACACCCAACTCTTATAATAAGTATATCAAGATGAATGCAAAACAAGTGACATGTGACCTGTTTAGCAAAAAAGAAACCACCTTTGGGGTCATTTGGGTGGATTTGCCGTTTCCCTGGACCCATTGGTCGATTTTGGTGATTGATACCTCTTTTTAACCCCTAGAGCCGATATAATCGAAGGGGAGGTTCCACATACACACACAAGTTACCATTGAGGAGTGAGAGTGACGCACACGCAGTCGAAAGCTATGTTACGCTCTGAAAACTGAAACCTAGGCTCAAACTAGTAAATATGAAGATGGATTATCAGTAATCATTTCAAAGTGACACAGACACATTGGATTAACCATTGGATTAACCTTCAGCAGCGTT
This sequence comes from Gymnodraco acuticeps, assembly GCF_902827175.1. Taxonomy (NCBI): domain Eukaryota; kingdom Metazoa; phylum Chordata; class Actinopteri; order Perciformes; family Bathydraconidae; genus Gymnodraco; species Gymnodraco acuticeps. Next base: position 929,423 of record NW_022990358.1, read on the forward strand.
TTTAGCGTTTTGATGCCATTGAACACAACTTTTGATCAGAACAACAGCAAAGGTAAGACTATTCGTGTGTTTGCTCCGTAAAGCTACGTTGTGTGATGTCTGGGTTTGTATCCCACGCCGCGAGTTCTGGTCGCTCAGTGATGATACTTATATTTCTGGAATCTGTGGAATCTCAGTTTGCTAGCTGATGTCTTGTTTGTGCAGATCCGATAAGTGGTGGAGTGTTTCTACCGTGAGTTCTGTGCTAAGTGCGTTAGCATTTTTTTGCTCAGGGCTAATTGAGAGGCTCGACGTTAGACTTGTGTTTGGTTTGGCTAAAAATGATTAATATCGTCAGTTAGCTGAGTTTCTTCCCATTATGCGGATATGACACATTCATAGTTTGTTAACCTGTTAGACCCCAAGGCTGTTTTTCAGGTCTCAGGCTCGAAAATGACATTTCCAGAACAAATTACCATAACTACACTTCTAAAAGGGGAAAATTAATAATCTTTTTTCTCAACGTAATGATAAACCTGTGAGTTGGATGTAGAAAAGTCAGAATCAATATAAATGTTTTTTATTTTAAAGAAAATTCAGATTGAACATAGTAAAAAACTGTCAATTATAATGTCCGTCCAAAAATAAATTTTTACTTATAGTGAAAACTACCCTTGGATGATGGTATGGTAGACTAAAAGCTTTAGGAATCCAAAGTAAAACATATACTAAATACCCTGTATCAAGATTAATGCAAAACAAGTGACATTTGACCTTTTTAAGAGAGGTTTAGCAAAAAGGTTTGGGTGGAAATGGGCGTTTACCGCGTTTTTACCCATTGGTCGATTTTGGTGATTGACATCTCTTTTTAACCGTTAGAGCCAATATAATCGAAGGGGAATGTCCACATACACACCAACGTTAACAAAGACAAGTGGGGGCTTCACGCATGCAGTTTTGGCCAGAACGAACCTAGCTCACGCTCTGACATCTGAAAACGGAAAACTAGGTTTATTGCTTATGGATGATCAGAAATCATTTCAAAGGGACACAGACACATTGGATTAACCTATTTGATTAACCTTCACCAGCGTTTTTATCGTTTTAATGCCATTGAAGACCACTTTTGACCAGACAACGACAAAGGTAAGCCATTTTGCCATTTTAGCTACCTAGCGCCATGTGTTTTGATGTCTGTTTTTTTTATAAAGTCGTGAGTTCTTATCATAGAGTGATGATGTATGTACCTATCGATTCTATGTCTTCTCACGATGCTAATCGATGGGTTGGGTGTGCAGCTACGATAAGTAATAACGGTGTTATTATGAGTGAGTTTCTGTGCAAAACGCCGTTAGCATTTTCTCACTTGTGGCTAATTCAGAGGCTGAGCACTAGCTTTGTGGGTTTTTTTTGCAAAAAAAAAAAAAAGATCTGTTAGCTGAGTTTCTTCCCATTAAATGGATATAAAACATTCATAGTTTATTAAATATTAAGATACGCTGTTTATTGCTTATGGATGATCAGAAATCATTTCAAAGGGACACAGACACATTGGATTAACCTATTTGATTAACCTTCACCAGCGTTTTTATCGTTTTAATGCCATTGAAGACCACTTTTGACCAGTGTCACGGCTGCTGCTGCTGCTGTCTGCTCGTTAACCTGTCTGGGATTGTTTTCAGCTGTGTATGTTATATGTATATGAGATGCGCCGTTGCCCGGACGCCATTGGATGCCAGTTTCCTGTCCCTCCTCCGGTAGGCGTGACCGAAGATCTGGATTGGAGCAGGTCGGGCCCGACTCACCAATCCCTGCCCACACCTTCCGGGGACTCTTACAAGAGTGTGTGCATCTCAGTTAGACGGGAGAGGTCTGAATCTGTGTCAGACGTCTCTCGGTGCTCTCCTTATGTTCTGTGTAGCTCTGTGCTAGTTCTGATACAGTGGTTAGTTAGGGTGTGTGATTAAGTGTGTATTCTGCGATTTGTGACGGCGTCGAACTTGTGCGAGACGCCTCACTATTTTAGCCTTAAGTGCCCATAGTGTGCTATGACTGTGATAATCTGTGACCTTTGTTTTGTGTAGCGTTATTGTGAACAGATAGCTGGTTTTAAAAGCCTGTATTTTTGGTTATATCATCTTTATTTTGAGTTTATTATTAAAATCAACCTCTTACCAAGAACACCTGGTTTCGTGTTGCTTCCCTTTTACCCTAAGCGAGCTGGGGACGTAACAACCAGACAACGACAAAGGTAAGCCATTTTAGCTACCTAGCGCCATGTGTTTTGATGTCTGTTTTTTTTATAAAGTCGTGAGTTCTTATCATAGAGTGATGATGTATGTACCTATCGATTCTATGTCTTCTCACGATGCTAATCGATGGGTTGGGTGTGCAGCTACGATAAGTAATAAGGGTGTTATTATGAGTGAGTTTCTGTGCAAAACGCTGTTAGCATTTTCTCGCTCGTGGCTAATTCAGAGGCTGAGCGCTAGCTTTGTGGGGTTTTTTTTGCAAAAAGAAAAAAAAGATCTGTTAGCTGAGTTTCTTCCCGTTAAATGGATATAAAACATTCATAGTTTATTAAATATTAAGATACGCTGTTTCCTGCAGATGATGCGTTTTTACGCCCGGGGATGGGGTTCAACAGGTTAATGGGGGATGGGGCTTAACAGGTTAAGTTAGAAACTTACATAAAACATACAAAACACATGAGTCTAGTTGAGTTAGCTACTTACCTTGTTTGTTTGAAGGTTGAATGTGTGTGTGTAGCCAAGTCAGGTACTTGTTTGTTTTTGGTGGGAAAAAAGGTGGGAATTTTCACTACCGCCAGCACTGTATACTAGCATGCCACACACGTTTTATTTTGATCTTTGATCATCAAAACATGGGTCTAGACCATAGACTGTATATATAAATGGACGTAGGGTCCGTGACGTCACCCATAGGATTCTGCAGAGTTGCCGTGAAGCCCTTAGTAGGCGGAGTCGGCCACTAACGGCTCGACAGTGACGTCAGAGTTCAACTCCCGCCTGTTCCAGCCCGCTCCAAATAAGGGCAAAGAGGCGGAGCCGAGGCGGGACCTGCTGCCACCGAGCTGGAAGTTCCAGAGCTAGCTGAAGCTACCAAGCTAAGCTAACATGCTCCCCATCTGCACGCTGCCGTCGTATTTTACGTTTCTAAGGTAAGCGGACATGAAACTACTCAGCAAAACTATAAATAATAATCTAAGTTATTGAGTTTTTAGCATAATACTTCAGAATCTTAAAACCCCATAACCTTTGTATGCAATTGTGCTAAATTCAACACTGGAATCAAGCAAATATTAATATGTTTGCATGACATTAGTTATTTATATTTTGATATCACTTAACTATACGTTTAATACATTTAAGTCAAGCTAAGGTACATGTGATGGTAGCTAGTTAGTGCTCTTACCTGTGAGGCCTCCTCCAAACAGCATAATAACCAGACTATATCATTAAAACTAAGTACCAGTTCTAGATCCTTGACTTTCGACAAACAATTCAAAAGATAAAATGTATTTAAAGACCAATCTTTATTTCAATGTGCCTCTTAACCTGAGATATTAGTTATACAGTAATAGTATTGACAATCTAAAAAAACTGAGCAACTCAACAGTCAACTTTATGTTTCTTATTGTCTAAAGCATTTATTATTTTCATTTTCCCAATCTCATATTCAGTGTGGACGGATTGAGACAGTCTGGTGTCCAGAGAGCAGGAGAGATTTCAGGGATAAACCTCCGTGTGATGGACGTCCTGTCTGTTGGTTTGGAGAGGACTGAGGGTCTTTCCTCTGCGAGGAGGACCAGGGCTGATGAAGGAGCCCATGCTGGGCAAAGCTGATACCAACTGCACAGGCCTAGTCTGTCACTTTATTTGACTAAATGTGTTTACTTATACATTTAATAGGTTTACACCTTCTGTCCATATGTGCTTTTGGTTCACATTTCAATAAATTGTATTTGCACTCCTTTTGTCCATTATTCTTACTGAAAATGTTAGATTACACATTCACATCTGACTGAAGATTGGCCCCATTTATTTGTGACGTTGCAAAACAAGGTACATGTTGTGAAGCTCATAAAGTGAGGCAAATAGAAATAATCAGCTGATGGAGTGTAGATGTGGAAATAGCTGCATTCGATCAGCTGACTGTTTTTACAATAAAAGTAGTTTCTTAGTGAATGTCCTGTACTGGTCTTAAAATCTCATAACATCAGCTTTTAATGTTCCTCTTGGATGTTCTTCTTGACCCTCAGAGAAGGAGAAAATGTTGTGTCTTTCAGGCATGTCCTTTCCTAACAAAAATGACAGGAAACATAAAACATATTATTGCAGAACAAGTGTATTATTTATGAAAGCGGTGTGTTTGTGTGTTTAGGGGCTGTAGATATAATTATTTTGTAATTGTAATGTGTTTTTTTTATTTAAACAATGAGCTACAAAGACAATCAGATTATGAATGAACAGTATGAAGTTCATCAACATTGAAATATATGTTATTATCAAAATAATATGTAACTGTTATCAAAACGTAGTGCAACTGTAGAAGCTTGCTCTGTTGTCTCACTGAAAGAATCACTTTTACCACGTTTTTTACAGACAATATTGAGAGATAAATAGTAGCAGTTCTCACTATGTGTTAAATATCTTTGCCTTCAATACATTAAATTAGAAAGCTGACAAAGTCATATTGCTAAATATCTAAATGTAACTTTTTGCATGGAAAAAAACCCTCAACTTAACTGATGTGTAGGTGATCTAGTATTTAGTATTGTTTAATGGAATGTATATCAGTGTATTCAAGTCAATACTTAATTCATTTAAACCAATATCTTTCTTGATTCTTTGTACAGTATGAAAAAAGAGTCTTTGTACCTGTGCTGAAGTTCACTGCTGTGAGGAGTCCAGTTCTGTCTCTCACTCTCTGGTCCAGCCTGTCTGCATCACCTGGACACTTTAAACAAACAGATATATATGTAAAGTACCATGTGTACAAACAATATAACTGATTCTCTTCTGTTGAACATGTTGGATTGTGTATTGTCCGAGTCAGGGTCCTTTTTATTTTACTGTAACTTTGGAAATTGTGTTTCCAATGCTTATTGTTTATTTGATACCCATTTGGTAATGCAATTAATAAAAACAACAAGGTTTGGGTTCGTTCTTCAGATGACTGACGTTAACGTGTAAGCTCGATAATGAACTCCAGCTCAACCAACCATATTGTAATATCTAAGTAATCATCTTGAAATATGACATTAATAATTGTAATATACACATCTTATTGTGAGGTTGATTTCACATACACTACTTCGACATTAGCGTGTCTACATACTTGAGCATAGCCAATTTAAATTAACCTTAGATGCATACAGTTCTACCTATATAATAAAATATCTCTAAGTTACAAGGATGTAACCTTATTTTATCAACCTCAAACAGAAGCCGTTTGTTCAACAGTATTATCCCACTTAACACTTGTCTATTTAGTTTGAACCTTTATATATACAGTCTATGATTTTAACTTGGAGGCTACGATTACAATCGTTAGCACCGATGTAGCTACCACTAGCCACTAACTAACCCAAGCCTTACCATTAATTACGTAGCCGATTAAAATCATTAACACATAAATAAAGCACTCGAATTTCACTTACCGCATTCATGCACCGTCTGTTTTAACCGCAGAGCGAGTCACAATAGTCCGATATATAAGCATGAAGAACAAACAACCACGGCCGGCTTCAAGTTGTGTTTCCTGGATGAGCTGAGCAGGCAGAGTCCCTGTAGCTAGCTTCACGGAGCAGCTAGCAGAGAGACAAGAAGCTAACAGCGGCAGGCACTTGACAGAGCCGTCACTCAATGTGACCACGCCCTAATCTATGCAAAAACTTTAAGACCTAATATAAATATAAGGGTCGCGTTAGAAAACAATTCACTCACAGATCCATAATCATGAAGGTGGAATCTAACTATATCGCTAATAAAATGTATGGAGCCAGGGGTAGAAACATGTTTTTTTCTGCTGTAAAGTTGGGCATTTTAACATGGGGGTCTATGGAAATTGCTCCTTTCTGCAGCCATCGCCTATCGGCCAATATATGAACTGCAGTGTGTGGCACTTCCGTATTGGCTTCCCGGCTCTACCCCACAGTTTGCCGCTTGGTCTAGACCAGGGGTGCCCAACCTTTTTTGAACCGAGAGCAACTTTTAAAGTTGCCAGTCTGCCGAGATCTACCAGTCCAAATAGAGAGGCGTAGCCATTACTGACGGTCTACTACCAGGTAAATACACACTTCTATTTGTATAAAACTGACCTTTGTATGATTAATACTTCATAAAATACTGCAGATCCTTTATCTTACCTCTTTCTAATCTACACACATACAAGTATTTAACTGAAGTTACACAACAGTGTTGTTGATACAGAGTTGGAGTTTATTCACACGTCACACTACAGTGGGTAATGTTTTCAAGAAACATTGAACAGTGCTGCCACATATGACACAGGAAGAAAAGACAATGAACCCTTTCTTTGCCATTATATAAAAATAGTGTTGCTACAAAAGTATAAATTAGGCTTACTAATAAGACAACTCAGATCTGAAGCTACACAGGAATCTGATGCCAAAGTGCAATAAAAAAAAGACAACATTAATAGAATCAAACCCTTTTTTGTAGCATTTTAGTAGAGTATAAAAATAAATGCCTTTTTAAAATAGGATGCAAGCAACACTAGTTTCTTAACCTGAATTGATAATAGACTATAATCAATTTAAACAGAACAGATCTGAATGTTTGCATTCTTATACCATTTTGTACAATAATTATAATGAATAAGTTCAAACAAACTAAAACTTACAGCTGATTAATAACGGTATCTAACTTGCGTTTTTATTATATCAAAAACCTGTTGAAATGCTACTGTTATTTTTACTGTCCCCCAAAAGCGCGTCGGCAGCCTCCATGAATGCTTCTTTCACAACTTCGCCGTCTTTGAAAGACTTCATGTGTTTCGCAAGAACGTGACTGACACGATAAGATGCTATGGTAGCAGCCTTGCTCTTGTTGTTGGGCCTGGTGAAAATGGACTGCTGTGCATTTAGCCGTCCTTTCAGGTCCCTCCCCTTTTGGGAGCGTAGGGCAGAATTAGGAGGGAATTCCGTCTCGTAGCGGTTGTGCAGTTTTGAAATGCCGCTCCTAAATTACCCTTCTTCGATAAAGCCACGCTCGCATTGCAGATGAGACAGGTGGACTTTGAATTGGAATAGATACAAAAATAATCATCCTCCCACTCGTAGTGAAAATTATATATTTTGGGCTTTTTTTCTTCTGCCGTAATTGCGGTCTTGTGTGTGTGCGGACTGTCACTCCTGTTGACACGGACAACGTCAGCGAAATAGTGCCCACCGGCCACGCCACGACACATGGGGTCACGCCGGCCAATCACAAAGCTTTGATGCGTTCAAGTGCATTATTCTGGCACAGGAAGATTATGTTACAGGACATTAACGATAAAACAGAATGTTGTTGTTCTATATTTAGACACATCTCGCGATCGACTGGGAATCTCCCCGCGATCGACCGGTCGATCGCGATCGACTGGTTGGGCACCCCTGGTCTAGACAGATTATTTGTTCATTTATCTGCAATATTGGCTGAGATATAGTGAAAAGTGTGAAAATTCCGTTTTTGGTAGCACTAATTTGCATAAAGAATATATGTGGGACATCCAGACAACATTTTAACATAGCTCATCATTTTCTACATACTTGTTCGATTTAGGGAACACTGATTAGAAGTATATTTTTGTGTCGGTGCAAAATACACCCTTCTTGGTACAAGACTAAAATGCTAAATGCGAATAGTTTTATTGTGTTCCTTGACCCTCAAAACATGGATCTGGACACCTTATTTGTTCAGTTATCTGCAAAAATTGCTGAGATATATTGAAAGGTGTAAAAATATATACGTGGGACTATTTGCCAACTTTTTAACATAGCTAATCGTTTTCTACACAATTTTTCCAATCTAGAAAAGCTGATTAGAAGTATATTTCAGGGGGGTGCATGATACCGGACTGGGACTAAAATTCAGCCCGTGCTAGTGACTTATCCACCATTGCCCCCTTCTACCCACCCAACTAATTGTGTTTATAGTCCGTTTGAGTTTTGCCCGTGTGAACGCAAACCGAACCTTACACTTCTTTCTTTCAGAATGAGGCCGGACTTGTAGTGATTTTCACCTCTTAATACTTTTCGTATTAAGAGGTGAAAATCACTACAAGTCCGGGCATGTTGAGAGCTGTACATACACAAAAGGGGAGTTTTTTTGCGTATTTTTCAGTCTTATATTTCAACAGTTTTACGACAAACTGTGACTTTCTTTACATGGAAATAATTTTTTAAGATTGACAAACATCATATTCGTGGCACAATTCAAACGGAATCGAAAGATAATCTTTCTCTCCCCATTGACTTCAATACATAATTTTTCCGAAATAAGGTCCCATGGGTCGGAAGTAGATGGGCGGGACTTCGCCTCTCTATAGGTTTGAATGAGACCTTAGAGCGTTTTGTCCCTAAATAAATAATTAAAATGAACCTTGTTTTGACTTTGCCTCTTTTGTTGATATTTGTGGTTTATGCTACAATGTGCACCAATATGTGTAAAAAAGGTTTTCAGACATCAAGTATGGTATATGAATACACATTTTATTATTTATTGGTGATTGTGATTTTATGATTTTCTTATGGCTGCTTATCCTCCAGGACTTTTTCAAGGCTGCAAACAGAACGTGTTATGTTTAGTGGTTCTGTCCTGGAGAGATTATCATTTTACAAAATACAGTTAGTCAAGTGACGTCCTACATCTTCGATCTTCGCAAATCAGTTATGAGTCTTCAAACAAATCGCACTCAATTTATGGCGGGGCCTCTCATATGACACACTAGCTAGCCTGTCCCATTCTTCGTTCTCCGAATGAAAGGAAGGATTCTCAGCCTCGTAAGGACCTGACTCGGAGGGACATGTCCTACCAAGGAACCGTCCCCGACATTGAGAAACACCCTATAATGTATTTTAGTTTTTTGCAACTTTCTATATCTACCCCACTACAGTTCAGAGGTAGCCTAAATAGTGTACATTTACTCCCCTTCATTTATTTTGTATATTTAGTTACTGTGCAGATTTGGATTATTGATATGACATGTAATCAACCCCTAAATAACACTTTAGTTACACCTGGAGTTAGGGGTGTAACGGTTCACAGAAGTCACGGTTCGGTTCATACCTCGGTTTGGGGGTCACGGTTCGGTACGGGTTAGGTACAACAAGGAAAAGCAAAAAAAAGTCCCACATGCATTTTTTTCAACAGTAGTGCAAGTATTGGTATGAAAATAAGTAACTCTAACATTTGGAATAATTAACTGTATTACACAGTTAAAAACAAACCACGAACAGTAACACACACACTCAGATGGCCATATTATTTATAATGGCTGATGTCAAACAAAAAGGTTAAATAAGCTGTACAACTAAAAAGAATGTCTTAAAAATATTTAAATAAATAATAAGAAAGTGTTTCAATCACAATCAATAAAAGGCAATACAGAACTTTATAGCTAACATCTCCTGATGTCAAAATATAAAATAAATACAATGATACATATAAAACAAAATTAAATCTGTACCTTTAGGAGCAATGTCTAACATGTGTAATTAACTTGTGAGTGTGTGAGGCCATTATGCCTAAATAAAGGTACTCAAGCTTTACTCTATTTTCAAGTTTTTCTTCGAAAAGATGAGTTTGTCTATGTTGTCAGTAGTGAGGGCAGATCTGTTGACGGTAACTATGTCACCTGCCGTCGAGAAAACGCTCTCGCTGGGGACTGAGACTGACTCGGATGTGATTGAGCATGTTTGACGTGTTACCACTAGCATACCGCACCGCTGTCGAACATCGCCGACACACCGTCCTCGTCCGATCCACAACTCGCACCCCATCATTGTTGTAGTCCACAGGGTACCCGAATTGTTCCCACACACCTGATTTAAAAGAAGCAGGTGGGTCTTCTAGCTCCTGGGTGTTGTGTGACATAGATATATATAAACACTAGATGGCTCATGGGAGATTTTCCAGCGTAGCTCACCGGCCGCCATCTTGCTACAGTCAACAGTTACTCTGGTACGCGCTATGGTAGCTGTTGTAAGGTGAGTGATCTGCACACAAATACTCTTAAATCGCTGAAATCTTGACTGATTTACAAACGGTTTTGTTTATTATAAACGTTATTAGTATGGCTATGATACAGGATGCTTGGACATGTTGAAATTGCAGCTTTTCTTTGTGTATGTGGTTGTATTTATTAGCTGGCTAATAACAAGAGGCTGTGAGTGAGACCTAGTATTAAGAAGTTCACCCAGCAACTTTACACCAGTGGGAGAGGCAGAACTGCTCTTTCTTTTCAACATAACTTAAGTTACACATGATTTCTTCCAAGTGATTTGGCTTGTTAAAAACATCTTACATTTTTAGATACATTATGATACAGGAAATTGCTGGCTTTGTGTTTACAGAAGTACCTGACTATGCCTGACTTTTGTGCAGCCTACGGCTGCTCTAATCGCGCAGTCTGCAAACAAGAACCCGTGGAATCACCTTTCACGTGTAAGATATGACAATATTATGACTATAATTAGGATAATCGTTAATTACTTAGTGGATGTATGTACATTACAAGTCCTGCTACACAGGATCAGTGGGGCTATGTGAGATAATAGTATTGCAAGATTGATGTTGACCCAGCCTCTTTAGAATATGTTGCTACCATTTCTTTACACAATTATGTAATGTTTCTTTTGGACACCTTTTTTATTACTCTTAGTGTGGTTGTCTTATTCTTAAAGTATACATACATACATTACATACATACATACATACAATTACCCCAAAAATATGATAATTTCGGTGTGTATTTTTGTCCTTACCCTTAATGTTAAAGGAAAGAAGGGCGGACAATGTTGACAATAATTTATATATCTGGCTACCTTTCTCATGTTTTTAAGGTTTCCCAAAAGCGGAGAGAGGAGGAGGCAGTGGGAACTCGCCCTAAGAAGGGACGGTTTTGTTTCCTCTGGCAGGACGCTGCTCTGCAGTGAGTACTTCAGGAGTGAGGACTTTGACAGGACGGGGCAGACTGTCCGGCTTAAAGATGGTGTTGTGCCAACAGTATTCAATTTCCCAGCTCATCTTCAAAGGGTATGTGTATCATTGGCCAACAAGAATTCAAGGTGTATAAGATTGATTGATAAATATGTGATTAAATGTCTCACTTTAGTTTTTCTTTCTGCAAGTTTAGGAATAAATAATGTGTTGTGTATTACAGCACATTTTAAACACTCAAAATGTCTTTAATTATGTTTATTTTAGCCGGAAGCAACAAGAAGCACAACCACTTCAAGAAGAGCGGAAGATGAACCTCAGCCTAATGTTGTGAGTATTCTGAATGTGGCCAAGACCAGAGAGATGGTCATTGATTTCAGGAGGGTGAGGACGTCTCTTCTACCCCTGTGCATTCTGGGAGAGGATGTGGCTGTTGTGGAGGACTACAAATACCTGGGAGTGCACTTAGACAACGGACTGAACTGGAGGATCAACACTGATGCTGTGCACAAGAAGGGGATGAGCAGACTCTATTTTCTGAGGAAGCTGAGATACTTCCACGTGTGCAGTAAGATGCTGGAGATCTTCTACCGGTCTGTTGTGGCCAGTGCACTCTTCTTTGCTCTGGTCTGCTGGGGGGGCAGCATCAGAGCCGGTGACACCAGCAGGATCAATAAACTAATTAGGAAAGCTGGGTCTGTCATCGGCATCAAGCTGGACCCCTTTGAAGCTGTGGTGGAGAGGAGGACACTGAACAGGCTGTTGTCCATCATGGATAACCCCACCCATCCTCTCCACCTGCAGCTGGACAGTCAACGGAGCTCCTTCTCCAACAGACTGCTGCAGCTCCGCAGTGCCATAACTCAACAAATCACCTCTGGCTGGAAGATAACTCTGCTCCATAGTTTCTCTTGAATATAACCACGTTGTACATTTTACACATATATAATCTATTTAATATTTAACATTAATATTCCATATGCCTTATATTTATGTATATTATATATATAATATCCTGCCAAACTCAACATGTATATTTTCCTCTTTCTTTCTTTTCTTTATTTTTCTTGCTTATTTCTAATTCATTGTAAAATGCTTTGTCCCTTAGGCTGCTGTAACTAAAAATGTTTTCCCAAATTGGGATCAATAAAGTACCATCTTATCTTGTTTTATTTGCATGTGGAATGTCACTAACAAATGAGAGCATCATATGGCTTGTCATATTAAATCCTTTATCTCGGTGGTACCCAGGAAGGTCTATGATGGTGTTACTAGGAGAGCCCAATATAATTTGAGGTGGTACTCTGTGTAAAAGGTTTGAGAACCACTGGCCATCTCACTTGCTCTATGTCACTCATACACTTGAATAAACATGTGCAAACATTGAAACTACACCCAGGGATTGGCAACCTTTACAATCAAAATAGCCATTTTTGTCCAGAGCCTCAAAACATATTTTTGCCTTATAAGGGGAAAGCCTATTAAGATCAATTTCTTAAAAGTACGCTGAGTTGTGTTTTTTGTTGGAGAATGTAAGAAAAATCAGGCTCACAGTATTGATAAGTGAACATTGAATTGTTAAAAAAGTAACTTATTAATTTCCATATTACTATTATTTATATATTCATATAATTGTGATAAATGAGACAGAACTGGCCTGTCTGTGAGCTCATTTTATGTTGGTTTGGTTCTTCTGATAAAGGTGTGAATATCTAAATAATATACCACCATATGCTATTGTCATTAGTTGTGTCCCTATTCTTAAAGTTAAGGCATTGCTAAATTAACAACTCTTGGCTTACAGAGTGGTAACATGAGACCGATTTTTATATATAAAATATAAATATATTTTAATTTTATAATTTATTTTAAATATTAACAATATAATAAAAATAAATGGAAATATATACACCGGCAAATATTTAATATAAATACCTTGTGTGTGTGTATAGCTATTGCTTTATCTGCTTAATGTTATTTTCATAAGAAAGTCCATGACTATAAGTATACAGTATCATAACTACATCTTTGATGTTTATAAAAAACCAAACCGTTTGAAAATTGAGCAAGCTATGGTTATTTAAATAGTAAACCATAATGTTATGAATGAGAGAACTGCCTGTAGCAAGATGGCGGCCAAGTGGCAACGTCGGTCTCCATTGGCCAGCAGCGCGGGTGAGTCATCTAGTGTTTATATATATCTATGTTGTGTGAACTCGCCATAGCTACTAACTGTTCTTCTTCATGTATTGTGTTCGTTTTGTAGTGTTTTGTTCTTGTTCTTCATTTGTTATTTACGGGCGGCTGGCTTTTAGGCGCAATACCGCCCCCTGGATTATATATAGTGTAATACTGCCCTGAGTGACAGACTTTTTCCCAGTCGTAAAAAAAAGGCGTATTCGCCGTGTGACTGCATGTGCCGAACCGTGACGGTACGGGACGAATACGGATACCGTTACACCCCTACCTGGAGTAAATCCTCAAGCTACCTTGCACTTTACTTTTACTTTTGAATTAAAACTAGCTGCACCTTTGATAACACATTTTAATCAAAAATGTATAATTCTTAAATTGAGTACTTTTGCTTTTGGTACTTTAAGTATATTTTGATGCCAATACTTTTTGGAACAGATTATTCCTGCTCTTTGTTATTTGTACTTTTTAAGTACACAATCTAGTACTTCTTCCATCTTTGGTCCAAAGGCAAACCAGCAGACCTACAGCCTATACTTTAAACACAGAGCGCTCTCATTAACTAAACACCAATGTGACCATGAATATATTTAATTATGGATTGTCTATCCTCCTGATCTAGCCCCGTAACGCGTTGTTTGCACCAGATTGGAGCTTTTGACTTTAAAATGCAAAATGTAGGTTGCAGTTTTTGGTAATTATTTCTGTGACTTGTCATTTTGCGTGTGTGATTGTGGAGTTAATTGAGAGTTTTTCAAAGTTCACCCGTTGAACACTCAGTATTCAGATTGAGTTGATTTTGTTGGCCATTTCCAAATGTTAACATTTTATAATCGGGATAATTTTCCTTCAGATTAACATAGTGGCCCATTTGGATGGTAATAACAAATAAGGTTAGCCTAAAAATTAGTGGTCTGTTAATTTGCGCCATGCAAGATGGTTGGCCTTGGATGTCCACCACTCGCTGCAGCTAGCAGGATTTATGAGCCGGATGTATGAATGTTTGCCATATGCGGCCGATGAGGCTCAGGATGGAGAAGGCTAATATTTGAATAATACTTGTTTTAAACACCACACACAACCTTATTATGTTTACAACAGCAATTATATGCATCTACTGACCAACAATAACGCACAGCACAGGAGGGGGGGCTGGATGTTTATAGCTGCTAATGGATTTTTACATGGAAAAACAATAACACACAGCTACAGAAAAACAAGATTCAACAATGCCAGGATCATATTCTACCAATACATAATTTAACATAATGCTTTCAGATATTTAATCCAAAATATAAACAAGAAGCGGTCCTTACAAAAGACATGAGAAAACATTTGAAAAGACATTCAAACATATAAATACAAATTAAATAAAGTAAATATATCAAAGGGCCATGGCTTTATATGTAAATCATCTCCCACAAAAAGTTGTTGGAAACACACACACTACAAAGGGTCACAATGACACAATACACACACATTATGAAAGGTTTTATTTACCTTAAGAGCACAACATCAGATAATGAGGACACAAAACCATCAATGATGTGATGTGAACAATATATTCAAGGTCAAATACATGTACATATGGAGTTACACAATATAGAACTTACAGTATATGAAATCAACACTACAGCCATGCTCAGTATTTCCTGTAATGTAGCAAGAAAATGTTTGATATGAGATCACTATATTAAAATAAATAAATAGGTAGCCATGTTTGGATCTTATTATACACTTAACGCAGGGTCTTGCCTAAAATTGAACTAAAACACCATTTCATTAAGAACATTAAATGCTGAAACTGTCATCATTGGACTAAGATTCTCAGAGAAATAGTGTTGTTTAAAAAATAAAAATAAACTTCTGCTGATTTTATAACATAGCTCCTGTGAAAATCCCCACATGAGGAGTTACGTTTCTGAGTGAGCAGCAGGGATCAACAGTGGTAAAGGATCAAGGTATTCCTTTGAGGCTGTTCAGAAAGCATTACTCATCTTAATGCAATGTAACACAGAGCGCATACCAAGCATATTGCAAGTGCTACGATGGAAATGTAGCTTGCCATTTATGCGTCATAAGTAACTGAAAACCTTTGTTATGATCTCACCAGCTGAGTCAGTGTCACTTTCTAAGTCACTGTCATGGAAAGTGCAATGTCCAAGTCCAGTTTCAGAGGGGGTCGAATGGCCGGGGGAATATGATGAACTTTGTGTCACACAAGCCTTGTCTTGGCACGAGGGCTACACTTAAAGTATGTTTCCGTAGTCCAAGCCCTCTCCTCTTTTAATAGCTTCAATATAGAATTTACACTATGTGGAGACACAGTAAATAATAGCATAATTGCCACTTATCCTAAATAGTAAACTGTTTTTTCTTAATGACCAATTGAATTAATACTTTTGAGTTACAATTTTGTGTGATCTTTCTACAAAAAGTTACTTGATCAAGAAACTAAAATAACTTACAAGGCACAACAAACGAACACATAAGAGTAGGGGTGTTAGCTGGATCGAGTGTTTTGTGTTCTTTATGTACCTCTCCATTTTAGGAGGAGGTATGGCTTCTCAACCAGCAGGGTAAACACATAGCTGAACACCAGCGTGAGCACCAGGTGTCCAAAGAACAGATACATCTAAAGAAGATGGGAGAAATGTTGTACATTAACTTAGAAAAGGATACGAAAACACAAATATAAAAAGGTATAATCTTAAAAGGTCGCTTCGTGAAACTCAATAAAAAGGTGCTGACTTACAAAGTTTATGTCAG
Source organism: Gymnodraco acuticeps (assembly GCF_902827175.1). Taxonomy (NCBI): domain Eukaryota; kingdom Metazoa; phylum Chordata; class Actinopteri; order Perciformes; family Bathydraconidae; genus Gymnodraco; species Gymnodraco acuticeps. The sequence continues at coordinate 945,553 of NW_022990358.1, forward strand.
TGTAGTGGATTGGGGTCTCTTGCAGGCCAATGTAAAGGATTATGAAGACGGGATGTGTCAGATAGCAGGCAAAACTAAGGTTGGAAAGAGGAACCCAGAAACCCAGGGACAAGAGGTTTTTGATCAAACCTGGAGAGAGCAGGAAATAAAGAAGAAAGGGAGCATTGTTTTTAAATGTTTGACTAGGTCATTTATTTGGGACTTCATTTGCATGATGCAAAGGCACATATCCCCAAAATTTAAAATCCATGTTTTCCTTTTCTTATAGTTCTGTTATTTATCATTTCTGGATGCATAATGTTAGAAAAATCAGTTGTAAATATGTATCCCATCTTTTAAATAGAATGGACCCAAATATTGTTTGGAGCATCACCAGCCAAGTAGGAAAAACGTACTAGTTCATTATAGGACAATTTTTTTTTGCTTTAATAACAATTGCCAAAAATAGAGCAGTATACAGTATGTTTCTCATATTGCCATTGATACTATACGTTTGAAGAATGACATTATGAAGCAAACAATCATTTGTTAAGATGCATATTTAAAATACAAATGTATTAAAATTAGTGTTCTTTGTTTACCTCCATACCCATCCTCACAGGCCAGTATGATCCAGGTCACAGCCAGAGCCCAGAGCGGCCTGTGCAGACCCTGGTAGAGGGCGTGGGGCACAGAGGGCGAGGCTGGGGTCTCCTTGAGGATGTAAGACAATCCAATCACCGCAGCCATGACTGACAGACAGAAGATCCAACCAAGTGCTGCCTGCCACTGAAAAGACACAACAGAAAGACACGATAAGGAGATGAGTGTGATGTGCATGTGAGTTGAGTCCGCACAGATACCTCATATCCCTTAAAGAGCATATAACCCTTACCCTCCCGCTCAGTCCCAGATAATTAACTAATCCTGAGAGGATAATTAACTTTCTATCGCAAGATACTACAAGTCATGTCTAGTGTTCTGAACGTGAGTGTGAACCACTCTGCCTTCTGGCAAGCAGAGCCCACTATCAGGGTCATATCTTGAAACAGCTGTGGTCAAAGCCCGAGCACAAAGAAAGGGCAAGCTGTCACATGCAAGGAGAATATTAGGGGGATGAGAGGAGTGAGAGGAATGGATAAACAATTTAAAACAAATAACTAAAGGGCCAAGTAATTAGTTCCCTATCACTGTGTCTCTTTGGCCTGATAACCTCTCAAAATACGTTACAATGTGTTCATTTCTTAATGAAAATAAGCTGTCTGGCAGGGTGTTCTCACCTTATGTTTTAACAGTGGGTCTTTCTTTGTTGTCAAATATATTCCAGCCAAGATCCCTATTAAAAATGGCCCATACCTTGTGTACGGTTTGACATAGTAATATAAGACGTAATACTCAGACGTCCTGCAAAATAGACAAAGAAACATTGTAGAGAATTAAGACAATTTTAAAGAATTTACTTTATCCGCTGGTTAGCCTCCACTTGTATAACTGTTTGCATATCACCATCACTAGACCTTACAGGGTAGATGGCTGAAAGACAGGCAGATGCATGAGTGCAGTTACAACAGCTCCGGCCACAGTGGTCATCAGCAGAAGACCTCCAGCAATAACTATAAACACACCTCTGTTTCTGATAAACAAAAGACAGGATAGAGGAATAAGATTATAGGAGTAGTGCTGTTATAAGTCAGCCATGATTCAAAAGGGGAGTTTGCCAAAAGTAGAAATCAAGGACATACAGTCTGTAAAAATAGACCAACAGAGGAGTGGTGGCATAACACTGGAAGTCCAGAGACAGGTACCATGACCAAGGGATACACTGAGGAGAGATGAGGAAATCAGATTAAAAAAACAGGTAAGTATATAAACATTTCAGAATAGGAAATAATCCATTTACTACTTACTATTTCATGGACTGGAAGAAGATTGCTTATCAAAAATAAGTTAGCCCACCAGTACGTCTTACAATCCATCAGTGTATCTATAAATGGGAACCAGTAGGGTCCCCACTGGATCAGTGAGATGAGGCCAATCGTTAGACACATAACAAACATATGCAGTGGTTGAATCCTGTAGAAAAGACAAAGAGCTTTCACACTTATGTAACTTCACATATACAAAGAAGAGCTTTCAAATCTGTTTAGAAGTACAGAATGACACATAGATAATCATAACTTTTGGTGGTCATAACAACATGGAGTACCTTTTAATCCTCCTGAGGAGGTAGTTAGCCACCAAACTCGGACTCAAATTGTCATCAGCCTTGTTTATGGAGCCCAGCAGAGACCTCGCACTAAGCAGACCCCTACAACACAAAAGCTGCTTTAGAAACGGCTAAAAACTGATAAGTTAAATGGACAATTCACTGCAAAACAAAAATCATTATTTAACTCTAACAGTACTTGCTGTGCTATTTATCAATCTATATTGTGTCGATGTAAGTTTCACATTTGAACAATTTAACAGCATGGTGTACTTCCAGATATTATGACCCTGTTTTTCAAGCTAATCCAGAGATCTTGTTTTCAGCAGCCTATTGCAGGAATGATTTACTCTCTACAATATCACACAAAGTACTACTCATGACAAATCTAAGTTGATAAATGGCACTACATGTAAGAAAATAATCGTTTGGTCAACTCCTTCAAAACTCAGTGTTTTATTTGTACAGATAATGTATGGTGTTAAACTAAATGAAATGTTGTTTCAGTCTTACCCTAGCAGTAAAAAGGTGTCCACAGCTAGAAAAACGGGCCCGCTGATGGTAAGCACATGCAGAGGGTTGCTTTCAACTGTTGTCCTCCAGTTTTTGTAGTTATCTGGAAAAAAGATAATGTTTTTCACAATAATAATATTTAGGTGACTGAATGACTTGTATACTGAATGAGACTGTGAGATGGAGCAGTGGTGGAAGATAAACTCAGACTTGTTGCTTAAGTAAAAGTAGCAAAACTAAATTGTTGAAATACTTTGTTAGATGTAAAAAATCCAACATTCAAAATCCTACTTAAGTAAAATACACAATAATTGGCTCTAAAATGTACTTAGTGGAAAATGTAAAAGTACCCAATGTGTAATGTTTAATAACTGGATTATGGTAATTGATGTGTGTTGTGTGTTTCACAACTGGTAAATGTGGAGCTTATTTTAATTGCTTTGTAAATGCTTTGCATTTATTAGCTTATTAATGTTATTCTAGCTTATTGGTTGAATCTGTAAAGTTGCTTGTAACTATAGCTGACAGATAAATGTAGTGGAGCAAAAAGTATAATATTGGTTTTCTAATTAAATTAAATACAAGTATTATGTAGCATATCATGAAAACACTCAAGTACGAGTAAATGTGAGTCTCGTCGTACCCAGATTGTTTATAACAGGGAACTGAGCAGAGTGTCCACATATGATCCATAACAGGCTGAGAACGCGGATGCCGTTCAAGGAGGAGTAGCCTCCTCCTGGGACGGATGAGGAGGTGCTCAGGACTCCCTGGCTGGTGTTCTGTATGGAGAACGCCTGAAGGCACCGGTACAAAAAGCTTCGGGATGTGATGCTGGGGCTGCCTAGGAAAGACAAATACATATTTTTTCAGGTAAACAATATTTTTGCAACTATCAGACTGGAATAGTTTTCCTTAATCACTCAGATCATTTCTCTTCGATACATTTTTTTCATCAGTTTTTTCCCACTTGGAAATGAGAAGGTCATTCTCAAGGGGTTAATAATTTACATATCATCTACACATAATACAAAATGTACTTACTACTACTATTTTCCTCCGTGTCATGATTGATATCACTACTGTAGGAGCCATTGGTCTTCATGGTCCCATAAAGGTTGAGGCCTGTGTTTGAACAGGAAGTCTGCGCTGATGGCCTGACCTCTCTCTTTCTTTGCCACTTTATTATAGCCGTTAACAGGGTAGCCGTAAGAGGGATGGCTACCATTACACAACAAACAAACCTGCAGGAGCGAAAAGGTAGAGTGAAGTCTTGAAATCTCACTTAACTTCTGTGGTTCAGTTTATCACACATAGATAGAAGGGGTGTAAATTACATCACTATTTGGACAACAACATAATAATTAGCTGATAACACAACATCGGCCCTGGTACGATTTTGATAGGATTCCATTTGGGGGCATGCGATTTATATGAAACGATATCATGTGCCTATTCAACACTATCAGCTATAATTATATCAACACAAAAGACAACATGATGTTTGTTCTTGACTCCTTCAGATATTACAAACAAATATTTTGTGTCAAGGAAATAAATATATAAATTGCCACATTTCTCATATTTATCTATGTTTAAATGCACATGTTTGTTTTCATTATGAGTTTCATATCTTAAAGATGATACACTTGATACACCACTTTGCAGAGATAATCGATCGTTGATCATTGAGTGATGTTTAGTAATGAATACCCCTGGGAGACAGAAGGGAAGGTTTTTTAAAGAAAAACATGTCCAATAAAATGCTTACAGAGAGATGGCATCTAATGCACCGGGTGCAATCGCAGACATGCAGTGGGTCATGATCATCTCCTGAGTGGACTGATTGACCAGGATGTGAGGTAAAGGAGGAATGAGGGACGTCTGACCAAACTGAAGACTCCCTGTTAAAAAAAAGGGTAAAACAAAAAATGTATTGGAATGACAGAATGCTTTGTCCAGAGAAAACTTATTTTGAAATCACTGACCGTCCAGCACCAGAATGTCCACATCTTCTTCTCCACAGGATTCAGGAACACAAATACCCACAAAGTACTGGACTGTTCCCTATAGTAAAAACAACTCCGTTCAGGATCTATAACAAATGTCAGGATGGTATTTTATCATGTTTGTTTTTTTACATTGTTTGTTGTTACCTGTTTAAGGAACACCTCACAGTACTGTGCAGAGAAAGAGGGCCCATGTGCAGAGCGACACTGCTGCAGCAGGCCAGGCCGGTTTGCATTGCCTCCTTTCACATTGCTGCCCATCTTTCCAAATGCATTGTACACTGATAAAACATTCACAAGCATCACCAAAAAACACAACTTAATACAAAGAAGAAAAACAGCGACCTCCACAGTCCTTTCATGTAAAAAGACGCACTTAATTCATAAAACAAAGCATGTATCATTAATGATTGATTGTTGATGCACATAATTATCAGCTTCCTTGATTCAAGAATAATCCTTTTTTGACTCTTCAAAATCCCCTTTAAAGCTCTAACATATTTATATTCCGTATTGCACTTAAATCAAAAACTGTAAATACAAATCATTTAAACATTTTTAAGTAGATATACTCAAGTACTGTACTTAAGTAGCATTTTGAGGGATTTGTACTTCACACGAGTAGGCCTATTTAAATTGTTGGCTACTTTTACCCACTACAATTACAATTTTTTATTTTATTTTTTTTATTTAAAATCTAAATCGTGTACTTTTACTCCACTACATTTATTTGATACCTTTAGTTACTTAGCAGATTTAGTTTAATGATGTAAAATATAACCAATTTGCATAATGAGTCATTTTTACTTTTGGTCTTTAAGTATATTTCAATACTAATACTTTTACTTTAGTAAGATTTTGAATGAAGGACTTGTACTTGTTACAGAGTATTCCTACACTGATACTTCTGCTTTCACTTAATTACGAGATCCGAGTTGCCTACTTCTTCCACCTTTACCTAGTTTCTTGTTTTGGTTTAAGATAAATAAAAATAAACCTTAATCAATACCCGTTGGGAAATTCATAAGATTGAAACAGGTAAGATTACAAGCTGTGTTGTATGATGGGTGATGATAGTAATAATAATAGACTTTATTTTATAATACAACAAATTTATAGAAATCAACAACAACAGCATTTTTTTTCTTAAACACATACTCTTTCACCATCATCATATTTACAAGTGTCAGTAATCCTTCGAATATCCTTGGCATAGTTGACATAAATAAATAACTGCAAGGCCAACACTTTTGTATTCTCTTTTCTAAGCTTTGTAGTATAAATATTCTTAATTACGGTTATTTCTGAGCACATTTTTTCTTTCGGATGTACATATGAGTCAGTTGACTTGTATTTTACTTACTATTATGTTGTTGGCTGTTTGATAAACATTTTCTGGATGGCTTGTATTTATCCACTCCATGGCTTAAATTAACACTTATTTTCAAAAGTAATGTAGCTGGCCCCGCTCAAAGAAAAGCTGGCCCTTGTGGTTTAAATTCACCAGAACATCCACTGCCTCAGACTCAATGCAAATGTGACTTTACAATTAAACATACAGAAATAAAAAGGCAGCAACACTTACTTTGAACAGCATATTCCTTCGGCCTGTCCTGGGTAATTTCCCAGAGAAAAGTGTTGGTATCCTCTGTACATTTCTGAGACACAGTCGAGGCCTGCGTATTCTCCAGCGCTTTACTACACCCTGCAAAAAGAAGGAACACCATCCAACTCGGTGCCATTTTTATGACTAAGTGTTTCTTTTTAATGGAGAGGGAGTTTAAATAACATAGGAGGGAAGAAGAAGGAAGCGTGAAATTAATCTTGAATGGGGTAGATGGAAAAACTGCTTTGGTTACTGCAGATGGCAACCTGGTTTTCTACATCAGGTGTGAACAGGATTTGGTTACTTGAGGGTAGGATGCAAACAAAAGATATCCAGGCTGGGATTATGGTCACTGCACAGGATAATTCAAATATAAGCATAATAATGATTGCTACACTTATACTAAAGTCAGTGCCACATTGTGCCACGACCGCCGTTCGAACAGCAGATGTTGTTGTTTTTTTGTGTGAAATAATTTAAATATATTTCCTCAAATGTTTCCACTTAGTTTGTTTTTACTTGAACAAGCTATCTCAGGTTAGAACATAGTAGGAGCAACAGTGCAGAACAACAACGGCCACTAGAGGGTGAGCTTGTCCTTAAAAAAAACCTTTATAAAGTACCAAGACTTCACCTGGCAACAATGGGGGGGTGGGGGGGGGGAATCTATACACATCAAGTATGATGTAGCTTTATATCCTAATTAATTCTAAATAAATCCTTTTGCTTCAACTTTATTTCAAGTCATTATATCTCTATTTCTCCAAAGTGTGATTCAAATGTTGAATATGTTACTTCTTATAGCTCAGCATCAAATTGGTGAGGAAGGGAAGTAACAGGTTTTGTGATTTATTTTCAATATTTCAGTCCAGGAAGCATTAGGCATATTAAGAGGGGGGATGGGTGGGTGGGCTGTTAAAAAATACAGACCTGTAAGAGTGGTTCATGGGGTGATCATCTAGTTGCAGATGAGTAAATGAACTATTAGCCAATGACTTACTGCCAGCAAGTGTTACATTCTTCATATCATTCATGCATTTATCACATCACGACTCGACTACTGCAATAGCATCATCTAGTCTACCGCATACCATCCAACCTCCTCAATAAACTCTAACATATCCAGAACTCTGCTGCCCGCCTCCTCACCCACACCTGCTCCCGAGACCACATCACTCCCGTCCTCCAGAACCTCCACTGGCTCCCCGTCAGTCAAATAATCGACTTCAAAGTCCTGCTCATAACGCACAAAGCCCTCAACAATCAGCCCCCCCCCCCCCCCCCCCCAACCTCACATACCTGCTGCACCAGCACACCCCTTTCTGCTGCCTCCGCTCATCAGAAGCCAACCTCTTATCCCTCCCCAGTCCCCACCCACATCAATCACCGGACCTGGGTGGACAGAGCCTTCTCCGTCGCTGCCCCCTCCCTATGGAACTCACAACCCATAAGAGACTGCACTGACCTCATTACCTTAAAACAACTTACAAAAACTCACCTCTTCAATCTGGCTTTTAATGTGTGATTGTTTTTGTATTGCTTGATTTTGATTTGACTTTAACCCTCCGGTATCATTCGATTGGACTACGCAAATTAGTCATTCGAGACAAAAATGTCCACTACAAAATACTTTGATAAAAACATTATATTAAAAGGTTTTTTTCACAACTCTTTTGGGTTCAATCTTTAAAGCAACTTCCGCCCTAATAGAAAATACCAAAAATGTAATCATTTTCAGGATTTTAACCCTTTAAATGCCATTTTGAATACATGAAACCTCTGTTTTTTTTCATGATGAAAACAGAGAAAATGGGTTATTTTCCAAAAAATACATATCTGGGGACTGGCTCTTTTTTTTTTATAACAGTCTTGGATATGTCAAAGATTAGCAGCAAAATGGATTTTTTTGCATTATTAGTTTTTGCACAAAATCAGATTGAACAAAAAAGTCACACATTAGTCATTCGGGACAATGTCCACTTCCTAAAACTGCTCTAAAATGACAACAGATTAATATTTTAAAAAACTTTTTGGGGTTAAATCTTTCAATCAACTTCAGTCCTGATCAAAAATACCAAATGTTAACTTATGTTCAGGATTTTAACTGCCAGTTTGAAAACATGAATTTGTGGTTTCTATGAAAAACATGCACAAAAAGGCAGTTATTTTCCATATAATGAATGTTGGGGGGGGGTCGGCTTTTTTTTTATCACAGTCTTGGATATGTCAAAGATTAGCAACAACATTGATTTTGGTGGATAATTAGTTTTTGCACAGAATCTTTTAAACAAAAAACTCACACATTAGCCACTCGCGGACAAAAATGTCCCATCCACTCCCATTATAACCACATCTTTTGATCTCTCCGCTATACCGGTATAAAATCATGCATTTTTTAATGTCAGGGTTTTATATTGGAGGAAAATAGTTAAATTGGTCCTTTTTACTCTATATCACCAGATGTGACATTTTACCATTGAATTACATGCTTGTCATTTCTTGGTTTCTTTGCCTGTTGTATAATGGGGCCCTGACAGCCATTGGAATACATGTATGCAACTAATATGATGTAGGTGTGTTGGTATGGATGTGGAAGAGTGGTATCAGCTGAGAAATGTGTGTGTGTGTTTGTTTGTGTGTGTGTGTGTGTGTGTGTGTGTGTGTGTGTGTGTGTGTGTGTGTGTGTGTGTGTGTGTGTGTGTGTGTGTGTGTGTGTGTGTGTGTGTCTGGATGTACAGTGTGTGTGTACAGAGACAACAATATACAGTAGATTTGGTTTACAGCAAGTCGCAGTTTTCGCCTCATATCTTTCTTTCTTTCTCTCTCTCTTTTTCTCTCAGTCCCTCATTCCCAAACTCATACACACTCTTACATATTAAACTTCCTTATACCTTGTATGTGTGTGAGTGATTGTGTGTGAGAATGAGACAGGACTAAGTGTGCTCTCATGGCGTTTTGTTTTTCATTTGTGCTGTTTCATGTGTCTTTGAGGTAAACAGATGTATGATCTTGACCCAGCTTGACCTCGATGTTTTGAATTGTTTGAACTTCAAAGTCCTTTAATAATGTCAAACAGACATACACAGCGATACATACACTCCTTGAAGTAAATAAAAACACCTGGCTGCAAAGCCAAAGCTTCAAATATGTGTAGTTTGGCTGGATGGTCATTTCATTCCTGTGATACACAACAAGCAGTAAGATAAAGAGGAGCTTCTCTGTGAGACAAGAGGTCTCATGCAGCCCGTAACTTCAGCTGCAGGACTCATCCTCTGAAACAGAAACACCCTGAGAAGGAGAATCTGGTGTGGATCTGCCTGAACTATGCTTGAAAGGAGTCAGCACAAGGATAAAACACTTTTTTGCCAAACAGTTTGCCTAACAGTTCATTTATCGGATGGGTGCAGAGAAGAAGGAACAATTCTGCCCCGAATCCCACGTTGATACAGAGGAATTGATGAGGTCCTTTGCTGAGGAGGTTGAGGAGCTGCAGAGGAGCTGCTGAGGAACAACACGATGGTGATGAGGTTGAGATGTATGAAGGACTACAAAACCTTTTAGATGGAAAAAGCCTGATGTTCACTAAAGTGCTTAGTGATCTCCTCCTCAATCACACCACAAAGGGGATGATAGCACCAGAGATTGCCACAGGAGTAACAAGAATATTCGTTGCGCCCCCACGTGAAGCCATGCTTAGAGAAATGATCAGATGCTTGTGGTGGAGTCTGATCGTTCTTCGTCAGACCCTTCCCTTGAAAGTGGAGAGGACACAGAGGATCCCATCCCGTAGCTGCGCTACATTCCTCTGCACTATCCTATCCAATGTTTGCTCAAACATCTGTGGCATCAACATCCCTCCAGGTTGCCACCGAACGTCCCCCATGCAGGTGTGTCATGTCGACAATACTGCTGATGATCTCAGGGGTAAAGAATAAATCAAAGAAGGATTCCACGTCATGAATTCTTATTTATGCCACTCGTAATGGCATAACGCATGGGCCCTGAAACCAAACCTCTGGCAGCAGGAATGTAGCGCGGCGTTTCCTCCTCGTGAGAGGAAAACCAGATTTGAAAATGTTTTGATGTCCACCCACTGCCATGACGGACAGGATCCTCCAGATAGGATAGTGCAGAGGAATGTAGCGCAGCTACGGGATGGGATCTTCTGTGTCCTCTCCACTTTCAGGGGAAGGGTCGGAGGAAGAAGGATCAGACTCCACTACAAACTCCACATCAGATTCTCATTCTCATGTTTCGCAACAAAGTGTTTTATCTTTGTGCTGACTCCTTTCAAGCACAGTTCAGATCCACACCAGATTCTCCTTCTCAGGGTGTTTCTGTTTCAGAGGATGAGTCCTGCAGCTGAAGTTACGGGCTGCATGAGACCATCTTACTCATCTTACTGCTTGCTGCGTATCACAGGAATGAAATGACCATCCAGCCAAACTACACATATTTGAAGCTTTGGCTTTGCAGCCAGGTGTTTTTATTTACTTCAAGGAGTGTATGTATCGCTATGTATGTCTGTTTGACATTATCAAAGGACTTTGAAGTTCAAACAATTCAAAACATCGAGGTCAAGCTGGGTCAAGATCATACATCTGTTTACCTCAAAGACACATGAAACAGCACAAATGAAAAACAAAACGCCATGAGAGCACACTTAGTCCTGTCTCATTCTCACACACAATCACTCACACACATACAAGGTATAAGGAAGTTTAATATGTAAGAGTGTGTATGAGTTTGGGAATGAGGGAGTGAGAGAAAGAGAGAGAGAAAGAAAGAAAGATATGAGACGAAAACTGCGACTTGCTGTAAACCAAATCTACTGTATATTGTTGTCTCTGTACACACACGCACGCACACACACACACACACACATGCACATGCACACGCACACACACACACACACACACACACACACACACACACACACACACCCACACACACACACACACACACACACACAACACACACAAACACACACATTTCTCAGCTGATACCACTCTTCCACATCCATACCAACACACCTACATCATATTAGTTGCATACATGTATTCCAATGGCTGTCAGGGCCCCATTATACAACAGGCAAAGAAACCAAGAAATGACAAGCATGTAATTCAATGGTAAAATGTCACATCTGGTGATATAGAGTAAAAAGGACCAATTTAACTATTTTCCTCCAATATAAAACCCTGACATTACAAAATGCATGATTTTATACCGGTATGGCGGAGAGATCAAAAGATGTGGTTATAATGGGAGTGGATGGGACATTTTTGTCCGCGAGTGGCTAATGTGTGAGTTTTTTGTTTAATCTGATTCTGTGCAAAAACTAATAATCCACCAAAATAAATGTTGTTGCTAATCTTTGACATATCCAAGACTGTGATAACAAAAAAGAGCCAGTCCCCAGATATGTATTTTTTGGAAAATAACCCATTTTCTCTGTTTTCATCATGAAAAAAAACAGAGGTTTCATGTATTCAAAATGGCATTTAAAGGGTTAGAATCCTGAAAATGATTACATTTTTGGTATTTTCTATTAGGGCGGAAGTTGCTTTAAAGATTGAACCCAAAAAAGTTGTGAAAAAAACCTTTTAATATAATGTTTTTATCAGTCTTTTGCAGTGGAAATTTTGTCTCAAATGACTAATTTGCGTAGTCGATTTGTTACACAGTGAATTAAAGACCGATTTGAAAAATTGAAATTGGAATTCCAAAATAGATCGAGAAAATAGCCTTGTTACAAAAATCAGGCCATTTGCACCAACACAACTAAAGTTATTGCAAAATGAAGTGAAAAATGACCCATATGGACATTATTTGTTGTTATTTTCCTATCACTATCTCTGTAAAGCGACTTTGAGCACCTGTAAAAGCGCTAACAAAATAAATCTATTATTATAATATTAGAAGCACTAGACAGTGACACTGTTGGTTAAAGCACCATACATTGAGTTGTTGGGGCTTATGGGGGCAAACAAGAAGCTATTACCCAAAACTACCTTTTTATCATCTGATAAGATTAATATGGCGAAGGTCAGGGCAAAGCAGTTTTTATTTTTCATTTGTTATTTGTTTCAGTCTTAGTGGCCTGACGAATGTCTAAACACAGCAGCAGTAAGATACATTCTTTTCAACAATCATTCACAGACTGTTTCTCACAGCGCCTGACAGTTAGCCTCATTGTCTAAGTAGCAGAACTATCCAAAAACGTTTGAAAATGATTGCAACATAGAAAGCAATGGAAAACCATCTTTTGATTATCAAGTCTTGCAGTTATTGGTCATTAAATTGAACTGGTTGTCTTTTATCAATAATTCAGTTTCCCAGTTAACATTTGTAAAAAAACAAATCCCAGTGTTATTCCTGTAAAAGAATGAACACTCATTATGACAACATTAAAACCAAAACAAAAAAAACTGAAAATGTTGATATTAGTTATGATAGAAATAAGACTGATATTATAAAAAGTCAATAGAATTTTATATTATTTTTAAAGAACTTAAAGATCTGCCATACATACAAATGTTTCCAAAAATTATTTAAAAATTTAAATTTTTTTTTTTAAAGGCTCCTGTTTCTGTTGATAAATACAATAGTCATTCACAAAACTGGTAGCTATAAACTGATTTCTTAATATTCGCTGTGTGTGTATTTGATATGTAAATAACACACATTTTACAAAGTTGTATGCCGCTGATAGACGTTATCTTTGTGTGATATCTTTTGATGTTTAATTTAATATTAGCTTAAACGGAATTCCTAGATTTTGTTTTATGGTCAACAATCTTTGTTTTTTAAAGGAGACCAGAGCAAGGTTTTATTTTAAAAGGCGAGAGTTATTAATTAAATGAAACAAAAACATAATGAATGTTTGAGGAAAACCTGAAACTCCAAAAGGTTTTATGTGTGTGCATGTTTCTTCTTATAGACATTTGTTTTACATCAGCAATTTTAAACATTCAGAACACTGCTGACTGTATGATAATTAGTCATTACAACAATATATTATCTAGCCCTAGCAAGAACAATGGAAATGGTTTCAAATAAAAGAAGAAAAGCTCTTCTATAAAACAACCTCAAAGCCTAAAAACATTTACGTGTACAAAAATCTATCTTAAACATAAAGTGATTTTGACATGTCTTACATATTTTTGAGTTTATACTGTATACATATTGTAGTAACCTGCATTTACATTTTGAGTGTATGTACAGCATAATATACTGAGAGTTGTCAGTCTTAACAAACTGAAAAGTTTAAAACAACAGTATTTGCTTTAGTTGGAATGCTTTGAAAGAGTCACTTCTCAGCCGCACTCAGTCTCTTAGACTTTATAAAAGCCATCCCATGTGTCCTCATGTGAGTGTTTAGGTTTCCCTCCGTCTCAAACCTCATCCCGCACACTTTGCATTTGGTGTTTGGTGTCCCATCTGTAACGTCCAGCTGGTTCTCTCTCTGACTCTCATGGTCATCCTTGCCCCGTCCATTGTATAGGACGAGACCCTGCTGCTCCTTTAGCCGATGGACGATAAAGAGGTGTCGGGCCAGCGAGCGGTGGGAGGTGTAGCACAGGCCGCACTCTTGACACTGGTAGGAAGAGCCATCAGACTTGTGCTGGGGAATGTGCTCATGGAAAGCTGCAATGTCTTCAGTTGTGAGTCCACAGACGGCACACTTTTGAACTTTAAGGATATTAACTTTGAGCCTCTTTAACGGCTGTGAGCCGGAGCCCCTGGACCTCAGGCCTGGAGACCCCTCGTCCTCTTCTGGCTTCCTTTTGGGGCTTAGGGTCTGCAGAGAAAATGGAAATGAGTTAGGATTGACAGTACCCCTGTAGGGTAAAAAGATTAACTTCCTGCTAACACAATTATGTTGACGTGTATGCAACAGTACCGTATCCTTGTCCAGTAAAGCCTCCGTATTGTCCGAGTTGACCGTTTTCCCCTCTTTGACCCCATGTGTCAGATGAATGTGCTGATCCAGCAGCACTCTTTTACTGAACGGAGGACTGAGAGCTGGACAGTGCCTATCAAAGTGCAAGCAAATAACAATAACAGCCGACTTTTGCGTGCTAGTACTTGCACAGTTTAAATTAGCTTTCATTCTTATTATAACTTCTGAAGAATAATTTCGGTTGAAATTGTAGGAAAGCAAGCTGAAGCAAGCTTGCATTCCCACCCCTAAACCTCCAGAATTAACAGCAGTAATGTTGGCTTCTGTATGGATACTAATCATGCCTCTTAAATTTTTGACACAAACTACTCAATATACTCGATTTTTGGCTAGTTGGTACTTTGTATCCAATGACGTTCTCTTTCACATTCTTCAAAAACGAGACAGTCCTCCAACATCAGACATTTAGCCTAGCAGACAAAAATGACGAATGTGCACGTTTAAGAGACGAAGCCCTGTCTATCTGTAAGTAGTAAAATAAGAAGTAGTCTGAGGACCACATAGATGTCAGAGTGGATGCATGGGTCAACAAACATAACATTGGACCACATCAACTGCTACTTGTTCCTATTTCCTAAGACTGTCAACATTGGTTTCTTATCATCATATGACCAGTTGTTGCTTACTGTATCCAATTATTTATTATAGTTAACCATTATAACAAAATCAAGTCTCATTTTAAACCAAACCATGATCTTTCGCTAAGATAACCAAGTTATTTTGGTGCCTAAACCTAACCGAACCTCAACCGTAATCGCATAAGGACACTGTTTGTAAGACTTGCTGTTAAAACCACAGTGGGTGTGTGTACTTACGGGCAGGTGTAGACCTTCCGCAGTTCCTTGTGTTTGAGACGGTTGTGTCGGCAGAGACTGTGGGAGGAGCTGAACGACTTCTCACACTGCCGACAAGGATGTTTCTTGAGAATCTGCAATGGAAAATGCATTAATCAATGAATTTATTATAAAACATGCAATAGTACAACAGCCATATTTCCGCACTGATTTATTCTCCTGATTATGCTTACATACTTATCTTAAGTAACAGAACCCTATCGTTCGTATACAGTATTTTTTTATAGTCATTTATAGTCATATAGTAATAAAAGAGCTTTGCTGGCATCAGCTCTAAAAATACGTGTGTTTTCTTTTCATCCTTAAGCAGAATCTCAAAAATGCCACTGTTCGTAAACCTCCTAATGAGAATGGTTTCAAACATTCACCTTTCCGTGTTCACTTCTCATGTGAACCACAAAGACTTCTCTGGAACTAAAGAGGCTCCTGCAGTCTCCACATGTGTATCCTGTGCATGGTGGGCTCTTCAGGTCCGATGAGCAGTTAGTGTTTGTTTTCTTTAGAGGTGAAGATGAAGGCTTAGTGATTCCCTTATCTTGACCATTTACATTTCCTCCATCTTTGTTGTTATTATTTGTTTTATTTGTATTATTTTTGGGGCTGTTGCTGTTGTTGTTATTAGAGTTAGTAGGCATAGTGCCGAGAGGAAGGTTGATGCCCAGGTTTGGTGGACCCTCAATGGTTTTCAGTGTTCCATGGATGGCCTGAAAATGATCCACAATGCATATAAATCATAACCACAAATTTACTCAGCACTCGTACCTATATGAATGATTTCTAAAGTTATTTGTATACTTGTATAATTAACTTTTAAAATAATTTACAACAGAATCATACATACATAAACAGTCAAGCTTCCCTAAAAGAACTGCTTTACATCCCCACCTTGATATGGTCCATCATGAGCTGTTTCTGTGCGTATTGCATGAAGCAATCGGGGCACTTGAATACTGAAACCTTTTGATTGACAATGTGCTGGTCAAAGTGCGTGTTGAGCAGGGATTGCAATGTGAACACGGTATCACACATGGAACACTTGTAGATCATCCTGAAAGAGAGATAAAAAAATGTACGTCCTTAAAAAAAAGCTCTGCTCCTTCACTTCAATTGGTATAACCCCATTTTTTCGTTTTCACCACAACCAAAGAACAAGTGTAGTTGCTATATGTCATGGATTAGGTGTGTCTTTTATACTGATGGTTCTTACTGATGTGTTCTCGAGTCAGTCCAGTCAACTAATGGTAAACATTAGTGGACTGGAATTACGGGAGGACGTTGGGGATGAACCTGGTAATGTGATTCATTTGCATTAATTTCAGTGTAATGCTCTAAGGTTTCCAGATTAATCAAGAGCGTTAACTTGTCAACGTTTACAGACCTAAAGAAAAGTTTAGATCATGAAATTATTAAATAATTAAACATACTTAAATAATTGGTTTAGTACTCGGAGTATTGTTTAACATCAGATGTTGATTTAGATCTAAATTTGGCCAAACCCAAACATTAGTACACAAACACCTGCTCCTGAGCACCTGTGTCGTCAGTAGTTGTGATGATTGATAGTATGTAAGTCATTGAAAGGTTGCCATGTGGAAAGAACAAACCCAAGATAAGCCACCATGTCTAAAACCCACAAATCCTGCTCATGATGCAGGGAGGATGAATTTCCTTTGAAACATCAATTGGACGTGGATGTTCGGTTTTAATGTGAGGAGACTCTCTGTAAAAGGAAGATCGTGCGGATGTGTGTTGAGAACAAAAAAGCTGGTGTATTATTTGTGTATTGCATACTATTTGAGTTGAAATATTACAATATTTAATTGTATCTATATTTGTAAGTACTTCAAAACAAAACTTCAACAGGCCTTAACAGGAATTCAGTCTTTAACAGAACATAACAACAAAATACATTTGGTTTAGATTAGCATTTATATAAATATTAAGTGCAGACAGTGCTTTTGACCTACTTGGGCTCTCCTGCCTTCATTCCTGGATGCTGTGTGTTTGCATGAGAGTGTGTTCCAGGTGCAGTCTTGAAGGCCATTGGGCAGAGAGGACATTTATAGAATATCTCACAGTGAGAACTCTGGATGTGAGATTTTACAGATGCAACATCAGCAAAGGTCACACTACAGTGGATACAGCTAGAGGGAGAAGGAAAAGGATGACATGATTTGTTGATGTTTCTGCTATAAGATTCAATTTTTTTGTTGGTCAGTACATGACACAAACTTTTCTTGATCAATATGCATATTCATTTTCTGTGAAAGAAATGGAATAACCATCTGACATGGAAATGATCTTAACCAGACTGGCGATTTTAAGTCGATGATGATTTCTATAACATAATGGATCAGACTCATAATTGAACCGTAATTGGTCAGATACTGGGTTTTCTGTTTTAATGTTTTGTATCTTGGGTGAATTCACATTAATATGAGTGTCCAATTTCCCCCCATAAGTTTCATTTTGAATAGTTTCACTTTCCCTTTACAAAGGTTGTCAAGCTGAGACAAATGTGATGTTATAATAACTGTAATTATAAATGACATTTTACTGTGTAAGGAAGAAAATCGTTCAATTGTCAGGTCTGACTATTGAACAAATTCAGTTCCAACAGAAGACATTTTTTGGAAAGTTAAAAACTACATTTGAGCACAAGAGAAAACTTAAATACAAATAATAAATGTTATGATTTTATTTGGTTGGACTGACCGGTAGCCGACTCTACGGCTGTAATGCAGGCAGTTCTTGGTGACATGTGATTGGAAGTGGACAGAACGACAGCTGGCGCCACACTCAGGGCAGATGTGAGGAGACTTGTGCTGGTGGATTCGCTGGTGTGACTGAAAGCTGCACTGATTTGGGAGAAGCATTTGGCAGCTGGTGCATGTTTTCTGAAAAGAAAAGAAGAAATAGCATTTTATCATGGCACTGGAAAGATGCACCCAGCATACGAGGGATTTTTCTTGCATAAAGGATCCTGTTATTTATTTTAACGAAATATCTTGTCAAACCAAGAAATATAAGTTCTCGTACTGTGATGTAAAAGTCTAGATGAGAAAAATGTATTGAAACAAAGGCTCCCTCCTATTTTAACCTATGTAGCAGTTCACATATAACATTAACAAACCTGTCCACTGGAATCCACTGCCTGTTGGTAATGCATAGCTAGCGAGCTGCCATCCTGGAATATTTTGTTACACTCCAAGCATTTTAGGCTGTGCCTGCAGACCTTCAATGCATCATCCCCCAATGGCATGGCTGCCACAAGAGGAGCACTGCATGGAGCTGAAATCACTTTAGTTTGGGACCCTTCACTGGCAACTCTTCCTGGGATTTGACTGGTGGGTGCTTGAACTTGGGAGTTGGAGATGATGCCATTTAGGTTGGCTGGGCCTGATGAGGGTGATGGAGTTATCATCTGATCTACAGGGATGGGTTTTAGGATTAGATGTGAGCACTGCATGACCACCCCTTTGTCCTTGTGGCCCCTGGCATGAGACAAGAGGCTGCATTTGTTGTAGAACACTAGACCTTTGGCACAGTGGTTGCACGTGACCTCGATCCGCACACTGCGACGTTCAAAGTGATGTGTCAGGCTCTTCTCAAGAGCAAACGAATCTCCACACTCCAGGCACTTGTAGCCACGTGAGGGTAGAGAGATGCAAGCTGAGGTTGGTGGAGAGAGGTTCGGGACATACACAGGGACTGGGTTTACGCTACTCAGGACTTTATTGAAGGCGTCCACTGCAGAGCTTTGAGAGTTGGTAAACACTTGAATAGTGGAGACTTTCTTTGAGGCCCGGCCAGCAAGACTTGTCTGATGCTTGACTTGCTGTGGTTGTTTGGAGGAGGACAGGGCCTGTTTCAGACCACATACAGCAGGAGATATAGTCTGAGGCAGAAGATTGAGGTTACTTAGATGGACTGTTTTTGGCACAAGACTGGAGGCAGGTACCCTTACCGTCTGTTGCTGGATGGCCTTAGCGGCTTTCAGGATGGCACTGCTAGCACTTTGCATTGATGCAGCAGGGATGACAGTTGCTTTGACTGTGGTGTTGTTAGCTAGCTTCAGGTTTATGACTTGGGAACCAGTGGTCTTGACTGCTGAAACAGGCACGAAAGCTGTTGCCACAGGTTTAATAGTAATTTGCTTGGTTATTTCAATTGGCAGAGAGGGCCTTGTAAGAGATGAGAAAATTGCACTGAACTCTGGCACAACTCGGGTGACAGTACGCTTGATCTGCCCCGATGACGTCTTGATTGTTTTGATCCTGACTTTCGGGATGACCGTTGGGGTATCTGTGCTTGAGGCAGGGGAATCTTTACTGCTACCCTCACTCATGACACTAGTGGGGCTGTCTGGTTGTCTTGTGAGCAGCCGCTTTGCAAACTCTAGGGCTGACTCCAGCTTGTGTGGCTTTACTAGAGCTATGGGATTTGTATTGGTTAGTTCCTTCTGTGTTGTGGCCAAATTCAAAACAGTCAAGTCTGTAGCGATAGGCTTGTTTTCACTGAGAGCTACTATTGCTGCTATACAAGACGAAAGTTTTGCAGAGGACTTGGCTTGGAATTGAGACACAATGGACTCATTAACACGATCCATTTGCTTTCCAGCCTCCTTGGACTCCAGACGTTGAGACTTGAGGACAGTTTCCTTTTGTTCCCCCTCAGGTAAACCTAATTGAGGGGGCTTATCCGACTTGGAACCTTCGAGAGTGCCATTGGTGTTGTTGTTTTGATCAGGTTTTTGGTTCCTGTTTGTGCTGGAAACTCTAGCGATTGATACAGGAGACTTGGGATTTGGGCTTTCTGTCTTAGTCATGGACTTAAAGAATGACTGACCTCCCTGTTTTTCCATAGGGTCATCTACCTCTATGTTATCATTGTCATCAAACTCTTCAGCACTGCTGGGGCTGAGCTGATTGAATGTAGGTGATTGATTGACAACTGGCTGTCCTTCCTTGCTGGGAGTGTTCCATCCATTCTTGGTGTAAAGACTAGCAGGTTGTCCTGAAGGCAAAAAGCCATTATAAAGTGCATTGTCAATGCTAGCAGTATAGTGTTGGGAATGGACCTTTTCATCCGTCTCTGATATGGTTTTATTAGGCCTGCTAGTGTTTTTGTTTCTGATGTTCTTGACAATGACACTAACACCAATGTCATGTGACGGCTTCTGGGACTCATCATCATTGGCATTCACCCCACCACTAGGTTGCTTTAGCTGTCCGTCATGGTCATCGTTAGGGCCAGATTCAATAGCAGCTTTGGGATCCACCATGTCCGGGATGTCGAAAGCCGCTAGCAGGTCATCAAAGTCTGGTGTATTCATATCTCCCATGGTCCTAATTCTGTTTTAATGAGGAGATCACCTGGGGAACACAGATGAAATGGTAGAATGATGACTTGTTTTACTACACATACTGATATAAATTCTTCAAAATACTTTCTTATACAGTATCACATTTTGCAAGGAAAGTCTTTATACTGTGTATATTGTATTCAGAAAAAACTAATATTTCACTTGTCTTAGCCAAAAACCATTAAAGCATATCAAATATCACCATTGTGTTTTATGACAGTTGATCCACTGTGAGCTCATGTTGACAGTTTCTAGTCATTTTCATACCAATGTGTATTAGATTATGGGCTGTAAAACTGGTATCTTTGTTTCTGATCATAGTTTTTCTAAATGGAAAAGGTTTGTATTCTTGTAGATATACATTTTCCAGATAAACTTCATGGACACCTATATTGAATAACATCCCACTAAGTCCATCATTAGTCCCAGGCTTGTTCTCATGGTGATGGGAAATAATCAGGTTATTCATATTCAGTTTGGAATTTTCTTTGGATTTAAATGTACCAAATTAGTGACGTTTTGCAGGGCAATAATTGTAATTCTCTCAAATTCTGTGGACCAAGGCCCCTCTAATAGGCTTGTGGTTACAATCTGTATTGCTGGAGAAAATAGGACATTTTGGTTGATAAAAGTACAAAATATACTATTTTAGACAGTAAAGGAAATACAACAAACATTCAATAGATCTTCAAAGATATACATTTCATTGAATTTCCTGGATGATACAGTAAGTTAAAGGAGGGGGATGTACATTCCAGCCAGTTTAAATTGTACATTAGATTTCTGACGATATAATCAATCAAATAAACTGACCTATCCCTATTGACAAATTGACAATACATTATCATTATAATAGCAATTGTGATGGCTAGGAGCACTAATACTATAGTTGAAAAACATTATTAGAGACAATGGCATTACTTGAGTTAATTACAGGGGTATCTTGTTTATTCTTACTTGGATAGTACCTAGCTATACGCTATTATGTGAGTTTATCAAAAAGGTCCTGTTTAAAATAATAGTGACGTAATACCGTTTTCAGCTTTGGTATATCCCTTTCATATTGTAGACTAAGATGAAATGGTGAGCACTGTCCTTGTTGATATAGCAAATGAAGCTGCTGCGATGTGAGAACAATTCCAGATTTGATCCGACAATAACATATCATTGCATCGTATCTTATCGCATCATATCATATCATTTAACACAAGTTTAGTTTTAACCCTGCTTTTTTGTTATTTCCATTTTTAACAAAACTAAATAGAATACACTTATTTGACAACATTGTTTTAGGGATATTTTTGTGATTTTGGTAGAAGCCATGATGTAGTTGTCCAGTTCATATTTGCCTATTGTGTGAATTACATTCAGCCTTGTGGTGTCTAAACACTTGCAACAAGTGAACAAGTATCAGATATTCTGTGGTACAGCCTATGCAATACACCCTTAATCTCTGCTTTCTTGCTTTTCTGGTTACAAATTATACATAAGCAAACTGAGCTATAGTGCTCTCCTGCTACATCTTCAATCAATCTGTGCATCTTGCCAATGCAAAGCTCTTACGGAAAAAAGGTTTCAGACTGACTTCCAATTACTCCCTTTTCTGCGTCATTGTTCTTCCGCAGCAACCACTTGTTGCTCCACACGGGGTAGATTTGACATTTTGATGAAATTAATGTGGGTACTTGGCAAAACATTTCCCCTTTCAATCACTACATGGTCAGCAGTGCTGTAATTGAACAAATAATTAAATGGGGACAAAAACAAGTATACTGCAGCAGGCTATCCTATTCCATTGTCTTGGAAAGAGAGAATTCATAGAGTTCTTTTTACATTTATTTTCTAATATATAATCTGGAGGATGATGGTTCTTGTCCAAGTTGTTTGAACAATATCGAAGATTAGTGTAATTTCAGAATATATCAGTTAGCTGCTTCGGTTGTGAATAATCTCAACAATACTTCAACTGAATTAAGTACTGTATGAGTTGTTCATATGACCTTGATGACAGAGAAGAATTCTGATAAGGGCACATGGAAAAGATATAGGGATAATGACTCAAGAAAACACACCATGTTTATTTAGCATAATATCTTATACATTATTGGTCAGTAAAACTTTGGGTTCATGATGGGAAATCAAAGCAGCTGTAGTGCAAGTGTGCTTGAACAGTACTTGCAGTTATACCAGTACTGCTCTTTAATCGAGATGCATGTACATCTACACACACAGGGAGACCCACATCTATTTGCCTCGTCTTTGGTTTCACAAAGCAAGAATTCTCAGTTCAATCCAGATGATGGAATGGTTGCATTAATGACAGAGAGAAGGAAAGAAATGCAGTAAGGCGGGAAAATGGCTGCTGAGCTGTGTGAGGCTGCAGCAGAGAGAGAAAGGCCTGCTGGAAAAACACCTAGTTACAGCCATGACAGCAAGAGCAGTCTGATGTAGAAAGTAAATGGGTAACATACAGACACAAATGAAAACAGAATCAGTTTAACAGACATCATTACCAACTCAAACCCACACATTGTAAAACTACAATATTGGTAAAGTGAATGTAAAACAACAATGGTGGAAACATGCACGGGAATCAGCTACTCCTCACCCTCTTGCCTCCGTCCCTCTCCAGCCACTAGCCAACCCTTTTTTCCCGCCCTTCCTTCCTTCCTTCCTTCCTTCCTTCCTGCAACAAACAGTTACAACACAACTAACCCACAAAAAGCCACACACCCCCAACCAGTCTGGAGGTGGGAAAAAAATACCTTCCCGACTAGTAAAGGCCCAGAATTCTGGTTCAGGTTACATCCAGGGATCTGGTGAGTGGTGGTGGGATCCTCCTTAGTCCTTCTGTGCACCACCAGCAGCACACAGACATACAACAGACAGATAGATCATGCTCTCGGATGTGTGTGTATGTGAGGCTTCAGGCTGCAGATTGACTAACTCCGAGCCAGCCATGTTCCCCAGCCCTCGGCCCTTCCCAAATCCTCCTGCCCCCCCTCGCTATGAGCCGCGCTGCGCCGACATCCAGCCTGCAGCGAGCAGCAGCAGAGGGTCTCTGTCAGTGCCATGGTTGCAAGTGGCTGAGCAGTGAAGGGCTGCCATGGAGTAGCCTGGGCTATCTCTATCCCTCAGTGGAGCACAGACTGGGCATTGTTCCTGTCAGCCCTCAGTCTGCCTCAAACCGGTTTCATCTGGTTCCGGTCACCCAATATAAAGCCCTGTGCTGCAATACGGCCTCAGAAAACACACAGGCAGAAGCAGTGTGCCCACTTCCTTGGGAACGCTGCACGATTTTACACCAAACTACACATATGTCATAGATTTAATTAAACAACAGCAATATATTGTATAGACAGGTTATTAAAGGACATTAATTCACTGGTTGCTAGCAGTGCTGGAAATGTAGGCCTCAAAAAGACAACCCTGAACAAAGAGATGATGTTTGGGTGAGCACAAGAACATGGAAACAAAGTAAAGAAGGTGAGAAATATCATACAATGTAAATAAAAAAATAGGTTACAAGAGGTAATGTTTAAAACAACTGATAACAGCTGATATTTACCTAAACAAAATGAAAGGAACAAGGAAATATAGGTAACCTTAATGTTAGACAAGGCTCAATCTGGCACCTTGGCCTGTTTCTACCCCAGTGCTTTCACCATAGACACACTGGTAATCACTCTGAAATATAAAGAACCTTCATGCAGCCTACAGCAGCAACAATATCATATATACATAAGGATTGTAGAAACACCAGATTAGAAAATCTGACGTGGTCAAACGTAGGCCATTTATGCAACCCTCTCCAGATTCCCCTGAAACGCATGCCACACCTGCCAACATATGCCACCACAGAGACACACATAAACATGCACTACATGCATATATAGTTAAATGTGGCATACCCTTGTCAGATTTGTTTCCACTCTGAGAGATATTCAGGGAAAAAATAGTCTTCCTGTAGAGGCCTCAGCACCTGCCTTTACTCAGCCCCATCCTACTCCTCCTCCCCTCCCCCTCTTCACACTCTCCTTCACTGGGTCAGTCCTAGATGTTAGTCCCAGTCCGGGCCTTGTTTTCTCCTGAAGCCCCCGCCACCACCACCACCACCACCACCACCATCACCTCTATGGCCGTGCATGAAGGGACGGATGGAGAAAGGGGGCAGTGTTCAGCAGGCGAATCAGGCCTTTTGTCTCTGTCTGAGTAGGGGGGCGAGGGGACTCTCCACTCTGGCTCTGGAGCAGCAGCAGCAGCTGGTGCAGAGGAAGAAGAGAGAGAGAGTGGGATATGGAGACAGAGGGAGGTGGGGGAGATGGAGAGGAAGAAAAGGAAATGAGCAGGAGAAGATTATAATAAGGGCTTGAAAAAGTACACTACATTTCAGGTACCATAGCATAGCCATATGATAGGCTGATAACTTGTCTCAATCCTGCACATTTCAGTAACATTATATATTTACAACAGGATGTATGAATCGCAGAGGCCTCTGTTTAGGCCCAACTGCTCCATTTGCATGCTGTTTTGGCCAAAGTCAATAAGTCTCATGTCTACTGGACAGTGTTGTAACCTTTGATACAACACCATATACATACACACATACACACATGCAAACTAACAATAACAATGATATATGAAAGTAGAGGGTTACATTCCAGTCTGAAATAATTAACTCCAGATACACTAATTGGCATAATTATTTTTCCTACACGTAACTAATCGTAACTCATAATAACCATGCTATTTCACAAATTCTAATAAGAGCTTATTCGCTTATGCATGTTACCCACACAGTACAGACACAGAAATAACATGAATACAAGGCAATTAAAGAGAAAAATAGAGCATCACATCACACTTCATGTGCCAGATAAAGTGGCAAAGGAAACACGATCAAATAAAGTATTTCATAACCTACCTGCAAGGGCTTTCAGCTGTCTCTGTTTGGCCTGCTACCAGTCCCTGATACATCTGGCAGAAATATCAAACACAGCCTGCTGCAGAATACACTTAGCCTTCATTGTATAAAGAATAAAGACAGATTTATTCACCAGACAACACAAATGCATGTTATACACTGCGAGGCAGTTGGATATGTGCATATCATGAAAGTGTGACAGATGCAGTACACGGGAGGAGGCTGAGGGTGGTGCCTACAAAAATGTAAAACTGTATAAAACAGAAAAAAGAGAATGCATACTGAAATGAAGTGTGTGCTTGCATAAAATAGTGTTTTTTAAATTAATAAAAAAGTGAATATTTTCTGATTCTGCAAGTCTCAGATCCTCAGGCATGGGCATCCTGTGTATGGGGCCCTAACTGAGGATGTCATGTACCCTTTAGTTTTTTATTTTCTTTCCATCTCTTGTGTAACAAAAGTAAAGAAAACCAATATGTCTCCTTAAATCCAGCGCTAACTTCAAGGATTCTGATTGGACAGCTGCCAGGGGGTTTAGTCATAACTGTGACGAGCAGCAAAGACCTCATAATGACAATCTGTCTGTT
The DNA here is from genome assembly GCF_902827175.1 of Gymnodraco acuticeps. Taxonomy (NCBI): domain Eukaryota; kingdom Metazoa; phylum Chordata; class Actinopteri; order Perciformes; family Bathydraconidae; genus Gymnodraco; species Gymnodraco acuticeps. Next base: position 971,562 of record NW_022990358.1, read on the forward strand.
TTAATTGACACTTCACTGCTGAATGGCCCTTCTTAAAAGGATAATTTTCACGTTTTATGAAGCCGATATTATCACAGGTTAGACGCCACCATCAGAACACTTATTGTATCAAATGACATTTTAAAAGAATTAATTAGAAGAGACGGATGAGATCACTTATTCCTCACTTTGTTGAGAATGTACTAAATTAGCCCCCAGAAACATGAGAATATTTCGATTTTGTGTAATATAATATCATAGAATTATATTAAACATTTATAATTTATAGAGCAAATTTATATCAACATGTTATATTATATGTGTTATATACAATTTAAGAAATGTACATGACTCATCATAAAATTACATTTACTGAGTCAATAAGTCACCCCACAGTGCCATCTGCTGTTTCTACTCAACAAATGAAGTTAAATTAGAGGAAAACAGGATTGTGTAGTAATTGTAACATTATCCACTCTTAAGTTTTTTAGTTGTTGTTTTTTTAATTGTGTGTTTTTGAAATTAGTTCAGTGGCCTAAAGTAGGTGATGAAGGGCTGGCAATCATGAGTCATGATTGGTTGTTAGTGAACTCATGAGGAGGTTGAATATTTAACTAACTCCAGAAATCAGTCTTTTTAATAATGTCTGTGCATTATTAAAAAGGTAATTATAACAGATGTATTGAAGGTGGTAAGAGTATTATCACTAGAACTCCCTGATTTTTCAATATGTATTTCTTTGTATGTTCATATACGCAAAATAAAGCAACATCTTTCCATTGCCTTGGACCATAAGTGACTCATCCTGCTTTGTTAAGGTCATCCTTGGCCAGAAATATTCCCTTTAATATATTTCATATAGGTTGTGTGTGTGGGGGGTTTTGACAAGACAATACCCAGAGGAAGTCTCCAACCTTTTCAACACAAAATGTTACTTACCTGCGTGGACTCCTTATCTGTCCGCATCTATTCTCCTCCTGCAGCAATCTGTCTGTCAATACCATCATGAAAGGGATCAGTCAAGTAAGAGAATTTCACGCAGGCACATGCGTGGGCTCCTCTGTGTTTGAGGACAGCTTAATTCACACTGTTGACCTTTCCAGGGGGATAAATACACTGTAATAAACTGCATCGATAAAGGATGTGGACTACGCATAACGAGCTGGCGTATGCTACATTGTCACATTTTTGTAACTGAGCACAAGGCAGCAAAAATATGCATCATCACCCTTCAGGATCTGTGTTCCTCCAAAATCTTTGTTGATGTATTTTTTTTTTAAACTTCTGCATAATTTCCTCTGCTCAGGAAATAAGGTGGTGTTTAGAAAAATGTATGAGTGCATTTGGTAATTGCATGTTATTTGTACTTGAATTGACTAATCAATTTATTCTGCCTATTACTTCTACTCCCCCTTTATTTCAGAGACAATTATTGTACTTACTCCAGAAATCCAACAACATTGTGAAATGGGGACCTTCTGCATGACGAGTAGTTTTCATTATTTTATTTGGTGATAGTACTATTTTTCTTTTGTAAAATGTCGAGTGGACACATAATGTTATAGATTACTTTTACACTTTGGCATAACCAGTGTGGATATGAACTAAGTACATTTAGCCAATGTGCTGAAAGAGATAATTAATGGATTTTGTATTCCAGATCTATAAAGTTGGGAGACACATTTAGCCAATACAATTCAAGTCAAAATGAAAAAGATTATCCTCTAAACAAGAACAACAACATCAGTTGTAGCAGAACATATGATGACTGTATGTCTGGGTTCAAGGGAGGGATCTTTAATGTGTTGTCCTAAAGTAGACAATGTATTTTGTTTTATGGTAGGATCTGATTAAACTAAACACAAGGCAAAAGTACAAGTCAGGCTCAATTAACATTGGATCCTACACCCATGTTTCAAACCTGTTAGATCTTCACTGCCTAATAAATGCTCCTTTTGTAACACAAGCTTTCTGTTGGAGATATTAACCTTAATGACTTCATCAAGGTGGTTTCTCTCAGACTTGAAAAATACATTTTGTGCAGTCACTTACCCCTTGGCTGGCCCCACTTTCTGATCTGCCAAGTCATTCTTTCCACTTTGAGTCCACTTTGAGTCCACTTTAAGTCCAAATGTGAAAACAACATGGATGCTTCTGCCAAGTGTAAGACCATGGACGCAACGGACATTTGCTTTATTGATGTAACATAAAGATGAATTGCTATCCAAGTGGTGCAATGGTTTTATTAGGGATTTCGGCCAAGACTGTTTGATTCACTTGTACATTCCTAAGACCTTTTAGCAAATAATAAAAATATAGCACTTGAATTAATAAAACGTTCCTACATATGTCAATAGCCAGATGTGTTCTAAAATGATGCAGACTTCCATTTGCAAATGTAAGCAAAACACACCTGAAATCTCAGACTAAAATGTAGCCTGTCAAGTGCATTGTGGGTAATGTAGGTGGCATGTCTTGACAAATAAATTCAATGAGAGGAATAAAAGACGGTTCTGCTGCGTCAATTTGATCTTTTAAATGATATCCCAGAGGAATGCAATGCAAATGTTGTGTAGTTTTCTTATTTCTCTTGATACGTTATAGCCTACTAAAATGTTGAACCATAGTTTCACTTGATTTATTTTACGTTTATTGCTACTTTTAACATTAAGATTTAGCATTCACAACAATAGAACACGTTGTGAAGATTCAATATTGACTGAAAGGCCAAACAGGCTATATAAAATATAAAGTCAACATCTGACATTGTAATCAAAGTAGAGGGGCCATAGTGGAAGTCTACCATTACTCCCTGTAGCTTAAGTGTGCTTACATTTGGCTAATATTACATACAACTGGTTATTTTACAAGTTATTCTTACAAACATGATCTGAATAATTTCCATTTTCCACACACAATGAAACGGAAGCAATTACCCAGAAGTCCCGTCAATCATCGTGAGGTGACGTTGACACCCCCCGCAATCACTGGACAAACAATGACGAGCAATAATAATTACAGGCTATGGATGCTAATTTGTCATCATGACTTTCTCGTCACCGTGGTACTTTTAAAAACAGCTGCTGACGTACAGTTGGTATCAGGAGGGGCATTTACTTTCATCCTCGGTCATTTCTATCAAAGGCATCGGGAGTGTAACTCCAACAAGTCTGCAGCTGGAGCACTTTCCCCCCCCCGCTGCGATATCGGTTCACGCAAATACCGAGTATGGTGGAGACTTTCTGAAGTTAGATCAAACCGAATAACTGCGGGGGAAAAAGGATTCAGAAAGCTGCTGTTTAGATCTGACCTCTCCTCTGATAACATGGGTGGAGTGTGCGTGTGTTATTCATGGACTTGCAGACCGATGTGGCCACTTTTCATTATTCTGGCGACAATGCCCTGCATGCTGCACAGCTCCGAGAGCCCTCCAGCTGCGGTGGGCAAAATGTATCCACGAGGCAACCACTGGGCAGTAGGTAAGATAAATGTCCTCATATTTAAACAAAAACTTAAACTAATATTGAATTTTAGATTCGTTTTTTATTTATTTAATTATTTTTATAAATTAAATATCTCATATCAGATTTGTTTTAAAGCATAACAGTAGCCTACCTCCTAGATATGTTGTATAATATAATATAATCTTATTATTGAGCTTTTTTTGTAATGTATTTTGTATAATAAGGCAGTCATATGCTTTCTCATCCCTGTTTAAGGTAACTCATAGTTTACCTCTTAATGTAATGGAAAGATACATCTTTCTTTTTTTACTGTGTAGGTTAGCAAAATAAATGAAGTGAATGGAGAAAATAGAAAAAAAAGCTGTTCATCTACTGAATACATTTAGCTTTATCCTGGCTAGCAATGGTGTGAAAATGAGTTAAAAAAAACTAATAATTACAGTTGAATTACAGATTATCATGTTGCAGTTGGACGACAATCAGATATTTTCCAGAATAGTTCATGTTTAACATTGCGTCCTACTCCCCAGGTCATTTGATGGGAAAGAAGAGCATCGAGCCGCTGCAGGAGTCAGAGGGTGAGCGTGTCTACCTCTCTCCCTCAGAAGCAGCAGGGGTCACAGAGCGCCTGTTGGAGGCTCTGATGCAGCAAAAGGAACAGAAACCTGCAGACCGGCTGCTCCTGCTGCACAGCGGCTGGAGACAAGAGGAAAGAGACAAATATCTCAGAGAGGTCAGTGTGTGGGCCATCAGTTTTCTTCATATGTGACGATGTTTGAAAATAAGATCTTATGGATGTATTTCTATTTTTATAACATAGATGTCAAACCTGCTTCTTCTGGCTTTGAAACTGCGAGACAATGGTTCCACCTGAATGCAAGACGACTTCCCTCAAGTCATCACAAAATACAAACTTGTGCCCTGTAGTCACATATTCATTTAAAGTGTATATTTTCTTCTGCTATAAGAGTACGCTGGAAACTATATGTTTGTTTTCACTAATTTAAAATATTTTAATATGCACATCTTGCAGCAGTTTGGTTGTGAGCTGAGAGTGTGGAATAAATGTAACGTTGTGATAACTGCATTGTGGATGTCTCTTCATGCTTTGCAATGTCTTTTCACTGTTCTTTCTTAAAGGTTACCTATTATGCAAAATGCACTTTTTGATGTATTTTATACATGCATATATGTCCCTGGTTTGTAAGGAGATTCACAAAGTGACAGAAAATACAACCCTCTCACTTTTCCTCCTCACCCACATTTCTAAAAACGAGGGTTCAACGGAGCTGATCCAGATTTGCTGCGGGCTTGAAGTGATATTGGAAATGCGTGACGTGCATTGGAAGTAATATGGTCTGTGTTTACATTACATATACAAGCATTGCCAGCACTCATAGCTAACGCTGTACTTTAGAGAATATGTGTAAATAAGCTGGATATAAAAGGTACTTGTGGTATAGAGAGAAAACATTTGAGCTCCATACTGTTTCAGAAATAATGCTTGATTGGTATGGAACATAATATGGCGTTCAATCACGGCAGCATTTAGCTGAATTTCTGCAAGTAGCAGTGGCGTTTTTATATGTACAAAAGTGGTGGGGCACAAAAAACGTAGATGTTTATATATAAGCTTCTGCAGTGACGTGCAGTGAGGTTCATGGCTGGTGAGGCACTGGCACTGACTCTTCAGGTTTACAAATATTCTATTTTGACCTAAATCAAAATATTCTATTATTTTCAAACGCTATTTTAGTCTGATGCTTCGATTAATTTTAAACAGACAGTTCAACAAAAAGATACCCCAAAAATGTAATTTTATCATTTCAATATTGGATTGTTCTCTCTTAGTAAGATCCCATTTTCAATAAAATGGTGGTCTTACCTTGACTTGAAGATGAAGTCCATTTGCCTATCCCTCTGGACAAAAATCTCTATTACTTTTTTGTAAAAGTGCATTTATCTAACAGGTACGTTTCCCACGGATCTTATTTCCAGCTATTTTCTAAAATCCTATGGAGAAATCTCATTGCTTTTTTGTCGAGGGAAGCCATGCGCAGCTTACTTCCGGGTTTAGGACGCATCACTGCACCTCTCTCGTCTCCTCTTCACACACTACACTTTTCGCGGCACACGTACTTACAGCCAATCAGCTCTGAATGATGTGAGATGACGTATGGTGGGGATGGCAGCTCTATGCCCCTATGGTCATAATTTTTTTGCCACACACATTAAATAGGAAAATACTCTGAGCATGCGCAGTGTAGTTTTTACAGTCACCGTTCACTTAGACAGTGAGAGGGAGGGGCATGATCGGGTTTTGTCCCACATGGCTCTAAACAGCTCAATAGGCACACACTGTAGACACTAATTAGAAGAACACAGACTAAAACAGCAATGTACAGACGAATCAGAGGATTAAACATGATCTTAAAATATATTTTATATATTTTTTTTTTTGCATTTCTTTGCATTTTTTTGTAATCATTATTTGTAATACTTTCTGCTAACACTAGGTGGCCCCACCTGCCCCTAATGACCAGTCGCCACTTGCCAGTAGACACCCTTCTCTTCACAGAGCTCACCGCTCCAAAGGGGCCGTGGTCAGCAGCAGCTCAGTTAAATACAGACTACAGACTCAGAATCAGCACTTTAGTAACAGGGCTGAAATAGAGGGATGTGAGGCATGGGTGCTACAATGGGTGATCTGTTTGGTATTTTGAGCAAAACACTTCAGAGAGCTGTTTTGTATAGATATGGCCCTATAATATATTGTTCAAATATAGTATAATATGGGACCTTTAAAATATGAACTCCACCTGTGTACAGTAACCAGTTTGTGCCACCAGATGGGAAAGAAGAGCATCCACATTTTGAGAAACTTCACTTTAAGGTGAAGCATTTCATGATTATAATTACAGATGACAAGAGCAGTTTATGGTCCATTCAGTGAGCTTTGATGCTGCTCTTCCTCATCAGAATAAACACAAACACACCCCAGTGTGTATTTAGGACAGTAGGATAAATGATGACTATTATTAGCCCACAGGGGTTGCAGACAATAGGAAATGCTAATTGAAAGAATTTGGTTACACATATCTTTTTTTCCTAAAGTGTTCTCTTCTGTCCTCATTTGTCGTGGATGATTGGACAACAATAGAGGTACAAGCCACTTTCACCCCGTCATTATGAGCCCAGGAGTGATAGGATACATTTGACTGGAGTTAATGAAGTGGAAATAAGTGGGTTGACAAAACTATATGCAAATCAGAGAGAGGAAGTCTGGGAGCTTAAGCTGCCTCTTTATTCCACCCTTCTTTGTCTTTAAATTAAATGATTACATGTTATTAAACTTGATACCTTTTGTAGTTTGATGATCGGCCTTATTACATCGTGTTTAGACAATAACAAAATAATCTCAATGTGAAAAAAAGAAAGAAACTCCTAAAACTGTCAATCGACTTTCCCCTTGTAACAAGTTTTGCATTTAGTGTTAAATTGATGTTTTATTGATAATGTTTCCCAACAAGGATAGTCATGTTAGAGGAATCCACCACTAAGGGGTGCTGTATTCATGTACTTCCACTCTGTAGCAGATTTATGATACTCAAATATTTTTGACATACATTTGATTTCAACAGATGAACTATATAAATGCTGTATTGCAATATATTTCCTTTTGCATCTCCTGAACATTTTATTCATTTTGCCAATTTGTGACAAATTGCCCATTAAATGTAAAACATTCTCTAAGAAAACAGGCCAGCCACAATTTTGTTTATGAAATGTACATATCAAGTTGATTGTGTAGAGAAAATATTCACATTTTTATAAAATCTTTTATGATGAAGATCAAAAAGCAGCAGGGACAAATTAATTAAAATGAGGAGTGCTCCATTTACAAAAGAAGAATAAATACTGATGGGTTATAATGGATTTGTTATATCGGCAACGTAACACGGATAACAATGGGATGGGGCTGAATGAATGTAAAGTAAAAACAGCTTATAGAGGAAATAAAGCAGAGAAAAAGCACCAGATCATCAGTGTAGTTTTCATAATTTCACAGGAATTTCACAGTTATTTTCACAGATTTTCTGATATCTAAGAGTTTCTTAAGGGTGACATTTTCCTCTAAGTCTCCCTTGGCATTCATAAGCAAAAAACACACATTTAACAAGTGATTTATAACACATCATGATGTGGTTGTAAATAGATACAAGGACATTTTAAGTGTTTATTATGTACAGTATAAAGACCGAATTGTGTCTGTTAATACCTCAGCTAACTGGTAGGCGTGAATTATAGTTGTATCTTGTATTCACTTACAACTTTATCGAAGTGTGTTACAAATAATTTATTAAGTATTTATATCCTGCTTATGAATGCTAAATAGTGAGAAGTAAAGTGTTACCCTTATTAGTGACGAGTCTCTAATCCTGCAGTTTTCCCTCTTCCAAAAATAACAATCCCGTCATCATGAGGAGTCCGTTTCTCAAAAGATGCAGCATGATGCATTCTGGGTCCATTTTATACCTCCCCTCTTCATCACCACGTCTTCCCAATAGACTGAATATGTTCCTTTGCCCTCATCCTCAGTGAAGCAATGCTGGTGTTCCTGGGGTCAGCAGAGCAGTGGTAGGCGGGGGGCGGGGGGCACATGGAGCCCATGGAGCCCATGTGGGGCAGGTGATGGCTGTGTCCCAGGAAGGAAGCCGGCATGGAAGAGGTCATTGAGGGTGGAGTAGAGGGGGTGTAAGTGCCCGGGAGGCCCTGCGAGCCTGTGATGAAGCCGGGGAGGGACTGCAGGGAGGTGGAGGTGGTGAGGGAGGTGGAGAGCCAGGGGTCCAGCTGCAGACTGGAGCCCAGGGAGCTGCTGGGGGATCGGCTGAAGGAGAGCAGGGAGGAGGAGGTTTCCTGCAGCTTGATGGAGCTCACCTCCAGCTTCTCCTGGCGACGCCACTTGGCCCGTCGGTTTTGAAACCACACCTTGAAAGTAAGAGGAGGATTTAAATTTTCAATTCAATTCAAATGTATACAGCTTCCTTTATCCAAAGGCATTATAACAGATAAGAGAAGAGAGGGAGAGAAAAACAACTTTTAGAGCTAAAAACAAAATCTTTAAAAAGAACAAAAAAACGAATATTGTGTAAAAGTCTTTGAACATGAGAAATCTGGAGGTTGACAATAATCAGTTACTAAGCACTTAGGATTTAAAGTTATATCATTGTATAATCATTAACAAGGGATTGTTACAAATATAATAGTGAGAGAAATGTCGTTCATTATTGAAACCATGATGAAAGCTAATTGAAGTTTAACATTCTGTGAATACATTTTAAATATACATTTCTAAAATAAATTAAATCAGTTTTTGCTGTTCCTTGAAAAGTACAAAATGCACTGATCCAAACAATGTAATTTCTATCAGGTTTATTAGGTTAAAGATTACAAATTAAATCACTTTGAACAAAATAATTGCCCAATGTCATAACTTGGTTCTTTATTGGTGTTTTTTATACATCTTAAATGTGATGTAGTAAAATAAGATCTACACAATATAAACTTTAAATCGAACATTTCCAACATGCTTTTGGAAACACTTTTTGGTGTTCTTCTATATTTCTCTATATTGCCACAAATTCCTATTCACTTTTTTTTATAGAGACATGGTTCCTAATATATGGCGGCTGAATACATATGGCTATACTCAGTGAGAAACAGGCCGATGGCAGAGTTAGTTTCTGGGACTTTACCTGCACTCGGACCTCCGGCAGGTTGACCTTCAGAGCGAGCTCTTCTCTGCTGTATACATCCGGGTAATGGGACTTTTCGAAAGCTCTCTCCAGTTCGTGGAGCTGGAAGGTGGTGAAAGTAGTCCGGTTCCGACGGTGTTTCTTCTTCGGGTTATCGTCATCCGACAGTTTGCCGTCCGAAGAGTCCGGGCACACCGAGGCTTCCGCGGCGCCGCCGGAACAACAAACACCTGCGGGGAGAGGAGAGTGTGAGCACCGGGAGAAACAGCCGGGACAGCTGAGCAACATTTATTTAACATCTCAAATATAATGATTTTAATTTTGTCTTCTTTTTTAGTATTTTTTTAAATCTTCTGAAAGATTCAATAATGTGCGCACTATCATGAAAATTAGACCTGACTCCAAACTAATAACAAGTGGTTGCGTTTCATCAGAAATGGCTAAATTGAATATAAAGTTATAACGGTAAGCCTCTCTTTTACAGATATATAACATGACGTGTTGTAGATTATACACTCTTTACACTTAATTGATTTATTATTTTTCTGGAGAAAAAGCACGAAACTTACTGTCAAAACTTTCTGAAGAATGACTTTTCTTCAGTGGAGACATAATGACATTCCGCTCAGCATCTTTCACCAGGACTTTCTCCGTCACGACGTAGCAGGCCGACTTGTGGAAGAGCTGGTCCTCTTTAAATCCCAGTATGGCGTCTATGCTGTGGATTGTGGCCGGGTTGTCACCCGGGCTCTGGACGGAGCGTGCGGAGGGAGACAGGCGCTCATCCATCATCATCATCACCTGGGAAGCTGATCCAAGAAGCCACATTGGTCGAAAGTCCCAAAAAATAGTCGGAATAACGCTGTTTAAAGATTTGCAACTAGGCTATTCAAATATATTGCTACTCTTTGTGCTTGGTAAAGTTGTAAATTGCAGAGCCAAGAGTGGAGAAGTTACGCACAAGACTCCAGTAAGCCCGTCTTGCTCAGTGGATAGGGAGCATCTTCTGAGGGGGCTTTTAAAGTAGTGCCGGCTGTAAGACCCCCTACCCATGTGGCACCCCCCTCCTGCACGTCAGAAAGGGGACGTCCTGTTGGATTTGGCCCCGGATTTAGGGGTAACTGTGCGCCCATGCAGGCACCAGTGCGCACACCCTGCCCGTAACTCCTCCCCATTTTAAGTGCATCAGTCAGTGTTGGCTCTAAACCTACTTACATAAATCTTAAAACCATCTTTTCACTCCTCCAGATGTCATGTTCATGTCAGTCTGCGAAAAAAAGAGGAAGATTAGGCCCACGGAGGCACAGATTAAGGTACAACAAAATCATAATTACAAGATTTCTGGTCAGGACATGGATTGCAAGATGAAAGCTTAATATTTAATCAAAGATATTGTGGCCAAAAAAGAAAGACATTTCATTTAGTTTATTTGTTTTGTTGACCTTAAGGACAAATCATGCACCTCCTGACACATGTTGATTAAACAAGACTTTTATAGACTCATTGTAATGTAATTAATAAATCATATTTAAAATAAAAGGGGATTCTCTAACCCGTTTTTCATAAGTGTTGAGTCAATTAGGGTTACAAAGCCCAAACGACAACACGTTTTGGCTATAACCACTTAACAGCAAACAAAGATTGACAGCAGTGTGGTAATCCTGCTTAAGGGGATTACATTATTTTACTCAAAAGAGTTAAAACCCTTAAAACTATTTAGCTTCTCCTAATTACAGAAGGTGACCTTATCCTTTGTTTGGCTAATGGGAGGGGGGTCAGAGGGAGAAGCATGCACTGTTCTAATTAGCAGCAAAAAGTTGTGACTTGATGCAAAAGTTTATATAGCAAAGGTTCTTGAAGAAGTTCTATTTTCTTGTGGCTGTCTGGAGCTTTGACAGCATTTAAGGTACGCATTCAAAGCTTTATAATAGTTTCTTGAGGTCTATACCTGAAACGTTTATTTGAGTTTGAATTGACTCAGTCTTATTGTTAAATGTGAAAAAAGCTGATCATACAGAGTCTGTCAGATGCTGGTTAACCTTGAAAGATGCTTGAACACAAGCTGAAAGAAGCTTCAACATAATAACTTTCAGTTTGCACAAATTAGAAAAGGAACCAAGTTAGAGAGTAAAAGTCTTGCATGTTTCTTATGTGTGCTATTCATCTCAAGTCAAACTTAATTTGAAAGTGAAACTTCCACAATCTGAGACCGATCATGGTGCTTATTCTACAATTTGTTCAATATTATTATAAGGAATAAAACATTTAGAGTTTTAAAGTAACAGTTTAACATTTTGAAAAGAAAGGCCACTCTTGTAATTGTCTGGTAAATGTTCTGCTATAGCAAGCAGCTGGTTAGCTTAGCTTAGCACAAAGGCTGGAAGGGAAAGGCTGAGGGAAACAGCTAGCATGGCCTTGTCAGAATTTTGTTTTTTAATGGGCCACAACATTGAAGCTAATTCATTTAAACGTTACAATTGCGACATTGATCATCATACTAAAAATAGGATGTAATGGTAATGTGTGTTTTTTTCCCAGGGGGTTTTGTGCCAGGCTTTTTCTTTGCCGTTAGCAGCAGTGAATCAGTTTATTTTAGTTTGACTGTTTCAATTGTTTTTTTGCTTTTTTGCTTTTATTGGACAGATTGAAATTGGAATATCAGGAATCAGTTATAACAGACACAACATGTTAGTTAGTGAGCTTTAGAAGTGTCGGTAGGTGCTTTTGGTTTCCTTCAGTTGGAGCTGCTTCATTGGGTTTGCAGTCTTGTGCTAAGCTATAAGCTAACAGTTGCCTAGCTGTTACTCTATGAGAGCAATATCAACTACTGATATAACTCCCTGCATAACAACAGATGAGTTTATTTCCAAATGTGTCTTACAACAGCTAACATTAGCTTGTGCTGAAATAGGACTGAATAAGTGAGTTTAATTTAGACTTTATATTTTTCATACTTGATGACAGGCTCTGTCCTATGACTATTTTTTCATCCTCTTTTTCTTGAACAAGTAGAATGCAATTTCTGCAGAACTTCATTTTGTCCTGAGCTATTCTCAGATCCACAGAAACAGAGAGAAAGAGAGCGCGGTGCACACACTGAAACCTTGTCTCTGCTGATCCTATTAGATGATAATCTCCAGACTTGCACAGCCGTTTAAACTTGGGTTCATGTGAAACTAAACGTGGAGTCCTCCTCCCCCCCGTTCTGCCTAATCACTCCTCACAAGTGTTTGGATAATGCCCAATTAAATTAAGACCATTATCTTAATTCACTGCATTAGCCCTGATTCAGGTAATTGGGATTAATTGAAGTTGCTTGATTTAAAATACTTAATGGTTGTACAAGCATAAATCACTGTACAGACACACAGTGACTTTTGACAAGCTAAGGATCTTTTAAATGAATAATAATTGGCTTACACTTGGAGCTTAGTAAAGACATGAAAAACCATATTACGTTGTATGTGAAATGTTGGAATACGTTTTCTAGCACCACAACACAAGCCGACATATTTCATGTATTCAATATACATCTTTATTTAAACAATACATTTACAAGTATACCTCGATTCTTTCATCTGTGTTTATGTACATTGCTTTAAGTTTTGTGGAATAAATGATTCAGTATTCTAAAGTTAGTTTCTGCAAATGCTTAAGGCTCAACACCTTTTCTTACAGTTCAAATGTGTATGTGTAGAAATGTTAAATAAATAAAACATGTTGGGATTTATGAACACTGCTTTGTGACAACACCAAAAGAAAACAAAAATCTAAAAGTCATAATTAATTCAAACACCACATACATACAAAAAAAATAATCTAAAATAACCAACAAACCAAAAGGAAAGTTGAAACACTCACACAGGGTAGTTTTGGTTAGTTATATATTTGACTGAAAACACACTTTCAGAGACTTTAACTGTCTCATTTTACAACAAACAGAAAAAGTGAACATTAGATGGCGTGAAATCAATGTTTTGAAAAGTATTGTGGCCTTTAAATGTGAAAAGGAATACTTGGCTTGGAAAATCACTTTTCTACAAAATGCATCAAAGGAAAACAGCCATTGGGGAGAGATGGGGCACTGTGGTTGCAATTCAAATATGTTCAGTTTATTGCAATCATAAGTTGTAAATGACTACCCATTCGTAAACAAGCTAACAGGGAATGTTACAGTAAATCCTTCAGTAGATGTTAGCAGGATGATTTAGCTTATAATAAAAGTAAATTATTGGTTTGCTGTTGTAACCAAATCCCAAATGTATTTATACAGCTCAGCCTGCAGATACCCAGAAAGTGTTGGAATTCATTTTCCTGTGTCATTCTCTTCCTCGTATTCCTCATCATTCAAACATAGACTACCCCCCCCCCCCCTCACATGTTCACATGACGGAGCACTTCTCCTCTGCTTTTGTCTTCATTTCGGTGACGGTGGCTGACGCCTTCTCCTTTAGCTGGTCCATGTCCATGTTCTGCAAGTTCTGAAACTGGCCCATGAGGGAGTCCTTGCCCTCCTCCTCCGTGGCGTCCTCATCCACCATCTTCAGCAGCTCCTCGGGAACGTCCACGTCGTCCCCGGCCATCTCAATCATGTTGTCATCCTGCTCGCTCTGCACACCAGGAGAGAAACACAGACAAGATTTAACATTCAGTGTGTGTGTGTGTGTGTGTGTGTGTGTGTGTGTGTGTGTGTGTGTGTGTGTGTGTGTGTACATTACATGTTACTTGTGTACAATCAGTGTGTATTGAGGAGGCCTTTGTTTTCAATCTATAAGATATCATAATGGCTCTTAGTTGGTATGAAATCTCTTTGTCATCCAGATATATTTCTTTATGGTAACATCTTGGAAGGAAACAGGTCATAATACTCTATTTTAGAGATTTTCAGGTAACGTTTGGGTAATTTAATTGAGATGTACTACATTAATTAATAAACATTCACAAATGTTATCTTTAAATCATTGGTGCTTGTTCTTAAACACTATAAGGTCAATTGTAATAGTTTCCCCAAAATATTATTGTAATGACAAGTTATGATATATATTAACTTTCAAAGTACCAGACAGGACCGAGGGTATTTTCTATTGTTTTCCCCGATTATAACAGACTCTATATTTTTGGCATTGAATTAATATTTGCAGGAGTAAACAACTTAAAGGCTTTTTACAGGATTAACCTGCTGTCAGTCTGCTGCATATCCAAAGCATTCATAATATCTTTGACAAACATTGCAGGTGTCAAGCTCAGTTTGTTACATAATTTCTAGCTATTCATTGATTAATTGAAAAATGATACTGCCCTTCTTTTATTAAACTTCAATTCCAATGTAAACACATAGCAACTTTCTAATACTGCAGATTGGTCTGTGTTTGTTTTCAAATTGTAAGACCTTAGGCAGACTAGCGAACACAAATAGAAGAGCTCTAGGATCTAGGTCTTAATCCACGTTCAAGAAGCTGCTCTCCAGGATATTCTGCTCTCTCTGTTTTCTACATTTTCTTAAACAGACTGGAGTCTCCTTTGACTTTACTTTATGTGCCTTTTGCATCATAGAAATGCTACATTTAAAGCCTTTTCCAACAAACTCAATCTAATCGCTTGAATAGTCATGCAACAGGCAGCGTGCTGGGACTACTTTAAACTCAATCTGTGGGATTACTTCGGACCTGCTTTAGCCTTTCCTCTGAATCCCAGCGATAGTCTAAAGATATCCACTATAGCGTTGCACGAGACCCTAATTCCATTAGACATACAGCACCAACTTCCTATTTCTACCGCACACTTGTACATTCAAATATATATATGATTAGATTATAATTGTTTCTAACTAACTCAGCATGTATGTACATTCCAAACCTCCTACCCATTCAAAGAAACATAATTAACAGCACAGGATCCCTTTAGGTTCCTTATTATTGTTTGAAAACCCATTTAAATGCACATTTCACCTCTAATAAAGGCACTTTGTCATTTGTTCCTTTTCAAACTGGAATGCACTGTAAACACCATTGAGGGAAAATAATTAGATCTATATGTTTAGACTAATGCTATTGTCCTCATCATATATGTGTGGTTTCAATTTAAAAGACAAACAGTGAAAATAAGTGCAGCCATTGTTTGAAGCAGGAGACTGAACAATAGAGTCTGTCGCATTACATATAGGAAAAACCTACAGCAGCCAAGGTCATCACTGCATTCAGATAAACACAAATAATGGTATTAGAAAAGCTGTATAAGAAATCAATTTTGCTCTTATATCATAAAAACACACTGTTAAGTACTAGTAAGTTTTAAATTAGATTGAATTATAGGATAGGAAACACTCCTGTATGAATCTCTAAAAGACCTAATTAAAACCCCAACATACCTGTTGTGCTCCTGCCATTACAGATTTTTGTTTAACAGTCCTTTAAATCCTGCAGTTGCTCGGTTTACATCCACTAAAATAGATGCTGCTCACACTGCCGGCGTTCCCTAATGAGCCTGGGACACCTGCTCAGAGGCATTTGGCTTTCTAAGACCCAAGGTACTACATGGGACACATATTAACGTCTTCCAGAGCGCAGGTTGAACGTCCTCCTCGCTAATCTATACTGGCACGGCTTCCACCTCCTGTCGCACACGCTGCAAAGTGCTGTTGTTGGATCATTATAACCTCAGCCATGATCAATTCAGAATTTGATATATATAAAAAAAGTATTTAGTATGTTGGATGGTTTCTTATTGGCAACACTTACATTTGTATTCTTATTTGTCATTTATTAGCAGCAAAAATAACCCTATGTTTTTAAGTCACTATAATTTAGTGAAAAAGCAGATGTTAGTGTTTATCAATGTACTTATCAAGGAAGTTAACCCCTGTGTGCCTTCATAAGTTTGAGCAGCTGTATAAAATGATAATGAAAGACAATATATTAAAATATCGTAATCATATAAAATATGTCTTCATCTGAGAAGTTATAAACCTTGAAAATACTGGCCATTTATAAAACACTTAAAATGCCCTTTACTCTAGTGTATTAAAAATCACTTATTAGACATTCCTTTGGTCCTTGTAATAATAATAATTTATATTAATAGTAAAGTATTATGCATTTGTGTTCCTTTTCAGAATATGAATATAGAGTACAGATTGAATTTTAAATATGAGAAATGATAACTCTTTACCTTTGGCAGCCTGTATTTGTCTCTGAGGCACACCCTGAGTGTCGCCCTCTCTGCTTTCTTGTTTAAGAAATCTGCATCTCTCTCCATCCTGAAATAGAGATTGAAAACATGTTTACTACGATAAGCTTTGCTGCCGGCCTCAAGAACATCCCAGGTTAACAAGAATTGTTTCAGTTTAATCCCTTAGAAAGGAGGAAAGCTGCAACAAAATACCAACAAAGTGGAACATAAGGACCTTGTGTTGTCATCAGTGCTTAAAAGACAGCATAATACATCTTTCAGAATTTGAGTTTTATGAAAAAAAAATTCCCTTTTGTTTTGTTTGTTTGCATACATACACATGGGCCTAATTATATAGACAACATATAACTGTTCAACTCAACACCACCTACTCTACTTTTGTTGTTATTTTGTTTTAATTGCTTGTAAGTGCTTTGAGCACCAGGAAAAGCGCTTTATAAATGTAATGTATTATTATTATTTTATTATTACTCCAGTTCACCTGAATAACAATAAAGCATTAAAGCTGAAAAAAGACAATTAACTAAAATAGTGTTTACTGGGATTACGTTTAATTAAAAATAATAAATGTTGACCCCATCTATCCCTTCAAAATATAGCAATACCTCTCATTTGTGCTGGAGGGGCTGTGGATGGGTGGGAGACTTCACACATATATTTTGGGACTGTCCAAACATTCAGGGCTTCTGGAAGGATGTTCAAAAGGAGATTAAACGGGTGCTGGGCATTACCTTTACTTTGGACCCAGCACTTTATATACTGGGTATACTGCCCAGTGATATGGACAAAAATGTAGCTTTCTTACTAAGAATTCTTCTTCTAATTGCGAAAAAAACGATAACGGTCTTGTGGCTGAAGCCGCAGCCCCCCAGCATAGTCCATTGGAGAAACAGGGTAACAAATGTTTATTTAATGGAGAAAATCACAGCAAGACTACAGCTGAAAACTGATACATTCCAATAAAAATGGTCCCCATTGTATTAAACAAGCAACACCAGAACTCTAGCAGCACCTCCTTATTTATTTATTTGTATTTATTTATTTTTCATTTATTTTATTCACTGCACTTGTACTTGTTTTATCTGGAAGGTAAAGCACTGGCTCTTACTATCATAATGGTTCAGGTATTGTGCGATCATATTGCCGATGAGGGGGAGTGATAATGTCTGTAATATGTTGATAATGTTTGCACAATATGGAAATTGATAACATCAAGAAACTGTATGTCCTTTTGGTGTCCAAGGAGGGCATGAATGATTAACCCTGATGTGCAGTTATGTAAGCATTTCCATGTATGAAAAAAAGAAATCAGTGCAATAGGTGTATACTGTAAACATTACAAATATGTTTTAAAATTGTTTGTTTTCTGCAAAGGTTATGCAAATGAGGATGAAATCTGATGCCTTTGGTGTAATAGTACTTTGTTGCACTACCTAATGGAAAATGTTTAACACTATTGGGCTATTTCCAGTGTCATATCCTATTGCTGAAATCTGTAATGTGCACACCTTCATGTATTTGCCTAATTCATGTTATAGATATTATTTCATACTAATACATGTATTTCAGTATTTTGATTTGACAAAGACAGACTCACATACTTTCCTTCAGCCACTTACAGATGGGATTATTAGGCCAGACTGAGTCAAGCAGATTGGAAATCAAGCCAAGACGCCACCATTTAAAAATAATTGATGCAACAAAACAGTGGAGTGAGGTTCCTGACACACTGTGCATTTTTTATTTTGACTCTTGGTCTGGCTAGATAGTTTATACAGAAAACATCCGTTAAATCCAGTCTACAATAATGGAGAATGTTGTCATCTTTTGAAATCTACCTTTATATTTACAATTACTATTTTAATACCCACATGTTAAGAGTGGGAAGGCTGGATTAATCTTCTTATGTAATACGGGATCTGTTCGCTGCTGCAACATCTTTTCACAAAAGTCCAATTTGTAAGAGGAAATGATTTTTCACACTAACTTGTTGCTAAATGTACATTCATACATTAAAATCATGTGTATTATTTGTACATAAAGCACAGCAACATGGCAGTGTGCAAAACCAAGCTACCTGCTGTATAAATAACAATCTACTTTATAAAAAGATGTATATATTCCATTAGAAATAAATGAAATCTCATTTATCATAGTGTTCGGTTTGAATAATCCAATATGTTCTGCTGTCAAGTAAAAAAGATTCAAGCAGAGAATAAACTGCCTTTATAAATGCTTCAAATTGAAATTGATGTTTCAAAATCTAGAAATTCCCCAAAGTGTTACATATTGTTGTTCTTGCTGCAGAAATAGAGGGCAGATTATGGGAGATTATTGATCCAGGCAGGACCATTAGCCCCAGCGGGTCATCATGCAGGAAAGATCGAGTAGGGTGGTACCTGTGACCTTCAGCAACAGATGCACTTCTCAAAAACACACCCAGCTTGTTGTAAACTCATGAAACAAATATATAAATGAGGGTTTACATTTAGTTAGGGTACGGGTAAAAAATATGTTAGAGCAAAAGAGGGGAGAGTAAACAGTGCAGTGAAGTAGAAAGTAGTTAGTCAAGGTCAGATTGGACATTCTGCAGCCATACTGTTTTCAATGGGCCAATGGCATGAATTGAAAATGGAGCACCGTCCATGTTGTACTCACTTCTCCTCCACCACCTGTTTTTGATACTCTTCATACTCTTCTCGTGTCATCCCTGCTGCTTTGGCTGGATCTGTGGGGGCGGCCTCCTCTTCTTTGTCACCTCCACCACCAAGGCCAATTCCTGACAGGGGGTTCCCAATCATGCTCTTGATCAAGAAAGCCATCTTGAGTTGCTGTGTTCACTCTGCGAGGGTGAGAATATTTTTTTTTGTAGGTGAAAGAGATGCTGCTCCCCTGATGGCGCCCTCCGGTTTGGCTTTCTATAGCTGTCAAATCCAGTGGTAGCTCTCTAGCTAACCTGCTGCTTGTCTACGGAGCCAAGGACACACTGACGACAGGCAACAGACACACACACACACACACACACACACACACTAACACACACGTACACAACGACCATAATCTGGATTTAATCCTCCCTGCTCCACTATGCTAAGAGGCAGATGGCCTGTTTTTTGTCTATTTTTAAAGCATGTAGACCTGTGTAGATGTTTATCTTTATTAACTTTGACACTTTTTGCATTCTTTGGAGGAACTAGGTGCAGCTCTCATCTTAAAAATGGTTTTGGAGATGGCTGTCCTCAGTTTAGGACCATACATGTGTGGTTTCCTCCCACTACTGCTTAATCATATTAGTAAAGTACTGACTGGCCCGTGTGCAGCTTACAGCGCAGAGACCGAGTAGAGAGAGAGAGGAGCGGGATTACTGCGTTGTTTATCCCCCACTGGGGCCATACCGTGCTATTGTTCAGAGGGAGGTTGATTGACAAGAGTATGAGCGATGGGGAGAAGGCGGCTCTGGTTTCATTTCATCAAATCACTACATAGCTATTTGCAAGCTTTGGTGAAGGACTTGTTGATCACCCAAATATTCTTGATTAAAAACAGAAGATGTTCATCTATAACCAGGGGTTAAATTGATCGTGGCTCAGCATCCAACGCTCTTACGTAAAACATTTTTTAAAATGCTATTCAAATGAGTGCGCTCCTTATAAAACGCTGCTGCATACCAAATCCAGGGTTTCCTGCCAGTGTTGTAGTATAGAGATGTTTTGACTTTTGAAGCGGTTACCCAAAATGTACAAACCGTATTGTTGGTTGGCTTGGTGAAGGTGGCTCTCTGTATGTTTAAAATAATGAAAAAAGTCGTATGTTGTAGATATCATGAAAAGCATAGTATCTTGACCAACATGAAAGTCATTTTATAGTATTGTTATGAACCTGGGTCATTATGTCTGCATTTTCTGATGTGTGTGTGTGTGTGTGTGTGTGTGTGTGTGTGTGTGTGTGTGTGTGTGTGTGTGTGTGTGTGTGTGTGTGTGTGTGTGTGTGTGTGTGTGTGTGCAGGTGCTTCCTGGTGATTGGACCAGTTTGCCGATTGGCTGCCTGCTTCCTGATTGGACTACCTGAATGACATCAGCACTATTTGTGAAAAAAAGTCATAGTATAGTGTGTCGAAATGTTTGAGAAAAAAGTCATAGCGTGTTGAACAATTTGAAAAAAGTCATCGTATACTCTGTTATAGAATTGGAAAAACGTCATAGTAAAGTAAGGGGAAAGATTTGGAAAAAAGACGCAAAAGATGTCCCATATGGTAGCGGTTAGGATTCCTGGTTTTTCACCCAGGCGGCCCGGGTTGGGAACAGGTTCTATATGGGAAAAATAATCAAAGTATAAGCTGTTTCAAATAAATGGAAAAGTGAGTTAAAAAATAGAAAAAAGTCATAGTAGAGTATGTCCAAACATGTGAAACAAAACGTCATAATCTAGTGCAGGGGTTCCCAACCTTTTTTCCCAAGAGCCCCCCAAATGACTCCTGTTGGAAGTTGCGCCCCCCCCCCCACACACACAAGGGGGGGGGGGGGGTCGCAACAGCGGTAATTAAAGTTTAAAAGTCTCAAAAATGCTACAACTACTGTCACAAACTGGATGAATGTGAAGTATTTTGTTAAAGGAGGATGAAAGCGTAATTAAGGAGCACTATTGGAGTGACTTTGATGGTTAGTGGACTCAGGATTAATTAAATGGAATGGAGGAGACCGATCTGATAAATAATCCAACTGAAACCGGCATGGACAATGACTATGTTTTAAAAATGCACTTATCCAGGCAAGCCTGGTTTGGACACTTTACGGGCAGAAGAAACATTTCTATTAAAGAAAGAATACATTTCTGTCTTTTTATGCCTTTAATACTAACTTGAATTTGTATTCAAATTAATTAATCAATTATTTTTCATATTGTATTGTAATGTAGAGACAAGGCTTTTAGTGACAATCATGTATTGCGTTACAATTATATGTAAAAAAATAAAAAGTCTAAATATGATATTTGGCCTCAAATCATCTGAGGCCTGGCGCGCCCCCCAGGTTGGGAACCACTGATCTAGTGTATCTCAAAAATTTGAAAATAAAGTCTTATTGTGTGTGAAAAAAGGTCATAGTATAGTGTGTGAAAGAAATTGAAAAAAAGTCATAGTACAGTATGTCCAAACATGTGAAAAAAGTCATAGTATAGTGTGTCAAACAAATTGAAAGAAAGTCATGGTATAGTATGTCAACAAATTTAGAAAAAAGACAAAAAACATGTCCCATATGTCTAGCGGTTAGGATTCCTGGTTTTCATCCAGGTGGCCCGGGTTCAACTCCCAGTATGGGAACAGGTTTTATATGGGAAGAATAATCAAAGTATAAGCTGTTTTAAAGAAATGGAAAAGAGTGAGTTGAAAAGTAGAAAAAAGTCATAGTAGAGTATGTCCAAAAATGTGAAAATTCATAATATATTGTGTCAATAAATTGGAAAAAAAGTCTTTCTGGCAAGAAAATATCTCCATGGAGAAAGGCCATGAGCGTGAAAACAGAAAAAAGAGTGTCGAAAAACTGAACGCAGGTGCCGAAAAACAAATCTCCAGGTTCACTTTGAAATCTATAAAGAGAGACTTGGCTTTTATAATTTGGAATTGAAAATTGCACGACAGTCTTTCTTCTCCGACATCATTGCCAAAAACAAAAACAACGCACGTGCCTTGTTTGCTACCGTGGACAGACTAACAAACCCCCCAGTGTCAGTAGCCTCTGAATTTCTATCCACCAGGGCCTCCTTCTTCACTGACAAGTGCCTCTGTA
The DNA here is from genome assembly GCF_902827175.1 of Gymnodraco acuticeps. Classification (NCBI taxonomy): domain Eukaryota; kingdom Metazoa; phylum Chordata; class Actinopteri; order Perciformes; family Bathydraconidae; genus Gymnodraco; species Gymnodraco acuticeps. The sequence continues at coordinate 993,732 of NW_022990358.1, forward strand.
TCAGGTACAGCAAATGTTTTGTCCCTGTGTCCACTTAAAATCAATTCAAACACCGTGACACAATTCCATCAGATTAATGATAAAAACCTAGAGGACATTATTCAACTTCTGAAATCTTCCTCCTGCTGCCTTGATATTATTCCTACAGGATTTTTCAAAAATGTTTTTCATAGCATGGCCTCCGATCTACTTCATATAGTAAACAAATCTCTTCACTCAGGTGTTTTTCCACAGGCCCTAAAAACGGCAGTCATTAAACCGCTCTTAAAAAAGAATAATCTAGATGCTTCAGTAATGAACAATTACAGGCATTGGCCTGTCAAACCTCCCATTTCTAGGTACAACCATTGAAATAGTTGTCTTGCAACAGTTGAGTAATTTCTTGCATTTAAATAACTGTTTTGATGTGTTCCATTCAGGCTTTTGTCCAAACCACAGCACTGAGACTGCTCTTGTAAAGATCTTCAATGACATCCACTTAAACACAGACAGTGGCAGAACTTCAGTGTTAGTATTATTAGATCTCAGTGCTGCGTTTGACACTGTTGACCACAACATATTACTAGACCGACTGGAAAACTGGGTGGGACTTTCGGCAACAGTTCTAAATTGGTTGGAATCCTACTTAAAGGACAGAAACAACTTTGTTTCTATAGGTAAATACACATCTGAGTTGACAAATATGACATGTGGGGTACCTCATGGCTCCATCTTGGGGCCTCTTCTCTTTAACATCTACATGCTGGCTCAGATAATGAAAAACTACAAAATAAGTTATGCGGATGACACCCACATTTACATAACCATTTCACCAGGAGACTATGCTCCAATTCAAACACTGAGTAAGTGCATTGAACAAATAAATGACTGGATGTCTCAGAACTTTCTCCAATTAAACAAAGATAAAACTGAGGTAATGGTTTTTGGAGCCAAGGCAGAACGTATAAAAGTTAGCGCTGAGCTTAAGTCTGCAATGTTCAAAACAACAGATAAAGTCAGAAATCTAGGTATAGTCATGGACTCTGACCTGAGTTTCAACAGTCACATTGAAACAGTTACTAAATCAGCCTACTATCACCTAAAGAACATATCTAGGATTAAAAGACTAATGTCACAGCAGGATTTGGAAAAACGTGTCCATGCGTTTATCTTTAGTAGACTCGACTACTGTAATGGTGTCTTCACAGGTCTCACTAAAAAAATCTATTAGAAAGCTGCTGCTGATTCAGAACGCCACTGCTCGAGTCCTTACCAACACTAAGAAAGTGGATCACATCATTCCTGTTCTGAAGTCTTTACATTGGCTTCCTGTGTGTCAAAGAATATATTTAAAAATACTGCTGCTGGTTTATAAAGCACTGAATGGTTTAGGCCCAAAATACATTTCTGACCTCCTGCTAAATTATGAACCATCCAGATCTCTCAGGTCTTCAGGGACTGGACAGCTTTCTGTCCCCAGAGTCAGAACTAAACATGGTAAAGCAGCGTTCAGTTATTATGCTCCAAATATCTGGAACAAACTCCCAGAAACCTGCAGGTCCGATGCAACTCTGACTACTTTTAAATCCAGGCTGAAGACTTTTCTTTTTGTCGCTGCTTTTAATTGATTTATTCATATCTTAAACTGCACTGTAACTTTTATTATCTTTGCTTTTAAATGAGTGTTTTTAAATGTAATTGTATATCATTGCTTTTAAACGAGTGTTTCTAGATATCATTTTATAATATGTTTCTTAATGCTCTTAATGTCTTTCATTTTTGTAAAGCACTTTGAATTGCCTTGTGTTGAAAGGTGCTATATAAATAAACTTGCCTTTCCATTTATTTAAAACAGCTTATACTGATTTACTATGACGTTTTTCACATTTTTGGACATACTCTACTATGACGTTTTTTCCAATTCTATAACAGAGTATACTATCCATCCATCCATCCATCCATCTTCTCCCGCTTATCCGTGGTTGGGTCGCGGGGGTAGCAGTTCCAGCAGAGAGCCCCAAACTTTCTTTTCCCTGGCGACATCAACCAGCTCTGACTGGGGGATCCCAAGGCGCTCCCAGGCCAGCGAAGAGATATAATCCCTCCACCTGGTCCTAGGTCTACCCCTTGGTCTCTTCCCAGCTGGACGTGCCTGGAACACCTCCCTAGGGAGGCGCCCAGGTGGCATCCTAACTAGGTGCCCGAACCACCTCAACTGGCTCCTTTCGACGCGAAGGAGGAGCGGCGGCTCAACTCCGAGTCCCTCCCTGATGACCGGACTTCTCACCTTATCACTAAGGGAGACACCAGCCACCCTGCGGAGAAAACCCATCTCGGCCGCTTGTATCCTATGACTTATTTTAATTTTTTTTTACTCACTCTTTTCCATTTCTTTAAAACTGCTTATACTTTGATTATTTTTCCCATATAAAACCTGTTCCCATACCGGGAGTTGAACCCAGGCTGCCTGGGTGAAAACCAGGAATCCAGACGGATAGACCATATGGGATATCTTTTATGTATTTTTTAAATATTTTTGCCATTTTATACTATTACCTTTTTCACAGTTTTGTATGGCAAAAATAATCAAAGTATAAGCAGTTTTAAAGAAATGGAAAAGAGTGAGTCGAAAGAAGAAAAAAAAGTCATAGTATACTCTGTGATAAATTGGAAAAAACGTCATAGTATGAGTATGTCCAAAAATGTAAAAAACGTCATAGTAAATCATGTCGAAACATTTGAAAAAAAGTCAACTCCTGGTTCAACTCCTGGTATGGGAACAGCTTTCATATGGGAAAAATAATCCAAGTATAAGCAGTTTTAAATAAATGGAAAAGAGTGAGTTGAAAAATTGAGAAAAGTCATAGTAGAGTATATCCAAAAATGTGAAAAAACTCATAATCTAGTGTCGAAAAAATTGAAAAGAAGTCATAGTATCTTAACAAATTTGGAAAAAAGAAAGAAATCATGTCCCATATGGTCTAGTGCAGGGGTATTCAACTAAAATTCAACGAGGTCCAGTGAGAGAAAATCTCACCATTCAAAGGTCAAGGAACATCAAAATGTCTAACTTGCTTTATGAATTATATTGAAGTAGCCTGTAGCTTTATCAACGTCTGCATGTAAACAACAACTCACTGCCAATCAAATACAGAAAGTACAATTCATAAACAACAATATTTATTGTCAATTAACATTGAACTATACAAATATACAGTAAAATACTGTGGATATGTGTAATGTTCCTCTCAGGCTGCATTTAAAAATAAAATAGAGAAAATAAATAAAATAGCTTTTGAAAAAGTGTGCATCTTAAAAGTGCTTAATTTTAGATAAATAAAGTGTAGCAGCAGCTTGAGTTTATATTTTTCTTTGTTAACCGTTTCACATCATGACTTAACAGTTTCAGACGATTATAGAACAATATCAGTCTTTAAACATCATAACAATTGAACAGTTTTAAAGTTTCTCTTTCTTTCCCTCCTATATTGCAGACCCTCACTCACTTTGTTCTGTTCAGTGCGAGAATTGAGCTTGAGTTTAAATCTGGGCTGAAATGGTGTCAGGGCCATTCTCATACACACATGCAGGTGCTCATTGGTTAGCCTGAGCTGGAACGATATTTATTTTTTGTGACCTCAGTTCTGACTTGAGAGGGAATGTTTGGTCAAACACTTTGTGCTCATAGTGGCGTTTTGGCACTTTTAATGAGCTCCACGGTCTCTGAACAAATGAGACACACTGGTTCTGTGCTCCCAGTGGGCAGGATGAACATGAATGAGTCCGTCCACTCAGGGTTAAAAGCTCTGTTCTCACTGTCCACTTTCCTCTTCTTGGAGAGCGCCATGTGTAATTATTTGTGTCTCTCTGTCTGCCGCTAACACGCCTGTTCACTCTCCTCTCCGCTTCTCTCCCTGTATCGCTAATTATTCTCTTCACTCACTTTCCTCTCCGCTTCTCTCTGCCGCGCTCTCATATCTCTTCTTCTGTGTTTCTCTCCCTGTATCGCTCACTCGTCTCTTTTGCCCCATGTCGGCAGCGGTTAAAATAGAATCGCCCCGTCAACATTTAAATCCCCTATTAATGTATTGATTATAGGTCCGGGTCCGTATAGGTCGGCGTCTGGGTCCGGATCCGGACCGCGGTCCGCCTGTTGCCGACCCCGGGTCTAGTGGTTAGGATTCCTGGTTTTCAACCAGGCGGCCTGGGTTCAACTCCCGGTATGGGAACAGTTTTTATGGGAAAAATAATCAAAGTATAAGCTGTTTTAAAGAAATGGAAAAGAGTGAGTCGAAAAATTGAAAAAAGTCATAGTAGAATATGTCCAATGTGAAAAAAAACGTCATAGTAGAGTATATCCAAAAATGTGAAAAATGTCATAATCTAGTGCAGAGGTGTCAAACTCAAACAGAGTGGGCCAAAATAAAAATATCGGTACTCGAGGGCCGGATTGGTTCAATGTTTATTGCAAAACTTATTGAAATGAAGTTATTGCACATATTAAGCCTGGAACTAACAAAGCTTAAATTATTGCCTATAAAAACAACATTAAACATTAAATAATCAGTTGCATTAATTTCTTATGGCTCTATCTGCAGCTTCTCCAGAGTCATTTCTTATGATTACATTTTTACACAGGCCAACAACAGCTTCAAAAAAACAATTTCCCTCAAAGAAAAAAACAAACATGCCATGTTGTCGCAAGGAAAAAAGTGCAGAAGGAAACATCCATTTAAACTCAGTTTGCTGCTCTGTGATGCTAGTTTAAGCCAAATACTTGGCATCTCATCTTGGGTGCAAGTTCATCAATGTTTGGGGTCAGGCTCTGAGCTGAGGAAATCCTCAGGATTGAGTGAAGGTCTGCGTGCAATATACCGGCGGGCCAGATCTAATAGTAATTAGAAGTGATCCTGCGGGCCGAAATTAAATCCACCAAGGGCCTGATTTGGCCCCCGGGCCTTGAGTTTGACACATGTGAAATAGTGTGTCAAACATTTTGAAAAAAAGTCATAGTATAGTATCTCAAGAAATTTAGAAAAAAGACAAAGAACATGTCCCATATGGCCTAGCGCAGGGTTGCCCAACCAGTCGATCGCAATCGACCGGGTCGATCGCGGGGAGATTCCCAGTCGATCGCGAGATGTGTCTAAAATTAGAACAACAATATTCTGTTTTATCGTTAATGTCCTATAACATAATCTTCCTGTGCCAGAATAATGCACTTGAACGCATCAAAGCTTTGTGATTGGCCGGCGTGACCCCATGTGTCGGGGCGTGGCTGGTGGGCAGTGGGTACTATTTCGCTGAGGTTGTCCGTGTCAACCGTGTCAACCGTCAACAGGAGTGACAGTCAAGACACACAAGACCGCAATTATGGCAGAAGCAAAAAAGCCCAAAATATATAATTTTCAATCCGAGTGGGAGGATGATTATTTTTGTATCTATTCCAATTCAAAGTCCATCTGTCTCATCTGCAATGCGAGCGTGGCTTTATCGAAGAAGGGTAGCCTAATTTAGGAGCGGCATTTCAAAACAGTGCACAAACGCTACGAGACGGAATTCCCTCCTAATTCTGCCCTACGCTCCCAAAAGGGGAGGGGCCTGAAAGGACAGCTAAATGCACAGCAGCCCATTTTCACCAGGCCCAACAACAAGAGCAAGGCTGCTACCAGAGCATCTTATCGTGTCAGTCACGTTCTTGCGAAACACATGAAGTCTTTCAAAGACGGCGAAGTTGTGAAAGAAGCATTCCTGGACGCTGCCGACGCGCTTTTGGGGGACAGTAAAAATAACAGCATTTCAACAGGTTTTTGATATAATAAAAACTCAAGTTAGATACCGTTATTAATCAGCTGTAAGTTTTAGTTTGTTTGAACTTATTCATTATAATTATTGTACAAAATGGTATAAGAATGCAAACATTAATCTGTTCTGTTTAAATTGATTATGGTCTATTATCAATTCAGGTTAAGAAACTAGTGTTGGTTGCATCCTATTTTAAAAGGCATTTCTTTTGATACTCTACTAAAATGCAACAAAAAAAGGGTGATTCTATTAATTTGGTCCTTTTTAAAAAAAAAATGCACTTTGGCAGCAGATTCCTGTGTAGCTTCAGATCTGAGTTGTCTTATTAGTAAGCCTAATGTATACTTTTGTAGCAACTATTTGTATATAATGGCAAAGAAAGGGTTCAGTGTCTTTTCTTTTTTTCCTGTATCACATGTGGCAGCACTGTTCAATGTTTCTTGAAAACATTACCCACTGTAGTATGTGACGTGTGAATAAACTCCAACTCTGTATCAACAACAGCACTGTTGTGTAACTTCAGTTAAATACTTGTATGTGTGTAGATTAGAAAGAGGTAAGATAAAGGATCTGCAGTATTTTATGAAGTATTAATCGTATTAGGTCAGTTTTATACAAGTAGAAGTGTGTATTTACCTGGTAGTAGGCTGTTCTACGGGGGTGCATAAGGGTGCATTGCACCCTCAGTTGAGTCGTTATGCACCCTCATTTGAAAAATGAAAAGTGAAAAAAAAAAAAAGTGAAAAATATTACATATATAATAATAATAATAGTAGTAATAATAATAATAAGAAGAATTTAGTTGAAATAAAATAAATTGGAATTGTGGTTAAATAACATTGCTGCATTTATTTGGTCAATTTAAACGGTAAGTAACGTATTATGTCAGGTGCGTGTGACCTGTGCCGCTGCACGTTCGTCATCTGCAAGGTTCTTACAAAGCTATCAGTGTCAATGATGGACATCAGAAAATTGTTAAAACAACCAGCTCTTATCGCTAGCAGTAACACTGCATCTACTGCAGGTAATAAGTTCAGATCATGGGGACATTACGTTACCCGCGGCCACTGTCGTGGACAATAACGCCCGACTCGCCGGCTTTGCCCGCCTCGCCCACAGAGACGGAGCAGCCGCAGCCGTCTTTGTTGCCCCAAACACCGCCACCCCTCAGCGGCCCGCATGTGCCAGAGGACCTCGGCAAAACAGAGCCTGCCAAGGTTTATTTAAAAAAGTGCCCAACTCGCCTGTAAGCTATTCATTTTGCAGCTCATGGTTTCAAAACAGAGATTGGCTGGAATATTCATGTAAAAAAGATGCCATCTTCTGCTATGCATGTAGACATTTCGGTTCAAGTAAGTCAGATGCCTTCACCACAACTGGCTACAACAACTGGCGCCATGCTCTTATAGGCTACGTGATAAGGGACTGGGAAGGCATGAATCAAGCAAAGAGCACATAGATCTCTTAATTTTGCTCTCAAAGTGCACCAGTTTGATGCTTTTAACTTCAATATTTAAAAAAAATTATTCACGGGGGAGCATGCCCCCGGACCCCCCTAGAGGAGGTGAGGACCCTCCTAGAGGAGATGAGGACCCCCTAGAGCAGGGCTATTCAATTACACATTCAGTTGGGCCAGATTTTATAACTAAAAAATTCAGCTGGGCCAGACATTCAGCGCCCTGTAAACAGCGGTTAATGACTGTAAGGGAAACTTCTGCAGCAATGGAGAGTCAGGACTCAGAGTATCAACATACGACTGCATTATCACATTCCTTACGGAAGATAAGGAGCAGGGCTGATCGTAAATGTCAACACACAGAAAATGTTTAAATATTTAGGAGTAAAGACAGAATTATTCTGTAAATGACACATTTTAAACCAACACATATTACTGCGATGAAAAACATGCAATTTGTATTCATTGTTCATCTAACAAAGGTACGTCAAAAAGTGCATAAAAACACAACAAATTTGCATTAATTTAACAGAATCTGAGGCATCTCAAAGTGCATTAAAAAAAAAGTGCACAGTTGTAGCATTACATTTGTTTGCTTTAGAAGTCAAATATTCAGGTTATTTTTTTTAACCAGGCACATCACAAAGTGCATTTAACTGAATACAATAATAGCAGTCTTAATAAATGTCCTCACTTACAACATTGGATGCATATGACACATGCACATCAAAAAGTGCATTAACAAACAGTTAAAGAGCTCCAATGTAACAAAAAGAGGTAGTACTCTAGCAATAGGCCTACTATTTTTTCACTTTTCAAGTAAAAACAAAAATCACATTGTTTTGATCACATTTGACCAGACACATTACAAAGTGCATTTAAATGAATACAAAAAGAACTGTCAAACCCTTCAGTGCACAAACCCATAACAAGGGATAAGGGCAACTAACATATAAATGAATACTACACTACAGTGACTACACGTCTAAGTATAGTAAACTAGGTGCTTACTATCACCTCATTTGTGATTTGTCATCGCTGACTTTCTCAATGGGAGAAGTGAAATGTTTTGTTTTGAACAAGAGCAGTGATTTTTGGCTCATAGGATGTCAATGCAATCCTAAGACATTGGTGAAGAGTGCTGTCAGTCAGGGAGCAGCGAGTGCTACTTTTTATTGAGTTCATGTGTGAAAAGCTTGATTCACATTTGTATGTTGATCCAAACATACTGAGCACACAGATCGCTACTTTCTGAACGTTAGGGAACTGCTGTTTTTTGACATCACTCCAAAACTTTGCGCTACTCTTGTGCCATGGTTACGGATGAATGCATAAGTTCCAGGGTAAATTTCCCCTCGTCGGTGGAGGGGACCACTTCCTTTGCTCTGGTTGATACGTCCCCCTCTATTGCAACAGTGAAGGGGTCTCTGGCAAAGCCCATCACCTCTGTGGGCAGAGCAAGTCCATCCAATCGACCGGCAAAAGTTCTCTTTCAACCTCGCAATGAAATCTGTCATCACATCCGTGATTTGTGCCGGGGATGTGATGTGTTTGAGGAGCGTCAGAAAATGCAGCATCCGACCCGTACTCAAGTCGTTCGCGAAAAGGTCCAGCTTGACTTGGAATGCGCGCATCTGCTCCACAAGATCAATGACGGTTTTGTCTCTGTTTACGCTTCAGAGTTGAGAGAGACATGTTTTGGAGTTGCCATCATAGGACCACCGTTACTAGCACCACTAGATGCACTTTCAAAAAAGGTGTTGCGTTGTGGTTTGGTGGTTTCTATGCAACGCGGAGTGTTGCGTTCATGGTCTGTACTAGTGTAGGAATTTGGCCACAGGAGGCTGGGCCACTCGGGAGTTGGTTCTGGGCCGCATCTGGCCTGCGGGCCGCCATTTGAATAGGCCTGCCCTAGAGGGTGTTAGGTCCACTCCCTACTTATAAAAATAGCACTTTACCACTGCATCCTCTCTAATCTCAGATGCACCCTGAGTCATTTTGTTCTGGAACCGGGCCTGGTGCTTCTACTGCAGCAGAATGTTGCACGCCTGCACAGTGTTATATTTGTACAGCTCAATGTCAGAAAATATTGTGCGGTTAGTATTGGAGTACAAGATAGATGCAAGCCTGTACAGTTATTCAAATCACTAGGCCACCAGGGTGGGTGGAGGGGGTCAGGAGGAAAGGACTGAGCTGACCGCCCAGGAGCACAGCAGAGGACCAGGAAGGGATCTCGGGCGGACGGCCCGGGGGCAAGGCAGAGTTCAAGGAGGGGTTCTCGGGCGCACCGCCCGGGGGCAAGGCAGAGTTTAAAAAGGGGTATTCTGGCGGACGGCCCGGGGGCAAGGCAGAGTTCGAGGAGGGGCGAATACCACAGCTCTCAGGGGACCGGGCAGGAGCAGGTGTTGACCGGACAGAAACCAGAGCCGGTGGAACAGGTGTCGGCAAGATTCCCCACGGAAGAGGACAAGGAGTTGGCAGGACCACCGGTAGAAGAGTAGTCGGCGGGGCCTCCAACGGCACAGGACACAGGGTTGGCAGGAGCCCCGGCAGGAGAGTAGTCGGCGGGGCCTCCAACGGCACAGGACATAGGATTGGCAGGACCCCCGGTAGAAGAGTAGTCGGCGGGGGCCTCCAACGGCACAGGACACAGGGTTGGCAGGAGCCCCGGCAGGAGAGTAGGTAGTCGGCGGGGCCTCCAACGGCACAGGACATAGGATTGGCAGGACCCCCGGCAGGAGAGTAGACGGCAGGACCTCCAACGAGACAGGACAAAGGGTTGGCAGGACCCCCGGCAGCAGAGTAGTCGGCGGGGCCTCCAACGGGACAGGACACAGGGTTGGCAGGACCCCCCGGCAGGAGAGTAGTCGGCGGGACCTCCAACGAGACAGGACAAAGGGTTGGCAGGACCCCCGGCAGGAGAGTAGTCGGCGGGGCCTCCAACGGGACAGGACACAGGGTTGGCAGGACCCCCGGCAGGAGAGTAGTCGGCGGGGCCTCCAACGGGACAGGACAAGGTGCTGGCAGGATCCCCAGCGGAACCTCCAACGGCACTTGAGTAGGGACTTGAGTAGGGACTTGATCGGAGACTCGAGAGGGGACCCGAGAGGAAACTTGAGTGGTCTGGAGAGGGGACTCGGGTAGGAACTTGACAGGGGACTCGGGTAGGAACTTGAGAGGGGACTCGGGTAGGAACTTGAGAGGGAACTCGAGAGTTGACTTGTAAGGGGACTTGAGAGGGAACTCGAGAGGTGAATTGAGAGTGGTCTCGAGAGGGGACTCGGGTAGGAACTGGAGAGGGGACTCGGGTAGGAACTGGAGAGGGGACTCGGGTAGGAACTGGAGAGGGGACTCGGGTAGGAACTTGAGAGGGAACTCGAGAGGTGAATTGAGAGGGGACTCGAGAAGGGACTTGAGAGGAGACTGGAGAGGGGACTTGAACAGGGACTCGAGAGGGGACTCGAGAGGGGACTTGAGAAGAGACTCGAGAGGGGACTTGTGTCGGTCGGTACGCCGACAGGACACGGGGAGCTGGCGAGCCGACAGGAGACGAGGAGCTGGAGTCGGCCGGTACGCCGACAGGCCTCTGGGAGCTAGCGCTGGCCGGTACGCCGACAGGACTCGGGGAGCTGGCGTCGGCTGGAGAGCCAACAGGAGACGAGGTGCTGGAGTCGGCCGGTACGCCGACAGGACACAGGGAGCTGGCGTCGGCCGGAGAGCCAGTCCTGGAGCCGAAACTGGAGTTGGAACCATGGCTACTGGGGCCGGAACTAGGGCTGGGACCATGGCTGTGTGGGCCGGTTCTGTAGCAGGGACCATGGCTGCATGGGCCAGTTCTGGAGCCGGATCCATGGCCTTGTAGGCCGGTTCTGGAGCCGGAACTGGAACCCTGGCCTTTCGTCTCTTAGGAGTCTTTTGGAGGCTTCGTGGACCTCCAAACGCCAGACCAGACCCCAAGAAAGGGTCAGAACATGAAGACTGGCACTCAGGGCTACGTGAGAAAACCCTAAGCCACTCGGGCAACAAGCTCCAGAGCCAGGGCATGCGAGCAACCTCCCGACGTGCCTCCTTCAACGCAGCCTCTCTACCCCGTCTAGATGAGGCGCCTTTCCACGTATAAAAAATGTACTCCAGAGAGTATCCAAGACTGTAGCATCAAAAGGGCTGAGTCTGCTGGGTCCATTTCTGGTCAGTTCATACTGTCACGGTGTGTGAAGCAGGTAGGACCCAAATGCAGATTAAAGCGAAAATTCCTTTATTTCAAGGCTAGGTGATAAACAAAGACGAAACAGAACACTCACCGACGAACTAGTCATGACACAAGACGAACCGACAAAGACAGACAGAAAAACCAGAACTTAAATACACACAAGACTAATCACACAAACAAGACACAGGTGAGGAGGGAGGAGAAAACACAGGGGCCACAGGTGAACACAATCGGGTAATCAGACACACCAGGGAAACTAACGACAGGGAACCACAGACAGATCTAAACAAGACAAAACACAACGCAGACAGAAAACCAAAGACAGATCTAGACAAGACAAAACACCATAAAGACAGATCGTGACAGATACACTGAGAGAATGAGCTCATAGGGCTGCTGATCACCATAAGTTAAACAGTCTGTATATTGCATTACATTTGTATAATGTAAGCTTCGTTGATTCTTTGCTTGCGGGAATACGAAAAAAATAGTTAGATATACTGAATATTATTTGATTTATTCCACCACTTAATTCCAAATAATGTAGAGGTGTGTTGTAGGTGCCTTAAATAACCCCTTATTTTCTAGTGAGATGTATTTTTATGTTCATATAATAGTGATTTCAATGCCACCACAAAATGATCACTGGTTCCATCCTGGCCACCCCACTGAAAATGTCCTGGCTCCGCCACTGGTCTTTTCACTGAATTGTCGTCTTGAAAAGGGTACTCACAACAATTCCGCAACAACTTCATCTTCACCTGTTGCACTTGCCATTTCAACGTTAAAAACAATAAAACAGCATGAATTGCTTCGTCGCATTCATCTAGATCCTCTGTTTCGAGCCAGTTAACTAGCGGGCCTTCTTAGAACCGAGGGAAACTCTGAAAGAATACGCCCATTGGCTACAAATCAATATATGATTGGTTGATCAAACTGTCAGTCCAAATGTACGCTCTCATTCAGTGCAACGGCCAGGGCATTCGATCAAGGATAGAATACCTTGGTTGAAGGATATTCTACCCAGAGACCCAGAACAAGATCTGATTGGTTGCTTTCTTTTCTAACACAAAACCACTGAAATGCGTAGTGCATGGTCCGAGAAGGACAAACAAATCAACGTAACACTGTAATATTACAGATCAACAACACAGATACGATTCTCATTTATTCCTTTTACATACATTTTATTTATATAATTAAATCAATTTTTTGATTTAATTTAGATTTTTTTTAGAGTGTTCCAGGGTATTCTGTGAATACCTTGAAGGCCCTGACGCCACAGGTTTTCACCCAAGCGGGCCGGGTTCAACTCCTGGTATGGGAACAGCTTTCAGATGGGAAAAATAATCAAAGTATAGCTGTTTTAAAGTAATGGAAAAGAGTGAGTCGAAAAAACGAAAAAAGTCGAGTAGAATATGTCCAAAATATATGAAAAAAAACGTCATAGTAGAGTATATCGAAAAATGTGAAAAAAGTCGTAATCTAGTATGTCGAAAAATGTGAAAAAACTTCATAGTAAATCATGTCGAAAAATTTGAAAAAAGTCATAGTAAGACCTTTGGAAAAAACAAAAAACAGAAAACATGTCCCATATGGTCTAGCGAAGTGTTTTTCAAAGTGGGGGCCCCGACGTCAGGGGGCGTCAGGGGGGTCACGCAAAGTTTGAGCGAAAGGGGAATTTTTTATTTTTACATTTTTTTAATTTTTTGTAGATGTTATTAATAACTGCATATCTATCAATCTATGTATCTGTGACGAAGGTAACTTCGTCACTATGGACTGACTCAGGCTTCGGGCCGGGTAATCTTGCACATGTGGGTTTGCACAGGACAAATGTCACTCAGCACTTTAGTGAACAGTTTGCACTTTATTAGCGGGATTTGCACAGTACAGTTAAACATTGCCTATTTGCACATTTTATACTATTTATTGATGTAGTGTGTATTAAATGATTCAACCGTATTAAATTGTGATGTCGTCTGGCAGACGCTGGTCAGGCTCTCGGCTCCACCTGGAAAGAAAGGAGAGTTATTGCGAGAGCGCCAAAGAGTTGGTTTGTGTAGATTGACAGCGGTTGAGATTATGTGCAAAGGATATGTTTAGCGTGTAAAAGTCATGATATAAGGTGCATTAATGGTACAAGTTACTCCTATAACAGTCAACATCATAACACTCACCTCCGCCTGCTCTCCCGTCTCCGGTCCCAAGGTCCGTCATCGTAAAGGGTCCCCGAGGAAACAGCGGATTCTTTTTATCGTTCCGGATGGGGTTAAAGGAGCAGGTTGGAGGCAGGGGTGATTTGTTATCATGTACATTCGGCTTGTTAGTTTATAACGGTTTTTTCTTTGCATACAGTAATTAAATATAGTGTAAGTAAAGGATATTTGTCATTCTCCACTAAATGTTTATTGTGAATAACTACGGTCCTTATCTGAGCTGACCATCTCTGCACATGCCACCCCTTTTGGATGGTACGGTCCAATGGGTGGGGCTATAAAGGGTGGAATGTTGGGCTCATTTGGAAAAGAATAGTGTGGGAGACAGTCATTGTGGGATATTGATGTGGTCAACCATGTACAAAAGATGAATGAATACCCACACCGGGTTGTATCAAGACGTTCTGCCTCTGTCTCCTTACTTGGTCGGGCCGCTCACTTGTCAGCCTCACAGTATCCTTTGATGCCAATCTTTTAATATATTAATTTTTTTTGTTTTTAAAACACACGACCGCCCTTCAAGCCAATCAGAATCGACCTGCTGCTACTGAGAGTGAAACTGAGTATCTGCTCAGCTTTTGGAGCAAGTGAGAGCTAGTGAATATTTCGCTCTGCAGCTGGATGAGAGCAAGGATGTAGCAAATATTGATGTTTATATATATGAATATAAATATGTTTATTGTTAATATTACTGTTGAATATCATATATATTATTAAGGCATAAGTAGCTTTCAAAAATGCTAAAAATATATGTTAATTGTTCATATTACTGTTCAAAATGATATAATATTATAAAGACATAAATCACTTTAAAAATGCTTTAAAAATATGTTTACTGTTTAATATTGTGTTAAGAATGTTTATAACAGAATACACAATGCATGTAATGAATGACAAACAAAAGATAAATACAAACATTTTTTAGAAGAATAACTGATTATTAATTATTAATACAAATATATATTAAGAAAATGTATTAATCTGTATGATTAATTTGTCATATTTTCCATCATAATGTACTCATCATTTAAAAAAAAAAATTGCAACAGGGGGGTCCCGCCAGAGGATAATGCTATATTGGCATGGCAACGTTTGGGAACCCCTGGTCTAGCGCAGGGGTTCAAAATGACTCCTGTTGCAACAGCGGTAATTAAAGTTTAAAAGTCTCAAAAATGCTACAACTACTTTCACAAACTGGATGAATGTGAAGCATTTTGTTAAAGGAGGATGAAAGCGTAATTAAGGAGCACTATTGGAGTGACTTTGATGGTTATTGGACTCAGGATTAATTAAATGGAATGGAGGAGACCGATCTGATAAATAATCCAACTGAAACCGGCATGGACAAATTATGACTATGTTTTAAAAATGTGCTTATACAGACAAGCCAGGTTTGGACACTTTACGGGCAGAAGAAACATTTCTATTAAAGAAAGAATTATACATTTCTATCTTTTTATGCCTTAAAAGCTACTAACTTGAATTTTAATTTTAATTAATTAATCAATTATTTTTTATATTGTATTGTAATGTAGAGACAACGCTTTTAGTGACAATCATGTATTGCGGTACAATTATATGTTAAAAAAAAAAAAGTCTAAATATGATATTTGGCCTCAAATCATCTGAGGCCTGGCGCCCCCCAGGTGGGAAACCACTGATCTAGCCAACACATCCTCACTCCCAGGTCTGGCCAAACTAACTTTAAAATAGGCATTTTCCATCGAGAATAAAACGAAGTTCGGCCATGTTTTTTTTTTCTTCAGGGAGAAATTTGAAGATCACGTAACGTCAAACAGAGCACATGGTGTAGTCCAAACGATAGCTGGGGATTCTGGGTAGTGTAGTGTCTTCTGCCATCCTTTACTCCGAAAAAACATTTGTTTCTCCGAATCGAAGGGGAAAAATACAAAAGCATTGCACACAATTTAAACCAATCAATGTTGTATAATTAACAAGGATAATCTGGTGTTTTTTAGTCGATGAGTAGTGCAGATATCACTGTAAAACAGTGGCGAAACGTGACTTTTATACCTAGGCCCTCTGACCCCCCCCTTCCCTCGGAAAAAAAAGAAGAGATATTACGTCTCAACGTAGACTTCAGCGGAATATCAAAACAGCGGTCCGGGGTGCAAAACGCATCAATGACAGCGACCCTCTACCACACAAAACAACATCATTTATACCTACACCTATCATGACAGGGCACCCACAGCCAAGTAGCAATTACAAATGAATTAAGTCGGCAAGGCGGCCCGCATTGAAAATGACTTAGGCCTGGTACCTTTAATGATCAAATCACTGAAACACAAAGTCCATCCTCCTGTCCTTTTGGATGAAGCACTTGCGGGTCATTCAGCTGATCCTTTGCCACTCCAGTTTATCATTGTAACTCAATCTTGAAAATGACTCGGTTAATAATTTCGCAACGATGTCCTCAATATCACTGAAGTGAGCCATCATCATGAACGAACTTATGCTAATCATAAATCTATCGAAATCTTTCGAAAATAATAAAAGTAGGGTAGACATGTGGATATTGACCGGCTGAACAAAACGTGCATTTATCTAACAGGTACGTTTTCCACAGACCTTATTTCCAGCTATTTTCCAAAATCCGCTATCTGTCGAGGGAATCCGAGCGCAGCTTACTTCCGGGTTTTAGGACGCGTCACTGCACCACTTGCATAGACCTCACAGCGGGCGGAACTTGTCATATAGTCCGCGAAAAATAAAGCCCGCCCATTTAGAGGGAAGATATGATTGGTCAATTGTACTGTCATTTGACATTACTCTCTCGTTGAGTTACTATAGCTGGCCCTCTGTGAATCTACAGAGGGACCAACAAGCTCTCCCGTCTTCACATAACTCGCAGAGACGACATTTAACCCTTCACATTCCAACAGAAACTGAACAGGCAGATTCGAAGGATTTATTTCTTTGGAAATATTATTTTAAATAAAATTAAATCAAGTTATTTTGGTAAAACTAATGAAAAATGTAACGACAAAAAAATTATAATAATAATATTTTTAAAAAAAACGTTTTTAAAAAAAAATGTTTTCAAATATTATTTTGTAGAATATCTTAGGCCCTCACAGAGGGCCTAGAGGGCCCTGACGGCTCGCCACTGCTGTAAAATCAATCGACAGTAAGGGGAATACTTACTTCCGGGTGTACAATTCTCCGTTATCCAATGAGAATGGACGCTCACATTGCCTTTAAGGGCAGCCGACACAAACGAATGCCGTGCTTCCATGAGCGTCTATAGAAGCATATGGACATCCCGGAAAGCTGAAAATGGACGCTAAGGGCCCCCCCCTTGCGTTGAAAATGGACGCTAAGGCCCCCCCCCTTGCGTTGGAAAAAGCCGACAGGGGACTTGACATAACGTCAACATAGGCCGACCTGGGAGTGAGGATGTGTTGATCTAGCGGATAGGATTTCTGGTTTTCACCCAGGTGGCCCAGGTTCAACTCCCGGTATGGGAACAGATTGTATATTGAAACGTCCAAAAAATGACATAGTTTCATTAAAAAGTATGGCATCAAAACAGTATACTATGATGAAAGAAGTCCTAATATAGTCAGTCAAATACTATATAAAATACACTGAACAAAAATATAAATGCAACACTTTTGTTTTTGCTCCCATTTTTCATGAGATGAACTCAAAGATCTAAAACATTTTCTATATACACAAAATAACCATTTCTCTCAAATATTGTTCACAAATCTGAAAAAATCTGTGATAGTGAGCACTTCTCCTTTGCCCAGATAATCCATCCCACCTCACAGGTGTGGCATATCAAGATGCTGATTAGACAGCATGATTATTGCACAGGTGTGCCTTAGGCTGGCCACAATAAAAGGCCACTCTGAAACGTGCAGTTTTGCTTTATTGGGGGGGTCTGGGGGGGTCCGAAAACCAGTCAGTATCTGGTGTGACCACCATTTGCCTCACGCAGTGCAACACATCTCCTTCACATAGAGTTGATCAGGTTGTTGATTGTGGACTGTGGAATGTTGGTCCACTCCTCTTCAATGGCTGTGCGAAGTTGCTGGATATTGGCAGGAACTGGAACACGCTGTCGTATACACCGATCCCGAGCATCCCAAACATGCTCAATGGGTGACATGTCCGGTGAGTATGCTGGCCATGCAAGAACTGGGATGTTTTCAGCCTCCAGGAATTGTGTACAGATCCTTGCAACATGGGGCCGTGCATTATCATGCTGCAACATGAGGTGATGGTCGTGGATGAATGGCACAACAATGGGCCTCAGGATCTCGTCACGGTATCTCTGTGCATTCACAATGCCATCAATAAAATGCACCTGTGTTCGTCGTCCATAACATACGCCTGCCCATACCATAACCCGACCACCACCATGGGCCACTCGATTCACAACATTGACATCAGAAAACCGCTCACGCACACGACGCCACACATGCTGTCTGCCATCTGCCCTGAACAGTGAAAACCGGGATTCATCCGTGAAGAGAACACCTCTCCAACGTGCCAGACGCCATCGAATGTGAGCATTTGCCCACTCAAGTCGGTTACGACGACGACGAACCGGAGTCAGGTCGAGACCCCGATGAGGACGACGAACATGCAGATGAGCTTCCCTGAGACGGTTTCTGACAGTTTGTGCAGAAATTCTTTGGTTATGCAAACCGATTGTTGCAGCAGCTGTCCGAGTGGCTGGTCTCAGACGATCTTGGAGGTGAACATGCTGGATGTGGAGGTCCTGGGCTGGTGTGGTTACACGTGGTCTGTGGTTGTGAGGCCGGTTGGATGTACTGCCAAATTCTCTGAAACGCCTTTGGAGACGGCTTTTGGTAGAGAAATGAACATTCAATTCACGGGCAACAGCTCTGGTGGACATTCCTGCTGTCAGCATGCCAATTGCACGCTCCCTCAAAACTTGCGACATCTGTGGCATTGTGCTGTGTGATAAAACTGAACATTTCAGAGTGGCCTTTTATTGTGGGCAGCCTAAGGCACACCTGTGCAATAATCATGCTGTCTAATCAGCATCTTGATATGCCACACCTGTGAGGTGGGATGGATTATCTCGGCAAAGGAGAAGTGCTCACTATCACAGATTTTTTCAGATTTGTGAACAATATTTGAGAGAAATGGTTATTTTGTGTATATAGAAAATGTTTTACATCTTTGAGTTCATCTCATGAAAAATGGGAGCAAAAACAAAAGTGTTGCATTTATATTTTTGTTCAGTGTATTATTATATATTGTGTCGAAAATGGGTTATGCAAATGCGAAGAAACAACATAGTATAGTATTTCCAAAATGTCTGGTAAAAACGACAGTCCAAAATAGTATGTCCAAAATATGCAATTAAAAAGGTCCCATATGGTCTCGGAATGAAGATTCTTGTTTTTCCCCCAGGGGGCCCTGGTTTGAGAACAAATCGTTTACGGGCAATGTTTTAAATATGCAAAGAACTATGACATAAGTCGAAAGAAATGCCAAAAAACAACGAAGTATACTATATCAAAAATATGCATAAAAACGACATATCGCTAAATCGCTAAATTTCAGGAAAAATTATATTGTATAGTATGTATATGCAAAAATACGACAGTGTAGTATTTCAGCTTTTGCAAAAAACAACACAGTATAGATAAGAGATGGACTTTTATTAATCCCTCGTGGGGAAATTGTTTCTCTGCATTTGACCCATCCTAGTGTTAGGAGCAGTGTGCTGCCATTTTGAACGGCGCCCGGGGAGCAGTGTAGGGAACGGTGCCTTGCTCAGGGACACCTCGGTAGCACTTGGTCTTGAACTGGTGACCTTCCAGTTGCCAAGCCAAGTCCCTATCGACTTCGCCACCACCGCCCTTTTTTTTTTCAACAAGTATGTTGAAAATTTCAGGAAATATATTGTGTACTTTTAATATAGTAATACTGTAAGATGGAAATCTCCCCTCCGACCGTCATTCATCAGTTAAGGATTATTTAAAAGAACAGAGTTGTCAATAAAGAAAGAATGTGTGATCTTACAAATATCCCTATAACTTCATACTGTTTTAAATATTCTCCAGTGGTGCAATTTGCTTTGCTTTTTGAAATATCATCAATAATCCTTCAATAATTGAGATGCACAAATCTTTGTACAGTAATTACTAACTAAAATACACTTTAAATCATGGACAACCAGGAGACATATCTTTACATAATGATTACCCTTAGTGGAGAGTATCTGACGCAATAAAATAAGCAGAGAGTGATTTGTTTGTTTTTTCATGTTTATGTAAATTGTTCATGTGTTCATGAGTATAGGTTTCTGACTCGATCAAAGCAGATGAACGGAAGCAGACATCTGCTCTGAGTTTTTGCCACCAATAGTTCAGCATTATTTTATACAAAATTGCACAGTTCAAAACACAGGTTTCTTTGTAGTCTGTTCAGTTTCATAAAATGGGACTGGGGCAGATTGAAAACAAAATCAAAACAGATCCAACCAAAAATACTGTAAGGAACATGTTACATCATGTTGGAAATCCAAAGGTCTCACAGATGCATTCATACAAAGCAAATTAGTGATCAAATAAAAAAATCTGCAATTAATGAAAACAAACTTCAACAAGATAATTTCTTTCAAGTACAATAATTTAAGATCTCAAAATAATCAGAAAAACCAAAGACCAAAATGGACATTCCCTCATTTACACACTTTCTTTTTAGAAATGTATTTTATCAAAAGAACTTCTTTGCTGCTGCTTCTTGTTGACTCCTGCAGGAGAGGAGAGACAAGGCGTTACAGACAGTAGTGAAAGATGTGCTATATTTTACTTTAGTAAAAGTCGTGATACAACATTGTAGAAATATTTGAACATTGAAAATGAACTTAAACTCTTACTGAACTACAAGTCAAAAAAGCATTAGCACCAAAAGTACTTGAACTAAAGAACACATTCATTATAGTTCATTACAGAATAATGATTGTATTTCACTGGATCCCAATTAACGATGCATAAATGTGTTTGACTAATGTTGGAGATCATTTCAACAAATCTGTATACTTTCTGTAATCTGCATAATAGAGCTGTATGCATTATTTGATCATGGGTCTAAGGAGAGAGCGGTACAGACTGTAAAGCACATTGAGACAAATGTGTATTCTTTGTATTATTGTGCTATATATATAAATAAAATCTGATGGACATTCGATTGATTTATATTTTTTATTGAAGATAACCTGAATATGTATTGAGAGGAATGTAGTCGAGTAAGAGTGTAGCATAAAATGGAAATTGTTGCAAAAAATTAATAGAATAGTATGTTGAAAAATAATATTCAAAAAAAGTCATAGTATGTTGAAAATGTTTTGAAAAAAAAGTAATCTTACTTGTACATGATGTAGCAGAAGAACAGGACTGACTGGACAATGATGAAGATTGTAAAGTGAACTGTGGATAGGCAGGAAGGCATGGGGGGCACCTCGGGGCACTTCACTGTCTTCTCCGCTGGATTCTGTGTGAAACATACAGAAAAGGGACAGAGTTCAGTCAATTCTGATGTTCTTTTCACAAACCACTCCATAAGATGTGTTCCCCTCGGATCCACACCTGAGCGTTGCGCTGCACCAGGTGCTCCACGTCTCTTTTGACCGTGTGCAGATGCTCCTTGATTTCGTTGAAGTGCTGGATGGTCTCGTACGTTCCCAAAGCGCCCGCGTTCCCCTGCGCTGAGCCGATCTGCTTCAGAGACTCATAGAAGGAGTTCCTGCAGACACAAAGAGAACACACATGATATAATCTTTTAATGCAAAAACCTTTTAATACCAAATAAATATCTTTGCAATATAATCAAGATGTTTCAATTTGAATCCATGTTGGGAAGCACGATGGCCATTCAATGTGATGGGTGGTATCATTTATTTACACTAATACTTTGTCCAGAATTAATCCTTTAATCCCCATTCACTGGAGGATACATATTCTTAAACTTGTTTGAAAACAGAAAATTACCATCTGATAAAAGAGGTCATGATTGCAAATTAATCCCTTATAAAAACATGTTCTTACAACAGATTACAGGAGGTTAAGAAACGGACCAGAGGAGAGGTCTAGTCTGGGCATGATGATGAAAATAGGGATCCAAAAAAACATGAAAATGGAAACAAATAAATGTATTGTACCCTTTTTTTGAAAGAGTGGTTTCAGAAAGTCTTTTCAACCTGAGCAGATCAAAAAGAAGCTGCAGCCTGTTAGCTTAGTTTAGCATAAAGACTGGTCGGCTGCAAGGATTAAACAATCCTGGCTAGCTCATTAATAAACATGTTATGTATCATTTGCCTAATCTGTGTAAAAATGACAATTAGTGGTCAAGAAATGGCACATAACCCCCGTAGAGTAATGTGCCATTTCTTGAACTGGCGACGTGACTTTCTGTAGTCTTGGTGTCTTTTTGAGTCAATAGGTAATTTTGGATTATGTTTTTTTGACTGACGGTTAATGCTAGTTTATCCTGTGTCACAGTGTCTATCTCGCAAAGGTTTATTTGTCCGATTTCCCTTCATCACGTCTTCAAAACAACCAAAATGTACAATCCAAAACCATTAACTCTCACAAGTTATACAATCTGAAATCGTTTTGTTTTTACTTTCAATTTCATTAGTAAATGAAATCAAGTAAACCATTCCCAGAAGAGAATGAAAACGTCTAAGCCCGGATCATATTTCTCCACCAAATTGAATTTCTTAAAAGTTGATTACTTACAGGGAGAAAGCAATAAGTTCCCCTTATCATCTTAAACACATCTAAGACGATTATCAGAAAAAAAAAGTGTCTTTTGCAAATGAAAGTAATTCAAGTCGCTCCACAGATGAATTGGAGGTTACTCATGTTTTGCTTTATGACAGATGTATTTAAAGACGCCTAATCTGATAAGGACTGAATGGTGCTAAGACGGTGGCCTTTTCTTGCTCGGCCACATGTCTGACAGGATGGACAGGGATGACATATAAACAAAATCTAATTTGTTTCACAGAGGGGGAAAATAAAAATCTCCCTTGAGAAAGTAAGTGAGCATTTATTAAACCCCACGTCTAATCTTCATCTGCTACAAGTGACCCATTTATGAGCAGAAAGCCCTCCTTGGAGTCTGAGAGGAAGTCCTATCACAAACTGTGTTTAAAGACCGGGATCAACTGAGAGCTTAATCTACAATGTAATACAGATCAGTCGCTCATATTAGCACATTAGAGGGGGCAGCTGCAACCTTTTGCCAGGGTCTCAACTTATTTACTGTGTCAATCAGCTTAGTCCTCTTCCCCTCTGATAATGTGCTTTATTAAAAACAAATCATAACAGAAACTGTCTTTCCCTGCCGTCTATAATATCATTTATGTTGGTAGAATTAATGAAAGTTGTAAGTTATGAGTCAACAATATACTAAAAAAAAAATCATGTCTGCAAAATCATTTGAGGATGAATGTCCTGTTGGATTTAGGGCATATAAACAGCTTGGTTCTTTTATGATACATGAGACAAAGAGATTAATGTTACATCAAATACAATCTTTAATATCTTGTGATTCTGATTAATTCTTAATGCAGATGGTGTGTTGCAATTAAGACACAATGAGACTGCAGCCACAGGACAAACATGCGACATGATTGAATAAATAAACGCAATTTCAAAAAGGTGGAGAAATAACTAACTTCATTATTTTGAACTCAAGAAAAACATTCTTGAAATCCCCGCTCACATTTAGGAGAAGGGTTTTGAGGAAGACATTGTTTTTGAATCTGTTGCGTGCTCACAATGACTAAGCCGACAAGCACCTTAGGCAAGCAATATGAAAGCACAAGATTGAAGCTAAACATCAAAAATGACTTTCTGAACACCTAATCAGGCTTACTTAGAAACACTCAGGGAAGGCATACCATCATAAAATCTCTTAAGCTGTATTATCCGAGCGTTCAAATCCTGCCAGAGTTGTGAGGAGACCATATTTAGAACCAAAGAAGAAGAAAAGATTAAAGCAGGCAGAACAAACTATACCTATCGTTGTATGGCTGGTCAAGGATTCAATTCTTCCAGTTTTTACATCAGGAGTAAATAATGCTAACCTCCAGACATTCATTTATTAATAAATACAACAAAAGAGTTAAATGGTAGAGCTTATATCATGCAGAGCTGAGGCTTCAAAATGTGTGAGTTTGAGTGTGTGTGTGCGTGTAAATGCAGACTGATACTGCGTATGGATTATGGGCTGGCAGACACCTGTGATGCTGCAGTCACCGCATCCTCAGATTAAATATGATTGGAGGGATTTAGCCGCCAGGATTTCCCTTGTTTTTCTGGAGTATCGCGGAGCTGTCGTTATGTTTTTTGGCAAAAACAACGGCTAGTTTTTAAGACCGATCAAATGTCAACAACAATGAGCCCTTTGGGACTTACCTCAGCTCGTTCAGGTTTTTGAGGACCTCCTGCTGGGTGGCTAGGACGGAGCCCAACTGCTGTTGACCCACAGTGTCCAGCTGAAGGGGAAAAGAAACATGGTGAAGGTCCGAAGGTTAAAGGCCTGTGTGAAGATTTGATAACGCTGTTGCTAAACACAGATTTAATGGCTTTAATAACCCATGATAAAACAATTAACGTAAGCAAGAGTACTTGTCTTTATAGTTTGTGTGGGCAGGATGCCAGTCTGTTGTGATCCCAGTACATTTTTAGATCACTAAACTGACTAGAAATAAATGTAATTGTTGTTAAAGCAAAACCACCAAATGTTATTCATATCCATACATTTACATGCACACCAATACTTTACTCTTATTCCAAATAAGACAATATAATGTGTAATACAGGTCATGTAAAAAGCTTACAACGCCTTATAATTCCAACTAAGCCCTTTTCAAAATGAAGCATATTTCCATGCAGACATGTGGGATTGGCTGACATTATTCAGATGAGGAGCCTTCTTTGACGTGGAAACAGAGCATCCAAATGGGCTTCTCATTCAGAGTTTTCTAACAGCCGTTTGCAACACATGGCCTTTTGCTGTTTACTGCCAGCTGTGTGTTTTGTACACAAGCCAACTAGAGATGCCCAGAAACGCCACATTTCTGATACTTCAGCACAACATTGACCTTCCTAAGAAAGTGGCTGAAGAAATGTAAGAGGGACAATGTGTTTAAGATTGAAAGAGTCTGCACCAGTGAAACATGTTTAGAAAATGTCTATTTTAAAACAGCTGACTTTATTAATTTATTGGAAGAAATGTGAACAGTGTGGGTATGTACACACATTCAGTGATCCTGTATCATGTCTCTTTGCATCTCTCCTAATAACTCTCACCTGTCCCGACTCGGCGTTGGTCCCCTTCTTGGCGACCTCGTCGGTGATGACGGACACGTATCTCCGCTGCTCGTCCAGGATCATAGCGAGCTGCCGGTGGAGCTGCTTGATCTCCAGGTGGATCCGGTTCTGACCCTCAAACACCTGACGGATCTCCTGGTCATTCACCGTCTCATAGATGTCCTCAACTGAAGAGAAACACATAAGTAACTACATCCACAGACCTTTCATGAGGTATTTGAATGTTTCAGAATATTTATATCTATTTGAGTGGATTCGCTAATATAATATAAAACTGCTAATAAAGAGTACAAATAACTTCATGATTTTGTTTATAATCACTTATGATTTGGTTTCAGAAACTAACTTGGCTCTCCTTGGATGTCGGGGTGCTCTTTCTGAAACTCCTCTTTCTTTTTGTCCAGCTCTTGCTGGAAGTTCTGAAATTCCTCCTGGTACTTGTCCTTCTCTTCTTTAGGAATCTCAGATTCAGGTGGGGGCTTCAGTGGGAGAGACAAAAAAAGCCCTTAGTGAACTCAATAGAGGCTGTGCTTAGACTACATTGTGCACATATATGCACGCTGAGACACGCAGCTGCAGGAAGGGAGCTGCACACAGGGACGTGAACGTATTGGGAGCTTTAGTCAAATGGAGTTACCGGCTGCTGGCCTGGCTCTGTGAGACTGAACGTTAAGAAGGACAAAACATCGTGGTCATCTGGAGGAGGAAAGAAATGATCAGTTAGTAAACGGCAACAGAAAAACATCTTAACAATTATGGAGGTGCTTTACTGCACTTTTATAAGACATGTAAAGGCGGTTATAATTAAGGAGGAAAGGGGAACTGGGGTAACATGCTGTCAGTAAAAGACCAAAAATGACTTGGTTATAACACGTGTTATATGATATCTAAATGTATTCTTCTCTAATAGGGGAATAGCAGGTCATACAAATGCGTGTCACACTAAGAAGAACATATAAATAGGGTACATAATATGATTAAAAAACAATGTGGTAATGGGGCAAAAATAAACAAAACCTTAATAATAGGGTTAAATCATTTTAAATGAATAATGGGGTAATGTGATGGTGTTGAAATATGCTGATGAAAAAGAGGATAGCAGAGAAGTAAAAAAAAGACTAGTTCATAATTCTAAGATGATAATCGGACATATAAGACATGACTAGGGATGGGTATCGTTTGAAATTTATCGATTCCGATTCCGGTTCTGCTTATCAATTCCGGTTCTTATCGATTCCCCGTTTCAATTCCAAAATTGTAAAATAAAGAGGTCAAACGTTTAGATAACAAAAATATCTTTATTCTTTTCAGCTTTAACTGACATTGTTACAAATGAAAAATATACATGCAATACAAATGTATTGCACAATAGCTGTGCTTTATTTTAACTGAGCTATGCCTGTGGCAAGCTATTAACACTGTGCCCAATTGTCTTTTTATTTTTTAGTGTAGTGGAGCCGCACTTCAGAGCGTTTACCGCGACCCATCTTTGGTGTTATGAAGTGACTGAGCTCGTGAACTGTCTACGGGAGGGCGGGGGGAGCCTCGCTGCGGGGCAACTGTGGACCTCTGTCGCCTGTCAGCGCAACTTACATGATGCCGTTTAAAAAAATTAAGGGCGGTGCCGGCCATCAGTGTACCGAGCCGGTACAGACGGACCCGCTGGAATACAGGGTCTACCGCGTTTAGGAACCGTTAAGCAGAACCGAAAAGGTGTATTTTGTACGGGTCCCCGGCATTTTCTTATCGGTTCTCATCTGGAACCGAGTTTCGGTTCCCAACCCTAGACATGACACTAAATACGGTCAGAAATCACCACGAGTAATTATCAGACACTAATGCTGAAAGTCCTCTCCCTTACTCACATTCAACCCACAGCTTGAAGAGTTTGTTTTAACACAGAGAATAGAGTTGTACCTGCTAAGCCTCCAGTGGCTGCCGAGACGCCGAAGAAGCCCTCAGTGGGGAGGACCATGTTGTCCACCTTGGTGCAGAGCTCATAGTCCTCTTTGTCTGGAGTGAAACCAGCGTTGAACATCACCTGAGGAGGAGGAGGAGGAGGAGGAGGAGGAGGAGGAGGAGGAGGAGGAGGAGGAGGAGGAGGAGGAGGAGGAGGAGGAGGAGGAGGAGGAGGAGGAGGAGGAGGAGGATGGAGCAATGATGAAGCTGAACAAAATACTACCAACTTTGCTGATCATAATTATAAAACACAATAACATTATTTGCTGCAGTGACAGTTGCCAAAGAAATGTCGTTGTACTTTGTATGACAATAAAGATGTATTCTATCACGGCCAAAATAATGGAGTGTTAATACGAAAACTTGCCTTTTTCCATTTTAGATTGTTATATTTGTTATATTGTTTTTAAAGTATTTAAATGTAATTTCATAATGTGTTTTCGTTGCACTCAATCTCAAAACGTTTATTTGTGTGTGTGATTTGAGCACTTTTAATTGCCTCGTGTTGAAATTTGCTACATAAATGAATGTGTGTTTTCTTGCATTACATATACACAGCTTTATGTATACAGGTAACAACTCTTGTGTTTATGGTTTCTCCTACCGTTAGCGTCTTCTTGTAGTAAGTTATTTTGGCTCGGACAGGATAGGGTTTGTTGCGGAAGTCTCGTAAACACGTGCCGAGGGCCTGTGTGGTGCCGTCACTGGATCAAAACAAGACAGACAAATAAACACACAAATAAATGCACCTATACAGCACTGGGCTCAACTTATTGACACACACACAGCATGATTAGACTTTCTTAAAAAGTGAATAACACTAATGCCCGTGTTTGTTTTGGTAAATACGTGCAGTGCAGTAAACAGTGTGAACTCTAAGACTGGAATGGCATTGGAAAAGTGATTTAAAGCTTTCACGGGCCCGGGGGAGATTAGGAAAACTGGAGGATTATTGACTTTCCAAGCAAATATAATCATATTTCATAATCTCCTTTAAATTGTTGAAATTTGAGTCGATGACATAGCGAAGCAAAATAAGTGTTTACTTACTTGTGATGGTCATAAACAAGCTTGCCATTGTTTCCCACAACAACTATAGCTGGGTTATTTTTCTGGAGTGAAGATGATAGAAAACAAGGGAACAACACATTAATCCTTTTTCCATGTGAAGACCAGAGGTGGCTTTGCCTTTAGGTAATCTTATTCCAAAATATCAAACCTGAAATAATAAATACTCAAATGTGATACAAACAGAAGCATGAGTCTTTTGTTTAGCATGACATTGATCTGTTTATGAACTCAAAACCATCGGAAACAGAATCAAAATATCTAATGTTTTATTTATAAGAAAAATATATGCTAGAGGGGGTAAGACCAGAAACGTTTTTTTTAAGCTTCTTCTTGCCCCTGTTGAACATGACAGAGACTATCTGAGAACTCTTATTGTTTTTTTTAAATTTTTTATTTGGTTTTTTTTTGTACTTTGTTATAATTATTCATTTGAGTGAGAAAAAAAAAAGGTAAAAAAGAGAATATATATATATATATATATTATTGTTGTATGTTTTTGTTTCTGACATGTTCAATAAACTGACTAAAAAAATAAAAAATACTTTAAATAAAATAGTTCATATAAACAGAGATAATCTCAAATAGAAATGTGAACATTGTACTACAATACATAACAAAAATAAATATGTAAATATATACAATTGGGTATAATATTTATGATTATTTAAATAAAAGAAATAATAAAAAACGGAATACTTAAAACATTCCAACAAAAGTATAATAGACATGTTTATATTAACAAAACAAGCCAAAACTAATATTAAGGATGATAAATATCTATATATAAAGTAGCTATAAAAGGAGGATAATCTTACAATTATAATTTGTATATCAAACTGCCCCTCTCATCAGTTGACAACAACCAAAAGGAGCAGTGAGAGCCTGAATGTGTCTTTGTGTGGTTTTCAAAAAAGGACTCATTTCAGGAACAAGTCATTATAAGTCGTGGCTAACCAATAAACACCCACCTTTCCATCGTTGTCAAAGGTGTCAAAGAAGACTCCCACTCCGTTCCACTGGTCGGCCGCTCCGTACACCGGGCCGTCGAGGCCCTGCTCAGTGGTGAACCACATGGCCTACAGACACAGAAGAGGAGGACATGTTAGTCAGTTTAGCGTCGGTTACAAAACACAAGTCACAAGTCAAAGGCAGTAGCATTTTAGATGAACCACATTTAACATCTTCATTTGGACATACTGGCCTGAGAGCTCTGGAAAACAATACCAACCTCAAATTAAAAACGTATTCCAGATATAAAATCATAAACAACAAAGTGCAGGCTAAAAACAAACCAGAAGTGTCCTTATTTTAACAATTGGACTGTAAAGTGTATTAGTGCACTGTCTATTAGGGCTGGGTCATAGTGATTATATTAAATATCACAATATTTGTGTTACTATTGCCTTGGTGTTGGTATTGCAAAGAAATGGTAGGGTTGAGTATTGTAGCCTTTCTAAAATATTCACACAATAATATATTTGTATAAATAATCATCTGTAGCTTGGCCTAAAGGACTAGTGTTGTGAAATGACATCACCTTACTGTAATGCAGCAGATGCAGTCTCTGGGGACAAGGTTTAGAAATGAGCTGTAGCTTTAAACTCTCTGTTCATATTCACATGTTCATGCTCTGTGTGTGTTCAATTAAAGATATCAATTCACTTTTCCTTTGTAACCTTTTTTGTTCTGCCTCTTTCAGGTGTCAGTGAAACAGTGAATGGGGAGTAAACATGACATGTGCTTAAGTATTCATGTGTTTTCCTGCAGCTGTGAATGGATCTACAGTTGTCCCCCTTGATATGACTAGAGGCCTGTTTGACTGGGGCAAAGCCATGCAGAAAACCAAAAACGACTTACAAGCTAAGTCAATATGTTTAATGCCGTTTATGAAAGTGAAACAGGATATGCTTCATTCCTATAAGTGTTGACTGCAGAGTCATGCAATGAGTGCAAGACATTGCTCTAAGAATTAACAGTCAGTAAATAGCTGAGTTTCTGTGACAACACCAACTACCAAACACAGTTTCTGGAGACATGTTTTGACCTGATTTCCATGTATTCCTCTGCATACGTATAATATTAGAGTTGAAAGTAAGAGGGTTTACTGATTTAGATGATGACATATTGAATTAGAGCACAAGGAAGTAAGACTGTAAGCCACTTTTGATGCTCGAGTGCAGCTGCACAGAGTAGGAGATGCCAGCTCAGGGTTCTGGCTTTACAATGTATATAATGTAAACTGCCTCATTATTAGACACAGCAGTCTGACCCCTCCTTACTAGTGCTGTAGCGACGCGTCGACTTCAAAATATCGTCGACGACATATTTCCGCGTCGACGCGTCGCTACACACACGTGGTTCACCCAAAGCAACAAGCAGTTCGCAATCGCACTTCAAACACAATGGAGACTGAAACGACTACCACCTCCTCCTCACAGGATTGCGCACGAAGCCCCCAAACGAAAACATCTCGCCCTAGGTCTTCAAAAGCATGGGAATATTTTAAAGTTAGTCCAAAACGCAAAGATATTTATATATTTATATCTCACTGAGACTGCTGCATAGCCTAGCAGAAGCAGCAGCTAGCTGTGGTGGCTACCATTAGCAGCTAGCATTTGCTCTCCGATTTTTTACATAAAATGGAATTATGGATTATAAATTCAATCATTTTTTTATACATAGACGTTAAAAACCTATGGATTAACCGATTCAGCCGCGTTTTTTCTCATTTTAATGCCATTGAACACGTCTTTTGATCAGATTGACAGCTACGGTGGTAAAACGATCTCCCTAGAAGCTCTGTGAAGGTACGTGTTGTGATGACTGTATTTGCTTCCCCTGTCGCGAGTCCGGATCACTCAGTGATGATACTATATACCTACATAATCTGTGGAGTCTCAGCTTTAATCGGATATATTGTATGTGCAGCTACGATAAGTAATAAGGGTACTTTTATCTTGAGTTCTGTGCCAATGTCCGTTAGCATTTTTCGCTCAGGGGTCATTTAGATGCTTCTTATGAGACTTGTGTTTTGTGTTGGTAAACATGGTTTGTATCGTCAATTAGCTGAGATTATTTCCGTTAATCTGGTATAACACATTAATAGGTTCTTAAATATTAAGATCCCCTGAGACACAGTATCGTGAAAAAAAAATTTTTTACATTACGTTTTTTTTTACATTACGTTTTTTATGAATTGAACAACAGAAAAATAATCGTTAGATTAGTCGACTAATCGATCAAATAATCGCCCGATTAATCGTTTTCAAAATAATCGTTTCCCCCCAGCACTACTCCTTACCAAACCATCCGCTCCCATCCGGCCTCGTCCAGACACTCTGAAGGTCACCTTGGCCTCCCAGTGTTCAAAGTTGACTTTGTTTTTTGTCCACACAGAGCCCTTCTGACTCCTGAGGGACGGAGTGATGCGCACCTGGTCTGCACTGGGAATAGTATCTGAATGGAGAAAAGGAGAGAATAAGGGTTTTAGAGGTAGTGTATGTTCAATGATCTCAGGGGAAATAAAACCCATTAACTCATTTACAAAAGATCAACAACATGTGGTTTATAAAACAACTGCACTAAAGTAGTCATTTACTGTGTGGCCTTCTTTTACTGGAGAAAACGCACATGCCAGCTAACCTCTGGTAATGGTATCAGAAGCCAGCACTATCAGGCTGTGTCTACTGTCTAATCGTTCAACAGATTCACACACAGTAAACGATTGACCTCAGATTTGTTTGTTCAATCTGGGTTTACACTTTCTAAAACCAACATTAGCATACTAAATGTTTAACATGTCGCTATTCTCCGTTTCATATCATTGTAACTTCTGACTATAACGTTATAAGTGCTGTACGGAGAAATAAAGGAGCTTAAATATATCACCTAATGTTTTCTTTTTAAATTTTGCTCTAGAAAATAGTGGATCATTATTTGTTAAAGTCATAACATGGTTCCAGCTCTTCGGTTTTGAGGATGTACATCTTTTATTTGTCTAATTGTGTTGTTAACTTAATAATTAGGATTTTGGACTGCTGGTTGGACTAAACAAACAACTCATGCATGGGGGCCGAGCAGTTTAAGACACCAAGCACGTTATCAAAACATCCCTAATTTGGAGTATGGCTGCAGACATTTTATGCCATCCCACATCTCTCTCACCTTGTTTACTGTCAATATAGAGAAGCAGTATTTTGGTATCTTAACAAAAGGACAGAAAATCACCCCAAAAATGCTGATGATGTCACCTTTAACCCTGGGAAATTGTGACTGACTAAACATAGATCAGCAGAATAATAATCGTTGCCGATTGAGAGGGAATACAATATAATCTCGTGCTGCTGCAGTTTATTGAATGCTCATATCAGCGATTGGACAAATCACAGGGTGATGCAAGAATCCAAAGGCCCATTTCTGAAAGATGAAAGTTCAACGCTTGAGTTGCATGTGTGTGCAGCCTCTCCGTCAGTGCTGTTTTTAATTAGCCCAGGACACGTTGGAACAGGACTGGGACTCGGACGTAAAAGCTACGCTGCTAAAAGGTATGATATCTCTGGTGCAGTTTTGAATGGACCGAGAAAACCGCTATCTTGACTGTACATCCTTCACGGAAACACTTCAGTGAAAGAAATAAACCATTAAAACATAACCGACTCCAGCTGTCCTATTGTCGTGTTGTTACATTTGTGTTTTAGGTTGAAACAGCAGCTCTGTGATGTTGACAGCTGGATACAAACTTACTTCCAGTGTGGATCCAAAACGGGATCCCGCCGTCTTTCTGAGACAGGTGGGGTCCCTTGAAGCTGTATTTGTACTCAAACCGGCGGTGAGGAAGCTCCTCTGTCGTCGGGGCACCGGCGGGGACGTCGGCGAGGCTGTGGTGAAATATTAACGTTGTGAGAAAAGTTAATATCAACAAACGAGTGTTGGCAGCTGGGCGCTGTGCTATGGACACCGCCATGTTTCTGTATCACTGCTGACGTAGCGCTGAGACCACGAGAATGACGGGATGCGTGAAGGGCCAACAGGGCGCTTTCTGATTGGTCCGCTGCTTTGGTCCTTTTTCCTCTCTTCTTCTTCTTCAGTTTTTTAAGGCAACAGCTGACTCTGGGGTTGACGACAGGAGAATGTACACAAAACGAGTAACGGATTATATGTAACGGTAACACGTAATCAAGAATCAAAAAAGTAAACTGTAATGCCTACATTTAAATACAAATACGTTATTAGATTACTGGTAAAAGAAATACAATAATACAAAAACATATAATAATAATAAAAATAACAATGGGAGCAGGATTACAATGTATCATTACATTTCAAAACAAAGAACGGCATGCATTAAAACCAAGTTTTTTAATGCAGTAGATAGACAACTAAACATAAATAGGCCTACTATATGCGTACATTATAATGATAATAATAATAATAATAATAATAATAATAATAATAACTTTAATTGATATAGCGCCTTTCATCAACCCAAGGTCGCTTGACAAAGAAACATATAAGGACAAGACATAAAAAAGGTGGCAGAAATGGAAGTGTTACATTGCAGGGGGGGGGAGAGTGAGTTAATGTTGGAAGGCTTTGTTGAACAGATGAGTCTTCAGGGTTGATTTGAAGATGACATGACTTTCATGGAATAAACTTAAACAGAATTTGTAAACTATACCATTCAGCAGGCCAACCCTATAATTTAAAGGTGGGGTAGGTCATTTTGTGGAAACCAGCTCGAGTGCGCTAGAATTTGAACATACACAGCCGTAAAAAAATCTGCCACTTCCTTACAGAACCCCTCCTCCAGCACGCACGAACGCGCCCATGACCAATGAGGGCACGAGATAAATTTGTGCACAGATGGAAGGCTGACAGGCAGATAGGCAGTGGCGGTTCTAGAACATTTTACATGGGGTGGCAAAGGGGGAGCAAGAGGTCATGCCAGGGTGGCATGGGAGGGCGGACAGTACGTGGTATCTTATACTGTATATAACCTATTTATTGTTAAATCATGCCCTAACTTAATGCACAAGAGAAACAAGGTGTTCAGACCAACAAACTCAAATATAGTGTAAAACAGCAGAAAATACTCATGATACCCTAGAATTCTGTTTACTGTAAGTACAGTAAAGGTACTTATAATGAAGTACACAAATGACATCACCCATCTCTTAAGAGAGCTAAAGGTGACACATTTCAATACATATTTGTCAATAAGAGCCGCTAGATTGTGCTGCTATAATGGCATATGTATGCAAGGAGAATAATAACATACCATGTGGTCCAGCTGGAGTCTCATCTGCCTCCTGATCACTGCCTCTGTCCCTCTTTCTGACACTTCATCTGTATTCCTCACATACATTTCTTCTTCTTCACTAATGTCTTGATCTCTTCCTGGCTTCCTCCTGCTCTAACCCTCCTGGTCTCTTCAGTGTACTCTCTTTTCCTTTTCCTCTTTCTACTCATCCTGATCACTTCTCAGATAGGCCTATGTCTTTTTGTTGTTGTTGAATCACTCCAGCTACTCTGGCCTGCAAGAGTTACTTGTGAAAAGCACTGGTACAAATGCTTGTATAACTTTACACGTTAGGGCCAGCTAATAAGCAGGGCCATCCCTCCCTACAGGCCGATCATGCAGACTGGGAGGGTGCCTCATCTTGCGGAGGGTGCCTGATCTTGCGGAGGGGGCCTCATCTTGCGGAGGGTGCCTCATCTTGCGGAGGGGGCCTCGGAGGGTGCCTCATCTTGCGGAGGATGCCTCATCTTGCGGAGGGTGCCTCAACTGAGCCGAAAATACTGCGCACCCATGAGCTTATGCGGCGCAATTAGTGTGGCGCGGCACGGTTTTGGTGATGATGAACACTGTGCTTTGTTTCAGGAGGAAACTCAGTTATTCAATCAGGAGAGACGGTTTTGATGTAAGAATACATATTTATTGCCAGGAATACACAAATTAATGTAATGGAGTTTTGGTGATAAGGCCTCGTTCTGCGGGAGTATCATTCGGGAGGGGAGAAGCGATCCGATGAAACCCCCCGGGGTCTACACTGGTGGTGGTGAATGGATGGTTGGGTTTGGTCTGAAGGGGAGGGGCTTAGCTTGGATTCAGAGGGACAGGAGGTGAAAAGGGGAGGAGGAGGGTTGCGTCGAGTCACCTGAAATGACAGCTGACAGAGGGGGGAGAGCAGACTTAAAAGGGTTAGCGGAGCGCTATGATAGGCTTGTGAGAATAGAGCGAAGTGATTGGTTAAGCTGGGGAGTGACGCCCCCGATCACTTATTGAGAGGAGAGAGAGTAACATGGAAATAGTAAATGAATGAGTAAAGACGGTCTTCCTGGTTGAACTTGCGCTGAGCTTCATTTAGTCTCAGATCACTTCCACTTTTTTTTGTTTTTGAAAGACAAACCTTTATTAATTATCCAAACATTTAATTTGATCACACACCCCATCAGTAAAGTCTGTTCAATGATTTCATGATCAGTTTCACTTTATCCACACCATGAATGTGTTTAATCTCAGCTATTTCAAACAGAATCATACATGATTTCCTTATTGATTATTATCATGATAATGTATGTTCTATAAAACATCAGAGTACCCACTTTCTGTTTGGATAACAATAACAACAACAACAACAACAAGAAGAACAATTAGTGTGCAAAACAATAACTGTAATATTATACAATTTATTTCCCAAGCAAAGACTCTAAGCTATTTACAGGAGAATAATAAATGATGTACTTATTGATTATGATCATCAAGTAATATCATTTTAAATAAACATGTTATGATGAAATAAGTGTTATAACCATCTGGGGAACTCATGTGTTAGCAACAATAACATTTAATCTGTCAAAATAATACATTATAAATTATATTTAATTATTATAAATGTCTCTATTGTTTTAGAAAGTGGCCAGAATAAAATGTGTACAATAAAAGAAGCTGTGCTGCTTTCTCTCTGAAGACTTGTGCACTACAAGAGAAACAACAACATGAATCAAAAGAAATATCCAACACATATTTAGAGCAAAGTTTACATATCAGTTCAGGTTAACAAGGATCCTCCTGAGCAGTGACAGCCTCCATGGCTACACAGACACAGGAAGGAGCCGGAAGAAAGTCCAACATCTACAGAACAACTCATGAGAAGATGTTGAAGCACATCCCATAATGTTTGATTGACAGCTGATCTCTACAGTGAAGACATGGACAATCAGCTCTGATGAACACACGGTGAGTTTAAGAAGTAGAAGAGTTCCTTCAATGACTTCAGGCTATTTGAGTTTACAAAACTCAGAAGTGTTTCCATAATCATAATCAAGATAAACTCCAGCATGCAGCGGCTGAGTGAATGTGGTCTGCACTCTGTGGAGGAGAGTCATGGCTTCAGAGACGCTGTAGAAGGACAGAACACCTGCTCTGTGATCCAGGTACACTCCTACTCTGGAGGACTGAGGACCTGAGACGAGAGTGTCGATACTGTTGTAACAAAATGAATAACTGTTTTTGTTACAATCTAAGGACCAAGATTTGTCATTGAGTCCAAATACACATTCATCCCCCCACCCTGCTCTGCTGATATTCTTGTATGCGACTGCTACACGAACTGCTCCCCCTCTCCACTCCACCTCCCAGTAACAACGTCCAGTCAGACTCTCTCTACTCAGGACCTGAGCATAACATCCAGTGAATCTGTCTGGGTGACGAGAATAAGACTGTTGTTGCTTCACGAATGTTGCTTTTCTGCCCCCCTCAGATAATACCAGCCGTGTGTTTGCTGTGTTTGGATCCAGAGTGATCTCCTGTGAATATTTGAAGAACCCAGCTCTGGTGGCGGGCTCTGCTGCTGGCAATAAAACATCCACTTCAGTCGGTGAGATGTTTGTCCATTCCTCTCTCAGGACGTCCTGTAGTTTGTCTCTGACTGCTGACAGGGCCGCCGTCACGTCCTCAAAGTAGCTCAGAGGACGGATGTTGATGCTGGAGGAGTGTGTAGGTTCACTGAGGGCTGACAGTGAGGGGTAGCTGTGCAGAAAGTGGTTGTGATCCTCTGTGTGAGACAGCAGCTTCAGCTCAGCGTCTCTCCTCTTCAGCTCAGAGATCTCCTGCTCCAGCTTCTCCTGGAGCTCTCTGACTCGACTCACTTCTCTTTTCTGCTGGGATCTGAGCTTCTGCTTTACATCAGAGCTTCTCTTCTCCATGAGACGGATCAGCTCAGTGAACGCCTTCTCACTGTCCTCCACTGCTTTATCAGCAGAGCCATTGACGGCCTCTACCTCCTGCTGAAGCCGCTTCACCTCCTTCTCTCCGTCCTGGATCCTCTGCTGGATGTTTAGTGGACTCCTCTTCAGCTCTCTCTGCCTCTCAGCCCTCTCTGCTGCAGCTGACACCGTGTCGTGGCCTTTGTGTTCGTCCACAGAGCAGAGATAACAGATACACTGCTCATCAGTGCGGCAGAACAGCTTCATCACCTCGTCGTGACGAGAGCAGATGTTCTCCTGGAGCTTCTTGGAGGGCTCCACCAGCTTGTGTTTTTTAAAGACAGCTGATTCATAATGAGGCTGGAGGTGTTTGTCACAGTAAGAGGCCAGACACACAAGGCAGGACTTACAGGCTCTCAGCTTCCTCCCAGTGCAGACATCACAGGCCACATCTCCAGCTCCAGCATAGCAGAGATCAGCAGGAGCATGTGGGGGTCCATTCTTCTTCAGCTCCTCCACTAAAGCTGCTAGCATGGTGTTCTTCAGCAGGACAGGCCTCGATGTGAAGCTCTGCCTACACTGAGGGCAGCTGTGGATCTTCTTCTCATCCTCTCCGTCCCAGAAGCCTTTAATACACTTCATGCAGTAGCTGTGTCCACAGGAAGTGGTCACCGGATCCTTCAGTAGATCCAGACAGATGGGACAAGATATTAAGGTTTCCCGGTCCAGCTGAACTCCTCTCTGCGCCATTTCACCTCTCAGTGGGAGCGAGTGTGTGAGTTTCACTTCCTGAGAGTTGAAACTAGTGTGACAGGTTATCTGAACAGCTGTTTGTGTGCAGTGAATGTGGCCTATCAGCTTGTGTACTTTACCCACATGTTAGTTACACCCCTCCTCCTCAGTGTGGATCTGAAGGGGAGGAACCAGGAAATACAGAGTGGAACTGGCTCTCTGGCCGTTTCTCAATCGCGAGGATGCTGGCTTGGTAGTCGCGTACTTCCAAGTCACTTCCTTCAGAAACGAAGCAAGTATACTTCCAAGCCACGGCTTCGGAAAACGAAGAAGAATGGAACAGGCTAACAAGTGTGCCACTCTCTCTAACGGTTTCAACATAAACTGTACCGAAAATAAATACCTCACGATGTCTATCTAATTATAAACTTGCTTTACTTTCACGGAACACATTTATGGTGGTAACAAATTTAACAAAGTAACACATTTACCAACACTACACATTTTCTACGCCACTATACTTACATTTAAATGTGTGCTGCGTCGGTTCAGTCATTCTCCGCAAGGGTTTTTGAAATTGGTCCGTGCGCAAAGCATTGTGGGGATTTTAAGGACGCGAAGGCCGCTTCTCAATCTCGAGGATTCTGGCTTCCAAGCCAATATTTCAAGGATGCTACGTCATCGAGTGCCGCAGAAGGACTGTTCCAATGTCCAGCATACTTGGAATTCCACCGAGGCCGCGTCCTTGGTTTGGGGGAAATTTCGAGGCTGCACATGGGTAGACTTCGCATCCTTAAAATCCCCACAATACTTTGCGCACGGACCAATTTCAAAAACCCTTGCGGAGAATGGCTGAACCGACGCAGCACACATTGAAATGTAAGTATTGTGGCGTAGAACATGTGTTGGTAAATATGTTACTTTGTTACATTTGTTTGTTATCACCATAAATGTGTTCCGTGAAAGTAAAGCAAGTTCATAATTAATCTAATTATGAACAGACATCGTGAGGTATTTATTTTCGGTACAGTTTATGTTGAAACCGTTAGAGAGAGTGGC
Source organism: Gymnodraco acuticeps (assembly GCF_902827175.1). Lineage (NCBI taxonomy): Eukaryota > Metazoa > Chordata > Actinopteri > Perciformes > Bathydraconidae > Gymnodraco > Gymnodraco acuticeps. The sequence continues at coordinate 1,032,783 of NW_022990358.1, forward strand.
ACACTTGTTAGCCTGTTCCATTCTTCTTCGTTTTCCGAAGCCGTGGCTTGGAAGTATACTTGCTTCGTTTCTGAAGGAAGTGACTTGGAAGTACGCGACTACCAAGCCAGCATCCTCGCGATTGAGAAACGGCCAGTGTCTACCCATGTGCAGCGATGTGCAGCCTCGAAATTTCCCCCAAACCAAGGACGCGGCCTCGGTGGAATTCCAAGTATGCTGGAGATTGGAACAGTACTTCGGCGGCACTCGATGACGTAGCATCCTTGAAATATTGGCTTGGAAGCAGGAGGAGGAGCAGCGCTCAGACTCTGACCTACACAGAGCCTCGGTTACAACATCCTCTTGATTTGAAAAGAGCTTTCAGTTGTAAAATAAGTTGGTAAACTTACAAAATCTGAAGGGGGTTAAATACTTGTTTCTTCCACTGTAAATGTATAGCCTCAATGTCCTGAAATAGCTGATTGATTGATTTAATAGTTGAATGTACAGTAAGTTGTTTTTTACTGTAAGTACTAGTAGTAGTTGGAGTAGTAGTAGTAGTATTGTGTGTGTGTGTGTGTGTGTGTGTGTGTGTGTGGGGGGGGGGGCTTTTATATAGAACAAACTCCTTATTCTGTGCATTCACACTAAATATGAACCTGAAAACGATATACGTCCTCTTTAACTGACACCAAAATGATAATTTGTGGTTGAAACCTTCTTTTAAATATTTTCTTTTTACCCTCCAACAGATGTGTCTCAATGGAGAAGAAGAAACCTCAGATTCCTTAGAGTCCATCGAGGTGAGTTCCTCCGAGGAGACGTCTCCCGCTGTGTCCCTGCAGGATACCCCCCCCCACAGGACCCCATCACAGAGACACCCCTACCTAACGTGATCCAGGAGACTGAACCTCCTTCCTCACTCCCTTCCTCACCTCCTCCCCTCCTCATCTCCTTCCCTCCTCTCAGAGGACCCTCAGACCTCCACAGACCCCCTCCCTCTCCACCCTGAAGTGAAGACCCAGCTAACATAGCTCTATTTGTGGATGTTTCTCCGAGCGCTGCTGACCTCCTGAACGTCCTTCCACATGTGAACGCCTCTGCCTCCCCCTCCCCAATTTCATAGTTTCCTCACCCTTTCTCCACAGCAGCCCCCACCCTAAAGATCCCTCTAAGCACCGCTCTGACCGGGGTCCCTGTTTGCGTCACGTTCCAGTTCTACACCCCCGAACCAGAACCAGAACCCAGAGGAGACAGCAAGTGATCCAAAGAGACGTGTTTTGGCCGTGCTGCTTTCTGACAGAGGATCTGTGAGGGTCTGAACGAAATCTGATTTTAAATAAAATACATCATTACGGTCTGGTTATTATGTACTTTATAACTCTATCATCTTTATTTTCCATTTCATTGTATTTTTGAATGACTTTTTTTATTGTTTTTTAATCTATTTTATTTTCACATTTTTATCAATTGCTTGTCAAACCCTTTGAAGTGTATTAGAGGAGCTCTAAAAGGTGCAATATCATTGTTTTAAATGTGATAACATTTTATCGTTATTTTTACTTTACTTCCTTTATTCTACCTATTTCTATTATTAAGATTTAATCATTTTTTTAATCATAATTTTTTATTCACTGTATTTTCACTTAAATGTTGTTTATGACTTTTATTAGTTTATTTTCAACATTTTACCACTTTTTAACATCGTCATGTTTGTCAATTGGTCGTCAAACAGATTAATAAAGTATTTTTGTTATATCATCAGTTTTATTTTCTATTTCCCAATAATTGTCATTGGTCATTATCCAATCCAATCCACTTTATTTCTATAGCACATTTAAAAACAACAGAGTTGAACAAAGTGCTGAACATCAACAACTATATAAAAACATAGCATACATACATACAAAATAGACAGGACATGAAACAAATGTAAAACACGAGACACTGAAACCAGATCAGAAGCCACAGACTGAAAAACTCTCCTATATGACGTAAAAACAATACAAAACACTAGTAAGATAAAAACCCAAATGTAAAAGCACAAGTGTCACCTGGTCTGTAAATGCAATGGAAAAGAAGTGGGTTTTTAAACGAGATTTAAAAACAGGCCGAGTTGGAGCAAGTCTAACCTGGAGGGGCAATTCGTTCCATAATTTTGGAGCTGCAACAGCAAAGGCTCTGTCTCCTCGCTGCTTTAACCTCGATTTAGGGACGACCAGAAGGAGTCTGTCAGAAGACCTCAGTGACCGTGTGGGTGTGTATGGTTTTAAAAGATCTGCCAGGTACGGTGGGGCTAAACCGTTTAGGGCTTTGTATGCAAACAATACCATTTTTAATTATATTCTAATATTGACTGGTAGCCAATTTAAAGAGGCGAGTACAGGCGTAATATGTTCACGCCTGCCTGTCCTTGTAAGGAGGCGTGCAGCAGCATTCTGGACCAGCTGTAGGCGAGACAGGGCTTACTCCAATGTACAGAGCGTTGCAGTAATCCAGTTTAGTGGATATAAAACAATGTATTACTTATTAAAAGAAAGGAAAGGCTTGATCTCCTATCGTCTATCCTTATCGTCTATTCCTTGACCGCTGTGTGAAACGTCACGGGGTTAAGGGATAGTGGATAGGAGATTTCAAAAGGACTTAGGAGAAGAGACTGCAGTGCTTTGAGAATCTGACTGCACTTTCAATATCCAACGTGTTTATGATGCGCTTGCGCCAGCAGACGTCATAAATGTGCGTCTGCTGCTGTGGGGAAACTACAGTTTTCTATACAGCGGAGCCCACCCCCACTCAAAATACCTTCCCGCGCCTCTGCATGCCTATTACAGCTGAATGCCGCGATTACCATTTGTTCAGCAAAACGCCTCACAAACTTATTAAGATCAACAGCTTTAGTGCGTTTCCATTCAATGCTGAGTACAGCCAAACTTGACAGTCTCTTCTCTGTCATTGTAGACCGCAAATACTTAATTCCTTCCCTCTGCTTGGGTCCGAATGCTTCTCGTTTTGCGCTGTCCCCCCATTCAAATGAAATCGCCGCCAATCATATTTCCAAGCTAGCGCCAGGGGGAGGGGTTACAAGACTCGCGTCTTGTGCTGAATTCACTTGCACTCGGACATTAGAGATTTTCTCTGATAAATGTCCGATGAGCCACAACTTTTCTTTCAAAACAAAGATTCCAACCGGGGTGGCAGCTGGGGTGGCAAGGCTATTTTTAGGGTGGCAGTTGCCACCCCATGCCATCCCGGTAGATCCGCCCCTGCAGGTAGGCCATCCAGTTAATTTATCCGGGCCGGCTAAAATGATTGGTCGTGCTTTTTATAGCGCTACGGCTTCCACAGATGAATTTTTTTAATGTATTTATTGTCAAAGCATTTAATATATTCATTGCTATCTGAATGTTAAGAGCATTCCATGGAATATAACAAAAAGTGTTTCTGAAATAAATTACATACCCCACCTTTAATCTGCATTAATTAGGCCTGTATATTGCATGCATTTGCTGTGTTTCTCCTTTTTTTTGACAGTTTAGTAGATGCACACCTGATTTATATATATAATACTGTGGGTACTGTCACAAATACGTTGTTTTAAATGAAAAGAATATCATATGCTGATGAGGTCGCATTTTTTATCCAAAAGTAAACAGAAAGGGATCAGGTTCAATTACTTTTATATTGTAAACACTTTGAGTATGCTACTGATTACATTTGTATACAGGTATTAAGTAATCGTAACAGAATACCCTCCTAAACCTGTAGACAGGTAACGTTGTCAGGAAGATAAATATTATTGACATGAACAGATGTAACATACTGTATATCAAGGGAATATGCATACAAAGTAGGCTTGCAAATAATGTTGTTTTGTCTTTTAATGATTGATTATACTGCACAATTTCCAATTTGCATTTAACATTTCTGTACATGGTCAATAACCCATATACATCAGAATAAAGCACACATTAAACAACAAATACCAGTGAAACATCACAAGAAGGACACATATGTCTGCCTGGGTGGTGTTGATAAGGGTTTGTAAAGGAAAGCTTGTGCCTGGAGGGGAGGAACTGATACTTAGGGTGGAGAACAGTTAAACAATGCAAACAAGTTAACAATATGTGTGTTCCCTCCCACAAACTAAACTGCTGATACCTAATGTTTATACTAATCTAATGCTCATTACTTAAAACATATTTATTGGAAATGTATTAGACACGTTTCGATGTTATGCATTCATCTTAAAGATGTAAATATTGTCCATATACCATTATCACACTTTTTAACTAAAATTTCAATGTTAATAGGGTATATTGGCTTTAATTCCTTTACACTATTTGACACTTCTTTGGTAATTTACTGGCTTTATTTCTTACGTTACTTCAATGAGACAAACAAACAAAGTTAGAAGGGAATGAGAGGAATTTTAACAAGTAAGGCATATGAAACATATCTTTATCATTGCTGAATCATGCACAGATTGCACCGGGCACACATGATCTACAAATTAGCTGAATTAGCAATCAGACGCTCCCACTGTAACACGGAGCGGCTCGTCAGCCTGTGTGAGGTCAGAGAGAGGTTAAGTGACGTAGCTGTGCTGGCTGCTGGAGCTTTCACTGCAGTCTGAAAGCCTCAGCAGGAGACGGGAGATTACACAATTATGTGTCACTCGCTTTCTATTTACTTTCAGCCAGCTTCTTCCTATTGCTTCTGGAGGTGCAGCTTCTCTGTGAGGGCCTGTGATTACGGGTTCAGGAACAAACCACAGAACAAACAGGCCATTGTAGTGACACTAATCTAGGGATTTTGGATATAATGGCAAGTGATCAGCAAGTGGGAAGGACTGTGCACAGGTTTACAGTCTTCAGGTTTCATGCTGCAGTAATTTAGGAAACAATGTCTTACTTTAGGGATTCCATTACTGTTTGAGTGCATTTTCACTTCCAAAAAAATGTGATAATCATTTCACTGTTCCAAACAGCACAATTTAGTTAGCAGTTCCAATCCTATCACCACTTACATCATTTACACGGTTATGTTATACTTTATAAGGGGTTAGTCAATCTAGTGAATCCACATTGAATAAAGATCAATGAGAACTGTCCAAAAAATACACAAAAATTGAAACTTTAATTATTTTTCTACGAACCAGTAAAACTTGGTTTTGATTGTGCAGCGACAAAAAAATATCTGTCACAACAAATGTGTCCCTCCGTGTGCAGAAGAGGTTAATATCATAATGAATCTAATCAAATCTGTTTTATGACAGGAATGTCTGCTTTCTCTTCCGGTTTCATGTTGGGCAGACAGTGACCGTTCAGCATATATTAGATATATATATTGCAACTTTGAAAATAAATATTTGAGGAAAATATTTGTTCTTAATGTTCTCTAAGTGCATTTACGAGTAATGTAAATAAAGATAGAATAGGAATAAAAGTAAAGTATTTGAAGTAGAGTGAATTCCCTTATAAAGGACATGCTAACTCTATGTAACATTTAAAACTCTTGAAAACTAACAGGCTACGAGTGGATTTAGAGAGTAGAGAAAATAGACGCCTCTGTCCTTTGTCCGAGGAAGTCCTCATTAGAGAGTTAACCCAAACTCTTTGTAAGGAAATGTAGGATTTAAATAACAAAAGCAATGCTAATGTATCCATTTAGGGGTGGACAATGGGAACATGTAGGATGTTAATGGGTCACTGAGACTGTGAATAGCCTATCACATGAGTCAGTGCAAATATGTGGCCAGGAATTATGGGATGCTGTAGTAAATATTGCTGGAGCCTGAAAATAACACTTTATTTGAAGTTGATCTATATTTAACTGCTGTTACTGTATATATTTGACCATAATAACGCATGTGACTTAAGATTGTCTAAGTCACCTCTGCTCGCTGTGTGTATCTAAGCCTTCATTTGAATGAGTCAACATTTACAGATCCTAAACTGGGCTTATGGGACAGAACAAAGAAGAGTTGTGTTGTACATGGGGTTTCTTGTTCCTGGGGGATCTAAAGATGTTTGTATTACCCATGTCGCATTAGGGGGAAAGGGAGAGTGGCCTGTCACCTCCTGGTGTGACAGCAGGGCTTAGTTTAATGAAGCCTGTTGCTCATTGTTGTTCATGGTGTTTATTCATACCTGAAAAGCACAAAGCAACCAATTATCACATGAACAAAATGTCTGCATCCTAAGGAAATATCCTGTGGTCGAACCCACTGTGCTCTTAAGTTTACCACCATGATGCAAATATCTAGCTGGCCTGCAGAGGAGGATGAGGAGGGTGTGATTTTTAGGTTTATTTGACCATATGTCGCGCTTGATTTCCTTCTGGATTGATGCAAAACACATACAATTGAAGTGAATCAAAGAGGAGACAAGCGCAATTTATTTAAGCTAAAACCCTATTGTGATGATGATTATTCCAAACTAATATTTAATGAAGACCCCACATCAGAACAGTGTTGACTGGCTTCACTGCTATATTATTTTTCTGTGCACATAGGCCACACACTCACCCTCAACAATGGCGAAGGACTAAAGCTTTATTTCAGATTGCTTCAACACGGTCCAGTGTGGTCCAGCCAAGAGAGGGCACTTATTTTCCACTGAGGACTTTGCCACATTCATTTGAAGAGCGGCCCTCTCTCATTATTAACAGACACACTAAACGATGGGCCCCAAACAATACCGAACAGATCCCTTTATGCGGACAAGTGCTCAACGTTTCGGCAACCACTGTGTGCCCTCCACCACTCCCTCTTCTTTTCAGATACCTGCACATAAGTGAAAGATGTAGAGCACACAAAAGATATTCTCAACTTTCCTTTTCTCCCATTCTGTGAAACAGGCCCATTTTAAAGCTTTCATTTGGGCAAAGCCTCTCATTAACTCTGCTCATGCTGCCTCCCTCGGCTTGCCATTGCTTAAGTACTGGGTGTTGTAAAAAAGCTACCAATTAGTCCCTCATCAGCTCCAATTAGTGGAGACAAAGCCTGAGTAAAGATAACTCAATGAGAGGGAGAGGTGGAAGGGTGAGGGCCGTCTCCGTGTGCTTCTGTGTGTACATGTGTGTAGCTGGGCCGGCACAACATAGTTTGTAATCATTGAAGAACTTGTGGCCATTCACTTTGACCCGCTGCAGCACAGGTCCATTCACTCTCCAGGCTCCTCAGCGGGCCCTTTTCTCAGGGCCAAGTGTTGTTGTGCTGGGAAGACAGGCCCCCCAGGAGTCCCAGAAAGAGAGCCATTCAATCCTCTCTACCTGCTTGCAGCATATAAAGCACTTAAGGCCAGGCCGATCTCTCATTATTGTCTCCTTCACTCTCAATACTTCCTTAAACTTAGGCCTCAACAAGGCTAAGCCCTTTTAGAGGGGAAATAGGGGATGTATGTTAAGGGGGTGCCTTTCGCCTCATTAGAATTGAATTTGCAGTGTCTTGTAATTACGTCGGAGGGCAACAATGTATTTTGTTCATCATAATCTTCACTGAATGGGGGATTTTTGGGGCAGTTAATTTGCTGCCCACACTAATGCATTAATGAATGAATTGGGCAACACTAATTTTCCCTTTGCTGCCTCAATCTGTTTGTTTCCTCCATCGGTCTCCATCAGTTCTGGGCAGCCGCTACTAATAAAATTACCTCATTAAGGCTTTTATCGCAGCACAGTAACTCACTCATTAATTTGCTATTAAACATTTTCTTTTGGAAAGGGGGCTGGGGGTGTCCCCATTCAGTGTTGCATCTTTTTGTGGGTAGTTCTAAATAATGAGGGGGACAAGCAGGGAGATATAATTAGGAACAAGGGGGCACTTCAGCAAATATTGGAAATCTTTTAAGGCTCTCCCTTGTATGATGGTGATTAATTACTTCCACAAGGGATTTTGGATAAAAAATAATGCCAAGTTTTTTTGTCTGTCTTTGCTCGGGCGAGACGACTGAAGCTTGTTAAAAGGATGTGCACAGGACTTTAATTTCGGCCCCTCTTTAATCATGACATGTACTGTTCTCTGGAAATGGGCTCATTGTGAAACCAATACACTGTTAATATGTTAACAATGATCGTTTTAAATGAAGGTGGCGCTAGAATAAATTAACAAATGGTTTTTGTTTGTGTTATGAATGAAATGATTAGTGGATATGTGATCATATTGATTTATATGAAGATACAGTATTTAGTTGAAAAAAATATGCAAATAAGTTGCTTGAATCTCATGTTCTAATGTAATGCTTTCTTCCAGGAACAAAATGCAACAGGTTCACATTTTGTTTTTACAACAATTACTCATAGAGACAGGCAACGTATTCATTTGGGCTTTTTGAGTTAGTCTCATCGCTGGTGGCAGCCTGCCTTGTTGTCAAACAATCTTTTAGTGGAAAGACATCAAATATTGTTGAGTAAGAACATCTAATTTCAGTCAATGAGTCTGAAAATAAACAAGAAAACACAGATTATCCACGCTGGGTGAACATCTCCACAAAGCGTTATTCATAATTGTGTTTTGATTATCGTCACGTGCTCCTCTGTGAACTACACTGCAGTTTAATGAGTTCACTGAACACTGAGTGCTGTGCATCAATCAGAGGGAATGAATCACACAGTGCTCATACTGACTGAGAAATGACTGCCACCTAGTGGATTTAGAGTGGTACTGAATGACAGTTGGGGCACTGCACTGTGAAGAGTGGTATAGAAGTATTAACAGTATCAAAAGTGAAGTAAAACTCATCATAACTCAGTCCCTTGAGTAGGTAAAAAAGTGCTATACTTTTGTGTGCACAGGAGTGCATTTTAAGCTTTAGCTTGCTAAACCCCATACTACGGGGCACCCAAATCAAACACAGAAGACGCCTTTAAAACTATTAAATTCATAGGATGTATTAATATAAAGACATACATACGGCAGACGCCTTCCCAGCTCAGGTGCACCTTGCTGAGCAATACAGCACACCTGAAACCAGAGCTACCGGAGCTGGGAGAGAACAGCACCGGGAACACATAAAGCCATAACACAGCTTTATAATTAAAACTATAAAGAAGTAAAGCATGTCATGTCGCTGCAGGATAAGCTGAATGTTGACGGATAAACATGATTTCATACCTTCCTCACAGCAGTGGCGAACCGTCAGGGCCTTCAAGGTATTCAGAGAATACCCTGGAACACTCAGATAAAAACAAACAAAACAATCGATTTAATTGTATAAATAAAATGTATATAAAATGTATATAAAATGAATAAATGAGAATTATATCAGTGTTGTTGATCTGTAATATTACAGTGTTACCTTGATTTGTTTGTCCTTCTTGGACCATGCTACGCATTTCAGTGGTTTTGTGTTAGAAAAGAAAGCAACCAATCAGATCTTGTTCTGGGTCTCTGGGTAGAATATCCTTCAACAAGGTATTCTACATCCTTGATCGAATGCCCTGGCCGTTACACTGAATGAGAGCGTATGTTTGGACAGACAGTTTGATCAACCAATCATATATTGATTTGTAGCCAATGGGTGTATTCTTTCAGAGTTTCCCTCGGTTCCAGGGTATTCTAGAAGGCCCGCTAGTTAACTGGCTTGAGACAGAGGATCTAGAACGAATGCGACGAAGCAATTCATGCCGTTTTATTGTTTTGAATGTTGAAATGACAAGTGCAACAGGTGAAGATGAAGTTGTTGCGGAATTGTTGTGAGTACCCTTTTCAAGACGACAATTCAGTGAAAAGACGGACATTATAATGGCGCGGGGGGGGGGGGGGGGGCGGCGGTTCACGGGGGGGGGTGGGTGTGTCTACAGAAGGTCCAGTTGTGATAGCCACGGTTCGCCACTGCTTCACAGTGATTATATAAAGGTTTTCTCAGATAAGCTCATTTACTGACTGACCATATGATGCACTCACATTCTCAGAGTCATTAGCTGACAGTTTGAACTTGAGTGGCCTTTTTATATCAGGCTCATTCATTATATTGTGATGTGTTGTGTGATTGGTCAGCCATTCGTTTCTCAGAAATGCTGAGCAAAGAAACTGGAAACCCAGACCTTTGTAAGTGGCTTTGAGTATGTCTCCCTCTGGTGGAGAACTATCCAACAACTGAGAACCAAACATCGATCCAACATCTTTGTATGTATTATGAAAAAAGGAAACGTGTATTTTGGGAAAAATGAGTTCAATATTTACTTTGGTGACCATGTGGCAAAGGAATCTTTCATTAGATGTGTTATTATTTAGACATTTGGTGGCTCTATTTCTTATACAAATTGTGGGAAAGAGAAACATTTACATAAAGTAAAGACGTCAAATCTGATTAAAGGAGACTTGTTTAATGTGCCGTGAAGGAAACATGTGTTTCATGCATTTGCACATTCATGCATTTGCACATTCAACTAATTTTGTTAAAAAATAGTCACACAAACTCTTGTATATCATATAAAAATAAACCTCTGTGATAAAAAGGCATACAGTACACTCTGTTTAAATAAAAAAGCATACACACTTAAATATTTACACCTGACAGTATCATATATAAACCCAAACCCTTTTAAATATTCCAGTTAAAGTCTGTTCTCTCTCGCGCTGGTTTCCACTTCCTGTCTCTCTTTGATCCTCCGCCTGTTCGTGGTGCAGGTTCCTTGTAGTCCTCACCTGAGCCGGTCTCCAAATTGTCCTGGGTGTCCCTCCAGCTGTCGGGGACTGCAGGAAAGTCCTCCCCCGGAGAGGGCAACGGGCGCCCGTACACTTTGTTCTGCAGGTCAGTGATATCGTTACGGATGTCTGCCATCAGCAGCAGCAGGAAATCAAAGGAGCCCGGAGGACCCTGGGGATTGAGGACAGCAAAACGTTATCATTGAATCATGCACAGATTGCACCGGACACACAAAAACGTATAATTTTACAAATATTTATCTTATATTTATTTAGTATTTGTGTAAATATAAAAGTTACTCTCATATTGAATCGAAAGATTTCTTCTGCGTCTGTATTTACTGAGAAACCACGGAGATGTTCCCAACAAAACTCCAGCTGACCAATGGACTGTCTGCAAGTGGCCACTGGCTACTGAGCTGTTCATCATGATTTGTTAACGTTAGCACCATCAGTGTTTATCTAAGGGGATAATGCTTACACTGTACTGGATACTATTTACTTTGAGTTTGACAGTGTCATTAGCTGTGGTGCTTAATGTCCAGAGTCCACAGTGGTCTGTTTTTCAGTCATGCTTTTGTTAAACTGTATTGTTCTGGATAATGGTAACCAGTTACAATGGTGAAGCATCAATATAGATAGGAAGAGTCTTACTGGTGGTCCGACAGGCCCAGAAGCTCCTCTATCTCCCTGGGGAAACAAAACAATTATTTAGCTTACACGAAATACAGCCAGGGGGGGAAAACATAAATAATTCATATAATGCTTGTCAGGGAACATTTTCAAAATAACTAGGGGAAAGGTAGCAAGAGAGTCAGCGAGAAGTGCCGCTAACAAACCTTTGGCCCTTAGGGGTCCTGTATTCGGACAGGCCAATCAGAGCCGTTTATCTTTGAACATGGGGACACTGGGCTGTCATGTGGGGATACAGTGCTGTTATGTTTCGAATGTGGCATTTTAAAACAATTAAAATGAATAGTCTGAGCAACAAGTACAACAATTACTTTTATCTTTTAAACTTTGCATATCAGCAACAGTGTGTGTGAAGGGGCATACACTTTGTCTCACTCTGTCGTGACCTGCTTTGGTAAGAGTTTGATTGACAGATGTTTAATCCAAACAGCTATTTGGATTTGGATGTATTTTTCAAAAGTTCCAGCCCTTTTTTCTAGAAAGTTTCCAATCTGCCTCTCAGATGGTTCTGTGTAGTAAACCATCTGGCGTCAGGTTATGAGTCCAGGGGAAGGCAGAGAAATCCCAGCTCTGACGTTTAAAAACACAACAAATCATCACCAACAAAGCTCACTAATTAACATGTTGTGCTTGTTAACAGTTTAACTGAATGCATATAGTTTTGTGTTCGGATTACACAAATGTGATACAACATGTTAATTAGTGAGCTTTAGAGGGGCTGGTAGGTGTATTTTATTTGGAAAGAGCCTCTCTCGTTTCCCATTGAATCCAGTGTTAACGGTTTGCTAAGCTCTAATATATTTTAGCTTAGCATTATCATAAAAAATATATTATGATTTCATATTCTCTAGTTTCATACAGAGGTTACCATGGTGTTGACTCCCTTGCAGAGAAAGCTAATAAGTGTATTTCCCAAAACGTGGAAATCATTCTAAAATGTGTGAAATTTCAACGTGAACATGATGAAGTGATTTCATTTAACACTAAACATGCTGTACATGAAAATGTGAAGTATCATGGCAGCCTGTTGACCTACGGTAGCACACACACACACACACTCTCACACACATTGACCTGACCGCTGGTTGTTAGAGGGCTCAGGGTCACACTGAGGCTGTGAGTGTTTTGGCAGATGGTTTGGATTTGTGTCTCAGAGACAGATTACCATCAACCTCCAATCTATCCACATAAACATCCACGCTGTACTGAAAGAATACCAAGGTACTATGTCAATAAACCGGATGCACCTAAGTTGTTCCATACGTGATCCACAAGCTAAGCAAACAGCGTTGAGGGTATAACACGATGCCAGAGCCAACACAAGTCCAGACTCTCATCAGCTCTTTCACCTTTCACTTCTCTAAATCAGTGTGACAGGGATTACCGGGCATTCTAGATTTATTATTGACCACATTATAATAATCCTGTAATGCTGTATTAAATCAGCCACAGTTTTCAAATTACATTCCCAAAAAATAGGTATTATATGATTTACATTCTTATCATTTTGTTGATCAACGGTATTTCATTTCATTTCAAACCTTTATTTAATCAGATTGGTCCCTTGAGATCATAGATCTCTTTTTCAAGGGAGACCTGCAGCATATAGGTTCCACATGAAACATAAAACAATAAAGGACATCATACATTATATTTACAGGATACATTTACATAGTTATAAACATTTACAAGTGCCCATAGTATCAACAAGCATTTCATTTAGCCTAGCTTTAAAAACATGCAGAGGAATGAGATTGCTCAGTTTCAATTCTTGCTGAAGATTGTTCCAAGCAAGTGGAGCTGCGCACATAAAAGCTGTCTTACCTAAGACAGTCCTTGCTCTTGGCACATCTAACAATACTACATCATGCGATCTCAGACAATAGCTGCTTGCAACTCTCTGTGTGATCAGAGAGCAGATATAATACGGGAGTTTACCCGACAAAGCTTTATAAATAAACGTGTACCAATGACTGAGCCTCTTTACAGTAAGTGATGGCAGACCTGCCTTGGCATACAGGGTACAGTGATGAGTAAGTGTTTTACAATTAGTGACAAATCTCAGTGCGCTGTGATAGGCGGCATCTAACTTGTGCAGGGCAGGTGCATTCATATACAACAGATCACCATAGTCCAGCACAGGTAAAAAGGTCACAGTGACTAGCCTTTTCCTGGCTTCAAAAGAGAAACAGGACTTGTTTCTGAAAAAGAAACCTAGTCTAACCCTCAGCTTTTTAAGCAGGTTATTGACATGAAGTTTAAAAGTAAGACAATCATCAAGCCAGATACCTAGGTATTTATAACAGGTAACCACTTCAAGTACTTGTCCTTGAATAGTAACAATATCTAAAACAGGCTCTGGTGTATTTTTAGCTTTTGAAAATAGCATTACCTTGGTATGATCATGTCTTCACCTCTACCGTTTATTGGCTGCATACTACTTTCACTGGCTGTGATCCAGCAGGATGTCACTCGTCAGAATCAACTAAAACTGAGCAGAACTGCAACTTCCCATTAAAAGCCATTCAAAGGAAGTAGATTTATTTTTTCAAAAAGAAGCTCACCTTTCTACTTTTGTTGCCACAGTCTCTTAGGATGTTTTTAGTTGATAAATATAACTTGAACGTCTTCATTAGTACTCCATTTCTAAATGAGGAGAGTCAAACTCAGCTCCAAAGCACACTGCAGATGTCTTGAGAACAGCAAATATGCCATCGTATCTGTCTGACCTCAGCTGCTCTGTTCTAGGAAAATAGCTAAATAAGAAATGAGTGTGCGAGCTAATCTGGATTAATCCAAAAACATGTGAAAAATGTAAACACAAATCTCACTGTAACTGTAGAGGAAACTTCTGTGTAGCTATGCACTGGGAGTCACCGACTCAGGAAGGAGACACGGTAGGAGCAGTAGCTTTGATGTCAAACACATGATGGTTTATTTGGAGTTAACGGCCGGAGGATTCACATCACAAGTCCAAGAGTCAGAGGTTCTGACTTCACGGTAGAGTTGCCACGTCAATTCTGAAGAACTCTACCCCAGACCCATGTATTTAGCTAGTTCAGAGAGCATCATCAACATGCTGCATAACAAGATAGAATGATAACACCTCTATCAGCTGACGCCAACAGGCAGGAACAGGGAGACAAAACACTGAGAGCACAGCAGCCAAGGTTACAGGTGCCTGTGCTCAGTCAGGACAGTTTGAACTGATACACTGGGTCAAAGTTATGGGCCTTGGAAAATATTCCACAACAGTAACCACGCTGGATTCTACATTGTGCCTCCTTAATCTGAGGCTTAACCATCTGCTGGGACCTCCTTTTTAACACTTTGCCCGAGGCTTCCCGCGGAGGCAAAGCAGAGAAAACATTCCAGTTATCCTTTTGAAATATTGTTGCTAACTATCATCAACTGATCCAAACGCCCTGTTCCTATAATCCATGTGATTATCCAGACAACCACCACATCCCAGAGGAATGAACAATCTCCACACTGGTGGTCAGCAGCAAGCTTCTTGTGAATTGGGTTGATTCTGAACCGGAGAATGGGAGATAAAACACTCTAAACAAACAGTGCTCTTCTGATATAATCTGTAATCTTAAATCTGATTAACAAAAAAAGTGTTGTACCAGGTACAATTATTTGAACCGATACATGTCGACTCACAGTGAGAAGCAACCCAAGTGTGCCTACTGCGTTTGGGCACACCAATCTCCCTCTTTTGCAGTAACTTGCAGTGATCCTAACATCTGCAGGGATAAACTGAGGATTTGTGAGGATCCTGGCACCTGCTTTCTGGTTTTCCCCCTGTAGAAATGTGAAGATATTGGCTATTGAGAAATAGATTTTGACAGACATTGTTGGCAGATGATTCAAATGTATCTAGTTGGTACTTCCCTTTAAGAGAGGCCTTGTTCTGTCAGCCAAGAGTCAATTTATGTTGCCAAGATGAATGAGTTTTGTGCCTGAGGGGCGACATGCTGGACCACGGTTTGGTAATACGCAACTGAAAAAGAGGCTCTTTTCTAGAAAGTTGCCTATAGTAAGGTTGTGTTATACAGATGGGAAAAGATAAGGTGACTAAGTAGAATCTGACCTCACCTTTAGGCCATCCTTTCCTGGCGCTCCTGGAAGCCCCTGTTAGATAAAGGAAACAAACAATCTGCATTTCTGTATTATAGTTTATTTTCACATTTCTAAAACATACAACAGGATACTGAGAAGCGCATTCATATACATGCTCATGAGACTATCTATCTGATGGCAGCCTGACCTTACACCCAGAAATGTGTTGATGTTCAGTTCAATATTTTCACCAAAACTCATTTATTCCAAATCTCTTTCAATTCAAAACTGACATCTCGACCATCAACGATCATCCCAGATGAACTTTGTGCCTGCCTCAAGGCTTTCTTGAGATCTTCTCAGTGCTTTGATCTCTTTCCTAGAATAATCATCATTAAAGCAGGGTGAAGACATTGTATAGGGAGCAGGGCCAATATTCAGATCAGTACCACGCCTGTGAGTCACACACTAAACCCCATTCATCATCTCTGAAGCCCTGACATGCAGAGGAACACATGTGACCCGGTGGCTAAACCTCACAACTGTGTTCAGAATCTAATCAGGTTTCTGTGTGGAGAGAAGGACAACTCCCTTTGAGTCACGAACATGTGCACTGATTCAATATATTAACGGGTCATGAGCATAAAGAGTTGTGTATTAAGACTCACATCGAAATGTCACACGGACACAGAAAGCAATAGATCACATACCACTATAAAACAGCGTTCCTCACCTCTTGGTTTGGCAGCGTGCAGATGGTGATGTACAGAAACTAATTATGTTGACAGCCTGATTTATCAATAAGCAGATTACATAAATACTCAAATATGTCTTTATGTTCACATCCCGCACATTCTTGACTCAGATCCCACACTTTAACACGCAGGCAAAGACAGAGCGCTGCACAATAAGGCAGCAAGCCAAAGAAAACAACTAAAGCTGTAAATGGATTCTGCCTTCTTTGTTATGTTTGCCATTACAGTGTGTCATCCTCTTTCACAGTGCAGACGTGTGCTTTGCTTTAAGAGGCTGGCTGAAGGGAAGGGTCTTTTCTCGTCTCTTTGAAATGTGTCAGTTGAAAAACAAAATATATTTGGTTCCTCTCAATTCGTGCTCCTTTTATAAAGACAAATCAATCACAGCTCTCCTGGGGCTGTCTCCTGTCATAATGCGGGTTTACTAAATTACCTGGATGATCTTTGGTTGAACAAATAATAAGTCTGAAACTTAGATGAAAGTAAAGAAGAAGCTTGCTCTCATTCAAATTCATTTAGTAATAACAACATGAAACATTATAGCAAAGGTGATCAAGCATAGCTCTGTTTGTGTGTGAGGTTCCTGTCTCACACACACATTCATACCTGGTACTTCTGAAGCCTATACTGTTACATCTGAGAAATGTTACAAATGATATACAATCTAAAAAGCTGAGGAATGGAATCTTTTGTATCTGGGATGAACCCCTGGGTTGCAGAGATGATCAAACACAATCATTCATAGCAACTACAAAGTGTGTATTTATTAACTGACCACAGGTCCTCTGGGGCCCCGTTTGATGTGTGACAGGTCTGGTGTGGGTCCAATGGGTCCCATCAAGCCCCTGGGACCATGAGGCCCAGGAGGCCCCAACAGTCCTGTAAGTCCGGGAGGGCCCTCTGGTCCTGGCTCACCTTTAACAATACAGATAAGGAAAAACAACTGATCACAAAAGACACAGCATTTATGATGATTTTTGCAAAATGGATAAATGCTTCTTGCTTTAGAGATGCCTTAAACTGACCAAGTGTTAAACCTCATCATTGGCCCTGTAGGCATGTTGAGGTGAGCATGTAGCTTAAAGCACATTCCCACAGAGCCTTTAGCATTACCAGAGACACTCTTTGAGACTTGCTGGTTTCTTTATGCAGTCTGACACAGTTGTATTATCTTTAGCTCCATGTGTTTACCTGGAGGTCCAGGGAAACCTGGCGGCCCTGGTAGAAATATGGGCGATGTCCCAATTTTCTCGCCGGTCATCTGCTCAGGGATGTCAGCACTGTTTGACAGCACAGCCATCTTGAATAAGGATGCAGGAAAACAAATGATTGAATAAACAGGATAATTACAAATAACTGAATGAGTGAAATAATAAATAGAGCTTAGACAAAAGAAATTACACATTCTGTCATGGGATGAAATATTTTGTTCATTCCTAAAAATGCTTTTACACACAATAACTCAAGTTCTGTAGTGTCAAACATGACAGGAAAATTACACACTTAAGGTCCAACTTCAAGGCAAATTATGTTAAAATGATAAGATGGAAGCTGATCTTTCATCTGCTCTAAAACAGACAGATGGAGGGCCAGACAACCCCTCTGCATTATTCACAAGACCAGGAGAGTTCCTGCTCTCTATGCTAAACAGCATCGTTGGGAAAAGTTATCTTTGATCTCTGTGTAACATCACACACACACACACACACACACACACACACACACACACACACACACACACACACACACACACACACACACACACACACACACACACACACACACACACACACACACACACACACACACACACACACACACACACACACACACACACACACACACACACACACACACACACACACACACACACACACACACACACACACACACACACATACCATGTATACATCACTTCGGGGGACATTACATTGACTTACATGCATTTCCTGGAGACTTATCCTAACCTTATCCATAACCAACACATGCCTAACCCTAACCCTTACCCTTAACCTAATCCTAACCAAGTCTTCACCCTAAAATAAGATAAGATGGACTTTTATTAATCCCTCGTGGGGAAATTGTTTCTCTGCATTTGACCCATCCTAGTGTTAGGAGTAGTGTGCTGCCATTTCGAACGGCGCCCGGGGAGCAGTGTGGGGAACGGTGCCTTGCTCAGGGACACCTCGGTAGCACTTGGTCTTGCCGGGACTTGAACTGGTGACCTTCCAGTTGCCAAGTCAAGTCCCTATCGACTTCGCCACCCCCAACATTAATGATTCCCCTCATGGGGACCTCCAATTTGTCCCCATAAGGGAGGCGAGTCCCCACACGTGACTGTGTAAACAGATGTAGGTCCCCACAAGTATAGTAATGCTAGGCCACACACACACACACACACACACACACACACACACACACACACACACACACACATACACACACACACACACACACACACACACACACACACACACACACACACACGTCATGGTTCACCTGCTGATCAGTGAGCATTATGCAAGACTGTATGTGGCCTGTGACCTTGGGCACAGGTGTTTGAACCTCAGTGTGAACCTACATTGATACTCTAACCTTCCCATGATGTGAGTAACTGAGTATATAATCTCTCATATACTGTAATAATATACAGTTTTTAAATTTTGTTTTCTTAATATAGTAAAGATCATGTGCTGTATAGCTGCATGAGCCCGTAGACCACACAGCTGGAAGCAATATATAATGTGTTAGAGTGAGGTGTTGAGTGCCACTGGTGACGGGCTCGTGCTCAGATAGGTTCAGACGCTGTGATTACACCCAGGGAAACGTAGCCGCACTGTGGAGTTTCACACAAATTGCCCACCAATTCCCACTTATGGAAGGAGTCTACCAGCTACAGTTGTTTCAGAATTTTTTTATTAGGAAGTAAAGTGCTAAGATAAATCTCAAGGACATTTTCATAATAAGCCTGCTGTTGTTCCTGATATACAGTCAGGTATGAACACCTTGGAGATAAAGTGAGATCCTAGGTGGTCATAAAAGAAACTGAACATTTTGCAGATATTCAGCTGAATCAAGAAGAGCTTTGTGCTGTCAACCAGAAAAGCTGCAGGATTTCAGGATGCAGGGTTGTGATAAAAGTATTACAGGTCAATTGCATAGATAAATAGTTCTTGTTCTAAATTCTTACCTTCTGTTTAAGCTGCAGGACAGACATCCTGATCTGGTTGAAATCGTCACATGTGGCTGAGCAAGTTCCAGCATTCATTGCGTTGTCAGCCTTCTCAAACAGATGCACTGCTGGGAATTGGGTGAAAAAAGGTTTCTGTCACAAAAGCTACCAGAAAAGACATCTTTTAGAAAATACTCCTGTGTTAGTGATAGTTTGGTGACAGTTTGATTGGCTGTTACTGCTTACTTGTGAATGAGTAGTTTATATATATGTAACATATACTGTCTAATTTTTTTAATCAAATTTGAGGAAAGATGTCATGTCAACTGTCAGAATGAAAAATTCACAAATATTTGCATGTTAACTCGTAATAAAAAATAAATCGTTTTGGAGAATGGATACAGTATTATAAAACATAATATCACAATACTGAAGTGTATCAATATTTTCTCATAAATACATTCTAATATTTAAACATTTTGACTTATTTAATACCTACAACTCTTTACTCAGAATTTAAATGAAAATATTACAATTTAAGCAGTAAACTTACACCATCGAGTAAAAGGAAACACAACAGGAAAAGCACAGAGCTTTCTCTGTCTCTGGTCTGTGGTAGAATGGGCCCTATTCTACAAATGCATATTGAATGCAATGTCTGGACACTATTTTCCCAGAGAGCAGCGGGACATAAAGCAGGAGCATTTCTACATGAACCATCGTTTCTCATTCTCCAGCTTTTGCTGTAATGTTTTAGTAGGTAATGGAAGATAAACTCATGGGAGGAAGTAGCAAATCTGCAGCCCGTCACTGCTGAATCTGGGGCAAAAAAAGACTTTATCATCGCTTGTTACGTTTCCCTCAAATGCATCCAGCAAATCAAAAAAGACCAGGAGTCAGGGGGGCAGCGGTGTGTTTGGGAGACAGACATGTTCTGAAATGCAAAAGGAGCTGGGATGTGTAATGACTACCAGGTGTCTGTGTTTGCAGCACCCCCCCCATCTCCTTTTCTCCCACCAAATAACAATGTGTGGTCAGCTTCACATCGCAGCCCTTGAGTAAAGAGAAAATGTCTGAGTAAAAATAGTATTCTCACCTCTCTCCCCCTTGGTGCATGTTTTCCCATCTTCTTCCAGGAAATAGTCTGTCTCACACTCACACCTGTAGCTCCCCGCAGAATTCAGGCAGATCTGAGAGCACGTAGTCATGTTTTTATCTGCACATTCGTTGATGTCTATATGTTGTAGAGACAGAAAGAAACAGCAGAGACACGATAAAGAAATGAAAGAAAGGCTGTGTGGATTAACACACACTTATCCAGTAACATATACAAGTACAGAAAAGCTATATTGTTATCCTTTACACTCAAAGTATAGGATATATGATTGACTGCTGCATTTAATAATTTGATACAGACAATACCCATCTTCTAGGTTGTATGTGTACAAGGTGGTCCACTGAGAGATGTTTAATGTCAAAGGGTAAAAAATAGAAAATGACATGGCTAACATGAATTACTTGTATATGAGCATAATTAAAAGCATTATTTAAAGCCAAAATAAACTTCAAATAACTAATGTATTGTGTTGTCGATGGGGCACTTTATTTTAAAAACAGCAAAACAAAAACATGCAATACTATGCTCCAGTTTATTTTAATTCAGTGTTGGGAAAACTTGAAGCGGCTTTTTGTCAAGCTCTGTTTTTTAAATGCGGATGCACTAGAACAATCAAATATAGAAATGGTGTAAAATAGTTTGACTTCCTGTACTTAAGGATTGCTAAGAATAAAGAGTTCCGGTCTCTTTGAACTGATATAAAACATACATCTCAGTGTTTCTCAAACTTTTTCATACCAAGGACCACTTAACCAATAAAAAAACACTCGCGGACCACCTAACTCCACAAATATCCAAAAACACATCGTTTTTTACAAATCGCCTGATAATGGTACAAACAAGTGGCAACATGTGTGATGAAGGTGTTTATCTGGGCTATATCATGCAATCGAAAGTGAAACTTAAGCTCATTCCATTGCGGAGATATTCCCGCGAGAGTGCGGAAAACTTTAATTAATTAATTAATTTCAAATGTGAAATTTTACCAATATACTCACGGACCACTAGGGGGCGCTCACGGACCACCAGTGGTCCGCGGACCACACTTTGAGAAGCACTGGATAATGCCAGAATGTAGATTGGCCTAACACTTTCAAACAATTAAAATATGAGAATGTTACGTATATACTAGTTTTTAAAGATGAATTCATGAGGTGTTGTAGAGGTGCTCACCCAGACAGTAGGGTTTCTCTCGATTCCTGTGGCGCTCACGGTCATAGCGGTAGCCGCGGTAACAGGTGCACACCACTCGACCAAAGTGGTCGGTGCACTGTTGCTCACAGGGGGCGCCAGCACACACATCATAGTCTACAGAAATACATGAGGCATTTCATCAGCTAGAAAACAAATGTAAGAGGCAACAACTTGTTGAACATTCAGTGAGGTTAAACAAGGGAAAGTTAAGTAAAGTACATACAGGCACTGATGGGATATGATGAAAGATAATTACAAAATGATTACAAATGCGAGTTAGACATCCAGCAGTTTCCCCTACCTTCAGGAATGCACTGGCCCAGCACAAACTTGAAGCCATTACAACATTTCTTTCTGTAAAATAAAAGGACACATAAATTACATTACATTACATTGCATTTAGCTGACGCTTTTATCCAAAGCGACTTACAATAAGTGCGTTCGACCAACAAAATACAAACTTGAAGAAAACAGAATCATATAAGTACATCAGGCTTCATAGAGCAAAAACATTTCAAGTGCTACTCAACTGGCTTTAGATAAGCCAGTCCTTTATTAGTATATAAGTGCTTTGTTAATAGTTCTATCGCTCGAAGTGGAGTCGAAAGAGATGAGTTTTCAGTCTGCGCCGGAAGGTGTGTAAGCTATCTGCTGTCCTGATGTCAATGGGGAGCTCATTCCACCATTTAGGAGCCAGGATAGCAAACCCACGTGTTTTTGCTGATGGGAACTTGGATCCCCTTCGCAGCGAGGGTGCAGCGAGCCGTTTGGTTGATGCAGAGCGGAGTGCACGCGCTGGGGTGTACGGTTTAACCATGTCCTGGATGTAGGAAGGGCCAGATCCATTCGCAGCATGGTACGCAAGTACCATTGTCTTGAAGTGGATTCTAGCAGTTACCGGAAGCCAGTGAAGGGAGCGGAGGAGCAGAGTGGTGTGGGAGAATTTAGGAAGGTTGAAGACCAGGCGAGCAGCTGCATTCTGGATGAGCTGCAGAGGTCGGATGGCACATGCAGGTAGACCAGCCAGGAGGGAGTTGCAGTAGTCTAGGTGTGAGATGATGAGAGCCTGGACCAGAACCTGAGTCGCTTTCTGAGTCAGCTGGGGACGCATCCTCCTGATGTTGTAAAGCGTGTATCTGCAGCAGCGGGTTGTAGCAGCGATGTTTGCAGTGAAGGACAGGTTGTTATCTAGGGTCACACCCAGATTCCTTGCAGTCTGAGTCGGGGAAACAATAGAGGTGCCGATGTTGATTGTTAGGTCAAGAGTGGGACAATCTTTTCCCGGAAGGAAAAGCAGTTCAGTCTTGTCAAGGTTGAGCTTGAGGTGATGATCAGACATCCACTGAGAGATGTCAGCTAGACAAGCAGAGATGCGTGCGACGACCTGGGTCTCTGAGCGGGGAAAGGACAGAATTAATTGGGTGTCGTCAGCGTAGCAGTGGTATGAAAAACCATGCAGGCTAATGACTGATCCGAGCGAGTTTGTGTACAAGGAGAAGAGGAGGGGACCAAGAACAGAGCCCTGAGGGACCCCTGTAGTTAATTGACAAGGGTCGGACTCGGACCCTCTCCAAGTAACCCTGTAGGTGCGGTCTTTGAGGTATGAGGTGAGGAGGGAAAGTGCAGAGCCTGAAACTCCAAGTTCTTGGAGAGTGCGAAGGAGGATCTGATGATTCACCGTGTCGAATGCAGCAGACAGGTCCAAAAGGATGATGACAGAGGAGAGGGAGGCTGCTTTAGCAGTGTGCAGTTCCTCAGTGACAGCAAGGAGGGCAGTTTCTGTGGAGTGACCTGCCTTGAAACCAGACTGGTGCGGATCCAGAAGGTTGTTCTGATGGAGATAGCAGGAGAGTTGTTTAAAGACAGCGCGTTCAAGTGTTTTAGACAGAATCGGGAGGAGAGAGACAGGCCTGTAGTTTATAACATCAGACGGGTTGAGAGTGGGTTTCTTTAGGAGAGGGTTTACTCTTGCCTCCTTGAGACTGTTTGGAAAGTGACCAGAAATTAGAGAAGTGTTGATGAAATGGGTGAGAAACGGTAGAATATCAGGAGCGATAGTCTGAAGGAGGTTTGAAGGGATAGGGTCCAGAGGACAGGTGGTAGGGCGGGCAGAGGTAATGAGGGTAAGAACCTCACTTGGAGAGAGAGGGGAGAAGGAGGTTAGTGTGTGGGTGAAAGGAGGGTCTGGTGACCCAGCGGTGAGTAGAGGTGAGTCAGAAAAAGAAGAGCGAATATCATCAACCTTTTTTTCAAAGTGGTTAACAAAGTCGCTTGACAGAAGGGAGGAGGGGGAAGGGGCTTTGGGGGGGTCCAAGAGGGAGGAGAAGATGGAAAATAGTTTTTTGGGATTGGAATAGGAAGATTGGATCTTATCTTGAAAGAAAGTGCTTTTTGCCTGAGAGATCGAAGCAGAGAAAGAGGAGAGGAGAGCCTGATAGGTTAGGAGGTCGTCATGGTGTTTGGATTTCCACCGTTTCCGCTCTGCTGCCCGAAGGACGGTTCTATTAGCACGCAGTGCATCATTTAGCCAGGGAGCAGGAGGGGACTGACGAGCCTGCCGAGATGTGAGAGGACAGAGAGAGTCCAGAGAGGATGAGAGAGTAGAGAGGAGAGTTTCTGCAGCAGCGTTTGGAGGTAGTAGTTGGAACGAGTCCGAGGAAGGGAGGGCTGAGAGCACCGATGAAGAAGACAAATACAAAATACTTTTACAATCACATATTAGTTAACCATATTTCCACATGACCTGACATGTA
Organism: Gymnodraco acuticeps; assembly: GCF_902827175.1. NCBI lineage: Eukaryota > Metazoa > Chordata > Actinopteri > Perciformes > Bathydraconidae > Gymnodraco > Gymnodraco acuticeps. The sequence continues at coordinate 1,057,159 of NW_022990358.1, forward strand.
ATATTGATAGGGATCTGCAGAATATGTTGGGATCCAGTGACATGGTCTGTTTTTACTATTCTATTAGTTAATCTGGAAAACATCTTGTGAAGATAGATGAATGCACACACACACACGCACGCACGCACGCACGCACGCACGCACGCACGCACGCACGCACGCACGCACGCACGCACGCACGCACGCACACACACACACACACACACACACACACACACACACACACACACACACACACACACACACACACACACACACACACACACACACACACACACACGGTATCATTGCATTTGACCTGCTGTTCCATGTAGTTCATGGCCATTGACTCCTCTGATAATGGTTAAAAACCCCTGTTGGGTTCACTATAATGACTTTGTTGCAGTTCTTATTTCTCTTTAAAATGTCCCTTTTAAATCCCTCATTATTGTCTTAAACATCAAATTATTTCCTGCTCACTTGTTTACTTATTTTCTTTTTAAATGTTCTCCATTCAAATCCATGCACCTGCCCTTTAGATAATTGTATGGAATTTCATAGAGGCAAAGATAAATGAATGGATGAATTATTGTTTGTAGATGAGAAAAAACAAATGCTGATATAATGTGAGGCAACAAACTAATGATCTTCTCTTTTGCATTATTTCCTGATCTGTGTTCAGTTTCAGTAATACCAACTCCATGATAACATATTGTAGCAATATTCTATCAGCCGAGTCACATCATCATGAGGTGCTATTCATCCCTTGCTCTCACTCAGCGCTGAGGAAAAGTGCTACCAGGTGTTACTTTCAAACATGAGGTGATAAAAATAAATCCAATTACACCATGAAGTCATGGCAATATAGCGCAGTCACACTCACTTTGATACTGGTACTGGAAAACGATTATTCTGTAATGCTTTACAGCTTGTATTCAAAGCAGTTATGATGACAGGGCATCCTATGGGTCTGGTCATTTATTTTAATGAAAACTCGCTTCTCTGCTCAACAGCATTTTAAAACAATTAATGTATTTTTACTTTATTGACCATGACAGGAGGCCCACTGGGGAACAATACCCAGCTATGCTAGCCGCTAGGTTAGTCTGAATGGTTACGGCTAACATGCTAACATCCTCACAACAACAAAGTTAACATGCTGATGTTGTCATGTAAATGGTAATCATGTTGACCATGTTTAACATCTTAGTTAAGATATATATAATATAGTAATATTAGTAACGTGCTAACATTTGCTGGTTAGCGCGAAAATATCATGCAAAGTTTGGAAATTATTTCGTCATACTTTATGGCGTTATGTTGACAGTAACCGTGATGTATATATAAAAAAATAAACACGTGATAATAGGCTATCTTGTAATTAATCCAGCACCTTTTAAATAATTTCTGGTTCTTTGCGTTCTCATTCCACCCCCCAATGCCCCACCGAAAGAGTGTAATGCATTTGCCAAGAAAGAGACAACACACTCCGGCTCCTCAACGCTACACGCTAAGACTAAGAGGTCCAAATAAAATATGAGGAAATTAATTGAGGGGAAAGTTGTGAAAGAGTAAGAAGACAGTAAAACTCACACATTTAAGATTTATGTTCGTCCTGTAAGAGACTTGGAACACATTATGATCTATCACAGTCTCTTTTTGCATAAATTGCAGTTTCTCATCTTATAACTGAGATGTTCCATTAGTTACTTCCAATCTATTTAGTATTAATCAGATGTCCCGTCTAAAATAAGGTCAGGCTTTTGTGCATAACATAATCACATCAAAATAATCCTTGTAAAACAAAGTAAATCGCTGACTCTGCACAGCTGCGCTCCAATGACTCTACCTGATAGAGTCGAGTTATTTTACAGTCATATTCATGGATACAGGATATACAGAGCAGCCAAGTACTTATTCACTCATACTACTGAATATTTACTACGTAAAGAGGATTCACTAGTTCTTTCCTTGCAGCAGTTAAGGATCCCACTGAAGAATATTAACTTCATTCTCATTTCAAAGCTTTGATTACATAAATTACTTCTCAGGGGGGCCTCTATGACGTGGGTACAGGCCAGATATGTAGTGGATTTGTGCATCTAAATAATACTGTGTGTGCAATTCTGTATCAAAATATCTCTTAAAGTGCACATGCATGAGTTTATTGGCTTGCATTGCATGAGTCAACAGATTTGACATCCATTGGTGATTTACACAATAAGTGTAGTACTGAGAGAGGTCTGGATTCATGCACAACCCAGACACTTTCATTTAAAAGTTTTTCATTCTAATAAACTTCAATAAAGTGTGTTTGTTCACATTGTGTTTACAGGCACTTTGTTTAAAAGTGGGATGACGACCAGTAACCATCATTACAAAAATGTAACCAACAGGAAATGAAAGAAAGCACACTTGTTGACATATTTAAAGTGGACCTATCATGCTATATTTGAACAATATATTGTAGGGCCATACCTATACAAAGTATATAAATATAGGTTTTTTTTCAAAATACCAAACAGATCCTGCATTTTAGCCATGCCTCATTTCGCTCTATTTGCTCTTTCCAGCTCTGTTTTTGCAGGGGTTGATTCTGTGACGTAGCTTTAATGCAAATGAGCTGCAAAAGAGATCTCCGTCCTCCGTGTTTTATTCTTATATGATTATATAGAGTCATTATTCATTTGTTTTAAAGCTCAATAAATAACAAAGAAGACGTTTGACCGGCACTTTTCTAATTTTGTCCGGAAGATTTAAACTTTAACGGACATGTTGACCGGCAAAAAAAAATCTAACTGAAACTCTGCTGCACGGTCCCCTCGTTCCTTGGAAGAGGCGGAGAGGTGGGTGTTTGTCATCTGCTGGTGGAAAACCGGAGATAATTACAGTGCTTGCCTCAACGGGGAGGGATTGCATTGAATTACAGGAGCAAACGCTTGCCTCGGGGAGGGAGAAAAAGAGCCACAGCAGAGAATAAACAGAAGGGCAATCATGGCAACCATGCACGGGAAGTCTTCTACGCTTCTTTTTTTGGCAGACTACAGCGCCACTTACAGGCCTGGCATATGTACTACAGCGTCTCCAGCGCTTTCGAGCGGCAATGGCCGGCCGTGGCCCAACCCCACATTCCCCTGATAGGTGGAGAGTTGGCCATATGGGCGGAGCTCCTCGTTCCTGACGTCAGAGAAATTTAAATCTGTATCAGTCTGTATCAGATCCGTTCCAGCCCCGTTTTTAGAGATTTAGGTATGGAGGAAAAGAGAGAGGGTTGTGTTTTCTGACACTTGGTGAGTTCCCTGGAACACCGGGGACACATATTCATGTATAAAAGACGTACAAAAGTGCATTTTGCATGATAGGTCCCCTTTAATTTACAAATGCTAGCATGTTTTTAAAAAAAAATCCTTTCTAGAGTAGCTGAGTCTTACTTCAACTTCCTTAACGCTGCCTTCACCATCAACAATCTCCACTGCTTTCAGAAACGTGTACTCGAAAATGCAGTCGATGTGTAATCACACTTTTGAGAAGGCCTACATCAGCTACAATACAGCTTTATGCATCGCCTCTGTAACTATACATTCTAACCTTCGTCTGAGCAACTAACATTAGCATACCTGCCGACCCTACCGATTTGGGCGGTAGCCTACCGCTTTTGACGTATTTCTACCGCCTACCGACTTAGCTGGCTTTCCCTACCGATTTTCAATCTTCCCAAACTATAACAAATAAAAATGACACTACAGACACTGGACTCGACTTTTGGCAGACACCGTTTGCAGCGTGTCTGTGATCCCATCATACAAACAGTCCTCTGTGTTTCTGAAAGAGAAACAACGTGCAGACCGGGAGTAACGCTGCCTTTCCTCTGCACCCCCGGGGCTGAGTGAGGGAACAGAGACGAGGCATTTGAGTCCTGCAGGATTTCCCCGTTAATATCAGTGTCTCGAAAACACATGTTGACGACTGAAAGACATCCAGTGTTTAGTCTTTTCCTGAAGCATCCTTCACCTACAGTATCTCAACTGAAAGAGGACCACAAAACACACACAAAATATAATACAATATTGAGATTTGGGGATATTTATCTCCCAGTATTTCACTTTTTCTGACATTTTCAACACCAAACATGTCGTTAATGTCTCTGTTTAGTGAACTACAGCAATCTGAAAGCCTGTACATTATTTATATCACACTTTATCAGTAGACAAATGCAGGAAATTACTTTTTTTAATGCAATATTTTCTGATTTATGGCGCAACTAAAAGATATTTCGCTCTGTGCAAACCTTTGACTCTAATATGTCAACAACATGAAACAAGAATATGAACCTGGCTTTATCCAATGTTCACACAAGAGTTCTACATCCTGACACATCCTTCATCGACACTGTCTCAACTGAAAGAGGACCAGAAACACATTGAAAATACAATAAAATGTGGAGACTTTGGGAGATTTATCTCCCATTCTTTTACTTTTCGGGCATTTTACAGACCAAACATGTCGTTGATGTCACTGTTTACCAAACTACCACTTTTTCTGAAAAATGCATAAAATTATGCAATATATGTTAAATACATGGTTTATATATGTAATTACTGGGGTTCCATTTCTTCTGATTACCTAATTTGGGCGTGCACATTTCATTTAATTTAATTTAATTTAATTTCAAACCTTTATTTAACGAGATTGGTCCCATTGAGATCATAGATCTCTTTTTCAAGGGAGACCTGCAGCATATAGGTTCCACATGAAACATAAAACAATAAAGGACATTATACATTATATTTACAGGATACATTTAGATAGTTATAGACATTTACAAGTGCCCATAGTATCAACAAGCATTTCATTTAGCCTAGCTTTAAAAACATGCAGAGGAATGAGATTGCTCAGTTTCAATTATTGCTGAAGATTGTTCCAAGCAAGTGGAGCTGCGCACATAAAAGCTGTCTTACCTAAGACAGTCCTTGCTCTTGGCACATCTAACAATACTACATCATGCGATCTCAGACAATAGCTGCTTGCAACTCTCTGTGTTATCAGAGAACAGATATAATACGGGAGTTTACCCGACATGGCTTTATAAATAAACGTGTACCAATGACTGAGCCTCTTTACAGTAAGTGATGGCAAACCTGCCTTGGCATTTGCCGCGCGCAAACCTACCTCTTTTGGATTTGGAAAGGTTGGCATGTATGCATTAGCATGCTAACACACCAAGTGAAGATGGTTGTATGGTGTACAATGATGGCATGGCCTGCATGTTGGCACGCAAACGTTAGCATTAGCTAGTAATTGGAATACCCCTTAAGTGTAGGCAAATATAACTGTGTAGAAAATGCAAAACCAATGCAAAGCCAAACTATACAACGTTGTACTTTCTTTCAATTTGTGTAAGTGAATGACATCTCAGCATATGTTGGTGTCTGTGGGTGAGAGGGCACTGATCTGAGGATTGGTTTCGTGTGTGACCCAATATCTCATGTCATAATAAGATCCCCATGTGGACAGGAGGAACTTATAGCAAATAAGCAGCTTAGCAAAATAACCAGGGTCAGTTGAACAATCATGAGATAACAAACATCTATGTCCGTCTCCAGAAGATCATGAGAGGCGACAACATCCAATGGAAACTGGGTTCACATCAGTGTTGACTTTCACTTTTAACGGAACTGTATCTTTATTAAATTATGATCTATGGAAATTATTATTAACCCTATAATAATCAACCTTTCTCTCATTATATCATTAAATAAACAGGTCTACATTATTTATTATATTTAAAGCAAATAAAAGCACTTTTAAACAAAATAATAGTATTATCTGGGCTTCTGCATTAAAATAAATGATTTCATTTAAAAAAAAGTTTCTTTAGGTTGCCCCTTTAATAACCTTTAATATTTTGACACATGGACATGAAAACAGGCAGACCAGGAGAGGGAGAAACGACAACCAAGATGGAAATGATATGACCTGTCCACAAGTTAAAACAACATGCCTTGTGATGACACTGGCTGATGGATACTAGGCTGAAGGTCAAAGCACCAAAGCAATAAAATAACCTTAAACAAATGACAGGATTTATTTTGTGGGGGTGGAATATCTGCCAAATCTTTGATATGTATGGTGAGTCTCAGAGATAATCTGCTGATACATGAAAATACCACATCACATTCCAGATGTAAAAACCTAAACTGAAATGTGTTTAAAATGTGGTTTCAAGTGTTATAATCCAGGTAGAAAAACCTTGAAACTTTTGTCTACTTTAAAGATACAAATTGTCAAGTGACATATTGTAGTAGTCCCTCACACCTTTCCAACATTTTAAATGCAGTGTGTATGCTTAAATAAAGTATGTAATTATTTCCAAACAGCTTTGTTAACATTTAAACAACTGTCTTAATCGATATCGGGCATTGATAATTCAAAGGGGTTATTTAACAGTCCCCCTCGGCTCCTCTCACTGTGTGTAAACAGCAGAAACAGCTCAGATCTACATCACCCACCACAGCCACACTAGGGGACAGTCAAAGCGCATGATATGAATGTGCCTTTGTTATTTGAGCTTTCAATAGACTAACTCCTATCCAAAAGATTAGGCATGGGTGATTAGAGATGAAACTCTTTATAATATTCAGTGCACAAAACAAGATCATGCTGAGTCATTACGCACGGAGGCTTCGCACCTTTCATAACAACAGCTAAGAATACAATGCTGTGCCAGCTTGTTAGTGGCTCGTGCACTTCATGCAAATCAGAAAACAAATGTAAAACACATGTGGATTTCATTCATATTCATGAGCCAGAGAACAAGGGGGGGAAGCTATCCCATAGGCCTACATGCCACTTTTCTACAATAATAATAATGAGTTTTCACACACACACACACACACACACACACACACACACACACACACACACACACACACACACACACACACACACACACACACACACACACACACACACACACACACACACACACACACACACACACACACACACACACGTTGATTGACATTAGACTTCAGTCCCATTAGGCTGTGAGTCCTGCACTTGTTCAACATGAGCACATCACAGACAGTCTGATTGTTTGGCCACCTGTGCCTTTTTTCACCTAAGGGTTAGTTCATTTTGCCACTGATCCATATCCTTTTACAGCCCCCCCACCCCATGAAATCTAGACATAGATTAGTCTGACCTCAGTTACTCCCCTGAACCAACACGGATTGGCTTGGCTTTGTCTTGTAATGAAACACACTAATTCCCACCGACACACACAAGTTAAATCGAACTAAAGCATGAGCAAAAACTGGATGACAACATGCATTCAGTTCATGCACCTTCACAAGAGAGGCCCTCCTCATCGCATCCCAGCATGCTCTTCTCTCTAACAGGGATAACAATCAGAAAACTTAAGGGTATCACACACGCAAACACACACAGCTGTTGGACAAAACATGCAGGCTGCTCAGTGGAGGCTTATTTGTCTTGCAGTGATATACAATAACATGTCTGCATTCCACAATAGTTGAATGCTTGTGGAAGAGGGGAAGCATAACCTCCACAGCCTGTTCATGCTGAATGATGTAGATGAGGGGTGAAACACTAATCAACTATTTCAGGGTATATTGTCTCCACACTATTTGAATACTATTAACTCTTGATTCTGTCGTTGAGAGTCCTCTACAGCTCAGACGTTGCTCTTTCTTGTTCTGTGTCCCCTAACTATTTCATTTCACAACTTGTTTTCAGTGATACACCTTGCATTATTGTTCTCGCATTGTTTTGCATCAATGTGGGATATATTAGCCAGCAACATAGTCTTGGTCCTGGAATGAAGAAGATACACTTTCCTTCCAGGAAAATGTTTCCCTTAACAAGATGTCGTTTTTTGTTCAAGACCATGGTGGGTCCTGCCAGGCATTTGGTATTAGTCAACTGACTGTTTTGCAAAACCTGCAACAAAGCCATGAGCCATCTAGTATGTGTTCACGAAACCATCTGTTAAATCAGATGTTTCTTCATCAACAATACCTCAACTCAATCGTCAGTCTCTTGTCTGGATTGCAGCAGTTCCTTCAGATAAAATAAAGAACTACCATCATACGCCACATGATCATAACTCATTCTGCCTTCAAAACATATTACTTTCCAAATCTTGTTGTGTGCTATTGAAAGCCATATCTTAAAGGAAGTTTAAGTGCTGTCACTTTCATATAAACCCTCTCGGTCAAGCTTAGCCACACACATACAATACAGACACAAAAACACACAGTTTTAGGATCCCATAGTGTATTATAAACAAATTAACACATGTGCACTGCGGTCTGTAAGGCGTCCTGGTTTGGACGTTTATCCTGGAGATTCACATTATGTAATTTAGAAATAAAATTCCAGCCTGTCAAAATGTGTCCTATTTCTGTAAGCACACACTGGTCGTCATGACAATACAGTTAAGAAACGCATTAGCAATTCCAGAAGTAGACAAAATATAGTAAATCAAGAGGGACAGTCAGTGCTGTATCCAAAAACACAACTCTGAGGGGTTTATGGGAACACATTCAAACAAAACAAAAGGTACAGAGCGTACGTCTTCAGAATGCCTGGATACCTTTGTGTTTTCCAAATCTCCAAACTGAAAAATACTCCAGTCCTGGAAAGGTCATGAATGCTGCTAAAAATACCACTCTCATAAGAAATACAAAATGAGACATCAGTGATTGTTGCAGGCCATAGTTTTCTCTTTAGTGGAAGACTGTGATTCCTATGCACTAACATTCCTCAAAATGTGTTTCTGTTATTCAGCTATGCTGTATTATGTCCCGTTATTAAAAGTGATTATAATGTAATTACAGGAGATTGTTTTGAGATGCCATACAAGGTAAACGGTGTTGAAGAAATATCTTTTTCCACAAGCTGATAACTGTCTGTTGGAAGCGGGCCATTAAAGACAACAGTTGTATAATTATAACCCCTGAGCACTTATCAGTATAACTCAGCGTGAACACTAAAGGGACATTTCATAGACTGAGGAGTCCAACAACAACTAAGTTGTGCAAGAGCTTCATTCAAGCACGGAAATGAGTAAGCAGGAGGGCGTTACAGAGAAAGTTGTTACTGGCACACAATACTATGACGTCAAAAACAAATATCATGTGTTTCATATCAAAGGTGAGTTTTGCAGAGAAAAGTAGACCCATAACATAATTCACACGTACCTAGACTAGAGTTATTCCACCATTTGCTTTTTGAGGATTGACTTGAAAAAAAAGTTACTTATTTTCAAGCTGCATTTCTAGCTAATAAGGGACAGAAGAAAATCAGAGAAAGCTGCCAAACACACAGCCAGACACCTGATATTTTACTGTATCACGTTATACATCTGGCTAATGTTAGAAAACAACAGCCGACTTCCAGCAGGCACACAGCGACATCAACCCATTGGAATCCATAAAACTAAAACTGTGAGCTTAATGAAGCTAAAAGGCTCGATAGAGCCAAATGTCTCTGTGGGTTATTCACTAAAAAGCAAACCATTTTTACATTACATTTAGGGCCGGGACTCGATTAAAAAAATTAATCTAATTAATTAGAGGCTTTGTAATTAATTAATCGAAATTAATCGCATTTTTAATCACATATAAATATTTGACCTGAGAACAGTGAGAAGCCATTTTTTTCACATGGATTTTAGTATACCATTAGGCGCATTCACACCGCAGTACTTTTCCCACAAAGGTTCATGAGAACTTAGTTCATGAGAACTCTTTGAACCTGGGGGTGGATTAGGCAAATGAAGCCGCTGACGTCACTTCTTCTTCTTCTGCTCTGGGTTTACTGGCAGGCCGCAAACCACTTCACGGCGTATACTGCCGCCCAAAGTCCCCGGCCGGAAGTCCCCGGAGTTGGGGACTGGCTTCAGTAGAAGCTGCTGGGACTCCCAGCAGCTTCTACTGAAGCCTTCCGAGTAAATCGCCAGAACGCCGACACCTCCTCATCTCCACCGCTCCCATGTTTTATTTTGTGTTGCCATAAGTTAGTCCCTCTGCGTTTCTGCGCTGGGCTAATGCTATTAATGCTAATGCGAGGATATGGCGACAATGGCGGCTTCACAAAACTTTTTGGGAGTTTTACGGGGCGTGGTTTGCAATCCGCCCAGCCAATCAGAAATATAGCTCTCTTCTCACAAGAGAGCCGTACGAAAGTCCCTGCTAGAGAGCAGGGACTTTCGTGGGGTGAACTAATTTTAGTACCGGCTCTTTTTGGTGTGAACGCGATAAAAGAGGCTAGCTTCCACGCTAGCTGCTATATGTTTTGCATTGAGGTGATACTTGAGGCTTGATGTGCTGCGGTGATATGCGAATTCCTTTTTGCATAATTTGCACACAACCGTGCTCTTATCGACGCTTCCATCCGTCCGTTTTTTAAAACAACATTTCCCACTGTTGTTCACTGTGGTTTGTTGTTGTCTGAAGTCATGAACGTTAGTTGGTGCTCCAGTATAATCGGTACGCTTGAAACTCATCCAGTGAGAAACGTTCCGCGGTGCAAAAATAAGTGCGATTAAAATGCGTTAATTTTTTTAACGCATTAATTTTTGTGTAATTAATTAATCTTAATTAACGCGTTAAAGTCCCGGCCCTAATTACATTGTATTGTTATATGCAAAACACTAAAACGAAAAATCCTTTACTTACTGGATGACGCAATCCTGCTGAGGTCCCAATTATTCAAAGGGGCAGTTATATACTTATATTATATTACATACTTGACATAAATCCTCTTGGAAAATATCCTCTCTTGTTTAACAAATGCTTTGTGCTTTGCATCAGTATCATGGTGAGTGCATATACTGTACGTCTGCAAAGAGAAATGATGGCGCCCCATCACTAACATGGTACATTAACATAACCTATTGGTTAATGACTGTGAACTCAGTGTTCACGGCCCGTGACAGTCACATAGCTTTGGTACAATACCCCTTGGTTAGGCCCCTCATTTAAAATAAATAAGCAGTCTGGTTAGAAAATTGTGCAAACGCATCGCTCAATTTAATGTAACTAATTCAAAACTCTGCTTTTAATTCTTGCCCTTTTGTTTTCATATTCTCTCTTGTGACACAATGGTAACGGGAGGGCCTGGTCATTTAAAAAAAAAAAAAGTAGGAAAATATGCTGTTGAGCATGTAGCAACACAATTATGTCACAAGTTGAAAGCAACTGTTGCTGCTACAGCACTGCCATCGTGGGTATTGTAGTCTAAGTTCAACATTTTGAGAAGTACACTTATTTATTTTCTAGCAGTACGTTTAGTTGAAAGATTGATCCACTCTTGTATCTAAAGGTTGAATAGGAAGCCAGTCAGCAGCCAGTTAGCTTAGCTTTCCAGAAGACTGAAAAAGAGAGGAAACGACTTGTCTGGCTCTGGGCAAAGGTAACAAATCAGTCTACTGGCACCTCTAAAACCAATCTGTACAAACAAGACTTTCACAGTGAGCGCATAATACAGTGTGGCTGTGGTGGGAGGTTGGCCCTATGAAGAGCAAGCATCAGTCCTTAAAACCTGAAAAGAGTTTGCATTTCTACACTTCCAATGACCTCATCCCAAAGTCATTGGATCTTTGGAGTTATCGATAAATTGACTGAAATGGAGTCTATGGTAAACTCAAGCTTAAGAGATTGTAATGTTTTGACCTAAAATATAGAGTACACTACTCTGCAGTTGGCTTAGTGGGGATGTTAAGTTGGGGAACAGTGGTGTAGTTTAATATTGTAGTATCATAAACTTTTGCTTGCTAAAGAGCTTATTTTATGCCATTATCCAAAAATCCCATTGACTTTTTGACCGGAGAATCAGGGCGACACTAACTTCCAAGTATGTCTATTCAGCACATGGAAACTGAACAATGACCATGTTTTGTGTGGTAGAAAAGGGTCGCTTGAAATAAGGACCCCTCCACACTCTGCAATTCATCTGCTGTTAGCAGCTACTTTGGACGTGCACACCACTTCTGCTGTGCTGGCATCTGCAACATTATCCAACAAAACCAGCAGTTTTTAAGTGACTCACAGGCAGCGGCAAAGCACTCAGCTCCGCTCAGCTTTAGCGGACAGCTGGAACCAAAACACAACCAGTCAGCTTTAGCAGAGGCAGCCCTCGCTCTGTTGCCTTTCCTCAGTGGTGTTCCAGACTCAAACTAATCGGATTTGACTCTGGCCAGATTCTATAAAATGTGTAAAGTAATCCATTATGAAATCTATCTGCTTTAATGTCACATATTTACTTGAGATCTCACATTTTCATTTAACTAAAAGCACTGAGGACAAGTACAGAAGTGTGTGTGATGTCTCTGATACTGACACCTCAGGAAATGATACAGGGCACGGCTGTCTGTGGCCTGTTACTCTAAACCGTCATCAAACCTTCCATGTGTTTCTAACTCAAACAAAGGCCACATATACCAAACCCCCTGAAACACGGAGGTTACTGTGAAGGAGTGAATCCTCCACTTCAGGGAAATGTTTAAATAATCTATTAATTTGTTATTATTAACAGATTAAACAGTTCATTGTGGTAAAAGCTGCTGAAAAAGGCGCTGCAATATGAATAGTCATACTAATCAAATGGTGCCAAAGAGGTTTTAGGAAAACTGGTCCCTGAGGAGTTTGCTTCCTGAAAGGTAAAATACAAATAAAACAGTAGTTTCTGAGGGATTATTTGCCCTTAAAAATAAACATATTTCATCCCAATTAAGAAATTAAGAATCACTCCAACAATATTTATCAAAATGTTAAAAGCAGAATAGAAGTTAAAAAATATAAAAAGGTACGATTTTTTTGAAAAAGAGCTCGCAATCAATGAATTTATGATTCAATTTAGCGACATAATATTAGAACATGAGATAAATTAATACATTTTACGAGTTATTGTAATAAGTCTTTTCTTTCAGTGTAATTGTACATGTGGGGTAGTTACATATACATTTCTCCCTTCACCTGATTCATGTGTAAGTTAACTGTGCGGTAAATGTTGTACGCTAGCCCATTAAAGGCTCTGTGGTTTTCATGTTATTTTAAAACTTACATGTAATGAAATGTAATATTCTGTCAAGGGATTTCACATAGAATTTAACCCACATTAGTAACACAGATTATAATTGAAAATAACGCTTATTAATGTGCAAGTTTCCTTTAGAATTAAACATATCCGGCCTTCTTGGGTGTAGACTAGAGGGTATGGTATGTAGTGGGCATGAGGTGGGGGAGTTAAAGTCTGAGTTATTAAGGCAGCATGATGTAATTCACAGCTATTTAACATGGCATGACAGGTGGACAAACACACTGGTGGTGGTGGTAGGGATGAATATCATTACATTAAATTACAGCTGACTCACAAATATTGGATTTCAGCAGCATACAAGCAACATTTGCAGTCGAGGGGGAAACATGTGCACTGCAAAAAACAAAAACAAACATGAAGCCCCTTTTCCAAAAGCCCCTTTTTTTCTAGCTGCTGTTCTTCTTGACTGATGAATTAGCACCTTATTCTTTGCACGCATGGGAGCATAAATTAAGGCTTCAAACGGTCCGAAAAAAAAATGCATTTCAAGTTTTAACACAAGCCCATTTACCTGTCAATAACTTTGTGTGTTTCAAAGTGTGTTGGTACAATTACTGTTTTCCATTCAAAGTGCTGCTATATTATTATTTTATTGAATGTTCCTCTGTAGAATAGTAAAGCTTGCTCTTGGATATACAGAACAGAGGCATGGAGGCAGAAACACCACAGCCTGACCAAAGCGTGACCACACTACAGTTCTCCATGGAAAGAAACAGATGGGTAAAGGAGCAACAGCCAAAAGAAACAATAGAGGGATTACAAAAAAAATACTTAATACCAAAAGAAAAAGTAGCACTGTGGATTAAAGAAGTACAAAATATGTGTGATCCTAAAAGAATAAGGTGAATGTGACTTAGAAACACTCAAAGATCACAGAAACTAAATACATCTAGTAGGATCATTTATCTAATTTAGGATCTACTATTATTAAAATACCATTATTAACACAGGTGCCAATTTCTTATATCTGTGTGAGCACACATGTACACATATGACATTACTCTATTTCAAAGTGCATTATAGGTGAAAAGAGGCCATATGGATTCACTGTAGTTACACATTTGATGTATGGTCATTCCTTTTTCCATTTAGTCCTCATTTCCATTTACAGTAGATATCCAGCTACCCCACAGCCTGTACAAGCCTTTGAAGAGTTGAAGGCTTTGACAGATGTAGAATATCCATCTCCATTCACAGCCGTGCGGCAAATACAGAAAAACTACTGTAAGGTGTTGAATAATGTGTACTCTGGGCAGCAGGTATACATAATTTAAACAACAGTTGTCAAACTTTTCTGTTAACACGTTTTTTATAAAGTGAGAACACTCAAAGTCATGGTTCATATTACTGTCTTCTTTCCAAATGGAAACAGATGGCAAAATGCATTTGTAAGGAACCCAATTAAATGACTCTCTGTCAGCACTGCATTACTGACAATGTAAGCATTTTTTTTTTTAGAATCTGAAAGAAATAACAGAATACTAATCATTTTAAGAAAGAAAACTAACATTAAAACAGAAGTTGAAAAGATGTTAGAGCATATTTATTGTCCTGGTGTTAGTTTTGGTTAAATAAATATTAATTAATTATTCCAAAAGCCAAGTTACGGAAGTGTACTCTATGTATATTTCCAACACACCACATGAGTTCATGAAAACAAATAAACAAGAGGAGAGAGAGAGGATGTTTGCTGCTGCTTGTGCTCCACATCTGTCACTCAGGAATGCTCCTTTACACTAACATGTCCTCCCGTGCTCTCACGACCATCACTTACACTTCACTGCATCTTCCTCTAAAGAACAGGATGGGGTAACATCCTCTACCGAATAGGCCATGTCACCACTTCACTGAAGTTGTTGACAAGACTTTGGCTAAACACCTCTTTTACATCTCATTTAAAATCAAATATATTTTGTTAAAATGTTTTGTAACATATCACCCCCTATGGGAGCAAAGATGAAGGACGAATGTAAATCACTTTAAAAAACCTTCCTCCACCTCCCACTCACAACATAGTTCAGCAGTGACTGGGAGAACTTCCAGTAGCACACTCATGTATTAATGACCGGACCTGCAGAAATTACTCACCACCAATTGGCTCGACTTCTGTAACAATATTATTCACAACAATATCCTGCAAAGTGTGACACCATTAAAGTGACGCACAATAATAAGTGACTCTATTAGTGCATGTGCTTTGAATTATAACATGAATCATATTTTTATGGGACAGGAAGACAGAGCAATATTTGATGTATTCAAGCACAGGCATTTTCTGAAACAAGTGATAACCATAAATAAAGTTGATGAGTGACTGATATTGTGTATTTGTATCATCTCCACCAGGACTGAAAATGATCTGAGCTAAATTCATAGGCCACAGGATGATCCATCCACTTATACTGTTGTCTGAAATCAAGTAATACAAAAAAGGATACACTGGATAAATGACACTTTACTATAATTGACAGTATGAATTGACAGTATCAGTTGTTTGAAAAGGTGTCCCAGAACCAACATATGCTTTCTTTTAGGTGGAAAGTCCCTCCAGCAGCCTGAGAAGTAATAATGACTCTTGCCTGAGTGGATCAATCAAAACAACATTAACACTGCTTTTCTGATGAAGGTACTCTAACCTTAAACCCTTGCCAAACAAAGTTGTGTTCATACTTAAATGTAACCACATTTTTACCATAGCCTTATCAGATTGTAACACAGGTCTACTTTTCCAAACAGTCGTTTGTCATGTTTTTGTCTAATGCTGTTAAAGGCGCCAGATCAGAAATCTCTTATCTGTGTGGTCTGGATTGCAATTACAAACATAATGTGTTATTTTGGAAAGAGATGTGAGGAAAAACTGTTCAATCAACCACCCCTTTATCTTCAAGTGTATTTGTTCTGCTCATGATTCATCAAATTGACCTATCTTGGAGAATGAAAGGAAAGATTGTCAGAAGGACGATTCTGCACCTGGTCGGCACTAAGAGTAAAGTTGCTGACTCCTCTACGAGTCAACAAAAAGACAACGTTTTTCCTAGTATTTCATTACAGACGTTATAGTATTTTCAATCAGACAGACGGTGAACATAAGCTTAGTCCCACAGCTGACTTCGTCTGCCTGAGATACTTTCCACATTCAGCTGTGCGGGAGCTGTCATTGAAGAGTAACACCGAAGGTGCATATCAACTCTACAGTACAGCCTCTGTTAACAGGCTACATATCCTCCTTCTCAAAATTGATAGAAAGCAGATGTTGATGTATTTTACCAGACATTAGGTATCATTTCTGGGATATAGTTAATGATGAGTTTGGGATGAATCAAACCCCAGTCTTATGGTTGTGTTGGTTCTTTAGCACATGTGTTCCGCAGTTTGTAAAGACACACTTGTAATGCCTTTTAATAATAGAGTTTCTTATGTAATGTTTACCTTTAACCAGCACATTTACTTTTATTATTCAGTCAAAAGTAACACAATGCTGGGGATCAGTGCCAGGAACCGTAAATCATTTCAGGCATTTTGGATTGGCATGATTGTCAGCTGTTATCTCTTTCTGCATCTACTGAGGTTTATTCCGGCACACTCTGTTTCACTCACAAGAGGTGTTGAGAAACAGTTTGGACTTATTCCAGACTCCTTCCTCAGTTGACTTCTTTTGGTGCATTCTGTCTTCTCAAAATGCTTAACTGCACGTTGCTTACAATGTTTTCATTCCTAAAGGCAATTTGTGTTTTGAACTAAATCAGAAAACTCTGTTAGTAAATCCAGATGTGTCTTTAATAAATCTAAAATATTCTTGCTTTGCCACAAAGCACTTGTGTTTACAGTGGAAACCACAACAAAGGCGTTTTACAAGAGAACAGCTACAGCAAGTGTATTTTTGGTTTCTGTTTAGCTTTAGTGATATCTTTCAAAATCTTTTGACATGAATTATCCTATATTATTATAGGGAGGCTGTGGCGCAGTGGATTAGTGCGTTGGTGTTCGGATCAGGGGAGCACAGGTTCAAACCCCAATGCAGTCAGCATGTCGTTGTGTCCCAGAGACACTTCACCCCGAATTGCTCCTGTGGGGATTGCCCACAGTATTGAGTATGTAAGTCACTTTGGATAAAAGCGTCTAACAAGTAACATGTAATGTAATCCTGCTGATTTTTCTGTACAAACAAGATTTGACAAGCATATTTATCAAGAATGATCCTCTGACACATTTCCAGTAACACCGGAGGTGGTTGATAATTGGGCTTGTAACTAATGAAAAACACCTAAAGGCAATGTGTAAGACCAATAGTAATAATTTTGTATTGCCTAATATTTGCCATCTTGTTCAACTGCAATCATCCGTTTACCTGCAGAGGGTTTTTATTATTTTATCCTGGAATAACCCCTGTGTTTAATGACAAATTATAAATGCAAAACGGTTGTATAAGTTCAATGAGAACCTCAGAATGAGCATAATTTGGTATCTATTTGAAAAGTTCCCAAACTTATTAAATATCTACGGTACAATACTGGATGTGTGCCCATGGCTCAGTAGAAGTGCATTGAGTAACAATATAACATGGGGGCTTTTCTGAGTTACATGTTTCTCCACCAAGAAATTCCCCTGAAAGATGCCACTCGTATGCTGTCCATAAATCAGGGCTCATAGTAGCAGTATCAGCTGTAGTAGCCCAAAAGGACAAGGCATAACTAACCAGGGTCTGCTGAACTCCTTAAGCTGTGCCACAATATTTTAAATACAGTACAGCCACAATTCATGGAGCTACGTTCACTGGAGGGATGACAATATGGCAGCAGAGAACCCCAAGTGTATTTCTCGTGTTGAAAGCTATTTGAATTTGAGAGAAGGAACAGAAGTCCAGCTGAGAGGATTATTCCAAGGAGCAGAATACATTTAAATTTGATGTGAAAACCAGATTTGAAACTAAGGAGACAAGCTTTTTCGCCAAGTTGAATAATCAGACTTTAGCGATCATTTCTCTGATGAGTGTTTAAAATACTGCCTGCAGAATCACAATATAAATCCATTTCACATTTTGCAGTCAATGGAAAATCAAATACTGACAAACCCCCGGGCCACTTGATTCATCAGGATACAATGTGTAAAAAGAGGAGAAGAGATAGAAAGAAATACCTCTGAACAAATTCCACTGAACTTTATTGGAAGGAATTGATAGGGACATTTACGGGTCACAAACAATGCCGTTTGGATATGCCAAGTGCATGAGGAGTATCATGACTATCATGCCTCACAGGGGGGCCGGAGAAATGTTATCCTCAGTTTACTCACTGCGTAACCCAGAGTTTCCACTGAATTCCTTAGCTGGGGGGAGGAATGCTTAGTAAGACCAGAATTATTTGGAAAGATAACAAGACAACAATTACAAATGTCGCACACAAATTATATAAAACTGGTGCAGCTGTCGAGTGAAAGACTGCCCCTCACCGTGCTCTGCTTCTGTTCCTTTACAGGGAAGGTAAGGCAGACATCGTATACACAATAAATCAGGCCAATGTAATCACTGTTTCATGTACCCTCTTGTCACCAAGAGAAGTTATAAACAATGGTTATTAATGTGCCTCCATCCTATGATGGTTAACACATTGGATCTGGCTCTTATCTTGGATTTTCAGGGATGTCATATGATACTTTATCTCAGCCGCTAAAAAAACGTCTACATCTTGAGTAATCTGCTCTGAATTTACTGTGTTAACAGCACAAAAACAAAAACACAATCAATCTTTAGTATAACGATATCATAAATATATTTTCTGTCGCTTTGTACTGCCAACTGATGAATTGATTTAGTGTAAAGTAGTTTATGATGTGACAAATGTGCTGTTTGCTAACAGCCGCTGTCCGGTATGTTTTCCCCAGGGGGTCCGTCTCACAAAGCAGGATTATGAGGTTAGCTGATAACTGCTGAGTAAAACCTGGAAGCCTATCAACTCTGCAATATGGACTCAAATAAAAACGTTTTCTAGGTTATACTCAGCGTTCTAATGCAGCGAAGTCAGTAATGTGCTTTGTGACACAAGCCGCAACATTCTCTGGACACAGAAAGTAATGGGTTTATGTTTTAAACAGCAACTGTAGTTTGGATTAGAATGCACTGTGAGGTTCAAGAGAATGGTAAGCATTACCAGTCACCAGCCAAACTAATAACACAAAGTCACCAACAGAAAGACAATAGAGTTCATAATCCATGTTACTGTCAATTCTGATTCAAACTGATCTCTGGGAGCTACACTGGAAAACTCAACAGCAGTGACTGCTTAGCACTCAAGATGTTGCCAAACTGGAACAAACAGCACACACCTTATCATTTTAATCAGACCCTTTTTTGGCTTTTTGAAAAGTATTTGTGTTGCAATCTCAGGCATTCATGATTTACAGTAAGTGCAACTTCTGGAACAAACGACACAACCTCTCACATCTTATTGTAAGCCAAGCAAATAATTTGCATATATTGTGAAGCCTGAAAATGCTGAAACCTTATAAAGAAACCCACATGTGACAATCTCCACATAAAAAAGCCCAGAAAGACAGAGAGAAGAATGTGCCTGCACTGACTCGGACAGATATGGTCCGAGTCAGCTGAGGCCCTGCTACTTCTCTTGTGCTGTGATATATGCTCTCTGGGTCTCTGGTGTCTCCTCTGTTCCCTTTCACAATATGATAAATGCTGCAAAGATGAGCGTTAAACTGTGCACACAGAGGAATGCCATGGTCAAAGGGGGGCTGTTTCAACATGTCTTCAAGTGGTCCTCTCCTCTCCCGCTAGTCCTACCAAAGACTTACATTTCAAATAAGATTTGTTATCTTGCAAAGAGAAGGATCGATGCCACTCTGACATTTGCTGGGTACATTTGTAGTGCGAAACAGCAGCTGATAAGCTTTACTTAGCATAAAGACAAGAAACACGGGGAAATAGCTACCGTTCTCCAGTGGGACAAAAGTCTAGCTACCAGGACAGGTAAATAAACTAAATGTGCGGTGTTACGGGGATTGTGTAAAAAAAAGAAAAGGATGAGTACTGTGTGTAGGGAAGGCTGGATGTATATGTATACTAGAACATAAATATGTTAAGAAGAACAAGGATTCCTCTAAAGAAGCAAGACATACATAGTGTTCAGATTAACATATTTCTATTTCAATATCCAGGGTGGTGATCACAATAATAAAAACAAAGTAAGAAAAACCTGTGCACCATAGCTTTTAAGGGCCATTAATCTCCTAAAGCACAGCTACAACTTTGACATAAATATAACACATTCAAATAAAACAACTAAATAGAATAGAATAAAAGTAAATGTTCTAAAATGGGCAGACACACTGTTACTCTACAAAGTGCCTAATAAATGCCATAAGGATGATATTTTCCTTTGGCAACTCAATCTTTCCAACTCAAATTAAGTTTGGTTCCCTTTGAACTACATGACTGCAATTTGAAGAAAAAAACATGCAGTACGCAAAGAAAACATTCACCAAGTTAAATGCAGATTATTAATTGGAATATTTGACAATACAATAACACTTTTTAACCAACAATTACAGAGCTCATGCAGTCATCAGCTCATGGCGTGCAGGTGAACCGAAATGCACCTATTGCCTTGGCTCTTTTAAATAAACATTGTGGGAAACAACTGTGGCTGCAGCCAACAACCATAAACCAACATGATTATGTTAAGAATGTGTTTGAGATTTATAGATCCAACAGGATGTCACTGTGTGCTTGCACCACAGCCAGCAGTTTGTCAAGCAAAACCGACTGTTCTCACTTGGAAAATTTATCAGAAGAGATTTTTTTACAATCTGGCATTTCTCCAATTGGCTTTCCAGGAAAGGAAGAACAGAAATAGATTTAAAGCAAGATGATTGACAACACTCGTTAGAAATGAGTTCCCCGAATAAAAAGCACTGCATTCCCGCAAAGTTGTGTTTCAGCATTTACTAGGTGTCCATCATGTGTGGGGGAGTTGGGTGATTGACAATTGTCAAGTACAATTTCTTGATAAAAGGATTCAACTTTCAGCTTGTATCCATCAAAAAGGCAACAGGCATTTGTCAAACGTTGTTGCTGTACATTTTTCCTGCACCAAAATCAATACAAATACCTTAAAGTGTGACGATAATAACTAGAATTTCAGCTAGTTAACTTCAGCTAACTTTATGCAAGCGGCAACATGGATCGATTTTTAGTGAAGTTACCTAAAGTGAGAGAGGAGACAG
The DNA here is from genome assembly GCF_902827175.1 of Gymnodraco acuticeps. NCBI lineage: Eukaryota > Metazoa > Chordata > Actinopteri > Perciformes > Bathydraconidae > Gymnodraco > Gymnodraco acuticeps. Next base: position 1,078,498 of record NW_022990358.1, read on the forward strand.
CGTCTGGCAGAAAACGTCACTTGCACACTTTTGGCTGTCTGTGGAGACCGAGTTCCCCACCTCGCCAAAAAGGCTGTAAAAGTGCTCATTCCCTTCACCTCCGCCTACCTGTGTGAGTGCGGGTTTTCCGCATTGACTTTGATCAAAAGCAAGTATACCGGTCAAGCAGGGGCGGATCTACCGGGGTGGCATGGGGTGGCAACTGCCACCCTAAAAATAGCCTTGCCACCCCAGCTGCCACTCCGGTTGGAAAGAAAAGTTGTGGCTCATCGGACATTTATGAGAGAAAATCTCTAATGTCCGAGTGCAAGTGAATGCAGCACAAGACGCGAGTCTTGTAACCCCTCCCCCAGCCCTGGCGCGAGAGTGGAAATGTGATTGGCGGCGATTTCATTTGAACGGGACAGCGCAAAACGAGAAGCATTCGGACCCAAGTAGACGGAAGGAATGAGGTATTTGCGGTCTACAATGACAGAGAAGAGACTGTGAAGTTTGGCTGTACTCAGCATTGAATCAAAACGCACTAAAGCTTTAGATCTTAATACGTTTGTGAGGCGTTTTGCTGAACAAATGGTAATCGGCGCATTCAGCTGTTATAGGCATGCCAACCAGCGGCGTAGCTGTGGGTGGGCCCGGGCCCACCCACATGCACGTCTGGCCCACCCACAGCCAATCAGCGCTTCATAGCGCAGAGCCGGGAAGCTCAGAAGGAAGTGCCACAAACTACAGTTCATCTAGTGGCCGACAGGGGATGGATGCAAAAAGGAGCAATTCCCATAGACCCCCATGTTAAAATGCCCAACTTTACAGCAGAAATAAACATGTTTCTAGCCTGGATCCAATAAAACTTATTCTGGATATAGTTAGATTCCACCTTCATGACAATGGAATAGGGAGTGCATTTTTTTACCGTGAGTTTTTATAGTAAGTAAAGTAACTTTTGCCGTGAGTGAATGAAAGTATTATTTCTTCTTGAGGTCTGCAGTTTAGCGTGTACACATTTGCTGAATATGAAAACACTCAGTGTGTGCCCACTGTGCGACTGTCAAGGATATGTTGTATGTATTATTGCTACACAAACATTACATTGCAGTTTAAGTGTCGCCAACTCCGTTTAAGATCTCTCTCCCCCGTCTGTGTGCGAGGGGGCGGGGCAGTTTACACACACCCAGCTGCTACATGCAGCAACACACACACACACACACACACACACACACACACACACACACACACACACACACACACACACACACACACACACACACACACACACACACACACGGAGGAGATGGCGGAGAGAACGCGCTCCGAGGTGTGGTTAAACTATAGCCGTGTCGATGTGGACAATACTTGTTGCCAAAAGTGCAATAAGAGTTTAGCATGTAAGGGCGGTAACACGAGCAATTTGTCCAAACATTTAGCAAAAGTGCTCCACATTCAGACGGAGAAATGCACCGGGTTCGACTGTCTTTCTAGCAGCTCTGTAGCCCCATCCACGAGTAACGTTTCCACGTCAGGTGTTATGTATGCTAGCAGCAACACACCGAGTTAACCACATTATACAAACATGGGTTAATGATTAGAGGAAACAGAGTTATTTATTTAGTTAAAGTTTCAGCTATTCTGTTTACAGTTCTGTCATCAGATTATTTAATACGATTTGTTAAAACATTGTTGTTTCTTTTGATGTGAAATATTATGTATTTAATTTAAATAAAAAGCAATGTTAGTTTTGTTCACAAATTGTTTAGTTAGTTTACCTTATTTTTTTCTCCAAAAGAACCGATAAAAGTAATGTTAAAGGACCGGATCGATAAGACATAGACATAGACATACTTTATTGTCATTTCAACAAGACACAGAGTGTAGGCCTACTATTAAAACGAAATGTCGTTGTACTGGCTTACAGGAACAGGACAATATAAAAACTTGCTAAAATTGTACATATACATAAATAATAGTGACGTGGTGCTGATAAAATTAAAGATAAAGTGTGCGTTTAAAATATAAAGACTTACTATACATATAAATAAAATAGACCTACTATATAACAAATATGTGCTCTTTACACAGCGTAATGTAATCTCTGTGTCACTGGTCTACTTGCTGTTCAGCAGTCTGATGGCATGGGGGAAAAAGCTATTGCAGAATCTGGCTGTTCTGCTCTTAATGCTGCGGAACCTCTTGCCGGAGGGCAGCAGGGAGAACAGAGCATGGTGAGGATGAGGGGGGTCTTTCAAAATGTTCTGGGCTTTTGTCAGGCAGCGTTTCTGAGCGGTGTCTCTGATGGGAGGGAGAGAAACTCAGATGATCTTCTCTGCTGTCCTGACCACTCTCTGCAGAGACTTCCAGTCTTTGGCGTTGCAGTCTCTCGACCGGATGGAGATGCCGCTGGTCAGCACGCTCTCTATGGTTCCTCTGTAGAATGTGGTGAGGATGGGAGGGGGGAGCTGTGCAGGAAGTGTAGGCGCTGCTGTGCCTTCTTAAATAGTGATGTTGTGTGAGTGGACCAGGTCAGACTGCTTGTGATATGCACCCCCAGGAACTTGGTGCTGTCTGTAGTCTTCACTGCTGTGCCGTTGATGTGGAGAGGTGGGTGACAGTGGCTTTTGTTCCTGAAGTCGACAATGATCTCTTTTGTTTTATCGACATTCAGGATCAGGTTGTTGGTGTTACACCAGTCTGTCAGATGTTTCACCTCCTCCCTGTAGGCCTGTTCGTTGTTGTCCCTGATGAGTCCCACCACTGTTGTATCGTCCGCGTACTTTATGATGTGGTTGGTACTGAATCTGGAGCATAAGCGCTATCGATAAAAGTAGTAGTACCGTTAAAGCCTTAACGATACCTATCCATATGTGGATGTCAGTTTTACACACATTCTGAGGCCGCCGTGCCTATGTTTTTTGTTTTCACTGCTAATTTATGCTTATGTTCTATTAGTGCATTAAAAAATCATTAATGAAGTTTCAGCTCAGACCCCACGCTTAATATGTCTCCCCCTGGCCCACCTACATTTCTCCAGGCCCACCCACACAATAATTCCTGGCTACGCCACTGATGCCAACATGATGCTCTGCTCACGGATGACTCGATGAGCATAAAAAACTGTTAAGATGATGACCTTACGTGGGTAAACACATTTTTTTCTTTGTGGGGGTCTGCCCCAAAAAAACAATTTTAAGTCCTGAGAAAGTCAAATAAGACGTGAGTAAAACTTCACTGCCCAGCCAAAAAAAAGTAACCACTTTGATTTAACTAGGCCAGTAGGTAAGGGCGTTCCACTGGATAATAATACCCCTGCATTATAGCAACAACAACAATAATAATAATAATAATAATAATAATAATAGCAATAATAATTGGGAGGGGGGGGGGACGGCTGTTCTTATGTTCTCTGAGGGGAGGCTCACCTTCCCACACTTTGAAAACCCCTGCCTTAAAGGAAACAAACAGTGGATATCTGAATTAATTAGCCCTTTAAAGTCAGTTACAAGTTGTTTTCAATATAGCTCTGAGGTGGCCCCTTGAAATGAAGACAGATTAGGTTCTAACAACTTAATCCGTGTCCTCTGACAGGAGTGTTGCTGCACGGAGACGCTGTGTCCATGCCACGGTGTCTCTGAACTCTGATCATTAAAGCCAGTGTCAAAGCATAATAGTCCAATCTGAAGGCTTCTGGATATTTAGATTGCTATGAACTCTGATGTTCACAAAGGATGATTAAGAGGGAAATCCACCCGGGTGTCCCATAAAATCCCTGAAATCCATTAGATACCTTATTATTTAATAACTCTAAAGTCTTCATGGAGTTATTTTTATATCTGCAAAAGCCTTTTTAGGAAGCAGACATTTTATAACTCATTTAAACATCCGACAGAAAGTAAATTCATTGAAAATAATCACAAGTAACCCACGTCAACTGTAAAAATAAACATTGGAGTATGTTTGCTTATTTAGTTTTAAAGTTATAAGCAGTCTCTCAAGCAATACACTTTTGTGAACACAGCAACCAAGCACCATCTAATCAACATTCATGCTCTGAATATTTAAATAACTATTAAAAAGTTATAATTAACATCACGTAGAGTAATATTTTTGAAATAATTTTTGTGAACATAAATATCAGTGGTAAAAGGTAACTAATTACATGTATTAAATTATTGTATTTAAGTATAATTCTGAGGTAACTTAACTTAAGTACTTCCATTTACTGCTAATTGAGCCCCAAGTATAAATTCACAAGCATCCTGACAGTATAGAGTAATTAAAATAGGCTGCACTTTTACCATCTGCAACATTAAAGTGATGAACACATTAATCATGCAACAACAATTATATTGCAATCACATAATCATTTGAAATGGGACATTCTGCATAATGAGTACTTCTATTCTATATTTTGATGCTTATAATTATGGATTTCAGTGAAATTAAGTTGTAGTAAGCTATACTTAAGTGTAATATCCAATGCTTTCTCCTCTGCACAAAAAGTCTGCAGCTTGATCATTTCACAGCATTATAACTCTATTAAGTTGAACAATAACTACATTCCTCCCTTACCTGTAACATGTTGTAACTTCTCCACTCGGCTTCAGGCAGGGGTACGTTGTCGTGGAAATCTTATTCTCTGAGCACTCTTCACTGTGAAAGAAAACATTTTAAAGTGAGACATTTTTCTCTAACCTTATGGAAGTTTGTGTGCTGCAAATAATTACCCGTCACTGGCATCCTCCTCTTGGTAGGACCAGAGCAGACCTCCTGAGATGTACATGCAGGTGACGGCGAGCAGAAGAGGACTCCTGTTGCGGTTTAGTATCATCTCATCGGTCCAGACACCTGGGTGCTGCTGACAGTAATCCACACTTGCACTGATTACTCCTCACTGCTACAGCTTCAGGGAGTAGTAGTGGTCAGCAGCGCGCGCGAGACCCTCCCTCTCCTCGTGCTGCTGACTGAATTAACTGTCACTACAGCGGCTAGCTTAACTTCCCCAACTCCGTAGCCTACTTTTGACAGGTCATGCCAAGATTCAATACGAGTCAATATGTTCACTACATAGTAAAGGTTGGGAGAAAATAAAGACTTGTGACTTTTATCTTCGACTACATAACGTGTTTGTCGACAATTTGCAAGTAACATATTGAGACTGCGACTGTTGTTACAGTGTTAAGGTAAAACTTGACAGAAAACTGGCTCATAAGTTGTCTGCCTGTGTATAACCCTATGGTTTAACCGCTGAAATACAAATACATCTTTTTTTGTAATGCTCCCTTAAACATATTTTAGCAAAGAAGTTTTCTGAAAAATAAACATATCTTTTATTTTCTTCGTTAAACCGGTGAAAGTGACAGGAACGGAGCAGTTACTTTTACCCCATCTTTCACCCCACGAGCTCTCTGTGCGTCATGACGTCTGCTCTCTGCTACCACCGCGTGGCTGTTACTGAAATAACTCCTCAATAATAAAAATAGATACATATTAAAATAACTACAAGAACAAGTGCTTACCTTCTCTACTATGATAATAATGTGAGAAGTCATGATTTGGATACAACTCTATTCATTCCCGTGTTTCAGTTAAATACATCTGACTAAACCAACACATTAAAAATGCATTGGTGGTCTAATATGAGCTCATTTTAAGTCATTCATTTATTGTACCTCTGTTTGAAGTTGTAAGCACACATTATTCATAAATTGATTTAACAAGATTTAATAAAATATTAAAGGGGCACCTGACATTTAGAGAATAACTTCTCAAGAGGAGAAAACTGTTTCATTTTAACAGTGGCTTTCCCAAAGTTGAAATACTGAGTTCAATTGTGAAAAGTTAAGGATACTATATATAACTTTGGAGCTTAATCCATAATAAACGATATCAGGTTAGCTTTGGTTTCAAGTATGAATGTGTTTTTACTCCAAGTGGTTATATTCCATCCAGTGCTGCCCCTGGCCAAATTGGGCCCCTATGGGAAATGTTGTCATTCATTTAAAAAGCAAATTTGACATTTTAAACAAGCTAAAAATAATCAGACACAATGCAAGAGCATCAGCAGGAACTAAGTACTAAGCAGTAACTTACATGCTCTGTAAACCCAAACTCACCATACTAACTTGCTCATTTAAATCAAGCTTTTTGAAAGGTATACTGTAGATAAGAAAGATTTCCCCCCCAATATGTTGTTGACTATCATTTTGAATTGCCCATGACCTTTGTGTGACCTCTAACAGTAAGCCTGATCTGCAGTGAAAAACTGTTTACTGAATGAAAGGAACAAAATCAAATAATGAATGACTGAATGAATGAAGGAAAACTTTATTGACCTTAAATACATTTGCTTTACAACAATAGCATGAAAGATGATCAAAAGAACATCAACAAGCATACAGGAAACCATATGCTATAAAATAAAAACAATCATAAACACATCATAACAAGCATATATTAGTATATTGATAAAGGCTAATCAGGTGTGTGTTGAAGAAGGTGCCACATGCAGACTCTCTGATCAGAGCTTGTTAGGCAGTTGAATGCTGTGATGGATACATTATGTAAAGCCTTTTAACGTCCACATCATGGGCATGCAATGTATACCTTCCTCCTGAAGATAAAACTTGCAGAATCTAAAAGTTCTTCAGTTTCTCAGGAATGCAGTATGACATTACAGGGAGCTGGAAAGCAGATAACTGGAGAGCCTGTAAAGGATATCCCAGTGAAACAGGAGGACTGCGGTGTCACTTACAGCCACTATGGTATCTTTTCAAACTGTGAGGTCATTCAGGTATGATTTACCTTTATTCAGAATATAACACTGGTCAGAATTGTCTAATCAGGTGAAACGTAATACAGAATTTCCTCTCACATTAATGGTTTACTTTTCCATTGAAAAGGGAATTGTACCTCTTACAATATCAATTACCAGAAAAATAGCACCTTGAGCTTGCTTCAAAGGGCCTGCTCAAGCATGACCATTTCAGTGGAAGGGAAAGCAGTGTTTCACCGATCCACCTGCTTCATTACATCAGAGCCTCTAAGCCTCAGCCACCGTCTGAGGTTGCAGTTCAGTTCCTGGCCACTTGATGGCCCTTTCAACCAAGAGATAGCACCCCCACCTCTTTCGCCACCACCGTCATCATTGCCCACAAAATGGATGACAGCTTTTAGAAATACCAGGGTGCGTCACGACTCTGAGGTGCACATGCTGTGCCATTTATGTTCCACCTGTTTGATGCCTCAGCAGCCGAGAGGCAGAGAATGATCATGCCTTCAACAGCACAATTAATGTCGCAGGCTGATACTGTGTCAAAGCTGCAGGGCTAATAACCTCAAAACAATGTCTGGAAACATCCTCTGCCTTATGGATATCAAATAATGATCATCAATTTCCTGGAAGCAACACAGAACAAAGGAAGCCTTTTTACCCCTTACTGTGTTCATGCACTTTATTGTCTGTTTTAGATTAATTAGTTGTATTATGCTGTCTTAGTTTCTGGGTTTAAGTGGTTAAAGATGGTTTGCTAGGACTGGGAATGTTTATTTGCTTTAATTGGTCCTTTGTTTTTGTGCATCTGGTTTCCGCATAATAAACTTTAAGGACATTTCAATCAAACACCATGATCTCACTACATTCTTTTTCTGTTCTCATTGTTTACCAAACCAGCATTAGTGTTGTTTCCCTGACCTAGAAGGATTCGTTAGAGCACACGTGGACTATTTATTTTTCACTTAACAAAGTCACATCAAGTAAAACTCTTGCCCTATCTACTGCCGTGTTAGGGAAAACAAATGGACCTGAAAGGAGATCAGATGGATGAAAAAGTGATCATGGGAGAATGGACACAGTTGGTAGAGGTTTGTTGGGAAGAAAAACAAGCCAATAAAACTGTCTGTGATGGAACTTGGTTGTTTCTTTTGATTAAGGAGCTGTCTTCTGAGATCTCTACAAGAGGTTAAAAAGGTTGAGGGTGGAGCAGAACATTGCTAACATTGGATGTGATAGTTTTGGGGTTGTATTCCACCAAATGGACTCAGTTTGTTTTTGGGTAAGAGAAAATCCAGAAAGACGTTATAGTACACTGAATAGCTAGCTGCCTGATGAGAATATGTGCTGTGAAATGTGTATGCTTGCTCAATTCAGTGCCTTGTAGGTCGCTGACACTGACATTGTCATTAACCTTTGGAATGGATGCTTCATTCTGCAGCAGTGGAATATTCACGAATATAGCCTGTGTTATCCTCTTAATGCTCTCTCAACACATGGGGTGACAACGAGAATATTGCAGGACACGAGCACCCTGTCATAACTCCCCTCTCTCTGTCTTTCTCTCTTTTCACAGTGCAGCACTGCAGTGCCTCTCTGCACATGCCCAGACAGACTGAGAGAGAGCCACAGCAAGTTTGAGCTCACTAGAAATATTAACAGGCTGCATCACAGACACATTCATGTACTCTTTCAAGCTGTGCATGCATTCTAAGCAAAAGTATTGTTTAATGAACCTGACAATGAATTATTCAATGGTAATTTTGAGATGTTAATATGCATCAAGGGCGACACAGAATCAAACCTGTGACTTTTTATTTGCAGGGCTTTCCTTTGTGTCAAGGTCACTCTGCCTCCCACATGCTTTTTACAAAAACTGTCATAGGTTGTTGACGCTTTAATAGTCTCAAACTACCTCTCTCAAGTCAACGGGTGGACCTCTGTCCTCTGTCAGCAGAACTTCAGATGGCCAGTCCGCCCCTGCCGGTACCGAAGTGGGCCGATCGGAGTGGCTCTACCGGCCCACTTCGGTACGGGCCCATCGGGATTCGTCCGGATGGCCAGTCCGCCACTGATTACATTGTTCACTCTATTTAACTATCTTTATAATGTATACAATAATGCAATACCAAGTTACATGAAACTATTACTAATACAAAATGAGAATAAATGTAGCTGGTTACCTAATTTTAAAACAGTTTTTTGTTGTTTTTCATTTAGAGTAATCCTGGTGGATTAATACTCTTTTTTGCTTGTTTGCCATGGCAAAAGAATATGATTCATTTTGCTTGTTGAAACAACTATGACAAACCATGCAATCAAGGAGGATACAAAATTGTCATTCAAAATCACTACTCACCAAATGACAAAATCGAAAAGACAATAGGAGACATTTCATTTTAGAAGCGACAAATGGGTGTGTTGGTAGGTCTGAAAAGTAGGGAGATCTCTCATACATATACATACTTATATGGGGAAGATAAATCATCCGTAAATTATATTTAATATCAGATGTACAATAAATAAGACCGCCGTTACATTTGTTTGTTTGTATATTTTGTTATTGCCTTAACTTCAATACTACTGTACCTGCTTTATACACACCTATCTCTATTACCCACACCCTTCTTAAGGCTAGATATAACTTACTGATTTATTTTGCACCTCCATCTCTTTATGTATGGACTGCTTGATATATGCGCCCTCATGTTCCTACATTTTGTGTTTTTCTTCACACAGGTTTTCTGCTTTTGTATTTATTCTGTAAATCGTTTACCTTTAAAGCATGTTGTGCTTAAGCTTGAAAAAGTAATAATTAAAGAACATGATAATTATTACTGTTCATATTGTTATAATTCAAAGAAAGGTTGACATTTAAAAGAAAACATTCACACATTCTTAAGGGCAATGAAACTGTGTTTGTTTGTGTTTTGGCTGCTGATCCTCCCTCCATAATGACCATGGAGAGATCCCTTCCCAGTGCAATTTCAAAATAAGATGGGTTGTACTTGAAACAACCAAACCCATAGACAATGATGTATAACCCAGTTTATAATACAAGGAAAACCTATTATAATACATAATGTAGCTGTTCACATCTTATATTTGTTTTCTTTTTTGGGGTTTTACAAAAGTATCATGGGTAGATGTTCTACAGCAAGCCAATCAGGAAAGCAAAGCAGAGCAAATGGAGCACAGCCATCATCACTTTGGCTCTCACTCCTCCACTGTTGTGGCAGCAGGTTAATACAGAGATTTATTCCTGTCATCTCAGTGAGAACGATTTTCCCCAACCACATTTCACTGTGACTCTCCCTCTCTCTCTCCTCTCTTTCTTCACATGCGCCAGCTGCTCAAAGGTTCACTGGTGAGTCACATAAGGTGTAATGTGATGTGTGAGGAAGTCTTGCTCTTCAGCGGCTGTAAACATGCCCATCTACTCACAGCAGTGATCCCGGGTGCTCTACTTATTCATACGAGGTTGGTTTGCCCGCAGCCAAAAGAACATCTTCAATAAGAGGTCCCAAAATACATATTAAAAATATTATTTGTATTTAGTTATATCTATTATAATCCTTCAAGTTCAATCCTGCAGATTTACTGTGGAAATAAAATCTGTACTAAGCCAACAGAAAGCACCCCAGCGTAGATTACTATACAGAACAACTAATAGTTATGGTGGGATTGGAATTTCTTTCTGATACAGTACGTGTCACGTGCCTCCTTGGCAGTGCTGCGATCAATAAATCTGACCTCAGTGCAGTGTCCTTGGGACGGCCACATTTCACTGCCCCTCCCGCCATTATGTCTCACCCCCTCCTCTCCGTCTCCAGGCTCATTTTTACTGCCGGGTCCTGAAACACACACACGCAAACACACACATACATGTACAGACCACTGCCTCAGAATTTGTCTTTCCTCTCCATCCTCCTAACCGATTCAGATAATCACAGACCATGTTAACATGCAGACTAATATTCCACTGTTTTTCTGAATATCATAATATTCTGATTTACATGAACAATATAATAAAATCTGAACTGATATTCTGAATAAGGCCTTGTAGACTGTGGAATTTTCAGACACATACTTGTGGGATATGCCAGTATTATTCAGGTTTCAGAAGCATTCTTTGAAAATGTATTTCGCACATTAGGAATATATGTCTCAATGAGGGTTTCTACCGCTGTGTAGAGCCTTTTTTTCTGAGTGTTGTACACAAACCAACAAGTTATTTTTGATTGTATGTTGGCATGATGCCGTGAAACTGACCAGGTTTGGATTGCAACATGTTTTTAAACGTGTAATATTTAATGTGTGATAAGGTGTTAAAGTGTATTATATTGGGAAATCAAGTCTGTAGTGGACTGGTGAGATGTAATTTGGATGGAAAGCACGTTGTAATTCATTCTTTAATAGACCCTCGCTCAAGTTTTCTCTGCCTCCAGCGAGAACATTGGGTCTTCTTCAAATGGTTGAAATTAATTAGAGTGGGAGTCAGAACTAAGGTACCTTGTAGAATTAGCTACAGCTACATGATAACAGGAATATTAGTGGAATAAGGCGACTGCCCTCTGTGATAAAGTGTTTGTTGGTAGCAAAAACATTGTTATTAAACTCGATGGCAACGCAGAGAACGCAGACATGGCCGTTTCCATATGAGGATAATATTGCATGTTTAAGCCCTGTGATTGAAATCTGCTCTCAAGTCTGATTCGTTCCTGAACATACATCCTTCAACCAAATCTTATGTCAATCAGGCCTGTAGTTTTTCCATAATCCTTCTGAAAAACATAAAAAGCAAACAAACCAAACCAAAGCATAACCTCTATGTCAAAGCAGGAGTTAAGTGGACATGGCTGATTAGATAACCTTCAGTATAATGCATGACAGGACAGTTGACTTAATGTTCTTTCACATTGGGAATTTGCAGCATATTTCTTGATCTGGATGCACTGAAACATACAGCATTGGAACAGATGGTTAGTCCGTAGGCAACGCGTCCAGGAAAAACGGAAATAGAAATGGGATGATTTCTATTCAGACTGCCATTTGCAGTCCGAAAATTAAGGATTTCACAAAATATATAGTTACACTTGTTTCAAACAGATCTTTTTTTTACCAATGATGATGACAAATATGATATCTTCCTCATATCCTCTTCAAATTTTTCCACCATTTGCCATCTCCAGATAATAGCTTCCCTGGGCTGAGGTAATCAGGACTAGCGCAGGATGAGCCTGGTAATACGGCTCATCATCATTTACATTAGTTTTGAAGCATTAGGCAGAATTGGCCCTGGGTATCAGTGAATTTATAGGCCGGTCGGGGTAACATGCCCCAGTAAACCGAGTCATATTGTGTATAGCTTGGAGGCTATTTTCATACCTATTAGTTTCCTTTCACTGTCACAGGAAAGTAGAATTTTCAGCAGTGACAGTCATCATTGATTTTCCACTGAGCAGCCTTTAACTGAAGATATCCATTCAGGACGTTTTGTGTGAACCGAGCTAACACACCTGTTATTTTAGATTTGTTCACACTGGTGTCAGGTGAGTCCAGGTTGACATGTAAGTACAGTTGAGTGTAGACTCAATGCAGAGGTGCACCTTTCACTGTAACACTGATCACTCCTGGCAACCTGTAAACAAAAGGGTGAGGATATCACCTCGGGATAGATTACTTCCCTGTCTGCCTTTTTCTCTTATACTGCATTTTACTCCTACATTGTATATTTTACAAATCATATTCTGCCGGAGGGGCTGATTGTATCTTTATATTTCTTTGTGCATCTCCTGATGTTCACTCAGTGTTGTTAAGATACATTTGGTACCAAGGAGTGTAATGAGAGTCTGTGTGTTTAAGTATGCCCTCAATTTGACCTTTCTTTTAACTTCTTACTTGTTTGAGGTGCCATAGACCCCATTTCTGTATGTGTCATAATGATTAAAGCAACTTAAAAAGAAAATGTGCTCCTCTGAATAGGAATACATTTCTCCCGTCATATATATTTACATTTATATATGTAAATTCGTAATAAGTTATTCACAACTAAATAACTAGCATGTTATTAGACAGTGATGTTACTTATTTGGGGTAAATACAATTCTTTGGCCTACTTATAACAGGTCAAACTCCTTACTTACTGGGTAGGTTTGGTGCTGGATGATATGTTCTGAAAACCAATTAAACATATAGAGCATAAGGGAATCCATTGTATGAGTTTAAGTTTTACAGCCAGGGTCACTGACACCCTACACAGAGGTGTTTTCATAATTTATAAGCAATCCTCAAAAAATTATAAAAAGTCATGAACTATAAAGCCAATTAAACAATCTTATCATATCTCACACTGCACTGTAACTTTTATTCATGTGCTTGTGTTATTCATGTTTTATTATCTTGCTTTTAAATGAGTGTTTTAAAATGCCATTTTACAATATGTTTCTGCTGCACTATTGCTCTTAATGTCTTTCATTTGTGTAAAGCACTTTGAATTGCCTTGTGTTGAAAGGTACTATATAAATAAACTTGCTTTGCCTTGCCTAAGGAAATTAGTCAGGATCCATCAACATATTATATCGTCCGTAATTTAGGTTTGGCTTACTGTACCTGCATATGACTGCAGGCAATTCTACATTACTCTTAATTTCTTGTTTATTTCAATCTGTTTTAAAATGATAAACCACCTTATTTTAAATCTAGATTTCATTTTAGGTTTTAATATTGAGGTTCTTTGAGTTTACCCTTGTGCCCATGACATGTTTGTGGGAGAGATGTGTCTAAATCCATCACCGCACTTCTTTTATAGAACGCTTGAAATCCCAGCAGTAACTGGCAGCTTTCATCAATAACACTTCCAAACACCCGATAATATAATTACTGCCAAAACCAAGACAGGTTGCACTTAACAACATCTACTGAATCAGATCTTTCCTCATCGGATATTCGTCTACTTGATCAACATTATTTACTCTTCTCATTTGGCGTAATGAAACACTCTTCAGATGCAGACTGCTGTCCGACTGACCAGTCCGAGAGCTCATTAGATTGTATTTTATGTTTGCTGGCCAAGGTGTCAATCATAGACCACAGCCAGCAAGCTTATTTGATTGATTTACCCTTCAGAAATGTCACTTATTGGTTAGTCATACATTTTAAATGTCAGAATGGTGGCAACAGTTGGGAGAGAAGGAATTAGAAAGTCAATCTGACTGCGTAGGTGTTGGCTACAGCTCTAAATTATGATTGGTCTCACACTGTGTGTTTATGTCCAGCTGTGCCAGTCTTTGGGATCTGTACAAAATCTGCTCACTTTGAGTATGAGCATAGCACCCTTTTACCATCAAATACAAATGTAGGCTATGTGTTGTATGCTGCAACAAATAGCTTAATTCAGTTGTGATGAAGATGATCTACCTGCTTTCCTGTACGCACGCACGCACGCACGCACGGCACGCACACACACACACACACACACACACACACACACACACACACACACACACACACACACACACACACACACACACACACACACACACACACACACACACACACACACACACACACACACACACACACACACACACACACACACACACACACACACACACACACCTGTGGCATACTGATAAGGTTTTCCCATCAGCCAGCTGCAGCCACAGCACTCTCACTCACTCCTTTGGGATGCACATATCTGGCACATATCTGGCGGTTTTGGCGCAGTGGTTAGAGCGTTGATCATCAGATCAAGGGGATCAAGGGTGAACTCCAGTTCGAAACCCGCCTCGGCCGCCACTGCGTCAGGCCGTTGTGTCCTTGGGCAAGACACTTTACCCGCATTTGCTCCTGTGGGTAATGTCCACAGTAATGACATTTACATGTCTAATATGTGTAATGTGTAATTGTAAAGCGCTTTGAGCACCTGTAAAAGTGCTCTAAATAAAAAATGTAATGCATGATTATATCCATCCTTGAGGATATCTTAACTGTAAATAATCTCTGGAATCTACTCGAATTTTAGTCAATTCACAGCAAACTGACTTTCATCAGTGATTATATGTGGCCCTAGTGCAGCTTTACAATCCCTGTCACACAAAGAGGAGAAACAGATTGAAAACAGGAAAACTTGCTTCAACTCACACAAAATGTATTTTGTTGAAATCCCTTCTCTCCCTATATTGTGTTTATTCATTATTTGCTAACACTTTTTGTTATGTGAATGCATCAAATGATTCCCTTCGATTCAAACCCTGATAAACAAGCTTTCTGTTTTACCATGTTGTTGATTCCTAATCAAGACAGCCAGGAAACAGGCAAGAATACCTCAAGGAATAAAGCTTTGAACCTGAACAACAACGCCCATTATAAAATAATGACAAGCGAGTGCCAGAACATCAAAGTTGACTCGCTGCATATCCTGTTGCAATGTCAATGAGGTCCCCTGGCCAAGGAGCGTATAGTCTACTGCATTTACAAGTTGGAATCAATTTGTGAAAAAGTGTTGTGTCGTTTATGGAAAACCCTGGAATCAGCTTTTCTCTGCTTTTGGGGACAAGTTTACTTGCAGTTACTGCAGATCCCTATGATTGGAAAGAGTTATATGGGGACAAATGCCTCCGTCAGCTGGTTGGGGCCCTTTTACATATAATATATTGTTAACTGTAGTATAACCTCATATGGGGCTAATCTGCACAATGCACATTTTAATGTAATTTAAAGTTCTTAATCCAATTTCAATTATTTTATTCATTTAAATATTAATAATAATAATAATAATAATTCATTTATTTTATATAGGCGCCTTTCAAGGCTCTCAAGGTCGCCGTACAAACACATAAAAAACAAGATACACAATACATAACACTAGCATAAGAGACATAAACAAGACAATGCAGTATATAAATCAATCAAATAACAAAATCAATAAAAAACAGAGGATGTGTGATGGATAATGATCAGGGTGGATATGCGAGTGTGAAGAGATATGTTTTGAGGCGTGATTTGAAAATGAGGAGAGAGTCAGTGTTGCGGATGTCAGGTGGGAGGGAGTTCCAGAGGCGGGGTGCAGAGCGGCTGAAGGCTCTAGACCCCATGGTGGTTAAACGGAAGGGGGGTGCAGTGAGGCTGAGGGAAGCAGAAGAGCTAAGTGTGCGGATGGGTGTGTTGATGTGCAGGAGGTCGGAGAGGTACAGAGGAGTGAGGTTATGGATGGCCTTAAAGGCGAGGAGCAGAATCTTAAAAACGATACGGGATTTGACGGGGAGCCAGTGAAGCTGCTGAAGAACAGGAGTGATGTGGTTAATGGAGGGGGTTCTGGTGACGATGCGGGCGGCAGAGTTCTGAACCAGTTGAAGTCTGTGGATGGATTTGAGAGGGAGACCAAAGAGAAGGGAGTTGCAGTAGTCGATGCGGGAAGTGACCAGGGTGTGAACAAGAATGCCGGTGTTCTTAGGGTTAAGGGACGGGCGGAGGCGGTTGATGTTGCGTAGATGGAAATAGGCAGACCGAGTTGATGTGAGATTTGAATGAAAGTATGCCGTCGAGGATGACACCCAGACTCTTAACCTGAATATTGCATTTCTTTCTCGGAAACCAATAGTCCACTTGCTGTGTTGAGATCGAACTGTGTATATAGCAACCATCAAATACCATAACTGAAAAATCACAGTGTATTATTCCACAAAGATGTGTGATAAAATGATTTGGCTAAAATAACAACTACTTTCAAATGAATTAGTTGCATTAGAGTTAGGGCCCACCTCTCATCAACTAATACTTTGTTACAACAACTTGAGCATAATGACAAAGAGCAATATTCTTACTCTCAGAGCAGGAAGAGTGCAAAGTGACCTGGATCGACTGTACATTGTCAGAGTTTCACCCCACGGCATTGTATACAATTACTGTCAATAGTTCTTCCTCCGCTCATGCGTTGCTTTACACTCCAACTGCTCTTGTACAAATGACTGGCCACAAAAGTAATAATTGCCTTCTAACTCGGATGTGTAGTGATGCATTATGGTCCTGAGGAGACGTGAGACATGGTTAACTAACTGGCTGCTTACTTGATGTGCATAAACAACATTCAGAAAGCATTTTCACACGAACACATGGCTCTCCATAGATACTTGTTTAGTGCAATACATGCTGTTTCTGCCTCTCTACTGCATGAGCGCCTTTAAAAAGTGCCAGTGTTAACTAGGCAGTAATTATATATGCATTGACTGTATGCATCACATATCAAACTCATACCGTATATATTGTTCAGACCACTTGAAGCCCTGAAGCATTTTAATTATGCATTAAACAGTAACTTTCAGGTCAATGCGGAGAGACGGTGGCGGTAAATTCACCATCAATATGGATAAGTCTCGTCATTGGAGTCTCTGCCTCTTCGCTCCCTCGCTCTCACCTCAGCCACATGGTCATCTCACTCACTGTACACACACACTCACACACACACACACACACACACACACACACACACACACACACACACACACACACACACACACACACACACACACACACACACACACACACACACACACACATTACTGGTAGGGCGAGATTGCATAACACTGACGCTCACATCTGCTGCTTTATCATTTATTAATGCATCTTTCAGTGGCGTAATTTGCTGTGCTCTGTGGACAGTAATAATTCAGGTGATATGCTGAGATGGACCAGGAAATGGACCTAACTGAATTTCTGAGCTAGTTAAGTACAGGGTTTTCTTTCCTTTACTGTATATGCATCGAACGAGGTTGAACAACCCAAAGGCTCAAGCAAGATGAATGAGCAATTGAAAACAAATAAGGTCACACAAAAACAAAGACAAAGAATACAAGTTTTGACTTATCTTATTTTGTACTGATTTTTTTGCAGTCTGTTGTTCGTTCAGTCATGTTTAACTTTTATTTGTGGCTTTGTAAGCTGTAGGTAAAATTTGATTCTTAATTATATTGGGAATAATCCTGGTCAAATAAAGTGTAAATAAATTAAAATCAATCTATAATGTTCATCTCTTTACCTCACAGACAGTAAACAGGACATCGCCACAGAGACATGACGGTCTGTCGGTCAACCTGAGGACCATTATCTCAGGAAATATATGAATTGTTTTTTAGTACCTGCACCTTTCCTTAAGCTAATTCAATTACAGGTGAGCTAGGCTCAAGGACACAGGATGGTGATGAAATTCATTACATGATAGAGAGGAGAGGAGGGGGGGAGAAATCAAAAGAAGGAGCACATTCCAAGGAATGCCTGAACATCCATAATTCTCAGTGTTTCAGGTTATTTGATAAAACAAGATAAGATAAATAATAGGAGTGCAAAAATAAAAAATTGCAAAAGGATTTCGCACAAACTGTAAAGCTGCAACTTGATTTAGATTGAGGCAATGGTAGAGACTGTTGCACTAAATCAGCCACTAGGAGATAGATGCATGAATGACTTTCACCAGGTCAGCAAAAAGACTCCTTTCATCTGTTCGTCAGAATTTAATTTGGCATCATAAGTTGACTTATGGCGGGGATGGACTGAGGGCACATTCTCTCTTCATGGTACTACGGATGACTGATGTCGGAAGTACGAAAGTTTATGGTCCACAGCATCCAGCCTGGGGGGTATCTCAGTACGGATTTTTTCTTAGAATATAGAAACTGTTCTTTTGATTCAATTATACATAAAAAGAAAGAAACCATTTTTATAATACAAATTGTATATTTCTTGACATTCTAGTGTACAGTCAATGCATGACTTTTTCAACCAAGACCTTCGCCAAATAATAATTTCACACATAAGATTAGACTAGACACGTTATGGTCACTTTACTGCTGTGCAAAACAAAATGTGTTTTTATTGCACTTCTGATATTACAAAAAAGGTATTAGCAGACTAGCAGTATTGAAAGTGCTGTTACACATAACAAGAACAAAAACATCTGAAGTGGTGTGACAAAAGCGTTAACAAAAAGAAGCCCTATGAACATATGGAATTTGAGTTTATTTATTGGGGGAACATGGTACATGTGTGCATTTGTGTTAAAGTATGTAGTGTATGGATTTGGGGTGGGAGTTCAGGTTATATTCAACAATTGTGTTGGTTTGTCGAAGAAGCGTTTTTGTTTTTGTTTTATGTGTGTATGAATCGTCCTTGCTTGAAACGGTGGTGTTCAGGGTGAGTTGAAAGAGTGTTTACAGGTCATTTGGGAGAACAAGCCTCCTGTGAGTCCAGAGCAGGAGGCACAAATCTGGTGGACAGCAGAACATTACTATGAATCATAAGAACAAAGTGAACAGTGGAAATTATTTAGTTTTAGTTATACAAGACTGTCGGATTCAGGTTCTGGTTTGCCTCTTTTTTATTGTTGTATCAATGGCCTGGCATGACATGCCTGGATTACATAATATTTTAAATAAAAGATACCCTGTGTTGGGTGCTTCAAATATTATGCCGACAGTGTTCAGCGTGACTGAACAGTCCTCAGAAGCTTCCAGAGCATTTAAGTGCTGAGACTAAACACGCCAGAGGAGCATCTCCAGCCTGACAACTTAAGTGGAGCTGTGTTCTGACCTGCTCATGTCTCGTCTGAATTTTTGCAGTGCCATTACAAACCGAAAAGTCTATTTAAACTCAATCTCTGCTGCTGTCGCTTCCTGTGCAATCACACTGCAACAGCTTGCTGCCGTCCACCTGTGGATGCATCCCCAGTCACGTAATGCTGATTTCTGCATGCTTTGTTAGCAGGGAGATTGAGCCTGATGCCCAAATTAACTCTGCATTTACATATGTTCTAATTAAGACACACCAACACAAGGTTTCCAGTTAATATGTAACTCAAAGCAAAATCAGGGAAAGGAACAGAAGACATGATTAAACGTACCTACAGTATGTCAGGGTTCCTATAGCTAAAGGCGGAATACATGCAAGTCTTTTAAAAAAGCTTATATATTAGGCCTGATTAGATTCAGCCCCTAGTTTTGCTGCTACAGTATATGGCTTAGACTGTCGGGGGACAACTTACTTCTTCCTTCTCTCTGTCTGTACCTGGGTACTCTCATGTTCCGAATAACCCAGCTTCCCCCAAATGTATTTTTGGTGTCGGTCTACGCCAGGATCCTGAGTCGTGGCTGATCCTGTCACTGCGGTCGAGAGACCTGGATCCTGAGTCGACGTGGTGCCTATTGCTGTGGTCCTGAGTCCTGGATCCTGAGTCCTGGATCCTGAGTCCTGCATCCTGAGTCGTGGCTGATCCTGTCTCTGCGGTCCTACCTGACTCTCATCATACTACTTCCCTGATGACTCCCACAGGATTGTTGACATCCTCGTGGATTCATCTTCTTATTATAGACACATGCATTTCCAAACATTTGGTCTACCTATGTTGTAAATGTATTATCTTTTCAATTTACACACGGCATCTATTGCACGTCTGTCCGTCCTGGGAGAGGGATCCCTCCTCTGATGCTCTCCCTGAAGTTTCTCCCATGTTCCCTTTAAACTGTGGGGTTTCTGTGGAAGTTTCTCCTTGTACGATGTGAGGGTCTAAGGACAGAGGGTGTCGTATTGTCATACTGATATTCTGTACAAACTGTGAAGTCCACTGAGACAAATGTAACATTTGTGATATTGGGCTATATAAATAAACATTGATTGATTGAAAGCTCTTTTTATGCCACTTGAAATGAAATTTGGAACCAATTTTAGACACGCATTTTCCGTTGCCCAGATCTGTCAATCCAGTGATTTTAGGATGAATACGTTATATAATTGATGCTGGTGATTGTCTCTATATAAGTGGCTATTATAAGGATGATTATAATAATAATAATAATAAATAATATATGTATAGCGCTTTTCCTAATGCTCAAAGACGCTTTGAATACAATTATTTTATTTGTCTATCCATTATGATCAATCACGAGAGATTTAAAAATAAACTGTGAAAAGTTACTCAAAACGACCTTAAGTGATTTATTGTTGGAATTACATGGATAAGAGGCATTATAAACACTGAGCGACACTGAGTCACCTGACTGAAACACTGTCGGTTCACTCATGCTCTGTCTGAGATACAATACAAAACTAAACGGGTCCAATTATGCCTTCATCATAACACTTTCCCGTTCTAAAAGTACTTGCCTATTCTCTCTAATGCCAAGATGACACAAACAAAATGCATGTTTTTCTGTCCCTTGAGATGAGACAATCGTTTGTTGAGCAATGTGCAAAGTGTGTCACAACAGAACATGTAACACAGATGCTAGACTAGCCTTATAGGTAATGTCAGTATCATCTGTAGTCCTACATTTCATGATGAAGCAGCATATTTTCGGACGAATCAGTTTACTGTCACAAAAAAAATGGGTGGATGACTCAACCACAGCTTGTGTATCTTAAATTATCTCTAAAAGCATCTTAATGGCGCAAAAACAAGTATTTATGTAATGCAACTTTAATCTGTTGCATCATTTCAATTTTTATATAAAGATTTTTGACTCCCTCACTGTAGACCTCAGAGTTTGTTAAATGACATTCTCTCCTGCAGCTGCTCCCCACAGGGATGTGTCACTACTCTCTATTCCGCAGATATTTGCAAAATGGCTGGCAATTTCTTAGATTCGTAAATGAGTAGGTGTTGGACTGCGTTCCAAAAAATGAGTCAATAAATGGACCTTTGATCAGTGGCATTTTAAAGTGAAGTGGTGATCACTGGCCAAGACACGGGTATTGACTGAACACAAGAACCACTTCCGCCTCCTCAGACTATTGTTACAGTATATATATATTGACTATTGATTGAAGTGATTGAGCCTCGTTGTATTCACTGAGTATGCAACGGCAACAAACACTGTTTTCTGAAAAGGTCAAGTCATTGTTTATTTATTATTTTTATGGATCCAACATAGATCAATCCTGCCCTTATCACCGATTTGTCGGTATGGAAATTCAGAAGAATCCGTGGTGTTAAGAGATTTTTAGGCGGCTAATAAAACAACAAGCTAAATAGCATCATAGCAAATCCATACATTCCTCTCTTTTAGGAATTGAACATCCCTTCCTATATGGTTAGAGATTACGGTTGCATGAAATTAGGTACCATTTATCCCATGTGCAACAAACACTCTGATACACCATAACCTGCCTCTTTGGTTTTTTCTATTCTCTTAGAGTTGTATTGTGCTTGTGATGTGTTTTAGGCAGCAGAAAGACTTTCCTCTTGCAGGAGATGGAAGACCTGAACTCAAAACTTGTTATAAGCACCACTTGCTACGACAGAGAATCAACAAAGAGGCAAAGACAGTGATTGTCATTGATTGAAGTGGCGCGGTTTGAAATGTGCACTATCCACACAGAGGTCAGTCCTCTATAAAGTCACCTCAGAGCTTTATCTGGATTTCTTCCTTACAAAAACAAACAACTAACTGAGCACTATGTAAATGCTGGCTTCAGTTAAAGCAGAAATTGAATGAGAGAAAACAATATATGATGAACAATAGTATACTCTCTGTCTACAACACAAACATAAGAATTAACATCCATGAATGACTCACTTGTCTGATAATAATCATTGATTTTTCCTATGAGGTCATTTTGTTCACATCATCTGAAGTTTGGCCGGTTCGATATGTCAAATAACAACAGTTACCTTTTCATCAATAAAACCTCTAGGAGCCTACATCAGAGTCAGAAGCAAACAACTGATCCAGAAATAGCTTTTCTCCAACGTCAGGATGACAAACAGAAACTTTCCAGTGAAACATCTGAGCACAGAATACATGCATACACACACTCACAATGAGAAAGAGAGAGACAGAGAGACAGAGAGCCGGCTCACCTGGCCTCTTTGTTATGCGAATCAATATGACAAATGAACTGTAAAGGGGAAAAAAATCAATGCTTTGTCATCTCCACCAGCATTCACCCTCAACCATCGGTCTTATCACCACTCCCAGACACAGGCGAGCACCTGATTAATGGCTGCCACGCGTCAGCTACGTAAATCGTCACGGCATGCTCGGTTGCATACGAATGGACAGGGTGTGAGTTAGAGGATGACTACACACGGAAACGAGGGCTCTGGGCTCACACTTCTGAATCTAAAAGGAGCTCTGAAGCACCAACACATGAATAACCTGCCTTTCTACTTCACAGAATTACTCCTGAAGAATCTTAACATTTAAATGGTTGATTCCTGATACAAAAAAAAATACTGAATTATGTAAATCTTAAGATGATTTAGTATGTTCAGTTTGGCTAAACAAAGCACTTCACAAAAAGTCTAAAAGGGCTACAGGCATGATAGCAGCTAAGGTACTGCAGTGCTTTGAACTAAATGCTCATTTTAGCTTGCTAACATGCTCACAATGAAAGTGTTAACAAGCTGATGTTAAGCAGATATTTAGTTAATGTTAATCAACCTAATTGCATGTGTAAAATAGCTAACTAGCAGTAAAAACCTAAAGTTAGTTTTGCAGGTATTACATCATAAACAGTAACGAAAATTCAAATATGACCTAATGATGGTGTCAGATAGAATTTAAGGGGATACCTGAAGTCATTACAGGGGGAGAAGGTCTGTAACACCTGGGAAACATTTGAAAGATGGTGGTGCTAGAGGAAAGGTCCCAAGGTCACCAAAGTAATTAGGATACAATGTTTGGGGTTCATGAATGTCGGTACAACATGTCAGAGTAATCTATCTAATACGTGTAGAGATATTGCATAGATTGCGTGATGCCAACAACCTGTCACAGCCCTCTTGAGATTAGATATAGGTCGTATACATTTATGATCATATTATGCTGCAGCTTAATGTATTAGTTAATGCACCTATGGGGTCATAATTGTTCAACCTTGCTGATGTGATTTGACTGACTGCGTAACAGCCACATGGTCAGTCAGCACGCCCATTACTACTTCAGGCAGATACGGGAATCCATTTGATAACCGCAAAGCTTCTGTCAGAGCAGCGGGGTCAGGTTGTGCGACATGAGGGCTATCCGGTCACGCAGATGGCTTTTTTTTCTTTTCTTTTTTCTTCAAAGTTTTCTCTAGTTTGGCTGCATTGCTCAAAAATGAAATTATACTCTTAAGAACACAACTTGTTTTATGTTTAGTACTTGCTTGAAAATGGTCTATTTGATTTGGGCAGTCAGACAGCTCATGAATTCATAACATGCTGCTTAGGGACTGGTAAACACGACTTTAGTATCTTCATAGGCTTTCTCAGGAATTGTTGCACAAATCTGCAACAATCTCACAGTATAGGGCTTGCATGCAAAAGAGCCTACAGATATCTACGACTGATGGCAGAAAGAGAAGGATTCACAAAGTCTCTACTGGTCCAACCTTAATGCCAGATTATATAAGGATTGCATAAAACATCCGTCATGTATGGAGCTGAGTAAACGGCACAATATGATTTACGGATGCCACAGATGGTAAAAATAATCTTTTGACCTTGGAGATGGAGAGAGTTCCAGATGTGACGACACACGGCAACAACAATTAAAAAGGAGTTAGTGTATACATTGCAATTAACACTTCTGATTAAAAAAGAATGCTATAATTAGGGTTTTTATATGCATTTCGATAATAAAGGTATTCTGATTCTGGTTATAAAACTAGTATTTTGGGAATTTCTAGTTGGAAAAGGAAACTGTACATTGAACGAAAGCTCACAGTCCATCCAATGTGTGACATTATTAAAGACACAGTTTGTGAGGAAATCATGGAGCACCTGCACACCCAGTGAAGTCTTCCTCTCTGCAGCAGTTTTGTTCTGTAGTTCAGCCTGGACAAACCTCCCTGAAGACAGAGGAGAAAAAGAGAATTTAGTATACACATATGCCAGAACATCCAAAAAAAAACATGATAAAATAGAACAAGGGGTCGTTTTTTGTCATTAGAAATAGTAATTGTAATAACACTACAGGAGGACCTAGCAGCAGTAGCAGTGCCATAATAGAATTACATCAGATCTCTTTCATATTCATTTTTATGGTGGAAAAATAAAAGCTTATGTCGTGTAACAGAAGGTTCAGGATTCCACAGCTTAGCGGGCTGCAGAGGTCACTCACTCCATTAAATTACAATTACATGTTTTCATGCTAGGTTAGTCAGTTCCATACACTGTTGTTTCCCTCACAAGTGTATGCCTGACTCTTCTCTGCATGTACCGACTGCAATCTGCTCACATACTTGACCAAAAGATACGCAGAAGAGAAAACCAAAAGGAGAATCATAATATCATCATTAATGTGGTTATAAAAACTACAAACAAAAAAATCTATTCATAAAGGGATTTGCTTTAATCTGGTTGGGTTTAACGATGGCGGGATTATTGACTGTTACGGAGGAGGCATTAGGTGTCACATGTCCCTGGAGTCTAGGATAGGGCTCTACATCAGAGGGAAACCTCTTACATCCTTTTGCCCTCCAACTGACGAGATTACAGTTTACTCTAGTGATGACTAACTGATACGGAATCAGGATTTTAGTCCGCAGAAACAAAGTGCATAACCACAATGTGTTCTTTAAAACCAACAGCAGCCCTGCCAGAGTATCCATCTATAAGCAGGTACACAATGCGGACACATTTTTCTAATGGAACATCACTGTGCTATAATGACACTGCTGTCTGTATGGAAATAAGTCGAGCAGTTCAGCGTACTCCTGTGGAACAAAAGGTCCAAAATAAGGTCCGTAGAGTATTGTGAGCAATTGTGTCATTTTATGGGGGAGACTTGCTACAGATTCAGGCTCTAATAAAAAAAATGTTGTGCCACCTCAGGAAAACAAGACTGAAATATTTAACTTTTTGTAAAACAAATGTGACCTTTCATCGGCATATTGTATTAAAATTGGAAGCCCTCCCATGTGGAATTTGTCAGACCATAATCAGTTCAGTCATGCTCGAAAACAATGCAAACGTCACTCCCTCAGATCAAACATAATCCGGGGGGTCCGAAAACCAGTCAGTATCTGGTGTGAGGGTTGGGTTAGGGTTAGGGTAATGTTGTGAATCGAGTGGCCTGTCTTCGTTGTCCATAACATACGCCTGCCCATACCATAACCCCACTACCACGGGCCACTCGATTCACAACATTACCCTAACCCTAACCCTACCCCTCACATCAGATACTGACTGGTTTTCGGACCCCCCAGACCCCCCCAATAAAGCAAAAATGCGAGTTTCAGAGTGGCCTTTTATTGTGGCCAGCCTAAGGCACACCTGTCTAATCAGCATCTTGATATGCCACACCTGTGAGGTGGGATGGATTATCTCGGCAAAGGAGAAGTGCTCACTATCACAGATGTTTTCAGATTTGTGAACAATATTTGAGAGAAATGGTTATTTTGTGTATATAGAAAATGTTTTAGATCTTTGAGTTCATCTCTTGAAAAATGGGAGCAAAAACAAAAGTGTTGCATTTATATTTTTGTTCAGTGTACATGCAATGTTTAAATGACACTGTCATGTAAATAGTTTGTACACCTAGAAAACTAAATAATGTAATCACAATGCATTTAATTAAAGCATTAAGTTAGCTAGCTTACCTGCAAACCATGCTGGGCTCTGGACTCTGCTGTAGCACTTAGCATGTTCACTAGCAAGCTCACCTGTCAACAGTTAAATCATGTGACTCCGGGTAGAAGGTAACTGTGTGCTCCACATGCGGACCTCATGTTTGTTTTTGTTTTTTGTTAACGCTAGCTGCATGCATTGTCCTTCCAGCACTTAAACTAGCTTACCTCTTTTTTAAAAGTTAGACGAAGTCCTGCTGCTGTCTGTCTTCCGCTCGGACTTCCTTGATCCTTCCGGTTGTTTTCAGAGGTTCATGATCACTGCTTGGCTGTGTTTGTTCAGTCGTGCTTGAAGACCACGAAGCGGCAGACCTCCTGCTGGGTGTTTTCTTGCCATGCTGATGATCTCTAGGCTGCTATTATTTTTTGTAAAAGTCAGTAGATAAAAATGAGGATTCCATGATGCTGGTTTGGATAGTGTTGGTGACATATAACTCCTGCTCATATAGCTTAATATTGTTTGTGATATGAACGTAATGGATTTTGTAGCATATTTCCCATGAGATCATGTTGTTCCTGGTGGTTCAAATGCAAACAGTAGAGGTTAATATTGCATTATGGCTTCAGGGAACTGAGGTTTTTCTGGCCCTTCCAAAAATGGTGATTGGTAAACACTGTCACCACATGTTCTCCATGCATCATCTATCCAACTGAAGGAAACTGAACAATCTTTACTTTGATGGGATGGATTCAAGAGTTTATTATGATCATATTTTCAGTGTAGTTAAGAACAAAATTAAGGAGTGCCAATGTCTCCTTGCAAAACCTGTAATATATGATTTTTGTGGCCACTATGGGGCATTGAAAACAAGTCATTATCCCAACTCTGATGCTTAAGAATAATAGCCTATCTTTAATTTATCGATGATCTTTTAGTTTATAAAACATTACAACTAAAAATAGATCCTTAAAATCCCCTAAAGCCCAGGGTAACATATGTTATAACAATATATATATATATTCAGTGTATTATGATGTTAGTCAGGAAGAAATGGTTCCTATTAAAGGAGCTCGAGCTACAATAATTTCCCCTTTTTTGCAGGGCAGGGTATTCAGGTTATAACAGCAACACAACTATTTTAAATAATATCATATGTGTAATGTTGTTTTTAACTAAATACAAACATCTCACCATCCTTTAGCTTCAATGAACGTTGCTCTCCTTTCCAAATGTTTTCAGGTCCATTATTTCTATTTGCAATAAACCCTTCCAGTGACTTGTAATTTATATTCCATCACCAAATATTACAGAAAAAAAAGGATTACACATATTTGATACATCCTTTTAAAAGACAGATACCAGAAATGCTAGAAAAGATGCTGACTCATGATATTACTTTCACATAAAAACCTGTTGATTTAGACTAGGCTCTGCTGTATCAGAAAAAAAGAACATTTGTCAACAAAATCTGTTGTGTACAAGGCCTTGACCTTAAGTGGATCAGTCGACGGATGTCAGGTTACCCTTTGACCCTTCTCTTGTTCATATTGTGGGCTGGCATTTCTGGGAAAGTATTAATCCTCACTCGGCCAGGCAGATTAACGCTGGAGAGTGGGGGGTTCTGGTAACGGGATATTGTGTGTCGTATGTACTTATAAAATAATCTGCTGATCGAGACCCCTTAAGAGGACCCCCGCTGCATGTGTGTCTGGGTGGGATCAAAGCCTGAGTCGGTAGAAGAAAGGGGTCCAGATGAGAGACTGAAGATATGTGTGTGTCATGTGTTTGATTGAATCTTTTGTCAAAAATCCTGCAGAGGAAGATCACATCTGTGCCTGCAAATGAAGATAAATGATTATTGAGGGCACAAAATGAACTTTTTACAATAAATGTAATAACATCCCCCATTTACTGTATGATCTAATGTCCTTCCCCCTGAAGTAATTCAGCTGCTTAAACAGCTATTATCTCTAGATTGTGAAGCTCAACTAGGATTGAGGCAAACCTGCATTGCTCTGTGCCTTTCTAATCATTGCAGTCCCCTAAAGTGTGCGTACTGACTCTTTACATTGGGCAGATGTTGGAGGTATTATTTGTCCATGTGTAGACTAGGAATGCAAAGGACAAGATAAAGGAATCATGGCTGTGAAGTCATTTAAAAAATAATTATTGTCATTCAAATAGTCCCTCTACGGTTTACATACATTTTTCTCTCAAGATTATCAAACAACTATATTGAATTAAACATGATTTGGTCTTTATGAAGGTCATTTCTGAATGTGCAAAGTTGATGTTATTTGTCGTGGACTGTCATCAATTAACTTAATGCACTTTTGCTCAAACACATGCAGCTTAACTACACATTTTAAATATATTTTCCCCTGTTTGATGGCACTTTGGGAGGAGATAAGAATACAAATGATGGAAAGGGATTTTTTTTTCTCAGTGAATCTGATGGGAAAGAGGTGCTCCCTAAAGGAACACCATCTACTGACAGGTAATCCATACTGTAGGTGTGTGTGTGTGTGTGTGTGTGTGTGTGTGTGTGTGTGTGTGTGTGTGTGTGTGTGTGTGTGTGTGTGTGTGAGTGTGTGTGTGTGTGTGTGTGTGTGTGTGTGTGTGTGTGTGTGTGTGTGTGTGTGTGTGTGTGTGTGTGTGTGTGAGTGATAGACAAAGAGCCACAGTGGCTAATATATACATTCATTTAATTCTGTCGCTGCACATACATTCTATCTTTCTCTTTTTGTGTTTCTGTCCCCCTCTTTTTTCTAGTCACGCTTGTGTGTGAGAGAGCGTGTGAGTAACAAGATAACAAGAAGCCTCTAACCTCTGCTGGGAGGTCATCTGAGAAGTCCAGCAGTCATATCCGAGGTTAAATGCTATGTGATGGCAAGGTGCTCGGTAAAGGTTAAAGTGACTCACAGCGCAGTATCAAAACAGAAAAAAGAATACGAAAAAAATGTCCTGCTGGATGGAGGAAATGTCACTTGTCTTTAGAGTTACTCCTGTGGGATCAGAGAGGACTGTGATCTGAACAGCAGAATGTAATTAATACCACAATCAGAATGTACTGCCTAATGATTTATGATTTGGTGATATTACCAGCAGACACTGAAGTTTATTCAAATATATTGCACTGTCTGCATCGCATGACCAAGGCTAGTTGTTGAATGAAAACTGTAGGGCAAATGAATAGTATGGAATATCTTAGTGTTAAAGGTCCAGTGTGTAGGATGTAGTGTTTGTATTCGTAACTAACATTGTGTATAATCACCTGAAACAAAGAATTGTAGTGACCTTTATGTCTACATTAAAGTTCTCATTATAACAGACAGTCAACAGACCTTTGTCATGTTTACATTTCCTTTAAGCTTACCCTTTGTTCTTCAACACACTTGTAGCATGAGGGTGAGTAAAGGGGCTGAATGCCACTAAACCTGTCTACATTATTGGTTTGTTCCCATGTTTGGCCTATAAACTGTTCCTTTATCTTCATCATTTGTTATTATTTTATCTAAGAGTTATTTTAATCAAGTCTGCCTCGCAGTCTGCCATTGGACCGCCATTGGGAGCCTGCTAGTCCATGTATGTCCTAAAAGCTCACATCTTGTTCTCAAATTATTGCTTATCTATTATACATCCGGACATATCATGTACAGAAAATGCACATATGCAGTTGGAATGCACTGCTGTAAAATCTAAATTTAACATCATACTTAGTATGAATACAAGGTTAGTTTGCCATTTTGGACAGAAAGATAGACCTCCCAGAGCTAATCTTGATTGACTTTTCTGTTGCACCACGGTTCAATATTGAGTTCAGATCACACAGGCAGCGCTCCTGCTGTGTTCTCTTTGAAAAAGATGTGTCATGACTGCAGCCTCTATATCGAGTCCAGTATGCCTTTAGAGAATATTCTGTTATTCTGCCAGGCGATTCATGTTAAAAAGAAGTATGTTACTAGTACTATGTATACTCATGCATGCAATTTTAGCTAAATAATTATATGTACAGTATACATATATATATTCTGGTCTATGGACATGTTGCTACATATAAAGCATGCTTTTGAGAAGGCATGTTCCCTAAAACATACTAGAAAATTGCTTATATTCCCACCTATATGTCTGAGGTTTAAAGGGTGGTAAAGCGGACATCAAAACGACAGACTGATGTGTGTGGCTGGGTGAGTGAGTGTGTGTGGATCTAGACAAATAGAGTGGGCAGTGGAGGAAGGCTGCTCTTGAATTCTAATCAGTCCTCTGTTTTCATTCCCAGGAAGCTTTCGCCCAACAGACCAGGACATGTGCATCTCATCAGTGCTTACACAGAGACCAAGTAAACACAAACCCACACACACATTGACCAAGTCTGACTTTTACTGTGAGGATGCATATCTGATGTGAAAGGAGGCGGGAGACTGGGACAAAATAGAAAATGAGGTGACCCCTCTAAACAGTGACTTCAATCTCTGGACTGCTGTCGGAGTAAAAAGCTGCATAAATATGACTCATTCCAGATCAGACTCCGTCAGAAATCACCTTGTGGATTACCACGGCTGTCTCTGTGGGTGGGGGTGACCTTACATGAGCACCTGAGGACAGTGGCTCCGGTTTTTTATGCTACAAATGCCTTCAGGTGATTGTTTGAAATGAAATGTATAGTGGGAAGGAAGTACAGCTGACATTGATTCGACTGGCCTGATGAAATTCGATTAAAGGGACAAACAGGACAAAACTGGAAGGGCTGCATTTTTGAACTGACACATATGGCTTTGAATGCAGTATTTAATAGCATAAACACAGTTTCAGACAAGAATGAAATAAAAGCATATGTGCAGTTTGTAACGTTAGATTCAGTAAGCCTCTTCTGGAAATACCAGAAATATTCAGCCCACATCCACAGTATTATATAGGTTCATATTTGTATTTTGTGCCTCTGTGACATGTCTCCATGCTTTAATGTTCAAAAAGCTCTTTATTTTTCTCATACTGCCTGTGTTGCAGCACTTCTTTTCACCCTCTGTCTGAAACCAGAGCCCAGTCTGCTCTGATTGGTTAGCTATCTGGCTCTGCTGTGATTGGTCAACCGCTCAGGGATATACCGCCTATCACATACAATGTGCTGAAGCGCTAGCCAATGGAATGGCGATTGTTATAGTCACTATTTTCCAGAAGACAACAAAGCGGTCCAAATGAGGTGTTTTAGCATGTTGGGGTGTGTGGGAGAGAAACTCCCTCTAATCGGAACACAGGGATTTTAGCCTTTGCAGACCATTTACATGCACACACATCTATATTACACATGCACTACAGGACAGGAACACCCCCCAAAAGCATAATAGGGCCCCTTTTCATTTCTAGTGGAGATATAAGTGTTCACAATGTTTATATTATTATTATTAATTTGCCAAGTACATGTGTACATATGTTTATATATATAGTATTTTCATTTCCAAAAAAGATAGTTGAAACTGCTATTGACATGTGCAGAAAATGACCCTATATCTAGTTTTCTTATATTTTAATTTATTTTTGCCTTGCCCTAACTTTTTTTCCCTCCAGTTTTCTTTATTTCTGTGTACTCCTTAATTTCTATACTTTTTTGACGCAATAATGCTGATGTTGTATTAGGATGATGCACGGAGGGCTACTTCCCAAGCTATGCTTCAGCCCTCCCGCTTCTACACATTTTGTTCATCTTTGTGTGTATGAATTATACTTTCTTTTGTTTTTTGGATGAATTAGTAGAAAAAAAGGGATCTAAAAGCTTGCATAAATACCAAACAAGAGGCTGAAGTTTGTGGCATAGGACTCAAATGATCATTTGATCAAATGATCATCAAGGCATTTAGTTTCTTTCTAGCTGTTAAATAATATGTGTATTTGTGTACATGTCATGGTTTCAATACATCCCTTGAAGGAGCTGTTAGAGAATATGCTACTGTATCACTTACTGCAACAGCTGTTACTGCTGTATGCCAGTAAAACTCTCACTGTATCTTTGATATTTCTAGGATTTTATGATGTCTTTTTTGTAAATATATTTTTGAAAAAATATATCCCAGAGCACAGCACAGAGATGCCAAGAAACCCATTTGGTGTGGGACAGCTAATTAAGCCCTTAATAAATGTTAAACACATAAATCATGGATTATGACCATTTGTTCTGCAGATTCATTAAATTATATCTGAATGGGAAAGTCATTTAGTATCAAATCCATTATTCTTTAGGAGAATCCTCTTTCCATTTGCAATATCCAAAACCGACTATATGGCTGTTGGTCCACAATGAAATATATTAGCACACACATATGGTCTATATTGTTTCATACTGTCCTTGGTATGATTTATCTTACATGATTGTTGACCTCAGTGCTGCAGGTTAAATCAAAATGCTTTGATATGCAATCCATAATAATTGAAACCACAGCATGGGATAACATCTTTCTAAAGGACAAGCTAATGAAGTCGTAGGTCACAAGTCATTTCATGGTCATGCTAAGGTTAAACCGCATGTTCTGTCCGTGTAATGCTAAAATGAAAACACCACATGATTACCTCACAGGTATCATCACGCAGGACCTCAAAGACTACATTTCAGCGGTCAATTTACACATCACTGCTCCCTCTATGGCTATTGGAATGACTTAGATAACTGGATACATTACAAACATGTGATGTCAAATTGATGGGTAACTCTCCTTCACATATTCTAGCTAATTATGACAACATTGACTCCAAATGTAATGCCTTCTCTCACACATTTGTCAACCTTGAGTTCCTACTGGCTCATTGAGGGTCAAGCATAAGCCTGCAACCTTATGAGTTTTTCAACCCAACTAATCCTTATCGTATACATCCAGGCCTGGAAGAGAGGGCACAGTAAGGAGAATTGGATGAGGCTTTTATTTTTAACAATGTTGACAGGTGCACCCTGGGAGTTCCTCCTCCTAATGTATTCATAACAAGCTGCTTTGACAGTTCCCTGGAAACAACCCAATCAAGCCAGGACCTGCCTGGCACCCTGGGGCAATAAACAACATTATTTCACTGTCGCTAAAATATCAGTCAAGTTACTGGAAACTCACAATTGGCAGCTTGTTTTTCTCTCATTAAGAATAAATACGAAAAGATACTACTACTTGATTTTGGCAGTCTCTGGGGAGAACAGGTGTTTTCCCGGTCACCTGAGTTCTTCTCATTTTCCTGCAGCACGGTCTCCTGTGCCTTCCCTTGTTCCTTCCTTCTCTTCAGCTGGCACATCAATATGGCCCCTGCCTCGAAAAGTGTGCTGTCGGTGTTAGATCGTAAGAGCAGTGAGGTGAAGCTCTTTTCCTGGAGTTCCTGGTAAATATGTTTCTTCTTTTCTTATTTGGCAGGAAATCGGACCCTGATTATAAGCATCAGTACTAAAGAGCATTAGCCACACTTAGCTGATGGTCTTCTTTACTTATGCATGTCATATGGAGGCATCAATATTACTTTGAGGCTGTTTTGTAACCAGATAAGTGTTCATTATTTAAAAACTAATTACTGTGAGAGTGTTATGGATGTCACTCACTCTGGTCGGCATGTCACCCCCCCCCCCTCAGGGCGACATGGGCAGCTTGCTCTGTTCTGGCAGAGGACATTCTGGATGTTTCCTTCACAGCCCCCTCCTAACCCCTCTGCCCATTTCATTCAGAACAAGATGGTCTGATAGGATGTGGGGGAAAGCTTTAGAAAAAGATGCATCATGATTCATGTCTATTCAACAAAAACACATTCTGACAGTATAAACTATTTTTTGAATAAAGGATTTTAAGTGTGTTTTTATGTTGATGTGGTTTCATTACCAGTATTTAAGCATGCCATTCATTCGCCCCATTAGGCCTGGCCTTCTCTATAATTCACCAGCTGAAGATGAATGGATGTGCTTTGTTGCTTTAGCGCACTGTAACCTTGCAGATCGGTAACACTGACTCAGAAAGCTGCAGCACATCTTTATCAACAACATCCCATCAGACCACCTTTCATAAGACCTAAATAATGTGCAATATTCAAGTTTAAGACTTTAGTTCCATGCAGTGATGACTAAGGAACCTCCAATGGCTATAAAAAGGTGGAAATCTAATTCCACTTAAGATATATAATTGACCTTATCTCAACTATTTATAAAATAGTATATATATATCTCATTATTTTAAACGAACAAATACTACCTTGTGATTATTTATTTTAGTATATTTTAAGGGACTAGTCATTTAGCATCATCGTGGATGTAATAGCTCTGGAGCTCATGTGGCAGGTAAGTCTGCTCCTGTGAGGCTTTAGTAAACAAATATTCGTTGTCATCTTAAGTCACATCAAACAAACTGAAACATTTATTTCCCCTGAATACAATTACTCACATTTAATGAGGCATGAATGTGTAATAGAGGGCAGTGTGTCTGATAACTGAGATACAGAGCGACTGAAGCATGCGCCACCCTGATGTAACCCTGTGAGAGACGGCTTTCAAAAGGTAACCGCAAACCACCTGTGCAATATGAGCTGTGCTCAGTTTTTAATTGGGGAGGGAGGAAACATCCAACCTCGCAGTGAAAAGGACTCCGCTCATTCAAGAAATTCATTATAAGCTTTAAACTCCCTGAAATAAAAAGTATTAATTCCTTTCATTATAAAATTGATTTAAAGATTATTTTCTCAATTAATCAACTAGTCGTTATGTCTATTAAATGTTAGAAAATAGTAAGAAATGGCTGTTGTAACTTTCGAGTTAAGGTGACGTTGGAAGATGTCTTGTTTTGTCCAAAAAGCTCAAGAAAACATAAAAAATCAACAGATATTTGAGAAGCTGTAAAATCATTGAAATATGATTTCTAATATAGTTGCAGAATCGTTTTCTGTCGCTCCAATAATTGACTCATTGTTACAGCTGGAAATGCAACTAAACCAATGTATCTTTCATAAGAGCTAGTTCTCCTATAAAAGGATCACATTAGCGATGAGTAACCCGTCCCATCTTTGAGTACATTCATGCAGAGGAATCCGTCTTCGCTGTGACGACGTTGACTGATAACTGGATTTGAAGGTAATGAATGGAAATCCCCGGTGACCACATGGAGCGATTTTTCACCTCGGCTGTATCTGCTGACAGACACTGTTCCTAAATACTCGATGACCCTCTCCATCACTGCTTCATCTCTGAAACCCTTTCTCCATTTTCTCACTCCATTACATTCTAAAAGAGGTCTCCATGGACCCCTCACTGCTCCACAATAGAAAGACACATACTCGTTTTTTTTTTTTAAATGACAATATGTCTTTTATTTTCTATATTTTAAAGGTTTATTATTTACAAACAAAATAAACAAAACAAAAAATCAAAAAGATTTTTTGACAAACACTGTTTGTCTGCATATTGTTGTAAGAAAGTTTACATTTATCTTTCTTTCTTCCGTATCAAGTAACCGACTGATAGTTATTTTCCTCTAAGCCTTGGATTACATAAATGAGCTGAACAATGACCATGTGAGTGGGGTTTAAAGAGCTCCGCCCCTCTCTCCACTGCGCACATCATCAGTAAACATATGAAACCTGTGGTCATCAAACCCAAATCAACATTTGGTTCGTCCTCTCTTCTTTTTTTTTTTTCTCAAACCAACAAAAGAACAAACAAAAAGAAATATACAAATATATGTGCTGGTTTGTTGAGAGTCTCTATACTGCTAATACGTAAGCTCGTTATTTTAGTGTCACCATTAATGCCCATTCCAGTATGTTAATTGTGATTGGTATAGTGAAAAAAGCACATAGTTGGGAAGCTCTCCCTCCAAAGGCAAGTATCAAAAACAGCACAAAGCAACAGTGCTGCTATCCATCTTGACTGAACTAGTTCCTATACACTATGGCATATTCACGATTAAGCGCTCTTCGTTTTATATAGAACATTTCCCCCTTCATTTTGAACCCCATTCAGGATCAGGGCAGCACGAATTCTCTGGGATATTGCTCCCTTACTTACTCATTCAACATCTAACCTAGCCAAAGTAATCTGTACCTTTTTATTTATTACTAGTAAATCAGAAAGTGCAATTTAAAACAATAACAATGAATGTTTCGCTTTGGCCAGTTTCCTTCCACACATCAATATACAACCCAAACATCAGTGGCTAGCTACAAACAAATGTATAAAGGTGCTCCGAATTTGTACAATGTCTCATCGAGCGTGATATTACTGCTAAAGATTGCACTTTTTTTCTTTTTAACTGTACATAACCTCATTAAATATGCTATATAGCTTGACCGAAAATGTAAAACAAAAAAAATCCTGCATCTAGAAGTTCACATTGCAATTAAAGATACCAATTAGATAAACTGAGACATTTGGCCATCATTGCTTATTCCTTTCCTGTCTAAAAACACTGAGACATAGAACACATTGAGTATAGTAAGAATGAGTGTGCAGAAGTGCCCCCCCCTCCCCTTACGCACCAAGCTCACACTCAAAACAAAAGGATGGAACATGGCTATAGTTTAGGCACAAATACTTAAGAATGTCCATGTGAAAAGTCAATGCTTCTGTTCACACACAGATAACGTCTAGGCAGACAGACAATGAACAAAACATAATCTAACATTACATTTAACGTCAACATCTTTGAGATAGTATCATTTTTTTAAGTATTTGTGACAAGTGCATGCTTTCATGACATTGATGGGTTGACTGTATTGGTACACTATCGACACAATCTGTAGCGAAGACTTGTAATCTTTTAAAAAAACGCTATCTCAGAGGGCTTAGTCACTCTGAACTGATGGGCCATGAAAACTGTGACTGGAATAAGAAAATCCATCATGACAGCAGAATACTTCTGTCACTGGCTTTATATGAAGATTGCAGGAAAGGCCTCATGCTCGCCAATCCACTCTATCTGCAGGGAAATGGCCTGTAAGCCGTCGCGGCTGGCTTATTTTAGTTGAATCAACTACTTTTATTATTGTAGGATTAAAATGCTCCAATTTAGCTTTTATCCTTTTTTGATTGAGGCACAATATTCTGGCTTGACCTTGCTTCCCTTTGCCTCGACATCAGTCTAGGTCAGTTTAGAGTGCCTAAGCCCACAAAATGGATTTACACGAGACAGAAACCTTAATGCAAACCAGCATTTCTTTTTCCGACGCAAAAACACCGCTCGTGAAAATGTCCCCTCTTCACACTTGAGCGACTGCATACATGACGCCTTTAACCTCAAACAAATGAGTTGGAAAACGTCGAGGCAGGCTCTTCAACTACAATAATTGTGATGTGACAGCGTACAGTACAGTTATACTCAAGAAGCAGCTTTTTAAAAAAAAGAAAAACAGAAAAAGCCTAATTTCCATCTTTGAACAAAAAACGATTCTGGGCAGTTTTTAGGGAATGAGGCGAGTCAAAAAGACACATTTACTTTCAATAGGATGATTTTGAAAACAAATTGTGTATTATATTGTATATGTTCACCTGATGTGAAATTAAAAACTACACTAGGGCTAGGGATAGTATACATAGAGAGGGATTCTTAAATGTCTTCCAATCAGGCGTTCCTCAGCATCAAGTAGTGCTAGCTATTGCATTAAGGTTCGTTTATCTCTTATGGAACATCATGTATTTCGTCACTAAACCTTTTTCGCGTATAGATGATATCCAGGTTCCTGATAGAAGTAAGACATTGTTATGATAGAGAATGCACCACACAGTATCTGTAAATACTAGATCTACAAAACTATTTACAGCACACATATAGGTAATCTTTATGTCACAGTCTATTGCATAATGGTGATAATCTTTAGTTTATAAATATTATAAATATACACAGAATTTTTAAGCAACATTACGTAACATCTCAGCCATCTGAAATTAGAAATAGAAAAACAATAGCATCCATCCGTCTGTCTCCACACTCCATTCTCCTTGAAAATAAACAAAGAAAGCAGCATTTCTATTATCTATTCCCTTTGGACCCATAACACTGTCATGGTTTGTATGTGAGCCGCTGTGGGGATATAGTGGCCCAGCATACGGTATTCTGTCGCCGAGAGCAACATAACACTTAGTTTCAGTTTCTGTGTTGGTTTCTGAAATGAGGGTTCAGGAAACTGATACGAGATTCATTTCACGAGTGTGTGCTTTTTGAGATTATTTGTCAGAGTTGCTTGCATGTATTATTCCACAGTGGTGCCTAAAGCTGCTTAATAGGAGAAGATCATTTTTCTCTTCCTCAATGGTAAAAAAAAAGGAGGAAATATTCATTGTCAGAATGCATTCCAGTTAAAAAAAAAAAAAAAAGCAAAAAGAAAGAAATAAACTTCATACATTGTATATAATTCTTTATATTTCTCAGAAAGGAAGACTCATGTTTATACTACAGCTTTTAAATTGCCATTGCCAAATATTCTAGTTGGATTTTACACACGCGGTCACATGCTCGCACACTCTCACACACCCATACATACAGCAGTATATATATACATATGTATATATATATGGCGTCAAAGAAAAGAGATGTATCTGTATAATATACATTCTTAAGTTTAGGGAGACAATGTGTCTAAAATATAATACAAGGGCTTGTATGTACAGGATTTCTATGAGGCTATTTTAGAAGAAAAACTGGAGAGAAACAAAAATGCTGAAGTCCCTCATCTTTATCTCTTTTGTTACATCTCCACTTTAAAAATGAGTTGAAACAAGTTTAAAAAATGAAAAGGGAAAAAAATGGGATCATAAATTTGATGCAAAACGCATCTTGTCTTGCTCAGTCTCCGTACTGCTCAGGACAGAATCTCTCCTAGATCCGGGGGACTCCCTGTGCTGGGTCGAGGATGAAGAAGATGAAGCTGCCGCCGCCGCCGCAGCTGCTGCCGCCGCCGCCGCCGAGCGCACCGGGGGCAGAGCTCCGGACGACATCTGCCGGAATAGATTGACACGCTGGGGCACTGTGGTGCGGATGCCGCTCTGCAGACTCATTCCCTGGATCGCTGCTGCCGCCGCCGCTGGAGGAGCGATGGAGGCCAGAGAGTCTCCTGGGGCCGGGTGCACTCTGGGGCCGAGAGACGTGTCATGTGGCAGTGATGGTTGGGAGGCCGATAAATGTCTCACATCTCGACTCAAGCTGCCCGACTGCAGAGCCTGTGTGCTCTTGTGGATGTCCACCCGCTGAGGCGAGGGGACCTGCTGCTGCTGCTGCTGAGGCGAGGGCTGCTGGGAGGAGGAGGAGGCTGCAGGAGACACAGCGGGCTGCTGGGCGAGCTGGGCGAGCTGAGCGGATAGAGCCGCTTGAGCGATGGGCTGCTGGAGGAGCGACAGCTGGGAGCCTGTGCGAGAGCCATACTGGAAGCTCCGGCCCGCCAGAGGGGTCTGCACGGAGGGACTGCACATGGCAGCCGTGAAGGAGCAGGGCGACATGATCGCTCCTTGTGGGTTCATGGAGGAGGAATTCAGGCTGCCGTGGGACATGCTGGGGGCCGGATAGACCCCCTGCACCGCAGCGGCGGCTGGCAGCATGCGGGCAGCAGAGGCATTGGCTATAGCTGAAGCACTGAAGGTCATGGGAACAGAAGACTGCTGAAACTGATTGGTGCCGAAGGCAGTGGGGAAGGGAGGCTGAGCCGGTGAGTTAATGATGGAGTTTCCTGACACTGGAGTTAAGTTCATCCCGGTGACTGACTGCTTGCGGTCCACCATCATTACCATCTCCCTGTCCTGACGGATTATCTGCTTCAGTATCTCGTTCTCCTGCGTGTTGAAGACGCCGGCGTTCAGATCCTTCTGGAACTTCTGCAGCAGCAAGGAGTTCTTCTTCCCTGTATGGGTGCAGTCAAGAGAAGTGAGCACAGAAAGCAATGGCAAACTTTGGTTGCCCTTAACCACAGGAAAAGGGCAGGATACAGGACAATAATAATAAAGATGCAGCTTGTACGTTTTTGTAGGAAGACGTTTTGTCACTGCATCTTCAGTAGATGAACTTCATTCTCTTGATTCAACTATATTTAGTATTTACAAGCTGCATCCTTTCATGTCCACTAATATTTATCATATTGAATATAAATTGTGAAGGACATTGAATGGTAATGACTATGGGAAATGTACGGTTTGAGACACATAAGGAGACAAAGATGACTAACGTATGACATGGTAGACAGTGAAGGTGCTAATGTGGACGATGGAACACAGAAGAATACTGATGAGTTGAACCCACACATCACGTTACTGGACAGATTTACTTGAAGTTATTAGAAAAAGTCTAAACTCTAAGAATATTTAGAGCTACATTTTACTTAAATCACAAACACAAGTCTACTAAAACACATCACAAGGACAATTACAGAACCTTGTAAAAAAGATATGACAATAAAAACAAGAAAACAAAGACTTACTCTAACACACAGGTTGGTTATATAATTATACATGAAACACCTTTATGAAAAACTAATCTTTACTCCACATAATGCTGTTTTTTCATTGAAATGGAATTGTCTGATGATAAATAAAATGTTCAAAATGCAACGTGTTGTTTTATTTTGGAACTTGTTTTCTCTAATACTGTGAAGAAATCGTTTTTTAAGTGGTTTATATCTGACCTATAAAGGGCATTTGGGCCCAGAGAGCTGTACATCTTTCCCCGCCTGTTACAGAGCGTGATAATAACAGCTTGACAGATGCTTTCTTCAAACATCGACCACTTCTGTGGTTTTGGGAGTTTGCGAGCATAATTGTGGTAAAATGTTTAGCATGACATATGTCTTAAAATTCCACAATTTACAATAACCATAAAGAATGTTATCTATTTAACATATTTACTTTCACTGACTGTTTAAATATATTTAGGGATGTGTTTCCTGTTATTACTGTTGACCTTGTGTATCGACAGGCTGTGAAGCATTACTCGTCGGTAAAGAAGACAGAGTTGACTTTTAGTGAGCTGAAGGCTTTAGCCTCAGTCAATCATTAAGCCCCGTCCTTGAGGGCAGGAGATTTCTGCGCCAGGTTTACAGTTGAGCTGCATTTTCTGGACGGCTTTCTCCCCTCAAGGCTGCCAACAAGCCGTGCATTCAGCTTTAACACAGGATTGATGTTATGTTTTGCAGATATTTTGTCCAAAACTCACACTACAGCTAAAACAAGCTAAAACTAGCACCACATACTCACTATAAGACTATACTGTTGACTTACAATAATGCTCTCATTGCATTTGTAAAGGTGACAGGGTAACACTCTGTAGATTGGAAGGACAACACATTATTTCTCCAAATGAAGCCTGTGAGGATTTGAATGTTTGCTGGTTAGAAACTATATCTTAAGATTTCATCAGAGCTGCCTCTTCTAATTTCTCTCCTAATCTATCTTTGACATTTTATTGTCTTTTTCTTCTTTATCTGTTAAAGCAAAAGATAAATAACAAGATAAAAACACACTTGTAAAAAAAACTGACTTTTAAAACTATATATACATACTTACATTTAAGTTATTTTAGGAAGCAAATTGTTTTACTTTACATATTTTTCTTAAAAACCGCTACTTAAAAAATCATGAGTATAATGAGTATATGTACTGTAAAAATTCATAGTCACGATAAGCTAAGAAAACTAACCAAGTACCAGGCTGGAAACATGTTAGTGTTACTTAAACTACATAACAGTAACTGTCATACCCCCACGCACACACACACAGACACACTTACGATAACACGCCCGTTTGGGCACCTTGTTCTTATAGAAACACTAGCCTGCTTTAGGCAATCCATTTATATATATATATGCAACTCTGTAAATAATAAAGACTGACACTTTAAAATCCTATTTGTATATTATATGTTCCATACATCCTGGACTGTTCCTGATTGAATACCAGCTCTGAACATGTTTGCTGATTAAGCATTCCTGATCCATATATTGACATTTTTTTAAACATTATCAAGGGAATAAACTATTATCACCTAAAACAAAATGAAAACAAACAAACAAAAACATTAACAAAATGTAAACACCACTCATGGGTAAATAAATGTTTGATTTTTACATACAAATCGTGTTGAATAGAAATAAAATGTATCAGCTATGGGTCAAATCAGACAACTGCAGGATTGTGTTAGTAATTTCATAAACTGGCACAATAGTAACAGTAAGATTAGTTCAATATTAAAATGAATTTGATTTCAAATATGATTACAGTACTGTAATTAACCCATATCTGACATTTAAAACATAACTTTTGTGAAACTATCTAAAAGCCAGTTAACACACCAAACAAACAATCAAAAGACAAACATCATAATGTTCACAAACATCATATAACTTATAAAGTATTTGGTAAATAATAAGTAAACACACATTTAGAGATGCATTCAAGGCCTTACAGAGACACATTTTTTATTCTGACTCGCAATGAAATTTGATATATAATTTCACCAAAGATTTGTTATCAATTGTTTTTGTTTTGAGTCCCTGCAAGACATGTTTTTTTCCCTTCAGTTTCTTCTTGTTGAAGGTTATCATAAGAACATATATTTAGAGAGGATAACTGGTGAAAATGTGTGTGAGAAAATGATTCCTAATTAATTAAATAAACGTCTGACCTCCACATGTAATCAACGTGACATTATGTATCTTAAAGCAGTTTAAGACTGTCTTTGATTAATGTCAGAGAATTTTTCTACCAAATTGTTTCACACAAAAAAACCCTCATATTTCAAGCCAGACAATCAGAAACAAACCTTTTTTTTTTAAATTGGTGAAAACATGAATAAATGATGACATGGGATTCCTGCATGTAAAAAAACGGTGTGTGGCATTGCATTAGTAAAGTGTTTACTAATCTGAAGGCATGATTTAGTTTGTGAATACACTTTGAACAAAGGGTTCAAAGATTAAATAACATGTGTGTTCGAAATCCAGTGAATTATTCTGTAATAGCCTCTTACAAAATCAACATGGCATGTGACACTGAATAACTTTTGTTTCTTTGATTGTCTTTGTCGTTGACATTTTGAGTGTGCCCATCAAAACATCTGCAGGACTTGGTTGTGGGTGACTTGAGTTATGTGTCACTGATGCAGGAATCAAACAGTTAATGTAAGCTCTAGCAAGAGGTCAAACTCTTGGAGGATGAATTTGAGACCGAATCCATTTAGCAAGCCTCTATAGGTCAATTTGTCCCTGTTCGCATATTGGAATTGGAATAAAGTGTTTACCTGATGCCTACTCGTCGGCCAGGACACTCTTGAAAACGAGATGTGCTCGTCTCAAGACGGACTCCTGGTCAAATAATTTTTAGATAGAAGATAATGTCAAATGTGCAACACGTTATTGGTTTCAAAGCATGGATACTTTTCTTCTTTCCTTTTTTAGAGCAAGACAAGCATGTAACCAAATGCAGTTCATATATAGAAAAGATACAACCAGCACGGATCATGACAGAGTATCTTCCCTCGTATGAGACAAAACCCCCTTCATGGTTAGTCTGAGGATGGATCGAATGAATCAGCTGGTAGATCTCATAAAAAGGGCAAATGTAGATTTGGACTGTTGAGGCCAAACGGCAAACATTATGTTAGGGCAAGTGAAGATTTGTATTTGATTTATGCTACTCCAAGAAAATGCAACCTTGTCTCCTGTGAATTATGTTCAAGGGCAGATACTTGACAATTAGCGTTCAGTTATAACGCAAAAAGGGGGGGGGGGGGATTCGTCTATCACAGGGGAAAGTGAGTGTGTGGACATTTGGCTGGATAAAAGGCGAAAGCTAGAGATGGAGTTGTGCAGGGCTGCCCCTCAGATGAAAAGGTCATTAATTTATGGTCTAAGATGAATAATAATTCTTCAGTCAATTAGTGTGTTTACATTTTGTTTTTATACTTAATGATTTACTCAAAAACGTATGATCACATCTCTCGTTCACACAAGATTTAAAGTGTTGCTTTTGCAAGACTTTTTTTGGAGAAATAAAAAATACCTATCAACAAAATAAACTCATTGATTATTGGACCAAACGTTTGTTGACTAATAATTATTTTAGTCAAGGACAGACCTATGGGTTTTTGTTGCATCTTAAACAACAAAAACAGTATTGTCATTTGTTGAATTTAAACACTGACCACAGTTTTTCCCTAGAGTAGTTGTATTTGCCATAATGACTATTAATTAGTGCATAAGTCATGAGCATATTTCATTGTGTTTATCTGTTTAGTACAAACCAAAATGTTTTCAAAGTCTGAAAATGTGGGCCTTCCGTCATACAACATTT
Source organism: Gymnodraco acuticeps (assembly GCF_902827175.1). Taxonomy (NCBI): domain Eukaryota; kingdom Metazoa; phylum Chordata; class Actinopteri; order Perciformes; family Bathydraconidae; genus Gymnodraco; species Gymnodraco acuticeps. The sequence continues at coordinate 1,123,069 of NW_022990358.1, forward strand.
GGAAAAAGTCGTCCCCCCTCACACTCCCGATTAGTTTACCTGCTCAGTTTAACTTATTTCTTGGATGGCTATGGGATCATGATTATATTATTTTATCCCATATACATTTAGAAGACATGGTTTGTATGGATTTTGGTGAGGATATTTAGCAGATATGTCAGATATTGTGATATAGCCCAGTCATCCAGCCACCATTATGTCCCCCCCACAAAAAATAAATATTGAACGTAATTCTGAGGAGAAAAGGTTGCCTCAACATTGACATTGAATTCTGATTGGCTCTGAGCGGTCTTGTTCCAAATCTATTGGTCATTGCTTGTTGCTGACTTGCCTGACACTACAGTATTTCAATGTTGAGTCAACACTTGGGTTGCAAAGCAATTCAATATTGATGTGCCTGTGTCAGGCGAAATAATACACAAATACAAAGCCATGACAAATAAAAACAACGATAACAGATAGAAAAGTAGATACAGACTGCAAGCTTAACCACTGATATCAGACAACATTGGCACATTGTTATTATGCAAATTTAACTTCAGTTTTGCATTCAAGTGATATTATTTTTCCCGTTAATAAATAGGGAAACAAATCACCAAACATTATGGCCTCTCGCGTTGTCAACAGGCTTATACGTTTGATGGTTGTTTGATCATTTATGATGATAGGCTGCTCGATTTCTTCCTGCACAATAAATAATTAATTAGCTGTAAAAGTCACTGTACATTTTTCGTTTTCTGTGTTACAAAGGAGTAAGGAGCCAAAACAAAACAATAAAAATGTAATTTTGTAATCACCAGTAACCGGTCGCCTTAATAGCTAATTTAGTTGGTGAGCATCCTTTTGCTAAATTCTGTTTGTGCTTATTCTCTAAGGAGGAAAACACTATTCAAACTTGTATAATGTTGTCAGAATATTACACACCAACATTACGACTGCCACATAAGTTGCAGTGGTAAGGCGTAAGCTTAAGATCCTGCTGTAGTGCCTTACTGACATCGTATAGTAGCTGAGCTACAAAGAAAACAATATTATACTGTAAAAAGTAAACATGTGCTGTTCACACTTGTCCATACATAACTGAGCCCTTTAATCTGTACCTACAAATTGTCATTTTGTTGTCTTATAAAAAGGGATGGGTACCAGATCTTAAGATACATTCAGTAGTATCTAAGATATAAACACATGATGAAAATAATCCTCAATATACACTGAACATATACTAGCTAAATCCTTCTTGTTGCTTGACACTAAAAGGTACTATTACTATCAAGTAATTTATGTATAACAAGTAAAAAAGGAGAAAATTATCATTACAAAAGAAAACCTATTGTATTTCTAATGCAGCAAAAATAAAAGCAAAACCAAAGACATATGTTCTACTTCCGTCAGTCAAGAAACTATCCTGCTGCACAACACTTTCAAATTATAATTTTTAATATATTAATTAATTAGTTTTATTTCCAATCAAAGTAGGCTATTAGAGCAGACTGAACACATTTGAATGGGTGGGAGAATGTGGAAAACAATTATTGCCCTGTTTGTATTACATACATGTGCCCCTTTTTACCTGTTACAAATATATCTTTCTGAACCATTATATATTATTGTATTTCAACTACAATCTCACATGGCCAGGGTTCTTCTTTGAATCAGACGTTAAAAATAAGGAAGGTTGTTGAGGAGCTGAATAAAACTAAACAGGGTCCTGCCTTTTGGCTGGACCACAGAGCTATGCTGTTTCTCAATTCGGTATTTCCCTTAGTACACAACCACGTTGTACACTGTGAACAATTGGTCAGTGTGTGAATTACAACTGAGTAGCTTGTCCCAAATCGCACACAGCTGCTGTGCCCTTCCGCCACTGTTGACTTGCTAGCTAGCTCCACCTCTGTTAGCTAGCTAGCTAGTGCTGCTGCTGTTAGCTAGCTAGCTACTTCCACTGCTCTTAGCCGTTAGCTAGCTAGCTAACTAACTAACAGCAATGTTAGCATATGCGGTACCAAATCATTCAGAACAGAGTAGTTTTATGTTTATGAAAAGACCCCCCAAAACCCCCCAATGTATTACTTGTATTTATACAGTGTTGTGTTCACTGGAGCTTTTTGTTACAGAGCCAAGATGGCAATTGTTGGGGGTGTTCAGTGTTCAGTGTTCGGCTCTTAACTTTTTGACCGTACTTTCAGTGCATTGCATTTTGCCATACTTAACAGTGTGAACGCAGTTACACACTCAAAATAGCAAGTGTAAGTACGTGATGTACTTATGTATGTGAATTGAGACACAGCATTCATGCCTGAAACAGCTTCCTGGTGTCACCTGGCCCTGCTCTTTGTTTCTTTTTTTCTGGTTGATTTTGAGAACTCTGATATTGGGTGGGGTGCTGCTCATACAACACAGTCTCACGGCATTTCGTGTTAAAGTCACGAAATTAATCTATTGATTCGTGTTCATCAACACAATTTGGCAATTTTTTTCGTGTCACATAGAACGATGTAAATGTAAATAATAACAAATTAGAAGGAAAAACAGATTTAAAAATATACAGATTTCAGTATTCTGACACAGAACAATTTTAGAAGCAATGTATTTCTATTGGTAGTATGTTTCGTGCCTGCACCAAATATTAACAAATTAGAAGGAAAAAAAGATGACAAAAAATACAGATTTCAGTATTCTGAGGCTCTTTGCCCCATTTATTTTCCTCACGGACGGCAAAAAAACTCCGACATTACACAATTTAAAATAAAAGGAATAGGGTTAGGCTTAGGGTAAGATATTGAGTAAGAAAATGTTTTTATGAGCCACACAGCTTCCGGTCTTCCAAGACCCGACCGGACAAAAATACGTTGTGCAGGCACAAAACATACTACCAATACAAATACATTGCTTTTAAAATCGTTCTGTGTGACACAAAATCAATAGATTAAATTCATTTTGTGACTATAACAAGAAATGCGTTGAGACTGGGTTAGCTCATACCCAGGAGTGCAGATGAGTGGAAAGAGGGCCAGACACACATGCATGTGAGGTTAGCTTCCATCCACTCGCTGACATCCAGTGGGGGGGTCAACACCAAACCAACGAGGGGGCGAACTGACTCCCTCCCGGACAGCGACATGCACTGCCTTCCAGATAATCCAACCACAAAACGCTACTTTGGTTCTTTAGAAGGATTAATGCTGGTTCCAACAATTTTATCTTTAAGGTTATTTAATACAAAGAAAGACGGAAGTAAAAAGAAAATCAACAAAAAAACAAACAGTGCATACAGGTCATGCAGCACAAGATGGCAGACAATGCTTTTATGAAGAAAGAAGGCAAACAAATACTGATAAAGACAAGACAACAAGGCACGATGACAGGCAGGAGATTCGACCAGTCAGACAGGACATAGGTTAGATGTAGGCAGTTCTTACCAATGCGGTCCAAACGGTCAATGGCGACAGTTTCGAAAGCGCGTCGCATCATGGGGTACTCTTCAAGCACCTCATTGAAATGATCAACAGAGAGGGAGAAGAGTCGGCAGTAGGTGTCTGCACGCACACTCGCTGTTCGTCTGCCCTTGGTGAGCAGACAGATCTCTGCAAGGCGGAAAACACAGGGAGACAAAGGAGGACAAAGAGTGAGAGCATAAAACATTTGACACATAAAGAAGCACCAACTGAAGTGGAGAGTGCAGAAGGACATTAAGGAAATCACCCCAGTAATTGCAATACAGATTACCTTACAGATGAACCTCTACTACAAAAGGTACAGAAGCAGAGGCTAATGCGAATGTAAATAAAACGAGAAGCCCATCAGCGTGGCTGTCACTTGCATTATACTGAGATAATTCATCATCCTGCAGAGAGCTAATGGTCCCATAATGTGATACAGTAGTCAGCTATACAAAAAAGAAATGTAATGGATAACTAAGCAGAGGTATGTTTACGCAGCATTCCTGTATGCCTGATCAGCCACTGTTTCTCAAAGATGTAAAGTGAACACATTCATCAAAACACTTGACCCTTGGCATCAGATTATAACATGGCATTAATCTTATTTCCTGTTGGTGTTAGCTACATTTCCTCTAAAATCAAATGTAAGATAAACACTTGAGATTACAAATGACGGATAGGAAAATATCAACAGGAAAATGTACTAATTGACTTGAAATTATACTCCTTCTGGGACCTCTATATCAGCATATGTATATGTTTAAAGTTGTTGCTAGTCTAGATGAAGCAAATTGTTAACTAATTACATTGATTAGCAGAGTGCTTCCCACTTTAGGGTATGGACCCCTCCAAAGGGTTGTAATGGAATACATTTTAATTTGGCCTTTTAGTGAAACTAAGTGCTAACAAATCTTTACAAGATTAATAGGATGATTAGATGGCTCATGGTGACTTTAAAAGGTTATGCTGTTGATTAAGAAAGTGATTTTTAATGAATTTTAATGACCTAAACTACAAAAAAATAGACTAAAACCCAGTTTCTACGATACAATAAGATGATTTCATAAAACATCTGATAATGAAACCTTATCTTAGTATTATCACGACTTTTAGCTGCTTTTATAGACATGCAGACCAATCTGAATATCCTCACTTGAGCATCTAGTTTAGTGCACAGTCAATAATGTGTTGCTGTAGATCAGTGATTCTCAAATGGGGGTACGTGGACCCCTGGGGGTACGTTGGGGTACTGCAGGGGGTACGTGAGACTTAAACACATTTAAAAAAAGGTTAATTAAAAAAATAATCTTAGTAAAATAAGTTAAATAGAAAACACAATTGTATATAAAACATTCCTAGAACCACCAAGGGGCTCCTCATATAAACATGTCAAATGTGTGTATTGTATTTTATAGTTTTTCACAATAAAATATTACTTAAATTGAAAAACTCCTTGGAAAGATCTGTTTTATAAAAGTGTTATGTTATTTTTTTTCATGCATAAAATGAAAATATCCTTAGTTTGTTGTAATGCATACCACGAAGGAGTTAATACATCACACACTGAGGGAACATCACTATATTGTAATTATTTATATATGCTTTTTCGATCAAACATTTTCGGGATCGGTCAGGGGGTACTTGGCTGAGAAAATGTTCAAAGGGGGTACATTACTGAAAAAAGTTTGAGAAGCACTGCTGTAGATGATATAAAGTGTTAACGCCTGCCATTCACTGCGCCTGATCTCCCCTGTGTTTTCATGAATCAGTGATACGAGGCAGAGGGCTAAATATCTTTCTATCCGCCCATCATTCTTTCATCCTACACTTTTTCTTCTCTTTATAAGGTGGAAAAACACTACCCTTCTTCTAAATATCATCTTCCTTTGGCTTCTGTTCAACCACCAACACCACTCAACCTCCACCCACATTTGCACTTCTGTTGAACCTAAAGCACAATTCCCATCTTCATTAAATCCTTAAATGTTAACTTGTCGTGATGACTTGGCCACACCATGAGCTGTCATGAAAATAGAGCACAGAGTGTGAGAGCAACAGCCTCAAGCTGTGGGTGTGAATAGGTGTTAGTGCTGTAATGATGAAAAAGCTCCCTTAAGTTGTACCTCTGTTAAAGCAGAGAAAAAATGACAAACGGAAAGAAAAATGTGTCTTGTTATATGTCGTTTTACAAAAGAGGCAAACACAAAGACAGATAGTGAAGGGTTGATCCGAAGCTGTATGGTGCTGTGAGTTACAATCAGAGGTAAATGTGTTTTTTTCATGTACTTAATGAGCTTCACAGGGGCTGTTAGACTGATTATTTAACCCATTTCCCTTGCTTACAGTCTTAATGCTAAGCTAAGCTGCCTTAAAGCTCTAGCAACAGACACGAGAATCAATCTTTTCATCAGAATCTCATCATGAAAGGAAATAAGTGTGTTTCCAAATATATCAGTTCTTGGAATATTATATATTGGGAGTTTCTAGTAAGACATGCATGATGTTTTAGTTTACTACCAGTAGGAGTCACTAATAAAGCAACAAAGATGAAAACTGCTATTAGATTGCCTTGAATGTAGTACACACATTACAAAGCTGTTAAACCGATACCCAACACACTTCATCCCCAACCCGAATTGGACCAGCTGTAAAATAATGGAGCAAGCAAAAAAAAAACATGATCTCTTTTCTCACTTTCTTTTTTTGGGATAGCCTTTTTTTAAACTGAACTTATTCATTTTGTCCGTCTAGACTGAGCTCCAGTTGTCAATGATTGTTTGAGAACATGAAGGGAGACATCGAACTGACATATATTTTTGTAAGCCACTTATGTTCACCGTTTTAACACTATACTATTAAGCTGTCTTTGGCTCTTTTTCTGCTGTAACAAAGTACATTTCCCCTCTGTGGGACTAATAAAGGTATTCTGATTCTGATTCTGATATACACATTTATCACAGCAAAATGGGAAGCTATACTTCTGCTTTCTCTAAAAATGTAAATATCCATATGTGTGGGCTATGTCTATTATTTAGGAATTAGGAGGGACCTAATTCAAGTAGTCAAGAACTCAATGTTACTAAACCATGTTAAATTACTTATTTTACTCAACACTATTCCATATGAAAAAGAGTGGTAGACAGTTAGTACATTATCTCAACTAGTGTTCTCAGGTATAATTTGGAGGGACTTTTACTTCTATTTCCTGCTACTTAATACTTCTACTTTACTGCTACTGATATTCAAATATTGTACTTTTAAATGCCTTTCTGTTATCTGACAGCTTTATTTAATTTGAAGATTAAGATTGAGATAATAATACAATAATAATACAACAAATACTTTAAAACATATTATGAAAGGTAGATACACTTTATTGATTTCTTGGTGAAACCAACAAGCTTCCTGGCAGTATATAGTATAACATCTGCAGCATTAAAGTGATGAATACATCAATGCATAAGGTATTACTACTTTTTCAGCCACTGAACATTAGCAATTTCATCTAAAAAGCCTTTTTGTGTGTCCATAATTGTGCATGTGTTCATTTGTGTGTGCGTGTGTATAAGGCAAGGCCATGTTAACACTTCAAGAGATTCAATTGACACGTGTCTGTTGCCATAGCCACAAAGCATCACACTTGACCCCAGGAGCATTTATGGAAACTTGCTATCACTTCCTGTGTCACATACTCTCATGGCAACTGCTCCCTTACTCCTTACATGGTTGTGACTGAGGAGAGACTCAGAGTCCCGGGTGACTGAGGCATTCAAGCCCAATGGGGATATCCATGCTCTGTATGTCATTATCTTAGCATTACACTCGATTAGTCCCTTAGCCTCACAGTGACTTCACTACAGAGCTATGGCACCAATATGTAATACCAGACTACTATGATACCTTAACAGCATGCAGGTGCGGCATTTACCGTTTCTGAAGGCGCAGTGTGACCTACTGTCCTCATAGATGTCCTGCTCATCACTATGCTAATAGTTTCATGTGGCTGGGCTCCGTTTTGTTGCTCTGCTTCCCTCTGTGTCTGTCTCAGTCCCCCGCACCGATTTCTCATTCTGGCCACGGTTTGGCCTGGTTGTAAGGGGAGTGTGAATCATCGGGAAAAAGGGGCAAGAGTGAGATGCCTGGTACAGCCAGCTGCTCCCAACTCATCTACTAATGCTGTGCAAACGGGTAAGAAGACCAGCTGGGCAGAAGGCAACAGCAGGTGGCCCGGCACAGACACAGCGATATGAACAGTGCAACCTTTATTATTTGGGCGGATATAACACAAGTCCTTTAATTAGAAGATGAAATGAGAACAACTAATATATGTTCACTGTTTTATCTGTATGTTATTCCCTTGTTATTGAACATATTACAGATAATAATCTTATACTGCGAACTGTCAGATAGCTTACTGGGCTGGTATATGTACATCTCTGCACAGAATTAATCAAATGAATGAATCAAATACAACAAACTAAACCTAATATTTGTGTGGTACAGAATAACCTTCAAACTGTTTTAGATAAAGCAAACAGTAAAGCTGCCTCAACACGTTTCCTGGATTTATCAATTTGGTCTGAAGAGGTTCATCTTCATTGGAGCAGTTGGTTGGGACTCCTGTTGGTGAACAGTCCAGCACAATAAGTCCTATAGGAGGCCAGGTAATTGTTCATTTCTAACTTTATACTGAGGATGAGATCTGAAATGATTACTCACTGAATCAATAATTTGATTGACAGAAAATCTTTTGACAACTTACATTGTTCTTTGTTTCTAGCGTCAAAAGTGTGAGGATTTGCTGCTTTTTGGTTTATATGGTAAACTAAAATAAATGTGTGGGGGTTTGAGCTTTTTAAAAAGGTTTCTCGGTTAACTGAGAAAATAATCAGCGTATTAATGTACCGTAAAAAGAATGTTTGGTTAGAGCTTTATTGCAGTCTTTAAACTGGATTATGTTTTGCCACGTTGGTGAAGCAGAAGATTGAAATATCATTATTTCTCAAGTTGCTATGGCAAACAGCAGTTGCTCCTTTGAACATTCAGTGCACACGGATGAACATTATCATTATTCTGAAATTGTAAAGGCCACCTAGTTAATGTAAATCCAAACATTCTCTTTTAGCTCTGTTTGTGGTCTCCTCCAGCTTCTAAAGGACATATCTGGCTCTTTTGATGGGAAATGCTACACAAGATTCAAAAGCTTTTCATTATAGCTGCTTAAGAGCCACCATTTGATATACAATGTTAAAAGATTTCGCTTCCTAAAACATTTGATATTTTTGTATGTGCTTGGTCCAAATACGTTTTCATTGTCACAAACAGTATAGTTGTTATACCATAGATCTTGAACAGTTACTGTTGATTACAAGCATCTAACTATCAAAATATAGCTTTGCCTACCACTGTTCTGAATAGGCCATTACACTGCTGTGGTTTCTTTTCTTTGTGTCTGAACTGTTTGATAAATGCGTTCACACTCACTGCCATTAGGATCTATTTGTCAGAGCCTTTTAGGCCGAAGGTTTTTTCCTGACATCTCAGCTTAGTTTCTTAAACAAGATCTACTTGTTCTGTGCCACCATGATTCTTTAGCAGGATATCTCTTGAGCTGCAGCCCCAGAGGATTAATTGTTTGAACAACACTGCCACATATCTTCCCATATGACATGTCCACTTCATGTAGAATTCAAAAAGCACCCACTCCCCCGGCAACCTCATATTTAAAGCAAGTAGCTTTCTACACTTAGTAGCATGACAGCAATTTGAACAAGCAGAAAAAAGGACGACTGATTTTTTTCTTGACTCACTGCCTTCCTTAGCTCGCCTGTGAGACATGAACTGAATGGAGCAAGACACACCAAAGCGAAGGTATTCTTAGACTCCTCAGCCTCTTTCCATAGTGGGAATGAACTCAAGAGATAAAATATGCAAGAACCTCTAAAATAGGAAACTTTGCTTTGCTTTCACATTGACAAAACCTGCAGGCAGACATTGTCGTGTCTGAGTAAACAACGTGCAATGCGATTACATTATTTGAAATAAAACATTTTATGATATCTGTGATGTTTTTGAGAGCAAATGGGAGTGGCACCCAGAGAAAGAGAAAGGAGAACAGAACGAGGGAATAGCTGCTGAGTTTAACACAAAGGAAACGACTGGCTGCTCTTTTCAGTGCCAAGTGTACGCAGCAGGAACCTAAGGAGGGGTAGAAGAGTTCATCCATGTGCATGTGTGTGTGTTTGGTAGTGTGTGTGTGTTTGTGTGTGAGGATGGGGGAGGATCTTCTGTATGTCCTAAAGGGATGCCTGATCCACGCCTTGGCCTATTCCATCGACCAGATGAGTGGTTACGTAACGGCAGAAGCTGACTAACGTCCAACACTGGTTAATGAGAATCTACATCTACAATAAGTGAACTTCGAACAGCATCAAACGCAAGACCTCAGGCTAGACTCGTGTCTCAATATATAACCGTACACTGTGGGAATGCATGCGTGACTGTGTAAGTATGGCGCTCTTGCATGGCAGGACCCACATATATAATTCATATTTGCATTTTCATGTGGAAATCTGTGAAAAATAAATAATTCAAATGTAATTCCAAATTGTTAAGTTTTTGATCTGACCTCCAAAGTAGGATCCATCCGTCAGCTTCATCTCCTTGCTGAACTTGGTGATGACACTCGCAACACCATGTTGAATGAAGTACATCTTCTTCCCCACCGTGCCTTCCCGGATGATGTAGTCGTTTGGTTGAAAGACTTCGAACTTTAACTTGCTCAGCATCCCCGTCACGAAGTTGGGGTCCGCGTTGGCAAACAAAGGCATGGTGGCCACGAGCTTACGGCAGTTAAAGTTAACAATTTCCTGGAGGAGAAAAAAACAAAGAAATATATTTCAATAGATTCCTCGTACAACTTGTTAGTCTTATACAAAAACCCAGCACAAATCCTTCATCTCTGCCGGCATAATTTGGATGCATATTGCTGCTTTATCCCTAATACTCCAAAAGCACTCCCCATCCCTCTTGAGAAGAAACTTTTTGGCACGCGTGAGATATCCTGATGAGTTTGCCCTCTGGTGTCGGCTGCAGGCCATCTCTCCGGTCTCATCCTGTCCCCTCGGACCCAGCAGGAGATTAGGAGCTTGTTGTCTGTTTACCCACACATCTCTGTTGCTGTGCAGATGGAAAGTCGGGGCACTTGGCATATGCGTTGGTGTGTTGGTTGACCCCCCATGAGGGATAGCTCTCCTCCAGTGACAACAGGACACTAACAGAGGGATAACCAATCTCTGGGACGTTCGCAAAAGAGATGTTAGCTCAGCCTCAGATGCCGGTGTCGGCTAATGCCAGGGGGCTCTGACCTCAATCATGCACCAGAACTAATGAATTAGATTGTAAGCAATTTTCATGCCTAACCAGGAGTCCTCTTGGGGAAACAATATTTGGTTATGCCTATTTAAAGATGTGTCATATGGCAGAGAATAAAAGAAAGTGAGACACTGGAAAAGAAAAGCAGCGAAGGTGGGGAGAACAGCAAAACAGTTAGCCTGTTATATTATATTACAGTCTTTGATGAAAAACTGCACTTATTTTCAGATGGTTTAACACTACAGTATAAACATGATTTTATTAAATTTGTTTTGTTACTCTGATAATGCTCTAGCAGAAAATTATAACGTTTTGTGGTAATACAGTTGTGAGCAGGACCTTTTTCCTGCAGAAATGGACATTAATATCTGAGAAATAGCGATTGAATTGCAAACCATTTAATGCAAAGACATCTTTATTTCCTTTTCTTTGAGTTTTTGTCTGCTGGTGCGTCACTGTTGACCAGATTATTCGATACTAGAGACTATCAATTAAACGCTTTTTGGCAGCAAACAATCACTTATTGGATGCAGGAGCGACCTTGAATGCAACACCAAGGAGACTTTTCTAAGTGGTTTCAGCTCACAGCTGCAGCAAAGCAACCAACTGCTCAATGTGATGGATAACCTGGGGCAAACAAGTGTGAATTGATTTTCATTACCAAACGAATACAACAAGTAAAGTGTTCTTGGAAGGAATTTATAGGTACGGTAATGGACCTAAATATATAATAAAAGAACCCCACTCATGTTAAGACTCACGTCTCAGCAGACACATTCTAAATTATTCCTACCCTTGTCCATAGCGTTAGACCAGCATGATTCACTGATGACTCATTACCTGTGACCTACACACCAAACCCAGAGCGGTTTTATCCACTGAAGCAGAGTTGTCACAGGAATATCAGGTACTCATAATTGCTCGAGCAGTCTCAATCCTGCGCACCTGGTTTCCTCGTGCAGGACGTGTGATAAATGACATGCCAGAATCAGTTAAAGTACACTCAGGTTGATTTCATGGGCCCTCCTTTTTGGTCCAAAGCGAGTCTGAGTGCTGGTAAGTGGAGATGATTCTAATCCCAAATTGACCCATAAGTCAGCTCCCCCAAAATGGTGCCGGCAATCAGCCCGACTCAGCAAGCCCCTAACCCTAACCCCAGTGGGTCTACCTGGAAAGGGCCTGGCACTGAGCTGCATTGATTGATTTCTAGCTGCTAAATGGTTGGGGACTGGGATCCAGAAAAGGGATGCAGAGACTGAAAAACAAACATAACTGCTCCTTTCCTTTTAGCCACTTTACTACAGAGGCTAAGTGGGTAGAGCCCTGCAAAACAGAGAGGTGCAGCACTGACAAATTAAGATGCATCTAACAGAGTAAGCTATAATTTGTTACTGTTTGTAAAGTGTACAACGGCTTTTAGAGTAATATGATTTAAATAGGACTTGGCAAAAACAAGCTCATTATGAAAGGTGGCATTGGCACTCTCTTGAAGGTTGGCATTACTCAACTTCCTTTCAAAAGGATGAGAAGAGAGCAAGAGGTGAAGGGAGGTGTGTAGGTAGAGAATAAAGTGATCAAGGTGAAGCCTGGCTGTAACACAGGGTGTTTGCAAAATTAAGTAATTGAGTGTTTTCCTTTCTTTGTTTCACTCACTGTTCTGACATGCTCTAAGCCACACTTGTTGTAAGCCGCTTTTGATTACCTCCGCCAAGGAGTTTGACTGTTTGTCAGCAGGATTACAGAAAAACGACTGGTCCAATTTTCAAGAAACTCAGTGGAACTGTTTTGACTGGGCCAAGAATAAACCATTTCATTTTAGAGAGGATCCAAATCATGTCTTTCTGTGCTTATTTTTGCTCACATGTGTTTTATTTTAATGACATCAACCTGCAGATGGAAATTAGCCTCAATGGCTAAATCTGGCATGTTTACATGATGGACTCAAGTGCTCATGTTAATGAATGTGCATTGTCCTTTCTTAAATAAATAAATACAAACACAAATCACGTGGTTGATATATACACACATTATTAGTCCTAACTGCCTTGGTAACTGAGTCCACTCTTCAAGTGCCTCTATCATTTTGTTTTGAATTGGGTTTCTTGAAAAAATATAAAACTTTGCACAATATAAAAAATGCTCACTCTATAAAGTTGTATGTGTATCCTCTGTATCCTTACTGTCACCTGCATCATAATGTAAACTAGTTTATTTGCTCTGTTTTTAATCAGTTCGATTTTCCTTGTCTGTGTCATAAGCATAACTTTTAATTGTGTGATACTGTCTCTAGGCAGGTTTCGTCTGCTATGCACTGTGGACGTTTTGGTCTAGAGAGTCATACCTTTAAATCCCTGCACCTCCCTGTGAGTGTCTGGGGTCGTGCAGCAGCTCTCCACACTACTACGCTCTGACTTTAATGGGGCTACATAAAAGATGGTCACGACTCCTACGCTTGCTTTGGTTTTTAGTCTTCTCCTCTCCCATATGCCTCTGTGTAATTACCCGTGTAATCTGCTGATACGAGGAGGTCAGACAGAAACTTAAAACTTAACACAGACTCTGTAATAAAGAGCACCATTCTTTCTAATGGCTGCTTTTTTGTGAATAATATCCTCAGTTAATTCAAGCTGTGTATCTAGGTAATGTTTCTATGCAGATTTTTTTCATCATGTTGACAAATGCTCAGTGTGGGTTCACCCAGGATGCTTAGGAAAATCTGTTTTGCTTCTTTTTTTCCTCCTTTGACCTTGTAAAATGAGATGACAGGTATTTCAGTTTCATCTCCAAATGAAAATGTACTCTTCATCTTCAGGGAATAAACTCATTCATGTTGCTAAACAGAAACCACTGTGACAGCTCACCTGTCAAGATTGTGTTTTATTATTTGAATTTTGAAGTGTGTGTTCCAAAAATAAAGCCATCAAATGGCCACTCTTAAAAGCATGTTGCTAAGGAAGAAAACTAATGAATCCATTCAGTTTGGGGTCTTAAGAGAGAAGATGTCTCACCTCCTTCAGAGGGTCGTTGAGTTCACTCAGGATGTTGTCCTCATCAAAGATTTTGCCTTGGTAGCGATGCTCATAGTAGTCGTGGATTTTCTGCCGCATGTCTGCTGGAAGCTTGTGGAAGGACATGTATTGCTCCACTTGTTTGTACTGGGGAGATAAAGAAAAGCAGATGGAAATCAGTTGCTGCATAAATATGTACACCAAATATCCTAGTGCTAATAAGCAATACAAACAAGCAGAGAACACCTTGGATAAACAACAAAGTCTACAAGAGTGTGGTTGTCACAGAGTGTGTATTTGTGTCTCGGTATTGAGGACAAGCCATGCTCTCACAGTGCCATGTCCTGGTTCTGTGTGGGGGGAGGCAGACAGAACGAGGGAGGCAGGTGGTGAATGAAGGTAAGAACAAGTACAGACCCGGGGCTTTGTCAGAGCACTTCCTATTATCTCCCCCATGCAGGAAGCCGGGTCCCAATAGGCAGCCGAGCTATGATCTGATGTGAACTAGCAAGGCATACCTGATATCCTGAGAGATTTAGAGCTGCATAGACCGCAAACCAGCAGCACAGAATGTAGGACTGATCATTTTTGCATGATTTTTCTTCAATGTTTTTGTTGTAAGATGTTTAATTCTGAGCATTTGAGTAGCACAGATTAGAGTACTGATGTTTTGCATCTGCCAAGGTGACGCCAAAGAGATTCTCTCTCTTTATTGTCTGTAAATCATTTTTCTTTTTAAGTTAAAATGTATTGAAAGCACCTTTTAACTTGCCTTCCCTACAATATGTAAATAGCTTTTCATGACAGTTTATTGATTATAAATGTGTTAGCTAACTTCATGTATTCACAATAATTATTTAAAACAAAAATCAACATCAAAATTACATTTCAAAATGATAATAAAATAATATGAAATAATTGTAGCAATTTCTGGCTTGAAATAATTAATACACCATTTTAGTTATGATTCTTAAATATTCGTATGTTTTTTGTAGTTTCCTGTACTAATTCATACTGCAAGGTAAGATATCAAAATGAATCAAAGCAGTATTTTCTACATTATAACAATGTAACTATTTATGCAAAATTAGCAGTTGTTATGATTTTCCTATTAAAGAGTATTTAATTTAATTTAAATCCCTGGTTAAATAATGTTGTGGTTAGTTAGTTGCTAGTTGTGCTTTAGAAACAAATGTCACTGCAATGAGTTTCAGTTCTCCGGATTTAGAGGTTGAATCTCAAAAGATTGGATTCAAATAATAAATAAATAAAATGTATAATGATATCAAAACCGTTGCTGTTATTGTTGTTACTCACAGTACACTACACAGGCCAGAAGAAGAAAGGCAGAGGGATGGATGACACAGATGAAAGAAAGGATGAGATACTTTGTGTCCTCTCTATCAGAGAGCCAGATGGCCTGTGACTCTACTTCTTTTTTTTCTTGCTGCACATGCATGGCTGGACGCATGACTTTTCCATTTGTGCAATTCTGCCAGTAACAAAGATGTAAGAACGTCCTGTTCTGGTAATTAGTTTGGGAAATCAAAATCCGTCCACATTAACCTGAAGGTGAGTATTGACCCAAATGAGAGAAAATAAAGATAAAATGCTCATACAGCTCATCTATTTTCATCAGTCTCTGTCTCGGTCCAAGGCCCTGACACATTGAAAATAAACACCGTCTCTCACACTGCCTCTTGTAATCACAGTGGAGCAGTGGGTGAGAACCAGCAGTAGCAGAGAGGATGGTAGTCTAGTCCAGTGTCAGGCTCTATGGCCACGGTGGTGCAGAAATGCTGCACAATATATGATTTTTCCGTGATGGAGACGACGCTTCTTATCTCTTTAAAGGGGCCCTATTATGCTTCTTTGGGTTATCTCTTGCCTGTAGTGTGTTGTATAGTATTTTGGGCATGTAAATGGTCTGCACAGGCTTAAATCCCTCCAGAGCAGGGGTGTCAAATTCAAGGCCTGCGGGTAAATCCAGCCCACAACCTCATTGTATGTGGCCTGCAAGAGCTCTGAAAGAATATAATGTTTATTATACGGTTACATACCGCTGTACAGATGCCTGTTGCCCATAAACTACATGTCCCACAATGCATCTCATTTTGTGACATGCACATTGAAGAGACTTGCAATTATTGTCAATTATTTGCCCTAGACTTCTGCTTTCAGACGTAGTTAATTATGAAGTTATTACCCTATCCGATAATAATCCAATGCAGAGGAAATAATGTAATATATTACATCATTTTATATATGTATATTTATATAGTCTTAAAGTTACAACAGGCCCTTTAAGTGCAACCATAATGCTAATGTGGACCGTGATGAAATTGAGTTTGTCAGCCCTGCTCCAGAGGAACTGGAGAAGCTGGTTTGATATATTCCCAAATTTGTAATTGTATTGGTTAATTATCCAGTCATACGTTTTAATGGAGTAATTTAGATAAATGCTGACTACATTCCTCCTCTCTATGTCTCTCACTGTGCCTCATATTCTCTCTCTCTCTAGAGATAGTCAGTACTACACTCACAATGGGGTGAACCATTTAGTACCAAATTAACCCACTTCTGTTCTTGCCAGTGGCACTGTCAGCCTTCCTGTTGATATAATACAGTCAGAGGGACACTTTTTCTATCTGCAAGATATAATATCCATGGAAATATGAAATATCACTTGTCATCTGTTCTGCAAAGAGTGCATCTTGATAAATGTGTTTTTAAAGAGACCTAGTGAGAATTTTATTTTATAACCTATTTATGTCATCTAGGGAACAACCAAATGTGTTTGTATCTCTGGCTTAGAAAATAGCCATTTCCTGTTAAAATAATTAATTAAATGTTTGCAGAAATGTCATGACACTTAATTTAACAGTAGTCCAATTTCAAAAACCATTATTGTAAGAAATAATGAGGAAGAAATAAACGGAAATCTTGACGAGTGGTAATGAGAAATTGATGGTCCTCATGTCTGGGCGGTAAATATGTATCTTTTCATCTAACTGTCGGCAAGACAGTGAACAAGCAAATCCCCCAAAAATGTTGAACTAATCCCAGACAGCATTTTTGCTTCTCTACAATGCAAATGCTTATAGTATACAGTAGTATTTACTGTTTCATACGTAAGTGCCTTTTTGAAATATTAATGACATAAACGGCTGCACATTTAACTTGTTGAATGGCAGGCTATTGTTTTAAAAACCTTAGTGCAGACAGGAAATATAGTTTGTATTACACTCATCGTGAAATAAGGCAGTGATTATATATGTCTTCACACAAAGCCCTACAGCTGATGTCTGCAGGCTTACAGTGACTCAGCTCTGAAGACTCACAGCAGGCATGTCTTGCTTTATATTGCATTTCCTTCCACCCTCCCCACCATTCCTCTGGTCCCCCTGTATCTTTCTCACAGTTTCTCTCATTTTGTTTCCTTACATCTTTTCAATGAAAGCCTTCCTTTCTTTCATCATGAAGTCGTTTTTATTGTAGTTCATCGTGTCGACAATAATCAAGCTTTGTGCAAGTTCAATCAGGAAGACGTTACTCATTCTTTCTCCCAATTCCCCAGCTGCCTCTAATAGGCCTGTATTGGCGTTAACCTTTTGCCACGAATAGCCAATCATTGTGCTGCAGTTAAACCTTAAATATCTTCTTCTCCTCTCTGTGATCAGCTGTCATTTCAGGCGACATGGCTGCGACCCTCATCCATCCCCTCCACCTCCAGTGCCCAGGTAAAGCTCATCACAAGTCCACCAAATCTGTATCTATACTCTTTATCCTATCAACATCTGATCACCACCCATGTCTGGACCCCAGGGGGGATATTCTACCTACGGCTGCACCTCCCTGTAAAGATACATCATATTACGATGGGGTCTAAATGCCAGACACTTCCTAATTCGATCATCTTGCTCGGGTCAATACATATTCTTAAATCAGAAAAAAGTCTCTCCTGATTGGAATAATAACTTACATGAGTCTTTCCCCTCCCTTCTCATAAACCTCATATGTCCTTAGCTGATGTCTAAACTCACACCAACACCCCTCTCTGCGTGTTACCTCCCCCCCGGCTGTGGCAGCGATAGATGTAACGTCTACAGGCTGAGTCCCCTGAACCCATCCCTGCTGCTCCTCAGCCTGCTCCACTGCTATGCACAGCCATGCAGCAAATCAGCCCGAGCAGACTCTGGCTACACACTGGGGCTCTGATACTGCAAACATGGCATTCGCAGCTTCCATGTTGTCAGTTTGATGCCCTGGGGGAAGTCGAAAGGCCAAAGTGGGATGTAGATTAAGCCGATTTTCTGTGAAGCAGATGTACATCACATACTGAGAAAGACACATGTCACTAACTCAAACAGTGACTTCCAACCGCTGACTTGTTTGCTGCCGGCGACCCTCAGCCATTAATTTTTGTATAAATGTGCTCTGACATCGGTTAATCTTGCAACGATCCAACATATAACCACGTTTTCAATTATGATAAATTCCCGCTTATAAGGAAATTGGCTCCATGCTGGTGTTAGATAGTGGTGTTTTACAGAAAAGGGCTTTTTATTTTCTGATCTGATATCAGTTCTGCTGTCAATCTATACCTGAATAAAAAAAGACATGCAGATTATTAGTGTAAGGATGGCCTTTTTCCTTATTGCTATCTTTTAAAGGATGATGACACTGAATAATTAGGACTCATGATCCCATTTAATTTAACTTCTTTAGCGTGATGTTGACTCTCCTTATGTGGAATTTCCACCTTTTCCTTTCTTTTGTTTTTGGTTGTCTGTGGCTTTGTATTATAATGACACTGCAGCAATTAGTATTGTGTTTTACATAAAGGAATAAAAGCTTGTGCACCTAATGATGAATTTTAAGTGCCATGTATAACAACACTGCAACACTGCACCAAAAACGTCAGAGCAATCACAGAGCCGTTGTTTCTCTGGATTTTCATTGACCATGGAAGCAGATGGCAAGGTCAGGCCATCCTTTTAGAATGAATAGATAACGGCTAAATGCTTTTATGTGCGCGGTAATGAAAAGGTATTTTAGCATGTCCTGTTGTAGTCACAGCCAAGGTGACTCTGCTGATGCACTGATAAGAATCATGGCTACAACATCCTGCAGAATAATTGATGAGTACTTTCCTGCCTTTAGGTGTGTCTGTGAACATACAGTACTTTAATAAAAGCAATTGGCCTTCAACTAACAATTATTCTTTACGTATCATTTAAATTGCTTAAAAGCTGAGAAATATGGTTGATTCATCGATAAGGTGGTTAACAGAAACATTTTAAAATCATTTTTCAAGAATTTGTTTTTAACATTCACTGAAATGCTGCTGTTTTCCTGTCATTTCCAGTACAACTCCTAGGAGTAATGATAACCATTTTACAGCCAACACTTTAAACTGAGAAAATAGTCAGCAAATAATTGGATAATGAAAATAATAGTTAGTTCGCACTAATTTGCATTTCCTTGATATGAAATCGGCCTATGTCAGACAATTGTTAAAAATCACAATTTTGTTTTCTGTACAAATAGTCCAAAACCACCAAATATTAGCTTTACTTTAACACAACAAAGAAAATATCAGCAAATCTGAAAAATTATGAGAGTGAGTTTTGTATTGTTGCTTTAAAAGACACTTACAGTTAATTTGTTATTAATTGGAAAACAGTAGAAGGTTTACTTCCGTAAAAATGTAATTGTCCTTTAAACTCTAATGCACATTGTATAAATAATAATTGTATGACTCTTTTTGCATCTCCAGTGCATTCCCAATTTCTGTTTATTGCATTTTCACTTACAGTAAATGACATGAAATACTGTTTCTGTTGACATATTATTCATATGTAATAGAAATATCAGCATACATCGCATATTAATCCGTCTGTCTGTTTACATAATCTAGTTCAACAAAGACATTCAAGGTCAGATATGATTGAAATGAAGAGTTATGTCCTTAAGTGGATCAAGAAAATAGAAGACTTTAATCCCCCGAACTACAATGCTGTACGTACATTGAGTTCTGCAGAGTAAGCGAAGGAAAACTTTTGTGAGTTAAAGTGATGTTCTTGCGTGCGAGCGAACACAGAGCGCATCAGTCATGGCCGTGTGTTCTGGGAATTGCCCAGGCCCCTCAGCGGGATCACAGATGGTGGCTCGGATAAAATGCTGGATAATCACCTTCGTAGTGCTATTTTCTTTTTCGTGTGGAAAAAGAAAATAGCAAAACAACTAATGTAGTTGGGACTGCAATGAAACAGAAGAATACAATGTGTTCGTTGGCAGCGGAGGGACGATGAGGTGGCAAGTCAGGCCACGGACCTCCTCACCCCATTGGCCTTATGGGATCGGTTTGGGAAAGAAAATCCTTTTTCCTTGTCATGGCCCTAACAATTGTGATCTGTGAGAGCCCATTGGTCCATGAGGGCACTGAGAGAATACCTAATTTAGCTAAATTGAGATCTAATGAGCAGGAAATTCAGCCCAAAAGATCAAAACTCTCAGATACTTTAAGACAGTGTTTCTCAAATGGGGGTACGCGGACCCCTAGGGGTACATTGGAGTACTGCAGGGGGTACGTGAGATGTATTTTATGTTAATGAAAAAACATAATTAATGCATTTAAACAAAATACTAATAGTAGATGAACTACTTTATTCAAATGTATACAGTAACTCTGGATAATAAAATTGGAAAAATAAACAGGGCGATCTCTTTTCCTCTCCCTCTCCTGACAGCCCGTCAGTCTCGTGCAACTCGCTGAACCTGTAATAAGTGACCCGACAGTAAAGAAAAAATATATTTATAACTAGTTTAGCTAGTTCAAGAGTAGATTTAGCAGCTAAGTATGTTAGGTCTAACTCTTAGTGTATTTTGGTCCGCTCACCGGTCCGTCACAGCGGCGGAGCTGTGATCATGCAGAGCTGCGTGTTCTCCGTCAGCAGTGCTCAGCTGATCTGATCTCTGATCTCTCTCTCGCGTCCGGTTATACTTCACTCGCGTTTTTGTCCAAATCTATCAGATCTAGCTAGTTCAAGCTAATGATATGACTGCCTGCTTATCGAAGGACCTAAACAATAAGCGTTGCTTGGCAACGGCGTGTGGCCGCAAAGTATAGCGCAGCATTATGCATAATGTTTATATGAGGGGTCAAAATCCCATGCTCATAAAATGCTCATATATTTGTTTCTCTTCATTCCCCACGCCCCAAAATAAATAAATATACCAATTTTAGGAAAAGTATCGAAATTAGAGCAGTGTGGGTATTATATGAACAGAGTTACACATATTTCAAAACGCAAAGTGTAATAACTGCAGTTTGCCTCCCTGTCACTGAGAATGACAAAGTTCCTCAGTGAAGCCCATGTTTCACTACATTGTAAGTACAACTTATCAAAAAGATCAGTTCAATGCAACTTATGTCGTCTTAGTGTTATTGCATGATGTTAAAATTGGTTTGCCATGAATTTAGTGATGGATTGTAAACATTTGAAATGTAGCTTACGTTTTTCTCAGTTACAATGTTGTTGTTTTAATAAATCAGACACTGATAGTGCAGCGCTGTACTGACTGTACCTCTTTATAGCCTATAGGCATTTTGTCCCTAACAAATTGTTTTTGCGCTGATCAGGAGGTACTTGGCGGAATATTTTTTTCAAAGGGGGTACATTATTGAAAAATGTTTGAGAACCACTGCTTTAAGACCATCACACTTGTTATTAGTGTTGCTTACCTTGAAACAAGAAAACATTAAAGATATGTTCTTCTACATTAGATACACTAGCTCTATCTCCACACCGGCTACTGGGGGCTTGCTAACTGTAGCTAACGATTTACTTTATAAGGCGCGGAAGCCAAAACTTCTATCGCTTTCAATTCCTGCCTCCAACCAAGCAACTATACTACATTTAACACATGTACCGTTATTAGAAAAAGACGAAAAAAACGAACATGAGACAGGTAGAACAGGAGAGAGCACCAGAGGGTGGGAGGAAAACCTTTGCTAGCTATCAAGCTACACGGGAATCATGCATCTGCTGATGTAAATGACTATAGTACATAAACAATAGGATGCGGGTGGTGTCATATAAAACACGTGGCCTACGTGTGGGGCACAGTGCTGGTGATAAAGCGAGGCGGCTGGTTGTTGATAAACTGTTGGAGGAATGTGATATTCTGTGCTTACAAGAGACATGGTTACCTAAGCAAGATCTGGAAAGGCTGAATACATTACATGCTAATTTTCATGGAGTTGGAGAGTCAAATACTGATCTCTGTGATAAAATTGCCCATGGCAGGATACCTGGTGGTGTGGCGATTCTCTGGAACAGTAAATATGATCCTTTGGTTACAGTGGTAAGATTGGACGTCGACTGGGCCATTGGTATATACAGGGTTTCCCACACATAGACTATACTTGGGCGGGCCGCCCGCCCAGGTATATTAACGGCCGCCCAAGTATATTTCGCGACCCATTTAGGTTTTTTTTTTTTCTTTTTCTATTTAAAAAAAATAAATATATATTTTGTATTTGTCCACGCCATCTGCGATCGATTAACTTGTAGACAATGATACCTCGCTCCCTTGCTCTGATCTCGCCTCCTTCTGGCCTGTTAAGTGGCCTGCCTCACACAGGGTGACTGGCTGTCCACATGATGTGGCCTGCCGACATGGCCACTGTCATACAGATCATAAATCAAAGCCCTTGATTGGTCTCTGTGTGTCATTCAAGCTCGGGATAACCTCAGCTCAGGTGAGGTAAAGCACTCTCTGAGTGTTTAGATAGTTAACTTAGTCTAAGTTCTCAGTGGGTCTCAAATGGTGTGGTCACCATTTATGTAAACACATATTTCCATTTGAGAGGGTAGTGATTGGTCTAATGATAGTGAGGTGGGCTGAAGATCGGAAGGCTGTGAGTTCAAATCCCGCCAGGAACACCACCACTAGTGTGCCCTTGAGTAAGGCACTTAGCCCTTAGTTACTCCAGGGAGAATGTCCTGTAATCGGTCATTATAAGTCGCTTTGGATAAAAGCGTCAGCTAAATGAAATGTAATGTGATTAGTAAAATATGCATGAATAAATAAATAAAAAGTTAACTAGGTGAAAAAAGGTAAGATACACTTTTAAAACTTGTTGAGAGAAAACTAGTCTTTGCTGCTGCCTCAAAGAGGAGCAGGGGGAGAGGATGGAGAGGGGGGAGAGGAGGGAGACAGGAGAGGCTGATTCAGGAGCTCAGACACACTCACAACTATAAATGAACCAAAAATAAATTAACAAGTTTCAGTGTTTTTTTCATATTGGAAAAGGTATGTTATTGGTTATGGCCTTGATTTTATGATTATTGAAATGTATACAGTTCTGTTTAATATAGGTGTTTCCATAGATCTAGTCTCTTTATTTTCCCCTCAAAATGCACCAGATTGATGCATTTAACTCCAAAATAAAAAATAAAATCTTACCGGGGGGGCATGCCCCTGGACCCCCCTAGAGGATTTGAGGTCCACCCCCACTAAAAATCACATGGATAGGTTCCTAAATACATTAATAAATACATAATTTTTTTAAAATAGTAACCCATTTCCATATGTTCATGTGCGGGGTAGTTAGATTTTAAACTATAGGGCTATCATTATGGGCCCTGCCTGTACCTGTTCGCTCTGCCATCGCGTGAAGGGTCTGCTAACAAGCGACCAACAGAAAGGTTAATGTTAATGTTGTTGCACGTCACCTCAACCCCCCCCCCCCCCCCCCCCGCTACCACCACCCCCCCAAGGTATATTTCAGATTCTGTGGGAAACACTGGCAGTTAATGGACCAGCACCAGAGGCGTTCCCATACACACAGGCGTTGGAGAATGAAAAGTCAATAAATAAGCATGTTGTTAAAACCTTTGTTTTTTTCACGCACCCCCCCCCCCCCCCCCCCCCCCCCCCCGCCCGCTGCCACCACCCGCCCAAGTATATTTCATATCTGTGAGAAACACTGATAGAGATCAAGTAGTGAGTAGTGGGGGACTTGAATGCTGACATTTCAGATGATAAATCTCTGTTTGGCAAATGTTTACTGCATTTTTGTAATGATAATAATCTCATACTGTCAAGTAAATCTCTTCTACCTGAGAAAAGCTTTACATATATTAGTGAAGCATGGCATACTATGTCATGGCTAGATCACTGTATATGCACAGCTGATGCACATGCTTCTCTGGACAACATTGACATTTGTTATGAGTTGGCCACCACAGATCACATTCCTTTTGTATTGACCCTAAATGTTGAAAATATTCCGGTGCTATCTGTTGATGACAATAAAACATACACAGGGAGGCTGGATTGGTCAAAGTTAAGTGAGAAGGATATTAATCACTATACCTCACTCACTGACAAATCATTAGACTTGGTTGTAATTCCTAGAGAAGCAATGCTGTGCAGTGACACCAACTGTAAAAATGCGCAGCATGGTAGTGATCTATGTTTTACATATGATCTTATTATTGATGTGTTAAATGCCTCAAGTAAGGGTTTTTACAACAGTAAGAAAAAGGAGCATAGTATAAAACCTGGATGGAATGAACATGTGTCTGAGCTACACACTGCTGCTAGAGATGCTTTTAAATTGTGGGCCGAATCAGGAAGGCCGAGACAGGGGTCTTTGTTTATACAGGCCACGAATGCCAAGTATAAGTATGCTGTCCGGTTCATTAAAAAAAATGAGGACACAATGAGGGCTGACTCACTTGCCAGAAAGCTGCGCAACAATAGTTGCTATGATTTCTGGAAAGAGGTCAAAGTCATAAACAGCTGTAAGACTCCCTTACCGTCTTCCATTGAAGGAGTGTGTGGGTCAGGCAGCATCGCTGAACTGTGGCGACAACACTATTATGAGTTGTTCAACGGTGTTAAGAGTGATGCATTTGTGGTTGAAAAGGTTGACTCCACTGAAAATGTTACAGTTAGATCAGAGGAAGTCTACAACACTATAATGAATCTAGAAAATAACAAAGCTTGTGGCCCGGATCTCATCTCAGCTGAACACTTACAACATGCCAGTCTTAAGCTTGCTCCTCTTCTTGCTCTGTGTCTTACTGGTTTCCTTAATCATGGTGTCTTACCAGATTCCATGTTATCTGTGCTACTTGTGCCAGTCATCAAGGATAAAGCTGGGAAGATTAATGGCATTGATAATTACAGACCCATTGCTTTAGCTAGCATTCTCTCCAAAGTGTTGGAGAAAATTCTGTTGGATAGGCTGGAAAGGTATATTACCACAGCTGACAACCAGTTCGGTTTTAAAAGAAAACATGGCACAGATATGTGTATTTTTGCTTTAAAAGACATTATAGCAAAATATAGAAGCCATAATTCCACCATGTTTCTGTGTTTTATTGATGCTTCCAGGGCATTTGATAGACTGAATCATTACAAATTATTTGACAAAATGTGCCAAAGAGTGGTACCCAAGTACATAATAAGGATCTTAGCCTTTTGGTATGCACATCAGACTATGCAGGTGAAGTGGGGCAATTTCTGAACATTTTTATGTTGGTAATGGGGTCAAGCAAGGTGGGATTTGATCTCCTTTGTTGTTTAATCTGTACATGGACGATCTGTCGAGGAAACTGAACTTGTGTAAAACTGGCTGTGTCATCGGAGCTACTGTTGTCAACCACCTTATGTACGCAGATGATTTAATCATCTTCTCCCCATGCAGTGCTGGCTTACAACAGCTTCTGAGGACTTGTTCCCAGTATGGCATTGATTTTAATATTAAGTATAACGCCAAGAAGGGTAGCATCATGATTGTGCGAAGTAAAGAGGATAAAAAGGCTGTATTTCCTAATTTGATTCTCAGTAGCAACATTCTACTTGTGTGCAGTGAGATGAAGTACCTTGGTCATTATATCTCTGATGATCTCACAGATGACAAAGACATCCATAGACAACGCTGCAAACTGTATGCCCAGGCAAACATATTAATGCGGAAGTTTCACAAGTGCTCTATGGATGTCAAGGTATCACTTTTTAAAGCTTTCTGTACACCATTGTACACGGCTCACCTGTGGAGTAACTACAAGGCTCACCTGTGGAGTAACTACACGGCTCAGCTGTGGAGTAACTACAAGGCTCACCTGTGGAGTAACTACACGGCTAGAAGCATGCACAAACTAAAAGTTGCATACATTGATGCTTTACGGTTGCTGCTGAGGGTACCAAGATGGCACAGTGCCAGCCAGCTGTTTGTTAACTTGGGGGTACCTACTTGTCAAGCCCTTAAAGAAAGTTAATGTACAAATTCATGTGTCGCCTAGAAGACTCGGACAATCATGTTATCTCGATTTTAATTAACCCTGTGAAGAGTTCTACTCGGTTCTCTTCCATGATTTGGAGACATTGGCGCAACAGCCTAGACAGTGAGCATTTGTGGCTCGCTGTGATTGGACTGATTTTATGTTTTTATTTGTTTGTTTTTATCTGTTTTGTGTTTAGCTTTTTATCTTATTTATTGATGTGTGTTTTGTCTTTTTTATGTGATATGGACCTTGAGTCTGGAATAAAGATTGGATATATACAGAGATGCTACGTTAGCTACCATTAGCAAAACCAAAAAGAGAGTTAACAACTGTGGATTTATCCAGAGCCGCTAAGAGAAGGAGATTTATGAGTGCTTGAACTTTAGAAATGTGTGATTGGATGTACAAGGTGAAGTTCCTGCCATGACCAAGGGCAATGTCAACTTTAGTTAGGCTAATATACTGTAAGCTATAAACAGCACAAACATGCAGCAGCACAGACAAACAGGAGACCTGGAAGTGACACACTTACCGTACCGCCTCCGAGTACATCCAATATCATATAAACCCAATCTTGTTCACATATCAGGTGTTTCATGGTATAACATGACTGTTTGGTGCTTACCTTCTCCTGGTATTGCCTGCGCGATGAGTCCAGTGATTGAATCAGAGCTGTGGCGTGGCCCACAAACATGGCGTAGCACGTGGCTCCTACGATCATACTCAGCATGGTGATCCACAGGTCGGACATGCTGACCGGGGCCCGGGCGCCATACCCGATGCACAGCATGTGGCTCATGGCTTTGAAGAGGGCATAAGAGTACTGCTTACCCCAGGAAACGTTCTGCAAGGTCGAAGAAAGAGACAGAGGCAAAAAGGGGGGAGAAAGGGAGAGACAGAGAGGGGGGTGGGGGAGTTACTGCAAGGCAAGGCAGGGGAGGAAGGCTCTCCAGCAGGAAGAATGGATCGACTTTCCTTTGATGTATCACTGAATCTCTATCAAACACTGTGCCATACACACTCTTCATGCCTCACAGCTAATGCCCTCGCTGGGTGGCTGAACTTTCTACCTGTCTTTTTTCTTCCTCTCTTCTTTCAATACCCTCTTTGCCTGGACCTGGCTTTATTTGTTTCCCATTTGCCAAAGGGAGCGAAACAGCTCATGTTTGCAAGTACTCCAAAATAACTTGCATTATTTACACATGTCGGAGAAATTGTTTCCCTTAAAGCTCTGGGCAACCACCACAGCGAGGGACTCCGAAAAATATCGTTGTTCCCCCTCTTTCGCTCTCAGGTTTGATATTTATAAGTGTTGTAAGGAGGATTCAGTTCATTGGAGGCAGGGGAACAGAAATAATAAGGTACAGTACCACACACACATGAAGCAGACAGTCATGTAACAACTGTCTTCCTAGAGGAAAATGCATAGTAGTGAGTCACTAATACTCTTTACTACAAACGAAGGGAATTGCTGGGTGAGGGTGATTCCTCTTAACGTTCACCGCATGTGTTCCCCGCTCAAAGTGAGAACGTCGTCTTGTGCGGCTTTGACGAGTAGTCTTCATCTCCAGTCGGTTCATGAGGCCTCTATCCAATAATGTGTCCAGCTGTGTTTATCAGAAGCCAATTCTTCGTGGACTTGTCTCATTACTCAGAGTAAGATGTTTGAAAAGAACCTGATCGGTCGCTACCGACTGGGAAACACGCCGAGACGCAGCCGGATAAAAGTGCTATTCTGCCGCTCGAGATCAGCTTCTATGACTCCACTTATCGCTCATTAGTTTTTGACGAAATGCTAGACGGAGAGTGAAGTATTTATTATGAGGGATGGACATGTACTAAGTGAGCGTACCTGGTCTTTGTGTAAGTATGTGAGAATTGAAAAGAGGACTTTTGCTTCTTTACTATGCAATGAAAATATAATGAACCCTGATTTCCAACTGAGGTGCTTTGTATGTACTTCAAATAGTACATAAATAATTCATTGCTTTTTGTTTTCCAGACTTTTTCTTAGTCTTAGCCTCAGGAAAAGTATTGTCTCGGAGTCAGAGCAGGATTTAGACTCCTCATTAATACAGTACACGTCAAACGTATGCCTTTTTCTTTTCCCGGAGACATCGTTAGCAACCAAAACAGGCCTATCGAGGTTACATTTGTAATCCCTGTGACTTCCTATCTGGAGACAAATGTGACACCTCTCTCAGACAAGATGCTGACTCCTCCAATAACCTCACCTCCTGTGAACAAAATGATGCTGAGGAGGCGCTCCGTACAGAAGTCATATCTCACCCAAAACAGTGAAAGAAATATGAAACCTCGAGAAAAAAGGAACTAATCCCCGTCTTTTTTCGCTGGCTGACATAGTTCCACATGCCACACTGTAATATAGCACACGCTGGTGCCTCCTTTTGTCACGGCATTTCTGCTCGACTCCACGCTGTTCATCAACTGGGATGAATGAGAACATTTACAGCTAATCATCTGGCCTGGATGACTCACCAATTCTCATCTCTATGCTGATTAGTTTATTCTTCCAAAGACTGATTACAAAATATGTGATAATTACACTTGCCAGCTTTAATAACAAACAGTCCGGTTGGCAATTTTATTAACACTGTAGGGTTCAAACTACTATCTCTATAAAAATATCCACAGTTTTTTTTTTCACAATATAAACCGAAAGGAGGAGTATTGTAGCGAGTGTTGTGTTTTACTGGCACACAACACACTGAACAATCTATTTACACACAAAGGACAAACCCACCCAACCTTGTAAGGGGCACAAATGCCATGTGTGCGGCCATGAGCCTTAGGTGTCTTTCATGTGTACATTTAGCATGTGGTTGAGATGGTGGGCAACACAGCAGGATGTCTGTGTTGGCATATGGAAAAGCAGAGAATTATAGTTTTTCCCAGATGAAAACGGATAAGCCCAGGTGACTCACTTCACGTTTGACCTATGTGTCCTTCTATGTGTTGGGTGATTGTCAACCCGGCATGAGCGTGTCATATAATCCCATCGTAGTATAGTGTATATAGGGCTTGGGAATTGAGGTTACATCTTGTTGCTCTGTGTGTCACATTTCTGGTGTTTGCTTATATAGAGCATAAGATGAAAGCGCTATTGTGGGACACATTACAGCACATCTTTTTTTTAAGGAAATCTAAAAGGAGCAGGTGAAATCTCCCAGTGAAATGTCAACCATGTTTTCCATCTGCCACAGTTACTTGCCTGCTTGTTTAAAGAATGGATATATATGTGAATTGATAAGGAGTCACTACCTATTATGAATTAGTTGTGAGCAATTGATAACAGGGAGGTGTTGGTGTCAGTAGTTCATAGTGTTGTGAAAGATGAAGTGTCTGGATGAAATTTGATTAGACAAGATCTGCTAAGTGATGTCTGAAAATAAACACGTTTTGATATCTTAACAGACCAAACCGTATGATACTGTCAGCAGTTCTGAAATGAACTGCTTGAGGTCAAATGTATCAATACATTTAGTGGTGCGATACATTAAAAGCAATTGTAAAAGTTACATCTACAAAGTGTAGCTCTTGCTATTTGAAAATGGCAATCTTTTCAAATTCAACACAAAAATAACATTTAATACCACAATTATATTAGCTTATATTTCAACAGGTGAGACATTGATGCTGTGTCAATTTAGAAATAAACGGATACAAATTGTTGGTTGATATTGTAGTTTCCTAAAAAACATGGTTATTAGTTTTTACGAGGTTATTGATTCAGAAGGTATTCATTCAAAATGGAGCATGAGGAATATGTTGTCAAAATGATAGTAAGGCAGCATTGTTAACACAGGAGACATTGTAAAGGGTTTGTATAAGACTAGAAATTGTATCAAATGGTTGCTGAATCAAAGCCAATTGAACTCAAAATAAATCCTGTCTGTGATTCAATATATCGAGGAAGCAGGTGTTACATGTCCTAACATTTCCCAAGCAGGTTTTGTTATCAGACAGAGAGAGAGAACCAAAGAGATCTTTAGTGACGAAGAATGATGCAGCAATGACGTCCGCATTATTACTAGTTTGAATCCTTGAGTTTGTATTTTTCCTTCAATTACAGAAAGTGACTAAGAGCAGGGGCCTATACTACGAAGCTGGTTCAACCTAACCTGGATATGTTTGAATTAGCCGGTTGGCCTAATCCAAAAACATACGCGCTCTCACTAAACTGTACTACGACGCTGGTTATCAAGTGGATCGCTCAAGCCAGCCGTGTCCTATCTAGTTAGGTGCGCGTTCACATGAAAGGGGTGGTATTTGGAGCATTCGACCAATCACAAACATGGAGAAGCGCACTGACAGCGCAGCGTCATACTTCCTGAATGAAAAGTCAACTATAATACTAGTCAAAAATGAAGAAGTTAAACTTTAAACATCCATGACTTAAACACTTGATCCAGAATCAAAGCCACAGAGCTGCACCTGCAAGGTGAATACAGCTGGCAAAAGAAAACGTGTTTGAATGCGTACATTAACAGGTTTATGATATCACTGCCCCGTCTAAAACACGATCTGACTTTAATTACATTTGTCTCGAGTGTTTCGTCAACTTAATGTGTTGCTTAAAATAATACTTCTGCATACAGTATGTGACACTGTGAGTGTTGCACGGCCAGATAGGGCTCAGCTGACTCAGATAAGGAGATATATGATACATTATGAAGTGATATGCCGCGGACTGTACTTAATGTTACTCTGATCCGGTTACTTATGTTGTGGCAGATATTTAAGTAAGCTTTCTTAACGCTAATGTTATAATAGTCAGATTGCTCTGAAGATGGGAGGTGATATTCTATTAATGTTCACGTTCACATAGTCGGTGATTTTTGCCGGCCGTCTTTCCTGCAACGGCAGTTTTTCTGTATTTCCTTTCTCCTGTAATATGACTTGATCGCTTTAAACTCCGCACACTGAGCTCTGATTGTTCAGCAGGCAGTGCTTTCACTGAGTTGAGCTCTTAGCCTGCAACCTAACCTGCTCCGTACCAGGTTAGCCGCTAAGCATAAGTTACCATGGAGATCTAGCCTGCTAAAAAGAGAACCAGCTTCGTAGGACCGGAAAGCCGGAGTTTTCCCTGAATTTAGCCGGCTAAGCGAAAATCCTGCTTCGTAGTATACCCCCCAGGTCTGGTGCACTGCATCATGATTTTAGCAGCAGAGTACAGTACTTTATTTCTTTCATTGGTTTATGGAGTTCTTCAACAGACTGACATAAACATGTCATTTCTCACAGTATGTTTAACGTGTGAAGAACTCTCCCAGATACTGTACACACATTGTCTAACTGTTATTTCTTGCTGGCCTCTGTTCTTTGAGAAGAGTGAGTCTTTGCAGTATTAACACCAGCAAATGCAGCTTCTACTTTTTTCCTATTCTCTACAATCCCCAGGAGTTAAATAAATGT
Source organism: Gymnodraco acuticeps (assembly GCF_902827175.1). Classification (NCBI taxonomy): domain Eukaryota; kingdom Metazoa; phylum Chordata; class Actinopteri; order Perciformes; family Bathydraconidae; genus Gymnodraco; species Gymnodraco acuticeps. Next base: position 1,154,632 of record NW_022990358.1, read on the forward strand.
GGCTAACAGAAGATGTATTCAGTTTATCAGAGTTTCTAAATATAATTAGACTCTGGACGTAGCAAAACGAGTGACATCAAATACTGCATATTCATCTCATGTTTAGAAGTACACCCTTAGAGTGAGTTCAGACTTTATTATCACATGCATTTTTTTAAACTGATCATAAGTATTATAAACATCTCAATAGTTAGACCGTGTTTGACTGTGCTTGTTGGGTTTTACAACTTGGGAGCATTTCGTCACAACATGGTGGCTCCAACAGTCCCGTCAAAAAGGATGTGACCAGTTATGTGACGGGGAAGGCAATCAATGCTTCATCATCGTCCCAGTGTTGCGTCACCCACAGCAGTGATTGTTATTGATACAACAAGTAACTATGAGCCCAACAGGAAGTAAAGCGGCTAAGGACAGGATTCAACATCTCATCAGCACCAGTGCTCACAGGGAAAATTACAACGATTAGAGATTAAGGACAGATGCACATTTGTTTATTAGCTATCCTAGTTCCTCTGCAGCTTAACTTGTCATTAAAAGCTAAATAAATTACATTTCCTTTAATGTGTTTTCCTGTGTGATTCCAGGTAAATGCCCCCCTCGCGTGTATTTTTAAATCCTTACTTAGAAAGAACAAGCGTGCGCAAACATCCGCATTAACTGGTCCTAATTACTCAATCACATAACTCGGCAAGCTGTCCCGTGTTTTGGAGAGAAAAAAAAAAAAAGATGTGACGCACAATATTCATTTTTCAATTACGTAATCACACTACAAGCTGTTCTCCCTGGGAGGACACATAAGGCGCAACAGTCTTTGAACACATTAGCAAGGAAGTGCAGGGGTCTGCTGGCCTGAGCGAGCACCAAACTGTACGTTGGCAGGAAAACAATCACAGTGGTGCAGCTCAGTGTGAAGGTTGTTCTTCTCTTCGTCTTGTGTTCAAGACCCTCAGTAGTCCTAATGATGGAGCCTTCTTGGACCTGGGGGGTATACTACGAAGCAGGATTTTCGCTTAGCCGGCTAACTTCAGGGAAAACTCGGGGTTTCCGGTCCTACGAAGCTGGTTCTCTTTTTAGCAGGCTAGATCTCCATGGTAACTTATGCTGTGCGGCTAACCTGCGGCCGGAGCAGGTTAGGTTGCAGGCTAAGAGATCAAGTCAGTGAAAGCACCATCTGCTGACCAATCAGAGCTCAGTGTGCGGAGTTTAAAGCGATCAAGTCATATTACAGGAGAAAGGAAATACATAAAAGCTGCCGTTGCAGGAAAGACGGCCGGCAAAGATCACCGACTCTGTGAACGTGAACATTAATAGAATATCACCTCCCATCTTCAGAGCAATCTGACTATTATAACATTAGCGTTAAGAAAGCTTACTTAAATATCTGCCACAACATAAGTAACCGGATCAGAGTAACATTACGTGCAGTCCCCGGCATATCACATCATAATGTATCGTATATCTCCTTATCTGAGTCAGCTGAGCCGTATCTGGCCGTGCAACACTCACAGTGTCACATACTGTATGCAGAAGTATTATTTTAAGCAACACATTAAGTTGACGAAACACTCGAGTCAAATGTAATTAAAGTCAGATCGTGTTTTAGACGGGGCAGTGATATCATAAACCTGTTAATGTACGCATTCAAACACTTGTTCTTTTACCAGCTGTATTCACCTTGCAGGTGCAACTATGTGGCTTTTATCCTGGATCAAGTGTTTAAGTCATGGATGTTTAAAGTTTAACTTCTTCATATGTCTAATATTATAGTTGACTTTTCATTCAGGAAGTATGACGCTGCGCTGTCAGTACGCTTCTCCATGTTTGTGATTGGTCGAATGCTCCAAATACCATCCCTTTCATGTGAACGCGCACCTAACTAGATAGGGCACGGCTGGCTTGAGCGATCCACTTGATAACCCGTGTCGTAGGACTGTTTAGCGAGAGCGCGTATGATTTGGATTAGGCTAACCGGCTAACTCAAACATATCCAGGTTAGGTTGAACCAGCTTCGTAGTACAGGGCTCTGGCATGCCAAAGATTTTCCTTTTTATGTTTGTTTTGTTTATTCAGGGATCTTTGAACGTTCGGATTGGTAATAGTTATAGTGTTGCAATTTAGGATTTCTAAAGGATTATGTGGATTCATTTCTGTATATGAATTGTCAGAGCAGAGTGATAAATGACCAAAGCAATAACCTAAGCAAGTTCTTGTTTTGTTCAAAATCCCAAACTATCCTGCTAACTTTCCCACAAAACAAAAACAGCAACACATCTGAGAGGCTTGAACTGATGAACTTGCCTAAAATACTTCCCAATTAAATGTATGTCGATCAACTAATCTCTTAATCAATTCATTTCGCCTCTATTTGTAGGTTAGGCAGTATTTATTCAGGGGCTCTCCAACATGTTATTATGTGCTTCGTGATGTGTTTACTACCCTTTATATTTAATTTATTTCACAATATATAATTTCAAGTTGTCCCCTTGCTCTGAACCCTTTCTTTTTGCTTTCTCTCAAGGGTAATAAATAAATGTCTGCAACAACAACAACAACAACAGTGACATTCTAAGGAGTGAGGTGACTTCTTCTTTTTCTGTTGCTGTTCAATCATGTGCAACCAAGTATGCAGGGACCACTTTCTCTGATTAGCACACCCTCGATCACAAAAGCAGCCTGTAATATGTCTGGTATCAAGAAGCTGCCAGATGATAAAAGCTTCCACGTATAACAATAGTGATTTTGTCAAATGTGCCTTTTAAACTGTTCTTAGCAGCCATGCTTGACATCTTTACAATTTAGGTGGAAACACTCCCATATTTCTAAATATTCAAAACTCACAGTCAAGCAGCGAGAATTACTATAGTCTGAACATTCTCAATTACAAGTAAGAATTCTGAAAATGTGACTTAACAAGAAGTACAGAAGTAATATCAGCTTTAAGTACTTGTAATATTAAAGTGAAAGTACTCAGATTGCAGCATGGCTCTTTTCACAGTATTAGATTATCATTGTACTATCCTGTTTTTATCACTAAGAAATACATTTTAATGTTGTAGGTTGTCAATTTGGAGCCAATTGTATATACTTATAAGTATACTGGGTTGTCGTTTTAAATTGGTAGTACAGTGCTTCATATTAACTTATCACGTGTATCATGTTTTTTTTATATGTCACAAGTAACTAGTAGCCTACTACGAGTGTTACATAAGTGTAGTGAGTAAAAAGTACAATATGTCAGAAATGTATTGGAGCAGAAGTATAAATTAACATAATATACTGTCAGTGAATAATTTGCCCTGCATGTCCTCTGACCTTGGACAGCCGCTATCTCCCTTAAGGAGGGGCTGCCCTAGAATTTTGTTGTTGTTACCAGTTTATGAAAGGGCAACTCTCGGTCAGAGATAGTCATTGTTGTGGGACACCTGGAACACATCCTTCTCTGGAAGTAGATGACCCCGAGCCATAACCGACAACGACAAGTAATTCAGTGTCCCCAGCTGTTTAGTCTATCTATTGAAGAATGTTGATTACCCTCCGCAAACTAGTTAAAACCTCCTACCAGAAGTAGAGTTCGTCATAATTGATTTGGCATCTCTACTCTGTGGTCAACTCGTGGCCCGTGACATGTCTTGTGAATTCTCCGGCTGAAGCTCCAAATAAACCGTCAGTGTTTGCCATCAAAGCTCCAGCTCTCCTCGTGTCTCTCTGAGTCCTGTTTCCAATTGCTTCAGAAGTTTTCCCCACATATACTGTAATACTCAAGTTAAAGGTGGGGTAGGTAATTTCGGAGAAACCAGCTCGAGATCGCTAGAATTTGAAAATACACAACCGGAGAACATCTGCCACTTCCTTACAGAGCCCCTCCTCCAACACACACAAACGCGCACATGACCAATGAGGGCACGAGATACGTTTGTGAAGGCTGACTGGCAGGTAGGCCATCCAGTTATTTTAGCCGGGCCGGCTAACATGATTGGTCGTGCTTTTTACAATACTACGGCTTCCACAGATGACATTTTTTAATGGTTTTTTTGTCAAAGCACTTATATAATATATAGATATTCATTGCTATCGGGATGTTAAGGGCATTCCATGGAATATAACAAAAAGTGTATCTCGAGCCGGTTTCTCAAACTTACCTACCCCACCTTTAAGTACAATAAGGTCAAATAGTACTTAAGTGTGGTACTTGAGTAAACATACATAGTTACTTTCCACCCTTGCAAGAGGTTAATTTAATCTTCATGGGAGCCAATAATACATTAGACACCGTTAACCAGAGGTTTTCTGCACCAAATGATAAACCAAGGGAGCCATGTTAGGGAAATATATGCTTAGAATTGTAATGCCAATGAAACCCTCATCTTATCGTGTCTAGGGAAGTGTGGGAAATGAGAGAGGAGAGGTATAAAAAAGAAAAAGTTTGATTAATGAATAAACTCTTGACTGAGCCTGACTATTGGAAGTGACACATACAGAGGTCTGGGAAGAAAGAGATGTGAAACCAGTGGGTGGGCAGGGATAGAGGAGAGACTGGAGGGTGGTACGCACGGTGAGGCCAAGACTTTCTGTTTGTCCTTCAACCTACAGTCTGTCTGCCAGTAAATCTCTCTGAGAAATGAATCCTTAGCAGGCTATTTTTTCAGCTCCCTGTCTCTATAACACAAAACCTTGACAACACACACATGTGGCCCCATGTTCCTACTCACATATCTTTACACTGTACATGCAGACAAAAGTAACATCCCATCACACGAGCCAACACAGCGACAGCGGCACTATCTTGTCTGGTGTTTGAGAAAATGCAGCCTCTAAAGAGTAAGCAGCTACTCTCAGGCCATTAGTAAAGGAGATAAGAGCCGTACACTCTGTGCCGCACCACTCAGCAGTATCTGCAGTCCTTCTCACAGCTGGAGACAGAAGGTACCAAGCCAACGACAGAAACAAAACATGATGCAATCTGAATTTCAAGCAGGCATTCTTGAGCAGATGAGACACGACCTTTTGAAGTCAACGTTCACCTAAATAATGTCATTGTGTATTCAAACAGAAGGGGAGATATTTCATCAAGATTCCCAGCTTATGAACTCTAATGCATTGTGATGGTGAGGGGAGAGGGATCCCACATGTGGACGGGGCTTTTCACTTTGGATTTGCCAGACCGCAGTCAGCACAGCGGCCTCTTCTTCTGGGAGGATCCACAGGGAAGAGATTCCACTAATTGCTCATTCTACCAAATCAGAGTCAGTGTTAGCGGCTGACAATCACATATGAAAAGATCTTTCCTCCAATATGCCTCATTAAGGGCTGCAACAGTCGATTGTTTTCCACAATTCTTTTTTTTAAATTAATTTTGTTCTGCACAATTAAGTCCAACATACTGTATAAGTACAACAATGTAATTAGTAATTGCCTTCTGTAGTTTTTTATTCAATTTCTGTGTGATTTTTGTGTAAAATTACAATTGTGACCTGCATTTCCCATGAGTATTTAAATTAAAAAGCACCCTTGTGTTAGGTTTAATATTCAGTTTTAGCTTAGTTTACTAATTCAATCATTTTTGTATGTATAGTGAAATATTAAAGATGGAAAAATATATGTATATATGGAAAACAATAAGAGTTAGGTTATTTGCATAATGTAAAATAACAAAACCGGCATTTGTCATCGATATTGAGTCCTATTTCTCTCCATATTCTTACGATGTAGCATTTTATTGTGCAGGCAGTAATCCTCTCAAAATGATTTATTCATCATGTTATATTCAGTCTGCATTTGATTACAGTCTGAGGAAGCTATTTAAATGGATTGTTTGTTTGAGTAACTGACCAAAAATATATTGTTCAATGTGAAGAAAAAAACTGAAACTTTTCTTTGTTCGCCTTTAGAAGATTCATGTTCTGTCTATTGACTAATAATTCATCGATTTATCCTTTTGTGTAGTCAATACTATCACAATCTTTTTACCTGAATATCAAAAGCAGAAAAGATTCGACTAGATTCATGAAATATATGGTAATCCTAATCCAAAAAGTTGCGAAACTGCTGAGATTTGAAAGCATTATTTCCCCTTCAGACTCCTGAACACAGGGACTGTGTGAGGTGCTATATATAGGTGTGCTAGTCTGCAGCTGCAGAGAGAAACTGTCACTAGAGACTTTATATCTGAGGAGCTGGGAGACTTTTCTGTAAAGTAGTCTCGACAGACTTCACACAAATTATTCTGGTTTCATTTGACCAGTTACAGCTATTTTAACTCACCTACTGTATGAGCTCTGTGTTTCAGAGGCCATAATCCCCAGCTATGACTATAGATTTAGGGGGGGGGCAGCAAATAAGCCTTACTCACAACTCCCATTTCGTATTGATTTGCATACAACAAGGGGAGTTCATACTGAGCTAGGGGATCAGTGTGCAACACAAGTGCAAGGAGTCGTTTCTAATTAAACTCACTGGTAAAAAAAGGAGCAATGTTTATCATGGAAAGGTTTAAAAAGTAGCTGCTTTGTGAAAAAAAACATTCGGCAAGGATGAATAGTGAGAATTTGTATCACTGAGAAGAAGAACACAGAGAAGGCTAGTATCTGTTTAGGATGAGTAACACATGCTAGGTGGTATTGGGCTCACTTGGGCAACTCATTGCCTTAAAGTACAAATATGAGTTGTTTATGGGTTGTGATGTTGAGGAAAGCTGACATTTGCACCTCCAGTCAGAAGCCTCGGAGCAGTCCATGTGCATGTGTGTGAGTACAGAAATGTTAGTCAGAGAGAGGGACATGAGAGGGGGAACATTTCCCCGGGTGAGCATTCACAATCAGCATATCCCTTGGGGGCCCATACACACACTTCCTCACTATCACATTGCTCTGAGACGACTATCACAGTCCGATTGACCCCAACTCAGAGAGAGATATGGAGGTGGGAATAACACGTGAAATAAATGAGGAAATATCGATGAAAGGCGGTCTCAAAATACTTCCAAATAGTATGTTCTGTTTGGATATCCACATAGATTATGAGCCAGTAGTTACTTGAACAAATATTTTAGGAAAGGTGGGATATTTTAAACAAAAAGGCCAATCAAATATACATTAGGAAGTTTCTGCAAATCATGTTTTGAAGCTATGAATAAATATAAAATGCATCACATTACTGTAACAGTGGCACTGGTATTCATGCACTGTAGATTCATTTGGTTACATCTGTCTCACTGCCTCTTCAGGCTCTGTTTCTTGCCAGTTGGCAGATCAATAATTTACTTTCAACAATGTCCCTAATGTACCTACAAATCCTATTTATAGACTCCAGCTCCAAATGAGTCTGACAGTACTGTATATAAAAAAACACCAGGAGAGAACAAAGTAAAACAAACCTATACAACTGCAGCATTTGTTTTGATCAGTACTCCTGTCATTATAATAAACTGTATATTTGTATTAGTGTCATATCTGCAAACACATCGGTTAGTCTTCATCCTAAAAACCTTTTCTTTTCATACCCCTCTACTTCCCACATTCCTGTGTGTCTCTACACTAATAAAGGCACTCAAACATTTTACTTGTACCATTAAAGTGACAACACACTGTTTGACCAATTAATCTCCCAACAGTGTGAGATAAGCAGCCAAATGTGGTTATTTTAGAATACTATACTTGCCTGCTCTTACACTGTACTGCAGCACTACCACTCAATAGTTTTACACTGCATTACAAGAACAATCCTAACTCTTCATTTCCATGTCTTCTACTGTACATGTTTTTCACAATTTTCCGTGAGACCTGCAGCTGTAGCCTCAGTCTTTTCGCACCATATCAATGTATGTAGCTATGAATTGCACAATGACTCTTTCACTTACATCAAATGCCAAAAATAACAAACAAAATAGAAGAAGTGTGTAATACTTACAACCATACCGTTTAGGGACACCCAGCAGTCAGGGGGGAAGTCTTGGAGGAGAGGCACCAGATACTGGAGGCAGCCATCCCAGTGACACAGAAGCAGCATCATCCCTATCAAATTAAATATTCTTACCACTGCACTAGCCAGGTCATAGGTCATATGGAAAATCTGCCGGAGAGAAAAGAGAGCTCGGTTAGACCTCTTGAGAATCTTTTGTTTAGTGAAAACGTGCATTGATATTCCGATCATACATCAGGTTAGGCAACACACACACACCACACACACACACACACACACACACACACACACACACACACACACACACACACACACACACACACACACACACACACACACACACACACACACACACACACACACACACACACACACACACACACACACACACACACACACACACACACACACACACACACACACACACACACACACACACACACACACACACACACACACACACACACACACACACACACACACACACACACACACACACACACACACACACACACACACACACACACACACACACACACACACACACATTCATTATCCATTGGAAACATGTATTGGTATTTCCGGTATAACATTTTATTATTCCCTTTAAAAAGATTAAAAAGAGCCCCAAAGTACAAAGTCACCTTTGAAATGGAGGGCATGGTGTGCGTGTTTGGCCACAAGAGAATTACATAGCTACAAGTGCATGTGTGTGAGCTACATAATTCAACATGGCTGCTTTCCAAAACAAACTGACCAGTGGAGGACCTACACACGCAGCACAGAGTCGGTAATGCAGAGCGAGTGAAGTGCATAACACACTGAATGATAAAGGGAGTGCACACATCTGGAATAATCAGCCGGTACGTGTGTTTATATTCTGTGAGCCCGTGTGGATCTTCCATCAGAGCAGGACATTTGAGAATAGAAAGTCATCAGCAGGGTGAATAAGCATTATGCGCAATGTGAGGCGGTTTCATTCACATCCAATCGGGGCGAGGAGAATTGACTCACTGTGGCTGTGGCACTAATTCTCATTAGCATTAGAAACCCATTACCTCTTTCCAGGTTAGTTATTCCATAATCACCGCACACTGAATCCTGCTCAATTTATCCTGCTAAAAAAAGTTAAATATGGAAAAGAAAAAATTGGTGATTGGTGGGTTTTGCATAATAAACCTGCGCCATTTGCTAATTTGCTGAATGGAAGAGTCCAAATAATTAGTACCTATTTTTAAGTTTATTGCTTTCCATTTTCTTTAATTGGCCCATTCTACTTAATTTAAGTGTAATGACAATTTAATTGGCCTCAGGGTATGGGCCCCACACACAATCATGAGGTTCAAATAAATCACACCCAATGAGAAATAGTAAACTTTTTATTTCAAGTGTGTTTTTCTACACTAGTGATAATTGTTTGAACAGAGTATCAAAGTGGTTAATGGAAGACAAATCGATGTCTTGAGGTTATAAATAAACTAAAATGAAAAGACAGGCAAAGAAGGTTGAAGTAACACATTATGTGTATATGTACAGCACATCCAGCATGAAATACTTTACTTGAAATAAGCAGTACTTTCTTGTTTTGAACACAATTTATTCTGTAATATAGCAGGTTTAACTCTAGGTCCATTCCTTGGTCGTACTTGCCTTTTAAGATAAGATATTAGATAAGATGTACTTTATTGATCCCAATTTGGTACATATTATCTTGTATCTTATCTTAAAAGGCAAAAAACATTATTTGTCTCCCCAGTTACATTTTTTCTGGTTTATATACTTCAGAATTTGAAAAAACACTGACCACTTTTGACCAAATTGCGAGGGATACTTACTTCCTCCTCTCATCAATTGCAATCACTCCAGCCAGGACATGGACTTCAAATTGCGCTGACATGTATTCTGGCATAATTTTGATCCTATTTTGCCATCTGTATGCAAAATCTGCCATTAAAACCACCCTAAACCCCAGGTGCTTTTAAAAGCTCTTTGAATCCACATCTCTCCACCCCGGTCTATTGTGGCTGTCCAGTAACCTTTCTGCACAAAGGACAGTGTCCATACAGAGAACAGATGAGAGAACAAGAGGCTGGGCTGATGCTCAGATCCCTCTATGGGGCAACCCATCCACAGGGAGACAGTGCACTGCCCTCACAGGCTAAAATTAGCTGCTAGCTTACAGGATGGCTGTATCAATGCACTCAGTATCTCCTCTGCTGCCTACATCTTTATTCTTAACCTAGCAGAGCTCTCTGTCCCTCTGTTGGGTGTGTGAGTCTTTACATTCATTATAATTATGGGACATAAGAGGAGAGTCCAAGAGGCAAAGGGACGACGAAAACAAAGAGCAAGGCATAATAAAGGCATACAATCTTGGAGGATTGTAACAAGACCGGAAAACAGGAAGTAGCACTTTGGTCCTTCTTTGAATTGCAAATTATTCACAGCAGGCAGAAATAGAAAAAGTGTCGACTGCATGTCTGCACTTTCCTCTTTCAACTAATGCGTAATCGAAAAAACACAACAATAGAGATTTTGAAAAAAGTGGGGCGCAGGCTTTAAGGGAAAGTAAGGTGACGTATGTGAGAAGGTTGCAGAAAGAACCTTGACCTTTGGGTCAAGCTGAGTCACCGAGGGCGGAGAGGAAAGATGTAGAAACTCATTAACGCAATAAAGGATTTATTTTGGATTGTATTTCAGGGGCAGTTTTGAAAAGTCTGCTTGTGGCAGAAGGTTGCCACAAGGTATTACATGTGGTCTATTTATATTATTATTATTATTAAGAGCAGTGGCGAGGGTCAACGGATTATACACAGGAGAACCTTCACTATGTTGTTTGAGGATGAATTGTAAATATTTGAAACAGTGAGATGTTTTAGTGGTTACCACTGTTGACATATTCTCCCCTAGGATAAACACTTTGTCTCCATATAGCAATGTATTGTACAAATTCAAACATGCACATATGGGATAATCTTCCTGAGCGTTTAAAGGTTGCACTGAAGTCACAGAGAGGGTCAAGGCAGTGTGTCTACGCAGCACATCATGTTAATAGAGAATATTAAAATACAGGGCTGCCATTGTTTTGAATAATATTTTAATGTAAGAAGAATAAAACCAAAACATTTCCTTTACTGAAGATGTTTGCGCCAATTTACTAAATCTTTTCAAGTAGAAGAAATGACATCTTAGCAAGCTGTTAGTGATGTACTTGCTACATACACTAAAGCATATTGTCACTGTGACTTTGAACTACATATCCTTGTGTTCTGTGCGGTTTTAAAAGTCTAGCCTGGCTTGTATAATTTGACATCTCTATTGTTCTTGGGGCAGTGTTTTTTAATGTGTACGATTGTGCCTGCGTGTCATGAAGGGGTTCTGTAACCACACACACAGGAGTGGATATATCTCAACAACATCCGTAAAGTTACCAATTGAATAACCAGAACTTTTCTTAGGAAGTGTTTAATTGTGCATGATAACAGGACATAGGTAGCTTTGACTTAGAGCCAAAAGCACAACCAGTACTCTCTGTTGCCAACGCAAGATATGAGCTTTGATTTAAGTGAATAAAGCTTACATTTGACAGGGGGCAGGGGCACAGGTCAGCATAATCCTCGAATATTGGAGCGACAAACAGCCAAGGTTTGATGTGATAGCGGCACAGGGTCACAGGCTGGTCATGTCCCGCCAACACAGGGCTCATTCCCATTTGGCTTGTTCCCATATATTCATCTGTCCAGTATCAACTAGATGGGGATTTGGATATCAATCTGGAAAGTATTGTGTGTTTACATGCACTTCAATAAACAGGGTTTATATGACAGTGGACAGCAGAAGTCACCCCATGTGTTCACAGAAGTGTTCAACAAGTGTCACTTCAACTTTTAAAGTGTTCACTCCACTGCTATCTGTCAGGTTCATGTATGTGCGGTCGGCTGTCTGACTTTTTGAATCTGTTGTGAGCATGCAGGAGAATTACTCATCGTCAAGCTGTGGGACACGCAATTACAAAGTGTTCTTTATGCATCTTCAAATTGGACACGAGTGACCTCTGTTTGAGGTTAGCGAGGATTAACGAGGGACTAATTTGAGGGGATTAAAGCCACCACTGGCTATTACATTGAAGGCTGGAGAAACAGCTTCCAGGAAAATCTGGTATTCTCCCGCTTAACATCAACTTGTAAATCTCCTTTTTGGATCTCCCTTGATGTTGCTTAATCACAAAATTAAGGCTGGACTTGGATTTAAAAAAGTCATATTATCATGTTATGCTGGATTTAGCAAGTCTCATGTTTTCCTCAAGCAACAAAAAGAAGACAATGTTTGCCTAAGCAGATAAAACCTGGATATGAATTATTTGATTTACACTGGTAAACAACTTCAGTGCAATTCTGCCCCAAAAGAAATGCAGTTTGCTGGAAGAAATTACAATTTACTTCTCTGTAATGCACTTTGCGCTATCATGTTGATATATAATATCAGTAATGAATGAACATAAATAGTGTCGGCATTATTTTAGTGCTTCAGGCAGCATACAGTACGCTCTGAGAAGCTCATCAACCTGCAACTATGTCTACAATGCAAACTAGTATAGAGCAGACGGCACGAGAAGATGGAGAATCATTTCAGCGGTGTTATAAATGAACTCGGATCTCTCCAAGGCGGGTTATTGTTACTCTAAATAAAAAGCGGTGGATGTGCAGCAGCACATTTAGGTAATGAGGCCCAACAGTAATACATAGACAGAGACTTAATTAAAAGGCAGGTGGCGATCAATGGGGTCTTTACACAGGCAGCAATCAAGTAGTGATATATTAATGTTACACAGGGAACTCTGGAAAGAACTGGCCATTGTTTGTCCTCCACGATACGCTCAGTAAAGCATGAATGAGTGCTAGTAAGTACTTAATGGAAGAACATCATTTTTACCAGTAAATATATACTATGGAAGAAAAAGTCGTTATGCTGAATGGCCTCTTTCAGGGTCTAATATTATAATACAAGTTGTATATTATTAGATTATAAATATAGATGCAATCATGTGTAACCATCGTCTCTAGATGTATTAGCTGGTCAAGCTTGAGCTTATTTTAACTTCTTCATTTACTGCTGGATAGAATATTTTTCATTTCATTTAATTTCAAGCCTTTATTTAATCAGATTGGTCCCTTGAGATCATAGATCTCTTTTTCAAGGGAGACCTGCATATTAAAAAAAATCCTAGTTCTTTTATAATCTATCATGCTTTGAATGCATCATTTCTATGACAAATCAGACGGTGTAAAGACACTAACGCTTTCCAATAATTGTGGAGTCAAAATATTTCTTTTTAGAAGTGAATAGAGCATTGGTGTGCTTAAACAAAGTGTCCTGTAAATGCCTCAATGCTCAGCACTTGAGTCAGTCCTCAGTTACTTTTCCCTATTGCAGATGTGTACACCATCAATGAGAGATATAGATCCTTCCTGATATGGATTTACAATAGTTGTTACGAATACAAAGCATTTATCTATAATCAATATAATACATGTTGTTTATTTGGTTTACCTTTAAAGATTTTAAAACATGCTTGTTCATCATTTAAGCTGCTGAACAACATTTGTCAAGCACAGAAATGTAGGGTTTTTATTGGTAAGACAATACATGAGCTAATAATGAGCCACTATACTGTAAGTGTAGAACTTTAGTGATATCCTCTCTTAACAGCAAAAACTAATTCACACATTCAAGTGTTACCCACATTGGCTTTTATTTTGTATAGACCAGCTCCCCTTATGTTTCAGGTTGCTTATGCTGCACTTGTTTTTTTATTCTGCGCAATTTCTTTGATTTAACTTAAGGAATACATCTAACCAACACAATAACCACCTCAGCGTATCCTTGATCATCAAATACTGCTTACATCGAAGACCTTTTATATGCACTAACTGTACGATAAACATAGATGGAAGGTGTTGTGTTAAAGAGGATATGTTGATACCCTAACCATCAATCAATGCATTCATTTAACAGCTAATCCCTTGGAAATGTGTCAATCACGAGTTAAAAGAAAGGCTCTCTCCTGCGGGAGTTCATCCGCTCTGTTTTCCATTCTTCTGTTCCCGTCAGCACTATTCCCCGGTTCTTCCACTAAGCACATCACACTGTACTGCGAGCGTGGCTGCCTTGCCCGCTGTCTCACCCGCTCTGCGTCTATTTTGGTCGTGTGAGCGTGATAACCTCAACACTACTGTTCTGCCTTAATCTGTGCTCAACCATTCAGAGCAGCATTGGCAGAGGCTGCCTGCTCTGGGGCCGACGCTCACACAGCCACAGGGGCCACTTTTATGATGTTTGTTGCATTATATTCAAGGCTTGTGTGTTTATGATCAACATTAACTTATACATTTATGGAAGAACCCTATACCTCTTCCATCAGTGTCTATACATCGTGATCTTTGAAGTGTGCTAAGCCTTCCTTTGTCCTAATGTTCCCATGTGGGGATTAATGCATGCAATTAATGTATGCAGTTAATTTATGCATATTCTTTTAGAAATGTCTTTCAAGGATTCTAAAAAGTCTGCTCTATGCGAGGAACAGGCTCAGTGCGTCAGGGGAATAAAAATGTATTTATGTTTGAGGAGGAGGTTGATGTGGTATTGATTTGTACCTGTAACCTGAGCGGAGGTTACAAAAGAACAACAGCAGCTCAGCTTTAAGAAAACAGGTACACACGACTGAGATCTCCAAACAAAAGCAGTGCTTTCAACACAGACAGCACCTCAGTGATAACTCATCAGTCCGATGAGAACATTTGTGGGAAAACAAATGAACGTGTTTGGACATATTGTTCAGAAACTTGCCAGTAGTCTTGAGAACAACTGTTTTGAAAACATGACCCCGATTCTCTGCTTATGCAAGTCTGTTTCAGCAGGACAGTTATGCTGAGGACACTGATTGAAGTCCTGGAATGATGCTGTTGGTCAGTCTATGATGGAGGAAAGGAGGAGAGCAGGGCTGAGAGATAACAGGGAGGTGAGGGAGAGGCATGTTACGTCTATCAATGGTGCTGCTGCCTGCTATAAAAGAAACTACTCTAAAATATTTAGAAAGACACATCATAAAAAAATTATCAATGATTGGTTTCAGTAAGTATATTTGTCTGCAGATGTTATATATTTGGATATGATTCTTTTTAATACTTCTTGCCTGTATGGAACATTCAGTTTAAGTGTCTTATAATACTGTATATATATTTTGTAAGGTAAGACAATATTTCAGATGACCTCTGAGTTATTTATTCCTGCTAGTTCATTTTGGCCACAACCATGACATACAGTATATCACCTGTTTTTGCTCACAAACAAATCCAGCAGTTACGTCCAAACATCATTTTTCTAGTTGAGTTGCGTTTTTAGTTAACCAATGAATGGAAGTCCATTTTTCCTTTTAAGCGCTGTGTTTGGTCTGAACCAAGTATTAAGGGAAATATCTCTTAAAGAGCTATATGCTCCACTATGCTCACTAGATTTCTAACTGTGCTTTCTGCCGTTAAGTGCTGAGCAGGTGGTGTACAGTGTTTATAGCTGGAAACTGCTGCCTGCTTTAGCCCAAAGCCACTCAATGAGAGTGAACCAAAACGAGGGTCAGACAGTTAAGCACTGATCTGAAACTCACTATCAAGCTCCCTAAAGTCAAGTGGAGCTTCAGGTTGAAATGTAATGTGTGTTATTTTGTTCATGACTACAAGCAACCCCTATCACATTATGCTGAACTAAGGGGTCTAGCTTGTAGAGTGGTAGTAATCTTCCAATCGTACTCTTTGCAAAATATCTCTGACATTAAGTGAGTCGTTTGACATCCTTTGAGGAGATCAAATATAAACATTTTGATTTGTTTGCACTACTTAATATAATTAGATTTCTATCATTTGAAAGCATACAATATACTGCAGAACAGTTCTGTATTTGTTATCAATATGGCAATACAGAATAGTATAGACCACGACATTTGTTAACTTTTTCTTCCAAATCTTTCTGCAGGAAGAGAGAAAGAAAGAAGATGCAGTCTTGATGTGAATGTCATGGAGGAGTGGAAGTGTGGTTGTGCTAAAAAGGCAGTCGGGAAGATTAGAACCCAGGAGGGATTTGACTGGATTGCACAGGGTGACCTGCTGTGCTCATGCAAACATCAGCAATATGGACCCTTCCGACCTCTTCCAGGAAAACAACGACGGCCTCTTGTAGGATTTCAGACCTCACTCGTTGTTCTTTTCGTGCTCAGATTGCATGGTCTGACTAAACCCATAGACTGAACCATTGGCATATGACTATCTATAGGGCCTTGTTCTGCTTCTATCTCTTTTACGGATATAAATCCTTCAATAAAAGTGTGTAATCTCTCCAAAAACGAATATATCTATTTGTGAATTCGGAAGGAAAAAAAATAGTGTTTAAGGATATTGCTCCTTTTGGTTGAAATAAAATGCAAAACTAAATAAATGTAAATGATTTAGAGACAGGCATATCTGGCTGTGGATGTTTTTAATTGATTAGTATCTGATTTGAATGACTTTTATTTTTCTGAATTATGATTTTGGATATTGTATTATTTGAATCTGTTATTATTTCTAAAACTGTGTGGTGTTTTGTGTCTGCAACATTGTTATTAAGATGCTGCATGTCTTTGCCGGGAAGCTATTGAAAAAAATCATAATATCTCCTAATTAAATCAAAGTTAAATACAAATAGTGAGTCATCCATATTGAATTGATACTTTCTGTTTACTGAGGCAAACACAATAATGGCTCAGAGTTAGAACCATTAAGTTCTGTATAACATAACAATAATACAATAAACATACGGGGACGGTATGATATTATAATCATATAACCCGGAGAGAGGCAGCAACACATTATCTAGTCCCGCATACCTCTGACTGTGCTGTAGCATCAGGAGTAACTACACATGATACGCTATCTAATCTGCGCTGTATTCACAAACGGACATCCATAATAACACTTCTCTGTGATGTAATAATAGCTCATTGCTATAGTGATGCTCATATACCAGACAATACAAATGGTTGTGTTGGGATACAACAGCTTCACCACATGATCACAGCAGCCGTTACGACAGATAGATGAAGAGGCGTTAATCCATCCGCTACAACATTAACTCCTGGGAAGTGAGGGTAGAAGAAACCGAAATGCTTCATTAGTTACAAATTAATTATTCTGCACAAGACATCATTACAGGATGTCTGCCATGAGTGGTGTTGTTCGACTCTACTCTAAATAACCAAGGGATCATTATAGGCATCATGGAGAATCAGTCAGTCTGTAGGAGTGCGCAGATCATAAGAGCGTTTCAAGGTTCAAGGCTTTTATTGTCATTTGTACATAGCTACAGTGTACAGTAGTTATGACGATGAACATCTTAGGTCACAGGCTCCTCCAACAGTGCAATAAAATTGAATGTAATAGAAATAGTGCAGAATACAACTTACAAAATCTCACCTCTTCAAACTGGCTTTTAATGTGTGATTGTTGTTTTATTGCTCGATTTTAATGTGATTTTTACTATATTTAATTGTTGACCTTTTTTTTAACTACCTCTGTAAAGCGACTTTGAGCACCTCAAAATAAATGTATTATTATTATTATTGATAGTCTATATATAAGCAATTGGAATATTGATATATATAAATTGCAAACGTTGTGGATTTTTTGGTTTAGATTAGTTTCTCAGCTAGCCAGGGATCACCAATGCTCCCCACACTGAGGGTCTCAACACACCTCTTACTACACACACACAGCAACCACTAACAACAGCCCAGCAGACAGAAATAACCCCAGATTAGCCTAATCTCCACACTTATCACTTCAGCCCCCTCCTAAGACTATATCTGTCATCTGTCTGCTTACTGTACTGTGCACACCATGCAGGAGGACGCTTGTGTACGCAGGGGGATATCCCACGGGGACGGACCCAACATCTTAGCTCCATATGGTTTTCTTATTCAGAACTCTAATATAAATCCTGAAAATGATCCTTATTGTCAATAAATGTCAAAAAGTTAAGTTTGAAAACAAAGTAAAGAAACAGCCACAGCTGTTAGAAGACCAAGCAGATGTTGGTTTTGTTTGGCTGTTGTGCGGCTGCTAAAACCCCCAGGCTATGTTACAGAACATTGAGTGTGTGTATTACTTGATTTAGTCATTTGTATAGCAAAACCTGGGTCCCTTGTCTTTTAGAAAACAGTTTTTTTTATTACTGCCGATTTTTATTCCATATTTTATTCCTTTTTATTCCATTCCATTGCAATGAAAATACCGTTATATATTTGACTATATTTTGTATTATTTTTAATATTTATTCTAGTTCTCTACCTGTATTTTTAATTCTTGTTTTCACTTTTATGTATGCACCATGACACCAAGTCAAATTGTGCGTACGTGTCAACCTACCTGGTAATAAACCTGTTTCTGTTTCTGATTCTGATTTAACACATTTTATTTTGTATTGCATAAGATTTGGCTTGAACAAACTCTCCCTCTCTCTTTGTCAGTCTGCCTCTCGGTGTCACTGCCTGTCTGTCTCTCCGTCTTTACTGTGCATGCACGTCTGTTTATATCTTACATCAAATGACAGGCCGAGCTGAGAGACAGCCTGACAGTGAAAATAAAAGATGAAAAAACAGAGACAGAGATATCAAGAGGCACTCAGTGGACGAGTATACACCATTTCAAATGCCATATATCAGGTTACAGTGACACTATGATACAAAGTGACCTGTGAAGCCAGCAGTTGCTAATAAAAGCACGATGAACTCAGATTTTTCTCAATTTTCCCAGTGGACAGAATATTAGTTGAGGAGACACAGCACCAATAGCATGTTTCTTAGATTCATGTGGTTTATTTTAATTGAAGCTACAACAGCACAGAGGTTAGCATGATAGAGCGTCTGCCAACTTCTATTAAGTATAAAGTGTAGTTACGCATGTCTAATTAATGATCTTATTATTTGTTTTAAACTATTTGTGCATTGAGCTGTTGTGCACATGACAAACTCATTCAAATGTAGTTGTAAATGCTTATCTAATCTAGTATATAAAAAGAAAACTAGTGATTTTTAATCCTACAACAAACAAGAAATATCATTAAGATAGATCTGATACTTCAATACATATCCTAAAATGGAAATAAATGGCCTAACTGAGCATAGGGATGTCTACATATTGGTATTTTAGGCTTAGAAGAAAAGGGAGTTGACAATACAGCCTATTTTAAACCTACATTTCCTCTCACTTGAATGCCTTCTAGCCTCCCTCTCCGTCTTCCTGTTTGATCTATAAATGAAGAAATCTAGAATACACATTTGTGTTGTATGTGTGGTGCAGTCAATATTTGATATACAAAGAGCATCACCTGCACACCAACTCCAATCCACACAATAGCTATTAATTTAACCGCTACATTTGAATTAAGGTTACTATTACTATTGATATAATCAATAATTACCTTATATTTAAATTGTGTATACAGTACTCCCAGTCTCTAATTCAACAAAACATGAGCAAATCATAGCAGATGGTGAGGCTTTTAATACTCCCTACTGCAGTTAACCAGACCAACTATAGCAGCAGAAGGAGCACTGAGTGGCTTGGCAGTGGGGAAATGGGTTAAATCTACAGGGGGATGATGAGGAGGAAAACACTCGCTTTGAGGCGGTGAGGTCGGGTTTTTCCAGCCCGTGGGGCCAAGAGTGAGTTTCCCCTCAGTGAGCTGAGGGAGAACACCATTCGAGGCACATTATGTTCATCGTCAGGGAGCCGTGTCTTAAAACAAAGAGGACAACAACACAGACAGCAATAGAGGAAAGGAAAGCAGTGTCCTTCATTTCTTTCTGAGAAACTACATTGGACTAGAGGAGTCCATTAAGCTGTGTGTGCGTGAATGTGATGAATACGATAATGAATGTGTGTGTGTGTGTGTGTGTGTGTGTGTGGGGGTGTGTGTGTGTGTGTGTGTGGTGTGTGTGTGTGTGTGTGTGTGTGTGTGTGTGTGTGTGTGTGTGTGTGTGTGTGTGTGTGTGTGTGTGTGTGTGTGTGTGTGTGTGTGTGTGTGTGTGTGTGTGTGTGTGTTGTGTGTGTGTGTGTGTGTGTGTGTGTGTGTGTGTGTGTGTCAGGGTGACGAGATGGAAATGGACAGGAATAGAGATGGATGTTTGTTTTGGAGATGATGAATTGTTAAATGCTGCACTAAAAGTAAGAAGTGCAGCCCCAACAATTGTGTGCTGCTAAATATAGTACTACATTAATATCTGTGGGAGAAAGATACTTGTACCTTTGTAATCCATTAACATATGCAATGCACACTCTGAAGCTCAAATAATTAAGTGACAACTACGGTAACAGAAATTACAATATAGGGCACATTTCCTTACATTTTATTATTTATTGTAACACAGACGAAAACAATTGTTCCTCTCCAGTGTAATTTACAATGATGCTGTTGCTATGACACTTTACAAGGAAAGGTCCCCCTCCTCACTGACAACTTGTCAAATGTGACAGGCGGATTGTCACACATAAACATGTGACAGGGGTCTTTAACCTGCAGGCTGCAGCTCCAACACTGGAGACAACAAAGGTCTGCTTCGCCTCCAACAGCCTGCCGCTCATCCTCTGCAACACCATGAACGGGGATCCCAAGTCTGTTTATGAAAATGACCGACAAAAAGCTACACTACACTTGTGTATCCCCCAACAGCATTACGCATAGTTTGTAAGGTGGAATACAACATGATTTGGAGACAGAACTTAGAGCTTTGACTGAATCTGATTAAGAAAGATGTAAGACATGCTCCTTGTTGACATGAAAATGCTAATATGTTCCCTTTTTCCATAAAAGGGGGGGCAGCTGTTTTTAAGAGTTGCTCAACCAAATGGGGTAAAGCATGAACAAACAACGCTATGGAGCTTGAACACTGATGAAAAATGTAAGGGTGAAGAAGAGGGAACAGTGAGGTCACTATTCCGTAGCCAACTGCTAAGTAGCACTAGACAGCAAATGTGCTTCTACAGCACTATGTTTTTGTCCAATCAGAGCTATTGGTCGATGGCATCTGGACCACACAGCACAACAACAAGCTGTAGCTTAATTATTTTAGGTTTGTTATTCTTCCTTTGTAGTTTAGTTACATTTGTAGGTGTTTCTATTCTGGTGAGATTATCGACAGGAAAGCACAGGTTAAACACGCACTGCAACTTTTATTGAATTAGCATTTAGGCTACTAAAAGTCACCGGATCAGACCATCAGGATCAGAAAATAACAATCATTTACTCATAAAGTATTGAGCTGAAAAAAACACCTGCAACACATATTTTGCATCCATTTTATAAAATGATAATCTATATTAGATTATGAGATTTGTAAAATGGAAACGGATCCGTAAACCTTTAATGGCTTCTGTATCCTGGGACACACATTCCTTTAAAAGGCTTTGTCCAAGTGTAACATGGGTAAGATAGTGTGCAACAGTGGTGTAATATGGGTGTAATATAGATTTTATAGTAGAAAATGTGCAATGCATCTCACGAGATACAGTGTGAGTTGGAAAAAAGAGGTCATATTTTGAAGTGCCTATAAATACATTAGAAAAACAATGAATATTCCAATATATGTGCTTACCCATTTAAGGGTTAAAGACATTTGAATCCGATGGAGGGATATTATGTGAAATACAGAACAAAAGAAAAAATAAACAAAGTCACTTCAAACGGTGGAGAAGCACCAAAGCAGAGGCAGGTGACCCAGACAGAGCCACGCTCCGACAGAAGCTCAGGTTGCAGCTGCACGCAGGATGGAGGTGGCCCTGAAGTGATTGATGTCTCCCCAGACTCGTGCGTAACCAAATCCAAATTACACATTTCTCATCAAAATGTCATTGAGCATTGGATCAAGTTGATCCCAGCTGCAACATTTGGACCTTAATAAGAATCCTACACAAACCTTTGAACTAGTTTGTTTTTGTTCAACTCTAAAGCTGACTTGGATTTGCTTTTCAAATGTGCGTTTGCATAAAAAAACTCCACCCATGACGCACAGGCTACTGCCTCCTTTTGCCCAATGACAAACCAGACCTCTGTGTGATTTACAAAACAATGTCCAAAGTCCCAAGTTTATCTTGTTGGGGCACATTAAATATAAACAACCAGCTGTGCCATCTTGACTACGTGTGCCTCGTGCAACACAGAATCTAGGCTAACTAACACCTGCTCTGAAGCCGAAACACACCCAGGGTTCTACAACTTTTCTAGCAGAGGTAGTATAAATCTCTTCCAGTGTGTGCGCATTCCTACATTCTTAAAGGTCACCCATTATGTAAAATCATAGTGTAAAATGCACTTGTTCATGTCTTTTCTACATCAACATGTGTCCCCAGGAAAAAAGATTTTCGCTCTTTTTATCCTGATCCATTTCTATAAAAACCTGTCTGAAAATGAGCTGATCAGATTTTGGCCACTTTATGATGTCATACATTTTTTTTGGCTTGTGTAACCATTAGCCAATCACCAACCAAGGTAACCCCCCCCCCACCTTATCACCTGAATCTCCTCCTAGAGCACCATTGTGTTCTTTTTAATCAAATCTCTCTCAGAGGGGCGTGGGGAGGGGCTCCTTATTTTCATCTGAAGTGACAGACAGAGAATCAGCACTTTTGAAACAGGGCTGAAACAGAGGGGATTATGGGTAATGCTACAATGATCTGTTTGGTGTTTCGAGGAAAACACTTCAGAGACTTGTTTTGTATCCGAGACCTATAATATATTGATGAAAAAGAGTATAATAGGAGACCTTTAAAACGAGGATTATCTGATCATATTTGTGCTCCAGAAACACTACATGTGTTTCATTATTTACATTATTTGTCCAGGGTTGGTATTCACAGTATATTTCAGGAAGGAAAAAGATGGTCTTTGCTAGCAAGATGCCATGTCTACGCTACAGGGTATGAAATATCGGGATGCACACAACACATAGACATGACACAGTCCCACAACAATCCTCAGCCTCGCACATCACATCACATCACATCACAGAACAGAACAGAACAGAACAGGAAACAGTTGTATACAGTCATCAGCCAGCGGCTCATCCCTGCTCCTAAATACTGTATGTGTCCTACAACTAAATGCCATTTGAGAGAACATGGTAATGAGGCTAGTTTCTCCTCCAATAAATGCCATGTGTTGTTCTCTGGGATAATGCATTGTAGACATAAAGATCCATGGTGTCTTTGCGTAATGTATTGCTGTGGTCACAGTGATAAATCGAGGGTAGGTGCAGCTTAAACAAAGCAGCGGTCGATGCGCAAACCGACAAAAAACACTACCGGGTCATATTTTGAAAACCTTTGTAATTACAGCTTGTAATTGAAGTAAGGACAGAGAGAAAGAGGCTCAACGGAATAGAAAATCAATCAGGGGAACCTAGGACAGGAATCAGTGTTGCTGACACACACACAGATAAATGTAACACATACTGCCCTCCTCTCTCCGTATGCCCTTTCTATCTACTTCCATCTGTCTTTAGATCTGATGCATGATTCAGCACACATTCTGTGAGTGTATGTCTGTGTGTGTGTGTGTGTGTGTGTGTGTGTGTGTGTGTGTGTGTGTGTGTGTGTGTGTGTGTGTGTGTGTGTGTGTGTGTGTATGTGTGTGTGTGTGTGTGTGTGTGTGTGTGTGTGTGTGTGTGTGTGTGTGTGTGTGTGTGTGTGTGTGTGTGTGTGTGTGTGTGTGTGTGTGTTTATGCACCTGTGGCCCTGCATGGGACCAGGGCGTAGGCCTCAAGGCACAAAGGATTTGGCGTGGCCCGTTAAGGGACAGGTGAATCAGGTCCACAGGAGTCTATAAACCAAGATGACTAATCTCCTTTGACACCACACTCTATTGCTGAGGTGCAAGTGTACTAGCACGCATTGCCCCCTCCGCAGTAATCTCCCTTTTCATCTTACAATGCGTCTGCTTTCTGTCAGTTAATTGTATCTATATAAATATAAACCCTTACTCAAAAACATCACATGTGTGTTTGTCAAATACGTAATTTATACACAGAAAATGCAGCTCTTTTTCAACCTATTCCTGTCTTGAGCTTTGATGTGAAATGTCTGTTTGCTTTCATAAATGTATCTGATCTGCATTGTAGATTACAACAAGAGCTGTATACATAAGGTAAAGAAAAGCAATTTTTACAACAATGTATTTCAAGAAACACCTTTGTATTTCTGTCCTGGCTTTATTTCAGCCTGCTGTATTAAAAAAGACCATAAGACACAGTGAAGAGGTGCAGACTTTCACACCTCCACTGTCAGCGTGTTGACATACTGAGTCTAAAGATGGAAGAGTTGACTTTCACACAATAACATGGGTTATTTCAGTGGAGACCTCATTTATTTAGCGTGATGTATTTAAGGACTCATGTTCCTCTCCCACACAGTGAACTAGATACCCAGGTCAGTTCACTCACATCTTCTCCCCTTTTAGATACATTTACTCACTGAGCTGTGAATCAACGGAGTCTCGCTGCAGACACGATAAAGAAACAGACCTTTGCATCATACTCTTAAGATCGCTCTATTGGAAACTAATGCTCTCTCGGAAATAAAATAAGGCAGCACGAAAATACAAATCATCAACTAGTATATTTTCCAGGCAGGAGTTAATAGAACAATCTGAATTTGAGAAGTGACTCTCACATGATGTCACTTTTGCACTTTAGTTCGATAGGGACTTGGCTTGGCAACTGGAAGGTCACCAGTTCAAGTCCCGGCAAGACCAAGTGCTACCGAGGTGTCCCTGAGCAAGGCACCGTTCCCCACACTGCTCCCCGGGCGCCGTTCAAAATGGCAGCACACTGCTCCTAACACTAGGATGGGTCAAATGCAGAGAAACAATTTCCCCAAGAGGGACTAATAAAAGTCCATCTTATCTTATCTTATATAGGAGGTTAGCATAGCGGCCTCTTGCTACAGGCAGCTGCAGCGTGCGTCACGCACATCTAATACTGCTCTTATTGCATGCATGAGATCATGACACAAATCAACATCAGGGATTCAGGGAAGACTCCACAAGGCTGCATACTGTGCTTATGATTGGCAGGTGCTTTAGGGCATATTTATTCCATGGTGATGACATGATGGCATGAGAGGATGACGCAGACATGCAAAGAAAATAAGTGCAGCCCTTAGTAATTACAGTATGTTTTATCAATGAAGTGGCGTTTGCACGTTGGGTAAGAGTTAGAATAAAGCAGGGTGGAAAGTGAAGCTTGTAACCAAAAGTCCTGCTACTGCAGTTTGTTTACACTAATTGAAGCAGTAGGCAACCATTGTGTAGCTCACCATGTCTGACAGTGTGTTATAACAGTATCAAAATACAGTTGACTCAGCAACATGACCGGTCAACATGTAATGTGATACACCTCGACCTGTTTAACTAAAGGGGAAAACAAGCCCCAAACTGGGGGCAAAATATGTCAAAAGCATCTATGCATGTTCTGTTAATTATTGAGTGAACGAGGATTGCAGTGTGTTATAGAGCAGAGTCTGTGCGATTTTAATAACCCACACAAACAAATAAACACACGTGTGTGCCATCATTCAAATGTAAGGCATCAGCTGCCACAAAGAACAACACTTTCCTAGTTAAAGACGACAGAATCTCCCTCAGAATGATGAGAGAATATCTCATGATCTTACAGCTAGTTTATGAATAAAGCATGCATTGTAATATATTGCTATATATCAGTCATTTGTCACAACAGACCAACAGTACAATCCCAGAATGATGTTAGCTCTCTGGTTGTGCAGTTTCAACGAAGCATCACACAGGGAAGCATTGATGACTCTTCTTCAGAGAAAAGACTTGATGAGAAGCAACTGATTATACAGAAGAGTGGCACTTATTTTCCACAAAAAACGATGTTCCTTTTTTCAGTACGTACAGGTTTGATGATGAATGAATAGTCCCTAATATCCCTGATCTTCAGTAAGCAAAATGCAGTGTTGTACAGACCAAGACTCCTGATGAGTATACACTATTGTTGAGTAACAGAAAAAGTCTGTGTTGGGCAACAACCCTCGGGGGGGCTGGTTTGCTGCCACACGTCCAACCTGAGCCCCTGTGCTCGCGCTGGGATTTGGCGGGAGGCCTGGTGGCTGTGATGAGCCAGATGTGGCACTGGGACCTGTGGGGATTCTCTACCGCAGTTTGAAAATGCTACCCCTTTGGTTTGTTTTTGCATGTTTTAATTAAATACAATTACCCAAAATTAGACTGGTATCTACATGTAAATCCTGGAATATGTCCAACGTTAGCTCATGTATATCTAAAGGTAGCAGCAGAAGTGGGGGGAAAGAACTGTGACTTTAAGGTCGTTGGGATAATTAGCTAAAACATAAGAAGGGTTGAATGGGATTATATCTCATTTATATCTCTTCGCTGGCCTGGGAGCGCCTTGGGACCCCCCAGTCAGAGCTGGTTGATGTCGCCAGGGAAAAGAAAGTTTGGGGCTCTCTGCTGGAACTGCTACCCCCGCGACCCGACCACGGATAAGCGGGAGAAGATGGATGGATGGAAGAAGGGTTGGAAATGAATAGGAGCAGGGGGCAAAAGTGCCCTTGAAACATCTCAAAATGCCGGCGAAATTAAAGATGAAAGGGCAAAAAATGACCATTATAAAAACTGCTTCATTATTTGATTTAATTATTAAATCCCTAGTGATTAAAAATAAGTCTTCTGTAGGCCTCTAAGATGGGAACTTATTAATAAGGGATTTATTTATGTACTGTATGTATGTGAACTCTTTTTATTCGGAGTTTCTGGATACATGATGAATAGAAGTTAAATATATACTCTCTTTTTTCACTCGGTTTCCCGAGTCTTGAGGCAGATATCTTGAGTTGTAGCTGATAAATGCTACATGTTCACCTGCTAACCTCGCCTGTTTGCTGTTTGGTGCTATATAGGGAGTATAAAGAAGTTTCATTAGATGATGTTATGCTGTAAAAGAGCCAATGATTGATCATTGATAATAAAAACTGTACATGTGCGGCTTCAAAACCAAAACAAAGAGCTGAAAGATGCTAAAGTAGAAGTGAGGGTAACTCCAGAATCAAGTGATATTCCATTAGTACAAGCAACACTTCTCAGGTTACATTGAACCATGGTTAAAATGACTTTGTGCAACATATTCTAATATTTACAAAACACTTTTGTAAGGAAAAAGTTTAATTGGTAGTTGAATTGCTCAAGATCATATCTAAAAGGCTAAAGAACATGCCCTCGAAAAAGCATTTCCCTTGGCAGAAGAGTCCTTGTTGCCCTTTCTGGCATCACTACAAAGTGCCTAAAACACTTTCTGTGTAACATGCCGGTTGTACATGTCTTTGAGTCAAGCTACACCAACTGTACAGTGGAAACATGTCGGCACCACTTAGAAAGACTTCAAATATTTAATTTAGGCACTCACATGTTCCCAAGAATATAAGGAAAAAGTCACTACGTTTCTTTGTAGATGTAGAAACGTGCTCCAGCCTCCATTTGGTTCAGTGCTTGTTTAAATTGTGGTGTTTGAATACAGAGCGTATATTTACTGCCCTGCGTGACCTTCACACTGTTTGCTGCAATTTCCCTAAGCCCCGTGCATTGCAATAATTATGTGTGAGCAAACAAATGAATAAATGATTGAACAAACAAAGAAAGAACCCTGCACATATATAGAAATAGTAGCACACAAAACAGGTCATTTGAAATGAACTGCAGCTGTAAATGCTGTGATGCATTCTACTGGATAATTGATGAAGGATTTTTGTATGTATATGATAATTACCATAATTGTTCATAATGAAAAAAAGCTGGGGTAAGAGCCTTTATAACAAAAACTGGTCTTGCTAGTGGCCTTTAAATAAAATAAGAGGTGGTAATAATGCTTATTGAAACTATTCTGTAGGTTACTTTTGGCCATCATTGCTATTGGCACAGCCAGATGGACTAATCTACTTCTACTAATGAGTGACAATGGGAATAAGATGTAAATAAGATGCATCAGTTCCTCTGTGGGCACTAATACTATTATTTTCAGCTGTTTTTATATAATACCCAGCAGCCACTTCATAGCAGTATGTTCCCATTTGGCACAAGCATGTTTTTACTATCGAATTAGTTACGGTTCATCTTTAAAATCTTTCAAACATGTATAAGTTGGTATCAATCAAGCAGGAAAACGTGGCTCCTGTACAAGTGAATAAGTTGGAGTATAAGGCCTGAGAGTGGAAGAAGATGAAGTCACCACAAAAAAAATGGTGTGTTGGCGAATCAACAAATCTGACTTAGCCTAGTTCTGGGTCCAGCGCTGATGAAATAACAACCCTCTTTACTTCGCAGATGGAAGGAAGAGATGGTGACAAAGTGAAAAGGGGGGGGCGGGGAGGCACACGACAGATGAAGGAATGACGGACGTGCAGGGCTGCAAGATGATTTATGGTTGAGATTCGCTGTCTGAATAACTAATCGAGTCCATCCCGGGGATGTTGTAATGATTGTTTACTGCTTGGAACCCACTATGGCAGCAGGGGACTGCATTTGCCCCTCCGTTAAAGCTCTAATCCTGCATCCTACATCTAACATGTTACGACAGCTTGGAATGTTTCCACGAGTGCCTTTTCTTTCCCCTCACGCCTCCTTTGGATGTGTCTGATTCGCTGTTGTGTAATTATTCGATGTGTCTGTTAAACGCCAAAATAACTATTTCATTTCTATACTGAATTTTCAAAGGTTAAATGGAAGGTATGGTGCTGAGAGACAATTGGAAACAAAGAGGAATGACTGAGCATTAGTGAGACGAAGTGCAGGGAGTGAGCTCTGCTGTTGTATCAAGCATTATGACACATCTCTATACTGCACTGCCTGCCTCAATGTATGCTCACTGCAGATTTTCATTAACCTTGGGCACCGTCTATTTGTGTTTCTAACCTGGCCCATACCATCTCATCCTCCCACTGCATACATCTCTGCAAACTGCACAGCGGTATTATATACATTACAGCCCCGATCTGAAATTAATAATCAACTTCCCACATTGTGTGCAATAACACCAAGCAACTGAGATCCATATGGTGCTCTCTTTCAGAATATGGTTTGTGTGTCTGTTTCGTTGTGCGTATATATATACAGTAAATCCACATTTGGACTGGCGGTTGAATAATGCTCTGCTGAAGCATGCATAATGCTTTTGTTTGTCAAATGCCACATGATGCACTAAGGGTAATAGAAGATAGTTTTAAACTGACAGAGAAATATAAGCGATAAACAGTATAAAAGTGTGCTGCCTCATTGGTAGTCGAGCACAAAGATGATCTTTTCCTGCTCCAGAAATGTTCATTGATCCATACTATGGGGGCTTGGAAATGGGAACGCTGCACAATTGTACTATTAACGCCAAACTCGGGCCAGATACTCTTCATGACTATAGATAAATGCTTATGGCTTCATCTTCATACAGTAAATAAACCATTTTTGTTACTGATATATCCTTGCACAATACAGTGTGTCCACTCCAATGAATGCAACCTCAGGTTGAGCCCTGGCAACGACACCATTTGCTTGTAACAAATAGCATGGATAACAGCAGCTATAACAACAGGGGAGACAGACAGTGAGGGGCGGACAGGGAGCTGTGAGGGCAAGGACGTTGAGGATGAGGGGAGAAAAGAGCAGCCAGCTTATTAAATAGATTTATGGTTACATTTAGTTCAAACTACATTTTAAATCAAACGTGATGCCAGCGCTTTTTTTTCCCGGTCACGATGTGAAAATGTATCTAGCTGCTGGAATGGAACAGTCAGGATAAGGGGAGGAATCCTTCAGTGTGTAATGAAATCGTTACCGCGGGAAGGCTAGAGCCCGGTTAAGCAGTCTGAGTCAGAGAGTGCAATGACTCGATGGAGGGTAATAATGTATCAGTCTCTGTAATGTCCGCTGGGGTTTAACCTTGAGGATGACACAAAATCCACCATCTCGTACAGCCACACCAACAAAACATTCACAAGTAGTTCATTTAGCCTTTAATATCTATCTTACCTTTATAAAGTCACGTCGTTATACTCCTGCGTACATTATATTATACCCTAAATCCATATAACCCACTCTATAATGCATTTTTTCCTGAAAGAAAAGGAGGCAATTACTTTTGATTTCGGATTCTGAATTAATTTCACCCATCAATGAGCTGAAACTGACATTATTACTTTTTATCAACAGATAAGCCTTCTGACCAGTGGTGATTGACAGCACCTATTAGCGTTAAACCTGCACAATTATATCCGTGGGTTAACCTTTCAAGGTTGTTGCCGGGGAGAAGAACCCACACGGAGAACCACCATGCAGCAGAGAAATCTAAACAACCATAACTCTGCATTGTTGTCCTACTCTACATGTATTTAAATCTCCTACTCTGAGGTGTACAGACAAACACACATATACATACCTCCTCCCACTGATGTATGTATCTGATGAGTCGGGACAGTCTCAACAGACGCAGAAGACTGAGGATCTTGGTGAAGCGGACGATTCGCAGGGCACGGGCTGTTTTATAAACCTCCGAGTCAAAGCCTTTCTCCACTATTAAAAAGATATAATCCACTGGAATGGAGGAGAGGAAGTCCACAACAAACCAGCTTTTCAGGTAATTCATCTTGATGATCTTGGGGTCGAGTATGATCTCGGAGCTCTCCTCGTTGACGATCCCCGTTCTGAAGTTCATGACCAGGTCCACCAGGAAGATGGTGTCCGAGGCCACATTGAAGACCAGCCAGGTGGTGGTGGTCTGCTCTGAGAAGAAGGTTATTCCCACAGGAATGATGATTAGATTCCCCATCATCATGATGAGCATTATCAAGTCCCAGTAGAACCTGCAAAGAGACAGGCATACGTTAGTAAAGCAAAGATGAAAACATGTTGTAGGCAGACAGACGGTGTTCACATGTGCATTTCAATCCAAATAATGTGGTTACACGTCTAAGAGTTTGTCTAAGAGTAGAAAGCCGTCCAACTGTTGCATATTCCTACCTTAAGGCTATAAGGGTAAGAATACACCTAGAAAAAAAGTGATGTAATAGAGTCTAGGTAGAACTTAAAGAGAGCAGCGCTTTGAAGTCAATTGCTAACATCAGCATGCTAACTCAACTACGTCTAATAAGCACTAAACATAAAGTACAGTTAAGGATGATGGAAATGTTTTCCGGTATTTGGTCACAAACCAAAATATTGGACAGATACAACATTTGACATGATTATAGCAGCATTGCCAAAGTCATTACAATGAATTATAATCCATATAATAGTTGGCAAGACATCAACAGGTTGTTAGCAGGATTCATCCTCTGGGGAACTTCAATTGCTTTACAACCTTACACGACAATTCATCCGATATATGCTGAGATATTGCAGCTAACGTGGCCTAACATGACGGTGGTTTTATAGTCTGACTTTAGAACTTTTACTATCAGTTTGCCATCTAACATTTAGAGTAGACTATGGGTCTTAACAATCACTGAGGAATTGTTCAACACCATCGTTTGTGGACTTGAAGAGGCTCTAAGGTCTTGCCTAATGCTGTCCTCACAAGAGAATTAGGTAGCATTAGCTCGTGCTTTGAGAGCTCCATATGCTTATATTGTTACCTAAATATCTTTATTATTCATAGTCCCAAAGTTACTGAAAGTAGTACAACTATTATTCAAGGGCATGAAATGTGCTGCTGGCCCTTTCCTTGTATTAAGGACTTTAGTAGGAGACCCTTTGGTCCTCCTTGCTGTGATAATGTCCCTGCCCTCTGTCTTGTGATGAACAGAGAAGTGATTCATCAGCACCCTGCTCTTCTCACGAAGTGTCCTGGGCCTCGATAAAGGCAGAGCAACCGTGAATGAAAATAGATGCTTTCAGGAATCCTATCTTGTGCTAAAAACTCTCCACTGACGCCATCGCTGCCTGCCTCTGCTCTGCCTGCCTGCCTGCCCGTACGTTGCTGCTGTTGAAGATGGAAATGGACTGGCTGGCTGGCTGGCTGGCAGGCAGGCTGCCTGTCTGGCTGGCCACCCAGTAATGGATCTGTTTGAACGAATTAAGACAGGGCCTTGGCTTTATAAATACCCACAGATCATGTGTCCGATAATTGTCTTCACTCCAACTAAACGGGGGTCATCCAGGTGGTTCTTAATATCCACTATAGGTATTTTTACACCAGCAGGCATTGAACTATAGACGTAGGGATTGGACTCTTCATACGGTGAGCCTTGAATCTATACGTTAGGTGATACAACTACGCACAATACATGATGCACTTTGGATTATGTTATGCTGTTTATTCCTCAAGTATTTATGGTAGGTACGTATGAAACAATCTCAATGAGCATAGACTAAGCGAATATAAAAACAAACCCTTTATCATGCCATGTTGAATACTTAAAGACACTATTGTATAATATTCAGTCTATTGCCTCCATCCAACATGCAAGGACACAGAGCAGTATGCGTCACGGGTTATTCTTTTTATTAACATCTATATGTTTAAAATGAGGCTTCAGTGATGACATCTGCAATGAGTCATCTTTTAAATTGCTTTAAAACAATTCACAATGAAAACATATTCGTATCGGAGGGGAACAAGAACAAAAAATAAAGATGAAACAATTATTTTATTTTAGGAATCTATGGATCTGAGGAAAACTGAAATAGCTTAGGATAGCTTAATTGGTCTAAGATTAAAAAAGAGAAATGTTAGAACAGATAGAAAGTTAAAAAGAAACTAAGTTTGAAATACAAGTTCATTAACTAGAATAAAGTCATTGATGTAATTGAGGACACGAGTCGACAAAATATGTAAGGGTTTTGTTTGTTATATGTGGATTTAAAGGGTAAAAAACGAAATATACTTATACCACTCAGGAATACAATATGAGCATCTGTTAAACTGTAATATTTCAAGTAAATGCATGATGTTTTCCACTCATTAACATAAACAAAAGCCCACACAGTGCCCACATCTCCAGGATATTTCTGTTCCTCTCATGACTTGTGTAGGTGGCATTTCCACTGTACGTGACCTCTAACACACACCCACTTATCTAATGAATAAAAGATTGTGTTTCACTTCTTGAATTTGAAACTATAAAACAGAAGGCAGCAAAACATGTTGCTGAATTAGAGAGGAGCATGTAGCAGAGTTCACTCAACCCTTGAAAAACAAAGGGTATTTCAGGTATTTGAATGCAAAGTGAGTTGTCCCCTCTCTCTTTAAAGAGCCAGTCACGAAGTGTGCCAATGCAGTCAGCTCCAACGACAGCTCGAAGACTGCGCCCTGCTCTTGCTACATCATCGACTTAAAAGCTTGCTTCATTGCCTCCACTCGGAAAAAGCACCCAGTCCCAGTTTAACTAGTAGCTAAGAGGATGTGCGCACAGCTGTAAATGCAGCTCCTACTCCAGTGATGCACTTGGTTATCAGCCACACTCCTGCTTCAGGTTCTGCAGCTCCATTGACGCTTCAACTCCACATGGAGCTCTCCTCATATACTCGCCTCCAGCTCCAGCCTATATCTTCCCTGAGGTTTTTCCCCATCAATGCATTCACATCAGGATGTACCCTGCACTACGGCTAGTCATTTCTTATGCCGAATCCTTCCTCAATTTGTCAACATGCTCCCAAACACACCAACAGGCAGCTGTTCTGATTGATTAAAGTGGGAGCTGCAATCACTGGATCACTGTTCCAAAACACATTAGATAGGCTTTGAAGCAACACTGCAGACACAGCATCGGTTCCTCTGCCAGATGTGTGCACCCTGCAAGGACTATTTAAAAAAAATAAGTATTTCTTACCCACAAATATATCACAGAAAATCAAAA
The DNA here is from genome assembly GCF_902827175.1 of Gymnodraco acuticeps. Taxonomy (NCBI): domain Eukaryota; kingdom Metazoa; phylum Chordata; class Actinopteri; order Perciformes; family Bathydraconidae; genus Gymnodraco; species Gymnodraco acuticeps. Next base: position 1,188,504 of record NW_022990358.1, read on the forward strand.
AGCCAGACATTTTATAGCCAGGTGGGCTTATCTAATACAGGAGCATGGAGCTGTAGAACCCAAAAAAGACAACCCATTGAGCTCAGAACAGAGTAATGTACCGCCTCTGTTCATCAAAGAGCTAACAAAATGGTCAAAATCAAGCCAGCTCATTTCTTCTACCCTACAACAAGTGCTCCATCATAATCAATGTCAGACCACTCCTGCCAGGCAACAGAGGGAAGCCCATAGAATCTTACTCAGCACAGTCTTTCGGCCCCAATCCAATATGCAATGTGACGAGTATAACGTGCTCCAAGAGGTGACACGCCTGTACAGAGTGATGTATAGAGTGTAAAAAATGGGATTCAGATCAAATACATTCCGGTCAAAGTCATCTGTGAGTGATGATGTTATTAAAAACACAGCATACGAGTACAGATCTACAACCAAACATCATTCTCTTTCCTTCCATGTCTGGGAGGGCATTACTTGTAGTATTTGTTTGAATCGACTACAATGTTCTACACTGGATTCTCAAACTGATGAAAAACATGTCATTGTTAAATGACTTTGACAGATTGCCAAGTTTTTTTTCAAACTTTGATAAACTATGACTTAACGTCTAAAACACACACATCTGTCTTGGCCAAACAGACGGCCTCTTTAAAAATGCCTGAAAGAAGACAACAAACGACAAAGGCCTCTCCTTAGAATAACCTGAGGTGTATGATGCCATGCATGAGCCCTCTCTAAAAATCTATGAATAATGAATATTACTAACCTGCCATTAATCTTTAAGCAGCCACTGTGTACAAAGAATATGTTGGATATTGAGTTTCAAACACTCCCACAAAGCAATATAAAGCCTGTGTGAACAGTGGTGTCATTCATGGACTGTACTTACGTAAGAGTTTTCATTAAAGAACCTACAGGGTTTTCTCTTTTGGGTCATACAAATATCTCTCAGTATAGAAAATAATAAGGTCCAGGAAATGTTTAATATGTACAAACAAAGTAAATTAATTAAGGGGCTAGGTTAAGCCCTACAGTTTAGAATTAGATTACTTTTAAAGCTACATTACAAGGAGACCTGGCAAACAAAGTGTACCCTTGCACCTCCATCATTTATGCACCAGTATTTGAGCTTCTTGAAGCACTAGGATTTAACCTTAAAGTACAAGCTACGGGGCAATCTGTCTTGCAAAAAGGGGTTGTCTTTAAACTAGCTTGAGGACAAGGACATCCTATAAAAAAAATGCCCTTTGGAAAATGTCATGAGGAAGGAGCCTTAGGGGGGGATTCACAGTCTGAGTTAGTGAAAGAAAATCTCCTTCAGCAGAGATTAAATTGCAAAAATCGCCATTGATTGCCCAACAAGTATCGTATTTATAAGACAATGCAATGGTTATAAATTATATATGTACAACAGTGATATGATCCATAATGGAGCCTTTACCCGGCACTTTTCCCCTCAATTCTTTATCTCTTAAACAAAAAAAGCATTCAGTAGATCAGCCATACACTTAATAAAACTAATTTATAGCCAGCTGTAAAAGGGCCATATGACTGAATTGTAACCTTTTAGCCATCTTGTAGAGAGAGGTCAATGTCCTTACATAATTGTTTTCAGAGACCGCTAAGCTCATTGACTGTTGTGCTACTAATCCTTGCCCACCATCATCGTACATCTGTGCGAGCACAAGGGCATGTGCATATGCCTGTGTGCCTTTGTGTGGGCTACAGTGCATCCGACTTAGCATTATTTTTGAGTGAAATGGCAGTTAGAGCTATTGTGATGTTGTTGCATTAAGATCAATGTACTAATAAAAGCGAGGCAAAGCTTAGCGCTCATAAAAGTGACGTTTTGCAGAGTTTAGATCTTTATATTAGAACCAGGAGCATGCATTAAAGCTTAGAGAAACATTGTACTGCATACTCAGGCCTGCTCAGAGTTCAGGACCATGGACAGCTCCGTGTTACAGGCAGCGGGATCAACGTGCCCTTGCGTGTCACTAGCTTCAATGGAAAAGGCGGATGATTGTCACCATCAAGCCGTGCCAGGGGACACCGGCGCAGATGAGATGCTTAATTGGTTGAGTGGTGAACTGTAAACATGCAGCGTGTAGAGAACCAGTCCTGGCTGTACATGATCTCATTTGTTTACCATTTGACTGTGCTCTGCCAGATATATTTTAAACAAATTAGAGCACGCATTAGAAGCAGTTGGTCTAAACTCACAATGGCAAGACTCATTTGCAACACTATACTCATCATGAATGTGTGATAATAGAGTCAGGCTAAATGTAGTTTCCACTTACAGAATCACTCTTCACAACAATGGGACTATATGTTGAGAATGACAAGCCATAAAATACCATGTCACTGTGGCATGAATGACAAGGAAGTAAGTGTGCCATGATGAGCAACACATTCCATTACATTTACTCCCCCCTAAAAACAAATCACTCATCCATAAGTGTTATCTAGTGTTAGCCAGATTAATTTAGACTGATTAATTCCAAAAACGGCCATTTTCTCCCTAATCGTTTCCCTGCACGATTTTACCGCATTCTGTGCATTTTTTTTGCACACAGGCCCGTCGCCTCGTACCTCCGCCTACAATGAAATGTTTACAACCGTGATGGTGCAATGGCACTGTCACATTGTGTCCAGGTACTGTCACCTCTACACGGGAACATATCGCACTGAAGAGCCGACTCTGTGGTGATACGGGGGAACAATCAGGAGAAGGTGCGCCTGTGTGTTGACATTCACCATCCTTTTTCCAAGGACATCTCACTGATACACCTTTGTAGCCTCAGTGCGTCCCTCTCTGTTATAATAAAAATGCCGCAATGAAACGCAGACACTCGCTGAGCACATTTTTTCAGTGAAGCCCTGAGCCTGACTGCCTAAATACAGATTAGCGTTTGCGCTTCGGGGCAGGCTTTGCCGATGACAGAGCGTCATGTGTGAAAGTGTATAGCTTGCAGACCCCCGGGTGACGGGAGGGGTGGATGAAAAAAAGAGGGAGGGTGAGCAGGTGTTTTTTCCAGCCCTTACCTAAAATCGCTATATGGATGAATGATCCAGTATCCGGCCGTTTGCACCCTCTCTTGCTCCTTCTCCACGGCTTTCTGACTGCCGAACATACGCAAGGAGAACTTATTCACTCCGGGCTGCATCATGGCCCCAAATTGCCTCTGCATAAAACCATGTTGCCTGTCCTCCTCGTCCAGATCGTCAAAACCGGCCATGGCCTCTTCCCGCTCCCCCTTGAAGCCCACTGAGTTGCCGTGGTCCTTCATGTTCTGGCTCCCCGTGTTATTTTTCTGTATCGAGTCTTGCCTCTGAAACACATTATTCCCATCCGCCTTCTCCTCCTTGTTGCTGGAGAACGAATTCGATTTGTCTTCCATGGTGTTTTTAGTTTTCCCGTTGTTCTTTTTGGCAAAGCGTTCCGTCTCCTGCTCGGGAGTGCTGCGCGCAAAGCTCGAGAGGACCCGCCGTGAGCTCTCCTGGGTTTTTGCGTTTTTCTATTATGTCCTTCAAACTGTTCAGCTCCTCTGCCTTCAGAGCGAGTGCTGCAAACTGAGACAGAGTGCCCGAGAACTCTGTGGATCAGGTTTCTTGGGTTACCGCCATCTACCGACGGCCCCGGCTTCTACCGTCCAAAGCTTCTGTCTCACTTCGCACGGCACTGCGGTTTAACTGGCACATGCCCCTGCACCTTATTTACATAATGTGGCTCATGATAGCCCCCCAGGTCACCTTTCCCCTCCTCTGCCACCAGTAGCACACATGGTCAGAGGAAGTGGATATTATAGGAGCAGAACGTGTTATATTAAGTTAATAAAGACGTGTTTTTAAATCAATTGACACACAGCATGCATGCCTCCTGTAGCTCGGCTGGCGGCAGGTTGGCTTCCTACTGAGGAGTGATAATAGAAGACATCACGGTGAAACAGATTGTGGTGCCGGTGTGATCATAGCCCCTGCTCACATGAGGAAACTAGTTGGACATCTTGCGGAAATCACACCTTTTATAGGTGTTGGAGATATGGTCCAACATTTAAAGTGTGGGTGAACTGAATGCATAGCACTGTCTAGTTGAAAGAGAGAGGGACTTGCTTTCATATAGGCAAACTTAGCAGCAGTTTGCATTGCGAGAAGATAATATTCTCCAAATAAAACTGCATGGTGCGGTTTAGTTAATAAAGTAATATTATGAATGCATTATGACATGTACATTTAGGGATTACATGCTCTAACGTCTCCTAAAACAAACTACACACTTTGTTAAATCAACAGATCATAACATGATTGAATTATAGGGTTCCTTTTTGCTTTGATAAACCAGCCAAAAGCACATTGGGAACCAGACACAGCACTAATACCACATTGTAACATTTACACCCATTAGCCATTACAAGTAAACTGCATGCATTCAAAAACGATGTAAATAAAGTGTAATCATTTATGGAAGTACTCATTAGATAAGTATCCCTTGGACAGGTGGAGCCTGAACATTTGCAACAACCAACTAAACATTATTCTTCTGAATGTATTCTCGTTTCTTGTATTGTTTGATTGGATTGAGTGTTTGACAATCGATTAGTTTGTCAACAAAATGCCTAAAGCTCAGTCTTCTCCCATATGTTTACTTTCATCAAGTATGTACACTTTTAGGTCTTTGTTCGCAACATATATATAACCTAGCAATACCTATTTCAGAAAAACATCTTGAACTTTTTCCAGAAATACACCAATTTAGTAGCATTTTTTTACTAGCTACTTTTCAGGTGAAGGTTGTGTATGAAAGATAACACAAAAACTGCAGATAAATACATTAGAAAAATTGCTCCATCTTGAAAAACTACAATATCACGACCCTCTTCACAAACAACCAATCAACAATTAGAATCAAATAATAAACTGTAGAATAATATAACAGTCACAGGAGGTATTCCTCTGTGTAAAGTGTAGTTTTACATTATTTACATTTACTTTCAACAACATCTGTGCTTATTTTATTTATTTAACAGGGACAGTGCACATTAATGAACATTTCTGTAAATGTGCCAGAGTTAGCCAAGAGGCTATTTTTCATCTGTAGTCCCTGGACAGATTTTAATAGTCAACCTAAAACACAATTCATTTTTGGAATGAATATATGAATATTGAACAATTTAGAAACAGCTTATACTTAATCTTTAGGGTGAAAAAATAATAGTAACTCTTCCAAGTTAGACTTAGACTCTCTCCACAATGTGGCATTACACACCCACACTGAACACCCACACTTAACACCCACACTGAACACCCACACTGAACACCCACACTTAACACCCACACTGAACACCCACACTGAACACCCACACTGAACACCCACACTTAACACCCACACTGAACACCCACACTGAACACCCACACTGAACACCCACACTTAACACCCACACTTAACACCCACACTGAACACCCACAATGAACGCACACTTAACACCCACACTGAACACCCACACTTAACATCCACACTGAACACACACTCTTCCATTCACTTGTGTCCATCACCATGAGGGCATTAGATCAGATATTTTGCATGTTTGGCTGAGATCATGATGTAATGATACAAATGTAATGTGTAACAGACATCCCTGGATGTTTTTGGTGCGTTTTTTCTCTCAGTTTGTGTTAGGTTTAGGATTACTTTGCATGCCAACTGCTTCCATAAGCTTGCATGACTTGAGTTATACAGTTCATGGGACAGGGAACCCTATACATACAAAGGAACAAACACATGTTGCATAAGATTTATGGATTAAAGTAACACTGAAATTGAACAAAGTGCAAATCCCAGATGGCCCATTTAGATGTCAGGGAATAAGTACAACACAACAATAATACATTTACCGGTAGGGGGATGTGCGTCAGATGTTTTCAAAGTACGATAAACCTTTCATTTCAGGTTTGGCCACAAATCTTATACCTGATTCCAAGTGTTGTCATGCATCTGGATCTGCATGATAATGACCTACATAATATGACCTTATGCAGCTTGGAAGTGTACATTAAAAAGCGTAATACACTGAATGCTGTATAACATTCAAGATGATCCCAGTGCGTTTTAATCCTGCCTTATATCCTACACAATACCCAGATTTATTTTTTGCCAAATACCCTGCTTCTTGCCTGATAAAATGTGCTCTTGTTTTCCTACGATAGACTCATTGGTCATGCTGAAATTGCAGTGTGTCTCAAAGATTACAGCCAGTCATATCTGCTTACAGTCAATAGCTCATCTGGACATGAAACATTACATACCCCGCTCTGCCACCCATTGCTTACGCCACAAATAGCAGCCGGCTACAGGATGGCAGCGTTGTATTACAATGTCCCTTTTTTATTTTCTGCAAGTCATTCTATGTATAGTGACACTATTCTTTGGAGAGGCTGCTTACAATAGTTTGAGCATTTGGAGTGATGCCTTAAAGGTCACCTATTATGGAAAATCCACTTTTTCATGTCTTTTATATATCAACATGTGTCCCCTCTGTGGAAAGAGATTCTGGAAGTTTCAGGAAAAAAGATTTGCTCACTTTTTTTCCTGATCCATTTATATAGAAACCGGTCTGAAAATGAGCTGATCAGATTTTGGCCACTTTATGATGTCATAACGATTTTTTGGCTTGTGTAAGCCAATAACCAACCAACAGTAAATACAAGAAGACAAATAGTTTAAAAAAGTGAAATAGTGAAATAGTGCAATAAGAGTCTATATGCAAGTCATTGAAATATGATGTATTAGGTAAATAGAAAAATATTTTTTAAGTAGCAGCCAGATGAATGTTATGGATGTTGTTTCAACAGTTAATGTGTTTAACAGTCTTATTGCCTGTGGGATGAAACTATCTCTGAGTTTGGTGGTTTTAGTCCGGATGCTGCGGTAACGCCTGCCAGACGGCAGCAGACTGGACGGTTTGTGGCTGGGGTGATGGGGGTCTTTTATAATCCTGAGGGCTTTCTTCCTGAGCCGCTGGGAGTAAATGTCCTCCATGGATGGCAGCTCCGTCCTGGTGATGTTCTGTGCAGTTTTCACCACCCTCTGTAAAGCCTTACGATTGAGGGCGGTGCAGCTGCCGTACCAGGCCGTGATGCAGCCAGTCAGGATACTCTCTATGGTGCACCTGTAGAAGGTCAGGATGCTCTCTATGGTGCACCTGTAGAAGGTCAGGATGCTCTCTATGGTGCACCTGTAGAAGGTCAGGATGCTCTCTATGGTGCACCTGTAGAAGTTGCAGAGTATCCTGGAGTCCATGTTGAACCTCCTCAGCCTGCGGAGGAAGAAGAGCCGCTGTCGTGCTTTCTTGGTGATGGTGGTGGTGTGAAGAGTCCATGTCAGGTCCTCAGTGATGTGGACACCGAGGAACCTGAAGCTGCTGAGTCTCTCCACCGTAGTCCCATTGATGGCGATGGGGGCGTGTCCCTCTCCCTGCTGCTTCCTGTAATCCACTATCAGCTCCTTTGTTTTGCTGACGTTGAGATGGAGGTTGTTATCCTGGCACCAAGATATCAGGTTTTCGACCTCCTCTCTGTACGCCGTCTCGTCGCCGTTGGTGATCTGGCCGATGACGGTCGTGTCGTCAGCAAACTTCACGATGGTGTTGGAGCTGTGTGTGGCCACACAGTCGTGAGTGAACAGGGAGTAGAGGAGAGGGCTGAGCACGCAGCCTTGAGGGGCTCCGGTGTTGAGGATCAGGGTGGAGGATGTGATGTTTCCCACCTGCACTGCCAGTCACAGAGGGCGCTATTGAGCCTGAGGTCTCTGAGCTTGATGGCCAGCTTGGAGGGCACAATGGTATTGAATGCTGAACTGTAATCAATGAACAGCATTCTCACTATGTGTTCCTCGGGTCCAGGTGTGAGAGGGCAGTGTGGATGGTGAGGGCTATGGCGTCGTCTGTGAACCTGTTTGCTCTGTAGGCAAACTGCAGGGGGTCCAGAGAGTCAGGGAGGGAGGAGGTGATGCATTTTTTGACTAACCGCTCAAAGCACTTCATTATGATGGAGGTGAGTGCTACTGGGCGGTAGTCGTTGAGGCTGGTGATTTTTGTCTTTTTGGGGACAGGAATGATGGTGGAGTGTTTAAAACATGTGGGGACAACAGACTGCAGCAGGGACCTGTTGAAGATGTCTGTGAACACCTCTGCCAGCTGAACTGCACACACCCTGAGAACACGGCCAGGGATGCCATCAGGTCCAGGAGCCTTGTGTGGGTTAACCCTTTTAAAGGATTTGGACACATCTGCCCTGTTTAAAACAAAAGGGCGGGGCTCCTGATCCTTCTATGCCTCCACAGCCTGGCTGCTCTCAAATCGTGCAAGAGATGTGCACGCAGACACTCCCGCAGCACCCCCCGCTATTTCTATACCTGAATACATCATCTGTTGTGTAATTGTTGTAAATAGCATATAATGTCACTAAAACATCCAGGAGACCAAGCTCAATAACTGAAACAAATTAAGAAATACAAATCTTCCACCTCCTGGGCCAGACATGACTACTAATTCACTTGTCCTCTCTCTACTCTTGTCCCATGACTGACTGCTTTAATTAAACCCTGATTGGAGCTGGGAAGATGGTAGTGTTGTAACAGGATTGCGAGCTTTGGCTCAGAGTATCATGGACCTCTGGGATGACGCGGAGGCATTGGACAGGGACCAGACGAGGCCAAAGGTGACTTAATCAGCAAACCGACTGGTACAAACAAATCTGAGCATTACGAAACTCACTCAAGAAGATGATTGTGATAAAATGACGGGGTATAGGTATGCAAACATCAAAACGAGCAATCCAATTAACGGAGTGCACAAAAACACACCGCCCCATTGTTGCTCGTCCCTACCAGTGAGCCATTTCACCGATCTATGAACTCGGCCAATTATATTAAACTGAGATGGTGATATTTCAACAAAAATCAACGACAGAATACAACATTTGCAGAACAAACATCCTTAACATTAGAGATGTCCCGATCCGATCACGTGATCGGGGATTGGAGCCGATCACGTGATTTTCAAAAGATCGGAATCGGGAGAAAAAAATCGGGGATCGGGAATTTTTGATTTATTTTTCTATAAAATATTTGTATTATTTTATTTAATGTTACAAAACTAAAATTACCATGTTCACGTCTTAAAGTCATCCTGAGGACTTAGTTTTGGTTTAAAATTACACAACATCATGTATGTGTTGCTTCTTTTGGGCTTGTTTTCATAGACCTGGTTGCTTTTTCTCTCAAATCTGGCAACAGAGTGGGCGCAGTGTCTAATAGTAGCAGTAAGCTAACGAGAGGCTACGTTCAGCTCGTGACTCGGGAGTCGGGACGGAGAAAATGTCAGGAGTTTGGAAGTATTATAAAATTGAAAGCGAAGGCAGTGTAACAGCCAGATGCAATGTTTGCAAGGCGGAGGTTCCGCGTGGTGGAAAGAACAGAGCTACGTTCAACACGACCAATATAATACGCCACCTGAGAAACAAACACCAACAACAACACGACGAGTACACAGCGGCCACTCAGGTAACGGCACTGAAACAAGTGAACAACCGACACTTTCAGAGACTTTTAAAAGGAAGGAGAAACTGCCCCAGAACAGTGAAAAGGCCAAACAAATAACAGCCAAGATAGCTGAATTCATTGCGTTGGATGACCAGCCGTTATCTGTTACCTTTTTTTTCTCTTAATGCATTGCATAAAGATCGGATCGGGAAAAATCGGTATCGGCAGATTTTCAAAATCAAATGATCGGAATCGGATCGGGAGCAAAAAAAGGTGATCAGGATATCCCTACTTAACATGATGTGAGTTGCTACATTACTTTGTGCATCAATACAACAAGTTAACCACTAGCAATTCAGCGGGGTTAAAGTGACAGTTGGCATGACACATCATTATTAGATCCACACAGCTGGGCACTTGTTTAACCTCTACAGATTACACAACCACAAGGAAACAGTTGTACTTAACCTTTAAGCTGATTTTTAAGAACTAAGAGTTATCCACTACTTATCGCTGCGAGGGTCAAAGCTAATGACTTATTGTTGTATTGGCTAATGCTTGAGTTGCGCAGTATTAGGGCACTATCTAAATATATATGTGTATGTATAATACAACTTCTCACTTTAAATGAAACACTCTTGTTTGATCGTCAAAAGTGAAGACCACGTTCATGTTATTAGAATCCCCATTGTTAAAACGTGTAACACCTCAGGCATAGACTCAAGATGATTGTAGAGTTGCTCATATAAGGATTAGAAATATAAAATGTATTTACATAGAGCATTATGAACTGTACAATTGTGTTTGATTACTTTGAATGTTTACATATTATCAAAGTCAGACATCTAAAATCCTTTATAAATGGTTGACCATTCGCATTTTTGATTCTGATAATACATAATTGTAGAAACGGGTAGCTAGAAATTCCAGTGATCCTGATAATACATACTGGTCAATTCTAACTGATGATTTATTTTACCTTAAATGTGTTGGATATTTAAGAAACCCCTATACTTTCATTCCAAATGGTCACAAGTGAATTGACAGTTGGGGAACGTCTTGTACGGTGCTACTTCCTGCTATCAACATTGATTTCCTTTCCCAATCCAGTATGCTAAAATAAGTAACATACATTGTGTACAGTACATTTACTGTAGTACTTAGTATAGTCACAGCAGAGCTCTGACCCTTAATGTCACATTGGGCAGCCTGCCTGACCTGGATGCACTCCAGCTTCTTCAGACAACAAAGTGGCCTAACACCTGATCCTGATTAGCAGGTAGGACAAATAATTGATGCCCCATTACAAGTTAATCATTTCAGAGCTGACCGTTTGCCCTGATGTCTGGTCCTTCGACATGAAGGAAAGACATGTCGCCCAAAGACAAACTCTGTTGGATGATCAAAAAAACATGGTCATATATATTAATGATACTCCAGCAAGTCTTGCATCTCGTCTGTGCCCTTAAACAGAACTCAAACAGTCTATTATTACCGTTAAATGTATGCAGCTCTTCATCTTTTAATCCATCCATGATTTTAATCTTAATCCATGTATATTTTGCTCAAATATAACCATGTTTCTAATGTAGTGGCATTGATCACGGAAGGTATTTTTTGCTTTCCTTTTATACATCAAATTAAAGTTATTGGCTTTATTCGTGATCATGACATTAAACAAAGCTCAGTGTAACATATGCTGCAAGTTGGTTGAAGTGAAACAGGTGCAGGTACTCTGCTTAGACAGTGGATCAGGTGTTGAACCATTGACAGCTTTTCACTGCCTGAGTCTTGATTTGTTGCATATGCGTAGTAATCCCATAGGATTGGAAAGTATTTTTAGTAATGCTTTGCTGGCGTCTGTTGATCCCCTGATGGGTGACGTCTATTAAAATAGTCATGGACCAGCCTTGCTCATGTTGCTTGTGTTACCAGTATGCTTCTTAGCCATCTACAGGTAGGCACACCCACAGTGCTTGAATAATAGGATTAGACCTGATGGAGAAATCCAATCGGGTTTTCTTTCATTGTAACTTTAGTAAGTTGCTCTGTCTGCTGTCTTATCAGAAACTCATGGTAATGAAAACCAAACAAGAGTCTGATGAAGATCTCCTCACACTGACCATATGGTATTTCGTTGTGTGCTGCTCAGTGATCTTGGTTTATGGGCTGTCATTACGTGCTCTAAGTTTGCTCTTTAGTTTCGTTTCACGTCAGGATTTCTACTCCACAATGACCAAATGTTTACAATATCGCACCGGAAATTAACTACATGTCGGATAAAAACAGAACACGTAGGTTTTGAAAAATAAATTTAAGAAATCACCATTTGAGAAGGGGTGGAAAACATTCATTTGATATTTCACCTTTCAAATATTCCAAACAGTGTTCTTAAAATTGTTGTCCGTGACCTACAAGTACCTTTAAAAGGACAGATCTTTCTCCAACGTGCCTCTGCTAATGCATCAATCATTACGGCTCACTTTTGTGTTTTTGTACCAATAATCAAGATGAAATGTAAGTGTTTTTCACCTCTCTGAATCTTTTCAAGCTATTCTGTTGAGCAATTACAGGAAATAAAAGAAGGTTTTCTGTTCTCACTATTAGTCTTCCACTGAACATTTCAACATGGTAAGAAGCTTCTAGGAACTTTCTGTTCACCTGCATTATTACTTACAATATCTGCAAAGTATGTCACCTGTCGCATGCAGTGATTAATCTCACAATGTAGGGGTTGCAGTATCTTTTATGGACGTCAAGCTGGAGAAACTTCAAGTCTCTATCTCATAATATTTCTCGCTTATATCCATTTTTATGTCAATGTCTTTGTTATTTAGGAATAATATATTGATGTAGATGTCACTTAAATATGTGAGACATCTCTTATGTCACATCAACATGCGATAACAACTGGCAGGATTTATTTCAATAGTGTGATATTGTTGTTTTTAAAATACATAAATACTCTGCGTTTCAGCTTCTAAACCTCATCATGTCGTGTATACATGTCTGCCATGCTATGAGCAAGTTGAAACCCTGGAGTAAAGTGATGGCGACGTCATGTCCGGCTGATTACGAGAGAAATCTAAATGTTAATTATGTTTCCAAATAGTCAAATCCCCTGAATGTTGAAAGCCAGAGATTTTAGAGGCTGCTGGGAAAATCCCGTAGTAATCCATGGTGATCTGAAGTACTCTAGCCCCCAGACGGCGCAGACCACAGCCAGCTGCTAACAGACAAGTGTCCGTCTGTGTGTGTGCACGCTTGCATGTGTGTTTCTGTCTGCATTTAGGGCAGGGAACAAGAGGGAATTACTTTAGATAATTCAGGACATTTTAGGGTAAGAGGATACAATTTGTTCCTGTTCAAAGGTTGGGGAATGAAGTAAAGGATAGTCTATAGACATAAATATGTAATCTGTGACATCCACCTCTCATCTACCCTCTAACTTATCCCACTGACGATAACTCCTCCTAAAACATATTTTTAGTTGTGACACTATAGCCCTCCCCTGTTTCAGCCTCGTATTACTTTTCACATCTGTCCTCCCTAAACCTCAACCCTTCAATCCGTCTCGGCGATAAGGCTTCCTGTTGTTTTAGGCTGCTGCGTCAGCAGAACAGCAAGGTTACAGTTCCCTAAAGAAAGAGGTTTCCTGCAGCTCGATCTATTACCTCACACAGAGCCCTCACCTTGGAAGATTGATAGGTCAGGCTTGATTTTAAAAGGTCACCTATTATGCAAAATGCACTTTTGCATGTCTTTTATTCATAAACATGTGTCCCCTCTGTGGAAAGAGATTCTGAAAGTTTCAGGAAAAAAGATTGGCTCACTTTTTGTCCTGATCCATTTATATAAGAACCTTTCTGAAAATGAGCTGATCACATTTTGGCCACTTTATGATGTCATAACGATGTTTTGGCTTGTGTAACCATTAGCCAATCACCAACCAAGGTAACCCCCCCCCCCCCCCCCACACACACACTATATCACCTGAATCTCCTCCTAGAGCTCCATTGAGTTCATTTTAACCAAGTATCTCTTAGAGGGGCGTGGGGAGTGGCTCCTTATTTTCATCTAAAGTAACAGGCAGAGAATCAGCACTTTTGGAACAGGGCTGAAACAGAGGGGATTATGGGATGCTGCAATGATCTGTTTGGTATTTTAGCCAATCAGAGACATGTTTTGTATGTATCTGGACTTATAATATATTGATGAAAAACAGTATAATAGGGTTAGTAGTTAGAAGTACTGAAATATACTTGCACTATGCAAATGTCCTCAACAATGCAGTAGCCCTAGTTCAATGCACTGCCATTGAGGAGCAGATGAAAGTGTTGTGTAAGGTTGAAGGTTTTCAGAGTGGGTCAAGGAGGAGCCAGGGTCATTTCACAGTGATGCAAAGTCCCTTAATCTTGGAATTTTCTTGCCTTGAATTCAGCCCCGCAGCAAGTTTTAATCCCAAGCTGCCCTCACCAAGCTACACCAATCTAATGACTGTGTTTATGGTCTGCAAATCCTCACAAAGAAGCCTGGATTTGCAAGTAGGAAAAGTGTTGTATCAGACACGAAGAACATTTTGAGCTGGATACATTTTTGATATACTGATGTTTTTTTTAAATAACGATGACAAGATATATAAAATCCACCCTATCCTTAAGCATAATGAATGTTAAAAGTCCCCTATACTGTTTTTCATCACCTCAGTTGGTTATTGGCTAATGGTTACTGTTACGACCCGCCCCCTACTTAGTGGTAGTGGCTCGTGGGGAGACCCGCAACATAAAATAAAACACAGCAAACACGCAGCATTAAACGGCGTCTTATTTATTCCAGACACAACCGTACTCACATGGCCAACTGGCAAATGAACAAGGGCTGGAGGACAGGAAAAACAAACAAAAGGACGAAGGGGGCCTGGGCCAGCCACACCACGGGCCGTAGGACCCAGAGCTTCCCTTCGCTACCCAGAGATCTAACAAATCCCTGCGGGAGAAAATAAAGCCTGCACTACCTGGTCCTCCAGATTACATAAGACACACAAGTAACACAGGGGATCTACAGATCCTAAACAGCAGAGTGAGGTAGTCCACGGACAGAGTCTTCCGGCATCTGGATAGGGAAGAGAACTCTTCTCCTCCAGCTTCCCCTTTTCAAGTCCCCAGCTGAATGTCATTAGGACACCTGGGGGAGGCGGAGCCAGGGGCGGACCAGGTGTACCTGCGCAGCAGAGAGACAGAGAAAAGCAACACAAGCACGTAACACCCCCACCATGAGTTAGTGATTTTTTATTAAACAAAACAAAACAATCGACTTTAAGTTGACAGACGTGCTCAACCACTCAGTCCACACACCGAACAGGCTACATATCAGTCAAAACACACGCAAAAAAAACACTTGCAACCACTGCGACATAGTAAGAACAGTAACACCTCCAAGTGGTTTAGAGCCAGAACCATAGCCAGTGCTTCCTTTTCGACTGTGGAACCAACGGTGGAACACGCCCGCTGGTGGGGATTGAATTTCCCGGAGCGGTACGACACAGGGTGCTCCACCTCACGATCAGCTCCAATACGTCTGCACGCTGCGCATCAGGCAAGTGTGCCAAATGAGACTCCATATTGACCAGAGTCTCCGCAGCAATCGGGGCCTCTGAGGTTACAGGGGTGACACTTTTAGCACTGGACAGGGCCTCCACACAGGCAGCGACAGGGTTATGAACAGCCCCAGGGCTTATCGTACCGGATTTCCCACCATCACGCCATGATGGAGGGTCCCTGACCGGTCTGTCCAATTCCGTAGCCGTAAAAATGTCGCGGGTGACTGCCACCGCATTCACTCCCGGCTTAACGAGCACTCTGCCACCGGCTAAATCATTCCCCAAGACCAAATCTACCCCTTCAATGGGAAGACATGGCCGAACCCCGACAGTTACCGGACCTGTGACCAGATCTGACTCAAGATGAATATTATGCAATGGCGAACCCACACACTGCATACCCCCTACCGCCAAAAAATCGTTATGACATCACAAAGTGGCCAAAATCTGATCAGCTCATTTTCAGACAGGTTTTTATATAAATGGATCAGGACAAAAAGTGAGCAAATCTTTTTTCCTAAAACTTTCAGAATCTAGTCTTTACACAGAGTTTATGAATAAAAGACATGAAAAAGTGGATTTTGCATAATAGGTGACCTTTAAAATAACAACTTGTGTCTTACTTCCATTGTTTGGCCTTTGATTTGACCGGTAATAACATTGTACTGACCAAGGGAATTGCTGGTAAATGCAACCCGATAATAACATCAGTTGCAAATTGCTGAGCTCTGCTGCTGATTGGCAGGGCCCTTCAATTGATAATAAGTGTTATTAGTCACACCTGTGCTTGTCCTGCTATGACATGTCAAAAAGTACACTTTGAAAAGGGTCTAATTAACCATGCGGGAACAGAGTGGTAAAATGCTTGAAGATAATTAAGAATCACTTCAGAATTACGAGGTGGTAGCTTTGAGAAGGAGCTATTGATTAGAGAGTGTCATGTGGGCTATCAGTCTCTTAATTGTCTTCAGTTTAATTGCTTTACTTTGTTGGACCATGCTTAGTTAAATGTTGTATTAACAAGGGATCAATAGACGACAGCTCAGGGTATTTAGATTTGTACAGAAACAAGTGTAATCCTGTCTATCAAAGTTAATATGTACATGACATGTTCAAAACATCCTTGTTCACATATGGCTTTTGTTGGAAACTGATCCCAGACCTGAATGTGAAATGTGTGCCTGCACTGTATTTATGACAAGCTGCAAATAAGATGTTGTAGCTGGCACACATGCTGCTGGTGTATTAAAATATGACTTAATTTTGGTTCATTACTCTCAAATCCAAGTTGTAATACAGCAAAACGCTTTCGGCTGATTTTGTAAATAGTATTTTGCAAGCAGAAAAGCAATCATCAGCCTTTAGCACAAGTACTATTCCATTTATTTTGCCTATAATCAATCGTGTTACTGACACGCATTGCATTGGTTTGGATTGCCGTAGCAGTCTTAAGCAATGCAACATTTATTGTGCCGTCTGTCGGCCAGGATCAGTACGATAAGAATCTTCTAGTCACAGTCACACTGTCAGGATCCCTAAATGTTTAATAGACCATTAGGAATCAAGTTTTCAAAGTGTGTGGTGTCCATTTTAAACAGCTGCTCCTGATTAAACATATCATTCCTTTGTAGGTGATTTATCTAAATTGATTAAAAGTCGTTTGTGATGATTAAAGTTTTCTTTAATGTGGCCCAGCAGAGGTTAAATAATGTGTGTATCTACTGGATGTCCAAAACACTAAACTTGTTTTCTTAAATCAAGAGAAAACAACTACTGGTGAGTATATGCAAAACTTTCTTCACTAAAGTGTAATTTACTTCTCTATTTACCTTCAGTACAACCAAATGAGGTTTACGAGAAAGCTTTAAATCCAGGTTTAAGTCCTTTGAGCTCATTCTAATGAATAATTAAGGTGTCCCAGTTCGATCTCAAGCTAATGAATCCATCACTAATGACTCATTTAGCTCAGGAGGCTTGACATCAGTATCCAACATTTACCCAACAGCACTTGACTGCATGACTCTGCTAGTTTCAAGTGTTAGTCTGTGTCGAAGCTCCTCTCCAGCAACTCTTATTTCCCCAGGGAAGAAAAGTCATTTGTCTGTTTATATTATAAGTTATGTCTCATTCAAGCTGGAGGTTGGATTGACTGACCTAATCTTGTTTTTATTGCAATTTATTCCCTGTTCTTTTTGGATAGACTTATGTCATCGTTACGTGTCATTGGTCAAGCTTAATTTGCCAGTGCCTAATGCTGGCCTTCTTTTAGAAATGAGAGCATATGTCTTTATATTTGGACATTGCCCCATCACCCAAAACATAGGCTGCTGGGACTTTTTCCAAAAAGTGTCAAAAGTGTATGAAATAAAAAATGTGGAAGAAAGGAAAGTACCTTTGTCAAATGATTTTCTCAAACTGATCAAATCAATGAAAGTGTCAGAGGAAACTGTCCTAGATGATTGTTACTCTACAGAGCAAATTCAGTTAGAGACTCTAAATCTACTTAAAGACAGAATGTTATTTAATTCACTTTCGAATATCAAGTGTTTTTTGTACACATTTTTTTAAATGTGCAGTTATCCGTTAAATGGACCCCATGGGTAATTATTATTTTTGCAGGTTTTTGACTATGAAACACACTATAAATCACCTGTTTGGAAAATCATTTAAAGGGGACCTATCATGGAAAATGCACTTTGTGATGTCTTTTATACATACATACAGTATGTGTCCCCAGTGCGTCGGGGAACTCACGCAGCGTCAGAAAATAAAACCCTCTCTCTTTTCCTCCGTACCCAAATCTTTTAAAAACGGGTGTACAATGAACGGATACAGATTCCATCCGAACTGACGTCAAATCGGCAGCGGGCCCACAGAAAGTTGCTATCAGAAACAATGCCTGACGTGTTTTGGACGTCTTTGATTACATTAGCAAGCCTCGCTAACACTCAGAGCTAACCTGTACTGAAGAGCACAAGTGTTTGAAAAGCAGGAAATAAAAAAAGAACTCACCTTGTGATAATCCTGCAAGAGAAAAAGCATTTGAGCTCCATACTATTTCAGAAATAATCCTTGACATGGTTTAAACAGGATGGCGTTTTATCACAACCAAATGTAACTTTATCTCCGGTAGAATTCTGATCAGGCATTAGCTCCACCTCCTCTTCTTTCATTTTTTCAAGCTAAGGACCCAAGATCCGCGTTTCTCTAACAGGGCTTCAAAAGAGGGGTTTGAGCAGTATGAGGGATGGCTACAATGGGTGACCTGTTTGGTATTTTGAAAAAAAGACTTCACAGACACGTTTTGTATAGGTATGGCCCTACAATATATTTTTCAAATATGGCATGATAGGTCCACTTTAAGGGACCTACATTTATTTGCTATAATGCATCATGAGGGGTACATGAATTTCAATACCAAAAAAACTAAAAAGAGAGGCGATTCATTTAATAATAGATTTTTTAGTCTGGACCAAAGCAGTGTCCTGACATAAAATACATGAAAATTCAGAGCCATGCAGCTAGTATGGTGGAAAAAGGCTAAACACCTTGGACAAGACAATCACTCTGATAGCGATTAATATCATTAGCTGGTTATAAGCAGATCAATGAGCCAACAAGGGCAGCTGGAGATATGAATATGAGGTGGCAGATGAGAGAGAAAAGTTCACAGTATGTTAGCCTGTAGCCTAGCTTAGCACAAAAACATGAAGTAGTTGAAATTATAGGTTTGTTCGGCAGAAACATGTGCTGCTAAAAAACATTTTATCCCAGCAAATGAAAATCTTTTGGGTGTTTTAATCAAAACCCATACATTGAGAACTGTTAGAGAATATGTCTTCCTTATTCCTACTGTAAGTGTCAAAGAATAATTATTCCTTACTCCTAAGATATTTAACCTTATTGCCTGTTGACGTTTACGACCAAACCCTGGCTCTGTTATCTCTCTTAAGGAATGGGAGGCTCCAGCTATCTTGATAAACCAGTTCAACTCTCGGTCACAAAATGGTTTACGACTGTGAGAATGCTGGCTTTCTAAGCTCCACAGATGTTTACGCCCATCCCCAATATGCTCATTAACTCTCTGTAAACTAGTTAAAAGGTCTATCGAGAGATAGGCTGGGCAGAATTGACATGACAACCCACCCGTGCAGTCAGAACCTTTTGCTGCTGTGACTTGTGATATGAATTCTCCGGCCGTATCCTTGCAATAAACTATCATTGTTTGACATCAAAGCTCCAACTCTCCTTGTGTCTCTCTGAGTCCTGACTCTCCATTGCTGCAGAAGTTTCCCTTAGAAGAACCATGTCAATGAGCCAATTAGGCGCTTTCACACCGGAATACTTTTCCGAGGAATAGTTCCGATAGTTCCTGGGATTTTGTGTTCACACAAAAAAGATCTGGAACTAGAACTTTTTTCGGGAACCTTTTCACCCCTTTTTAGTCCCTGCTAGAGAGCAGGGACTTTCCTGGGGAGAAAAAGGTTCCAATTTCTGATTGGCTGGGCGAATTGCAAACCACGGCCAGTAAAACTCGGAAAAGTTTTGTGAAGCCGCCATTTTATTTGATGGCATTAGCTTTATTAGCATTAGCACAGCGCACCAATGGAGAGAGACTAACTTATGGCAACACAAAAAAAAACATGGGAGCGGTGGAGTGATGAGGAGGTGTCGGCGCTTCTGGCGATTTACTCGGAAGGCTTCAATGGAAGCTGCTGGGGGTCCCCAACTCCGGGGACTTCCGGCCGGGGACTTATGGTGGCAGTATACGCCGTGAAGTTGTTTGCGGCCTGCCAGTAAACCCAAAGCAGAAGAAGAAGAAGTGACGTCAGCGGCTTCATTTGCGTAATCCTCCGCCAGGGACTTATTCCGGTGTGAACGCGATCTACTAGATAGTTCCAGAACTAAAGATTTCCGGGGAACTAAGTTCAGGGAACTATTCCTGGGAAAAGTACTTGGTGTGAAAGTGCCTATTGGTTTGGTGTAGACGTTTCTAATGAACTTTTATTATGTTCCCAACCACATTTAATTCCAAAACCACAAATCAAAAATATGTCCCATTTCCACAAGATTTATTAGTAGAAGCTTTCACTGCAATTTCTTAAATCAATAAAGAAATTGTGCAAATGACCTCTGTGCTGATATGAAGCTGCATAGCTTTGTTATATATGGCTTACGTGACCTCCTACAGTCAACTGAGATCTTGAGATGGTGCCAAATAGTGCGATATCAAACATATGTTACTGTTTTGTTGGTAATTATCTCTTCCTGGTTGGCGGATGTAGATTACATCACCCTCGCCTACACATAATGTGAGGGATTCATCACTGCTGCATTAGGCAAAAAAGATTTGCCCGCAAAGAATACAAATTAATTGTATCTGATTTAATCAATGCAGCACTCAGAAAGGATCCAGCTGCCCCTAGAGATGTCGCTGCCAACCTCTAACCGAGAGGTCACTGTATAAATATTGTTTCCTGGCAAAAGCGAAAACATTGTTCATAAAACTGTGGGCAGTAATTCTCAGCCCTCAAGCTCATACAAGCTGAGTATACACTACCTGGACAGCAGAAGATGGCAGAGAGCCAAAACAAACAAGTGGCAGCGGAAGATAGTAGAATATCAAGCCAGGGAAAAGACTCTCAGGAGTTGGCAGAAAAATCCAGAGCTAAATTATGGGTAAATGTTTAGTTTATGCAGCAGATAGCGATAAAGAGGATTCCAATGTAATGCTGATTCTCTGCTGTAGAATATGTGAGGGATTTTATTTTGCCTTGTTTAACATTCATAACCTATCATTCGTTCTGTTATTAATACTTTTACCTCCTCTATACTGGAACTTAGCCACTTTTTTTGTCCAGAAAATACACTGCAGTATAGTGTTCCCCAGACGTTTTTAAAACTATTGGCCCCAGTCTTAACATCATAAAACTCTGTATGAGACTTCTTCAATCATAGTATTGACCTGCTTTTAAAAGGAACCCGGCTTCACGTTGCATCTGAACCTTTTAGAGACAGATTTATGAATTTAAGTCACTTTCAAAGGTTTTCTTGGCTCCTGGAAGTAATAAAACAGAGAGATTTATTTTAAGAAAGAAATAAGTTATTCCTGCAAATCAGCTGAACTTTGGGGTTTACCAAGACCAGGTAACTTAGGTTCAAAATAACATTTGACTTATTTGAATGCGTGTTCATGAGTGTTTTTCAGTGTGGGTCTTCCGCCTGTGAAATGTAATCCGGCCTGACAACAGAGCTGTCATTCTGTGTTTACAACGTTTCATGGGCTGCTCTTTTCACTAGTACAAAGTGGCCAAGGAATTGACATTTTGATAATTAATCTGCCATTTTGATTATTTATCCTTTGCTCTCTTTGGGGATGCTTAGAGGCAAGTCTACAGTGTTTGGGCAACAAATGAATATATTATGATTATAATTGCCCTACGATATAAATATGCGTTTAAATAATTTTGGTAAACATAAGCAGACTGAGACCGTTTATTATTTTGTTGCTTTTTTAATTGGGCTGGTAGATTTTATTCTAGCAAAAAACTGTGAAATAAATGCGGGAAAGGGAGAGCCAAAAGTTTGAAATTTACAAAGTCCTATTCAAATTGATATAAATACAGTACTACAATCAATATATCAGTTTGTTATGGATAGTGGATCGTATCTAAGATAGTGGACATCCCTTTTTCTTCCTTAAATCTATTGCTTTCTCTTTCAAGCTCGCAATAAAATCACCTTTGGCGGGACAGACATTCGATGAGTCAGTCGGTCCACCTACTTATATCACACAGCCATGCATCACATGTGGAAAAAAACCTTTGGCTCTGCAGCTGTAACCCCATTGACAGAAAAGCTATCAAGTATAACAGAAAGGCTCCAGCTGAGTGGATACAAACTGTCGCTGTATTTCAGTGTCGGGCGCTTGCGGGAAGCTGGCAGCGTCCCACCGTTGACTAATGTTATAACCATGAGGAGGCTTTCAAGAAAATGAGCTTTCCGAGTGGGAACATACAGGCGCTGATGGATCGCTGTCAATTTCCCACCTTTATGGGCTACAGGTCACGGGGTTCCTTCCTCTTCCTTGTCCTTGCTTCTCGATGCACGAGATGGTTCAATGGAAGGTCGAAGGAAGTCTCACTAATCAAGCGCGGCGGCACGTGTCTCTGGCTGTGTGCACCTCTGCGATATGATAAGTGCGTTTACAGACATACATTTGGATCCCAAGGCAAAATGCTGTGTTCTAGGAGGGTGATGTAAACTCACAATAAACCCGACATAATGTTCTTTTGAGCAGCAGCAAAAAGTAAACAGCAGCTGTCTGGGACATGTGACTGAACGCACGGAACGAGCTACATCGTGATTGATAAGCCCGAAGATTGCCTTAATTGAACACAGTGTGGCAGCAAGGCATATCAGCTGGAAACAAACATACACAAATTTGTACAAACTGTAAGCATGAATAAACTTCATACACACACTTTTCTCACAAGCACTCCCTTTCATCTGCTGTTGTTCACTTCGTGCTTTCTCTTAACTGTTTTATTTTGTCTGCCATTTTCTACAGCTTTTCTTCCTTTTGTGGTAAACACAAATCCCTTATGCAACAAAAGCCTGTGTGGGTATGGACTTTATCATCATGCTAATAACGTAGCCAGTGTGACACGTGGCGGACAGCTTGTCCAGCTACCAGTCCAAATCCATCAGATCTAGCTAGTTCTAGCTAATGATATGGCTGCTGCCCCCTCCCTACACGCAGATCACGCAGACTCAAACATCATCTTATGCCCAAATTCCAGCTGAGAGGGTCTTCTCTACAGCTGGCCTGATTGTGAATCGCCTCTGCACCCGCCTCTTCCCTGAGCATGTAGACATGCTCATATTCTTAAACAAGAATGAGTATTGAATAGCTGCATTCTGTGCATAGGCCCTGTTATAGGTTGTTGATCTCTGTTGTAATAGGGTTACGTTACCCTGACCCGTTATGTTGTTCGTGTCTGATCCCTCTTTCATTTAAAAACCAAGTTATGTTTTAAGCATGAAAGCTGTAGGCCTAGCTGTCAACTGTTCAAACTGTGATCACCAGTTCAATACATTTGACAAGTTAGACTTGGTTTCTATACTTATTTGAACATGTATTTATTTATTTTTCAAAATTAATTATTATTTATTTATTACTTTTTTTTTTTTTTTTAAATAGGATATGTACATTTTGGTTAATCGGTTAACCGTTTTTGGGAGTCGAATATTCGAATATACATTTGCTTTCAAATTCTCATCCCTAATATGTACACAGTACAGTACATGATCACATCAGCTGTTTGTATGATGGGTGACCTTTTGGCCATTTTGGGGCCACATTATTTACATTGAATTGTTATTTGATACAATGTGTTTTTATAAGAAAAAACATGGATTATAATAAGGTTCCTGCAAAAACCAATAGTCAGAAAAATGGTTAGAAACTTAAAAAATAGAATTGGGCAGGATAAAGATGGACATTCAAACAATTGTACCAATAATAAATGATTCATTCTTCAGTTTTTCATATGGTTGAATATATCTGTTCCATAGGTGAACATTTGTATTAACCTTATTATCCAGACATGACAGCTACAGCACGGTAAATGCACTTTTTAATTATGGATATGAGAGCCGTTGCTAATGGGCACAAGTGTTTCCTAGTTAGCACTTCCTGTCTCCACGGACACGGCTTGACATTTGTGTGAAAGTGTGTGTGTGTGTATCTGCATCCAGTATTTGCTGTTGTTCTCTACTCTGCATATAGTGACATTTCATCATTAATGCAAGTATGAAACTATACATCTACACAATGGTTACCACTTGTATCTGTCTTGTCATTGTGTGGCAACATGGAGACGTTTGAGGGCATGGTTAAAGATTCTCTTTGTAAAGGTGGGCAGAAGCTCTCGAGTTTCACAGTGCCACTTCTCTCCGTCTGAGAACTGGCATGTTTTTACAAGTGCAGCCAGGGCACCTGATACCTTGTGTGTAACACTAGAACATTTCCACAACCCTCACACCAGCCCTGCGGGGTAAGATTTGATCACAGACACCTCAAGTGCAAAGGAAGGACAATTAAACCAAATCTCTGCAAATCTTATGTTGTATTTGGTCATTTTTAGTTACTCTAAACTAGTTTTCTTCTATATCAAAAACACACACTTTGGTTAATATTGGGCAAGAATGTACCGTGAACAATTTCAGTATGATCCACTGTTCAAATAAATATAATCATAAGACTGAGAAGAAAGACGTATCTGCTGTATTTTATTCTTTATCTTGCTGAAGATAATAGGAATGTCCTAGTCTCGGGGGGAGTTGGTTACATCTGCAGGTTTTAGATCATACACGAGGCACAGTTGGCTGTATGATTAATATTGCAGTTAACCAAGAAGCTGAAGATAAATCACAGGCGCTGCTTAAAATATAATCTTCAAGGCTTTGATGTTAGCACAACTGTGTACAAGGACTTACATGTAGGTCAGGTTGATCAATTGTATTTTCATGCATCGCTATCATACAGTGGAGATCAGATCTAGCGAAATACAGTGGAATTGTTAAAGAGGATATTCTCTTTTTTTTGTACCTTTACGGTGTACATAAAATAATAATATCAGAGTAAACACTGAGCAGCATTTGAAATAAGAAAAACTTGAAGACTGCCATTACATTTATTGTACAGAACTTCTCTCTCTCTACACACACACACAACACACACACACACACACACCACACACACACACAGCACACACACCACCACACACACACACACACACACACACACAGACACACCCACACACACACACACACACACACACACACACACACACAACCACACACACACACAAACACAAAAACACACACACATACACACACACACACACACACACACACACACATCACACACACACACAGCACACACACACACCACACACACACACACACACACACACACACACACCACATCACACACACACACGACACACAC
The DNA here is from genome assembly GCF_902827175.1 of Gymnodraco acuticeps. NCBI lineage: Eukaryota > Metazoa > Chordata > Actinopteri > Perciformes > Bathydraconidae > Gymnodraco > Gymnodraco acuticeps. The sequence continues at coordinate 1,213,656 of NW_022990358.1, forward strand.
ACCACACACACACACACACACCACACACACACACACACACACACCACACACACACACACCACACTACAACCACACACATCACACACACACACACACACACACACACACACACACATCACACACACACCACACACACACACACACCACACACACACACACACAGTGGGGTATTAACAACACAGTCAAGTGAATATTCAGACCATCTCAAGCCCTCTTGACAATCCCTGCTCTTTCCTGCACTTCAGGCTAATACCCCAATGCAGCAGTCGCTTGTACATTCCGCACCAACACTCACTGAAGACACATCCATCTGCCTGAGATGCTCTGTGTGCAAGAGGCAAGCATATTCCAGCTTTAAACACTAGCCACAAATATTTGACAAACAATGCATATGCATATATTCAATGCATACATTTACACCAGCACACTGTGTCGTATAGTAGTGGGAATATTCAAATGCACAAACCATCACTCCTGACATCAAAGTATATTCTGGTTACATTAGAAATCCCTTTCAAAGCCCTTTTTTTTGTACCGCTTCCATGTTCTGTTTGTCCCTGTTCTGTTCTGAGCTGATGTGTTTTCAAATGGGCAGAGGAGGTTTCTATTTCAGCTGCAGAGCATGTATTCATGCAGTATACTGCAAGTTTCTCACACCAAATGTACAGGTAATGTATGTTTGCACATTCACCTACTGCACTGCAGGCAGCACTCTATCGCCCCCTCCCCATCATACCCTTTGAAATCCACATAATGCAAGGTGTCTGATGCTTAATCTGAGACTTTATTGATCACAGGAGAGTGTCTTTGGGGTAATAAACATGACAGAGAAGTGAAAGGTGAAGCTTGTAAAGGAATATAAATTATATGAAAAGGTTGATACTATTCTGGTCTGTGAGATTGCCCTGCAGGCACAGTTTGGCAGCTTGAATGTAAATCCCCCAGGTGCCAGGTTTATACTGTACAGTATGATGCAGCCCTACTTTGTTTGGTATTTTAGGCTCAGAGGCACACAACTAGGTCCCTCGCCAACACATCCTGCCCTTCCCTTTTCCTGTGTCATCATCTCTGTCTACACACCATGTGAATATAGGGTTGGATGTAGTGTGGAGATATATGGGCTTGTGTTATCCTAGAAAACATATCTCTGAGGGTCTGAAAACACACAACAAATCATAATCAGAGCCACATCAAAGGATCCCTTTATTTATTCCATCTAATGTCCAAACCACAAAGTATTAATTCATTATAACATGCTGCTTCCTGTGCAGGACATATTTGAACATCAAATAATAAAACAAAATAATAAAAATAATAATCATGGTCAGATAACAACATGGCCAGATGGCGAACGCCAGATGTTCATGATTACTTAAATACAAAAGTATTCCCGATTTGAACATCATTAGCAAATAAAAAATTAGAAGAGAGGGGAGGTGGGTGCGAGAGATTCCTGTTACTGGCACTGCATCAACGAAGCAAATAGGAATGCCCTTCGTGTTTTGACTGCATATGGGGGGGGGGGGAGGCTGGCTGGTGTTGATGTAATCACCGCTGCTTTATAAAAAAAAGATGGGCTGGCTCGCAAGGTCCTTTACCCAGATGCTGTTGCGCAATAACTCATTGAAAATTAAAGCTCCGTTGTTTAGTATTGGCTTCCAACCTCTGGGAGCAGCCGGACAGCTTTGGCTGCATGTCGCTGAGCCGATGCCCATTGCCAGCCGCAGGAGGCCATTGATGATCCACTGTCTGTAAGCCGGAGGATGGAAGGACACTGTGCGACGCTTGTAAGCCCCGGGATATTAGACCACTATAGCTCCAGCTTCATACACATTTAGCAGATGATGTACCATAATGTGGATTTAAATGAAAGCGGATACACTGAGCCTTAGTAGGATTTAATTAACATTTATTCGAAAAATGGCGAGACTGTGTTGCTGATTGGCTGACCTAACTGGTGTGACATGGAGGAGGATATCAGATCACCACTCAATCACACTGAGAGAAGCAGGATGTATTTTTCTCTGGCTTACACAAAAAAGCCACAAATGGATGGGCATTTGTTGATGTGAGATAATAATCCCATAGGAAATGATTTTAAGCATGCTGCAGTTGGAATTAATCAGTTTATTGCATTACCTATAAACTTAATTTGGGGCCATATCACACAGTCACTTTCATCTGGCCAAATACTAGATAAATGACAACAGTTGTTAATGTTTACAGATTTAGAGTGCATACACAATCTGGATAGAATTAGGTTTCGTATACAGGTTATTTGAAAAGACTAAAGTTATTTGTATAGCTTTCTTTATTGACGTCCATTGGTTTATGCAACATACTTTATGTTGGAAGAGCCAAGGTGGTGCAGAAGAACATCATTACTCCTTTGATGAGATTAGTCTGATGACCCAGATGGAGAAATTGGATTGGAGCAGAAGTAATGGTATTGAGCGGGAAAAGATAAACATAAATACAATGTACTGTAAATGTTGGATGATGATGAATTCAATTTTTGTAGAAAGTATTGGAAACGCAGACTTGTCTTTCTCATGAACATGTCTATAACAGACTTTTTGCTGACTGTGCTATACTATAGGTGACACATGCATGCTAAATCACATACATTACTACAGATAATGACTTTACCACCATGACAGGCTTAATTCAGCATGACAAATTAATGGTATCACATGACATTAGGAAAACTGTCATTTAAGTGCTTATAAAAGCCTTCTACGAAATGATGTTTCACAGACAGCAGCATTTCATTTGTGCATGCCATAGACACACATTTCAGCTTATACGTAATTATCTCAATGTTTCGTATTAACTTGTTGCTGTATTCATTTGTGGCTGGTTGGTGAATGTTGCATCGGCCAATGATAAAATGGTGATGTTTAGCAGGTACATAGTTTACCAAGTTTAGGTTGTTAGCATGCTAGCATTAGAAAATTAACATAAAGTACAGCTGAGGCTGATGAGCAAGTCTTAGTTTTAAACATTGGATAATTTGATACATTAATTTATAAGATGTTGGGTCCAATTACAAATGCAATGGTTGTTGAGATAATTCAATAAAGTCAAACATGTCATCTAGCTTGTGGCTTTAGAGGAAATGGGATTCAGATACATTGACTGGAAAGCCTGAACACAATTGTGTACCAAGCTTATATATACAGTCTATGGTACCAAGCCATGTATTAGATGTTGAGATATTTCAATAAATAAGTGAATACTTTGACCTGCTCATTGTGCTTCAGGATATGTCAGATGACCTTCAAATTCATTTGAATTGATGTGAATAAGACCTCAAATATCTGCACAGAATTGAATGGCATTCCATCTTAAAATTGATGTGATGAGTCTGCCTCTGATTTGGCCCTTCTGGCGCTGAGCTTAATCAAAACTCAAAAATAGCCCCCAATTTAAAACCTATGCCGTTGAATTAAAGAGGTGCACCTGATACAAGTGTTTCTGAGTCCTCTTTGATTCATTCCAGAAAGGTCCAGGTGTGTGAGGAGGAGATTGTGTTGCCCATTCAGACACTGATGCATTATTAATCAGAGCAGTCTCACCAGGTTCCCACCGAGTGCCACTTAAATTCTCCTTAGGTCACATAACACACCTCAGCGTTTCACACCAAAGGGCCAATTGAGGGGAACTACAACAAAAGAGCACGCTGGTGAAACGCTGTTATCATGACAGCAACATCTGCTCATCATACTCAAAGAATGAATCAGTCAGATGCTAACACAAGGTTATGTTATGGGTTATTGTAGAGGTTTTCTAAAAATAACAAATCCCATACAGGTTAAAACTAGGGCTGCCAGCGATTATTCGATTATTCGTTACAGTCTCCATCATAGAAAATTATTTTTAAAATTCGATTTTATTTATATATAATCGATTATTATTCGCCAGGGCTGTCCGATTTTGATCATGGTCAGTTTCTGGCATCCCTAGTTAAAACACATCTGATTTGATAAACCAAAAAAACAAAGAAAAACTAAGTACTGGTGTATTCATCTGGAATTAATAACAATGGGGTAAATTCAATAAAGGGAAATCGAAATGTAAAAATGTGGGGGTTGTTTGCAACATAAATTAAAGCATTTGTCTTTGTTCTTTTCAGATAGGTTGTTCCAATGTAAAAGAAGATTCCCTAAAAAAAGAAGGCATGGCTTTTCTCCTCAGGGATTAATAAAGTATGTCTTAATCTTAGTCTTAATCCCTTTTTTACTAAATGAACTCAATTTAAGTGAATACCTTTTGAACAAGTTGGAGGTAAGAGCCAGATAAATCCTTAAGATATTCACTTTTCTTACTGATAACTTTATAAGAAAATAAAGTATTATTAAATATAGTGATCATGGTACACAGTTTACTTGCAAAATATCCGGATGTTTATACTGCCGTCATGAGCATGTTAGAAAGCTAATGCTATGCTTCTCAAAACACAAAATGCCATAAAGTAAAGCCTCACAGAGTTGCTAGCCTGGCTGTTTTAAGTTACTTTAGATATTATTCGTTCTGCTCAGAATTCCAAAGGCAGATTTGCCTTCAATATTGCTAACTGATGCAAATGTATGCCATTGGGAGTATAAACTGTTTTAAAGTGGACCTATCATGCTATATTTGAATAATATATTGTAGGGCCATACCTATATAAAACATGTCTGAAGTTTTTTTTTCAAAATACCAAACAGATCATGCATTTTAGCCATGCCTCATTTCGCTCTATTTGCTGTATTCCAGCCCTGTTTTTGCAAGGGCTGATTCTGTGGCAAATGAGCTGCAGTTGACCACGCCCCCCTGCAAAGGAGGGGGGCGAGGCACGAGCGTCATGTTACCATGCTGTTACCATGCCACGGCAACCTCTCATTCCCCTGATAGGTGGAGAGTTGCCATAGGCGGAGCTCCTTGTTTCTGATGTCAGAGATATTTCAAATCTGTATCAGATCCGTTGCAGCCCCGTTTTTAGAGATGTGGGTATGGAGGAAAAGAGAGAGGGTTGTGTTTTCTGACACTTGGTGAGTTCCCTGACACACCGGGGAATCATATTCATGTATAAAAGATGTACAAAAGTGCATTTTGCATGATACAGTAGGTCCCCTTTAAATTTGGCTTCAATTTTGCAGTTCAGTTTTTTATTTAAAGAAGAAGAATACCATAATGATCCAAAGTTATTTCAATAATGTTGTCAGACACTTATTATAACAATCTGAGATTGCCAGTAGCAAAGAAAAGCACTTTTGATGGACTTAATGGATGGCGCCAAATTGCTTTAAGGATCAAATTGCAGCTCGTTTCACGGCTTTATTGTTCTCACTCATTAATGGGCCAATCTCAGAAGTTGCCCTATTACAGAAGGATATAATAGTTGTATTGATCATCTACTTTAACTCTCATAAAGAAAGTCACTGAGCGTAATTCCCAAAATGTCAAACTATCCTGTAAAGGTTTTCGCATAAACTGAGGATGTTATTAAATACTTGCAGGATCTCATATCAACCCTTTCACCACGCCCCTAACTGCTTCCTGTCGTCTATCTAGTACACATCATAACAACCTGAATGTCAGTTGGTAGGCCGGTGAGCACATCCGTATCGCATCACAGACTGAAACCGTACCAGAGTGCAAAGTGTCCGTTGGGGTGGGAATCAGGTGACCATCCCTAAATTACCTCAGTGAGATTATGTAGGTCAAACCCTCCTTTGACTAATTACAAATTAAAGATGGAGAGTCTTGCTTCATTCTCAGAAGGCATGGAGATATATATATATATATATATATATATATATATATTTACTACAAATAACAGTAAAACTTAAATTGCGTGCAAGATAAAACATTATTGTCCGCCATTGTGCTTGGTCCACAGTCCACACTTAAAATACTACAAGACCAAATGTGTCAGACTATAAAGCTTAGTTAGAGAAATACCTCTTTGATGTTGAATGTTTAGCTGCATTTCTCTCCATATTTACCCTCTGGCTAGAGCTTGAGAACAAACAACAGAGTATTAAAACATGTATTATTGACTTGGCACTTCCTTTTGTGACTGTAATTTTATTTGGACATCTAAAAGATAATAGCATGTTCACTGAAGCAGGGTCCATTCTGTTTTTAAGGCCTGCGGCTGTTTTTCAAGGCTAACACAAGATTCAAGATGTTTATGTAAGAGAGGGCAAAACTGAGAACATGATGATACGTGTTCATGCATGAATCTGTTTATAACACAACTACAACGCAGGGGGAAATGGGAGGGATTGTTCACTGCAGAAATGTGGGATTTGATTTAAATGTTTGCACCTAAATGCAGAAGGATCATAAAATATAGGGGTAATGTAAGTGTTGACAATACTAATCCATAAAATACACTCACATTTAAACTTAGTGCACAATATGTATTGTACAAGCGGAAACTAAAATACAGAGTTGCTTATTAAACTACAGTCAATACATCTAAATTATTCAGCTGGACAAGGGCCACCGGAAAATGACGGAAAAATGACATTTACATTTTAAGGGCCAATTGAGCTGTTTCTAAAAGTGGCCTTATTGATTTCATATAAATGAATATTCTAAGATTTTGGAAAACAATCTTATTGATTTTTGTTTTTACGGATTCAGAAGATAACATTAAAGAGGATGTATCATGCTCATTTTCAGGTTGAAATGAGTATTTTGGCCTCTACTTTGACATGTTTTCATGCTTTAAAGTTCAAAAAGCTCAGCACCTCTTTTCACCCTCTGTCTGAAACCAGAGCCCAGTCTGCTCTGATTGGTTAGCTTGCGGACTCCATTCTGATTGGTCAACCACTTAGAGATGTTCAGCCTCTGAGCCCATCACATACAATGTGTTGGAACACTAGCCAATAGGAGTGCAATAGTTAAGTCTTTGCAGACCATTACAAATGCACAACAACCTATAAAACATACTACAGGAAAGGAAAAACTCCAAAACACAATAGGGAACTTTTCACTCACAGATCATCCCATTATATCTCACTTGACTTTTCTTTTCAGGAGTTAAAGTTACCAATTTGAGGTTTCACTTTACTTTCTCACTTGTCATTGTCAGGTTCACAGGAAACAGTTGCAGCATCAGGAAAAAGTGTGTGAATGTGTGTTTCCATCTTCCAATCAGAGCAATGCTATATACCTTGACCGTATTTGGATCAAATGACAGCTGTGAGTCAGCTTTCTCAGCTATGAACATTATTAAAACACAGTACTGTTCCAGCTTCACCAATAAACATACACATGTGCATAGCAATGGAACTCACTCCATTCAACACAACATCTAAAATACTGGCAGGCCCATTCCTCTGACCAAATGCAATGTGTGACATTACATATTGTAATTGATATGAAGATGCATGTTAAATAGTGTTTTTCATGTATTAATGAGTATAGGGTATATGATACAATTAAAACATTATGAGGTCAGGACCTGAGCTTGGAGGAGATGTTAGAACTGGACCTCTTTAACACTAGAACCGCCAGAGGTCGCTGTATACCTAAAACCGCCAACGGGTCAAATGTACCCGCTATTGATTTGCAAGGTACAATGTTCTTTTATTTATCATACAGAACAGTGAGTTTTGATCGCACAGGGATGAAACCTATACCAATAGAATCTGTGGACTCTCAGCTTTTCATATGATATAGTTTGTGCAGATAGCATGAAGTATAAAATATCGCTAAGAGTGCTGATTTAAACACTTGGTGTTAGACTTGTGTTTTGTTTAGGTACAAATCTCTCTATCTCTCTCTATCTCTCTATAACTATCTATCGATCTATCCGTAATGTTCTGTTCTATGTTCATATAATTGTCTACATAAACAGACGACCCGGACTACTTCTCTCATTCCGAGTGTCCATCTTTATTCAACTTGCACGTAACCTGCACATGCATTACGTCCTCAACGTGAGCTCAGTCATCCAAGATCTTGTATTCTCCAAGATGTTACACTATCTATAACTATCTATCTGTCTATATCTCTCTCTATCCATCTATCAATCAGACAAAAGGCGTTGCTATAGCAACACGTCATGTTTACGCTGCATTTTCTATGAGGTAAATATTACCCGCTGGCGGATATAGGTATAAATGGCATTTTTTTTGCCGATTTTTTCAATCTGACTTCCTATTGACAATTGTTAACAACAGAGGGTGCTACATAACACACTTTCAGGAAAAGTCACGGACTGGGAGACTTTAATATGTTATTGAAAAAAAGTTACATACAATCAAAAAACAGCTGCGGGTAAAATGTACCCGTTGGCGGTTCTAGTGTTAAACTTTAATTAACAACAGTCTGGCGCACTGTGAGCTCAGGAATGTGATATATGAATGGAAGATGAAGGACAACTCATGAATGGCATGATCATTAATTCAAGTGAATTTTAACATATGCAAGTGTAACTACTGTAAGGCAGAGCTCACACTCACTTCCCTGAATACATGCTGCACTGCCACTCTACTTATGCTGAATTGCTTCCATGTAGTGTGCTAAATTATGATGTCACCCCCCCTCTCTCTTCACAGTGCTGCCGTAATTCATGCAGCCCATGTTATAACAAACATGACATCCTAAAGGATTGCTTCCTACGATGTAGGTCAAGGATCAGCATGCAGTCTCTGGTTCACAAAGCCAAGTCCTCGGTTTGTTTTTATGAATGCATCAAAAAAGACGGATAAATTAGGAGATACCCATGTGCGTTTTTGAGACTGAGCAAAAATGTTATGTTAATGTCACTTGAGTGTAAACAAACTACAGTAGGTGGCCTAGTTTGAGCGATGACAGCAAAACATTTCATTCTCTTTTTAAAGTTTATGACGCAAACTAAGGACAGCTGTTTGGGCATAACATCTCAGTCCAAAGAGATTCAATTCAATTCAAAACCTTTATTTATCCAGGTAAAATCCCATTGAGATCAATGATCTCTTTTTCAAGGGTGACCTGCAAAAGATACATGCGTCAATGCACTCAGGTTTTAAAAGGTGTAATTGGAGGAATATGACCACATACTGTTTGCTATCCAGTACGTTGTCAGATCAAATAAGCTGATGGGGAAACAGGGCGAGAGATTAGCTGTCAGTGATGTGCATCATCAACTATACTGATCTCTATGTGTGTGTGTGTGTGTGTGTGTGTGTGTGTGTGTGTGTGTGTGTGTGTGTGTGTGTGTGTGTGTGTGTGTGTGTGTGTGTGTGTGTGTGTGTGTGTGTGTGTGTGTGTGTGTGTTTATTCTCAATGCTCTCTTGAACATGCTTTGTGCAGCAGTAAATCTAAGGCTAACGACCACAGTGCCCTCCTGTGGGAATAGGAAATATGACTTATTCAAAACCAGGTGTGTTGGACATACATACAGTATATCATTTAGCTAGTCTTTAGTATTGATCCGCTACTTGTAATAACGAAATACTAAAGGTTTTGCAGCAGCTGGAATTTGATATGAGTTATAATAAAATAATCATTTGAAAGGACTTGTTTGATTAAGGGAGGGCTACTCGTTTATAGGAAGGTTTACAATCTGTGTCAGTGCTTTCTTTTACACTATAATGCTAATTCAGATGCAGGAAGGATTTAATCAGTTCATTCATAAACTACAGCTATTTCCTATCATTTAAAAAATCATAGTTGGTCTTTGTACTGTCCTCTTCATTTTCCTTTTACATGCATTTCACACAAAAAGTTAAAGTTCTAAGTTCTTTCAGGGATAGATCTTCTAGAGGTCTGAATACTGTAGAAAACAATAATGTAATGTAATAAGGAATTCATGTTTTTAATGATCTTGTTTGTGGTTTCTTTTGTGTGGATTGATGGGATGTCCCTTCTCTTCTCCTCAAATGACTCCTGTGTCTAAGTTAATTTAGTTTAAACTATTTTAAACACATTCCTGACATCGGTTTTTTCTGCCTTGGCCTTGATAAATGTATTTAGTTGATAGATGGATGTTATATTTATACTTGACGAGGGCTCTCATGAAGAGCCCCCCCCTCCCTCCTCCCAGCTGCAGGGCTGCTGACTGCAGGTTGAATTCTGCCTTCCTGGCCACTCGGCACCAGGGAAGCAGATGGGTAATAAGGTCACCGCAGACGTACATCAGCACAGACACACTGCAGACGCACCAGCTGTGCTGACTCAGGACAACATTAGACCCAGAGGAATTGAATTAAGATCTCTTTTTGTAACAAGGGGATTGTTGCTCTGTGTGTTATATGACAAGCTGTTCGGCAAGTGGAAATGTAATAAAGCAGAATCCAAAAAAAGCTTGCCTTCAACATGAATACAGACGAAAACACACAAATACACACCCTTTTCTGCCAAAGTTGCAACCGTTTCTTCTCCAGGAGATGTTATGGAAAAGGACTAGAGCCACGAGCGCATGAACGTTTTCATTCTTTCCGTGGTGAATCTGTATTGGCACTTGTATAGGTATCAGCAATTTCCTAAACAAAAGAGCCGTTTCACTTTCTGTAACAAATTGAACAAGGGATTTATCCCATGTTGTATTTTGTTTTGACCAACAGCATGATGAATGTTTGGTATACTTTTGAATACTTTTCTCACAAAGCAATACATATAAATACTTTGTTTCCCTCATACACAAACGACTTCATCAGCTGTCTCCTTATAATCAGAGTTGGCCTATACTTTGGTTTGGTAAGTTTGACTGAAATTATCATTTATCACAGCTTTTAGTGAGTTTCCCTTGAAATAAGTGTTTCCCTGCTGGGTAGGGAAGTAGCAGGGAAGTTACTCATATAGTTTGATATACTTTCTATGATAGTCATACAATGTTTTGATTCTCTATGTAAAGTAAATGGGTTATATTGGAGCTAGAAAGTGCAACCACTGGAGTACAGTATGCTATGTGCAATGTGTTTAAAAGTGGCTATAAGGTGTGGAAACAACTTTGTAGACGGATGCAATACCAGAAAGTAAAACAACTTCACGTAATGGGGCACTTCACACTCAACAGAATACCTTTGAGCACGTACCTGTTCTCCTTTCCATGTCCTCTTTGTGTTCGCTGTCACATTGGGTTAGCTATGTTTGTTGTGCCAAGCAAGCCCACCACTCTAAGATGTCGTCCTGCTGTTTTCACGTTGCATGTTCCTCTCAAAGATGTTTGATATCCTGAAAGTTTGTTTTTGACCATGTAGGCCAGCATTCCTTCGTACAGGCAGAAAGCAAAAAATGCGTCTTCTCTGACAAGCTAGCAGCTAGCCATTTATCACGAAATACCACACAGCGTTAATTCGGCTGAATTATTTACGTTACTACAATGGCTTATGTTTATAATATAATATGCCTCTATTTGTGGGCCCCAAAGGTTAATGACTTTTACATATTTGATGTAGAAGATATTCAAAATGGTTCATGTTGACAAGTGTCTTCCAACTCCTGACAACTACAGTAAGTGGTAACAACAGTGCTTGGCTAATAGCCAATCAAATTGCAGCAGGGTCATGATCCTTTCGTTGCCATCTGGTCACGCATGTGCATTAATTGATGTTTTCCTACGCTCCACCACAATACATTGCGGAAAGCTCATTAAAAACGCCTTTTAAAACGTGTACATTCATCCACTGCCTTCAATTGTAGGATAGTAAAGAAACGCAACATTGACTGAGGTAATCTCTGTCAAATCACACTTTTATTTAACTCTGGCCTTAACACACACTGCACGAAAATTGAACATCATTTAACAACGCATGCTGAACAATTTGAAAAACTGCGGCAAAATGAAGCTTTCCTGGTTTGCGGATTATATTTTTATAAGAAATAGTGTAGAAAGAAAAGTCATTTTGTGCTTTTTTTTAACATCGACATGATTCAAATATTGTTGCAGAAAGCCCATCATATCAGCTGCTAACCTATCATTAGCTTTTTGCCTATCATTGATTTTACATTACAATATTTGACACATTTCAAAAATCATTACCACCGCAATTGCGTCACTGTCACAGCATTTTGATCATGTTTAAGTGTGCCCTGCAAACTGTGTTCATTGTGAAAAGCTTCTTGCTCCTTTTTTCTTAATTAATGCTATTACCTTTGCTTTGCATTCACTTCCTTTATAGAAAATCCCCTTGATTTACAATCGGAAATAATGTACATTTTGTGATGTATACAGTATATTCAGAATGAAAACTCATGCAGAGTGATTGTGTGATGCAGAAATAAAAAAGAAATACACCAAATCCTTATTTAAACACTCTTTTATTTTACAATAATATGGTGTGGGACAGGTCATAAATTATTACATATTTTCAAACAAACAAACAGGCACATTAACTCCTTTATTGTGGCTTATTGACCTATATTTTTTGTAAAATCTTGTTCTGTTTCCCTGTAGTTTTTTATTCAGAGTAAGCACTGCAATAATTACAACACCTTGCACAGTTGGAAAACCAAAACTACACATATCTTCAAGTCAACCAACATATAAACAGTACACCACCTTACAGGTTTTGGCGAATAAAAATCTGTGTTCAGTGCATAATGTGCATGGCATGGGAGAAGATACATTCATCACCATCTAGTCGCTCAGTCCTCGTTGTCGGAACTGTCCACTGGGTCAGTGTTGTGGGTCAGCATGTAGTTGTCCATGTCGATGGAGGGGCAGTTGTGGATGGAGTAACGCAGGCGCTCAGCGAGGATGGCCTGGCTGGTGTACGGGGGGAGGCGGAACAGGAAGAAGCAGGTCTGCGCCGTGGGGAGGCCGTTTACAGGCTGAAGGAAAATAAAAGAGAAACAATATATATTGTTGGTACTTTAATATGTTTTACCTTGTGATAGTTTTTTTGTATAATATTGGATAAGATATGAGGGCTTCAGGATTTTACTGACTTTGCAATTGCATGATCATTCACAGAATTTGGAATTGATCCTTTTAGATTCATAATTCTGCTTATAATAGAGACTTATTAAATTATTATTATGTTATTTATTTTAGAGTATCTGTACAAATCATCTGCGATAATTCTGTTAAAATAGATTTTGTGGCCCGGGATATTTGTACAGCCAGATAATACTCTATTCAAAATGGTAATTTAACACATATTTAGCCTTTAACAAACATTGTGCTTCCTGCTATTTGTATATTCACCAGTCCATATTTCGATTTTGATCTATCCTATTAGATATCTATCTATATCTATTTGGAATTTGTTTGCACGGTGAAAAAACATTGAAATTAATTACCATTAACAGTGTATAGAGCAGGGGTGTCAAACTCAAATACACAGTGGGCCAAAATTAAAAAATCGGTACTAGTCGAGGGCCGGACTGGTTCAATGTTTATTGCAAAACTTATTGAAATGAACTTATTGCACATATTAAACCTGGAACTAACAAAGCTTAAAGTATTGCCTATAAAAACAACATTAAAAATTAAATAATCAGCTGCATTCATTTCTTATGGCTCTATCTGCAGCTTTTCCGGAGTCATTTCTTATGATTACATTTTTCCACAGGCCAACAACAGCTTCAAAAAACAATTAAATCCACCACGGGCCGGCCTTGAGTTTGACATGTGTGGTATAGAGTATCTATAGAATACACTATCTATACTATAAAAAAATAAGTTAAAATACACTGTAATAGACCAAACAACTACTAAAATAAATATAACATAGGATATTGTATACTTACAATACACAAGGTTGCAAAGTAGTTGCAGTTTTTATAATATCAATTTAAATAAAAATCAGGTAAAGTGTGAGTACAACATGTATAAATTGTTCAGGGTTCTTTTTTGTGACCTCACCCTATCAACCTTGATGATCTGGAACTTCTGCGCGATATCAGCCGGGTTGGAAGGCAGCCTGGACCGGCCGGAGACGAAACGTAGGAAAAGCACTCGCTCCTCATTGGTGAACTCCTCCAAGCTCTGCCAGAACCAGCCAATGAGCTGGTGGCTCTCGGTGATGTCACGGTAACGCACCAGCTTCTTCAGCATCTCGACTGAGACCTCTGGCAGGCCACACACCAGCTGCTCCAGCTGCTGAGCTGTCAGCAGGGAGAGGAGGGGCACGGGGATGATGGTGGACATGCCCTCTCTGGTTGCTGCCACCTGGACAACAGAACAACAGCGCTTTGATACTTCTGAGGCCAGATAAAGGGAACAACAGCAGCACAACAAACAGCCTGTGTAGTGAGCACTAATGGAAACTGGTGGCCACGGTGGGTGTTTAAAATGGATGAGTTTCAGATACAGTGGAGGGAAATGCCCGACAAAGTTTTTATTGCACAGTATTATATCGTTTTTTTCTCAAACTGTCTGTCTGAATTTATCGTTTCACCCCGTGTCTGACATGCTCTGTTTTAGCTTGTCTCTTTAAGCCCCTCTTCCAAAAATGATGGTGCCCCTTTGCAGCGGTAGTAATCAAGTAGTTGGTGAACATACTCAAACTGGGGGATATTCTGGTCATGCATCCCACAAAAAAATAACTGACTGGGTTGCCTTTCACAGTTTGTGAATTTGTAGGCACTCCATATACCCAAATGTGTGTGTACAAGCACTGAAAAGTGTGTTTTTTCATGATATGTCCCTGTTAACACGTCTGTTCAATACATTTACAATATTATCCAACATTTCAACCCTTTATACCTGTGAATCCATCTCATGCAGCCTGTAGTCCATTGCTCTCTCAACATATTCAGTCCGGTTGGAGAAGGTCAGGGAGATGTTTTGACCTCCAGGAACTACAGGTACCAGCCTTCCATCTGCACTGTGGGCCATAAATGTGTCCAGTGGGATCATCTTTAGAGGTCAAAATGGCAAGGGTGAATAAAGGTTAGTATAGAAAAAGGGCTTTAGGAAAAATAAATTGAAAAGGTTCTCTGCCACAAGACGATTTGTTTAACATCTCACCACATGGAAGTTATCCTCAGTGATTCCACTGTTTTCCAGGTGAAGGATGCCTTGGAGGGTGCGGTATGTGAGCAGATCCACCTCCTCCAGGTCCCCCCCTCCTAATGGCATGGAGCAGAGCTGTTTCCACACCCAAGGAGCCAGATGCAAGTCCAGAGGTTTCTTGGTGCGGATGGCTACAGCCATGAGGATTCCAAGGAAGCGAAACTGGACTATGTGATCCTCTGAGAGAGCGGCTGGGTTCAAGAAGAATCTGTGGGGGTTCACAGCCAATAACAGAAGTTAGGTTTGTTTTTGAAAATGTGATGTTTTTTCCTCTGTAAAGGTTACTTTGTGTGTTTGTGACTACCAAAAGACAACTGTACCTGTCTGTGTTACTGCCCACATCAGCAAAGCTGTTGGGAGTACGAATCAGAAGATCCACCACACCAGCCTGCAACTCCTGGTGAAAACACATTGTTTGTGTCAATTTACAAAAAAGCACAGAATAATCCAGGCTGTTTCATCTCTGTTCAGACCTTGTGTTTGTGTTTTCTTCCTACCTGGCACATCTCAGTGATGGTGTCATCAAACACTCCTCCGGCATCGTCCGCTCCCTCTCCGACAAGTTTGACCTTCCAGGCTCGTGACGGCAGCCGCAGCTCCAGGGGATTCAGACTCACCACTTGCTTTGCGATCTGCACAAAGATGGGCTTGCTCGAACGCCCTCTGTGGGAGTGTAAGGGAGGAGACATCAATCAAAGATTAAAAAAAAACATGGAAAATATGTTCCACCAGTTCAAAACAGCCAGATTCTTTTTTTTTCTTCATTCCGATTCTTTAGTACCAACTGTCTGAATATCATGCTCATCCTTACCTTGTGGAAATCCGTTTTACAGTGATCTGTGGCCCATATGTTTTGCCCTGGGTCATTGTCCTGCCAATGGAGCGTACTAGAGGCAAAGTGTTGACCTTGGGTGATAGAAGACCTCTGAGTTCACCTCTAATGATGGCTGTCGTCCCTGAACTATAGCGTGATGTGGACACCTGGATAGAGTGAAGGACAGGGAATAAAAAAGGGCAAAGTGAAAGAGGCATTACAATGGCAGAAGGACGGCCGGGTGCAAAAAAGACAAACAAGCGGCATCCGCAAGATTAAAAGCAATATTAAAAGTTATCCATGTTTACCGGCTTTTTGGTGTCCAGGTTGAGCAGCCTCCAGGACTTGTACATGAGGTCAGAAAAGTGGTAGAGTACCCTGAGGCGCATGCTGAGGACATGAGGGCTGCAGTCTTTGAGTGTGTTGTACTGGGGGGGGACTGACTGGGGAAGGCCTAGCTGGAAACTTCCAGAGGTACCTGGAGATGAAGGTGACAAATTAAGTCCCAGGTGTATTCCCCTTAGATCACAGCTGCCATGATAGAAGTGTATTTATAGTTACAGTAGGACTGATCGGTACCTGAGTTTTTCAGCGAGGTAGAGGGGGTGGTCCATGCTGCACTATGGCAGCGGCCGGCAGAGATCTGTCTTATGTTTTTCCCCTGGAGGCTCGATATGAACGTGGGCTCCTTCACCAGGTTGGAGTGTCCAAGGCCAAGCTGGAACACACACATAAGGCTATAACAGTGCTTCTGATGATCAATCTTCAGATGGTTGAAGGGTAACGTTTTTAATAGAGGATGTTGGTTGCATACCTGTCCCTCACTGTTGCAGCCCCAGGCGTAGATGTCTCCAGTGGAGGAGAGGGCGAGCACATGTTCACAGCCCACAGCAATGTCTTCAATAAACAGTCCCTCCAGAGACGGCACCACCTGGGGGCAGGATTTATTCTTCAGCATGGAGTCTGGTAGGCCGATCAGACGCTCTAAGAGAGGAACAGAGGGAAGTGTTGTTAGGCATGGGCATCAATATATCATAGTTTATTAGTTGTGTCTCAATTATATATTCTGCAAAGACGGTTGTCAAATAAATGTAGTGAGGTCAGAAGTGTAGAAGTGGAAGCATAAAGTAGAATAGACATGGAAATAACCAGGTACATGTACCCCACCATGTCAACTTAAAAACAATATATTTTTTCCAACTCTAGTAAATTCATGTTTAATGACAGCAGTTGTAGTATGCTGTTTCTATTAGATACTCATACAATAACTACTTATATTTGAAACTTTTCAATCATTAAGACAAAAGTAAACGAAGACAGTACAGTAACAATATGTTCACAATAAAACATACCTTGTCCAAATGTGTAAACATGTCCATCACAGGCCAACGCCACAGAGAACTGCGTTCCACAACAGACCTTCTTAATCCCCTTGTTGCACAGCTGCTCCACTTTCTGTAAAAACAGCACAAAAAAAATGCATCTAAAATACATGAAAGCACTGAATTTGTGTTAAAATAAGTCAATAGATACCTAAAACAATAGATACAAAAGAGAGAATATTAAGCTTGACTTTGGTGTTCCCCATAACCGGGAATCTAACATATATGCCCAGTGTTTTGCCTTTTGAAGATTCTTTAATTTTAGCGCTGTGTCACTGTTGTCACTCACCTGAGGGTAGTATTTGGCTGTAGAGGAACCTGTTCCCAGTTTGCCGTAATCCCCATCTCCAAATGCCCACACAACCATGCCATCAAGGGACAGCACCAGTGTGTGCTTAAGACCACATGACACCTTGGAAAGTGAACCAAGATAGTTTGTCGAGTTATATTTTAATATGTACATTTCACTGTGCATACTGTGTCACCAAAGGAGTTACATTTAAACGCACACAGTTCATTTCTTACCTGTCCCACATGATATCCCTCAAGCGCAGCCACCCTCTCAGGCAGCATCTTGTTGGATGTTGACCTTTGACCCAGACGACCAGATTCACCGCTGCCGAAGGTGAACAGTTTCCCATCTGCTGTTACCACGGCCGAGTGCCGGAAACCACAAGCAAGCTGGGAAGGGAAAGTAAAGCCAGTTGAATTCATTTATCACTTGCTCTTTTAGAACGTTGTCCTGTACCATAGAAGAGTACGGAGCATTTTATCTTTACCTGAACGACCTCTTCTCCTTGTAAGGCCTCTATCTGTTTGGGTCTCCTCTGCCTTTCACTGTTACCGTGGCCCAGTTTCCCAAAATCTCCATCCCCCCAACTGAACACCTCCCCGGTCTCAGTCAGGGCCATGGAGTGTCCGTCAGATCCACAGGACGTCACCAGCTGAGTCACCACATACCCTGCACACAGAGCAAAAGTCAGTAAAGCTCAACAAAACACAATAAATGAGGAAAGTGGAAGCTAACTTTCTGTTGTGGTTAATCAACATTGTTGGAGGCAAGAATGACACTATCTAAAAGTAGAACAACCCTGACTTGTACCTTGGAAAGCAGAGATGATAGTGGGGATGTAGAGGTCATCAGAATTCCCCTGGCCCAGTCTGCCATATTGTCCTTCTCCTACAGCCAGGACCGTCCCATTGGACTGGACCAGGAAGGAACAGTTCTGTCCACACACGACCTGAAGGACGATGAAAAAACACCCAAGGGAGAGAAAAATGAGACGACAGTAGAATGAAGGGCAGAGTCAGTGTCCTGGGTGAAAAAGTTGTTACCTGTTGTGTCTGTAGAAGAGAGGGAGCTAGAGTGGGCATCATCAGGTTGGTTCCGATTCCTGCCAGCTGTCCGTAACGTCCGTTCCCCCACAAGTACACCTCACTCTTCCCCCCCAGCTGCCAATCCTGAGAAACAAACAGTATTACACTCTGCAGCTCGAAGAAAATCTCATTGTGTACACAGACGGCGAATTAAAGAGACATTTTATCATCATTTTGTTTTGTTTTCTAGATGGCTTGGCTGTTACCTCTGGTCTGGTGGTGGCCCATGACATCAGCTGTTCATCCATCCTGAAGCTCCACTTACTATTGTCCTAAAAGATAGAGAAGTCTCTCAATACATGCCTAAAATATTTGAAACGTGTGTTTAATGTGGCTAATTTAGATTCCTGCAACACATCAAACCTTTCATAAACTGCACATTCCAAACACAAGGAGGAGAAGAACAATCTCACTTACTTGTCCCTTGCGGAGTATTTAGAGTCAAGGTGGTTGCAAAGATAACAAAACTGGGACTTATTCATCTCTTATCATGCCTAAATTAAATGGATCATCATAGCAGCGATGAAATTCAATCCAGTTTTAAGCCGCAACAAAGGCCAAAATGTGGCCTGCAACGGAACTGCTTGTTTTTTAGCCAAGCAGGTTAAAGAAGGTGCCTTTGTTTCTTGGCTTTGGCTGGTAGCCCAAAAGTGGCTGGTTAAGAGCAGAGTGAAGTCAACATGCAATGACATTCATTGAAAAGTAAATATAACAACGGTTTTTTCTTGTAATTGTGAATCCCATATTGAGGATACAATCATACATTAGCACAAATCCCCCCACATACTTAAACCTGGCTGACATAACAACAGCACAAAGTCAATTGTCACTACTTACTAGTGCCGTGGTGAACTCAGTGGCATCCACCTCCTGCACCTCCGAAAGACTGAAGGATTCTGGGAAGGCTGTACCGCTGGCAATCGCCTCAGCGCTGCGGACAGTAGTGGCGTAAGTGGCGAGCCAGCTCCACTCCGATGGGCAGGAGTGGGCATCAGGACTGCTGTGGTGTGGAGGGCGAGGGTACCGGCACAGATGTTTCTCTAAAGACAATCCCACCGTCAGGGAGGCCAGGCTCTGCAGGAAGGCACTGTGGACGAGCTGATCACCCGCCGCCACATGCGTCTGCATTAAGAGAGGACATTATTTTCAGCTCAGGCCCACAAAACAACGAATAATGAAACTTTGAAGTGCAGTTTCAGTAATGACCTTCTCATAATTGTACTGTGCCTGCAACAGCAAGGGCAGCCTCTCCAGGAAGACGGCGAAACAAGGGGCCCGATTTAGACCCAGGACGTTCTGGCTTCTGAGGACCATACGACAGGAAGCTAGCACGTGATTCTGACTGATCCAGTCAGGGGTGCAGCAGATCAGCAACACATCCTGGAAAATAGACAATGACAACCGAACTGTAAGGCAATACAGGCAAGTCCAATTGTTTTATCTACCAAAAAGAGAACCACTTTTTTTATCTGCTCTTATGAAATACAACTTGGAATTTGGGGAAGTTAGATGATAAGAGCGATTCCATGTTAAATATGAAGGTAAAACCATGAGACAGTTAGCTTATATTAGCATAGAAACATGAAACAAGTCTTTGAAATGATGTTATGAGTGATTCAAATTACCTTTGACCTCCCAAAGCAAGCGGCCACACCCAAGTTTGGTATCCAGGTAGTACTGACTACCGAACCCAGACCTGTAACCGTCTGCAAGACTGAACCATCCTGCAAGATGCAAAGAGAAGCAAAAGGGTTAAAACTCTAAATTAGATCTCTTACCGTTTCTTAAAAATAATTTTACGAAACAAAAGTTTAATTGTCATCAAATCTAAGTGATATTTGCACTGGCTTCAAGTAGAGCAGGTGGTACAGTATATGTTGTTTTCTGACCTGTAAAGACCAGATGTTGAGCAGTCCCCCTATGCCTCCAGAAACCAGAGCCAGTCCACTTGAGCAAAATGAAAGGGACTTCACTGCTGTGATGTGGCCATGCAGCACGAACACACTCTTTGCACTCTCCTGCTGTAAGAAGAAACAGAACTGGATGATGTCATGAGCTAAATCAGAGACACAAAAGCTAATTCAAGACAAAATGGCCATACAATGCTGAAACAAATTTGACAACAGAAATGTAAGGATTCTTTTGTAAAACAAAGGCTGCAAGAAGGAGCTTCAGATGCAGATGCAAACTGACCTTTTCTGACCCTGTGCTTTTCTCCTGGCCCTGGGAGCTGTTCAATATGTTGGGCAAAGATACAAAAGTGCCCCCCTGTGGCAGAGTCCAGACATGCACAGAGCCATTCTGACAGCCTCTGAAGAAACATGGAGAGATAAATAAGAATATGCAGCAAAGATACATTGAATATTATTCTTCATTCATGTTAGATTATAATCATCCTACAATTACATTTTCACTTATTAATTATATTTATTTGTACTTCCGCATTGTTACCATTTCAATTGTTCAGAGTATAGTGGTTATTTAAACTCACGCAGCCACCATGAGTCTGGGGTCAGGGGCTCTGCCAGCGACTGGGCACCACTCTGCGATGTTAACGGTGCTGCTGTGAGTGAGGGAGTGGAGGGTCACCCAGGAGCCTCCGGAGCGTCCCAATATCTTCACTACCTCTGACCTCCCCAAACAGAGCAGTAAGTGTCCTGTGGGGTCCCATTTTAGAGAGCTTATACCGTCCTGTAAGTTGGAGAGGGGTAATGAGAGGTCAATTAGAGGAAATAGTGTGGAAAATGTCTTGACTGTCAATTGACAATTGGTTACGACTTTAGCAAACAAACCTGGAAGACTGAGAGAACCACAGGCTGCTCGTTCTCATACACCTCAGTTGTGGCCAAAAGGATCTTTCCACTGGGGTAGCCCACTGCAAAAGGCTTGTCCTCGCTGTGCCAGGCCACACACTGGGGAGCTAAGAGAGATTAGAGCACAAGATCAATCCCTTTAATTTAATTTGTTTGACTTTCTGAAAAAATACACTTGTTCACTTTTTGCCAAGTTGGATGAAAAGATCAATACCACTCTCTTGTGTTTACACTAGATATTGATTTACAACAAGCAGGTAGATAGCTTAGTTGAGCATACTGACAAAGACAGAGTGAAAGCAGAGGGGAACAGTTTGCTCTGCCAAAATCCCCCCAAAGAAATCTAAGGGGAAAAAAAGTCTCAAGAAAGAATAAATAGTTGAATGCAAATCTTGTAAACCAGCAACATGAGTTTTTTACATTTCTGCAAATATTAAACATGCAAAATATCAGTTAGTAAGAAAGCATAAGACTTGCTAGTAGTTTCCCTTTTTCACATTTGCATTCAGATTGTGTGCTAAACTGAGCTAATCATCAGTTGGCCTTAGCTTCATATGTACTGTATGGACATGAGAGTGGTACCAATTTTCTAATTTCTTTAAGTGATAACAGTGTGTGCATTGTAGTAGTCTCCTCACCCTCTTTCATGTGGCAGTGGGTGAGTTCAGTGCTCTTTACATTGAGGTCTAGCTGCTGCATTGTGACCTGCAGCCAGCAGAGGGAGCCATCCAGCCGGCCCACCAGCAGGCTCTCAGCAGGTCTGTTCTTACAGGCTGCCGGCTGCTCCAGAACCCACAAGCTGAAGGCCTGGGCCCAGCAGAGCACTGTGATCCGGGACATCTGAGCCTCCACATGACAGTGGGATCCTGTAATGTAACAGAAAAATGACATTTGTAAATGTTTACTATTAGTGATGAGCAGTGGCGAACCGTGTCTATCACAACTGGACCTTCTGTAGACTAGACACACACACACCCCCCCCCCCCCCCCCCCCCCCCCTCCCTCCGTGGCATTATTATAATATCCGTCTTTTCACTGAATTGTCGTCTTGAAAAGGGTACTCACAACAATTCCGCAACAACTTCATCTTCACCTGTTGCACTTGTCATTTCAACGTTAAAAACAATAAAACGGCATGAATTGCTTCGTCGCATTCATCTAGATCCTCTGTCTCAAGCCAGTTAACTAGCGGGCCTTCTAGAATACCCTGGAACCGAGGGAAACTGAAAGAATACGCCCATTGGCTACAAATCAATATATGATTGGTTGATCAAACTGTCAGTCCAAATGTACGCTCTCATTCAGTGCAACGGCCAGGGCATTCGATCAAGGATGTAGAATACCTTGTTGAAGGATATTCTACCCAGAGACCCAGAACAAGATCTGATTGGTTGCTTTCTTTTCTAACACAAAACCACTGAAATGCGTAGCATGGTCCGAGAAGGACAAACAAATCAACGTAACACTGTAATATTACAGATCAACAACACAGATAGGATTCTCATTTATTCATTTTATATACATTTTATTTATATAATTAAATCGATTTTTTGTTTGTTTTATCTGAGTGTTCCAGGGTATTCTCTGAATACCTTGAAGGCCCTGACGGTTTGCCACTGGTGATGAGGGAGGCAGAAATTCAAGGCTATACAAAAGCAACCAAAAACAGATGTACCTCTTATGTTCATGATGTTGATGTGTTTGTTCTCTGGGGCGGCCAGAAAGTTCCCCCCTGTGCTCCAGTACACAGGAGACATGAGACTACATCTAGCGGCCCTCTCACTGCTCGATCTGTCCGCCTTACTGGAGAAAGAAAGTCACAGGAACAAATATTTAGAACTATAAGTAACCCAAGTTCTTTGACAGGATGCACATTTTCTGTAATATCTTCCTAGGTAAATCGTTTTTTGTATTAGTACTAAGTAAATGTACCTGTTTAAGTTTCAACCTAAAATATGGTACAACGTCAGTTCTATTGGAAATATTTGACCTAAAATGAAATGTGTATTTCTCTAATTGAAACCCATTTTCAATCTGAAGCTAAATCTTTTACAGATTTTGACACACTCTCTAATTGTGTAGCTGTTAACCATCAGTTCAATCTGTGTTATTAAATACACTCCTTATTGGTTTTCAGTGTGTAAATCTAAATGTTCAATTATCAGTAGAAATTAAAGATATAGCTACAAAACAAATTATGAATTTGGTTGTATATGTTGCTAAAATGAAAAAAGCACATCCAAAAAAAAGTCAAGGTTTGCCGTTTCATCTTCCATCAAAGTGTATACTTTCAGATATAAACTATAGCCAAGCACGAAACCCAATACTAACAGTACATTTCATTTTGAAAGTGTTAATATGGATATTCCTTTCAAACAAGACAGAAACAGCACCTGGTGATGCAGGAGAAGGTGGTCTGCAGCTCCACAGTGTTCTGGCTCAGGCTCCACAGCTGCACCACCTTGTCCTGAGAGCAGGTAGCCAGCAAGCTCTGGTCACTGTTCCAGGAACAGCTGGTCACCTGAGGGGAACAGACATAATGGAAAGCTTCTTTTCAATTCTGCTCACATGATAGGTTCTGAAAACAAACAGTACTGAAATGTGCCACGTTCTCCCCAGGTCCAAGGATACTTCTTTGTTTCTAAAAGACTAACTGAAAGAAATATCCCTGTCTTGGTGGATGTTTTAAGGACCGTAATCCTCAAGCCCCGCCCACTTAATGCTCTGCACATCAATGGGGAAGCTATGATAAAATTCTTCATGTTGTCAAGCTTTAATGCAAATGATTGGATTGCTCTTTTTTGAGTATATACTGTATAAGCTTTTACATTGTTTACGTGGATGGAGGATGGGCTTTGCATTTGATTTTTCTAATCCGTCTCTCATCCAAAGGCAACAGTGTGGGTCAATACAAAATGTATAAACAAAAACACTGCATATCCCGTTTTTAAATAATCGAATGAAGCAGATTTTTATAGCGTCCCTCACCTTGTTGTAATGTCCTTCAAGCCTCTTGAGAGGACTTTTGCGTAAGTCACCAGCCAGGTCGCTGTATGTTTGCGTCCGATTAGGACCATCCCTGCCTGTGGCGGCCAGAGCCTGCACCAGCTGCTGCGCGGCCCACTGGCGGTGTTTACTGGTCAGCCGCGCAGAGAGGACACAGGCTGCCAGCGCATTAGCCAGCTCCAGAGGGCCCACTCTGGTCAGGAGGGGTAAAGGGGAAGGAGGCAAGGACGAAGAAGACACCCCTTGGCTCCCTGTATCTAGGCCACCTACGCAGAGCAGAGCTACCATGAAATAACAACATCACAAGTTTCTAACACTGTGTGGAGGAAATTCTTAAGAGAAACTGATACATGCTTAATGGAAAAAGTTTGTCTTTTGTTATATTTAATAAAGTAATAAAGAAAGTCAATATACAAGTGAAATCGATCTCAAATGCAGGAACAGAGCAACTTCATCCTTAGAGGAAAAAATAAGTTCTGCACCCCGAACACAGGTAGCAGTCCCACTTCAAGTATATATTCATGACAGGAAACAGCCCACTGGTCCTACACCCCATCATTAAACCATTAAACCCCTTTGTCCCCCTTTTACACTTCCTTTTGCCCTCCTGAAATCTAAATCCTTTACATATGTCTCTGTTAAACACATACAAGACTAAAAATACAATTTAACAGTGTAAAAGGCAATCAGAGTATAAGACTATATGTTTTAAATGATTATATGATCATTTGACATGACGACACACTGAAATAAATAAATGTTTACTTTCTCTCACCATTAGCCTCATGTTCTGTCTTATCTGAGCTGTGGCAGTGAACACCCTTTTCAGTGAGCAGGGACACCAGATTTTGTGTGACCAGGAACGTGGGGGGCGTCTGCTCGATGTAGTCCTTCTGCGGCTGGGAGGCCTGCGATGCAACTGTCAGGCAGGTGCTCAGACAGCTCCTCTGCTGCGGGTCGCTGATGGCCCCGATGTTCACCCCTGTAGCCGCTGCCATTAGTTCCTACAGGCAGGAACATTTACAAATGTACATAAAAATGTTAAAAAAAATCCTATACCACACTGTGACACAGGATATATTATGTTATCAGGGATGATATTTTCACCATTTAAATTTGGAAGAAATTAATAATTTAACAAATATATTATTTATTCAGATTGTGATTCGTTTACTGACCTAATGTTACTCCTATAAAAGTTACATTGAATATATCGCCTGATTCATATAAAAGCAATAAGATATCCAAGCAGATTTTCAATAAATAAATTGGTCCAGCCCAGAAGTCAACAGTATTATAGTGAAAACTGTAATTATATTTAGACTGTTATATAAAAGTTATCCAGTAGAAAAAAGGAAGTTTAATTGATGTACTAAAACATGATATCGTTTTAGACAAATGTGTCACTTCGTCAAACATAATTGATATGGTGATATAGTATATTGTGATGTTTATTTTAGACAGGATTTCACATATCCCAGACATAGTGCAGTTATTGTCATATGCTGTTTTTTGAATTAATTGATTAACTGACCTGAGTGCATATCTCCACCAGCTGCCTGTAAGCAGTAGGGCTGTGGGACACCACACTGCCGATGGCGGAGGTCAGGAAGCTGAGGCAGGTGGAGTTGTTGCGCTCTGTCGCCGGCCCCTTCACACCTGACTGTCTGTCCACACAGGTGTGAGCCCTGCCCCCTGCTGCCAGAGTCATCAAACGCACCAGGATCCGGATATCTGCCAGACCCAGGGACTCCAGTCCGTTAGAATGGCTGCACACTGACGCACTGGAGAGGAAGAAAAGAAGACTCTAGAAATCACAGCTCAAAAAAGAACGTCATAAATGCTGTATATTCTTGTTGAAACATACCTTGAAGCAGTCTGAGACAGTGCTCTCATCACCATGCTGTAAGCTAGCAGAATCTGGGCTGTGGATGTGACTCTTCTTAAAGCTTTTAGTCTATCATGAGAGTCCCTCAGAGATACTGCCTGCTGCCCGAGGCTCAGAGAGGTCTTCTGTTCAACAAGGGCATTCCCTGGTGAGGAAAAACACATTATCAAAACATGAATCAATGGACAAATCCCTGATACATGTTGCTTAACTCACAGTTTTACACACCATCTTGTGTGGGCATGCAAAAAAGTCAAAATACTGGATCAACTTCAAGAACACCATGTTTACTTTTGAGGCCCAGCTATGATAAACGTGTGGTGAGTCACTACGCAGCAGTGAGTTTGGCTGATTCTCCTGCTGCCAACAAGCACAGAGGGAATGTGGGTGTGTGTTACAAGTGGGGATACATCTTTCACGGGAGATAAAGTGACGAAAAATGCACTACCACATAAACAAGAATACAGTAAGCAACTTCATAGAGGTGTGCTGACAACAGAATTTGTAATTGTGGCTGTGGCTGGTTGGTTTTGTCACACTGTCCTAGACTCATGGTAAGACAAGCAGAAAACAAGACTGGAAGATCATGCAGAGACAATGTCTAGTGCTCTAAAAGTGTGGATTAGTTTCCATATTTTGAACTTTGTGTTGCAGAAAATATTTTTTTTCCATCATATTACGCATTCTGTTCTTTAGACATGTTTACAATTTCTCTCTAATAATCAAAATAACATATATTTTTTACATAAAAACCGATCAACTTGCACTCTTGTTTGCATAGACCTGATCGGCTTGTAAGGGTTATTTTGGCAAAACTTCAAGACTTTGGCCTTCCTATACTATTACCAAGACATTATACCTTTCGGAGCTCCGGCTTTTGTAGGGTCAGTTGAGCTGTACACGAGGGCCCCGAGTGGATCCGGCTCAGTGAAGGTAATGGGGTCTGGTACCAGCTTCTTCTCCGTCAGTCCCAGGGGACGCAGCAGAAGCCCAAAGTCCTCCTGTCCTGTCAGCTTGTCTGGGTCACACTCGTCTTGGTGGCTCATTTCCCAATCATCTGTTCAGACAGAAGCACCAGCCATTTGATAAAATTACATTTTGTTCTGTTGTACAACTGCCATTTCAGAGTGAAAGTGCCTCCCGTACCATCTGAAGTGCTGTCCATTTGACCAATCAAATCTGATGTCAGACCTTTAATCCTGAAGGAAGACAACAACAATAAATAACAGGCTATACAAGCAGCTTACTTTCACCAACCAAACATGATACCAATAAACAGTCTAGTGGCCCCCTTATTGATTGCCATGTGTAGTATGAATCCATATTTTTCCTTTATTACTATACCTTTCATATTTAGAATTTGGGTCGTTTAAGTTTGCAGCCAGATACTTCTCCCTGCAGGAGCTGCAGAGGAGGTAGAAGGGGAAGTTGGATCCGCACTCCCCTTTGAACCAGACATCCACGTAGGCCCCGGTGCTGTCGTATCCTTTACGCGCCGCACTCTGACCGCAGCCCGGGTGACGCCGCTTTATGTGGTTGTTGAACTGCAGGGTGAGGGTGTTGCACAGTTCACACTTCACCATCTGACTGTGTTCCTCTCCGGCCTAAAATGAGGGCGACAAGATGTAACATGATTTATTAATTAGAGGAAAGTAACATCATGTTTGTATGGAGGGAGAAGAGACTGTTTTAATCTGCTTACGTATTTTGTCTCTTCAGTGGGGTCACATGTTTTATGTATATTATGTGCTAAATCTCTTTTCATTGCAGTTTCACATTTTCCTTTTCTTTATTCCACAAAGCAAGGTGTTCAAAAATGTTGGGTATATTTCAAGATTTATTTAAAAAAATGTAAATCACGTCTTGCATGATAAAAGTAATTGTAGATTGTATTGTGTTTTGCTTATGTGTGTTTATGTCACCTCCACTATCTGCAGTGTGTCCCTCTCCAAGCTGAAGAAAGACGGGGTCAGCAGGTCCTCATAAGTTTCCTCATGGTAAGGGTCGTCCATGTATCCCAGCTCTGACTCCTCCGCGGCGTAGGGATGAAACTCCACCTGCTCTGGCCAATCACTGACGGAGGTGTGCTGCTGGTACAGCTGCGGGAGGGGGTTGGGTGATGGCAAGTCTGAAAAGATGGTGTTTGCTTCAAATGAAAACGAACAATAATGTAGGTTAAGGATTTATTAAGAGTCAAGACTCAGGCTGATCACATTCACAATATTACAATCATGTAAGGGAAGCTTTAAAGGTCTCCTATTATGCAATTTTTAGGCATGGGTATACAAATATATAAAAAACATGTCTATGATAAGTTTTGCTCAAAATACGAAACAGATCATGCATTTTAGATATCCTTCATATCCCTCTATCCCAGCCCTGTTAGAGAACTGCAGGTCCTTAGCTTGAAAAAAAATTAAAAGGGGGCGGGGCTAATGCCTGCTCAGAATTGTACCGCAGATTCAGCTAAATGCTGCCGTGATGAAACGCCATATCATGTTCCAAACCACATCAAGGATTATTTCTGGAAATGTATGGAGCTCAAATGCTTTTTCTCTTGCCGGTTATACCACAAGGTGAGTTCCTTTCTTTATTTCTTGCTTCTTTACACATACTCTCTCCAGTACAGGTTAGCTCTGAGTGTTAGCGATGCTTGCTAATGTAAACACAGACCATATTACGTCCAAAACAAAACACGTCGGGCATTGTTTCTGATAGCAACGTTTCTGATAGGGCCGTGGGTCCACATTTCGGACATTATGTCATATCGGACGCAAATCTGCATCAGCTCCGTTGTACCCCCGTTTTTAGAGATTTGGGTACGGAGGAAAAGAGAGAGGGTTTTATTTTCTGACACTTTGTGTGTTCCCCGACACACCGGGGACACATATGTATGTATAAAAGACATCAAAAAGTGCATTTTGCATGATAGGTAGACTTTTTCTTTCTTACAGCTTTTTGAATTAACGCATGTTTTGATGTGTTTTGATGGTTATATTCTGTGACTCTGACCTGCTCTTCTGAACGAGGTCCTCTGACTCGGGCCTGAGCGCCGCCGCCGTGCAGGAGGAGGTCTGTTCCTCGTGAGGTGGACATCCAAAAAGTTCTCCCTCTCTATCCAGTCCAGCCCCGGCAACAGACTGTAAACAAATAACATAAAAAAACATCACACCACTGACAATGATAACACCACCATGCCTGAACCAGATTAATAAACGTCCTCGAATCCCTAACCTTTCATTGATTTGAGTGGTTGGCCGCTCGGGACATTGTACCGTCTCCGGCCCATCTGGAGACGGGGTGTCGGGAGCCCCCTCCAGTCTGGATGACTCCGTCTGCTGCTCCTCTGTCAGCGGGTGCTCAAGCATCCAGCTGGCCAACACCTCGATGGTTTGAGAGTCCAAGTCACCTGCTACATCTGGCGGGCACATGGAAGTTAAACCGTCAGAGTTCAAATGGAAAAGGAGGATCAGAGAGTGTTGCATTGCTGATTCGTGTTTGACATCGCCACCAGATGATCATGCTTCCGTGTGCTGTCTGAGGTCACACTGCCACATCTGTTCAGATGATAGTGTGTGAAAAGTGTAAGTGTGTGAAAATGTGTGAAATAGTAAGAGGGAAGACCTCAAATTTAAATAATGAGAGTTTGTGATAAAACAGGGGTTACTAAAATTAATACAATGTATGTTGGCATATGTTTACCTGTAAATAACACGTACTGATATATGCTGTGTGTGAGCCAATAATCTGAATTTGTTCAGCTTTACAAAATGGCCGAACCATATACTTAGAAATCTGTGTCCAACACTTTTTGGGGAACCTTCATTTGAACTTTTTCCAATGAGAAATAGTTCAAATCTGGTAAATATCTGATAAACTACAGTCTTCAAGGAGTTATAACCGATTTCAGGCATAAAATCATGTGCTTTTTAAACACTTTTCCAATAAAATCATATTAATAAATTGACTCCCACCCTGAATAACAGCATCATATGAATCCTCAAACTAATAATTTTGTGTATCTTAGAAATACTCTTTTTTTTTTATTGAAGAACTTCTAACCAAATACTTCAAAAAGGCATGAGCACACAGACAGATGTTTAAAATAGAAAGCATATGAGGCAAATCATGTGTGATGTCAGACTCTCCACCAAGCAGTACCTGCTGCCTCCAGGGCCCAGTAGATATGTCTCATAGAGAATCCCATTTCTAGCAACCGACTGGTGACAAACATTTGTGTCCGTTCTGGTGGTTGAGAAGAAAAGGAAAAGTACACAAAAAACAGAAAAGAAAAAACAAGCCCACAAGCTGAATTTTTAAACGTGTAGACTGTAGTGAAATTTGTCAGAATAATAAAAAATGATTATCACAATTGTTTTTAATTTCCCCTCCCTTAATTTACTTTCCGCTTATTAGTTTTACAAACTACAAAAAGCACAATAAAAATGACAAACAACTGATGATGAAAAAATGGTGCCATTCAAGCATGTGAGGGCAAATCATTGTCAATCATGCATTAGCATTTGATTGTGAAAATATCTTTCCCATAGCAAAGCAAAACACATGCTGAACATATGTGACCATGCAAGAGACAGAAAGATCCTGCTGAGTAAATATAAATCTACTCCTTTCAATTTTTCAAATCATATTAGTAGCATGTTTGATTATGAAGCCAGCATGGGGAAAAAGTGTGTTAAAAATGAACTGACCGGCAGGACTGCAACGATTAGCAGAGCTATTCTCTTTAACACTGTATGTCGTTTGTCACTCATTTTAAATTGGGAGAGATATTTCAATCAGACTTTTTTATTGTGTCTTTTGTGTATGTATTGATGTCTGACAGCTTTTCCCCCATTAAAAAGGTCTCTGCACTTGTCCTTACCCAGGCTGCTTCGGGCCTGTGTGCTGCAGGGACCTGGTTCCATGAAGCTAGTCTGCTGCTCTGTGAAGGCATCACAAGAAGCAGAGCTGGCCAGGCTGAAGCAGGGGTGCAGCGCGGGGGGGGCGCTAACCAGGCCCGTAAGCGTGGGGAACCGAGTTAAGACCATGTGCCTAGAGGGAGTGAAGATACAGCATATACATGGTATAATAAAATATAAAATAACACAGTTCAAGTGGTGCTAAACTGCCAGTGTTCAGTCGGGACCCAACATTTGAAATAAAAGAGAATCTGAAGGAATAAGGAACAACGTCTCTGAAGCAACGATGTTTCCTTCCGATGTAGCGTATCTGAAGGAATAAGGAGAGCTTTTTTAAGCAGATTATTTTACTCGGATGTGCCTAAAAACACAATAAACCAAAGCATGTATCCCTATATTATCATTTGTTTCAATATTAACATCATGATCAAGCCAGGTATTTGTTGTCGTGGTGTAAACTGATATTCAAAAGGTAAAATATGTGAGATGAGAGCTTTTGGCAAAGAGGTCGGTCCTTTTTGTCGAAAAAACTCATATTTAAATGTTGTGTTTGATTGTATAGTAGAAAGGAGGCTGTTTTTGTTTCCTTTATACAAGCAGGAACAATACAAACACTATGGTTAGGAGAGCAACAAGCAGGCAGAGCTGCAGCTGAGGTTAAAGGCAGAACAGGCACAATCCTCACTCTCTGTTTTCAAATACATCCTAACTCACCCATTCCCTGGACTTCAGAAAAGCTGCTGCTGCCAAAAGATACACGTCTGTAGCAGTCAGTAACAACATCAGAACTGAAGATAACTGTAGTTTGCATCTTTCTGAGAATGCACTGATTGAAGCATTTAGTATGAATTACCCGTCCAACAGTCAAATCCAATTAAATCATTCATGATCAACTTGTTTTATACTCACTGGAGGAGGCTGATGGGAAAGAAAGGGTTGAAATTATCGAGGCCATCTCCCTGCAGGTTAGTTGGCAGAGAGGATGCCAGGTCAGTGTTAGAGGAAGAGGCAGAGGCTCTGTTTGATTGGCCGAAGATGGCAGTGCCTTCTGAACCTGCGCTGTACAGGGACAGAGAGCTGGAGGACTTGGAAATGGGCTGAGAGGACGAGTGGTGGCCAGATTCTGCAAGAACGAAGAGAAAGGAAGATCACACCCAGTACTTATTATTGTACTATGTCTTGAATAAAATAAAACAAAACTGCTTTTAAGTCATCAGTCCAACTCCCTAGTCCTTTAAGACAAGACTGAGGTGTGAATATTGATTTTTGATTAATATATGTCATAGCATTCCAACATTTTACATACAAACTAGAGCTGCAAAACTAGTCGATTTTCAAAACTATTTTAGATGTTTCTCACTTATCCTATAAGATAAGTGGATGTTTTTACTTCTTCTTATTGTCTTATGTCAAACTGAATATCTTTAGGTCGTCTCCTGTTACTCAGTAAAAAAAAAATGAATGAGAGAGACACTTTTGCAAATTTGCAACGTCAGGTTCTCAGAAAATGTGGTAGGAATTGTTCCTACAGATTCTTTCAGACAAAACTCAAAATTGGGGAAATAATCTACGGACGTTTTTAGTAAAAGCTCTAATACTAAATATTATTAAATAGTCAAGTACGGCTAAGCCATGCCTCCGTCATAATTCTTAATTCCTTCAAACTCAAGATCAAACTTCAATGACTGACATAACTCAAGTCAGGTTAAGTCAATATTACCAACATAGCTTTATATATATATATTATATAGTAATCCTAGATCACAAATTGTCTAAAGGGGCTTGGAAACCAAGTTTAAAGTCATCAGATCTGCAACACAACATGACTTACAAACATCACTACTAAAGTATGTTCAATCTTTAAATCTAGATACCTTTGTGTTCTTTGTTCTCCTGCAGTCTGTTCAGAGCTCCTTTGTAGATCATGATCTGAGCCCTCTCCAGGTCGACCAGAGACACGCTCTGTTTGATGGGGCAGGGTCTGACCGCCCACTTCACCATGCTCTGCACCACATACTGCAGCACTGACCTCAGCTCAGCACTCTCATCCCACTGTTTGCTGCTGGTCTTGGCCTGGTCTGGGTTTGTGCTGGAGAGGGGACTCGTTGGGGAGTTGGGAGGGTCGTGTTTTGGCACTAGGAGCAAATCTGAGAGCTTCTCACAACTAAAAATGACAGTCAGGGATTTTAAAGCTCCTATGAGAAGGTATGAGACTCTGACGGCTCTCAGTTCATGTGCAAAGACATCCAATTTGGAGGTTTGGGGAGGTTGGGTCGACTCCTTTTGGTCAGCCATCTTTGTGGCATCTTTGGTTGTGGACGATGATGGGAAGGCGTCTGTCTCGGCACTGCTCTGCGCCGCACCATCTTTCATGTTCTCCTCAGAGTATTTCCTTTTAGGGTTGGAGGCCGGATGAGTCCCCACCCATCCCTGCTCCTCCAGCAGCCCCATCAAATAAATCAGGTCTAACAACACCTTGGGTTTGAGGCCTCTGAGCGGGGTGACGTCGCAGCAGGATACGTCGCAGGGCTCCAGCGAGATGATCGGCGTGTCGCTGGGTGACCAAGAATTCATGGAGCTTAGTTATTGAGAAGGATGAGAAGAACCCACAGATACAGCATGGAGTGACGACGGGACGGATTCAACAGGGGTTAATGGATTAAAATGAAGAGGAAGAAGGAAGAAGAAAGTAAGATCAGGGGGGAAATGATAAAATAAACTAAGATGTTAGACAGATTACAGGGGACGGAAAATAAACACAAAATTGAACAGTAATCAACATGCTGAAAGGACCGAGACAGGAAAGATATAAGAGTTGTTACATGGAAAGCAATGAGAATCATCTTTAAGGAAAGATATGCAAAGAGATTCCATACATAGGTGAGCATATTCATATATGTGTAATACCTGACAGAGAGGTCTGCCTCCTCCCACTGCAGCTTGGCCAGGGGGCTTCCTTCCTTCAGGACCCCCAGCAGAATGGCCCTGCGCCCGCTGGGCTTGTGCAGGCAGAGACCTCCAGCCCGGAGACCGCTGTCCACCCCCCCGATCAGAGCCAGTACGGGCCACACCTCTGTGCAGAGAGCAGCCAGCTTGGCGTCGGACAAGGAGCGACGCTGAGACAACAACTCCTCCGTGTCCTCACCTCCCTCCCTCTCTCTGTCACTCTCCTCCTTATCAAAGTGTGTGGGGCCAACGCCTGTGGGAGAACGTTTAAACAGTGAAAAAAGACAAAGAGTAATAATTGATAACCATGAATAAAATATGCTTCATAAGGATATAATACCTTTAGCAAAAGATGTACTGAAACAAACAGACAGTTTTGAACACTGCACGCTTATTCTTTGGACACTGCAGCACATTTTGATCGACAGGGATGCTAACTTTATTTTAGCTTCACATGATTGAAAGATAATGTGATAAAGGGTACTATATTGAGATGGAAAGGCCTGTTATAATCTTTACAGGGGAGTAATCTGAGTGACAAGACAGCTGATTCAATTATGTTGAAGGGTTATGTACCGTACAGGAAATATTCAAATGACCATGTATTAGTACATTTTCATATTCATATGTTCTAGGTTTACACAGTGAGCAGTTAAATAAGTAAACCTGGGGATTTAGGTCAACAATGAGGGTGGCTGCACAACCCAAAGCAACTATTAACTTAGCATTAGCAGTATCAGAATACACCTATGAAGGTTAGTTAGCTGGTCAGGTATCTGTTATGGCATCAATTATGTTTGCACTACAAATGCAACCTGTTTATTCACCCCATTTGAAATGAGATATAAAGGTCTATGCCTTTATGTGACCACTGCAGGAACTGACTGACCTGGATTGAAGCTTCCCAGTTCGTCGTCTTTCAGCAGGGGGCCGATGAGCTCCAGGTGGGTGTGGATGTACTGGTTGATGTGCGAGGCCCACTGGTCACAGCGATGGAGTCGGCGGAGGAGCTGCAGAGTGGACTCCAGCAGCACCGTGGTGCGAGGGCTGCAGAGGGGCTCCCCGGGGAGGAGGTTACTGGGCATGCCTCGCATCTGGAGGTCCCGCAGTGCCACCTGGGAGAGATACAGAAGCGAAAAAGAATGTCTTGAAATAAAATGTACTGTATGTGATGCTAAAGAAATTTGGCAAAGAAAGACCATTTTAATTTGCTTTATACATTTCTCAAATATATACTAATTGTTCTTATTTCCTTACATTCACTGTACATGTGGATTCTGTCTATCTATTCTCCTCTTTAATTTAAGGTCCAGTTCATAGTTACATTCACCGTTACCAAAGATATTCAATAACTAATCATATTTGACGCACTAATACCTACACAGGATTTGAATAGGTAGAACAAGAGTGCCACTATGTAGTAAGTACCTTTAGTAGGTACAATAAATCCATTACCTTTTCTCCAGGATTACTGCTGTAGAACAACACACAGGGGTACAGTTCAGAGGCCACCACACCTTCAAATGCCAACTTTGGATCCTAGTAAAAAAAACACAGACACGCAGAAATTGCAGTAAAGTCCAATTGAGTAAAAGCCCTGCACGCTAACTTTGAATGTGTTTTCTGACCTTGTCATTCTTAGCAAATGATATAGTGTGAGCCTCCATGTCCAGGATGCAGGTGATGGTGTCCCCCTGGGTGAAGGAGGGAAGTGTTCGGACCAGCTCCCCCCCGTGGTACAGGTTGCCGCTATAGGCACGGTACAGCCACATGTCAGTAGTAGTGTGATGGTTGTGATCTCTGACTGGCCAACGAGAAACACCCACACATGTGCCCTCATTGCCTCGGTTCTCTTTGGTGATGTGGAACTGAGAGGAGGAGAGTTTGGTATATATATAAGGTTATTTTTAAAGCATATTTCTCTGGTAAAATCTGGGCAACAACCAATAAAGAAAGATTAACTTGGATTAATGTAATTGTTTTCTTTCATTTTGTCCTTACCTTCCAAATGAAGCAACCAGATGTGATGGCAGTGGTTGCCAGGCCGTACCCCTTTCCTCCTGAGCCATGAGAGAGGATGTTCCCGCTCTCCAAAGAACAGCAGATTAGCTTGTGAGGGTCAAATGAAAAATCTCCAATGGGAATACATTCATCATAGCTGCCAGGATTCTGCAAAACACAAGTTGGAAAAAGGTAATGGTCAAAGATTTATAAAAACAAGCAATACTTTACTAACTGACTACATAATAAGTGCTTAGCAACATTTTGAAATATGAATTATCATATGATGCCATTGACTTTTGTTTCATTGTTATGTTATTGTCCTCTTATCCTGCCCCCACCAGGGAGAACAGGCCCATCTGCTCCTCTGGTAGTCCTGCTGTTAATAATTTACATACTGCCAGGAGTGAATTTCACTTTTTCCTGAGCAAAGCATTTTCTAAGTCTTGGATACATGCATTCGGGAAAGCTGAAATTTGTTAAAATGCAGTGCACACTAATCTTGGGCCAGTAAGTCATTTATGGCACTTAAATAGGGTTAAAAATATATCATGAAAGCCGGATTCAGGGCCACAGGTCATAAGACTATTAAACACCTGAGCTCTGTTAAGTGCCTCCATAAACATTCATCTGTTTCCATCTACTTATTTATTTATCTATCTATACAGTATATCCTATTCCATTGACGTGTACATAGACTCTTCTTGCACTATTTCTATTTTATTTGTATTTACTTGCACATCTTGCAACATTGTCTTGCACTATTTTTATTGGTTTTATCTTTTTGATGTCCTATATATATTCATGTTGCATTGTTTGAGGAGCCTTGGACTTTTCATTGCCATATCTACACTGTAGCTACTGTGCAAATGATAATAAAGACACAATTGGACTGCAAGTACATTTTTGTTTACACTGTAACACACTGACATTAAACTGCTATATAAGAGGTATAACAGGAAGTACATGATCATTTACATAGAATCATTATTGAAAGAAAGGGAGTGTTGATATGAGTGCATCCAGAAGACTTTCTACAATAATGATACTGCTGTATTACCCCCTTGTCTTTTTCAGCGGTCTCCTCGTGGTGCTTCTCAGCTAGTGGTTCCTTCCACATATAAACAGACACAAGCTGAAAGAGTTGTTTAACAATCTACAAGAACAAACAGAGAAAAGGGAAACAAAATGTAAGTCTTCATTATCCCATTCACAATTTCAAACTCACATACATTGAATGCAGGAATGTCTCCTATATTGGCATGTTGCATTGACATTTTTACATCATACCTGTTGAATTTGAACAGGCTCAGAACAAGCAGGTAAAGTCTTTCTAAAACATGGAAGGCCAAAAGCTTAGTGCGGAGGTTCTGGAAGCACGGAGCACCTGAAAACAGGACAGAGGAGGTGAACACGGAGTAAAACCAAAGTAAAATGCACTCAAACATATAAAAATATCAGTGCTGTTTTTTTTATTTTAAAGTTCCTTACCTGAGGAGCACTTGTGTGAAATGATAGACATGAGTGGATCAATCCATTTGACAAAAGTAGATAGTCTTTTCATTACTCTTAAAGACAGTACACGCCTCAAAAACACCAAGAAGTCTGCAAGCTGAGATTCAACCACTTTGCTGCTTTCCACCCCTAAAACAACAAACAAAGAAGGAAAGGTATGTACTGTAAGGATGCATTCCATTGTGCTCTTTGTAAAAAAGAATAATTCAGTGAAGTTTTAAATTGTTAAATGTGAAATACCAATAGGATGTGCACTCTTGCTGCTGGAATCGTTTTTCTCAGCCGTTCCTCTCTCTGCCGTCTGCTGCTGGTGGAAAGTAGACAGGATATTCTGGAGCTGCTCACACATCACTTCCATTAGAGCAACGGATACATCCATAGGCAGCATTTCCTCACAGGAGCTGAGGACACAGGACAATTCGTTCGGAAAAATAACCGCTTAAGAGTACTTTCACTTTCTAATGAATCCAATAGTTCTCACCTTGCAGCCACAGTCAATATCTGAAGCAGGCGAGCACAGGCTAGTCTAACAGAGCCACTTAGCAGCATGGATCCAGATGTAGTGGCTGCAAACCAGCCCTGGTTCATCACTGCACAGCTGTTGTTGGTCAGCATGGAGAGGATTTCAAGAATGCCGCATTTAATGACCAGCACCAGGTCCACTGGTTGGTAGCAGAAGTTCAGTGCAAACATCGTGGCTAGGAGAAGGTGCTGGCAGGAGCCTGGGTATGAAGAGACAACATCTTAACTGCTTGCAAAATCTACTAAAACTGTGCATAAAAATAAGTTCAAATCCAACCTTAATGTGTCAATATGAGAAACAATAATGAACAAACCTGGATGTTCTCTCTCCAACAGGGCCCTCTGTTTGAGGACACGCACCACCTGCTGGTAGAAGGTGTGCGCTGCAGATTGTAGCTCCCTTTGCGTTTCCAAAGAAGCTGAATTCGTACCAGACTGCAGAGCGGATTGGAGAGTAATTCATGCAACAGAATGTTAATATAGAACAAACAAATCCAATGAGTACAACATTCAGTGATTCTAGTCTCTCCATCTGGCTTGAATTAAATATTCATCTGCACAAACATTGTGATAGCACTATTACTAGATGTACCATGTAATGCTGCGTCTCATAATTAGCTCCAGAGTGAGAGCCGATGATTTGTGTTCCCAAAGAGAAACATCCAGAGAGGAACTGGAGCTGCACGGAATACAGCAGAGCGGGAAACCCACTGCTCTTCTCCTCCATCTTAGACAGGAAGGAGGACATCTGACACAAGGCCTCCAGACGCAACTGATCACAACAAAGGGAAAATTAAAGGTGGGTTAACAACTTTCAAAGCATTTTCTTTCACTCATTTCAACCTATATTGAGCTTATGGTGGCTGATTATGTATAGATGATGTTTCCCTGGTGTCAACATGTCGACATTATTATGTGCCCAGAGAATTCACCATTATTTTGCTGCAAATTAAAAATGTGTTTATAGGGAAGCACTACTGACTTGAAAATAGGCATCATTTAGTTGTGCAATCATGTGTTTCTGAAAAAAAACTATTGTCCCTTGAGTTAATGTAATCTGCCATTACATGAATTGACTTCTAATAAGGAATCAAACAGATTTGTTATAATATAAACACAAAGCTGCAGCTGTTAAGTAGTGTTGTCATTCCTCAGCAATAATAAGGCCTGTCTCTCTCCTCCCGTTCCTGTCTAAATCACTTGAACGCGCTGTCTTTAAACAACTCTCCTGTTATCTCCATCAGAACAACCTTCTGGATCTGCACCAGTCTGGTTTCAAGGCAGGTCACTCCACAGAAACTGCTCTCCTTGCTGTCTCTGAGGAACTGCACACGGCTAAAGCAGCCTCCCTCTCCTCTGTCATCATCCTTCTGGACCTGTCTGCTGCATTCGACACGGTGAACCATCAGATCCTCCTTTGCACTCTCCAAGAATTTGGAGTTTCAGGCTCTGCACTTTCCTTCCTCACCTCATACCTCAAAGACCGTACCTACAGGGTAACTTGGAGAGGGTCCGAGTCCGACCCTTGTCAATTAACTACAGGAGTCCCTCAGGGCTCTGTTCTTGGTCCCCTCCTCTTCTCCTTGTACACAAACTCGCTCGGATCAGTCATTAGTCCGCATGGTTTTTCATACCACTGCTACGCTGACGACACCCAATTAATTCTGTCCTTTCCCCGCTCAGAGACCCAGGTCGTCGCACGCATCTCTGCTTGTCTAGCAGACATCTCTCGGTGGATGTCTGCTCACCACCTCAAGCGCAACCTTGACAAGACTGAACTGCTTTTCCTTCCGGGAAAAGATTGTCCCACTCTTGACCTAACAATCAACATCGGTACCTCTATTGTTTCCCCGACTCAGACTGCAAGGAATCTGGGTGTGACCCTAGATAACAAACTGTCCTTCACTGCAAACATCGCTGCTACAACCTGCTGCTGCAGACACACGCTTTACTGCGAGGGGGACCCAAGTTCCCATCAGCAAAAACACGTCGGTTTGCTATCGTGGCTCCAAAATGGTGGAATGAGCTCCCCATTGAAATCAGGACAGCAGAAAGCTTATACATCTTCCGGCGCAGACTGAAAACTCATCTCTTTCGACTCCACTTCGAGCGATATAATTACTAACAAAGAATTGCTAACAAAGCACTTATATACTAATAAAGGACTGGCTCATCTAAAGCCAGTTGAGTAGCACTTGAAATGTTTTTGCTCAATGAAACCTGATGTACTTATATGATTCTGTTTTCTTCAAGTTTATATCTTGTTGGTCGAATGCACTTATTGTAAGTCGCTTTGGATAAAAGCGTCAGCTAAATGCAATGTAATGTAATAATTGACTGTATGCTTGTAATACCATATCAAATAAATCAAATCTCATTACCTCCGCCCTCTGTTGCTGCTGCAGTATGGCAAAAGTAATGGATTTGGGATCGGCTTGACCACAAGTCTGTCCAGCCGGCAATGTAGGTGAGGAGGGGGACATGTGGATGAGGCTTCCACAGACAAAGTGGAACACCTGGTTGAGAATAGGCAGAGTGTTGCTGCCATAGTGGGTTGAGGTGGTGGGGCTAATGCACTGCCGCAGGCGATCCCAGGCATCTTTCATGACACCCAGAGAACACAGAGGTAATCCTGGAAGAGATAAAAGATTAAAAAAAAGGTTAGTTTTTGTACACCTCGTACAGAGTAATTTATTCAGTGTCAATTCTGTTTTTAAAAGATACTTGGTTGATCCCTGACAAGAAATAGCAAAATAACAAGTTGGGCGCAGAGCAGGACATTTTATAATAAGAGACTAATTCTAAAATGTTTCTTAACTCTGGAAATAATGCAGATTTGACATGCCAAAATCTTTGGTGAGAGAACTCCAACATCATTACACAATATGGAAGTTGGATATTTTGGGTGACATGCTTATTGTTGCAAAACCTTAGCCGTTTCTCCTTTGTTTCAGTCCTTATTCTAACCTAAGAAAACAAGTTACAGCTGAAAAGATATCATAATAATATTGCTCAAGTAAAAATGTTTTATAATATGCAAAACAAGTACAGAAAGCAGAGTCTCCCTCCATCAAAGCTAATTAAATATGTATTACAAAAAGAATATCACATAAGTAAAACTAAAACGAGAATCCAAACCTAAAATAGTGAAAATTAAAATGAGGTATACAATAAAAAATATATTGTTATTTTCCTCCTCCAGGAAACTGTTCCTTTAATACATGACAGTATGGTATGACGTACCTTTTAAACATATTCCACCTACCCATTTTATTCTTTGAAGATCCCAATGAGTTTTTGGATTGGTCAGACTAAGTAAGACAAAGACAATACATTAGCACTGATGAAGAGGTGTGGGGCAAACTGTTGGAACAGAACAAGGCTTACCTGTTTCCGGCCTTCAGCAGCCATCTTTAGGAGTTCTGTTGTTGATTTCCTGAAATGACGGGAATAGTTAGTGCAGAAACAGCTCATACGAGAAACTAAGAACATATGCTGCCTAATATAAACTCTACCTTGCTCCAGGGTTTATAGTCTGACTCTCTCTTTCACTGGGCTCCGCACAAGCAGGCCTGAGCCCGAGCAGCAGGAAGAGGCAGCGGGACACCACCAGATGGCAGGCGTCAGGGAATCCCAAGCTCTCCTCAGATTCCCTCTGCTTCTCCCACTGCTGCTTGGGATCCAGCTCCCTCTCCGGGCTGACGGGGCTCTCCATGCTGCTGGGGAGGGTGGAGGTGCCGAAGGACTCGTACACCGTCACGTTCTGCTGTACCTGCATGGCTTCCCGGGTGGCCATGAACGATTCTAGGACTTCTGCAGAGACAGGGAAGATGCATTAGAATCAGATGTGTTGTTATTAAGATGATGAGTTGTGTGTATGTGGGGGGAATGTAATTATCCCTGTCAGGGTCTGTCTGCCTTGAGCAATTAAGATTAAGTTAAATAATGGGCATATATTTTTAAAATGTCATTATTTTCATTGACATTCAAATATCTAAATTAACATTTGAATGCTGCGCAGCTTTTTGTATATTAAATTAGTTTGAACCTGGTATTTCAGCACGTGACTATTTCTGACTTGTGTTATCCAAACCTTTCCAATAACTCCAGAGCATTATCAAGTAAAATAGTCATAACAATTAATAAAAGATCAATGTAACCCTTTCCAAAATTCACAACAAGTTTTATTATTTAAATAAATGTTGTTCATCAATCCATATTTGGTGGCATTTATCCTTTAAAAAACAAGAAAGGCTTTTTAAAGAAAAATGTGTTTCACTGCAGTCTGCTATGTTCATTAAAACATACTTGATTTTTTAAATATATGAAGTCATTTAATCTGATAAATTACGTCATTTAAATTGATGATTTTGATTAAAAAAAACTTAAAAACATGACGGACATTTAAAGACTCATTCAAAAATCTCAATAGATGCTTTGAATGTAAAAATAAATAAACAAGGCATTTAATACAGCCATAAATCTCCCATTACTGCAGAAAGGGCAGGAATAGAGATTAGCCTTTCTAACCTGACAGGTACATACGACTGTTGCCAAAGGCGTCCTCTTCTGTGACCTCTTCCTGGTTGTGGTTTGCTGTGGGCGGGGGGGGCACCTGCACCTCCCGGCTGCAGTGACCCACTGACTGCTGCTCAGGGTCCTTCCCCACCTGCTCCGCTGAGGAGCCCGGCTCCTGCCTGTCTGCATCCGGACTTTGAGGAGACGTGTTCTGCAAAAACAGAAACGTTTCAAATACACTGTTTTTCTCTCTCTCTTTTTTGGGATTATATCAGAGTAAAAATTAATATTTATGAAAAAGAATAGTCTCTTGCCAATGGAATTGTTAATAATATTTACAGAACAAATATTAAACAACAGTATATTGTCAGAGTGATTGTTTAAGTTTGTTTTAAGCAAGATATGCACATGCATAATATTTTAGTAATGGTACCTGTTTATCAGCAGTCTGCACCTGGGACATCTTTGGAGAGTTTTTATGGGCCAACAGAGAGCTTCTGATTTTATAAACCGTTTCATAGACGTTCAGCAGCATCTCACAAGGGTCGTATCTGTCCAAGGGTGAGTGAATACATAGTTTATAATTAGGTTTGTTCTGCACAGCGGTATGAATCATGCACAATTAATCAGGGAATATTAAATGTGTGTTACTACTGACTTGTCCTGCCAACAGGCCTCTTTCTGCAGCCCAGTGTGTTTCAGCAGAGCAGCAAGACTGCAGCGACAGACGGTCTGCAGCAAACAGTCGCCTGAAGATCCTGCGCTCTCCCACTCTGCACTCACAGCAAAACAACACAGCTCATTACAACAAAATCACAAAAGATAATTAAAATAATAATAATCAATGATGTATTGTGAATCATTTGACACGTCAGGTACATCAATACAGATGCATAATACTACTTCGTAATTTCTCTATAAGCAATAGTTTAAATGAACTTAGTTTGTCCACTTTCACCTTGATAAATACTTTGAACACACGTGATGCACTCGTAAAAAAACAAGCAGATGTCTAAATACCTTTGCTGTGAGCGTACTCCTCCATATTCTGCCACAGGCCCCCTGCAGCCCCTCTGGAGGACCCCAGTGCCAGCTCCAGTAAAGTCCTGGTTTCCTCGTTCAGACTGAGCTCTGCCAGCCGGGCGTCACTGCTGCCCAGCAGGACCACCTCCGTCAGCCATGCCATGCTCGAGTCTAAAGGACAAAGCATCACATGGGACATAGGAAAAGAGAACCAGTGAAAGCTAAGTACATTAGAGTGTGTTTGCATATCACAATTGTGCATTCAGTTAAAGGGACCCTATCGTGCTCATTATCAGCCTATCAGGCACAGGCTCTAATGTTCAAAGTTTTTTATTGTCATACTGCCTGTGCTATAGCACCTCTTTTCTCCCCAGTCTGCTCAGATCGGTTAGCTGGCCGGCTCTGTTGTGATTGGTCAACTGCTTATAGATGTCCCGCCTTTTAGCCTATCAAGAACAATGTGTTTGAGCGCTAGCCAATAGAAGCGTGAGTCTTATACAGGGATTTCACTATCTTAGATCAAAGGTCTC
This sequence comes from Gymnodraco acuticeps, assembly GCF_902827175.1. Classification (NCBI taxonomy): domain Eukaryota; kingdom Metazoa; phylum Chordata; class Actinopteri; order Perciformes; family Bathydraconidae; genus Gymnodraco; species Gymnodraco acuticeps. The sequence continues at coordinate 1,257,854 of NW_022990358.1, forward strand.
CATCAAGGTGGGGGGGTCACGGGGTGTGGGAGAGAAACTCCCTCTGGAGGGAACATTGGGATGTTAGCCTTGGCAGACCATTTACATGCACAAAGACCTTTATAACACACTACAGGATAGGGAAAAACCCATAAACACATCCATGAGTGGTCTTTTTTGGTCGAAGGTATACAAAATAAAAGGTTAGCCGGGTAACTCCATTGTTTGTCATCTGTTTTACTCCATCCCCATGTTTATTGTCTATATTACTGACAAAACCTAACCTAACAACAACACCCCCTAGTGGTCCGTGAGTATATTGGTAACATTTCACATTTGAAATAAATAAATAAATTTAAGTTTTCCGCACTCTCGCGGGAATATCTCCCTAATGGAGCGAGCTTAAGTTTCAATTATTTCGATTGTATGATATAGCCCAGCGCAACACCTTCATCACACATGTTGCCACTTGTTTGTACCATTTTCAGGCGATTTGTAATCTGTTCTAAAAAAAACGATGTGTTTTTGGATATTTGTGGAGTTAGGTGGTCCGCGAGTGTTTTTTGTATTGGTTAAGTGGTCCTTGGTATGAAAAAGTTTGAGAAACACTGCTCTATAGGCTCTTAGCCAAAGAAAGATCTGGTTCCTAACAGAATGTAGAGACATTGATGCAACAATATTCTGGGGAGGAAGTTGGTATCTATCTGCCAACACATTGGCTCATATGAAAGCATGGAGAGAGCATGAAGTTTGTTTTCCTACCCAGCTGTTCAAAGTCCATCTCGAGCCCGTTCCTGAGGAGGATATTTGATAGCCAGAACTCTGACATTTTCTCCTGAAGGGACGGCGGCGGGCCTTGCAGCATACCACCGAGGCACCGGCCCACTGCCAACGCTACAGAGCGCTCCAGATCCAACAGCCAGACCCACGTGCCCTCCTCCTCCTCCTCCTGCTCTTCCTCCTGCTGCTGCGGCTGCGGCTGCTGCTGTCCAGGGCACAAGTTCTCTTCACTTTTATCTGTAAGGAAGATCTCTTGTCAGTGTATAGCTTGCATATATTTTATACTATAAGAAGAATCTTCAGCGTAGGTCCTGTATCCGTTTTTTTTATACATTTTCAGTGGTAGAAAGTAACTAAGTACATTTACTCAAGTGTTGTACTCAAGTACTTTTTTGGTTACTTGAGTGTTTCTATCTAATGGTACTTTATATCTCTACTCGGCTACATTTCAGAGGCAAATATTGTACTTTTTACTCCACTACATTTGTTTTAACACTCATAGTTACCAGTTACGTTTAACATATAAAAACACATGATGTGCTGATATGGTATAATGCGATACTTTACTTCTAATTTAAAAACTATTTCTAAATTTGCTCCAAGACAAACTACAACACTGAAATGCTCTAACATGTATAAAAACAGATAATACCTGATAATACTTCTGTATTTTATATTATTCTGAAATGGGCCATTGTGCAGAATAAGTACTTTTTGTACATGAAGTACATTATGTTGCTAATACTTTTACTTAAGTTTCATTTTGAAATCAGGACTTTTACTTGTAGTGGAGTATTTTAAGAACATAGTATTTGTACTTTTACTTTAGTTAAGGATCTGAGTACTTCTCCCAACAGTGTACATGTGACACTGCTGTAGCCACTAGTAACAACAATAAACTATGGGTCGAGGTAGATCTGACGTTAACTGACCTAAACATGTTTTCTGAGCCTCCATCCTCAGCTCTTGTTCCTCCAGGAGGCCGGTCTCTGGTATGAACCTGTTGAAATCATTGAGTTGTTCCAACAAGGCCAGCAAATGGCTGAGGAGGGGCTGCACTGTGCTGAGGGGCAGCAGCAGCAAGGAGTACATTACCTGGCACAGCAGGCTGCCAGCCACTGAGTTGAACAACACCACTGGGACAAGGGTTGAGATGAGAGAGGGGGGTTAGAGAGACTGATCAAAATAAGTGAGAAATTCAGATGGGCAACAGACACATAGAAGCAAAGCATCAAACTGCTCTAAAACCTATGGACCTGGGGCCTCATTTATAACGCCGTGCATAGGATTCACGTGGGAAGGTTGCTTACGTAGTAGAAATCCAAAAAATAGGTACAAAAATGTTCCGACATTTTCCGATTCACCAAACATTGCGTACCGGCGAGGAAAGTGCGTACAGCACTCCCTACGCCGGTTTCCCTTTATAAATCACAATCGACTCGAAATGCGGTGCAGCTTTTGCGGGCTTCACGTAACGCCCATATTTGCCTATAAATAGTCAAAGAAACGCCCATTCATTCATTCTGACTGACTTTATGAAGAAGATCGCAGGAAATGACGACAGAACAGCTAAAAAAGACATCTCACACCGTGTCAGATGTTGGTTATTTTGGGGAGGTCGAGATAAATCATTGTTTGGTGGATGCAGTTTGAACTAGAGTAGCAGCATGGAGGTCGGAACGTCACCAAATAAATAAATAAGTGGTCCGAAAAAGGTTCATGACAAAAAAAATACACATAGCCTAACCTTCCTCAGGCAGTGTGTTTGTACCGGGGACAGGAGACACCCCCTTGATGAGAGACTGTAAGAAATGATCGGGGAATCCCTCCGGAGTGGAGTCATGACGACTGGATCTGAATTATGTTTTCGTATTTGGTGGTTTGTGTCCCAGCTGTCGATCAGCTGTGCGCAGCGTCTCCACTGCAGCAACTCTATATCCACCAGTTGGAAATACAACTAATGTGTTGTGTTATATTAGCTGTACAATTTACCACATATGGTGTTCTTAGTTTCCATACCTCCTGTGTTTTATGAGCGACTTATCAAGTCTTAGCAAACGGCATAACACATGATTAAACATGGTAGTATATAAAACCATGCTCGTACAACCTATAGAAATGCAAAACCGCATCATTTATGAGAAAACATTTCATAACATTAACACAACATATTCGAGGTGGTTTTAAATAACATATCCGTATTTATTTATTTCTCCAAGTTATGTTTTTGTGTGCACTGAGGAGTCTCAAACAGGCGTTTGTTTAATCATTTTAAGATTGGCTTTAATCAATGTTTGAAAATGAATTCTTCATATATGATAAATGAGAGGTAATATTTTGTTTATGGTATTATTTCCACATATTTCTCTCCATTCTTCCTTCTGCCAACGGTGTCGCAGTTTCTCGTCCCTCCCGTGTTTGTGCTTAGTGCGTACGCATGGGTTAGAGTTTGCGTGGAGGACTGCACGTTTTCCCGTCAAGTTAGTATTTTATAAATCGCAAACATTGCGTAGAAACTGGCGTACGCCATTTTTTGAGCGTATATCCCTTTATAAATGAGGCCCCAGGACAGTAACAAAGTAGAAGAGTTTGAAAACTTCAGTGGGTTTTATTTTCCATCTTTTATTATACATTTGATTTCATCTTATGTGTGTTTTATTTTCCATTATTATTGCATTCTAACGGTTTTTATGTCAAATCTTTTTCTAATTTCCATTATTGTAGAGCTTTTTGTGCTGCATTTCTTGTATGAAAGATGCTATATAAATAACATTTATTATTATAATGATTTCACAAATACAAATAATTATACCTGTTGCCGTAAAGAACCCTACTCTATACGTACAGCGTGTACATATATATTGTTGTAAAAATGTTGGAAACTGTCTTTCCACTGGTCCTTAAATATTATTAAAAAAAATAGATAATAGAAAAACGATGATATTCATTCTATTTTTGTGAATAAAAGCACCTAAAGCTCACGCAAAAACATTTTTGGAAAGTCAATTTGTATTCTTACCATGCAGCTTCTTGATTATTTGATTATCCTGGGAACTCTCCTTCAGCAGTTTGGTGGATCTCCTGAGTGTCTCAGCAGCACAGGGAAGCAGCAGGTAAAGATGCTCACGGAGCAGCGTTACACTGCTGTCATCCTACACAACAGCGGAAACATTAAAAACATTAATGCAACCATATCACTACAGAACTCCGGGTAAAATATACTTGAACATGAGTGTACCTCAGGGCTTGAATGGATGTAGCAATGGCCCAGCAGGTGTTTGTGCAGTCCTGACAGCAGCTGGTGGAAGTGACAGGGAGGATCAGTCTGTCCCTGGCTTTCACTTGATAGCTGCTTGTCACTGTTCTTCTCCAACTCTCCAAATGCCCGCTCCTGCATGAACACACAGAAAGCATGCAAAGGATTAGGAACATCAACTCTAATTTAATGGTAAAAATGTGCACCAAAATACTGAGAAAACACAGGACCTTCTGAAAAACAGCAACATTATTTGAAAGACAAAACCAAGTATGCACAATGCATCTTTTCAGTACCGTGTAAAAGCCGATACTGAGGAGCAGAGTTCTGAGCAGCACCTCCGCTAAGTGCAGAGGGTCGTAGGCATCGACAGAGCTGGAAGACGAGGGAAGCCGGGCCGACGGAGCGGGGGTCAGAGGGGGACCCAGGGCTGTCACCTCCCCAAAACTGCTGTAACCGAGTAGAGAAGCAACATGGCTCTGATCCTGAAGGCTGCTGAGGACCATGTCTAACTGCAGACGCTTTAGAAGATACAGAGAAAAGAATAGGAGTTAAATGTTTGGTATTTGATCATTTTAATGTGAGGTTACTACAGGCGTCTCTGTGGAGAAGCAACAACAACACATTTTCACAACATACAAGGAGTCTTATATTGCCTAGCAACGCTCCAAGTTGGTGCTGTGATTTGGACAAACTGTTCCCTAGCTTCATCTGAATCAGAGTGATATTTGTAATGAGTGAAACAAGACAAGGCTTTTTCAAGGCAGATTAAATGTAATGTAAAACATGTGTTCTGTATTTACACCTATGTCTTCTATACAAAACGCATTGCGGACTGATCATTTGTTCAGGCAAAAATGTAAACTTACATCATACTGTATGGTCATGATTACCAGCACTACTGTAACAACACATAGGGGAATGATTAAAATAGCACCCAATGGCTCTACATACCTGTCCTTTAGAGAGGACATTTAAGCTCTGAGGGCCCTGAGGAAGGAGAGAGAGGAGCAGCTCTGTTCTCTCCCTCAGTGGAGGAAGCAGCAGGGACGCACCGATGGACAGCGTGTTCAGAACTGCCTGAGGATGAACGGGAATGTTAACACAATATGGAAAAGATAGTTGGATATCAATGGTTAGCATTTACTGCAAGCAACCAATTAAATTAAATATGTACTCTAACAACCTACTTCACACTGATTTAGACACAAAACGGTATCTTTATTGTTGCACCTGCACCATTGTTTTTCACGATAATTGTGAAAATAATTCAAGCAGACTTTTAGTGTACCTGTTGTATAGAGTCTGGCATATTAGTATCTATGAGCCGGAAGAGCAGGTTTCTGAGGGGCCTGCCCTGAGCCCCCAAAACCATGGCACCAGTGCCCCCAGCATGGGCCAAGGACAAGTGGATAGAGAGCAGCTTCATGCAGAGCAAAATAAACTGATGGTGGTCCCTGAGGAATACACAGAGAGAGCATTAGGAGTGTCTGTTAAGTGAAGAAATACAATCTAATGTCACAGGGTTTAATACCAGAGTGCTTCATGAATTTAATGTCATACCTTTTAGATAAGAAAGGGGGAGGGGGATTGTCGTCCCCGATGCCATCACAGTAACTCTCTAGGAAGTTGCGTAGGTAAGTGAATGTGCTCTCTTCCAAGTCGACACAGAAAGGCCTGTGCCACGCCACCAGTTGCCTGGAAAATACCAAGTCACTTGAGAGCTGAGCAAGCACAAACGTGTCAAGACTAATAAGAAGAGGGTGAGACAAACATTGTTTCAGCAGTATGAAACAATCCTCAATGGAGATGTTGTTTGGTGAGACCACGTCTTTTTATGGAATGGAAAATATACAAAGGAAACACATCCAATACAAAAATCGAGACATGTATGGGGAAGAAAATATATCTTTAATTTGTTTTAGGTATGTTAGGTTTACCTGTCTGTTGGGACTGCGGTCCAGGCCAGGCTGTGAGAGGTGCCAGCAGTGATTTGCTGGATGGACACCCCCTCTAGACCGAGCACTTTCTTGGGTTTGGTAATAGGTGTGGAGGTGTGGCCTTGCCCACACTGGCCCATGGTGTTGTTGCCCCAGGCATACACTTCATTCTCTGATGAAAGGGGGAACAATACAGCCGGAGTAAAATCACAATTTTGATATCCCTGATGAAAAATGATAACACCTACGCGAAATTACATTTATTCTGAAAGCAAGGTTACATTTTTCTTTCCACACGTCATCTGAACAAATGACCTTCAACTGTTAAAGGTCTCTTACCGTGCGTCAGAGCCAGACAGTGGCTGTCTCCACATGAGATATCGATGATCTTGGTGATACTCAGGTCTTCTATGAACCTGGGTCTCAGAGAGGTGGTCTCAGCGGAGCCAGACCCTAAACACGAGCCACAGCCCCATGCAAACACCTAAATAAAGAAATACAAATGTATTGTCTTGATCTCCTTATTTAACTCTGAATAATACATATTGACAATATTGATAACAGGCAACAACATGAATTCCACTATTTAGTTTAGCGGTTTCATTATTTATTTTTTATTTATTAAATATTGCTTTTTTTAGGGATACTTCTTGTTATTGTACTATCACCTTTGCTGCTGTCACATTTTCCCATGTTGGGACAAATAAATAATTATCTGTATTATCTTAAGGTATTAGCATTTTTAATGCTTATATTTTTTTGTATATGGTTTGTAGCATAAACCAATGCCACACACCACAGCATGTAAAGCCCAAGCTCATTTTGAATACCTATCCCTGGATGTGCCTTGAATACAAAACACTGTTTTGCATCCTTTCATTCGGAGTGTACTCAAATAAACATTCATTATTTGTCGCTAAACATATCAAACCTCTTACAACACTAATCTAGTAAGCTTAGCTACAGTATGGTTAGTTAAAAGATGACCATCTTCCCTCTCACCTGTCCTGCAGAGGTGAGGGCCAGAGAGGACTGGCTGCCAGCACACACTTTCCTGATGATGAATCCATGCAGGGCCTCTATGACCTTTGGGCGATACACACGATTGGTGTCTCCATGACCTAGTTTACCTGCAAGGGTGAGTCATGTACCAGCATTAGTACACACTAGCCTAAGACATTGATATTATGATAGACCACAAATGATCTAGGATCCTGTCCTTCAGGTACAATTATTTTCATTGTGTGTCATTTTCATTTTATTTCCTCTTTTCTATAGGAATAAATACCTTTCACTCAAAGCATAATTTTACTCAATTTCATAACAAACTACATTATCTATGGGCTTGAATCAAAATGTGTCATTTGTCAACACACCATTGTCCCCTCCTCCGAAGGACCACACAGTGCGTCCATCCTGCGCCACAGCGATGGTGTGAGAGCTGCCACAGGCCACCTGTCCCACACCACTGATGTCCTTCACTAGAGTGGGCATGTTACGACTCTGACTGTCACTGTGACCTGATCAGGGGATAAACACAGGACAACAGGTTGATGCTGATGTACCCGAGGAGGCGCTTCACTGAAATAGTTGAGACAAATAAGATCTAACAACTTGAGAAAAAGGGCGTGTACCAAGTCTGCCAAAGTCGCCTTCTCCCCATGTATAAAGCTCTCCATCATTGGTCACAGCAGCACTGTGTCTGTAGCCAGCAGACACACAAACAACAACCTGGAAGAAAAGCCATAATGTATGTTAAATTATGTTAAATCACATAGCTTTAAAAGATGAATAAATAAAACTGAAAGGCTTGAATTCCACATCCATCTTTTCTCAAACAAGCAGCTTTATTTCCGTGCTTACTTTGCCAAACATAGGTCCTTGTATGATTTTGGGGTATTTCTGGGTAGCACTGTTTCCATGGCCCAGTTTCCCATATTCTCCATCACCCCAGCTGAATACCTGAAAGAAATATTTTGGAAATGTTATATCTCATTGAAAGTAAACAAGAGAAGCATAACAGTCAAAGGTACAGACTGCAGTCATTTTAACTTGTTACCTCTCCCTCTACAGTAATGGCCAAAGTGTGGCCGTCAGAGCCCTTGGAGGAGGACACCTTCTTCATGTTCCTATGTGGCTCCAGCACAAGTTTTTTGGGCATGGACTGGTTATTGGAGTCTCCAAGGCCCAGACGGCCATAGCTGCCTTTTCCACATGCTTTCACTGAGCCATCTGCAGAGACTGAGAAGGTGCAGTACTGCCCCGCCTCAATCTAAAAGGAGGACAAAGTTGATAGAAGGAAGGACATTTAAAGATCAAATTTAAAGTGGCAGAAAAAAATAAGGTTAATACTATTTTCTTTTTATTTATTTTTTAAATATATTTATTGAATTTCTACACAATCAAGAAGGGGCATGATACCAATATGTACCCCCTTTTTTCCACTTATCCCAAACACAGAACAAATTCTCCACACATGCAATAAGATAATACATAATATTAATTAATTAATTAATTAGGTCAAATAAAATAAAAAATAAGTAAATAAATCCCAAAAATAAATAAATGATTTAAAGAAAATTACAAAGACAGCACAACAGTAGATGAATATACAGATGTGTACACCGAGGGTAATAAGACACAACAATTACTTAAAGGCTTGTTAGAGATGATAAACTATATGGAAATATGCCTCGAAATCTCCGTCCATGCTAGTCCGTAGAGACCACTTCGGAGGCCTTGGGTCCCTAAGACTATTATTTTACGTGGAATATACTTGTTCTATCCGTAAGGGTATCCATACCATTTGGGCATCACTGAAGCCCTGTGTCAGCTTTGGCAGTAGGATTTTCTCCAGAGTTCCCTCTGCCAGCTGATGGCTGCTGTTGCTGCCCCACACATACACCATCACTGTGTCACTCTCTGATCCAGGAGCAGCTGCATCAGTGCTGCAGGAGCACAGGCAGTAGGACGCTAGGTTACAGATCTGTCAGAAGGGAGGAGGAGGAGGAGGAGGAGGAGGAGGAGGAGGAGGAGGAGGAGGAGGAGGAGGAGGAGGAGGAGGAGGAGGAGGAGGAGGAGGAGGAGGAGGAGGAGGTCCATAAAGTCAGTAACTAGAAAGTATAACAGTTCTTATCAGTGCCTATCTCAAAAGCCCTCTTACCTCCTCAAACAGGCAGAGAGCTGCCTGGGAGAGTCGACAGAGTCCATCTGCTTCCTTCTTCAGCACCTGAGTGTTGACGGAGTCCCCACGGAAACCCTGGAAAAAAAGATAGTTTAGTTTACTCATCAAAGTGTGTTTGTAATATAAGATGTGACTCACTGTGTGTTTATTTTAGGTTTGTTAAGAGGTACAGTTTACTAGTTTTATTACACTTTAATTATCCATTTGTATGCACACATTCTTTCTTTCAGAGACAAGTCAGTGCATGATCAGGCAGAGGGTGAAATCAAGAAAAACAGAGAGGAAAAAAAGGTTAGATCCTAGTCCTCAGATGCAGATTAAGTGTGTTTTGTGTAATACTGTACCTCGGGAAGCTACTACATTTATCTAAATTCTGTTTAGGACGAGTAAACTCAATCATGAAGTTGTTAGCAATACCCAGACATTGTTATTCTTTGTCAAGATAAAGTGCAAAACTGATTACCCTGCTAAACAATTAATCAAACAGGCTTATAGGGGAAGGGCAGGAAGACTGGCTCAATCTTAATCTTATCTGCACAATAAGGCATCACTCAAAGCTTCAATGAGAATGTTAATAACAAAGAACCACCTACCGCAGGGATGGGTAGTGAAGAGCTATTTTCCTGCTTTATCGTTACACATATGTGCATGTAAGTGTGGACATTTCATTTGTAATATAACATGAATTACCTACTACGAATAATACAATAATATACCAAGGCAAATCAGGACAATCAGAAGGGCTGCACAAAATAGTGTTTTTTTTTTTTTATTGTTATCAAAATATCATTGAATTTTGTGCCTAAGCAGTCAAAAGGCAGACCTACGTAAAGTTAATGATTAGTTCACTAAAGGAAAGTGTTTTTCACCTGATGATTTAGCTAGATTTTGCATATGTCTCATATTGTGCAGCTGTAACACCCGAATAGACCATTTCCAAAAGGCAGAAACAACCACTTCTGTTGAGCTGCACACGTCTGTCAACATTTCTTCAACTTGCTATAAATTTGCCTTATTTATAATTCATCCTTTTTAGAGAAAAGCTGTTTAAATTAATAAAAGTTAACATTGCCCATACAATCAAACTAGAACGATTACTCCAGATTATCCAATGTTATGGTCTGGAAATATAACATTTCAGAAACCTAATAAATCTAAATAATAATGTGATGTTAAGACAATACAATTCAACCTACGTCAGCGCGGACTCCAATGGTGTTAACAATCTGTTCTCTCAACAGAGTTAACGGATCATTCAGTAACAGGAAGATTTCTCCAATCACACCAAAACAAATACAACACAACAACAGAAACAAAACAAAGGTCCAAATGTAAAGACATACCGAATATTGCTTCATTTGTAGAAGCGTTTGATGGATGACATCAAAGCCCACGCCAGCCGAGTGCTGGGAGCTAAGTGAGGAGGAGGAGGAAGACAATGTAGAGGAGGAAGACGGCATAGAAGCAGCCAGAGCTACCTCCACCCACTCCAGCAGGAACTTCAGAGAGCCTCTCTGCATGGCCAGGCCCAGCAGCAGCTCCAGCGCTAACCTCCGACCGGTCGGGTCCGCCCCCCCGGTCCCGCTGCTCACTGATGTCTTCTTCAGGAAGTCCGCCACCTGCGCCAGGCAGTCCAGCCCCACTGTCGGGATCTTATTCTCATTGGCCAGAGACAGCGGTGGCAGAGAAGTCAGCACAGAGGACGCCGTGGCTAGCACGTCATTGCAAAGCACCGACTCCGGGTGAACGGAGGCCGCGTACCTCCAGTTCTGCTGCAGTAAGGAGAAGAGCAGACTCAAACCTGTCCTCACACCCATCTCTATCAGAACATCTGTACCCGACTTGACTTTGGACACCCCCCCCGGCAGGCAGGGCTCTGAGGCCAGCTCGAGTTGCCCACATTCTGTGCCATTGTCTGTGGACTGTGAGTGTAGCTGCACGTGGAATTTGTCATGGTATTTGCTGTGAAGTGCGTAGTAGATCCTCTGGAGGACTACCAGCCTTTGGTGGAGGCCCAGGGTGTAGGAGGTCTGCGTCAGCATGCGGTGAGTCAGCCATCGCTGACTGTGGAGCAGGGATGACAGGTACTCTTCTTTCGCCGCCGAGGCACTAGACTCACACTCGAAGTCTGGCAGGCGGGGGCCCACCAGTTCATGTACAGGTTGGGCCAGAGTCACCACCTCCTTGTTATTGAGGAGCTTGTTGTAGAGCACAGCAGCTCCATGTCTCCTGGCTGTCTGTACACTGTCTTCTGCGGCCCAGGAGCTATTGAAGTGCTCCTGCCATTTCAGCAACACATGGGTCTGACAAGGCACCATGTCTGAGCATTATCTATAATCGTATATACACCTGAAAACAGAGAGGCAGATTTGTCAAATTCACACGTACCATTAACATAATAAAAAGGATCTTTATATTCACTCTAATACATTTACAGGCAACATTCGCAGCTGAAAGCCAATGTCCTAATGCGTTTTCCTGCCAAGTAAATTTAGAGAAAAGGTGTCAGGTTTCTCCTCAGTGTTGGAACTTACATCCAGGCTAGTGGCATAGGCCCAGTGGGTATCACTGAAATAGGTCAGCTCACCCTGTAATAAACACACCCACACTAATGAGGAGGATTTTGTCTCACAAGATGCGAAAAAAAGGGAGGTTTTTGGTTTATTAACATTTGAGTGTATTCATTTCATAATATAACATTGCCAGCCAAATAATTAGACCTGATTTGAGAGATTTGGCAAATGTGTGACTAAAATCTGATTCCCGTTATAATTATCTCCGATTCTCAATGCAGTTATCATAGTCATCATCTCTAAGTTGGACCACTTGAGCTCCACCTGACCCCCAGTCAGTCTGCATTTTTGTCTGCCTTCCAAACAAATAAAGACAAAGTTGATGTTGCAGTTTGGCTGAAAATGATACGTTTATTAATCGATAAGAGGGTCCAAAGAAGACTATTCACCAACTATTGTGATAATCGATTCATCGTTGAGAGATTTTTTATGAGAAATTGTGGAACATTATGTTTTCAGCCTCTTAAATATGGAGCTTTTCATTTTTTTCTGAAATTTAACAGACCAACAATTAATTTATTCATCTAGAATATAATCAGCAATAACCTTTACTTGCAGCAAGATCATTTGTACATATGTATTATTACCCAAATATAAATAAGTTGTCTGTCGTTCCTGTCAAGACACAAACACAAGTTGTAGGTAAACAAACTGGGCAAACCAGATATCTTCATAGCTAAGACTCCTAAGGATAAAACTCCTTGCGTAAACATGGAGTCATCTGAGGGAAAGCATGCCACCATAGTCCACCGTCATCTGCCCTGCCTTGCCTGAGGCCTGTGGGGCTATATGGTTTCCACTCGGGCCAAAAATAACACCAAGCATTGATATAGCAATGGGCTCTTTGGGTCAGGCAACCACCGGTAAATAACCAGCAGCGATGTAAGGCACAACCATCTCTAGTTGTAGGACATGGACCTTAAGGACACCTCTCGAGTGTTCCTCAACACAGTCTATGGGTTTTCCTCCTTTTTTCCACCTAACTAACTTTATAGTTAATCAACCATTCACTATACAGCTCATGACATCAGTCCATCACACAGTATTCGCAGTATACACTTAAACAAAAAAAAATCCTCTCGTATAACTTGTTAATTGCTATGCTAGCAACTTGCCAGTTAGATATACAAATAAAACACGAAGGCTTGAGGGGGGGCTAGTGAAACCCTAATGATAAAACCATTCACACATCAAAAGCAATATTAGATAGTGAATGCATGCAGCACCAAAATGTAATGTCAGTGATTTTAAGAACCCAAAGCCACGTCAACATGTTTCTACACATCACATGTGTTATTGCTTCTCCAAAAAGTATACTAGCCAGCTGAGGTGACACATGATATTAGACCGTGACAGTGAAGTACGGTTTATGACATTTAAACCTTGGCTTTACGGGTTACCTCCTGATATTTTTCCATTAGATACATCTTTTGAATTAGCTTGTCTTTATGTCATAAATGTTACAAAATAGTGAGCCTAGTGTCACTTGATTTAATCCCTTGTTTACTCCTGCATACTGTCTGAGACCCCAAGATATTGAATGTGAAATGAAAGAAGACTGAGGAAAAACTCCTAGCTCTCATCTGGATTTGAGAATGAAATAATGCCAATAGACTAAATCAAATAATAACATCAGGATAACTGGGCTTAATATGCAAAAGAGAGAAATGCTCAGCTATTTAGGAGGAGCTGCACCATGATGCTTCACTTTATGATTGCAGAAGATAAGGCTGCTGGATCTGATCCAGGGGTTTGAAAGTCATCCAGAACAAACTGGACCAAGGGATGTGTGGGCTGCTGTTGCCACGACAACCCTGACCACAATAAAGCAGTTCATGGTTGCATTAATGGATATCATAACCGTTGCTAATGTTAGCATTCATGGGTTTATTCACCACAATATGAGCTGCATAATGTCTGACAGCAACTTACCAATCATGCTAAGATGCTGGGGGTGGGAGGCAGTGAACAAAAACACACCATTTAGCTTTCTGCATTAATTTGAGCAATGACATTAGCCGGCATGATAATATAATAACTGTACAATAACAACGTTGTCCAGTCGTGCTATCAAGCTTGCTACTTGAATATTCTGTCAACCTTTTTGAACCGTTATGTGTATTTTATCTCTGCCGACAGTTTCAGTGTAGCATTAGCTATTCGCTACAACGACATAAACAGCCTAATGTGTGCATTTAAAACGCAGTCTCCGCCGTGTCATTGAAAAACACCGGTATCTTTATTATAGCATCTGCGGTGACAGCTGAGCTAACGCTGGCTGCACTGCAGTTGCTAGTCTGGTCCATGGCTGTCAAAACGACCAAGCCCCTCCGCTTGTTGTCTGACAGCTCTCAGCAAAACACTCCCGCAGCTCGTTAACGTCGTTAAAAAAGATTAACATAAATATAACAAAGAATACACCACAGACATGTTAGCTACCTTGACTGTAAACACCCGCATACATTTGGTTTGCGTTACCTGTCCCGTCCCAGTGAGGTCTCCCTTGGACGTGAATATCATATCAACCTTCTCCTCTTTCTTCTCCTTCTTCGGCTGCTGCACTGTTAACCGGTGATGGCCACCACAGTTAGATGTCTGCCCCCTTGTGTATTGGAGTGGGTATCATCAAGCTTTCATAATATTATTTTTCGTATGTGATTGAAACCATTATATTAAAAAAATGTCGGCGATAAAACAAATACTCTAGTCAGCACATGTTGTCTTTAATTGATACACCTCTAATATTAAAGCAGTAGAATACAGTGCTATAGAGAGCCCTTGTCCACCAATGAGATGCATGGGTGGAAAAAAGGCCCTGTAAGTCAATCAGTATAATGGATTGTAAATAATGACTTAATATCTGAACATTATGACTTTGAATAGAAAAATAAGAACGTTGTATTTAAAATGATTAAGATAGCATCCCAAAATAATGACTTCTAACCATAAATAGCCTAATGAGAAAAGTGTTCTAGTTGTTTTGTGACATTATTTTTGATGTCATATCTATTTAAAGCATTGCTTTTCTATACATGAAAAAAACAAACATGTGGGGATGTTCTCAGAATTCTGACTTTTTTCTCAGAACCCAAAAACAATATAGGCTATTATTATTTTCACATCCCCAAATTATTTTTTTCATGTGGCCCTAATCCTCTTCCGTACTTTTCCATGTCATATAGATGAGATCATTTATTTCAAATGATGTGTATAAAAGAGAAATTCCCCTATTGTTGTACACCAAATTAACTTGACATGAGTTGACTCAGCATGCAACTAACTAAATAATTAATGCATCATGTTTTCTGAGGCTCTGGGGAAAGCTTTGTCAAGTCTGAGGAAATAATTATGATGTTGCATTATGGAAATGTAGGATGTCGTGTTTTTGGACCTTGAACCACAGTACTGACCAAACGTCAGGATGTCTCAGGCTGCAGCTTTGATTTTGACCAATCTTTTTTTAATCTCGTTTCCCACATTTTTGGAATGGCAATAATACATGTGCCCCCTTTAAAGAACTCCACATGGGTTCTCTGGTTGTTGGTGTGTTGTAGTAATCCCTTGTCACGTTTATGCCCCAATACAATACTATGTTTAATGTATTCACAATCAGTTAAAAAGACGAAAAACAATCAAGTAAAGAAAGAAAGCTAAACAAACTAAATCACCTTACGAACTCATAAAATGCCATTTTTTGTATTTTCAGTCTGTTCCTTCGTTTTTCTGTTACAGCATATCTTATAAACCTTAAAGATGTGATTAAAATACTTGTATGCATCTTAGTGGATATAAACTAGTGTGCAACACATTCTTTTATTACTATTTTTGCTTATTTTGGTGTTGGACCATTAGACACAAACAACATTAAGAACATTTCACTTTTCTTATGCGAGTCTAAAGATGATTTTATTTTTGCAAAACTGTATTAATTTTGGTAATATTATTAGCATAATTTCCAATCATAGGATGTTGTGACTAAAAACATCCTAACATCAGATGTGATTCTTCAAAGCTGAGCCAGTCACGAGGTTTGGGGGGGGGGGGGGGGGGGGGGGGGGGTCTGTCGGTCCCCAACACAAAAACAAACCAAAAATAACTTATGACATCAGGTCACACGGATTTCAATTCGTGGATGGCGGTCCAGAGTTAATCCCACGTCCAAGCCGGATCTCTAAAAAAGGGAGCTGACTGGCAAAAAGGACGACAACACCGGAATGAGGAAATTGACGAGGGGCAAAGCCATGTGCAAAACAAAGTTGTTCATCCCTGATAACCATACAACCTGATGAGCCGGGGGTCACTCCACTGAAGTCTCACAGAGGTGCTCCGTCTCTCCCCGAGATATCCAACACACAGCAGCCCATCCAGGAGCTCTTCACCCGGCACCATGTCTCTCCTCCTCATCACGGTGCTGACTTCACTCATAGTGCAGGATGCTGAGGCTTGGAGCACCAATGTCAAGTACGCGGTGAACTGCCCGGACAGATGCAACACGGAGCGGTGCGGCGCGACGCAGCGCTGCGCACGGACGGTGCTGGATGACTGCGGCTGTTGCCAGGTGTGTGCAGCCGGCAGAGGGGAGCACTGTTACCGCACCGTGTCGGGCATGCACGGGGTGAAGTGCGGACCGGGATTATTCTGCGAGTTCTACAAGGATGAGGACGATTATGGAGACGAATATGGGATCTGCAAAGGTACTGTCGACATTGTAATGTGCCCAGGGTGCTGCTTCTGTTTGCTGCGTTTTGAGTGTGTGATGCTCTGCTGCACCAAATCTCCTTTTGGTGTTACAGTGTTTAAGGTGCTATTCATTGGATTATCACAATGAATAGCACCTGCCTCATAACCAAATACAGTGTATGTGTGCATGTGCAGACTTGTGCATCCTTGCTTCCAATGAGAATTAGACATTTAATTTGACAAGCTTAGGAGTTTATAGTTGAAACATCAATGATAATACAATATAAATGATTTTTTTGGGTCTATTGCTCATGTATCTTGTAATTCATCCTTATGATTTTGACTGTGAATATGAGTCTATAACAGGAGTAGGCTACATTAGATCCAGAGACTTCTCTAAATTATTGTTTTCTTTTTCTTCAGACTGCCTGTATGGGACCTACGGAATTGAGTGCCGCAAGACTTGCAACTGCAAAGGTGGCATCTGTGACAGGGAGACAGGAGCATGTCTCACCCTCAAATTCTTTGCCAAAATTGCCAGCAAGCTCAAGACTGACACTCAAGAAGGTATACATCTCGACACTTTAAAAAAAAAAAACTTCACTCTGCTGTCAAATGTCTCACCAGATTGACTCAATTCAGTTCTGAAAAACAGGTCATTTGTGAATTGAGAGATTAATGAATTCTGTCACCTGTGTTTCTAGGGGGAGAGGGGGGCTCAGGAGAGGTCAGCTCTGTCCAGAACACAGATCAAGACACGACCAGATCCACGGCTCCAAAGCGGCTCAACCCTCGCTGACAAGTCCTGACAAGACTGAATCTGTTCAGTGTAAATGTGGCATTAACTTATAAATGAACTGAAAGATATATTTTATTATGTTAAACGATGAAATACTTTTTTTTTTTACAGCAATACGTTATATTTGGTTTGTTTGTTTGTGTTTGACACAAGCATCAATTCCAATTAAGTATGCAGTCTCTGTTATTTTTTTGTTTTTGTTCATCGTCTTTCCTTTTTGTACTCTGTTCCCATGAGCTTCAATCTCGATCTGATGTTCTCATTTAGTGTGCCTTCATAAATTACTTTGGAGAAAATGACAAGAAAAATATTGCATA
The DNA here is from genome assembly GCF_902827175.1 of Gymnodraco acuticeps. Lineage (NCBI taxonomy): Eukaryota > Metazoa > Chordata > Actinopteri > Perciformes > Bathydraconidae > Gymnodraco > Gymnodraco acuticeps. Next base: position 1,275,362 of record NW_022990358.1, read on the forward strand.
TATTTTCAAACTGGACAAGCAATAGTTGTTTCATTGTAGTCCGCTAAACATTTTGAAGTCTTCCATTGTGATATTTAATGTGTACTGTATACAAAAGGGACATGGGAAATATACTGTATATGACACCAGCCAATGTAATGAATGCTCTTACAATTAAACCAAAGTTATCACTGACTGTTGTCATGTTTATTTTAATTGCCTACAATGTTCTATTAACCTAATAAGCGATGCAGAATTTGTTACAATAAGTGTATTAATTTAAAAAAAAACGAATAATTTATTATGTAGTAACCAATAATGTAGTAACTTCAGCAGTTTATTGTCATGTTACTGTTAAGGAAAAATGTAACATCATTAATGGTTACTGGAGTTTCGGACAAAACATTGGAATTCAGTATGTTTTTTCATACTAGTGACTGCTACAGAGAGTGATATCTTACAGAGGAATTTCACATTTCTAACAGAGGCACAAATCCTTTAATATAAGCCATGATATTACATAACCGGTACTGGTATTGGAAACTGAATTAATATATGGTTAGTTAAATAAGAGAGTGAATGTCGAGTATGCTGTAATAGGAACATTATTTGTCATTATGGCATGCTAACATAGTTCATATTACATTTTCTTAGTTTGAAATATACAGTGTACTTTTGAACTTGGGTGTGCATTTAATTCAGTATTTTAGAATGATTTCAATGAAAAAAGAGGAGGATACATAGTTGCTCTCAGGACAACATTAGAGAGATTAGAGAGGTGGTCTTTGAACTGAAGAAATGTTAAGTAGTCTGTATAGAAATATCCTCTGGGTAAGAAGAATTTGAGTTTTCCATGATGATCTGAAGTGGTACATGCCAACTGAGGAGCAGAACGTGCTGAGAATGTTTCAGGCATCCTTGACTCTTGAGTTCTTGGAGAGCTCTACTTTCTCAACTTCCACAAATGGCAAAGAAATGATTTGCTCCCACGTTTAAAACATATCTCACTGTCATTGCAAACATACTTTATTACTAAAATTAAAAAGGACAACTGAAGAGCAAAGGCTGGGTTTCCTGGCTTTACAAAAGATCACAGACGGGGCAACATTTGAGAAAGTTCCTCTACCTTCTTCTCATAAAAGCCGTGTAATAATGATTGGAAACAACATGAGAACAAATGTGATTGGTTTATTAAGGTTGCATAAAGTATTTGAGAAATGGACATTGTAAATTCAGCTAAACATTTATATTATTTCAACTCACCTCTTCAATTTTCAGAAAATAAGTGAAATGGTTATTTTTGCAGGCCGATTTTCCTAATATTGTTAGTGTCATGCCAAAATGCATGCAAATATAGAATACAGCTTTAGTATAAGTCTTTAATTATCTACATCAGACTGTCTTTGAAAGAGATGTAGGTTCCATTTGAATATAAATGTGTTAACTTACAAATTATATTACAATAAATGCCATGATCAAATGTGAATTAAGCAATGAGTTAAACATGTGAACTTATTGCTTGCTTGTAATTCATAATCAAACAGGATAAGTTATGCTTGATGAGAGGAAGATTTCCCCTCAAAATCTCTTAAAGTGCACGCAATTAAAATAATAAACATTTTGGCCAAAACTGCAAAAATAATCCTGTCCCAGCTAAAAATATCTCTTATTAGCCTCACCTCTGACTCTTACCGGTACAAAAATGTTTTCCAGTATTCAGCTTGTTTATTTCCTGTGCTTCCTGACACCTGTGAAAATGTCCCTTCTTCCTGTTGTTGTTGTGTCTGACCAGGACGGGAATTTAAAAGCAAGGATTTTTTCAAGAGACACTTGAAAAAACCTTGGAATTTACAAGTGACACACAACTGCAAAGGCTCTGTCCTCTTGTCCAGGGACAGAAAAAAGACACTTCACATCCACTCTATTCAATGCTTACTAAGATTAAAGACCAACACCTAAAAACCCATCAGTGAACAAACCAACTGTCCCTGTGAAACAATGAACTTTAATAAACTGACTGACAAAATGTTGTTATATAATCTTGATTCACGTTATCTATTGTAAATCATGTCTTAAGTTAAAAAGTGAATTATTAGAAATCAGTTTTTTTTAAACAAAGAGTAGAAATGTTTTTGCATACAAATAAATTATGCCTTATGGAGCTGAAGACACACACACCACACACACACACACACACACACACACACACACACACACACACACACACACACACACACACACACACACACACACACACACACACACACACACACACACACACACACACACACACACACACACACACACACACACACACACACACACACACACACCACACACACACACACAGACAGAAAGAATTGGGAAACTATTGAGGAGGACCGGAGAGTTCACAAGTGTTCGGGGCTCTAATGTTGCTCTCATTCCCCTGAGAATGGACAGGCCGAGACCTCGTAACCAAACAAAGGACCCTTGAAAATAACAGGAAAGCGATGGTGAGAAATACCCTTTATCTGACTCCCTGAACACGTCACTGCCGCTCCTGCAGAAACAAATGTGCGTGAACGAAGTAGTAAATAACACTGATTTACTGCAAATAGATGGTCTGGTATTTACAGTTTAGCCCTGCCTCAACAGGTTGTTTATTGTAGCTGAAGAATGACATGTCTGAATGGAGACAACATGTAAACACTGAGAAAAAGGAAATTAAGTGGTGAGATTGATTACATTGATAGCAGATAGCTAACCTGAGGCTTGTGAAATCTCACTTAACTCATTGGCTGTTATGTTACTTCATCAAGATGTGATGCAGTTTGAGTAATTAACTCACATTTCCAGGATTCCCAACTCCTTTTCTTTCCCAACAGGAACATCTTGAGCCGTAAACGACTGGACTGGTCAGACTTCTGACCCCTGGAGGAATTGTCAATGTGGCGTGAGAAGAAACAACAGGTTTATCATCACACATCAGAATGACAAAGAGTTACAATGTTAATATAGGTTGCCATTTTAACCATACATCTGTAACAGTCTTCTCTTTATGTATTTGACTACTCTAAAGTGTTTTATTCCATAAAATGAAATGTGGAGCAACATTTTGTTCTCGATTATTTGGAGCAAAAAAAAGTTTGGGAAATTATAATTATTTCTGCTTCAACAGTAGCACCACATCAGTACTACAGTATGTACAAAATACCCTCAGGGAATAATATCTGAGCAAATCACAATCTGTTTGAGACAAACAACAATATCATGTTGTGTGATCAAAAGATAAGGCAATTTATTATTTCTGACTCAAACTTCTACTCAATTTAGGTTCAATCTATTAGAACATGATGTATTCAAGTGCAAGTTTGTCACTCATTAGGCTTAAGTTACAGTAGATAGATCTTAGCAATAGCCTATCTTATGCCTCACAGAATAATTGAATGTCCAATACAAGTGCCAAATGCTGGACAACTACCATATTTGCATATTCTAGGCAGATTTATTGAAGAAGGTCTGAGGCTAGGGTAGGTAGGATTTACGATGTAGATAGAGGTAACTGATTTGAATAAGTTTCACATTTCTTTTTATGTTAATTTGTTGTACAACTTAATTTGGTAAGGGCTCTAAGGTTGCACAACACCATTTTTTTAAATTATATCTCATATTATTATAAAACAAATGTATTTTGAGCTTTGAAAGTAGTAATACATTGATGTTGTAATACATTGATGTTGTACCGGATAGGGTTTTTAATTGAAAACCTTCTGAGTTCCTCTTGTGCTGTAACACATGGACATCTGGTGGCTCTTTGATGCTATTGTGCTGAAAAGTTTTCTTCTGCATTTATTTTCATGTGTTTGTTTTGAAGCTTTGATAAATTAATGCAATAATAGATGTTACTTCGGTTTAGTGTTATTTTGTATTTGTCATAAGTATAATAAGGATTTTACAGCACGATCTATTGTTAGATTAAAGATAAACATTTTAAAGTTTTAAAAATCACCACCAGAGAGCAATATTGTGTAAAGTAAAATAAGGAGAGCTGATTTTAGGTATGGAGGGATGCACTGTTTCTAAAGTAAAGACAAACTCCGATAGAAAATCAGAATACAGTTGCAAAGGAAAGACTAAAAATAGAAAAATAAAAACAACCAAGGACTAAAAACAAAATAATAATTAACGCAGCAAAACATAGCTGCCGCTTATCAAAGCATGATTGCTCATACACCATTTTACTGGCATTAGTAAACAAGGTCTACTGGATTTTGACCTTTCAGCAGGTTGAGAGAAGTAGCAGCAACATTCCTGCAATATTTTCTGTCCCTATTGAAGTCAGGAGGAGAATGAAACCAGCAGTGACATGTAGACTGTTAAACTAAATAGGGGTGACCTTGACCTCTAAAGCCTCCCACTTCTTAGACCCTGTTTACATGGAGACGGCTTGTGTTGTATCTGCTACTTTTCTCTTTCGTATAGCCCGTTCGTTCACACAAGGCCGTAATGGAACCAGGGAAACGGACCCCTCAAACGATAACGAGTCCCAAGGTGGGTAGATCTGCGGACGGAATGCTCTGGGGGGCCGCCCGTCCACAGAGCGGCGTGCGTTGAAGCTTCAACGCAGCTTCCCATTCACTGTGAATGGGGTGACGCCATGCTTTGCCCAACTACATTGTGGTTCCGTCGCTTCGCTTTGCTCACGTTGCTCGCTTCAAAAGTTGAGAAAAGTTCAACTTTTCAAGCTTTGACGGAAGCGTCAGCCAATCAAATCATATGCTAGCACAAGTTCTAGCCAACTAAACCGCTTGTGTGTCCGGGGCGGGAGATTCATGTGAGTGGTTGTGGGTCGAGCTTCAGAAAACGCCCGCCGGCAAGCTTCAACGCACGCTGCCGTGTGGACGTACCGTAACGGCTCCGTGTGTACGTCCTATACGATCATTTCCTGATAACGATGAAACCATAGCCCCACCTCTGCTGCTCACTGCTGTAGCATGGTCAGTAGCAGCATGCTACAGATGTTAGTGCAAAATCCACAGCTCCTCTACCACAACCATCAGCAACAAGTGGACATGGAGAACTGCATGAACTACATGTTGTTAAATCCACTGCGGAGCATAAACAGAAGGGCAACCATGGCAACCATTCTCGGGGGGGGGGGGGGTCTTCTTTGCTGCTTTTGGTGTATTTTATGGCGGAAGTACAGCGCCACTTACAGGCCCGGCATATGTACTACAGCGTCTCCAGCGGTCTCGTGTGAAAGGACAAGTTTCTTGAGCCGATACTGTGTGAACGGAAGACTTTTTTGATATCGAATTCGGTTCGTTCTCCGTTTCGTCTCCATGTAAACGGGGTCTTAAAGTTGTGTGTTGTATATCAATAGGATTGTCCTATTGATATACTATATGTCAGGTGATTACTATCTGTAGGACCGCACTACTAGCAGTACATATAAGTGACAATGTGATCCATTGTTAATGTGAAAATATTGAGCAAAGCTCATTTTAAATTCTGCAATGACCAGACACTTACCAACAGAGGTCATGCACACACAGATGTATAATATCTGCCTAGAGCAGTGAGGGGACAAAAGTGTACACAAAATACAGCAACACTAAAGTCCATATAATAATGGAATTTAAAGTCGATGACTTACTGTGTCATGCGGGTCGCTGGGAAAGGATTCCCGTCGTCTGCCTCCAAAGTTTTTCATTATCTTCCCAGAAGTCACCAACTGTCCAAACCTCTGATGACTGCAAGGCCATGAGAACAGCAGATCCATTGAGAATATTTTAATTCCCGGAGGCTTTTTTGTCAAGATTCATCCATTCCAACCATATGAGTTATCTCCTATCGGATAAGGTCCCCCACAGTGTCTCATGGGAGAAGATGCATCCCCAGTTTGTTTACAGATGGCAACTTCTCACGTCACAAGGTCAAAGTGTTTCATGTTCAGCATTCCACGTCCTGCAAATATATGAAACATGCTGAAGGATGGCTGAGCACAGATGGCTCAGGAACTACTATTGTTTGTTCTCTACATTTCATTTAATCTGTGTTTTCATCTCATGAGGCTTTAAATACCCAGAAAATGTGTATTGTGTGGAGTGTTATTGGTATAAATACATTTGACTTCATTCTCACTGTTAGGTGTTGAATGTAAATGTCTTTGCACAGCTGCAAAATCCTTATTAAAAGTGTTTTCATTTTATAAAGTATAACTAAAATTACCTTTAATAGTTACTGCACAGGAGCTAGCATGGCTCACAGCAGTTATACCAAAGTCAGAATGAAAACAATGTCTGATTTCTAGGCTGTGTTCTAGCAACAAATAAAAAGCCACGTCGCAAATAACCAGTGTTAATGAACCATAATGAACCCATATTTTGGGAAATATACTGTAGGGGGAAGGTCTAATACTGGTGGCTGCAGAAGACTTGAAAATGTACCAAAGCTAGCTCCAGGATTTATCGAGACCATTATTTCCCAACATCGGGTTAGGATAGAAAGAATACAAGTGCATTAAATATAATTAATCTTTTGTAACTTGTCAGTTGTGTTTATTTTTCCATACAGAATACCAATACATCGACCAAATCACCAAGTATAGTGGTAATGTGTAAACAGTAGTTTTTTTGAGGGGTTAAAGACATAAGTGTTGGGAACCCCTGGTGTAAATTATTATTAAAAAAATGGCATACAAAACAGAAAAAATGTTTTAAATTGTTGCTGTTGCTCAATATGTGCCATGCAACATGTAAGATTCAGATGACTTTTTCAGGTTACTCCGCACTGGAGAGAACACGGGAAACACAAGGGGAGAAAGGTGTTCTGGGAAAACGCTGATAATAAACTCTGCATTAAGGAAAGTGTCAGATTGAAGCTTTGGACAGATTGATGTGCTGCTGCTGCTGCCACTTTGATCTATGGTTTGACAGATGCTAATAGCAGGTCCGAATGTAATGTTGACCTCAATCCTGCCTCACTGCTCAGGGTCTGCCCGTAGATCAAACAGATCAATAGATAATGTGTTCGGCCTGACCCAACACTTGAACCTCTAACACCTCCGTACCGTCCAGGACCACAGCAGTATGACATCACCGCAAAGTACACACACTGCCTCAGTCCGAGTTGCACCCAAGTCTCACATGGTGTATTGTTTGTGTGTGTGTAAATTAATACATTTCCATCCTGATTTGATTTTGAGGAAGTAATTATTGATGATACATCAGCCCACATAGACTGGAATTTCCCTTCATTATTAGTAATGAGAACATTTTCCAGGACCAGGAGATGTGGAAAACACGTGCTTTGGATACAATAAGGCGGTGTAAAGGTTCTGCATCTGTCTTGTGTTGAGACAGATGTTGTTAGTTCTAAATGTATGTTTTCAGTATTGGAAAGATTGGTTTTTGTGGTGGATCTCTGGTTGTGTTTTTTTGTATCTTTTTAAAAACATCTCATTCTTCATCATCTGCATCAAATTGTCTTCCAGCCTTATCTTGTTTTATACATTTCTTTCTCATCAGTAAACTTATTCTGTAAATTATTACACATCATTTTCATTTGATTAGCTTGCATGATAAAGAAATTGTGTAAAATGTGCCTGCTCTCTTGTCATAAATCAATAGTCTCCGTGTGGTGAATAGGCAGGTTGTGAGGAGTTGAACAATAACTCAATGATTGCATGATTAAGCTCAGGAATGTACTCCACATGTCAGAATTCCTCAGTTTGTTAAAGCAGGTAGTAATTTTCTCAAACCGCAAATGCCTCACATCCACTACGGTTCAAAAGCTTTATCCATGATATAATCTCCATTTATTCTATAGAAAATTAATCATACTATTCTTTGGAAGGAACCACTGCAATACTATGGAAACGGAAGACATTTCAGACCACTCCCAGGTAAACAAGATGCACTTTACACTGGTGTGTATACAGCTGGGCTTGCACCAAAGTGAGGACAGTGTCACTGAATAAATGTTTGTGGAGCTGCATGCACGCAGTCATTTGTATACAACATATTGAAGACTCCTTAAAAGAGGGGCAGCTTTCTGTGTTTGTATGCAGAATAACTCACAGATGATATAAAGGGAACTGAGAATTGATATTGCACATTAGTAAAGTTTGGGGAATTTCCTGGCTGTTTACAATATGAACAAAGTGTGAGAGTTTTAAAAACTGCCAGTTGCTTTTGTGTTATCTGAAATACAAGCGAAAGTGAGCTGCACTGCTGGAGCTCTGCTTGGTGAGAGCTCTCATCTTAAGACTTCCTAAAACACGCTCACTGAAAAACACACACACGCTTCCCCCCTCCCCTCCCTCCTCTGTAACCAACATATACACACACAGTGTTCTCAGACAGAGTGTGAGCCAGGATGACTGGAGGAGTTAGGACTGCATAGGCTGCAGTGTGAGGGGGAAAGAGTGTGTGTGTGTGCATATGGGTTTGCATGTGTCTGGGTGGATTCCCGCTGTACTGCTGCCCCATGTGTGACTGTGCTGACCGCGACAGCCATCCTGTTCACAGCGGAGACTTTCTCAGCATGCAGATGGTGTGAGCAGTCAGGGGAAAAGTTTATAGCAGCTCGTCTGATCCTCTGCTAACTCCATCCACTCTGCACGCACCGAGTTTGTTCAGGGGAGCAGCAGAAGGAGCTGGAGTACAACTTCAGCTCTTCTCACCCCGGGATCTCTGTTGCTGTTGATTGATTACCTGTCACAGGATTGGATACAAAAAGGTGTGTTCATCACCACCACCACACATCAGAGCTGAGGGATTCGACAAGGCTTTTAATTTGAAAGGTGAGTCTACTCTGAGTTTTATAGCGTGTTTATTGCCTCCGGGGTATTGTTGTATATTGGTGATTCTGTAGCAATGTCCCATTTTTCTTGACATCTGCAGGCAAATTGTCTGACTGACTGGTTCTATTTTACTGATTGACTCTATGAGGTATGTTATTTATATTTCAGTAGCTATCCCTGAGCTGAATAGATACAATTGCAGAAACACCCCTATGTTAAGCACAGCAGTTTGTGGTAGTTGCTGCTATGACATTTGGTGTTGTTGTTAAGAGTCTGTTTTTTTCTGATTTGTCTATGCATTTAGTCTTGCACACATGAACCAAAACCATAAGCAGAGGAGGTCAGCAAGTGCCTTCAGTTTACCGGAAATCATTATGGTACTTTTTTGAATATGCTTTTCCAACATCACTCAGAAAATTGTTCACCTTCTTTGGGATTTGATGTTAATTGCACATCTGTCTGACACCATGTACAAAATACAGTGCGTCCTGTAAAGTATAACCAAACTATTTCCAATGAAAGTAGGTAGTTCTAGCTTCAAAAGTGGCTCACAGATGCCAGCTGACCCAATACACCCATTTGCATATTGGCAACGTCATTGAGCCTCATTTGCATGAAGCTTAGTAGTTGTGTTGGTTGAAACGAGGGACAGTCTGCCTGCGCCAAGGCAAGAGGAGAGGGAGAGAACGACTTGGCAGAGGAGTCGTGGACTTCTATTACTCCGAGCAGCATGGGCAGGGGTCTGCAACCTTTTTGACCAAAAGAGCCAATTTGTTCCTTTTTCCCAAACATTTTTTGTCTGGAGCCGCAAAACATATTTCATAGATTGATAGCTTATAAAGTTGTATTTATTGTTATATCAGACAAAAACTACAGTTTTTTTGCATTTATTAGGCTATTTATTACATTATATAAAACTGTTAACCTCTAATAAGAAACAAAGAACTCCTATAAGCAGAATGAAAAATAATACACAGGCCTACTTTAAAATAAATTAAACACAGCACTTGGGGAGTCCTCTGCACATTTGAAGGAAAAAAATATAATTAAAATGGGCCCACTTTGAAATAAATAAAAGATCTGCCTCTTCCTTCAGACTTCCCTACAGAGCCCCTCCTCCAACACACACGAACGCGCACATGACCAATGAGGGCACGAGATAAGTTTGTGCACAGATGGAAGGCTGACAGGCAGGTAGGCCATCCAGTTATTTTAGCCGGGACGGTGTTGGTACCATATGTGTTCGGGGTGTCACTACCCGATCTGCAGCTCTGCCCGATCTGCAGTGCGCATGTGCGAGAGAGAGATGAGTTATTGTTATTACGACGTGACTTCACTATTATTTAACAACTCTTTTTATTGGGTTCTTTTATTTGGGGTTAAGTACATTGTCAGAATAAGTGAGACAGGGATTTAACTTCTGTTAGACAGCCATATGCCATACATTTTTGCACACATTCACAGTAAATATGTATTCAGTATGATAGCTGTCTAACAGAAGTTAAATTCATTTCTCACTTATTCTGACAATGTACTTAACCCCAAATAAAAGAACCCCATACAAAGAGTTGTTAAATAATAGTGAAGTCACGTTGTAATAACAATAACTCATCTCTCTCTCGTTTTATTTTTGAGCTTTGCTAAAAGCCACTGTGTCAAGTGTCCATCTTGGGTTGCCGTCTGGAGTTGTCCAATATGGCGGACCATCTCGCACATGCGCACTGCAGATCGGGCAGAGCTGCAGATCGGGTAGTGACACGGGGTACCATATGTGTTCGGGGTCCGTCTCTTACCAATGACGTCATGCATTGTGATTGGCTGTATGGTAATTTACCGGTAATTTCGATGTATATTTCCATAGAAAATGCTAACCGCTAGCCAGAGATGGGGTCGTTACTAAAAAAATGTAATATATTACATATTACATATTACTTTTTAAAAAAGTAATATATTACACTACTTCGTTACTCGCTACATAAAGTAACTCGTTACTTTACTCGTTACTTTACTCGCCGAGCACGTACGAACTGCGCATGCGTGAGTGGCAATAACTCTCCTTACCAGCAGGCGGCGGTAGTGTGTATTAGTCATTCAAAACAGGCAACAACCGGAAGACAGAGAAGAAGAACAGACTACGTGATATAAACAAACAACAAATAGCTGTGCGTTAGCTTCACCTTAGCATGTGTTCTTTGCAGGTGCTTGTTGAGGTTTAACGTGGTGTTTCCAGCAGTGGATAACAGCTTCTGGCCTGGACACAGTTTGCACCTCACCGTCACATTCCTGTCTATTCTTCGGACGAACTCAAAATAATGGGCATACCTCCACCCCTCGAAAGTTATCGCTGACTCAGCCATGTTTATGCAGCACTGCAGATGTGGACGCGCAAATCGCGCAGATTACGTACATATAAACCTGCGGCGGAAACCCCTCTCGTCTGTCAGTGTGATTATGACTGATTTTGAGTAAGTAACGAAGTAACGCGTGTCGGGGCAATGTTAGTAACTGTAGTATGATTACTGAATTATAAAAGTAGCGCGTTACACTACTCCGTTACTTTGTAAGGCGTTACACCCAACTTTGCCGCTAGCCACAAAGCTAGCATCGCAGCCACTGCTTCGTTTTCGGAGACTTTGCACACGTTCTTCACACGCTAGGAGTACTTCCACTAGCTTCGTCTTGGTCTGTAGATGTGATTTGATGTGTCGTGTGTCCCCCAAAAATAACAATCGACAGTGTAAACATAATTATGTAAATAACCCAATTTGTGTTCTGTGAAACGGAAAAGGATTTTACATTTTTTTTTTACTTTCGTTGCAGTGTCTTAAATGTAATTTAGGTCAACTTCCTGTTTGAAGTTGTTGCTATGGAAACAACATGACGGAGAAAAAAGTAATATCTTCTACATATAATAACGGACAAAGTAAAGAATTAAGTGTAGGCTATGTTTAAATGTTCGGAATTTGACCGTGTATGATGGTCCTCTTGTGTTGCCGTACAGCCAATGCTCCGTTTTCGGAGACTTTGCACATGTTTTTCACAAACATTTTCACACGCTAGGAGTATGGGAGTACTTCTATTCGCTTTGTCTTGATCTGTAGATGTGATTTGCCCCCGAGCACCCCTGGGTAAATTACCGTACAGCCAATCACAATGCGTGACGTCATTGGTAAGAGACAGACCCCGAACACATATGGTACCCCGAACCAAGCCCCCAGGAAGTGCGCCGGAGTCTGATGAGAATATTCGTGCTGGTCAAACGGCGGTACTACACTTCCTTTAGGTTGCTGGGCCCGGAAACACTTTTTCTCATTAACTTACATTGGAAAAGAGTGGTCTGTAACTCGTTGGATAATTTTTTTTAAACTAAATAAACTACCCAGTATGAATGTTTGTATAGCCCTTATTAAAAACATTCGGTCCTCAAGTTGTAAAAATTTGCTAATAACGTTATTCTGAGTTATTTCCCTCGGCATTATGAACGCGCATCTAACCCACGGGACCGCGCCGCCCGGCACGTTCATTACGTGTTCAGTACTACACGAGTTTCTCTTTACCCATGGATGCACAATAACAACGGACCATATCGCCTTACTGCCAGCCCACGGAGCTGTAATAATGGATATATTGCACATGTTTGCTGTAATTCATCATTTGTAAAATATTATACTACATGGGCTGTATGATGTAAATCTTGTACCGTAAATGTTGTATTAAATAAAGTTAATATTACCGACGTAGATTAACGTTCCTGTAGCTTCTTATTGCACTTGCAATTGTTTTAGTTACTTGTGGGCTACTTAACATGAATAATCACAGTTACTATCCTTTTACTCCATCACATTTCAAAAAGAAATAGGCTATTGTTATTTTAACTCCACCACAGTAATCCATCATCAGCTTTACTTTTTAGATAAAGTTTTAACTCACAATTGATCATAACAGGCTTCAACATTTGTATATATTACCAAGTGGTTTCATGTACAACCCACACAAGTATCATGCTAAATGAAGCTCTGTTGCTTGGATATCACTAGATCCTGATGTCAGCGTAATATAAAAGTACATAACGATTGATGTGTAACTTAGCATAATTTACTAGCTAGCCGCTAACTGCCGCCTCGTTAATATAAATCCAGTACCATGCTGTCATGAACGTGCGGTGCTGTTACGTATACGCAAATTCACGTGCTTAATGTGAACGAGCCTTTTGGGCGGCATGGTTAAAGTTGCGCATGCTCTGAGTGCACATACGGGTACTTCTCAGGCATGCCGGGTAATCTGTGACGTTTCGCTCTCTCAAAAGTTGGGCCATTTTGTCATCATGCGCTAATGAGCAACTCTCATAGGAATTAATGAGGCCCCGCCTCCCACGCTGTATCCAGTTCTTATTATACATCCATGCCCCGAACATATATGGTACCGACTGTCACTACCCGATCTGCAGCTCTGCCCGATCTGCAGTGCGCATGTGCGAGATGGTCCGCCATATTTGACAACTCCGGACGGCAACCCAAGTAGGACAATATTGACACAGTGGCTTTTGGCAAAGCTCAAAAGGAAAACCCGAGAGAGATGAGTTATTGTTATTACAACGTGACTTCACTATTATTTAACAACTCTTTTTATTGGGTTCTTTTATTTGGGGTTAAGTACATTGTCAGAATAAGTGAGAAATGAATTTAACTTCTGTTAGATATGCCATACATTTTTGCACACATTCACAGTAAATATGTATTCAGTATGATAGCTGTCTAACAGAAGTTAAATATCGTGCTATCGGGACGTTAAGAGCATTCCATAGAATATAACAAAAAGTGTTTTCTGAAATAAATTACATACCCCATTGAATTATTACTGAAGATCGTCAGCTGTCTTCCTCTCCCGTGTTGTTCCTCTATACGTAAAGGCTGCAGCACCTTTGACAACTTCTCTCTATATATCAAACATATCGGTAAACCAGCATTGTTTGCTGTGAAAACATATAACTCTGTCCACGCAGAATTAAATCCTGTGTTCCTCCGATACTTTTATTTTCTTTGATTTATCCATAGTTCGCTCATCGAGCCGGGGTCAGGTTATTCGCCTGCGAGAAAAGGCGCTAGCGCGGAACCGTAGCAGGATGTGACGCATAGTTTAGTTGACCTCATTAAAACAGTTTTGTTTTTTATTTATGTGTCACAGTATCACCTCAAAATACAAGATACGAAACATTTTCAACCATGCAAGAAATTATAAATAGTCCTACAAATACTTTTATTTTATTTCCTTCTTATTTTTGTCTAAGCTCAAGGGAGCCAGAGCAGAGGGCTTAAAGGGCCCCGGGTTGCCGACCCCTGAGCATGGGGGATGAATCACAATATTTTGAAATAATTTCTTACCCCTTTAAAACTAATTGAAAAAAAGTTGTGTATTGCCAGCCACTTTGACCTGATGTATGTCCTATTTGGTATCTGGACCCAAGTAATCCAACTGAGTCACCAGTAGTGTGAAGATATAGTGAAGAAGAAATGCACCTGAGGAAATAAGTTCACACCTTTCAGTTTAAATATAGATGCCTCACACCGATTCATTACTATAATCTGTATCTACTGTAAAGCATGCTTGCTTCATTGTAGTCCTGTAGCAGCATTCCTGAAACAATAATTTGCTCTAGGTAACCCATACAATAACTGCTGGAGAGCAGGGAAGCATCAATTTCCTTACCTTTTCAGGTAGTCATGTTATTAAAATGATTTGCACAGACTGTGTTGTTGCTGTGTTATACTAGTATTTTCTCAAAAGCTTGCTAATTCTGGTGCAGGACATACAGATGGATAGAGTGTTGCATATGCCATCTGAAACAACCGTCGGCTGGCAGAGCAGACACAACAACTAAATTATGTTTGGATTAATGTGTTTGTTGTGGTAGATGTAAGAGGATGTCACTGATTTCCAAATAACAGCACATCCATAATGAAAAAAGGAGGAGAAAAAAGGATGAGAAGGTATTTCAAATAAAAGGAAAGAAAGGATGAGAAGGAAATGACAAGGTTTGTAAGTGTTGATAAAATGCTTTATGTCAGGGAGGACATGAAAGACATCTCGTTTCCCCCACCTGATGTGTTAATAGAAAGGGACGATGTGAAAAGCAACAAGGCATGAGCTGAGGTAGAAGGAGAGGAGATATGATGACCCTCGCGCCAGGAATGTCTGCAGTGCACAGGCTGTGTCGCTGGAAAGCCCAGGGATCAGGTTCCCCGTGTCAGCTGCTGCAGCCGACTGTTCCCATCTCACTCTGTGATATCGGCTCATTGAGACAGAGGAGGGGACGTAAACAGGGAAGACTAAAACTGCAGCAAAACTGGAGTTGATATCAAATTATTTCAGGAATGGTTTGGGCTTTCTGGAAGATGAGAAGATTGATGAAAATGGTATCAATATAATACTTTATGCCAGAGTGAAGATGTCAAACTACAAACAACTTCTGATAGTTCGCCCAGAGAATCCATAGTGGTGACATTTATGAAGGTTAAGATGCAGAGTCAGCAAACTGCACTCGCAAACAATCTCTGGGGGAAATGACTATGATCACAGGTGTGATTTTCAATTTGCCCTCTAACTTTGGGAACGTATTTGTTACCTCCCCCAAGGAGGTTATATTTTCAGTTCTCTTCTGAAGGATTATAGGAAAACGACTTGCCTAATTTGCACAAAGTGTGGTGGAAGGTTGAATCTTAGGTCAAATGAAACACCTATTACATTTTGGTGTGGATCAGACACATTATTTTTTACTTTCATTAGCAATGCAAGGTAGGGCAGATCTTATGGTGCTATTCGAGTATCTTATTTCTCCCTCCATTCATATTGCTGTGTTACAAAGGATAGCCACATCAACAGTATCGTTCACTCAGTTCTAGCGCTGTGTCAAACACATGTAGAATGAGTCAGTGGTCAAACTGAAAGTCTTCACCCTCGTTTCTTTCATAAGGCTGCTGCTCTGTTTCCCAGACATACTGTGACACATGGCATGGAGGAAAATGGAGAGGGAGGGGTGGCAACGCTAGTGATGGGGTAGCGAGTGTATCATACCAAAAGGGCTGCAATGTAGACTATAAAAGGGGGCCACATATGGCGTGTGTAGACAAAATAGAAACTGACTCATCACATTGATTCATACAGGAAAGCCAGTGAGTTAACTTGGCTTTTCAGCAGCAAAAAGGAAATGTGTCTCCAAGAAACATATCGCCCACCCTAACCTCGCTACCTCTCATCCTGCTTTAATCCATCCTCTTTGTGACTCAGTCAATTGTGTGGGTAGAGACAGGACAACCCAATAATGAAGGATAGCTTCTCAGATCGTGACCTCACCCCTTCAGCTTTAAATCATTCATGAGAGACCTGCGTGTGTTGGATGAAGCATTGGATTACGTTTTTTTTTCTTTTCGAGGGTTTCGAGTTCTTCCATCTGTGACAGATCTGAAACCCTTCCTCTTTCACATCCTATGCAAAGATTAGCACACTTACAGCGCAGAGAGAAACCTACTCTCACCTCTGTAAACTTTTCAGCAGGAGTCTAACAGAAACAGACGGCTCTCGAGGTAGCAACTTTGGTAGCGGCGGGTTATATTTGTCTTTAACACATATGGGTCACGGAGGCCCTAATGTGTAGACTTGAAGGGGCAGTTGCTTAGGGATATTTAAAGGTTTCACAGCTCTAACTATGATCAGAAGTTAATGTTACCTCTGAAGCATGATTGTTGGTGTTTGCAGTTTATCATGCACAAATGAGATCCACCGTTTCTATTAAGTGTGCATGGACTTTGTCAAATCTATTGGCTTTTATCTGAATTAACCTTAGAGAGATGGCTGCTAAGGGAAGAAAGAGAGTTTGTCATAGCCAGGTGGATTCAATCAGTTGTCAAACATGCATATAGAAAACAGTTGGTACATCATGTGGCCACCAATCACATCCTACTGGCAACTTTCTGATAGTGTACTAGAGGAAAGAAAAACAGAAGACATACTGTACACCAGACATTGTCAACAAGACTTAATCAGAGTAGTTAAAGGATGTTGCTGTTTTGACCCTCCTTAGTGACTTTTCTGCTTAATGCACCAGTGACCTTTACATCATCCCAGGAAAGTTGGCATAAGCTTTACTGGCAAGAACTGAGGCAAATGTGGAGTACAGCAGCTGCTGAAAGTACAAAAACTGGAGACAGACATATGGTAATGGCACTGTCTGCCACATGTTAAAGGAGATTACAAAATTGGCTGCTATTCATCAGTGTATCATTAAGGTTTAAGTCAAGAGATTTTCGATCATGCGATCATTAATGACCTTAATTATAAAACATACTGTATATTACCTATTAGTTATATGTCTGGGAAAAGTAAATTATGTATATAAAATAAGTCCATGTCCAATTCTAATTTAGCAAAGTTAAGTCACGTTTTTGATAATTATACAAGTAAAAGAGGTGTGCATGGGCCTGTATAGCAAAACCCAGAAGTAATGATGAAAATAAAGATACAGAAACTTTATATACAATAAATGTTATGAGTATATTTAAGAGCCTAATTAAACCACACAATTACAGTGCAACAAAATTCAGCAAGCAGCATTAAAAAGTCAGGTAGGATTTCAACCAACTCTTGTAGCTAATGGTAGCCTAATTAGCTAGATAGCTAAAGCTAACATTTTAACCGACTAATCGCCTGAAATTGTTTCAAAGATTACTCAAAATGTGGTACATGTCTCTAAAACCATTGCACCATTTCGGCCTGTGATGCTTTATAGCAAGCACAGGATGGGAAAAGCAGCAGATACAAGTTTATTGAGTCCACATTTTCCTCAACAGAGTGCTCCCTTGCGGCTGTTTTGACCGGCCACTTCCTGTGGTGCTAGAAGATTTCCTGCCACTGTCCCTACCTGACACCAACACTTTTGACAGTATGTGCCACACTCTATAAAGTTTAAATTGTGGGAATTGAATACTCTTCTTTTTACAGCCTAAAACGTATGATTTAGGAAACGGTGTTGTATTTTACCCCCAAAAGAAATCTTTAATTCCCCAAAGGATGAGCCAGACTCAATATCCTTTCCTCCAAAGAAGCTCAATTCAAACAAAGCCATGTCAAACAGTAGTTCAGGCTCTCTGGCTTCAGCTATCTCATATGGGGAACAAACACACTGTGCAAGCAGTGCAAATGAGCAACCTCCCCATGCTGTGCGAAGAGTCCTGTATGGACAATAAGGTCTGCATAATTACATTTCAGCGATTTTACAATCTCATGAAGCTCCCTCTCTTGTTTAAACCTCTATATAGCCGTATTTCCTTTGCGCGTGGGTATAATGTTATTCATAATGTAGCCAACACATGGTGCTTCTGACATAATTTACACATGAGGAAAATAATAATTCCTGCTTGCATATAACCGCATTCTGTGTTATCCTAAACTGTATAATGCAACAGCACTTACAACTTTTTTTATTAGCATAGGTCTATCATCACAAGTATTACCTTACATCAAATGTTTGTATCCGACACAATTGTAAATGATTTATATGCAATTCAGAGCCATCTCGGCTGCCCTGAGAACAGCTTTCATCACTAAAGACACATCCAGTAGCTGTATTTTATGAATTTGTCGACAGATGCATATTTACAAACCAACAACTGGCATCCCTGATCCCGAGATGGCCTGGCTCAGCATCAATTGTATTGAAGGATAGAGACGGACAAAGAATACCAATACCTGTGCCAAAATAGAGACAAACACTAATGGCGTATTGAAAGATGTGTACCCTTCAAAGAAAAGGCAGTCCATTCATTTTTCCTTTTACTTGTGGAATGTATTCATTGTTATTCATCTGCCACAGGGCCATGCATGTATGGCATCCTGCTAAGAAATGACAGAGCGTGCCACAAAACCTTAGGGGGCTGATTCGTGACTATCTTTATGTTTTCTTTTCGAGTGGGTCTGGTATGTGCAAGTGTTTATGTGTGTGTTTGACTGTCTGTGCTGTATGCTGAGCTGCTGTTGTTTTTTTATAGTGAAGGTCAGGGTGTCCCTTCCCACTGACTTCGTATGGTGAAAGTTTTCAGGCGGACTGTGAGAAAATTCTGGGATATTGTTAAGCTCAAATCAAGACATAATCAAGTGAAGTGTTACTAGACAAGAGCAGATGGTAACGCAGAGCACTTGCTGCTTTAGAAATGAAACGCTTCATCATCCTGCCATACTCATTATTCTAGAGATCAATCACCATGTCATCACCAAACTTAAAAAGAATAATTGAATACAAGTTATACATCTCATTTTACTGCTTATTTTGGTGTTTGAGAGTCAAGGGGAAGATAACATTGTCACATGCAAAGATAGAATACGTTCACACAAACTGAGACACCTGCAGACACAGGGACACAGAAAGCACTTCAGGGAGGCTGGTTCAATCTGCTGAATGGATAAAAACATCCAGGTAGACTGATGTGTTCTTGCAAAGACTTTGCAGTTACATCATGGATGTGCTTAGAACCATACTGTATTTGGCATCATCTGTAGGTACACTGTGCTCACAAGTGTCAGCAAAATATATGGTTACATATAAAATACTTTTTTCCTTGCTGATGTTGGGTTGTTCATAAGCCTAAAGAAAGGTATTCAGTCTGCCAGCATTGGCCTGGTTAAGAACCCAGTGTTATTGTAGGTTTTTTCAAACATATGAGCAAGCTTTTGTGCAATACAACGTATACATAAGAACACTGTGTAGTTGTGTTGGCGTCTAAACTGTATACTAAGCAAAAAGTCAGAAGAGGAGTGAGTCAGTGAGAAAGTAATCATTTCCCTCTCAACAGCTTTTTCTAGCAGCAGTGACTGAGAATCTACTGCTATCTTCCAGTGCTCACGACGAAGCAGTTGTTTATTCAACCATATGGTTCATGAAATATAGGATCCATTACTTTATGTCCATTATTAACACATAATTCTGTTAAGATATGTCTGCTTAAACTCACAAACGGGTTTAAGAAAGATCAATTAAAATGTTACAATTCATAATCCCATTCCTACATACAGTAGGCCAACACTAACTTTTCTTCTTATCTTTTTCCATTTGCCTGTTGATTTATAGATGTAGTAATGGTTATGCCTTTTATATCTGTGTAGCAATTTATTACTTCGGGAATAGACCACAGTGTAATGCACATTTTAAACAGTGTTTCTACTCTATGCTATTAGTCACACATTGAGATACCCATAAGTAATTTACCATTTCCCACTGTAGCAGTGCAGGTCAGTCCCAGCAGTGCTGTTAACTAGGCTCTGTGCAGGAGGCATGAAGTTGTAAAGGGGCTGCGGCACCAGCCTGGCAACACAGCAGGTGATTCCATCAACAGATGGTGCATCAAGCCTAGACTGTGATTTATGCTGTGTGCGTACACTTACAGATTGTTTTAACTAAAAGTAACAAGTGTATCATAGGCAGCAGGGATACAGAGGTTATTCCTTCAAATATTAGTATTAACCGTTCCTACGAAATGAACATTTTCCCCATCTCAGGTAATAGCTTTCACCGCTGTTGAAATAAGGGGACTGACCACTTTTTTCTTCTCAGATCCAGCACAAAAGTAGATCAAATATGATGTATTGATGGACAAAGGCAATAGGTAGGATTTGGGCCCCATGTTGCAAAACAAGTGAAAAACTAGAGCAGAGAGTGTGTTTATACATGCTCATGCATACAGTGCATGCTTTCTGGGATTGTGTGCATGGTACCAGAGACATTTTTGAAAACAAAACAGCAGCCCTGCTGCACTTGTTCTGGTGCTGCCTGGAACGCTGCTGGGCTGCATCTGGTCCTCATCTGGACCTGTGGGCTGTTTGGACTTCCACCAAGGCAAGCGCTCAGCTAGGGCCATTGACAACATGGCATTGCTTAGAGCTGACAGCAGCAAACTTTACGCAAGTAGCACTGAATGATGAGGTTAAAACAATCTATTATGCGTATGGAAACAATAATGTGAAGGGTGGTGTCTATGAGCGCACTCAGGCCAGAGGGGCCTAGTTTTTCAAGCTTAACCTGCGACACACAGTACAATAACAGTGCTTTTGAGTCCATGCCTCAGCAACAACAACAAAACAATAAGGGCATTTTGCCTAAAATCTACTTTAGGCAACAAAACAAGGCTACTTGGCTAGGTTTAGGAAAATATCATAGTTTGGGTTGTGGCTCAGTGGATAGTGTGCTGGACTTCGAATCAGGGGATAGCAAGTTCGAGTCCCACTGCAGTCAGCAGGTCGTTGTGTCCCTGGGCAAGACACTTCACCCCAAATTGCTCCTGTGGGGATTGCCCACAGTACTGAATGTGTGTAAGTCGCTTTGAATAAAAGCGTCTAACAAATGACATGTAATGTAATGTAATTATAATAGACCCTAAAAGGCAGAGAGGCCGGAAAGCTTATTCCTCCAATGTGCTTAAAAAAAACTAGGTATGTATGAGGCCTGATACAAAAGGTTGGCTAACAAAACCAAGTGACGCCGTTTGTGTTACATCATACATGTACTGTACAGTCCATGCTTGCTTCTAATTAACAATCCCAACGAATCCCCGGAAAACGTCACTTACCTTTGTCCGGCCAGCTGCTGCACTTTGGTCCAGGCTGTGAGGGCGGTGTGCAGGTGTGTTCACTGGGTGGATATAAGTCCGTTTCTGTAACAGGAAAACAATGAAAGACGGACTTTTTTGGCTTGTTGCCTCAGTTAACCGGCAGTAATATGGACTGCGCCTCCTTCCTTGGTGAGCAAATTAGCCTAACGTGCCTTTATTTTTTAAACGCTGTGAAAGATTTTGGCTTCTCAACATATGAAAAGCACAGGTGCAGCTGATAGAGTTCACGTGAGCTCAATTAAGGCTAGCAACAGAGCCTGCGTGCACAATACGTGGTGTAATTAATGTTATTAGCATCACCTGTGTTTTTGTAGGCAAAGGTCTGCTGCAGGCCTGTATGCTGAGTGTATGTGTCAACACGTGTGTGACAGTATGTAGGGGCCTGGGTACTTAAAAGTGCAGAATGCCACAAATAACCTCAGTTTTGCAGGTGGGCCTCTTTGGTCATTAATCAAAGTGTTGAAAAACTTTTACTGTTAACCTGTTGATACTGCTAGTAGATACAACGTCAGAAAATAGCTATCAATACATCCTGTTGGGGACAGTTAATGTCAGTACAATGTCATGGCAATACCTCTAAAGGTTGTCCGGGCAACCGACAGATAGATATTGCCGTCCATACAGCCATGTCGCTTTAATGGGGAAAAATAAGATATTTGTCATGATCCATAATGTTTCTTAACCCAAACTGAACATAACCATACACGTACAATGCATCAGAGACCCCAGATCAGATTTCCTCCCTTGAATAATAAGGGCTTTGTCATAAGAAAAACTAAAAACCATTGAGGCTCAAGGAAACTGAGACAGAATGTTACACAGACGCAAGGGAGAGACTGGGGGCCAACATGTGTAGGTTGGTGACACAAGAAGCCGATAAAAAGGGATTAGAGGTTTGGCCTGTGCTCTTGTTATCTGGTTCATGAATTCCTCCTCCCACACTTCCCCTTCTGCTCTCATCTCCTTGCCCTCACTCAACACTCAACACTCAACACTCAACACTCTGTCTGCCTGGAGTTCTGTGTAACGTTCCCAATTGACACAGCAAATAAGCAACTCTTTAACAAAATACATTTTGAACCTCATGAGGTATTGAGCCACACAAATAGTTTAAGTGTTATTTGAAGAGGTTTTGAGGTGTCGCATTTTGTTAGAACTAAAACGACATTTGAAAAGCTTGTATAACCCACAGACTACCTAAAGAAAATATTTTTATTTTTGTCAGGCTGAGGTGATTATGATACCATTAATCTCCCCAATCATATGACATAGTACATTTGTCTTTTGATTAAAATCTTGAAGAATATTTTTGTTTTACTTTAGAAGGTTACTGCATTTTGAAAGAGAGCATTTATAAATTCTGCAGCATCTGTTCATAGTATGTTGCAGAATGTTCATCATTTGTTCACCCTTTGCCTGCTTGGAACTGCTACTGCAAATAACAATAAACCTTTTCTTTCCCTTTTTTCCAGATTAGAATTGCTGCAATGGACGAGCCGTGTGTGTCCCACAGCAGTCCCCAGCGCAGTGGAGGTCAGGCCGGCACAGAGGTCCAGCGGCAGGGACGACCCAGTGTCATCAGGTGTGGGTGGCTCAGGAAGCAGGGAGGATTTGTCAAGACTTGGCACAGTCGCTGGTTTGTTCTGCGAGGGGACCAGCTCCACTATTACAAAGACGAGGAGGAGACCAAGGCCCTGGTAAGGCTGTGAACAAACTGAAAGACTACACACAACTGATTTTGAAATAATATCATCAAAATGGACTGCTGTCTCTCTTAGTAACAACAACATATTAGATGCCAAGTATTTAATCATGCTGGAACTTGTGTTAACACAATAGGTATTCAAATTAATCCATTGTGCATTATCAAATACCAGAACTAAGAAAATGGAATTACACAAAACAGTCATTGAGTTTGGTCTA
The DNA here is from genome assembly GCF_902827175.1 of Gymnodraco acuticeps. Lineage (NCBI taxonomy): Eukaryota > Metazoa > Chordata > Actinopteri > Perciformes > Bathydraconidae > Gymnodraco > Gymnodraco acuticeps. The sequence goes on from NW_022990358.1 coordinate 1,298,705, forward strand.
CTCTACAACTACAGTTGTAAGCTAAATCAACAAACAATTATAATCTCTCTAAGCTGATCAAGCTGGCAAATTGAATTGATTCCAGCAGTCAACTCACTTATTGTCTTAGAAAATATGATGAACTTTTAGACATTGTGTATGAACAGCTGATCATATCACAGGTTCATGCTGCAGGTGGAAATATTCGGTAATTATTTGGTTAACATACACTACCCTTATACTACTATTCAGTGACGTGCGGTGAGGCACTGACTCTTTCAGTTTCAGATTTACAAATATTATATTTTGACCTTAATCGAAATATTCGGTTATTTTCAAAAGCTTTTTTAGTCTGATGCTTCAATTCATTTTAAACAGACCGTTCAACAAAAGGATAGGCCTACCCACAATTTAAATATTGGATTGTTCTTTCTTAGTAAGATGCCATTTGCATTACAATTGTGGTCTTACCTTGACTTGAAGATGAAGTCCATGCTATCCTTCTGGACAACAATCTCTATTACTTTTTTGTAAAAGTCCTCCTTATCTTCCTCTAGTTTCAAAAGTCTAGTTTGTTGTTCGCATCTACCGTCCTTGCGTAGAATAACAGTAGCAACAAGAACCTGTGGGCTCACGTGCGCCCCCTTCAGTGCGGCAGAGGTTATGGCTGCCTCTCCTGGTGCTTTTTTCATTGCCGTTGTATGATGAGACCAGCGAGCCTAAATATCATATACGTGAAATAAGTTATTTAGAGACTATGGATGGCGAGGATAAATGTAATAAAGGGATCTACAAACATTACATTGGTGACATACAGTGAGATGGTGCAGGCATGCGCTTAGGGCCCGCTTTCCAGCCAGTTTCTGTGGGGTGACGCATTCTGAGGTGAGGCAGAGCTCATCTGTGCCTCACCTTACCCCACAGTAACTGGCTTGAGCGCGCTCACAAAATAAGTGCCCGCGCTAAATTAGTGCCCGCGCTCCAGCCAGTTACGAGAGGCAGAGCTCGTCCCTGTCTCACTTCTCATCGCTACCCGTAGTTGTAGCGGAGCTCGGCAAATTTGCTGATTTTGACTATAAAAAGCGATTGGAATCATACATAAATCACATTTACAAAACAGATCAGTGGAGACATTTTATTATTATTACTATTTAGTTTTTCTTTAGTTGTTTTTCCGTTACATTGGAGGAGTATGACAGGTGAGGCTCTGCCTCCCCTGCCTCCCCTGACTGCACGTCGCTGCTACTATTAAAGTAAATCAAAGAGTTCTCCAATTTGTGACAAACCCATCTACCCAGACTTATCAAAGAGGCGTATCACAAAACAATGGAAATGCACATTGTAAATAGTAAACCAATAACTCAAAATCTACGTAACGTATATTTCCTGTATTTAATAAAAATAAGATGAACCAGGATATATTAAAAACCTGTTTAGCATGTAAATGATGTATAAGTATGTCACCAAAGTTCTCAGGTAGCTTGATATGGTAAACAATCTTTTATACGTTTTTTTGTATCTTATCTTCACAGAAATTATTTGGTAGTGTTAAAAAAATACCTCCCAAAAAACTGTCTCGTTCACCTGGAAAGTTTAGATGTTGAAATTGTACATGTCAACACTGCATGAGTCAGGTTAATTGATTTGGAAAAACGTTAAGCACGCTAGCTCATTGGCACACCAAGACACATGAGGGAATGAGTCACATCTGGACACACAGCTCTTTGTCCATTATAAATGTGTTTTTAATTTGAATTAGTTTAACATGTATTAAGTCAGGAAGTCCCATAATTAGGCAACAATTATTACAACCATTGATACCGAAGGACATTTCAAGACATCAGATTGAAAAATGTAACACCTGAAACAAAATACGTTGAAAGATAGAATCTGAAATGTCTTCACGCTACAAGATAATCTGTGTGAGCCATCAATCAAAACTCAGCCTGAGACTGTAGATCCCATTACAGATAGTCGGGGCTCCCGCATGTGCTTTATAGCGAGTAAAATAATCCTCCACTATGTCTTCAGCCAATGTCACCCCATCCTATTACAGAGTCTGTACACCATGGATCAATGAGATCAAAACGCAGAGAGAAACATGTATTTTTAAGGTTAAAATAAAGGGGATTGTTTTAGGACAAATATAGCTCAAAACGAAATAATGTGTGTTTCATATTTATTTTGTCAAGCGAGATACATAATAGACATTTAAGGTCCTGAAAAACGTATGTAAAACTTGTAATATGATATAAAAACATTGTATTGCAGTAGTAACGGCCAAAATTAGTTAGGCTTCAGTACTGCAAATAATGCTACTCTTTGTAGTTTTTTTTAATAAGGCTCCTGCTGGTTTTAAGATGACTCTACGTGATGCATGTTGTATAAAGGATCACATTAAATGAATCTAGAAACACATGCATTTAGTCAGAATAATATAAATTACCATATTTCTGAAACAATGGACACATGGGGGTCTACGGAGCAGATGCTATCACACATAACCACGTCCGACTGTAATTCACATACCCTCGTTTGTTTTGAATGTTTGACTGTATGTCAAAGTAAACTGTTGAGAGCCAATACACAAAGCTACCCTCAAAGAAGAAGAGACAAGGAGTGATGCAGACAATAAGGCCGTCTCTAACGTTACTGTAGCCGGGCAGCCGCTCACACTGAGCATGTGCCGACTGAACAAAGAGGCAGACAGACTTTTGATTCTCATTAGAAAAGACAAACCATAGACATGTGAAAAAGAATCATTTCACAAGGATTATTTTATTCACTGGTGATATTGAACTCACAACTAAGAGATTCAAATCAGTTTCATTGATTTGTGTGGCTGCTATTATAGAGCTGTTCAGTGATCAGTTTGCTGGAATTGAGTGTGAAGAGACAATTGAATAAAGATGACTAGTGATGTTCAAGGAGTAGTTCAACATTTTGGGAAACAATGAAGGCTTATTCACTTTTGCACACAGTGATGAATACAACTTTCATATTTCTCCATTCAAAATAAAGCTCCAGCCAGGAGATGATTATTTTATTCTTGGCTAAGGGCTGACAGCTGATAGACATGAGTCAGTGAGCAGATTTGCAGATCTCTGTTTTTATTAATCGGTGATTTACATTTAACTGCTCAGCTATTTCATGTTGTGTGTCAACCTTTTGCAATTCAACTGGCCAGCTGTTTCACACCAGAGGCTTTGTTCTTTGTTCGCAAAAAACCCCCACAAAAGACCACAAAAACATTTATTTCCACCCAAACAATTTCCACAGGAGAATTTAGCACAATTGAAATCTTCAATCTGCTCCTCTACCCACACAACGTCGTCTGGCTGATTTCCCAGTGAGCTCAGCTCAGCTCAGCCGAAGCCGAGCCACACCAGCAGCAGACCTGAAGGTGGGCCGCTGGCCAGATACAGAGAGGAGATACCGTTTACTGCTATTTCTGGGATGCTCTGGTTCTTAAGCTGTCTACAGTGTTGCCTTAGTTATTTTGCCTGGGAAAATCCTGTGGGAATGATGATCAGCTCTTCATTATAATTTAAATTCACTGACAGGAAATAACCTTTGAATTATTCTCGCCATCTCTATTTATCCATTCAGCTACTCCATGTCTTTTCTTGCCTACTTCTGAAACAAAGCCAACATACATTTCAGACACCTAGAACTGCTACTTTTGGCACAGAATGGGAGATTTCAATAAAACTAGGTCAGGCAGAGTGTTCAATGCCCTTAAATCTTTGTGACCTCCAAAGCAGAACAGCATGGCACAAAACAACCTCCTAACAAGACACAGCAACAGAATACAAGATAACTAGTCTGGAGTTTCCAACGTCCTGAAAAAAGGACACATGTAGGGAAAAGTGGTGGGAGAGATGAAGTTGTTCCTTTTGCGTCTAATACTGACATTCAAGATCAGAAGACCAAGATACATCCCCTAATTTAACTTAAATCTCCCTGTCCTGAACTACATAAAGAAGCGGTGTGAAGACATATTTAGATCAGCTATTAATTAAATCTCTCACGTGCTGTGAAGTCTCCATTTGTTATCTGTCACATTAGACTAATTGCTGCTTCCTCAGTGGGAGAAGGAACATCTGCCCCTCACTGTTGCCTAGGGAAACAGACGCCAACATAACATAGACTGATTAGACACGAACAGTCACATATTTAAACACAAAGGCCACATTTTCCTGAAGCAACCTCTTCTGGCAACACTTTAAATTGGTTCCTTTTTACCCTGTCCACAATTTCTTTTTTTTGGGCCATAGCTGACATACATTGGTCCGATTCTAAATTGATGCAGGTGTCTTTACACAATAAAGCAGAAAGTTGTAATCAAGTTAATATTTCAATGATAAGTGAGTTATACTTCGACCAACATGCAAATGTCTAAGTCCAATCTCTGTTCAGCTATTTTTTTGTTGATTCCCAACTCCTGAGGGAATTATCTGGATATTTAGCTGATAAATGCTCCACTAGGTATTTACAAGATGTGTTTGTCTGCTGGCTGGAGCAGTTGTTTTTGTATTGCTTTTGTGTTGAAAACTGTTTCCTGCAGCTCCTGTAAACAATCTTTAAGAGTGGTTAAAAGAAAACTGTTATGTTGCTGAAAGAAGCTTTCAACTTTTATAGAGCTGAGAAGTTGTAAGCTCTAGGTGTCACTACTAGAAACATATTTTACATAATGCATTGTTGTTTAATGATTCGATAAACAAATATTGAATATATTTGCTTTAATTTTAAGCGATTGGGAAATGCTTACTTTAATTGTTTTGTAATGGCCTCTCCAGACATAAGGATCCAATTAATCTGATTTTAGGTGGTAGTATTTGTCTTCTTTCGTGCATTTATACTGCTTAGTAAATATAATGTAATGAACTGGCACAAAAGGAGAATTACAAGTGCCTTGAGGAATTCTGATATTTCTAGATAACAAATAGCGCATATTATTATTGTCAAAACAGGGACCATGTTGTGTCCCGTACAGTTGTGCCAAACCTCTCTGAGCAACTGGTGGAATCTGAAGAATGGGAGTCAGATAGAGGTGAAGGGTCACTGAAAAGCATGCGCAGGGTACGGCACGTGTGGGCTCAGTGTCAACATGCCATCTGCCTGCCCTTACTCGCCCATGGAGATGTATGCACGCACAAGCATGCATGTACTCGCTCACATTCTCTCACACACACACACATGCACTCAGATTTCATCTGGCCGAGCCATTAACAAAGACAGAATTCATTCAGCGGGTGAAATGGTATGATTATTGTAATTTAAACCACTTAGCATCGTAACTACGTATATTCCAGTGAAGTATACGAGGTACCATCATGAATGAATGAGACAGTTGTGAATGAATACATTGGACTAATTTAATTGTATTATAATATATTTAGAAATGCAGGGCTTATTAAAGTTTGATTATGATATTACGTTAGCCGATTAATATTTATAGCACAAAGGCGACGTGTGTGAATCCAAACAACATGATCTAAAGAAAAGTAGTTTAATGAGACATTTTATTAAATCAATAATGCAACAGTGCAATAACGCACTGATAACACTTTGTTCTCGAGCTTTAGCCGTAAACTGTTTGACCTTGGCATTTAATGGGAGTAAATAAAATGCCATTGCAGCTCTGTAATTATTCATTCTGCAAGACTGTGTTGCGAAACATTAACACTGTACCATTTGTCTGAGCCTCGCTTCTGCAGTTACTCTGTAGCCACTTTGGAAATTGCCAAAGGATGGTACAACTTGTGACTTTAACAGTACCATGTAACTGTAGCAGAATGTATATTTGTATGTGTACTTGTAAATTGTGAAGGTAGCAATGAGATCACATCCAGGCGTGATCTGACTTGAATGTCAGAGGAATGTGGACAATAATGTGGACACTATCCAAACACCCTCTTGTTTACGTCACTAAACGTACAACTGACATCATCTTCTGGTTACAAATCGAAACACAGATGTCACATTTAGGTGTTACATTGAGTCTGGGTCACAACTCATACTTAAAGCCAAATAAGGCATCTTCTCATACATTATTACTCTGGATAGACAATAATATTTAGGCAGAGTCCTTTTCTGCAGCAGGCTTACAGTAGTACATTAAAGATGGGATAACATCTAAGACAGTGCTGGCTGTCAGTATTCCTAGTATGCACACTAAACACGGAGACTATTCCCTGACATTCCCTGTATGGGGAATAAACGTGGAATAAGCTCTGTATTGATTGACAGAAAAGTCAATTAACCCTCACTAGACAGTTTTCTCAAACGTTCTCTGTACCCAATACCTTTGGTGGTAGCCTACTTACACTTTAGGTATGTGCAGGTGCAGGGGAGCATCTTACCTCACAAGAAGTGAGTGTGCAGCTGGTGCAGGAGCGGTCTCAAAGCACATCAAAATTCTAAACACAAAAGGGGCTTCAGTTTGTATCCCCGGGCAAAAGACCATGTCCGTTACATGTACAAGCCCCTGTATTATCAAACAGCATATACTTGTATTGGGTTGGTTAATGTCTGTAGTTTTGGGATGATTTAACTTCCACTTACTACTGTATAATAAGTATTTTTTTTTAAATATTAAAGGTGGGGTAGGTAAGTTTCAGAAACCGGCTCGAGTGCACTAAAATGTGAAAGTACACAGCCGAAAAGAATCCGCCCCTTCCTTCAGACTTACAGAGCACCTCCTCCAACACACATGAACGCGCACATGACGTCAGCAGACTGGTGAAAGTGGCCGCCTGTTGCTGGCGAGTCATTGAAGTACTGCTGCAATGCACGCCCAATGACTGCACGCCCAATGAGGGCACGAGATACATTTGTGCGTGCACGAGATGGAAGGCTGACAGACAGGGCGGCAATCCAATCCGTTTAGCCGGGCCGGCTAAACGGATTGGTTGTACTTTTTACAGTATTACGGCTTCCACAGATGACATTTTTTAATGGATTTTTTGTCAAAGCACTTCAGATATTCATTGCTATCGGGATGTTAAGAGCATTCCATGGAATATAACAAAAAGTGTATTTCGAGCCGGTTTCTGAAACTTACCTACCCCACCTTTAATGGATTAAAAGGACCTGATTCAGCACCTTTTAGATAATTGTTTTGGCTTTGTCACCCTCAATTGGCTTTGTCACCCTCAATTGGCTTTGTCACCCTCAATTGTTTTTGTAGCAAATGTGAACAAGCTTAGAGAGACATTTTTCAGGTACTATTATGAAAACTATCCTTCTTATTCTGTGTGGCAGGTCGCTGCTCAGTCAGTCCCAAGTCAGCAACATAAGTGACCTGTCAGACAAAAATGTGTATCAGAAGTATCAGTTCACGCCATATAATCCATTCCACTGTGTCCCCTTATACGCCCCGGAGGGAGAGCTGAGAGCAGAATCCAGTTTCAGAAACACAAAAGTTATCTGTTATAGTTCTGTAGTCTGTCTTTATTTCAGTTTGCTGTGAATAACCTGAACTATAAATCAAAGCTGTGCATGAGGTTAGTATAGCATGTCTTAGTAAGGTACTATACATCATTATCTTTAGAGAAAGCTTAATCGGATAGCAGGAAGGAAAGAGCTTAAATTACCAATAAGGGGACATCAAGCACATGTGAAAGATGATCATACAAACACACACTCTATGTATATACCTAAAATGAATGCAAACATGCTGGATGACAAACAAATGTGTGATATCGCTGTTGAAAAGTCCAGTAAGCAATGACTGACCGTGTGTGTAATATAGACACTGGTATGGCAGTACTGTAGAATATCCACTGAAAGACTTTGGTCAATGACAAGGCATCTCAAAAAGTAATGGTCACATTGAAATCCCTGTAGGTATTCAGTTTCTCCTGAGGAAAAATACAGATAAAACTCAAATCAACCCACAAAATATATCATACTATGGCAGGCAGCCTCATCCTACTATCCACCTTATTTCAAACTGTCAATCAGCATTTCCTTTGGTTCAGCTGGACTAAATGTCATCATATTATCACTTCAGAAGATATTCTGTACATCAAGGCTTTATTCTAGGCTACTTTTTCTTTCCTGGTAGTCAGTGATATTTAAGTCCTGGGGGTGTTTATCATCTAAGACCCCAGGCAGTCTGCTTTGAGATGTCAAACAAACAGCATGAGACACGACTTCAGTGGAAGTAAAGCTAATGAACAGTAATGTGGTTTCTCTCCGTTCGACTGCAAGTGCAGCTGTGCTCTAGTTTTAGAGGTGGGACTCTACGGTAACAGAGGGTCCAGCTGAACTAGCTGCAAACTAATTTAACTGGAAAATAGATGTGCAGGAACTTTGCAAGGCTAAGCAATGGTGCCTCCTGCAGCTGTGCTCCACTTTTAAAGGTGTAGATATTCTGAAACTTGGAGTTCAGCTGAAAGAGCCATGAAACAAAATCATAGGAAACATTTGAAACTTAGATTTTTAAACAGGACCATGTACATACAGTATGTCTATAGAATTACACAGTACTTTACATACATACACTTGCTACTGAATTGTCATTAATTGTTACCTTATGTCTATTAAAAAATGTTTGATAACTTTACCACAACTTGAAAATGTTTTAGTACAACTCAATACTGTTCACCATCAGTATGATGTAGTATTATACAGTGTGAAACAATATGCCTTACAATGACATAGCACTTTGTATCTGCACATGTTTTGTTTAATATTGACCTTAAATGCATACATTCAGACATTAATAAGGTTACACAAAGAAAATCCTTACATAGATTTAATAAGGTTAAATAACATTTATTACATACTGTAGATTTAATAAGTTGAATATAGATATCGCTTATATATATATTTAATAAGGTTAAATAAAGACATTAAGAGACGTTCTGCACTGCAGAGGAATCTTTATGACAGATAAGCAGTGCATCATTAGAGGACATTTTTAATGCTTGTCCTTACATTTACAGTATTCTATATGACATCAGTTTCATTTCATGTTTTGGCTTGAAGCCTGTTAACATTTGAGTCCGACTCCATGTGTCCCACTAGGTCATATAGCATCATTTTTTTTTTTTAAAGTACATTTTTGACCTTCTTCTCTTGAGGTTTGACTTTTTTAAAGAGGACTGTTTATCCTTTAATGTATTTCATTTTATTTTTGACAAGATTTCACAGTAATTGCTTTGGCAGCAACAATAGCAGCAGTGACGGGACACTGTGCGTTTTCCAGCTGCTCGCACATAAATCGCTGTACTGTCTTGTTGTTTTATTCTGTCTTAGGGATCTTGTCGTTTTTTGATGGATTTGCTTTGTGAGTCAGACCATGCTTTTCTTTATTGTCTGCCTATAGCTCCCAGCTTTTTTTGCACATTATTTGTTAGAATGTTGTATTTGGTGCCAGAAATTGTGTGTTTTTCATAAATTCTGCCTGCATTAAAGCCTAAGTATGATCATTAATCTATTTCACATTAGAAAAACACATAGAAACGAATGTGCATTACAGTACCTGTTCATTCTTCTTTGGTCACTGTTTTAAAGAAAAATCCTTGCTGCCTCTCACTGATTTTAGCAAACATTTCACATACTTGTCTTGTCTAAAAGATACATCCTTGTTTTGTCATTTTCCCATTTTTTTCCAATTCCCCTCTCTCTAATTTTAGTCTATTAAGTATCCTCTCCTCTTGGTTTATCATTTCTAATATCCCACATCAATCACGCACAGTTAATCCACCAGATAAATAAAGATTAATGTAGAAATGCTTACTTTTTTCCACCCTGCGTTTGACAGGCATATTAATATTTCAGTGAGTGTTATGAAGGCGCAGCTTTGGGTTCACTGGGTATTGTACTCTTTTGAACAGAGCTACCTGTTTTATAACTGTGAAATAATGATGACATTTATTGGATTGATGGACTCAGTGGAGCGATAAGGGCAAAACTACCGTTTGTAAATCTTTGCCACATGGATAGACAGGTCTTTAGGGCAAAAGTACAGACTTGACTATTGAAAAGAATAAACACAGACAGACTTATGCACTTACACGCTTTCAGAAACATATAGAGAATGTCTCCAGGTCTCCCAGGGAGTTTGACTTCCTGTCTGCAAGGTCACTGAGGCTGGAGAGCAGTCATTATTGGAAAAAAAGGACCTCTGAACAACTTGCCAAGGTTTAATGAGCACTTAAATGACCTGTTGCACCAATAACTTCTGCTTAATTGACTTCAGTGTGAGCATTTGTCTGTTTGAAGCCTGGAATCAATTTCTGCTCCACAATATATTGATCTGTATTTCATTTTCGTGCCACATGTCCTTTTTCCTTCACCATCAAACCAAATCATTATTATTCAACAAACTAATATTATCTCTGAACCAGAACAGAATATGGTGGCATAATTATTTTTATCCGTAAATTGTCTAGAATCTTTATTTTCATTAACACCAGGTCACATGACTACTTGCTGATATGTGAAGGCTCAAAAACAAGTAACTCATCGTGTAGAGCTACTTATCTACAATTGTAGTGGTTTGGTTCATACTCACTGTCCTGATAGTATCAGTTTCTGGTGCAGCTGTTTTCAGCGGAAAAATAAATAAAAACCTACTGTTTAATAGCCTCTCAGCACAAAGTTAGCCGTTCTCTGTCGGCTGGATGAGAAAGCCCTACCTTCTTTAAAGGGCAGAGGACACCATTTATTTCCATTGACTCATCAGAACATATAAAGATATAAACAGTGGATTCCATATGTCATGGTGTACAAGCTGCTACTGAGTATTCCTATTATTTTATTGGAAAAGCCAATCTGACCTAGTGGTAATTAATCAAATGTCTAAGGCTGCAGTAACAATGAGGCACACCATTCCATTCACCCTTTAACTGTCAATAAACTCCAAACAAACGTGAAAGTTCACAGGGGTAAAATGTCTTGTTTATGACCAAAATGGACGTCACATTTGGATTTAATAGCTGCAGTGGTCAAAAAACTGGAAGTGCTTGAATCACAATACAATCAGTATTATGGTATTTGCTTGCAGTCTGAGAAAACACACTGAATTTGATTTAATTTGGACCTGAGCTTCCTGCTGTCGCTTCCCTCAAACAGATTCCTCTGAGCCTCTTCTGTCCCATATGTGTGTGCAGAGCTTTTTAGTTGAGAACAAAAGATAAGTGGGCTTATGTCATTACACTGTTTCCAAAAAATGACCTCATCCTTGTTAACGACTATTAAAATGGCAGAGAAAACCCCAAAATAAGTTGGGTTCCCTTGCCATGTTGGGTTGGGCCAGGCTACTCTTTGCTTTGTAAATATTACGCTGTCTGTGGTGGGGTTTGTCTGCAGCAAACAACAGGCCACCAGGGAGGATGTCAGTATGGAAAGTGTGGCTGTGGCTTAGAAACAGAGGGGAGGGAATATCAGTGGTTTTGTGGCTTCGGAATATGGAGCAACTACACAGGTCCTTTTCTTCTTTCTAATAATATACACAACCCATAAGGCATACATGTTTTAATCTATCTCACCCACACACGAACCATTGAAGTCATCTCTTGTTTCCTTGGATCCAGTACAATGTGCATGACAAAAAGATCTGTGTTCGAAGAAAAAAAAAAGAAGTTCTTAGAGAAGTTTTTAATCCCATGACACTGAAGCTGAGCAGATTCCCTTGCGGACAACCACATCAAACACTCATTCCTCCAATCGTGAGCATGTCTGTCCCATCTTTATAACCCTTTTAAAGAGCTTCATCTGGGCCTCAGGTAGGGTTTCCACGTCCTGGTTGTCACAGTTATGGCTCATTAAAGAGCTCTCTCTCTGCAGGAAGGAAACGGACTCCCCTCAGATCCTGTTAATGTGTTTGGCTCCTTAATACTGTTGCTGTCACCAATGCACATCTTGTCTGCGTTAACCAGATGAAGGGCACTCTAATGACTGTCAGATGCTGCATTGTGGCACGGATGTAACAATGTTCATCAAGTAAAGAGTCACTGTTTGAATGCATAATGGGTCAACCTGCAGCTGGTTGTGTTGTAATCCTTGTTTATAGTTTCTCATTGTATCTGTGAAGAATAATTAACTGCATAATAGTTACTCCCTAGTTTAAGTAACTTCTTTGTTGTACCGATAGAATTACCACATGGAGGTACTTGTGATTTACCGGGCAGTTACTAAATTGCTAAGCGTGTGGTGTACGTAGTTAAAATATATGTAATTCTTAAGGGTTGCATCTAATGATTTGTTGAATTATATAGCAATTCAACATTACTTTTAACTTATAGACTGACCGTTTTGCCGATACAATGTTATAAAATATAAAAATTACACACTATTTTCACATACTACCTGTGGCCTTTCTGAGTACAGATATATTAGAGGTAAATATCTAATCTCTGGTCCAGTCAGTGAGTGTGTCAGTCTCTTGTGCAGACACATGCTGTAAATCTGCCTCTCTCACCTACAGAAAGTCTCCACAGTAAGGTCACTGAGAGGTACAGTCTGGAAAAAGCTGATGCTGAGTCTCCTGCTATTTAAAGCAGAGATGATTTGACCTCCAGTGTCACCCAGATTATGTATCATTGTGGACAGAGCTGAGGCAGAGATGGTGATCCACTATAATGCTGCCACTTTGCCACATTTTATAACAGCTCAGCTCCATCATCCAGACCCGCCCATGGGGACTTGGGTACAACCTTTTGACTGGCAAATATGTTGAAATACTGGATATGATGATGCAAACTAGTTTGACTAATATGTCAGGGATTTAAACATATTTCTCCTGTTATGGTACATGAGATTTGGTGAGCTGCTGAGCTCAGGAGTGCAGATGGAAAGGTCTTGCAGAGTGAACTGTTATATCAAATGGCAGATGTGCAGTAACATCTGAAAAAACCCATTACAAATTAAATGCAACTATGATTCAAATAAGCACTGCGCGTCCGGTGCCTTGCTCAAGGGCACCACGGCAGGGCAGGAGGTGAACTGGGACCTCTCCGAGTAGCAGTCCACACTCCATATTTAGGTCTGAACCGGCGACCCTACGGCTCACAGTCCAAGCCCCTACTGACTGAGCCACTGCCGGACAGATGTATGATTAGCATAAGTTCGTTCATGATGGCTCACTTCAGTGATAGTGAGGACATCGTTGCGAAATTATTAACCGAGTTATTTTCAAGATTGAGTTACAATGATAAACTGGAGTGGCAAAGGATCATCTGAATGACCCGCCATCAAGTACTTCATCCAAAAGGATGGACTTTGTGTTTAAGTGATTTGATCATCAAAGGTAGGCCTAAGTCATTTTCAATGTGGGCCGCCGTGCCGACTTAATTCATTTTTAATTGTTTCTTGGCTGTGGGTGCCCTGTCATGATAGGTGTTTATATAAATGGTGTTGTTTTGTGTGGTAGAGGGTCGCTGTCATTGTGCGTTTTGAACGCCACTGCGTTACACATATTTTCTCCAGTAGCCTACAGCATTAGCTCTGAGTGTTAGCATGCTTGCTAATGGAAACACAGACCACATTACTCCCAAAACACGCCACGCATTGTTTCTGATACAGCACATAGCTTGACATGTTCTTTCTTAAGTGTTTACCGCTAGAACAGTGCCATTATATGTATTATATAACAACTTTACTCTAAGTGCCTCCTGCAGACATCTTGCTGAATACACACAGCTGCGAGAGGGGATTCAGCTAGACGACTGTATACGGAGACGATAGGTTGGGACGTGTCACGTGTGCCGGAGACGATAGGTTGCGACGTGTCACGTGTGCCGGAGACGATAGGTTGGGACGTGTCACGTGTGCCGGAGACGATAGGTTGGGACGTGTCACGTGTGCCACATGCCGCCAATGACGTCATAGGAGCCAAAATCCTGAATCTGCTCGTTTGCACCCCCGTTTCTTTTCTTTTTTTTAGAGATGTGGGTACGGAGGAAAAGAGAGAGGGTTTTGTTTTCTGACACTTTGTGAGTTCCCTGACACACCGTGGACACATATTTATGTATAAAAGACATTAAAAAGTGCATTTTGCATGATAGGTCCCCTTTAAACAATAAGGATGAATAAGTGTAAAGTAAAGGGAATATATACTTAACTGAACAGATGTATAATGCCGAAGATGTTAAGTCAGCATTTAATCCTAAATGTTTTATCAAAAATACCCTTATTCTAAACTGTCAATGTTGTTTCTCCACAGGGAGCCATTTTCTTACCTGGAAACAAAGTTACAGAACATCCAACCAGCGGCGATGAAGGAGGGAAATTTCTCTTCGAGATCATTTCAGGTAGGAAGAAAAATACATTTTTCATTTTAACTAAGGGCAAAATGATAATACTCATGTGGACTGAAGCAGGAACAAAAACAAAATGTTGCTCACTGCAGCACAGGCATTACATTGAGTGAGAATCATCAAGAATTCAACAATGCCAATTACTGATTTTATACATGCTGCTTTCTATCGCTCTATGTATTTGCTTATTGTTTGCTGTGATTGCATGCACAGAGCGTTAAAGAGGTATGCAATAATAGATTCCGATGATATATAAACTGTTAGTGATTTCGCTGTGTGAAAAATACTCATTGACTTTGTTGCTGATAGTTGGGACGAAAAGCTTGATGGTTCTACTATTTGATATGAGAGGGGTGTCGACCATCTCATCTCAATTTATGAGTAATTGATTTACTTCAGCTCAGAAGTCTGACTCACAAACGGACTTGAACCACACTGCCAACACTTCACCACAAGGACTAACACATGCACTACTCCAGGAGACTGTAAGGAAACATGGACTGCAACACTAAGGACTAGTGGGGGTATTTTCCCAGGCGGAGCGATGCCTGGAATTTAAGTCTATGGAATAGATATTTAAAACACACATGCACACTGGGGAATAAGGACAGCTGGTAAAAGATGCAGTAGCATAAACAGTAAAACATACAGGAAACACCAGATGTGTGCACAAACAACTGGCTTTTTATTTATCTTTGTATTCTCCCTGGTGTAAATATCTCTCAGAGGAAACTGAGTTATCAAGACAATTTCTCACATCATTTGTGGTCCCCATTGGACATACTCAAAATAAGTGTGACCTGATAGATACCGGGGCAGTTAACATAAGTGAGCCAACAGTAATTTGGGCAGAACTGACAGTTGAAAACTCTAGCTGTGGTGCAAATACAAGAGAGTTCGCTTGAAATTATCTTGATGGTGTTTTTGATATTGACTGCTAATTACCTAGCTGTTTATATAAATAGTTTCCACATCATATGAGGATTAAAAGATCCCTGCAGAGATTATTTTTCATGCAATTTCCGTTGCTTTTTTTCTTCGTGCAGGCTAATGTTCAAATTGAAATAGTCAACTTGTCAGCTTGTGAGTAATAGCTCTCATGGTAGGAAGTGGTTGTGTTACATAGAAATAATACAACTGTTTCATTTTCCATCTGCTTGTGTGCCTATGCCATGGTAGAATATATTTTTGATGTACTAGCACATGTGTGGAGCAAAAATAGTTTCCTGGATATAGAGCTGCACATGGTGTCTAAAAGCATTATATGAGATGTTTTGATGCTATTTGATCAGCTTAAAGGGAGGGATTGGGTGTTGCTCAAAGACATTTTGACAGGACATGTAGATGATGAGACACACTGCACTGAGTTTTCAATCCTGATACTTTTAGTAGTAAATTATTGACACTATCCATATGGATCTAAAAATGTGTTTCCAAATAAACGGCAATGCTTTTAATGTGTGTAACGCTTGGCTAAATTAGGCTGTTTTGCAAAAAAAGAATTCGGTGAGAAAAATGGCATAAAAGGGAAGTTTCAAAATAAAACTTTCACTTCTCTTTTTTTACTCTAGCTGAAAATGACATACAGTAGAAATAAATACATGTTTAGGTATTTTTATGATTTTTGACACAAGCAGAGTTAAGCTTTACTGTAAAAGAGAAACTAAACAAATACATTCACACCCAACAACATAACATGCTAGTGTAAATATTTTAGGGTAATGTAGAATGTCCTATAGGGTTAGGGTTAGGGTTTGTCATGTTGCCAGGTGATCAGTCTGATTATCATGCAATTTGCATTTCAGAGTATTACTTAAAATCCAGTTCACCGAAGGAGTCATCACATGCCTCACTGACTCAAATGTGCCCAAGTTCAGTCTCAGTTTCATTTCCCTTCGTAGGTGCTGCACTATGTGGAGAAGTTGGTTACATAAAACTGTTTTATTTTTCCTTCTGGTTTGGTGTATTGACAACCTTTCCATTTCTCTTGACTTATGAGGCTTAGGGTTTTTGTTTTCCAGGCTCCACCACTCCAAACACTTTTTCATTGTGTCCCCTGCTGGATCAGCCTGTATTAACTGCTCTAATAAAAAAAAAACTGAAAGAGGGGAGAGGAAATGTAAAATCCTGTGAGTTTTCTCTATCTGGAATAGCAGTCATCACAACATTTCCACAGTATACAGGGTGCTATTTCCAGCTGCCATATTCAACTTAAGTCACCATAAAGATGTCATATGTTTTTGTCTGTTGGAAACAGTTTTCTGATATACTGTAGTTTTTTTTTGTGGAAGTGATGGTAATTGCAGTCAAATATCTGCCAGTTTTAACGTTGTTGTTGTAGGATGTGCGAACACAGTCCCTGCTTTATTGGGCCTAATAGATTTAGAATATGAGAGGTACAATAATATAAGACTTCCCATTAGGGAATACAAAATGACAGATGTTTTCTCACTAGCTTTTTATCCAAAAGTATTTGTGGTGCGTTGGAGTTAAAAAATCAGGGGCGGTTACCTGAAGGATGCCTAAAATAATGAATGACTTCTGCTTTGGATATCTGTATTTTTAACCAAGGTCTAAACTGATGACTGATGAGTCTTTCTTTATCGTAAATGCAACATTTTCATAGTTTTGTCCTAATTCAGTCTCATCAGTTCTTCTAAAAACGTATTTTTCAAATGTATAAATGCCAGGCTTGTTATGGTGTCTCAGATGCCGTTAAAATGAGCCGTTACAGAAATGAAAATGACTCCCTGTACGTAAAGCAAAACAAGGTCTCAACAGACTTGAATTCTTTAAAATACCACAAAAAAATACTGCTCAACAGTTTTTTGCCATTCGGTAACATCCACAACTACGCCCTCACACGGATAGAAAACAAGAACATGGCTTGTTATGCGACAGCAAATAAAGAGGTCTTAGAGAAGCAGGGAGAGCAAGTGGAAGGAAAACACAACACATTTATTCCACTGGTCTAAATGTGGCCGTGCAGTTTGAACACAACACGTAGACAGTCTCTGGCAGACGGACAGACGGGATGTGATGGGGGGGGTTTGGTTTGAGGAGGGGAAATGGGGAGGAAGTCAGAGTTGTACAGAGATGTCCGTTGTCTTGTAAGGGTAAGGTTTGAGCATGTGACGGGTGTCGAGTAACTGCCAGGGGCCTGAACATCAGCATCAGGACATCTGTATGTGAGATTATGCTCTCTGATTAACACACTCTATGTTTAGCTTTTCTCAGTTAACCTGCTCCTTGAAAACATCTCTGCTACTTTGTCTGCTTGTGTTGATGCTTTTTCTGCATGTCCTTCTGTCTTGTCTTTGTCTCTGTCACATCTGGATGATGTGCGTAAAACCTGCAGACTCAGGAGGAGAGGGGGCTTTTGGAGCACATTAACCACATGGTTAACAATATTTAGACTGGAAACATGGCGATGTCTTTATTTTATCACTGTGAGACACACAGGTACAGACCTATGGTACAGACACAATGAGGCTTTTGTTATGTTCGCCCACACCGAGGCTTAGCACCGTGACGTTCTTCCATCACAGCGACACGTTCCAACATGTGCAAGCACACATGGGCCTGAGCTAAAGAGAAGAAGAATCACAACAAGTATATGTTGATACAGCTGTCAACATGTCTGTTCATAGCATTATCTAAATCTATGTTTCTAATGTTTTATATGTTTAAGCTTAGCTTGAGGATTACATTATGATCAGTGCTTGAATTGGAATGAAAAAGGTGCCAGTACTCTAAAATCAGCAACTTTTTCAAGTCAATTTTATATATACAGCCCACAAACAAGAATTTGGCTACTATAATGCTGGTGGGTTTGTCTCTTTACTACTGTATATTTTAGAAAGGTTCACTGTACTTAACATTTTTTATGATAGGCAGCGGATATGGCTAAAGCTCAGTAAGGTCAATATTAACTGAAAATATAGCAATCAAAGTCTAGATCTTCTGCTGAAGACACATGAAGCAGAGACCTTTCAGGTGAGAGCCCCTCTGGTGGTGTTCAACATTAATGACAAGGAAACAAAGCTCTGGTCAGAAGCATTTTTTATAAAAAGCTTTAACAAAATTAAGTATTTCTGTACATTTTGAATGCAATCTAACTTTCCAACTCAGAAAACGAAAAACGAAAAAGTGCCAAAAGTCTTCTCACATGGCTGAGCTGCTTTGCAATATACTTCACCACTGAAGAATACAAATATGTATAAAGTAAACTATGATGCAATCTAACTTTCCAACTCAGAAAAATGATAAAGAGCATGAACAAAGAACATGTAAAAACAAATGCAAAATTTGCACAATCTAAAATGAGAAACTGTAACTGCAAGTAACAAAGTCTGAGCCATGGTAAAGAGTTACATTGAACACCAAGCTGATCAGATAACTCCCTGGTTGGTCTGAAGTCCTTCTATCTCCAGGATCTGTACAAATCGGCACATTATGCCAAAAGTCTTCTCACTGGGTGAGCTGCTTTGCAATATACTTCACATTGTTAGAAAAGGCTCCAGAAGGCCTTGGGGACATCAGTATCAGGGGCTGGAGCTGGACAGGCTCTTTCATCAGCACTTCTCCTTCCCTTTGCCAGCCAGGACCTCACATACTGTTCCGGATTGAACTGTCCTAGTGATGGTCCATTACATTTAATGAAAACCAGGCTGGACAGTCGGCTGACAGAGAGAGCATTCCTTTTTGCAGTAAGGATATCGTTCATGCAGCTGAATGCCCGCTCACACTCACTAGTGGAGACAGCGATGGTTCGGACTGCTTTCAGTAGAGGCTCCATGGCAGCAGGTGTACGGGATGCCCTGGTTTCCTTGTATTCGCGAAAGCCCTGAACAGTCTCTCTTCTGTCCACTTTCAGCACTTCGCACAAACGTAGCACCTCTACGTCCCCATACTGTACGTCTAACTCCTCTTCAGGCCAACTTCCAGGATGGATAACTTTCATGTCCTGGATTAGCTGATTGTCCCGGGCCTCCCGGCCATGTAATGGGATTTCTCTTGTGCTGACATGAGAGGAGGTTGTGGAAGTCATTCTGTGTCTCAGATTCTCTACCATACTGCGGAAAAACTGACCTGCATGAATCTGTACAAGCCTGCCATTCTCACGCAGGGCAACACCCTTGAAGGACTTCTCAGCTAGAGCTGTATGAACTGTAGTCATGTGTGGGCCAGGCATGGTGACCATGGATTCAAAAACTCGTATTTCTCGAGTTAAGAGCCTATCTGCTGTAGGCAGTGTCATCTCTCTTTTTTGGAGTTGCCGAGAGAGGTCGCTGAGCTCTGTGAGCGCATCGTACATCAGTCCCAGATTGCTGACAAACGTTGCAGATGTGAGCACATCATCCAGGCCCTTGTACTTTGCTCTGTCTCTGGAATCCCTGCTCATGTCGTTTGCAGCATTTGTGAAGTGATCATGAAGCACTCTGTAGTTTTCCCAGACTGCTCTGACGCTCCTTTCACTTGAAGCCACCCAGCGGATGGACAAAACACGCCCTATCACCAGGAGACGCTGTCCGACTGCTTGCGCACACTGCGCTAACTGCCTCTGATTTTTGGGGGAGGCATGGAACAAGGAATAGAGTTTGTCAAAAAAGATCTGGAAATGATTGAGCCCTGAGACCTCCTTGACCACATCCCCAACTGCCAGCTCTAGACGATGATTGGAGCAGTGCCACACAAACAGGCTTGGGAATTTACTACACAACTGGGTAGCAACGCCTGTTCTCTTCCCTAGCATGACTGAAGCCCCATCACATGCAAAAGAAACGAAACACTGACCTAAAAAGTCCTCGTTAAAATCTCTTCCAAGACACTCCATTAACGCCTTTGTGATGTCATCAGCCGTTGTTCCATCCAACTCGATCAGCTCCCAAAAAAAACGTTTCGGGCTCAGCATCAGCTAATGCTGAGCGTAGACACACAACAAGCACCGTTTTTACCACTAATAGTGGTAGATTCATCGACCAAAACACAGAGTTTTCTTTGGTTTTCTGTAATGTCTTTTGCCATTTTTTTCTTCAGCTCATGAGCTATGTGGTCGATGATTTCGCCACAGGTTTTATTGGAGTGCAAAACCCTGCCCACGTTTAGCCCATTCAGTTTCTGTACATTCAAATCAATTGGCATGTCTGTGAATGGCCGGCTATGTTTGCCAATTTTATATGCCGTTCGAAAAACTCTGATAGTGGTGTCTAATTCAGATTTATGCATAGACTGCACTTGATGTTGAATAGTTTCACGTGAAGCAGATGTAAGGATGTCAGCAGCTTTTACATGGGCTTGTGATTCTTTATGTTCTTTGATTTTTTTTTCTCAGGCTAGCTTGTTGTTTGCCCTTGTCAACACCGAAATGAGACACTGCACACTCACCCCATTCAGTTGACAGTTTCAGTCCTTGTCCAGTGTGTATTCCCAAATATTTGACATCTCTGCATATCCGACATCCTAGCTTCTTATCTTTAAGAAGGAGCCATGCATTGGTCTTGCAAAAATATTGCACCTGGTCCGTTGTCCAGCAGTCAGGTGCATCGCTTTGCCCGGTGTTGGTGGTGGCAGTTGCGCCAGCAGCAGCTAACGTTAGAGGCTCTGGAGGAGGCGGCGGAGCTAGTGCTAATGCTAATGCACTAGAACTTGGAGCAGGAGGATCAACCAAAGAAAGCTCCCCATCAGACACAATTTCCAACACAGGCACAGCATTCTCTGTATTTGAAGTTTCTTCCGGCGACAACCACTGTCTTTTTGCACTTTTATTAATCCACGCTAACATTTTAGAAATGCTAATTTGTGACGTGACTTGCTTTCCTTCTCTCGGGGGCGTGCCTGCTCTGTTCTATCACTCTACATAGCCACCCACTGGGTGGGAGTTGCACTGCATAAACACAACACACGTGCATCTAGGTATGTAAATTGTAAAGCATTAAAACATGGTTTTACTAACAGTTTTCAGTATGTTGTTACTTCGGCATTATTATTATTATTTTGAAACGTGTATTACTATTAAATCACGGTCAAATAGGTTAATTTTGACATAGTCGTTTCCACCACAGTATTTACATGGAGAAGATAAGCCCCGCCCCCTCTCCAGCACGTTCTGTTTGAATGACAGGAGTAAACAGCTGACAGCCGCTGTGAAACTCCAGCGGTTAGAGCGATGAGAATGTCCGTTCGGCACCTCATGACGCATCTACTGAGTACCGGGCGGCTGTATATATATATATGGATGTATAATAAGAACGGCGGGAGAGTGTTGAGTACTGGCACGGTGCATGAGTACCGGAGTACCACCAGCATGCCGGTACTGAGCAAGAAGTGCCGGTACTCCATGGGTCAGAACCAGAAGTGCCGTGCGTACCGGTGAGTACCGGCCCAATTCCAGCACTGATTATGATACAAGACATTTTCTACCAGCCTATATTTCCTGCAACTGCAAACTTTTCTAAAATTCCGTACTTCCATTTGCGATCAAAGAACAAGAAACTTCTTAAGAGTATCTCGCACACACAGGTGGTGCTGACAGAATAAAAGCTGGATTTCTCTCAATCCATATATCGGGACATCCTGCTGCTCAGGATCCGCATGCAGCTTTATCTGATCTTAGTGAATCCTCCAAAGAATGTCAGGTATGATCTGAATACAGCGAGGTGATGTAACATAACTCCTAGCTCCAGGGATATGGGTTGTGCGACTCCAAAACAGTGAGATGGCAGAGCCTGCCTTCAGCAAACGATGCATTCAGACACAATGGCACAGACTCTTTGTTTATTCATCACACAAAGCTGCATAAGTACTTGTAGCTAAATGTCAATCCCTGTGGTCTAACTGTGATTAATCATCCCACTCCCATCAAACGAGAATCAACACAGGAAACACTCCCCGCTGTGTTTTTGATGGAAGTGCAGCTCCTCTATCCCCAAGCTCTGATAAACACAGGCTGTTCAGAATGTCACTCTCTTTTTCTTGCGCAGTCTTTTGCCCCCTCTCTAAAATGCTCTTGTTAGTCTGGTTAGAGTGGTCAGGCCACAGCAAGTCACCCCTGCTGAATTATGGGAATATTTCTCCACTTATCCCCAGAGGCCACGTCCATTCATTCATGAGAGGACCTTGGCATCAACCTGCCATGAGCAGGTAGACAGCCTCCAGCCTGAATGCTGTTAACATGCAGGGCTCAGCCTGAGTCTATGCACACCTGAAGAGGTGTCCTCTTCCACCAGCATCAAAGATTATGTTTAGCTTCAGATTATTGTGCAACGTAAAGTAATGTCTGGGCATTTCCTCGTTTTGAGTTGACATCGTGCTGAGGTGAAGTGAGGATGAAGCCTCAGAGCTCTTTTTTAATAAAGGTGATAGTGCCCTCATGTGGATGTCTAAGTCATTGCAGTGACGGAGGAAAATCCTATTATTTTGTACTCAAATGTGATATTATTTGCATTGAATAACATAGTATCAAAACATGGATTTCCATATTTTGTCAAAAATTGGAACAATGAACTAATTGAGTATAATTCATACTTAATCAATTCTAACATATTTTAGTCTGTGTGCTGATATTTAATCCAAGGTACATCTCTGTGTACAGAAATGACTAAAGTTCAGATTGTATTTTACACTGTATTGTTATGGTTTTGGTATTATGGTATCGGGAAAATGGAGCACAAAATAATGTAACTATTAAGCTTTTGTTAACATGCTGACAAACTGCTGATGAGGACTGTGAGAAGCAGTTCAGAGCTTTGGTTCAAAGTAAACTTTTGTGTGCGTTTTTCTTAAGTTTGATCACCTTCTACTTACATTTTATCGCATTTCGCTGCCTGTATTTATTATCTTTTTGCCCCTAGCTAAAATATAAGCATCATATTCATTTACCAAGTTGTATATGTCCTTTTTGTTTTTGTATTCATGCTTTTTTGATTAAGAGCATCTACAATTAATGCTCCTTATCATTACATGCATGCCTGGTTGACAGCCAGGTAGTCGCGTTTATGACCCCTGCAGTGACTTATGAGTGTCATATGTCACTGAGGTAAATGTCTTATTTATACAGTGTGACCTGTGTGATTGAGTTATGATAATCACAATGTAAAAATTAGTCTTCACGCAAGGCAGTGTAAGTAAATCAGACTCAAAGATGTTTGAAGCATGTTTAGAGACCCTTCTTATTGTTATTATTCCTGTTAATGATATTATATGATAATACTTTGAATGTGTTTTACCAGGACAACATGCTAATCTCAATATATAGTCAGTTTCTAAATAAAAAGTAATGACTGAATGATTATTGGAGGGTGAAGACAGACAAGCTATTAGAAGACTACAGACCCTGAATGTTCATTATGAGGAGGTTGCTTATAAGCTGTCATGTTGACTATATACACCTGAAGTTGATGATAGGAAGATGGATGGGTGAATTTAATAAACATAGGCCCAAGCCAGCAGGGGGGATTTAATAACCCAAACAATTATTCTGCTTGTTCGTGGATGGTAACAAAATAGGGCAAGCTGGGAGTATTACTCTCTATAGGTATCAGTGTTCAAGGTTAGGGGATCCCTGTTAGAGTAATTGAGAAAGCATATTAATCTGTGGTGCTGACATATCAGTGTCCAGATGTATGGAGGCCCCCATGTCACATTAGTCATGGATAACTTCTGCTGCTGGTATTGGCTGTATGTGTGTGTTTGTGTTTAACACTTTGTATAGGCAAAGGTTCAATGGCTACTGGTTTAGTTTTACATTGTAATTGTGTTTATTCCAGAACTACCTTATTCAATGTGTATCATCTCATCAGCATGAAATGGATACTTCTCTACAGTGTATATAGGAGGGAGAGACCAAGAGCAGCACATTGATCACTGAACTGCAAGTTAATTTATATATACATTAAATTAGATTGGACTTAAATTGCAAACCTGACAAACACCTTTCAAAAATGTATTGTTGATATATATAGCACATACATACTGTAGATTCCTATTAGTTACTCTCCAGGTGTGATCTAACTTTAATACAATGTGTGATCTAACCTGTTTTACTGATGAGATCTGATGGCAAAGACCTCCTTTATACCCCATTAAGATCCTCCCGATGTTCTGCCCTTGCTTATGTTTTTTTATTTCATAGAGGGCACTGTGACTTCATTATATCCCGGAGGACAGCGAGTGAGCAGATCATTTTGGCATCATAATTCTCTGAATACAATTCATCAAAGTCTTTGATAGATTCCATGAATTCAGAGATTCAACTATTCATCTCAAAGGTTGAGGAATGGGGTCACTGAATATCTCATACAGCTTATATAAAATGTACATGTAATGTAAACTGCACTGTAACTTTTATCCATGTATTTTTTCTTTTAATGTTTATTTTATTATCTTTTATTTGTAATGACTGATTTTAAATGCCATTTTCTTAATGTCTTTCGTTTTTTGTAAAGCACTTTGAATTGCCTTGTGTTGAAAGGTGCTATATAAATAAGCGTGCCTTGCCTTACATGTAAGCATATTTCTGAAAAAAAATTATTCTGAAAATAAATCTGACAAATATAAAACAGTTACAAGACAATGTGAACATAAAATGAAACAATCTTTAGGAAAGTTAAATAAGGTAAAAGACAAGTGCTCACACCAATCAAACAGATGAATAAAGAGAACAGCATAGGCAGGGGGCGCACAACAGTTGTTGGATACAATTTAAAACCAATGTGTGTTGTTAGCTATAATATACAAGATCAGTAGCATCAGGAAAAGTTAGAGGATTAACGTGATAACCCTGAAAGAGCTTTAATAAAAACATCATAAAATTGAATCATAAAAATGAAGGTCCAGCTATCAAACTCCAAGGAGAACGGGGAGACAGCCCCACTCAGCTATAATAAATAAAATGACAACACCTCCTACACCTACTTCACTGTCATACCTAGAATATACATTAATCAATATGCAAGTTTGATCAAATGAATCTGACACAGAGTATATAAACAAGAAGCAGCTCTCTGTTTCAGACTCCATGTTTTGACATATTGATTCAATTAGCAGTTGGATGTATAGTGCCCAGCTTGTAATGCATCATAAATCCAGGAGGCATGAAGTGGCAGTATCAAGGCATGCGTTTAGAGGGAAAGCAGTGGAATTTATGGATATTAATATGATGAAAAACAAAGATGCCGGGAACAGCATGAATGACAAGAATATTTTTAGCATCAAGTGAAAATGATCCTCATTTGTACGACCCCCACTACTCTATCCGTTCAGAGTGTGTCCTTTCCCTCTCAAGAATTCACTTGTGATTTGACATTGCCATAACGAAACTGAACTTCTCTTTCCGCTCTATCTTCCTCAGCATGTGTGTGTGTGTGTGTGTGTGTGTGTGTGTGTGTGTGTGTGTGTGTGTGTGTGTGTGTGTGTGTGTGTGTGTGTGTGTGTGTGTGTGTGTGTGTGTGTGTGTGTGTGTGTGTGTGTGTGTGTGTGTGTGTGTGTGTGTGTGTGTGTGTGTGTGTAGACATGTTTATGCACATCCATGTTTTACCAGCATGTGTAAGAAGTCATTAAGCTGCTGTCTGTGACACAGCAGCATATTGCCTCCTGCTGCTGTTGACATTGCTCATATGGGGCCTCCAAGATTTACATTCCTTTTTGTAGTTTCACTTGAGATCTGAATTTATGATCCAAGCACTCAGCATTACAAAGGGGCTGCATGAAGTGAGAACATACATGTAGTCACTAGTCAACAAAGAGGATTTTCATGTTGAATGATGTCAGCCAGTATTATATCCCTCCACATTATAAAGCCACAATCCAACAACTGAAGATAACTGGCTACTTTATTTACATTTTCCCGACGTTAGATTTCAGGCAGAAGATGTTTGTGTTCGACAGTGTGACAGTTCATTTGGCATTGTGATGACATTACAGTAAATATAATTGTGTGTTTGTTTAAGCCATGTTAGCCGCGTGGATGACTGTCAATCCCTCGTTGGGTCCACAGTTTTGCCCAAGATTGAATTATATCAGTTTTTTGACGGATTGTAATGAAATCATTCAGACATTCATAGTCCCCAGAGGAAGAGTCACACAGACTTTGGTAATATACTAACTTTTTATTTAGCATCACTAAAAGATCAGTAGGTCGACATTTTAGTTTTTTTATTGGAAAATACCTCAACAACTGTTGGATGATTTGCCATGAAATTATGTACATATATTTGTAATCGTAAACGTTGTAATGACTTTACTGACTTTTTTAATTGGCATCACATTTTGTACAGGCAGTCATGATGGATTGGTGGCAATACATTTCGCGACAACTTTACTTTAGCAATCCATATATGTTTAATGTACTGTTACTATCAGGTCGGAATTACATTTGTTTTCTGTTGTTTGGTTTATGGTGATTTTCTCTGCCAACAAAGCTGCTGCCTAGTTGCTGAAGTACAAGCTTTGTTGAGGAAAAGAGAAAATGTTTTTTACTTGCTCCTTATCGATTTCTGGGAAACCATTCAGTGGCCCAGGTGGTGGAGGCTGAACGTTGCTTAGTGTGCTTTTCCAGAGGCTGGGAAATGCTTACAATCTACTGGGGAAATAGTTGGAAGGTGTAAGAAGCAGTTTAGGAAAGTAAAAACCCAGCGGACACATCCTTTATTCTGCAGAAAAAGGAGGAAAATAAGTCTGAGAACTTTTCCTTGGCAGAGGCTGCTATATAGGAAATGCATTAATGTCAAGGCAGCATACTGTAGATGAAATACCTCTTGATAATGTTGGAGAGCCATGATTGAAAAGACTCTGTGTGACCATGAATTTAGGAGCAGGTCGACTGTACTGGCATATACTGAAAGCAGACCATTTGAGGGATTGTGTCTTTAAACAGCACGCAGACAACTCAAACTCCCTTCCTCTGAAAGTCTGTGACAAGACGCTGGAAAGGCAACTGGCTGACTGTCAAATATATTTAAAAGTAACAATGCAGACTTGGGTGGTTGTCAAGGCAAAGGGAACATCTTTTTTGACCCTCTCAGAGAACGTTGAAAGGTTTGGAGTTGGCTAATTATGACTACATGTGGCGTTATGGATTGGTGAAAGGTCTCTGACCAGTTTTCCCAAGGTAATGTTGCAGGAGGTGCTGTGGGAGTCTGGATGGAAGCTGTTCAGGCTCCGTAAACGTTGAGAGGAGATATTTATAATGATCAGGTTTGTTCAAGGGGGCATTGGACTCTCTGACAAGGATGCCTCCCTTCTGTGTGGGATTCTCCCAGACTGCTCATTACGGCAGTAGGTCTGGAGAGTGTTAAGTTCACTGACTGTAGGGGGAAATCCAAAATTGTAGGAAACATTGTCCTTTTAAGGTAATCTGATGTTGGGTGTAATGGTTTGCATCTCTCAATTTGAAGTTAAGTTTGTTAAGAAAATACTTTCACTTCAAACGGAGTAAAAGAAAACTTGCACCTCAAGAACGTCGTTTTTGGTGGGTTATGCTCATGCATGAGGCTAGAATATAGGGATTAACGTTTTGTGTATCAAATGTAATTCAAAGATTTCTTTAAGAATGCACCATGTTGTGCCTTACTTCTGCATATGCATACAATGTGAATGCATTGGATCTGACAGTAAACAATATGCTTTGTTTTGTAAGTGGGAAGTTACAACTGTATGACAGCACATGAACATGACTGATGGTTTTACATGGTGTCGGTATCTTCATCAGCAATCTGCTCAGTGGTTACAGTCCTTTTACAAGTCTCTATAACAACACCGTTTGAAGTTTATATATTTGAATGATGGGTCCAAATTCTTGTACGAGCTCCTATAATGGCTCAAGTGAGTTATGAAGCCCATTTTTCATAAAGCCATGATTGATCAACCACTAAATGGGAAAAGGCAGCTGCAATAACAACACCAGAGGTGGACATTTAATGTTGCCTGCTACAAGATTTTAAATTGTGTAGCAC
This sequence comes from Gymnodraco acuticeps, assembly GCF_902827175.1. Classification (NCBI taxonomy): domain Eukaryota; kingdom Metazoa; phylum Chordata; class Actinopteri; order Perciformes; family Bathydraconidae; genus Gymnodraco; species Gymnodraco acuticeps. The sequence goes on from NW_022990358.1 coordinate 1,326,909, forward strand.
ACTATGTACTCTCGAAGCTGTCACAAAATAAAAAAGATGACTAACTACAGTAGCAGCTTGTGGTGGTAAATCGTTTTGTATCTGACCTGTGAAGGGCAACAGATGTAAGGTATTGAGAAAGCAATGCACACAACCATAGATTTGTACACACATGTATTTAACCCATGCATACGATCCTTACTTCTCAACCACTCGTGTGAAGAGCTGTTGAACTGGTGATTGGAAAAGGTACGTGACAGAGAGCAGGAGACCGGGGAATGTAGTCCGTCTAAACAATAGGCGTCACTCTTTATGTATGTGGTAGAAATATCTGCCTCATTCTCATCTCCTGTTTGAAAATTCCAGACCGCCTTCTTCCTGCGTTATTATTCCTGTGATTGAGACTGAGATCTTATAGAGGAAATGCAAACAGGCCAAGTCTCTGGCCTAATAGAGGGACCTGACAGGAAGCGCAGATGCTTGCATAACAGCCTTATTGAGAGGATCGGTATTTGACATGTCACATAGCAATGTCCTCCATTAGTCTCCCCTTCTAACCCCCCGTCCACAACCCCTGCTCCCACATGTATCAGGTGAGCACATATTAACTTCCAGTGAACTTTCTGCCTGGCTACTGCTGTGTGTTTGTCTGGTGGGGACACTTAACTTGAAAAATCAGACCAATGGTATGTAAACTGGTTTCTGTCTGGATAAATATTTAGATGTCTCCCACAACCCGTTTTTCCCCCCTCTGAGTTAAATCCAACAGGTAATGTTGGGTCTTAAAATGTAATCACTCTCAGGTTCAAAGGGGCGCTCTGTGCCATTTGATGAAGCAAATAATGATGGGTGAGATTGAATAACGATAAGAAGCCTATTAAAGAGGTCCTCCAGCATGGAGAAACCCCGGTGTCTCAGGGCTTCTTGGCCACCAGTAGCTGCAGCTTGTGGACCCTGTGTGGCTGTATTTATAGAGCGCTGTGGATGAGTCATTTGGCCGAGTGCCCACTCTTCCTTCACCAGATTTACAGGTCCCCACTTTGGGGAGGGCTGCTTGATTTACGATGCACTCCCTCCACCACCACCAGCAGCAGCCCCCACCCCACCCCTCTCACTTCCTTCAGAGAACATCTTGCCTTCGGCTCGCTGTCTCACTCGTTTTCATTCGGCTGCCGTCTCCTACACTTCTATCGTGTGTGACTTAGAAATGTGCTTCCTCTGCTCTTTCAGCAGATATTTGCAGAGGAAAGGCTTTCTGAGATGCAGACAGACTAGCCTCAGCCTGACTTTGCCTACAAGTGTTGCAGATTGCTGTGTGACAGTGACCTCCCTTTGACTTGGTAAAATGAAGTTTTAGACAAAAAGAGTTATATGAGGTGGAAGGAAGCAAGAAGAGAGGAGGAGGGGGAGAAGGAAGGACAGTAGTAAGTGGTAGTGAGCAGTGAGTTTTAGTAGAAACAGAAGGAGACAAATCTGACTGTGGCACCGAACGAGAACAGATGAAGAAGTGGCACGGGGGGGTCGGCGGTCAGGAGCCTCAGCGTGGCTTTTGCTCCCTCACCGTCCAGCTGAGGAAGGGGCACGCCTCTGCACCCCATGGATCTTAACTCCAACCCAGGTCTGTCTCTCTACATTACAGAATTGAATACTAACGCATTTGCCTCTGGTTGTGAGCGTTTAATTTGATTTGCGGTGATATTATAAGATCAGTTTGTAGTTCAAACTACAGGAAAAGGGTGGAACGATTTCTCTGTAGCTTTAGTTGTCTTAAATGTGTTCTTACTCACTTTCTGTTCTCATTGAGACAGCGGTTTTTCCATATGCTGTCCATTCATCATTTCAGCAGATGGGCGTTTTACAAGTAACGGTTCACAGCTTATGTTTATTACAGCTGTGATTTCAGATGAGCAGTTTATGATGCTTGCGTTTTTGATTTTCCCGCCGTTAATGTGACCTTGCTTTCTATTTATTTATCCATCTGCAAACTATGAATAACTGATTTATTATTTCTCATAAAATGTGTCTTTTCATATGCAGTTTGTCTTTTGAAGAGGGGCATTTGTGATGCTGTATTGACAAAATGGCAATAACCATTCATCTCTTGGAGCTTAATGAAGATCCTCCTTCCTGTGTCATTCGTTATCATTTACACTACACTGCAGTTTCTCTTTCCCCTTAAGAACATGCTGTTATCTGCTGGGACTTATAACTACATTAACATTGGAAAACATTTTAGGACCAAACATTGCTTCTAGGACATGAAAAAGGAACAAAAGTTCAGGACTGTATGGCAGAAGCAGAAACACATCACACCTTATTTATTCCACACATTCTGCTTCCTCGTCAAAATATGGCGCCTACATTACCCAAAATGCAATTAAGCTGTTGACAGTTCATCCAGAGATTTGGATGTGTGAGAAGCTAATGTACTTATGTTATTTTACTCAAACAGAGACGAGGAGCAACAGAGGTCTGGTAAACTCACTTATTCCTTTCTCCACTTCCCAAGATTTATTTTTATATTAAACTTCTTTCTTAGTTGACATCCTATTGGAGCCCCAACAGGCTTAAAACCATTTATTTCCCACATCTGCAGTTGTACTTTCCAACACCTGTGCACAGTTTTTGGTGTGTAAAGTAACACCTTTCCAATATTCCAATGACTGTTGAATGAGTAAATATAAAAGCAGCAATCTGAGTCTTCCCTCGCTGCCAAGAGATAGCAAAGATTATGGAACATTTTCCATCGCACTTGTAAAGTATTATAGCCTTATAGATGGTTTCTTGTGAAAATGTCAAACCAATTTAGTAATGTGATTGCAAACTGTTTGCAAAAATGAAAGGCAGTCCGCTAGACTGATGAGGCCAGCCTACCAAGACCTCATTAGCAGAGAGCATCTCTAACAGTAAATGTTTTATTGCTCTGCACCCTGCTGATCATGACACATAAACTAAGCAAACATTACATATCTCAATGTTAACAAAAGGAAGACTACATACAACGTTTAGCAATTCCCATGTACACTTATAACTTGTAAGTATTAAGCTATACTGACACAAGCCAGAATAACTTGTATAATAACATAAGCTTGTACACCTTGTGCCGCTTAAATGCCACCCACTTGATATGTAGCTTTAAAAAAAGTCTTTCCAGAGGAAGGAAAATCATGCTAAGCAAAAAAGCATTCTCAGCCGGGTCAAATTTCACTTTGCTTGGCTGCTTGAGGCTGATAACAGAGCACACTCCTGAATTCATGGCTCCCTGCCTGCCTGTAAATCCGTCCTGGGAGAGACGTTCTCCTGCAACAACCTGAAGCAACAGATGGGAGAAAGGAGAAATACAATGTTGGATCCTGTGAAACGAGATTTCAAGAAGTGTTGAAGGAGGAAAAGGAAGAGAGGTGTTTTATATGTTTGAGAACTTAATGATTAAAACAGTTTCTTATGAAATGATAAGCTCAGCATTTATTTATTTTTTATCATGAACACTGTCCAATTAGTTAGATATCCTCAGCATCTGCTCAACTTTCTTATGGGTTCGTCTGACTTTAGTTATATCAAGAATTAGATCATTCTTGGCTGTATTGGTACTAGCCAGCATTAAAACCAGTCCATGTGACAATAGAAAGCACATCAGAACAATCTAGTATCTAAACTTACTCTTATGCTTCCCTGAATGGCCAGCAACTAATAATACTGATGATTGTGCTAAATAAAGATCAGATTAAGAACTACACTGATTTTACAGAGAAAATAATTTATTGGAAGTGTGGTGACTATAAGACTTGTGATGGCAGTAAAAGCAGCAATAAAACTCACTGTATGACATCATTTGACAAGTTTAGCATCTGAGCTAGTACTTACTTTTTAACAAAAATAATAAAAAAAACACAGAACACACTGCTTTTTGTTAATGCCATAAACCAAATTTTAGCGGGAGATCTTACCCAGTGGCCATTACATTGTGGAATCAATACATTTACATAGTCAAAAAAACATTATATTTCTGACAGCATTATTTAAGCATTAAAGCAGAAAAACGGACCGATCAACATCAACAACAGTTCAGCAGTGTACACTCAAACACACAAAGAGCCAACATCAACGTCAGCATTTCTCTGTCTCTCCACTTAGATCACCACCAATCTTTTTATTTGAACTGCACTCCCCCTGCACTGCAGCCCTCTCCGGCAAGCACTGCTTTGGCCAGCTTTGTCAGAAAAAACAACAAGGATGTGGAGCGGCTACGCAGACAGGACTGCTGCGATGGCCAAAATGAAAACAGGCTTATCTTGCCCAAGCTGATGGATGCTGTCTTTCTCGCTGTCTGAATAATTCTGATGCGAGTCAACAGGAGGTTTTTATGGGGCCTGCTTCGGTCACACAGATTTGTGGGCAGAAACACACATTAAAAATAACTGACAGACAGATACAGGCAGCAGTTTATAAACACAGCGACACGGATGCTTCTGCTATTTTTTGCACCAAAAATGGTTGTGGTTCTTATTCCACCTCATCAGTCACTAAGTAGAAATGTGAAGTGGTAGGAGAGGCTCATGCAGGGTGATGAGTAATGGATGTATGTCTGCTTTACATCAACAATAATGTTCTCATCTGACATGCCCTTCAATCTCCCAAAGCAATCAAGCAAATTGAAATGTTGATGAATGCTTCTATGACACATAACCAGAGTGAGTTCATTGTGAAATTACTTCAGCTAAATGAAAATCATGAGAAACATCTTTAACGCAACTATCAGGAATTTTTACCATTTTCTTTATCTCTCTGGCCTTAACCAGCCAGACTCACACTTTTCCTGTTTACTTTCATTGCTGGTTGTCTTTATTTTTCATGGTTAAAGACATCATATGTAAGTAGTGCAACAATGAACCAGAAGTCCAGTATTCTGTAACCCTGTCTGGAAAGTTCAAAGGGCATTCCCAAAGGCCACGCTGACTCAAACTATCAATTTTGGCTGTGGGGAGTGCAGGTGTGCATCTGCCCTGAAGCCCTCATCAGGGCTGAAAGGTGATATTATGAGGTATTAGTGAGCAGAGCAACAGGTACTTTGTCAAGTCCACTCCTTGTTTCATTCTCTGGACAGATAAAGGGAGGCGCAGTCACTTTGCAGAGAGCCAGGATGTTTGTCTACGTCTTTTCCTTCCAAGTAATTAAGATGAAAGCTGTCTACAACATCTACTTGATTACTTTCTTTGTCTAGTTTAAAAGAAAAAAGCAGTAGCATCCTTATCTGCATATATGTGTATAAGGCTAAGCCCTGAAAACATCCTGTATCTAAATCAAAACAAAATTGGAAACCGGACAAACATTGTGGGAGATCCTTCATTTTGGGGTCAAAGAGTGCACACCCAAGTATGAATTCCTGGCATGCATTCCACACAGATTTACAGTTTCACGGAGATAAGTGCATGATATATACACTTGTCCAGTTGGTGATCTGTCATAGTGAGATATGTTTACATAACTCTAAGGATGTCTGCATGTTTCACACAGACACAACACATCACATGCATGTTATAGAGCACATACATAGCACAGAGAGAAACATAGGGTATTCGTGTTTGAAGTGCATTTGGCTGTACATGAAACACAAATTCTCTGACAATCAGTGATGATACCAGGCTGAAGGTGCATTAAAGACCAGTATCAGGTTGACTTTAGAGGGCTCTGCTGCAGAGTTTATTCCCTGTGATCTGTATATACTCCACCTTCCAGAAGCTTCCTCTGAAGTATCAGTCCTCTTGTATCCCTGATTTGTTTTAGCCTCCCAGCATAGCGTGCAAGTGTTCAAGTGACAACAGCTGCCATCCCTCACCAAAACGCAACACACTAACATTTTAATGGGACATTAATCCCTGAGTCAGTAGTCACTGAAGCTGTCAGTGGTTCACTCGTAAGGTTTTTGGTATTTTAACAAACCTCAAACCCTTGTTGTGCATAGTTAATTAAAGTTATACTGCAAGTCACCACAGAAATAAATAGCTTGAACAGAATGCTTGTGGGTTCATGCCAATGGCCGAGAGCTACTGTAAATGTCACTTGTGATTTATATTTACATTTGCCATTTTTGACTGTTAACACTTTAAATCCAAGTAGAATATTAAAGGATAATTTCAGGGTTAGTGTTTTCCTTTACTATAAATCACACTTTACATTTCTTACATCACTTTACTTACTTTTTCCATTTTCCAAAGCAAACATAGTTCATTGTCGGTTGCAAGATTCAAATGTCATGGCCTGAAGGCTGCCACTGGTTTCCATTTCAGTACAGTAGGAACATAAACTTTAGGAAACTAAAAACTATCTTAGTTTACTTTAGTACTATTTACTCATGTTCTTCTTTCAGAGTAACATTAGAATAAAGTAGCATGTGTTTGTGACATGAAGTGAAACATACAAAAATGCAGGTGTGATTCTTATAAATTGCACCCGCAGACACTGTATAACTTTATATTCCATCTGTACTAGTCTCCAGTCTTTATAATTATCTCGCCGACTTATGTTTCAACACAAGCTCTGGATTTTAAGTCGAGTCTGATCCGTTTTTCCTAAAGTTTAAATTGATTCCCCTTACATAATACTATATTTACAGCAGCCTTGGCAGGACACACAGACACAGCTCTTTACTTAGTTGGCATGAAATTGTCACGGACACACTTGGCTTTTTGACAGCCCTCCCTGAACGGGACAGACCCACTGCCTCCCCCCGACTGTCCTCATGACAACTCATTAAACTCTTCATATTTCCTCACTCAACAGCAAGGTATCATATTTACCATTCACCACCAAAGAATATCGGACATTTAAAGATGATGGACATTGGACATTACTCTCCATTTTTGGTGCCAGGATTACCTTCTTTCCCTGTGGGTGCCTGTAGAGGGACAGTAGAGCCAAACAATCCTCGTCCCCTTTGACCTCCCCCCTCATATTCACTCTGTTACTCATTCAGCATCAGATGGTAATGGATAGCCATAGTAATTCTATGGAGTCTGTGTTCTTCACGAGACAATGTCTTTGGGGAGGATAATGTTGTGGTGTCTGCCTTCAGATAATGTTCATTGACAAGCAAGGACCACCATGACACCAGGAAGATAATTAGCCATCGATACCTTACTGGGGGTAAGGTGGAACAGGACACCCATTAGATAGAAGGATAGATAAAGCCACAGAGAGAAGAAAGCTATACACCAGGAGTCTGTCAGCATGACAAATCTATTAGTTTAGTGAGAGAGAAAGCCAAACATATTAGATGTTCAATGATCGAAAAGCAGAGAAAGTAAATCCTCACATTTGAGACAGTGGAACCAGATAATGTTGTACGTTATGCTTTTTGTGCAATTATTATTTGATAATCAGATTCTGAATATCTGTATTGTCATCATAATCAGGTACAGTGAAATGTTGTAGGCTTCTCTCAGTGCAGTTAAAGAAATATGAACACGTAAATAACCACAGTGATAAAAGCAGTAGTAACAGAAAAAAAGAGAAGGCACATATATAAATAAAATAGTTGGGGAAATGGATTTTGTTGCATCTCAAATGTGTAACATCATTGTCCATAAAGCAATTAGAATTGAATTGCCACATAGGGCTTCATCCAACAATTATTATTCATTATTTATGACTTATCAAGTAATAGCAGTCCAAAATAAGAACAACTGCTTAGCCCAAATTCCTATGTCCCATTTGTTTTTCCAATAGTGCACTATTTCCCTACTTTTACTTTGTCTTCATTAGTTTTACTTATTAACCTAACCCCAACATATAATGTCACGAAACATAGCATCCAAGTGATAAAATAGTAGTAATAAAGTAATATAGCCTCTCTCTCCCACATGCCAAAAGTCAATATTATGTCATTATTATACTCTAAATAGTTTGAGGTTGGAGATGTTAACAAATCACTGCAGTGTGAATGGGACATACCATGTTTGCTTATAGGGTCATGCCCTGTGTCAAAGCAGTGGCCTTTTTAAACTCAAGCCTTCAGAGAGATCTGCCTATTGTTCCCATTACAGTGCTTAGATGTGTGTGTGTGTGTGTGTGTGTGTGTGTGTGTGTGTGTGTGTGTGTGTGTGTGTGTGTGTGTGTGTGTGTGTGTGTGTGTGTGTGTGTGTGTGTGTGTGTGTGTGTGTGTGTGTGTGTGTGTGTGTGTGTGTGTGTGTGTCCCAACCCCCTCTTCAAACCTCCCTTTCTCTTTCACACCCTCTCAGCTGTGCTCACTCACTCATTCTCATTCTGAGCCAGGCCAAAAATCTGGCAGAGTGGCTCCTCCGTTAGGAACTCCCGTCCTTAAGTTAACCCGGGCTGCTGGGACTTTGCATCCCACTCAGGGAGCTTCTTTTCTGGATGCCAGAGATATGGAGATGGTTCATCAGGCAGTGCATAGTTTTCCACATTACGGATTTTGTGATGTACTTTCCTCTCACCAAGGTAACAAAAAGTGTTATTTGACTACTCTGAGCCTGTTGACATCTATCTAACTCCACTAAGCACTTTACTTTACACACTTATTTGTTGTAACAGCTGCACTTTGCATAGGGATTGGATCATCTGGAGGTGATATCACTTATGAATTAAACTTTTTATAAACAAAAGATGAGAAGGGAGCTGGCAGTAGTTTTTCTTTCCACTTTAAATCCTCGTCATCATTCCCAATGAATGAACAAACATTTTTTCATTGTGACTCGCTGAGTTACTTCCTGTTCTGTTGGAGGTATTTATGATGTGTGGACTTCTGAGAAGACCATCATTAGACACAATATTGAATCTCAACTTGCCCCTGCTTGCATGCAAACAAGAAGACTCTTGCAGACAACAGAGTACAGACAGTGATGAAGTCATTTAATCTCCCTCTGTATACACACATGAACACACACAACCACACACACACACACACACTGGAAGAATTATGACACATATTTTTGCCATTTAAAGTTAAGCAAAGTAGTTACAGTGTCTGCATTGTTTTCTGAGCCAGAAACAGCTGCTTCCTCCACCTGGCAGGCAGCACAATCAGGCCTAACTTTTCACATATTTTATAAGTCTTCCACGAAATGTATTCCACTTTACTGAATATTGACGACACTAGATACGTTTTTGTTATTTCGAACCCTTTAACGTCCCACCCTTTTGGGCGATGTCTGCCAAAATGAGACAAACTGACTTATTTTCTTTCATTGTTAGACACTTGTGATGAGATGAACATAAGGTTAATCACATTGAGACAACATATTTGTAAGGTTAAGTGGATTCTCTGCCAAGTAATGTTGACGTTAAAGGAATAGTTTGACGTTTTAGCAGAGGTTTGATGAAAAGATAAGTAGGATGTCTGTTCAACAGTGTTCATTCAATATAAAGCTACAGCTGTGACACAGTTAGCTCAGCTTAGCATAGACTGACTGGAGGCAGGGGGAAGCTAGGCTGTCTCTGTTATGTGTTTGTTAAATCCATACAAAAACAGAGCTGTAAAAATAACATGTGGCAATTTAACAGAGGGTTTAGGTTCTGAGACAATTTATTTGTGCTAAGCCAAATGTTGCTTAGCTGTAGTTTCAAATGTAATTGGAGCACACCCCAGGATAGCCATAACACCCCCTAAGCACCCCCAAGAAATGTATGTGGTTTTTTTATGTGTGAAATTCATAATTTGAAAAAGGATTGATTCGAAAATAATAGACTACAGTGCAAGTAGCCTACTTCTGGGTCTCAGTGTTTCATTCTAGCTCTGCTCTGTGTGTGTGTGGCACGAGCCATTTTGTGTGCGTGCGCGAGCGAGAGAGAGAGAGCGAGCGCGCACCGGTACCGGAGATTGTTGTGGTTAGCCTCTGGTGCTGGCTAAGCTAACGGATATAAGGAGCTTTTTCAACAACAAGGTGGAGGGAGAACTCTCTCCTGTCAGTGTTGCAGTACAAAATTCAACTGTAGCGCCAGGGACATTAATGGGAAACCCTAAATGTTTGAGCACCCTCTATGAAATGTCAAGCTACCCCACAGCACCCCCAAAAGAAAATATCTGGCGCCGCCACTGCATGTTGTGGATGCTCTCACTGCGTGTTGATGTACAGGTCATAGAGAAGTGTAGCTGGGCTGCAGGTATTTGTGAGCAATTACAGCACAGTGGGATCCTTTGTTGTCCCCCACCTGTTTCTGAGCCATTAGTTAAAGACTAGTCTGCAGCTGGGTTCGGCTGCTTATTAAGGCCGGTGGTCAACACTGGAATGAACAGCTGTTTGAACCCAGCTCAGATAGTAGCCTAATTATGACACACAGCTAAACCTAATGGTGTTTGAGTTCATTAATATGATAGGGTTTGATGTGAGGGCATGCAATTATTGAGATGTCATTTAAATAAATAGGACATATCCATTTCATTTTAGCAATGTATTTTCTTTGTTTACTGATGCTGTATGAGCTATCTGTCTGTGGTTATTCTGTGCCGTTGGAGTAGCCTACAGTGTTCTCTGTATGTAAATAACAGAAGTTAAGTAAAAGCTGACTTCTTTTACCAGTAGATACTACACAGCAGAGTATTTTCAGTCGTAACTTGAACAGGTGTGAGTCTCAAGGTGAATAAGGAATCCTTCTTTATTACGAGCTCTCTCCTCTGAAGCAGAAGTCTGCACGCCTCAGTAAAGCTGACAATTGTTCACCGCTGAGTTTATAAAACTTCGGAGCGGTGTTCTGGAGCGTGGTGAATCAGGGGAATTGTGGCAGCTGTCACGGTTGTCTCTTCAGGTACAGTCATGCTATCAGTAAATATTCTCGACTGTCTCTGGCAGGGAATTCCTGCTGGAATTAGTGTCATTTAAGACGCAATGATTTGGTTCTTTTTTAATAACCGCTGGTGCCAGTCACAGAAGAAGTGTGTGCTGGAGAATAATACCTGCAGGCAGCTCCACCACAGAATAAATGAAAGGGGAGCCTCATATTTACTGGACAGATATGGAGTATTTACCTACTGGTGACGGGATGATATTTTGAGATAAAAATGCTTTTTCAAAATCTTATCTTGTGAATGTTGCAGAATAGAAATTGCAACGCTAATATTTGTGCTTCACTGGAATGTGTCTTTACTTATATTCTCCCTTTTATGATGGTGGTTTTATCCTAGAGACTAATCATTGATTGGTTTCTATTTGTCTGAAGTCAGGAGACAATGCAGCAGGAGTTATCTGGGAATGCTGTGTGTTTGTGCTAAGGCTCAACATGTGTCTCCAAACAATTAGCTCTTATGCTGTGAAATAGTTTAATTGCATTTGGCCAAAAAAAACTCCCATAGAAAATAACTATCCATCAGTTCCTGGTGCAGTTTATAGCACCTATGTCATTCACAAACCGATGAATGGCAGCTGCTCATTTGAGTCAGTTTTTCCAATGAACTCATTTGTTTAATCAATTTAGCTCTAATTAAACAGTCAATTAAACTTCCTGGACATAAACACAAAGGGAGCCAGAGTTACATTGTTCCGACTTGTGTTATCTTTTGTAAAGTAGTAATCAGCAGTAAATCTAGATAAGGGTTGTTATTCATGTCATCTGTCTCAAACAGCCTGAAAATGGATGCCTATCTGCTGTTCCTGATACTTGTCTGTTTCATAGGAAGTATTAAGCAAACTTGCTAGAATAAGTATTATACTGATATTATAGATAGATAGATGGATAGATAGATAAGTACTTAATTGATCCCAATTTGGGAAATGTTTGCGTTGCAGCAGCATAAAAAACAAGGCAACGTACATAACAGAAATTAAGACACGAGAAATAAACAATCTAAAATATTTCTGAAGTAGAAATAAAATAGCATTAAAAAGTAAAAAAATATACATGTGGAAAATTACGTGGAAATACAAATTTCCAGTAACAAAATTATAATGCAGGATTAAGTTACTGGGCTACAGAGGTAGCAAACATTGTTCCTCAGTCATAAAGAGATCTCAGGAAACAGCGCTCTCATAGTGTTTAAAGGTTTCATCCAGGATGTTGTCCATATGCTGAGCAAGTTTGACATTGCTCCTGTCTTTATAAACAATGCAGCCAATTCAGCCACTGTGGAAGAAGGTTGAGCATCACCAGGAAATGGCAGTGGGAACAGGAGTGTGCTGTAATAGCCGTGGTATGCTGTATAATCCTGTTGCATGCTTGTTTAATAGCTTCACAACCGTTGTTTCCAAAAGGAAGTACTGTCCCGCCATGCAAGTAATGGAAACAGAAAGGGCTGATTGATTTTAAATGTGGACAAAAGTACTCTCAGGGGAACCAGGAAATCACAATTACTTTGCATCACAGTCAATGCAAATGTGACTGAGAAACTTTTGGGTGCCAAATTGGCAAGTGTGACAAATTGGCAAGTGTGACAAATTGGTGTCACTGTGGAATCCATCTGACAGATCCACTTCACTGGTCAATAAATTAACATCAAACGGTTGACTTTTTAACTAGTGACGCTAATAGAAAGCAGGGCAAGGCTTTTAACCATTTTCTTGTGATTCTAGCCCAAATTTTCTATTTACAGGATAGTGACAGTAGTTTTTCCTGCAAAAAAAAGCCTGCACCTGCCATTAAAGGGTAACCTAAGATGATGTCAGTTGTAGCTAAATAGACAAAGGTCTCCCTTAATTATATCGTTCCTCTTTGTCTCAAGGACACAATATGCCAGCCATGTGTCATTGTTATCATTTTCTCTTATTTAATTATTGCCGTTTAGCTACTAAAGTGTAAATATACTTTTGAAATGTTCATAATCCACCCATTTTTTAACACTACAATACAGCCATGAACATTAGCACATTTCTTCTGAACAAATTTAATTTACATTTTTATTTGTTACCTAGCAAAGGGTGATCATTTTGTTTATTCACAAGCTGCAACAGCCTCTAATGGCTATTCGGTAAACTGCAGTTTTTGGCACAGGTTACTGAAGAAGTTTACAATGACCAATGACCCATGTTAAAGTTATCAGTGCCCTACCTAATTATTTACTTTATTTATTTGTTTACTGAATAATTTTGCAATTATTTATGTGTGAGCGATGTATATTTTCAATAGGGACATGGGGGTTGGGGCTAACTTGGTTTCGAGTCCACCCTTAAAAAAGCTTTGCCCGCCCCTGCTGGTCACTGTTTTACAAACAGTGGACCCACGGACATCGATATTCTCTTCCTGTCTCCATCTCTGCATTTAAATCCATTATTTTACCAGCCAATGTGGCCACTTTGTTACTCGGAGTTCTCCTGGTTAATACTCTTTAACGTGAAGCTTGTTTGACGTATTTTGGAGCGACGGAGCTCTTCCACCGGCGGAACAACTCACATGTGCGCAGAGAGCTGCACATTCACCGTCTGAGCAGTGCATCGTTCCGCTTTGTTGACAAGTGGCTTCAGTGGAAGTCTGTTGCATGTCGCAGGTTGAGGAAGCTAAAGATGAAATAACATCGTGGATGTGAATTCTGCGCTTAAGAGGTGAGGAGAGCCTCTTTGTTTATGTTGAAGTGATGAATGGACGAACAGCAAAATAGCTCGAATACAAATGCTGCTTTGGCTTTGCGAGACTAGAGATTAGGGTTAGATTGACAAAGTTAATCAATCGTGTATCCGCCTGCTCCATGCGAGGTGTTAATAATGGCACTCAGGAGCTGGTAGCTACTGATCACTGGATCAGAGGGCACTATGCTAAAATTAAGACGAACGACTTGTTGCCTGGACACAGATCATAATACAGGTAAAAACCTCAAAATGTGTGTTTAGAGTTTGATTTTGCAAGCTTTAGTTAGGTAGCTCTACTGTTACTTCAGTCACAATATGGAGGGATTATGCATTTATTTTACTTACTGCAATGATATTTGGACACCATACAATCATCATTAATCTGCTTTTTACTATATTGTTTAAACTGTGACTTTTCAAACCTGATTCTAACAAGAACAGAACATTTCATAAATCGTTTGTTTAGCCTACTACCCAAAAATATATCCCAAATTTAAAATGTGATCATTTTGTGTGAATTAGTTAATAGTTGTAAAAGCGTAGACATGCATACCGCACATTTTACTTTACAGACACCATCAATTCTACTTTTACTGATTATTTTCATTACTGATCAATCTGCAGAAAATGTCACAGTTAATTGTATACAACTGTATTCAACAAATACTATCAATGCTTTTTACAATGCTATGCAATGGATACTAGCAGCAAATCCTTACATTTGAAACCTGGAACCAGAGAACATTTGTCATTTATGTTGATCAACTTATCAATAATTGACTACTCGTACATTGATTTATGTTGGCAGTCTGAAAATGCTGAGAATGAGCAATAACAGTAATGTTTCGGTAAAGTATTTCGATATTCAAGTACAATGGCTCTTCCTCTTGAACTGTTCTTAATTCTCACATTGGCTGTGTTTTATAAAGTGGGTAAAGATTGCAGAGAAGGAGAATGCCACACAGAGAAAACACTGGCATCTGCTGCCTGCTAATGAGATCTCACTAAGACTGACAGGGAGCATCTGTATCACTGTCAACGTTTGGCTCCAAATATAGCTCTCCGACTAATCCAGATCAAAATAAATTTGAGCCTATTTTTTTCGGTTCTTCGAAACTGGTTTACATATGGAACTGTTGTCAGAGTGAATTCCTTAAGCCCACACCTGCAAACGTGATTGTTCATTTATGAAAGTGAGTGACATTGATAATAATAACCTGATATTGGGATGGGGAATGAGAACTGCTTTTGGGGAAAGAATACATTGTTGAATCTATTAGAACATCTCTCATTCTGATGTTATGAACCTCACTATTAAAACTTGAACTAATGACTCGTTTGGTCCTTTTTGAAAAACAGTTTACATTTTTGCTTCATTTCAAGTCATTAGGACTCCTTATTGGTAATCTGTCATGTTATGTTTAGAGAGTCCATAAATATCTTTTATATGCAACGCTCAGGTCTCATCCTGGAATACAATCGATGGATCAGGATCCCTAGTGGTCAAAGTCATGCATAATTCAACTGTTGTGTGACACCCCATTTGTCTCTTAATAGCGCATCTCTTCCGAGAATAGAGCAGGTGCATCAGTGTGAAATGCCACGAGTCGTTTGTTTGCGTGTTTAATCTCAATAAAGATACGTTTGGCAGTACAAATGTTGTCTGTTGTCGTAGTAAATGGCTGCAGCCAGATTTGTCATGTGAAACAGGCCCAGACCCTCGACTTCAGCCTGTTGGTATCACATGACAGTAGAGTGCTCCTGGCTATTATCCACGAGTCGAATCAGGATAGCTGAGCCTGGCTCAAATGGAACATACACGTCTACCCAGGGATATAAACATTATTTTTGATTTATCGCTGCAGCACAGTGGAGAAGGAGTGTGTGTGTTTCCAGAATTGAGACACCTTATGACTGAATTATTGTATCATCCATGAACATTTGAAGTAAGTGATGTGTGGGTTACCAAGAGGTCATACAAGAGTCATCTTCCCTATATACATTTCTTGTCCTTTGGATGTTTTAGCTTCACTGTGCAGTGTGATGTATGTCCGAGTTTGACCCTGAAATGATTCCCCCCCCCCTGTATCTGCTGAAGGGGGAAAGCTTCTTCTTACATCTGAGTTTGATGATTTTGTGCCATCACATTTAGTGTTAGTGCGAGTATGCAACATGAAGTTTCCAACGCTGAGAACGGACTTCTCAGTGAAGATCTTGTGTATATTAGTTGACTGTGGCTACAATCTACGGGAGAATCTAATCGTCTATATTTCTGTGTTTTGTTTGAACAGGGGGAGACAGAGAGCGGATGACAGCCAACCATGAGACCTACCTTCTTATGGCCAGCACCCAGAATGACATGGAGGATTGGGTGAAGACGATCCGCAGGGTCATCTGGGCTCCTTTTGGCGGAGGTCAGTAAACAAACAACCACTGTTGTTATTAGCTGCATAACATCTTAATGTTAACAAGAAACAGTTTGGTCTTCTTTGAGATGACTTGCATAGTTTACAAAAGACAATCAAAGTGTTAACCGTCTGGTTGAATCCCACTGATTTAAAAAAACGTCCATTATATTGAAACATCCATTATCATTGAGAACTGAAAGAATGAGTTGCATTGTGCACAATGATAATAATGTTACTGTAGTTGGTGCATGGTAGAGTTGGGACTTACCAGTCATTTCCAGGTACAAGTCAATACCACATGTATTTTCACAACTGAAACTAGATGTGATTACACAATACAGGTTTAGCTGTTTTATAAAGATGACTTGAATCAGTTGACCACAATTTTACCAGTATTATATATCCTAACTTTTGAAGACTTTATCTCCAAATTTGACAACATGGCATGTTTACAAAGACTGGAGGTTGTAACATATGCTTCCTCCTTCCCTCCTCAGTGTTTCGTTCAGTGTCCTTCCACGTTTCTTACTATAACTACACTAGTTTAGTTTAAACAGCCCTTAACACACAGGCTTTTTCATGCACCTAATTAGCACTTCAATATGTTTTTCCGAACTGTTATCTCCCTGAATACTTCCACAAAGAACACTTATATAATGCAGCAAAAATGAACATAATCTCTTATTAGAACAAATGCATAAAGGCTTCAACCAATGACATTTTGCGGAATGGTTTTTGTTGAGCCTATATCTTAAATGAAAATATGAAAAATAAATATTTATGAGAATTATAATAAGACAATGACTTTAAAGAGGCAACTTGTCTTGTCTTTCGAAATAAAACCCTGAAACAGATAATATTTGCAGGCAAGTATTTTGCATTTTAAATGTGTTTATTCATCACGCACATACTTTGTAAAGGCTTTTAGTCCTAAGAAAATTTGCTGCGCTTGATTTGTGCTGCTTGAATCTCTTCTCACACGTTTGTGTCATCATCGTGCAAGTTTGTTTTTCTCTTCCTATCGCGCTTGTTCGTGCTAAATAACAATGGTTGTTAAAATCAATTACATGCATCAAATAAGCCAACAAACAATGGTGATGTAATAATCAAAAAGTGCACAGTAATTCAAAGCTGAAGTGCATGATGTTGTAATTGTTCTCATGAAGTTTTCCCTGGGATCAGTGTGATGATTACAGAGTGTCCTGCTGCGCCGCTACAGCTTGTTATTGACTTTGCTGGCAGACATTGGTCTACATTGTGTACGAGCGGGGCACAAGTGCAGCGTTTGAGACCGGACGGGCAGTTCAGGCCGCTCTCTGTGTCACAGTGAATGGACGAGCCTGAGCTGGCCCCTCTGTTTTCAGTGCAGGCAGTTTGATGTCTATTGCAGTTGACTGCTCTTCAAAAGGACGAGCCATTTGTCAAAGATGCCACAAGAAAGGTGGCGGAGCCGGCTTTCACACATATACACACACAGCTCACACACAAACGCACACATATTCCAGGCTTTTACATTTTGCAGAGACTCAGCTGAGCCCTGATTGGCTGTTATAGAGTGATTAAAACTTTTGATCAGAGTGACAGATAGAGAGGGAGACCGTGTTTGACCCACAGAGGAGCTCGGAGCTGTCATGTTGTGCCCAACACTTGCTATGATGTGGAATTAATTACTGGCCAGCAGTTTGACAAGAGACAGTTTGAAGTCCGATGATTGAGAAATGTGCAGCTGTGGTCTCTCCATCTGGATCTTTGGAGAATTTTTCCATGGTAATTACCAATTCTTCATATGTAAAGATTTAGCATTTTAATTTGAGCTGTTGTTGGATTCCTGCTATGTAGTCAATTCAAATGTTAAACTGTAAAAGTACAAATTGAATATTTCCACCCATGTAGTTTATACATTACATGGGAGGGTTTTCTAGACAGTTTCAGTTGTTGGTTTGGAGGACTAGTGGCTAAAGCAGACAACCACCTCCAAATATTACATTTCCTTTTCTTTGACATTTGAAGGCACTGTTTTCAACCTTACTTACAGTTAATACCACAGTTTAATGTGATGTGTGTCCGCCTTCTACTTGTGGGTTAGAGTTCTCATTTAGTGTATGACTTGCTCGATTTGGGGCCGTTTTGTTTCACTGTTTATATGTAACATTCAGAAAAGTCATCAAGGCGTTCAAATCAGGTTCATATCTCCTATTTGAGGAACATTTATCTACCACATCACAGAACAGGAATTAAGGACAAGGAAGAGAAGACGATAAGCACTGGAAAAGGAAAAATTGGACCGTGTTGGGTCTGGACCTCTTTCCCCTTCCTCGTGTGTGTGTGTGTGTGTGTGAAGATATGAGTGTGTGTGTGTGTGTGTTGCAGCTGGTGTAGCTGACAGAACCTGAGAGTGCTGAAGGAACCTGCTGAGTGTTAGCAGAGTAGAGGTGTTGCTCTTGTGTTAAGACTTTTTCTAGATGTGGTACGAGCCAGCAAACATAAACACATGCACACACTCTTCATAAGCTGGTCCACACACACAGCTACATGTGACCCAGGGAAAACATTCCTAGACTCATGACCAGAACGTCTGGTGGGATGAACTCTTTAACATCCTTTTTCTCATTTGTTCTCTGTTGTTCTTTTTATTACGTGAGGATATTCACTGTCCTTTACTCTGGTGGAGCTTGACTTATCCATCTTTCACTTTGATTCAGCTAATATTTGGAACACGGATACACAGCTTTCATTATATCTTGGGAATTTCTTGTGACTGTTTCGTTCATATTTGGGTTTTTGTGAGGATTGAAGTGGAAAGGTCCAAGACTTCTCTGTTGATTTCTGAGCTGCTTATTTTCAAATGAAAAATCATTTTAATCAACATTTTCTGAGACATGGATATGAAGACGGTTTGACTGACCTAGCAAACTGATGCAGCGCTTTTATTTCAGAACAGTTTTTTTTTTGCTTTATGTCAAAGCTGCAAAAACCGAGGCTGGTTTTTGTAAAATGCTAGACTGCAGACACTTTAAATTCTGCGCCTCGGGTGTGTTATCTTATCACAAATTTATTAATAGGCATTTCTTCCGGAAGCTAACAAGTTGTGTCCTTTTCAAGAGGGGTGAGTATGACAACATACCATAATATTGATAGTGGTAAAACAGCTTGCGTAAAATGTACGTTATGTACCAATACTCCTGTTCAAAACACTCATTTAAGATACAATTTCACCAACCAACACCAGTTGATTTAAAGCTTTGTGTTGCTATCTTAAGTGTCAATGCACAAGGGTTCTGTTAAGCTCTGTTTAATTTAGTTACTGTATACTACCTTGTTGTACAGCGTGTATGCATGAGTGTGAGTAGCCTCTGTCTGTCTCTGGAGACCGGAAAACTGTGCAGATCCAAATCTCTCAGGAAGGCTGCCTTAATCCCCTCTTGTGTTGCATCCACATGAGACTGTTGCAAATGGAAATCAGTCTCTTTTTACGCCGACTGCCTCAGACAAAAGGCGAGAGGTGCTCAGCAGGAAGTTAGAGATTTGATCATCAGACTAAGGCTTTGTGGGTGTACATATTTTTTGTTCGGACTGTCTAGCTGGCCTTATCTGACTTTTTCTTCAATTGATTTAACTGCTCTCTTTGATGTGCCTTAAGCTGCAGATGCTAGGCTAATGTTTTTTCTATGAAAAAGGTTACTTTCACTTCAAAAGAGAAAGTGAATTAGTGCAGGATATTAAACGGTATTAATATTTCAAAGGCTATACTATAATTCTAGTAATTTCAGAATCATACTCTGTAGCTGCTAAGAGACAGTTTCTGTCACAAATTGAAACAAATTGTAAGCATCTGTGATACAAGACAATATCATAAAACCCTGGAAACACTGGAGTTTGATATTTATATCGCTTTGAAATAAAAGCATGCTGATTATGTCCACACAAGCATCAAAGAACAATGACCCAATACTGATTTTGTGAAGCATTAATCAATCTCTTACAATCATTAAAACTTTGGTCTTGTGTTTCAGGGATTTTCGGTCAGAAGTTGGAGGAAACTGTGCGCTATGAGCGCCGGTTTGGGAACAAGCTGGCCCCTATGCTAGTGGAGCAGTGTGTGGATTTCATCCGGCAGTGGGGCTTGAGGGAGGAGGGCCTCTTCAGGCTGCCCGGACAGGCCAACCTGGTCAAAGAGCTGCAGGACGCCTTCGACTGTGGAGAAAAACCTTCTTTTGATTGGTGAGTGTACGGGCTGCTTGGATTTCCTCAGTGCATTTGAATGGGAAGCTGATATGTTCAGGTTCTGCACCTCTGGAAACACACAGGTGCGACTGTTAGCCTGAATTCCTTCAGACATTTTATGGAAACCAAAGGTGTTTTCAATACTGTTTTTCCATCAAAAAAATCTACAATTTTTAAGGGACGCCTTATAACACACAAAGATAATTGGGAAGATTCAGAAAATTACTCTAACCACCATTTTAAACAAGTTTCCTCACCTTCATCCTTTCTCAACAGGAGATAAGTAAAATATATTTTATGTAACTTACAACACATACATACAGAAAATACATATTTTAACAAATATTGGTCTATACTCACCCTTTTGAACACAGTACCTGCTGCGATATACTAGCAGATGCTGACACAATTTGATGAATTCTTATATTCCTCCATTTATTGTGTTTTTTCTCATCTCCAGTTCGCCTTTTTCGATGCTGAATTGTTAAACACAGCATTACAAGGCATTGTAAGTGTTTATATCACATATGTTTTTCAGTGCCGAAAACACGATGTAATTAATCAGGTTAACGGCTGATGCTTTTCACTCAGTTGCATTACACTGATGCTATGCTGTTAGCTGACAAACACCTGAAACAGAGCCAGTCTCTAATGTTATCAGTTTCACCTGTGCTTCCCCTGCCATGACAAGAAAAAGGTTAGGATTTATTTTTACAAGGAGGTAGATATTTTCTCAGTAAATGCTAAACAATCATTTTGATTAAATTCAGTTAGTCTGCAGTCAAATCTTGAATATATATTTTATTTTAAGTCTACAGGTGCATAAGCAATAAGAACCAACATTGAGCAAATGGAGGCACTGAATACATTGTACAACTAAAGACCCTTTGTCCACCCCCACAAGGGTTTTCACTTGATTAGACCTCTCCTCCAGGCTGTGTGGGTGCTTGATTGACACCTCTCTCGCCCTCTTTGTTTTGCCCTGTCACACCAGCATTTCAAACGGATGAATTCAATTAAGTCTTCACAAAATAAGCAGAGCTAGAAACTTAATGACATAGGGAATACTCTGATCCATGCATGCAGCAGTAGGTGATTTAGAAAATATGTTTCAGGTTTGTATAGCTTTGTCGTTCAAAATATATTTGCCAATAAGGGAAACTGTTTGTGTATTTGACATATGACAAATATGTATTGTGAAGTACTTTGACAGAGGGGAGTTAAATATAAGTGGGTGATAACACATAGCAAAGGATGCAGTTAGCAATAGCTTAGTCCTCAAAGGTAAATGCTGTCAAGATAGGTTGGGATATTAAAAAATGTTTCACTCTCATCCACTGGTTGCTTAAATTCCCCTGAAATAAATAAATGTGGTTAAATACTAGTCCTTCCCATAGTTTTAAATGATGGTATGACCAGATGTTAAGGGTCAATTTACACAGTTATTATTATTGAAGTGAATTAACATTTGAATTATGCGGTCACATTTTAAAATGAATTGAGATTAGTCAAGATGTTAAGGGCGATCATTTAAATTGTGAACTCAATTTTCTAAATAACGTATACAGACCCTCCACAATGTGCCTTCATACTATGCGTTGTGTTGCTGTCCTGCGAGACAGAGCTGTTTTTTAAAGTGACAACCTTCATCCATAACTCAGGATGACAGAGAATTGCTCTGCTCCTCTTCCTCTTTCACTCCCACCATCTATTCTACCAACCATAAATAAAATCTGGATAGGAGTGACATGAACCCAGGCCTACATACATCAATATCTGAGCATTTCCTAGAAACACAGGCCACAAAATCACCATCATGTCAGCTGCACCATGACACATCTCCGCCTCCTACATCTTTAACACAAATCATGTCGTGCAGGGGCAACACCTCCGCCCTCCTCCGTCCCCACACACGTCTGATTTTAGTTTTCTTAACCGTCCCTCACCTTGTGATTCCCTCGTTAGCTCTGATACCCTCCTGCTTACCTCCGAAATCCTCTTGCATTCTGGCAGATCTTTTAGTTCTCTGTGTTGCCTACGTTGTTACCGGTCTGTCTTTCTGTTGCTTATGTTCTGGTTTCTTTCCTGTATTTGCCTGATTCTCGTACAACAACAATCTTTAGTGAGGCTTAAATAACCACAGATATTTGTGGCATTTCGATCAAGCATTAAAGCAAGAGTTTAATTGATACACCCAGATAATCTTTTATGGCAGAGAGATAAATATGAAATTTGTACACTTCGTCTTAAACTCTTAAAATATTCACCAATTTGAACACTTATAAATAGACCCCATTGTTCTGAATTATTATGAATAAATCGGTATATATGGTTTTATACATATTTTACATAAGATTTCTTGTATCTCCACATTGACTTTTGTTGTATAATGTAGTATAATGCACAATTTCCTCAATTCAACGTTTGCTGCAATTCCCCCGAAGTTAATTAATTTTGTCACATACTAGTAGAGTTGGGAACCGAAACTCGGTTCCAGATGAGAACCGATAAGAAAATGCCGTGTACCGGGTACCCATACAAAATACACAATTTCGGTTCTGCTTAACTGTTCCTAAACGCTGTAGACCCTGTATTCCACCGGGTCCGTCTGCGCCGCGGCGCCCCGTTGGAATACAGGGTAAGGGCGGACTGGCCATCTGTGTGTTCTGGAGAATCACAGAACGGCCGGTCGTCAGCGGGCCGTTGACGGCCGGCTCGGTACGCTGACGGCTGGCACCGCCCTTAATTTTTTTTTAAACTGCATCATGTAAGTTGCGGCGACAGGCGACCGAGGTCCACAGTTGCCCCGCAGCGAGGCTCCCTCCGCCCTCCCGTAGACAGTTCACAAGCTCAGTCACTTCATAACACCAAAGATGGTTCGCGGTAAACGCTCTAAAGTGAGGCTCCACTACACTAAAAAAGAAAAAGACAAGGCACAGTGTAATGCCTGTTAATAGCTTGCCACAGGCATAGCTCAGTTAAAATAAAGCACAGCATGTATTTTTTTAATTTGTAAAAATGTCAGTTAAAGCTTAAAATAATAAAGATATTTTTGTTATCTAAACGTTTGACCTCTTTCTTTTACAATTTTGGAATCAAATCAAATCGATAAGAACCGGAATCGATAAGCAGAACCGGAATCGGAATCGATACATTTCAAACGATACCCATCCCTAAAGTGCTTACCACAGTTGTAATGTCTCTATAATTATATATACTGTATTTCTATTCTTAAATGGGTGTACAGTAACTGTAATGTAATGCCATTTTTTCCCCGGGGATCAATTAAGAATCCCTGATTCTGAAACACAACACTACAGACAGCTGTCTTTAAGATTTCCCAGCAGTCCTCTTGCAGCAGGAGTATTCATGAGGATTTCTGTTTGCCTCCATGCCATGTACCAATAATAATTTCTCTATTTCTGTCTGTGATGTTCCTGTGCAGTAACACGGATGTGCACACAGTGGCCTCTCTCCTGAAGCTGTACCTCAGAGAGCTGCCGGAGCCCGTCGTCCCCTTCAACAAGTTTGACGATTTCCTGGCCTCCGCAAAGCTCCTCAGCAAAGATGATGAAATGGTAAGAAATTGAGCTTGATTGGTTTCTTCCTACCTGTACCTTGCTTATACTACATATCCACAGAAGTGAGCACTGAAAAACTCTCACATAAATCATCCGAAGTGCTGCGCTGTGGGATTAAAGCTGGTCTCTAAATAGGATTTCTCTCACACTTTAAAGATAATGCTTCACAGCAGGGGGCGAGTCTTTGGCTTCCTCACAGTCTCTTAATCCTCCTCCTCCTCTCATTTACACTAGAGCCCAAGTTTGTGCATTTGTGTGCATGTGCTTGGATCTTGTATTTAAGTGTTACCACCTCAAGCATAGATTAGTGCTGCCATGCCTGTGAAACTTCCAAGGACTTTGAACTAAAAAAGGAACAGTGAGGAGAATTCACAATAAAAGAAAAGGTTACCAGTTTGTCATTGGATTGCAGCAGGTTTTGGTTGTTTGTAATCCTGTGAGATCATTTCAGATTAGAACATTTACAAATCAGAATTGTGTTTGATGATTGTCTTATTTGAAAACATTTCTGCATTTTGAAAATCAAAAAACAACCACACATGGGTTAGCATAGTAGTTTAAAAGCTCTCATAAAGAGGAACAATATTAACTCTGATTATAAAATAAAACATACCTTTGTAAGCATTCCCCAGAAGGTGATAGGAATAATTTCATACTAATTGTTTTTATATTACTAATAATGGATTTTAGTACCATTTGTTTTGTTCTCAAAAATCAAAGCATTGCTTTAATCAAAATTAATCGCTGAGAGAAACGTTGGTCCTCTAAGCATTTTCATTTTAAATATCGTAGAATATATTTTAATTATTTTTCACTGATTTGTTGTGTTGTCTGTTGGTGTGATTAAAAAGTAATTGCATCATCTGCAGGGTATGAAGGAGTTGAGAAAGCTTGTGGAAGATCTACCTCGGGTAAACTACAACCTTCTGAAGTACATCTGCAGGTAATAATTGGTTTTTAAATTATATTTAAGTAAAATCATGATAAATATTCAACAGGGAAATGTTTATTCAAATATGTTGTTTTGCCAGATTTCTAGATGAAGTCCAGTCGTATTCAGGGGTGAATAAAATGAGCGTCCAAAACTTGGCCACAGTCTTCGGGCCAAATATCTTGAGGCCGAAGGTCGAGGATCCAGTCGCTATTATGGAAGGTCAGTATTATGGCTCGTCATGTGTGTGTGTGTCTTGCATGCTGACATTATTTTAACGTTAAGAGTAATTATATGCACATTTCAAAAGGAAAGAGACTGATTTCAGGTCTCATCTTTTCAGGTACTGTTCTGGTCCAGCAGCTCATGGCCGTTCTGATTGGCCGCCAAGACGTGCTGTTCCCCCTGGAAGAGGACAGCCCCACGGCCCTCGAGCTTGCCAACAACAACAATATCGAGCTGCCACGTGGACAAGCCACCACAACTACCTCCGCCATCACTACGGTGACCCAGAACACCGAGAACAACAACACACAGGTGGTGCGGCAGTGTGTTTGGGAAGCACCCGAATCTCCGTCACACCGCCAGCACGTGGACAACAATGTCTCCCCGCGATCGGCCAGCCCTCGTAACGGTGTCATCGGACGCTTTGACATCACCCGCAGTCCACCAATGACTGTTAAAAAGAACCCAGCTTTCAGTAAGGGCAGCGGGATCGTAACAAACGGCTCCTTCAGCTCCTCGCCCTCTTCAGACCCCAGTCAGGAGAAGAGCCAGACTCTAACAGGAGGCGGGAGTTTACCGGTGCGCCGCAGTGGGACGCTCAAAGGCTCCGGCACCAAAATGGGCACCAGTGGCGTGACGAGTGGTGGCAGCGCCGGAGGGAACGGAACTGGAGTTGTGCGTATGGGCCTATCCGGCACTGATGTGGGTCTGAACGGCCGCAACGGTCTGTGGGTACCAAATGGCTGCGTCACGTTACGAGACAACAACAAAACCCGAGACAGCACCCAAGTGGATCAAACATCCAATCAGAACCGCCTGTCCACGTACGACAACGTCCAGTTAAACCACCACAACCTGCAGCAGCAGAACCACATCGCCAACACGTGTCTGAACAGCAGCTGCGAGGACAAGCAGAGCGTGGACAGCGCCACTTGGTCCACCTCCTCCTGTGAGATCTCCCTGCCGGACAACTCCACCTCCTGCCGCTCCTCCACCACCACCTGCCCCGAGCAGGACTTCTACGGAGGTCACTACGAGGACATCGATGGAGCGGTGCGAGACACTGAGCCCAAGTCTGGTGGAGGAGGGGAGGGGGAGGTCAGGAACATCAACAGAGAGGGCAGTGGAGAAGGAGCGGGGGGGAGCAGTCGGGGCACCAGCAGCAGTGATAACAGTGAAGGATACACTGTGGGGAATGGAGCTGGGAGCCACAGTGCTCTGCACAGCCTAGTGGCCAGTCTCAAACAGGAGATGAACAAGCAGAAAACCGAGTACGAAGCCAGGATAAAAAGGTAATGACATTTAGTTTTGTTTGCTTATTTAGTGAAAATTCATGAGAACGGTATTCATCGTCTAAGACAGGGGTGCCCAACCAGTCGATCGCGATCGACCGGTCGATCGCGGGGAGATTCCCAGTCGATCGCGAGATCTGTCTAAAAATAGAACAACAATATTCTGTTTTATCGTTAATGTCCTATAACATAATCTTCCCGTGCCAGAATAATGCACTTGAACGCATCAAAGCTTTGTGATTGGCCGGCTAGACCCCATGTGTCGGGGCGTGGCTGGTCGGCAGTGGGCAGTGCACTATTTCGCTGACGTTGTCCAACGTGTCCGTGTCAACAGGAGTGACAGTCCGCACACACACAGGGCCGCAATTATGGCAGAAGCAAAAAAGCCCAAAATATATAATTTTCACTCCGAGTGGGAGGATGATTATTTGTGTATCTATTCCAATTCAAAGTCCATCTGTCTCATCTGCAATGCGAGCGTGGCTTTATCGAAGAAGGGTAATTTTCTAATTTAGGAGCGGCATTTCAAAACAGTGCACAAACGCTACGAGACGGAATTCCCTCCTAATTCTGCCCTACGCTCCAAAAGGGGAGGGGCCTGAAAGGACAGCTAAATGCACAGCAGTCCATTTTCACCAGGCCCAACAACAAGAGCAAGGCTGCTACCAGAGCATCTTATCGTGTCAGTCACGTTCTTGAGAAACACATGAAGTCTTTCAAAGACGGCGAAGTTGTGAAAGAAGCATTCCTGGAGGCTGCCGACGCGCTTTTGGGGGACAGTAAAAATAACAGTAGCATTTCAACAGGTTTTTTGATATAATAAAACTCAAGTTAGATACCGTTATTAATCAGCTGTAAGTTTTAGTTTGTTTGAACTTATTCATTATAATTATTGTACAAAATGGTATAAGAATGCAAACTTAAATTGATTATAGTCTATTATCAATTCAGGTTAAGAAACTAGTGTTGCTGGCATCCTATTTTAAAGGCATTTATTTTTATAATCTACTAAAATGCAACAAAAAAAGGGTTTGATTCTATAAATGTTGTCTTTTTTATTGCACTTTGGCAGCAGATTCCTGTGTAGCTTCAGATCTGAGTTATTAATAAGCCTAATTTATACTTTTGTAGCAACACTATTTTTATATAATGGCAAAGAAAGGGTTCATCGTCTTTTCTTCCTGTGTCATATGTGGCAGCACTGTTCAATGTTTCTTGAAAACATTACCCACTGTAGTGTGACGTGTGAATAAACTCCAACTCTGTATCAACAACACTGTTGTGTAGCTTCAGTTAAATACTTGTATGTGTGTAGATTAGAAAGAGGTAAGATAAAGGATCTGCAGTATTTTATGAAGTATTAATCGTACAAAGTTCAGTTTTATACAAGTAGAAGTGTGTATTTACCTGGTAGTAGGCTGTCAGTAACTACGCCTCTCTATTTGGACTGGTAGATCTCGGCAGACTGGCAACTTTAAAAGTAGCTCTCGGTTAAAAAAAGGTTGGGCACCCCTGGTCTAAGAAGTGTGTTTTCACAAAAACTATAAATAATGACCAGATGTAGAAATCTTAAGTACAAGGGATGACACTTTTTCCTCTAAAATCTACAAAGTTTGAGATATTTTTAAGTTTTAAATGGAATGCAACAAATAATGAGTAGACAGTACAATATAGAGGAATGTGCACGAAAGATATACAAAACCACAATTGAACATTTGCTAAAATATTGCTGAATACAATTTAAACAAGACTGTATGGTGTGATGACCTTAAACAAAACATCATGTAGGAAGTATTGGTACAAAAGATATTCCATTAACCTCCTCAACAATTCCACCGCAATTCATTTAGCATATTGAAAATGCAAATAAAGTGTTTATTTAGTTGTTCTTGATTTTCTATAGCCAGTTTAGTAAATGCTGACACTTCTTCCAACGCTTTGTTGCAGCTTGGAGCAGCGTAACGTGGAGCTGGAGACGGAGATGGTGAGCCTCCACGAGGAGCTGGACCAGGAGAGGAAGAAGTACACCATGGCAGAGATCAAGCTGCGCAACGCGGAGCGCGCCAAGGACGACGCTGAGCGGAGGAATACGATGCTGCAGAAAGAGATGGAGCAGTTTTTCTCCACGTTCAGCGACCTCACTGCGACTGGAAACCCCCCAGCAGCCGACCCCCGCCGACCAGATCGTAACAACCCCATCTGGATACAGTGAAGGGAGGCTTATGATGTGATGTGAACAATATGAGTGCTCCAAACAGGATTTGGCTGCTGGTTGTTAAGGGAAAGTTACAATGCAAAGGTTAATGGCATGTTAATTTAAGAAATAAGAGGTGTATGGCTAATGAGAGCCACCTGTATAAAGATAGACATCACCTGGAGTGATGCCAGACTGACAATATGTGTAAATACAGTGTTATTTAAACAGCTCCCAGACACTCATCTGACTGAAGAGGATTGAAGGCACACCATAGTCCATGATGATGCGTCAAAAAGGTTGCGTTTAGCCGACAAACATAAAAACCTTGGACCTGTAAACACAAAAAAGACCATGCATATATTTAATTATCTTTTAAAAAAATCTAACCAAAAACATCTTGTTGTTCCGTGTAATTCTGTATCTGCTCATGTACATAGAGGGAAACGATGCAGAAAAGTGTCATGTATGTAAAAATAAATGAAAAAGTAATATTTCAATGTTTATCTGATATTTACGCAAAGTTATCAATGTGTGATATTTTATATTACGTTTTCTCCTTGCACTTACATGTTTGTTTAGTCTCAGCAAGGTGGTACTGAATGTTCTGTCGGTCAATGTGTGTACCAATTACATTTGGACAATATACTGTATAATATGTGCTTCTGTGCTTCTGTGCTGTTTATTTACCCCATGACCAAAAAAAAGAGCCTGTTCTGTAAATATTTTATTGATAATCATAGACACTACTTGTTAGTCTGCACTGTGCGTCAACACACATTCACATGTATATGCCACCTATTGAGTTGATACTGATTGAGGAATGTTTTGTAGCTTGTAAAGATACATTTTAAGACTGTACGATGGGTCATTGGCTAAAATCCCAGATTCAAACAAAAAAATATCAGTTGTCAAATCTGAATTTCAGTGGAAAAATTCTCTCTGAATACGCTTATAAACAGTTTCTGAGCATACTAGATGCCAGTTATAAAAATATCTTCCTGTACTTTCCATTTTCCAGTTTCAACACCTAAAAACAGGTTTTTCCCTAAACTAGCACAGAATAACAAGCTGCAGAGTCCCGATACAGAGTTGTGTATTTTGTTTATAACTGTGAAAAAATTGAACTACAGCATCAAGTCTTCTACATGGAGACATGAACAACCTGGTGGCTAGTTTCATTAGCAAGTGGTGTGTGCATGATGGTGCATGAGTCCATGCAGGCTGGTGTACAATATGTGAATGTCTGTAAAGTTACTGCATATCGATGAAGTCTTTATGAGTGTATTTATGTAGCTTTAAGCCAAATGTATACACATGATGTGGATTTGCTGATGGGTACAAAACATCTTGAGCTGGACTTCTGAACAGAAGCTGCTGCTGGCTGCTCTTCCTCTGAAGACCAGGTCTTCTGCTGCTGGTCCACGCAGGACATCTGGAATGTGCACATGGAGGGGAAAAAGTGCCTGAACAACTGAAGGAGGAGGGGGAGAGGAGGCGAGGAGGCTGTGCTCCTCATTTTGCACCCTCCACCGGGAAGTAAAGGGCTTAAGCCGAGCTGACTGGCACCTCGTTCTGTGACTCCACACAAAGAGCACATTATGGACGCAGGGCGGGGGGGAGCAGGAGTGGGGCAGTGGAATATTTTCATGACATGATACTTGATACACAAAATAAAAAAATACTTAATATGAATAAAAGTGCATTTTCATTTGATTCCTCTTGTTTTTGTCTCAAGGTCTTTCAAAAGGTGTGAGAAGATACAGCATTTGGTTAGTCTCGCATGTAACGTGAGGGGACATTAATAGAATAGAATCGGAGGGATGAAACCCTCTTTTAATGGTCACACATGCAGAGCACACTACACAGTGAAATGTGGCCTCTGCATTTAACCCATCCTAGCACCAGGAGTCTAGTACTAGGAGCAGTGGGCAGCTATTGTACAGCGCCCAGGGAGCAATGGGAGTGGGGGGGAAAGGGGTTGTCTGGTGCCTTGCTCAAGGGCACCATGCGGCAGGGCCCAAGAGGTGAACTGGGACCTCTCCAAGTAGAAGTCCACGCTCCTTATTTAGGTCTGTTCGGGGACTTGACCCGGCGACCCTATGGCTCACAGTCCAAGCCCCTACTGACTGAGCCACTGCATTAGGCCTGGCACCGATGACTATTTTCCATCAGATCAATTATTTTATATACAAATGATAACATTATTAAAAAAAAATAGCTGATTAAACCAGCAGTTGTGGATAAATGTTCAAGTAGATGTAGATAAGTACATAAGTAATGTATTTCATGTCATTTAGTTTTTTGATAAAACAGTTGGGCAAAGACATTGTTTGAAACATCAAATATAATAATGTGGTTATGGACATGACTCATGACTGACGTCCCAACCTCTTTGAAGTCCCTCGCCACAACAACACCAGCCCCGTTTCCTCTCCTACAGAAAGACTAAATGTGAGTTGCCCCTTGTAGGACACCAGAAAAGGGTAGGCGAAAGTTTAAGGGAGGAAAGGGGACCCACAACATTCAGAAAAAGCCAGATGTTTGCGTCCCGTACTAACATGTGGAGACATGCGCTTGCCGTGGGTATGCATTAATGAAGGTAGAGATCTGGGAGGGCTGATAGGCAGAGGGGATGTTGTGTGATAGGTCGTGGCACATACACACACACTCACCCGGTCACATGTGCTAGCAATAAGTTAGCCTTGTTGTCACTCTGGTCAGACAAACAGATGGTACTGGACTGAGGCTGCTGAGACACAAATATTTCCAATTTCAGCACTAAGAAGACGAGAAAAAATGAGTTCATCAAGATGTTCCTGCTAATAATTCAGAAACAAAGCACTTTTCTTTTTATACTGCTGTAAAACTAACAAATATTAAACTTAGGACATTGCTATATGCTTTAAAGAGTAATAAAGGCTGTTATCATACATTTCTATTACGATGTATTTTACAACACTTTGAAAACACACAGTTGAGTGTTGTACTTTGAACGAAGGGATTACATTAACAATCTCCTTGAACTCTGTAGATTAGAGTTTTAGAATAATTTATGGTATTGTTTAATGAATAAAATGTCTTATTCAAGGGGCGAAATTATAATAACATGAAATAAAAGCAAATGTTGGCAATACAAATGTTGTACGATAAAGTAGCCTATCACTATCACGGTCCTTTAATAAGTTTACTTATTTCTATTACAGTTATTGAGCAACTCAAACAACTGTATATTACATATACCGGCTGTTTTAGTAGATTCTCTGATTTGTAAATTATATACAGTAATGTAGTTACTAGGTAAATATGATTAGGATAGCTGCTCAGCCACCAAGTGTTTTTGTTCATATTTAACTAGCTCAGTTATCTTCAAAAGGTGTTGCCTATTTAATCATATTGAGGTTTTTTCTGGACACTAATTATGCAAATGTAAAAATGTATTACACTGTTTACCAAAAAAGGGGGTATTATTTGCAAAATAAATCTCACTCCGCCACCAAGTTGTTTTATTTTTCATGTTGACTTATTCATAGTGTAAAAAAAGTTAAGTTGTTACAATTTCCATGTTATGAAAGCATTATTCACAAATTAAATAATAGTAGACTTAAACATAACTGAAGTTGCCCATACAAACTATATCATTTAAATTAAACTTTGCTTAGGATCTGTTTTGTGTGAATAAAGTGATAGTCAATATACAAACATATGTCTACATGGACATACAGTATTGTAATATATGTAATCTGTATGTCAAATATGTCTTATATGTCTTAAATGACATGATGAATTGGAAATGGGGGACCCTGATGTAAACAAGACGAAAGTCTTTCTCTGGTCTGCATCCCCTTAACAATTGTATGTTTTGAGCTGTACTGTACTGTACCCAATATACAAGCTGTTAATAAACTTTTCAATCAATCAATCAATCATTGTCTATAGTTGTCTATTATACAACCAGAGAAGGTAAAGTGACCACAGTTTTAAAGATATTTGGAAATCTGACAGTCCTATAGTATAAATCACCATGTTACTGTGATATGAATGTAATACTTAGGAAAGATTATTGCCTTTTCTATCATCCTGCACCACCAGGCAGCATGTGTTTGCTCTAGTGTTGAACTGAGAGCCTGAATCTGAATTAGGGTCTGTGTAGGTGGGACTCTGTGACTGTGGCATTTTGGATAGATGGTTTCTATAGAGACAAAGGCCAGAAGAAACACTATAGGCTCATAGAGACATTTTGAATTGCAAATCACTGCGGGTAAAAGGAAGAAAGGTACACAGTTTTCCAAGATCAAATATTTTGTTTATTTTCAATCACATACATATACTATTTTTACATACACAGTTCCTTTAAAATGTTGTGTTTACAGTAACAGCTTTCAGTTTTTTTTTTCTTTTTCTTTTGCATTTGTTTTGACTTTATTTGAAACGCTATAGCCTGAAGCTTTGAGATCAGCGTGAAACGGATACAATTTCTTTTTTTTTTCAACCAGACAATGTCAAAAGAATGTTTCATTAAAACAGCACGGAGTAAAAGAAACAAGAAAGAAGGAATCGTAAAAGAATTTAAGAACAACGTCACCTGATTCAGATGAGCTTTACAGGGTTTCATCATCGTAGAGTTTCACATTTAAAGATTCCAAACATTTTAGCATCACCCGACCCTTCAGTACCTCCCTGTCTGAGTGCAATAGTGTTTATTGCATTGTTGGATAATTGTTATTTACAATATGACTTGAAAGAAAGAGGTGAAAATTAAAAAGATGGGGGTCACAAGTACTTGGTCCAAAGATGTAATGTTGGCACAGCTGAGTACAAGATGTATTCTACTTTGTGACAAAAATGTGGCAATAATATTAATGGCTGATTGACAGACAGCCATCTTTAGTACAAATAAATGGGGATACATTTGGCTAATCCTGAATCCATTATGTATCATTGAAAGCCCCTTGTGACCAGATTTGGAAGCAGGATTGGTGGTTGACATATTTCTAACTTCTAAACGTTGTGACTTAACGTGAATACACACATGAATTACTTCCAAACACACACCAGTACTCTCCATCGACATTCTTTGAAAGCAATCCTCAAAACCCTATTGAAAGAAAAAAGTGAAAACGTGAACTGTGAAATAATCCGTCCAGATGTCATATCACATCTCCCATTTCAACCTTACAGACAGTTAGTGTTGAATGCTGGTTAATTTGAAATCACTCACACACACACACACACACACACACACACACACACACACACACACACACACACACTGATGACAAAGCAGAGCAGCAATGACGTGAGTGAAACAGTTTCTACATTCAGTGTTGACAAACCCAGCTGTTAGAATCAACTCTATTTCAGGCCCAAAAGCACCTTAATATCACAATAGAATTGTCTGGAGGGATGTCTTATAAAAAGATCACATTCAGAGAAAGAAAGAAAAACGATGGTTCAGTATTTGTACAACAGTACCGTGAGTATCTGTGGTGCACAGTAGAAGTCGACTCAAAACACTATGACCCCTTTGTGAGAGATTCTTTTTCAAAACACAAAGACATTTAAAGGTTTCACCCTGTTTTTTGAAAGATTGCCCTGGCCAGACCCTGACAGAAAGCTGAGCTAGCGTTAGCTTATTCTGGAGACGTCGCCCTGTTAGCTCTGTGAAGGTACTGCAAGTCTGTGTGTGGTTCACTGTACACAAGCCACAGGCAGGAGGAGAGTTAACAAAGTAGCCATTAGAAGTAACCTATATCATTTTGGGGGAGTGATATTTAGACAGTGTATGTACTGTACAGTGACAGGGTCTTTTAGGTGAACAAGAATGGAATTAGACTATCAAATGTTAAGAAGCGTATTAAACCAATACCTGACATGTCCACCTAAACAAGGCCATGACTGGGATTTCACTTTTATTCTAAACTAGTGGACATATGAGCATTTAATTTCTGAATAACATGGTTATATTCATAAAAATCAATGGTGTTTTGGTGTTCTAGAAACGTGAAAGCAACCTTAAGTGTCTTAAACTTCATCTTTGTATTATTTCAGTAACCCGATTGTCAAGAACCAATTCATTATTAAAAACAGTTTGAGTAAATGTTTTGTAAAAACTAGCATTAGCATAGCCGTACAATCTGAAGATATTTCACACCACGTCACAGTAACTGCTAGAACACAAGGTCAAAGCGCCAACATTTGTCCAAAGAGTTTTTAATTAAAAAAAAAGTTTCCACCCAATTTGGTGGTTTAGGGATTAAGATTGTTAAGGCAGAAAAAGAAGAAGCAGAGGAAAAAATACCCAAAATAATATCATTTCTGTACTTGCAATGCTTCATTCCTAAAGGCACTTGCCATATTCAGGTTCCATCTATCTAAAATAAATAAATAAATAAATACATCCTAGAAATAATTAAGAAATAAAGTAGTCAACATAATTGTGTGGTAGCCTCTATCTAGTAGTTGTTTTACTTTAGGTGCAGGGAAATGACGTAACAAAATGATACATTGCTGCAAGGTTAACACTCAACGCCCGCCTCTAAACTACCTACTGTATCATTTGTATCTCTTTCTATGTTTCAGACAGTCAAATAAATAGGAATAGTCTCCATGTGGCGACACCACAGTGAAACAGACCAACCTCCAGCGCCCATGAGGGGTTAACTGTACACAATGACATGCATCCCATGGGGGGGTGGAGGGACCAATCATACACTTCCAGGATAAATAAAAGGTTCATTACTCACAAAGCAGACTTTTTAAACCCCTTATTTCAAGAAGTCTGAACACAATCAAAATAATTTATTCCAGAGTGTACTGACCCTTTAAGTCCCAAACTCAGCCCTGACATTTAATAATGTCTCAATGGCTTGCCTATGGTTAACAAACACACACTTACACACACTCTTACTCACTCTTCCTATCCTGTGACCAGACCCCCCATGTCTGGAGTTAGTTTACATCGTATATAAACAAAAGTCTCTATTCAGACTCATTTTAGCATACAGTGAGATTAGCATTGTTTTAAATCTAGTCATGCAGGACTACAGCAATAGGCAGGGACAACTGAGGTGGAGAGCAGTGATGTGGCAAGGTGCGCTAGTCAGAAAAAAACTCCCAGTGTACTGACCGTCAGTCCCACTCTGTGTGCCCTTCAGCTGTACAGAATTACATTATTTACAAGTAGCGCAAGGGAGCGCCACTCTGGGTGAGAGCGACTACATATCCCTGCAGAATAACCACATAAAAACACACAAATCAGGCAACCTTACATGGGGGAAGTGTGGGTGGGGATGAGGGCCTTTAGAGGTTAAAATACAGCAGTGTCATTACATAAGGGTAGGATAGGGGGAAAGGGAGAAGGAGAATGTATTGTACAGTAGTGATGAGCAAAATGGCAGCCCACCTTGCCACAATGATTGGAGCATAAATGCTTTGGTAAGGAATCGGGAGACCAGCAGCCAGCCAGTATGCACTTTACAGTCGAAGCATTTTGGTCATTTTGTTTGGATGCCATATAGAAGATATGAGGGGTAATATAAGCAAAGCAACTAGAGGATCATTAACATACTTCAGTTTAAATACCACTGCTGTTTTTGACAATGCAGGCTTGAGATTTCATCATTTCAGATTCTGTATTTCCATAACTTTTGTTTTTAATATTCATTTTGATCTTTGCTCTTTTTTTGTTGTTGTATTTTCAGTCGGTCATTTCAATTTGGAGTCCTTCACCTGCGGAAGAACATGGGGTTGCGCAGGCAGGCCGCTAGTCACCTGCAACACCCCAGGGGTCCTGCAGAGGTCTCCAGGCTGCTGTCAGTGTCTGAGGCCAGGGTCTGGTCGGTGGACATGGAGGAGATGTCGTTGATGGAGGAGGAGGGGGGGAGGCTCTCGCTGCTGTTCACGGCTGCACCTGTGCTGAGGGAATCAACGGCAGCAACGGGTTACAACGTTAAAGATTTTGTAAGTGCACACAGAGAAACGTTTTAGCTGAGATTGAGACACATGAACAACATCTTTGGGACACGACAATCACAGTGTCTATAATGAAGGGGAAAGTGAATCACAGGAAATGTCACCAAAGGCTGCAGCGATTCGGCAATCCAAAACAGTGAGCTTATGATCATTGAAATGGCAGCTAAATAACTACTTATAGATATTGTTAGGATTGTATCTTACATTAGATTGAGTCATCTGTTTTCCTGTTTTATTTTTGAAAATTCCTCAACCCATTTTATATATGTTTCTACTTCGACCTCCCCAGCTGTGTCTTGTCCTTGTGATTGGTCTTGCATGTATTTCAATTCATGTTTCTGTTTGGTGTTGTCAGATCCAGCTCTTTTTATTCCTGGACAACTTGCAATAAATAATTCTGAGGTTTCATTAAGGACTCTTAGTTCAGTCACTTCAGATGCTATTCTGAAAAATCTCTTTTTTTATGATTTTATTGCATAAACCCACTCTATCTGGACTCGATCTACAGAATTAATAAGGTACATTCAAGTTTTTCATGTATAATTGGTTCAAACACAAACCTTCATATCAAATCATTTTTCAAAATGAAGGATCAGAGGGTGTCAATGAGTACCACTTCTTAGTGATTCTTATTTTCTCTTTGATACGTTTATGTGGAAATCAATGTTATAATGGGTAGTATGCTTTGCTGTAGGGGATTAAAAGCTACGCCTGATTAAAAAGCATGATAATAGGGGATTTGCCATCTGAAGAAATCACTTAAACAACCTTTTATTTTGTGTACACAGTGCTGGCACACTGTAGGTCGGCTGTTTGTGTCTGCTCCGTGTGGGAGGTAATTGCTTAATGGAGACTGGTGGGTACTCCAGCTGACCCAAAATAAAACAGAGAACAAAGCAGGATTTATGTCTGGCATTAATTCAAGAAGTCACTTCACTTGTACGTTTATTTACAGTAAATACATCAGAATTACCTGCCACTGTTACTATCCAGGTGCAGTATACGTTTAAATGTTATAAAACCACAATAGTAGAAGTTAGAAAGATTAGAAGATGAATTAAGCTTTTAAATCATAAA
The DNA here is from genome assembly GCF_902827175.1 of Gymnodraco acuticeps. Taxonomy (NCBI): domain Eukaryota; kingdom Metazoa; phylum Chordata; class Actinopteri; order Perciformes; family Bathydraconidae; genus Gymnodraco; species Gymnodraco acuticeps. The sequence continues at coordinate 1,364,302 of NW_022990358.1, forward strand.
CTCATTATGATTAATCATGGGGGGAACATTTGCCAAACTTTTGATTTGAGATTATAACTCTTGTGTTGTGCAGCCACCATCTGCACTCAGTGAACTCAGTCTTTTTTTTAATGAAAGACTCATGATGATGATGGTGAATGTGTTAGATAATATACAAGGTGGCAAAGAGACAAAAGTGAAGCGTTAGTCTGGAAAAGCCTCTAAAAGCAATAATTACAGCATTAAATATGCTAAAATCTCCCACACACTGCCTGAGGCACCATGTGTGCACTAAACGTGTGTTTCCTGCTGCAGTAAAACACTGTCTGCAGTTACTGCAGTCTGCTGCATAGATACAGCACATACAGCCCATAATCTGCTACAGTCAGCATCAGACATAAGGCCTGCCTCGAGGCTTAATTACTGCCAAGTAAAAAAGAAAGACAGATGGAGTTCATGAGTATGTGAAAAACAGGGTGGAGAAGAGATGAAAAGTAAATGTTGCATTACTGTATGTGGTACATCAATGCTTTGAACCCTTAACTGACTATGAGGTCTATAGGCTCATATTTCCTTTGTAATATTTCAGCTTGAAGAAATGCAACAATCAATCAAAAATGGCTATTATAATTCTACAAATGTATTAGTTTATTTACTCTGGTTTGTTACAGTGAGAGTCTTTATTGTACTGTAATGTGGCAGTTACCTCTCATGGTCAGGAGATGTTACTATCTCTGCAGGATTTATCTGAAGCTTGCTTTTCTAATCTTTAAAATGCAACAGTTTTATTTTATTAATGAGAAATGGGTGTTGTTTCACCATAGCAATAAAGTTTTTTTCACAGTGACGTAGGGGTGGCCTGATACATGTGCTAACATGATTCCATACTGCCTCTCTGTGGTGAACTATGAAAACAGCACTTAATGTTCTTGCAGGACTTTTGCAGACAACAGGACAATATAAAATGTCAGCTGCAGATGAGGACTGACATTTCCTGTGATAGACCCCAAAGGACCTACATCTTAAGTCATGACATGTTAAACCCAAACACACTCAGTTAGTGCACATAGCATAAATAAATATATGATGAGGCAATTTTAGCAATTACTCATTAGCTGTCCACCAATACCATTTAACAAATTGTCACAAACAACATTTAACTTGAAAAAACAATGAGATGCAAAGGACAGAGACACATGGTCAACAACACAATGGGTTTCTCTATTTACAGATAACTCCAGTAAGGTTATATTAAATTCACTTACAGAGCGATTAGGGTTATGCACTGAGAGTACCTGAAGGTGAAGGCTGTCCCTTCACAACGCCATTCTTCGTTCTCTCCTCAAAGTTCATCACCTCTTTGTAAATGAGTTCTGCAGGAGAGCAAAGTTCGGACAGGAAGTCATTAAACGTACAAAGTGATAGCACGCACTTTTGGTGATTTCCTGTTAGCCAGTAGTGGACAGTAGATTTATTTAAAAACTGAATGTTGAGGTACTTTACTTAAGTTTCCTACTATAAACTTGTATTTTACATCAATACAGTGGCACATATTTGTGTATATAAAAAATGGTCTACTCCACCAGCTGCAACACTGAAGTGACACATTAATTAACATTAATCAGTACTTTCCCTTTTTAACTTTAAGTATATTTTGTTGCTCATTCTTTTGTACTTTCACTTAAATCAAAATCTGTGTTGATACACGATAAGTAAGTACACGTTTTGAGAACTTAGTCCACCACTGCTGTTATCTTACAGTATTTGGCTTTTGGTTAAATGATTTGAATAATTCTCACCTTTCCATTCATCAATGGAGTGTTCTCTTTCATCCAGCTGCTTGTCGTAGATCTGAGGTGGAGGCTAAACGTAAGAGAGTACAAACAGTTTAGTAAGTCAATCATCAAACATAATTGAACAGGAAATTCATATGGCTGATATCGTTGGATAACTCCAGGTAAAAGGTGAATAGAAAAACATCTAAGATACACTTTTGTATTATACTGCATCAAATTTAGCAAAATTAAACATCTCTCCTTTAACTATTTATGTAAACAAAGTCATGGATTATGGAGAGAATAACTAAAAGAAAATAAACATTCTGATAAGCCTTAATCCCATGAAAATATAATAAGCATCATTTAAATATCACATGTGTCACATTTATCAGATATTACAGAAAGATCAGGATTGAACATCAGACACACAGGAAGATAAGAAGACATCTGGTTGTCCAGCTAAAATGCCAATGTCCCTCTCCCGCAGGATTGTCATTTTATCTAAAAGACGAACATGCTGTCAGTCACCCCTCCTGATCCTCTCAGACTCTGACACCATAATCTCACTGCAGGTGACAGGACCACACACACATACCTGTCCGATGTGACCTTGGAGGGACAGTTTAATTCAGTAGCAGCAAAAGAGGTTTTCCTCATATTGTTCTCATTTTGTCTTCTCTATAACATATATTCCTATTTATGATTTATTATTGAGAGTGCTGAACCAAATACATCTCCTATAATATTCAGTCTTTAATCTTCATCAACAAAAGTCCCATTGATCTTTTTTCTTTTTCTTTGGATGTAGGGCGGTTGTTATTTACCATGGATATTTGGATGAGATCTCTGGCCTTCATCAGCAAGAGGTGACATTAGAGAAAGGGAAAACAGCAGAAAATGTGTTGAAATGTCATTCACAGCCATATAATACATACCATATCAACTCTAACAACAATACCATCATGGAAAACCATCAAAAATGCAACAATGGACGAAGTGCACGGTTATGAAATCCACTAAAAATGAACGACAATGAAGGTGTGTCATGTGGCGTTTCTTTACAATAGCTACTGTATTACAGTATGCTATTTAATGCTGAAATGAATCAGCTAGTTGGTGTATTGCTACAGAAATTGGTTTCTGTGCAACTTTATTGTGCAGATGGCTTTTTCCCAATCTCACTGTCACCTCATACTAATGAGGCACCAACTGAACCAGAAACACCACCACTCTTACGCTACAAAACAGAACGCATTCATTTGCTCACTTAGCAGTGAAAGAAATGTCTTTACAAGGAGCAAAACAAATCTATTCTCCTAAAGATTACAACTATTCAAAGTTCAAATAAAGTGTAAGTAACAGAGGAAAATGAAAATGAGATGTGGAGCAAAACTTTAAAGGGGACCTATCATGCAAAATGCACTTGTTCATGTCTCTTCTACATAAACATGTGTCCCCTCTGTGAAAAGAGATTCTGAAAATGTCAGGAAAAAAGATTCGCTCACTTTTTGTCCCGATCCATTTATATAAAAACTGTCTGAAAATGAGCTGATCAGATTTTGGCCCCTTTATGATGTCATAACGATGTTTTGGGTTGTGTAACCATTAGCCAATCGCCAACCAAGGTAACTACCGCCAACCTTATCACCTGAATCTCCTCCGAGAGCACCATTGTGTTCTTTTTAACCAAATATCTCTCAGAGGGGCGTGGGGAGGGGCTCCTTATTTTCATCTAATGTAACAGACAGAGAATCAGCACTTTGGAAACAGGGCTGAAACAGAGGGGATTATGGGATGCTGCAATGGGTGATCTGCTTGTTATTTCGAGCCAAACACTTCAGAGATATGTTTTGTATATATCTGAGACCTATAATATATTGATGAAAACCAGTATAATAGGGGACCTTTAAAACTCAATCATAGAAGCAGCAAATATCTCTTATACAGAACAGACTGCGGAATACATTTGACATTTGTATAGTGAGTCACTATGATGACTTTTGTCCGAAAAAGAGGAAAGTCATTATCAAATTTCGTTGATTTACAAAGTAAACAGTGCTGACCAACAGAGGATTGAGCTTGTGATGGTGATCAATACACAGCTCTGCCAAAGGCCTACTCACCGCCTCCACCTCGGCTGGATCATACCACACGTTGATGTAGGGGTGCTGTAACGCGTCGTCCACTGATATCCTTTTAGAGGGGTCGATGATCAGCATCTTAGACAGCAGGTCTCTGGCCTGGCTAGCTGTGTTTGGGAAAGGAGACACATCTGTTTAAGTTCATGAAGCAAGAAAATATTCCTCTGTGCCACATATTTGCCAAGAAATTGGAGCACAATAAGGAAGGAAGGGAAAGAGAGGGAAATGTCAGGGATTAAAGAGAATAATAAACAACAGCAGCTTGTCAAAGGAAACCAGATCTCAGAAAGCCTCAATCACATGTGGATTAGCAGATAAACACCACATTTTTACGGAGGGAAAGCTTTGGAAAGATAATTTAAAAAATATTTTTTCAGAAATAATGTGGGCAAAATGTTTTATATGTATGCATCACAAAATAATTTGCAACACTTGACAGCCATCCAGATTTTTTTTCTGTCCATTTTTTTAGCTAATTAAAATTCAAGATTCTAGCTTGTCCCAAATACAAATCTACCGTTTTCTAATACATGTAGGTCTTGATGTAAATTGTCACAGGCTAAGACTGAAATATTGTATGGAAACTGCTCCAACTGGGGTGTGCCTAGATGTAGTTTTATAAAAGCACCAGTATGTACAATAAACTGCATTCGTTTTTTTTTAACATTTTGCTTCCCGACATGTACAAATGCCATCAGCAGTCGCTCAGTCTCTCTCCCTTCAGGCCATCTTAGACTCATGTGAAATCGAGAAAACTTTAACCACACACCATCTCTCTCCTACACACACTGACCCCATTATAAATAGCTCTACAGCAGGACTGAAGAAACTGAACAGGAAAAGACAGATGAGCCGTGTGCAGTCGCTGCATTCTGCCTGAGCATCAACACCTCAATAACAAACGGATGGTAAGTCTGTAAAACGACTCCTCTATCGCTCTCCTTCCACCTCTCCTGACTCCTTATCTATCTTCTCTCGTGTCATACAGTACTTTCTGTCAGCCACTGCCTCATGCAGTTAAAAAATAACCAAAGCCCTAAGGATGTCTGCCTCAGTTCCTACCTGTGACAGAACAAAACAGCAGCACTTCAACCCGGTCTCACACCCTCCCACACTTCTATCTAGCTGCATCTCCTTTAACACTGTCACTCCAGCAGGGAGCAGCCAGAATACAAAAGTGATTCATGAGAATTCTACCAGACAGGAGCTTTGATGTGGGAACAGGGACACAGAAAAAGCTTATTTTGTTATCTCTCAATGGAGGGAATTTGCACTTTTGGGAAGAATGGTTGCACTCGACTTAGACGAAGATGATGTGGTTAACCCTCTGCATAAGAATAGATGTAATTCACTACGGCTCACAGAGGGGGGATACAAATATGAGTTTCAATGTAGAGGCCCAAAAGCGACATCTAAAATAAAAGTTTTTTGAGGGAACATTTGTATTCCTATGCATGAAGTAAACAAAACAGAGTCTACAACCTGCTCTGTGTACACCAACACGATTTCCCTCTTTTTTTCGTGTCACACAGAACAATTTCAAAAGCAATGTATTTCTATTGGTAGTGTGTTTCGTGCCTGCAACACGTCCGGTCTGGTCTTGGAAGACCGGAAGCTGTGGGGTTCATAAAAACATGTTCTTACTCAATATCAAGCCACGATTATTGTTTTTATTTTAAATCGTATAATGTCGGACTTTTTTTGCCGTCCGCGAGGAAAATAAATGGGGCTCAGAGCCGCAGAATACTGAAATCTTTTTTTCCTTCTAATTTGTTATTCTTTTCTAAATAACACATTGTTATTTACTCAACAATAACACACAATTATCCTTGTTTTTATTTATTTGTTTAATTCTATAATCTCTGGCTTTTTTGGCGTCCGTAAGGAACTGAATTTCAAAATAAAATAACCGGAAACAGATACACACCCACTGAACTGATTACCCAAGATCCTCAGCTATGGTTGAAGCTCGGTGATTGGATTGTTTAGCCGCAATGCACGTTGGGATATGGTGTTAATGCGTTATGAAATCCGAAAAAACATTTTTTTTTAAAAGAAAATAATACTTTATTCCGAGTGTGCTTGCTTTTCTCTTTGGAAGTCATCACATAACGGCATTGTAATACACGGTTCGGCTACATTAAATATTACATATCTGCCGTAGTTATTTATTTATAGAGCCCTGATTAGAAGACTAAATATGTTATATTTGATGAAAAAAATATTAAGAGTACATACTTTCATAGGGGGAAAGTAGAAGGTCAATGATAGAAATATAGAATATAATAGATCAAGAAGATACTGTAAGTGATCTCTACAATAAAACAGTTTAGTACTGGATGTACAAAGATATTAATAGGAGGAGGTGCAAAACAGAAAAACGAATGAACCTTTATTTAAACATTAAAGAATACTTTAGGTTAAAGGTGGGTTAGGTAATTTTGGAGAAACCAGCTCGAGTGCGCTAGAATAAAAAAAAATACACAGCCGGAAGAAATCTGCTACTTCCTTACAGAGCCCCTCCTCCAACACACACGAATGCGCACATGACCAATGAGGGCACGAGATAAGTTTGTGCACAGATGGAAGGCTGACAGGGAGGTAGGCCATCCGGTTATTTTAGCCGGGCCGGCTAAAATGATTGGTCGTGCTTTTTACAGTGCTACGGCTTCCACAGATGAAATTTGTTATGGATTTTTTTGTCAAAGCACTTACATGTAAGATATGCATTGCTATCGGGATGTTAATAGCATTCCATGGAATATAACAAAAAGTGTATCTCGAGCTGGTTTCTCAAACTTACCTACCCCACCTTTAAGGCCTTCTTTTAAATAAGAAAAAAGCTTTGGGGGTATCTTTCTACAGATAAATATTAAGCCTGACAAAGTACTTAACGTCTAATATATTGCTTTCCTGCAATGTTAACTATGTTGAAGCACTTATTTTAACTGATATTATATTATACATATGAATTATACTCTTATGTATGTAGATAGAATAAGAAATGTGCAGAATATGACAGTTTAATGGTGGAGGTATACACACATATTGATAGATGTCTTGTAATGCACTGTTGAGGAACCTGTGACCCAAGTTTTTCATTCATTGCATAACTACACCGTAGTTGTGTATATTATGTCAATAAACCTTTGAAAATCTTGAATTCTTGAAAGGGAAGTGCAAACTAGCAATTATATACAGTCTTTAATTAACTATTAGTAGAGAATAACTAGTAATGAATATGCTTTATAGGGATCTGCAGATAAATGTTTAGTCTTCTCAAGCACCAACTATCAAATATCTCGCCTGATTGTTGTCACTTGAAAATCACCTTCCCTGAATTTTACTCAGGTGTAACTAAAGTCTGATTTAAGGGTTGTTTATATTTCACATCATTAATCAGAATCTGCAAAGTAACTCAAATAAATGTAGTGGAGTAAAAATACCAGGTTAACCTCTGAATTGTAGTGGAGTAGAATTACAAAGTAACAATGAGCTGTCATGTGGGTATATATTAATGCTGCCCATTATGGATACAAGCTATTTTCACCCATTTATTAATTATATGTTTTAAATTTAATAACACCAGCCAGCATGTGTAGTTCTTGGGGGGGGGGGGGGGCTGGTCCCGTTCGAGTCCAGTTTTGGATAGTCTGCCGTGGTTTCGTTCCATTTCAAAGAGCTGTTTGACGCTCGACGTAACCTTGGCGCACTGCCACTCCAACATCCAATCCCAGAGCTTGAAGATTAATCACGGGGTTTGTCAAGCAACGGGACTGTAGTCCCAAACGATAGCAGAAGATTATGGGTAGTGTAATATCTTCGGCCATCCTAAACTCCGAAATGTTTTTCGGATTTCATATCGCATTAACACCATATCCCAAAAAACATCCAATCAGCGAGCTTAAACCATAGCTGAGGATCTTGGGTAATCAGGTCAGTGGCTGTGTTTCGCAATGATGCTCGAAATGTCCCTTATAGGCCTACGTCTATTTCCGGTTATTTTTATTTTGAAATTCAGTTCCTGACAGATGCCAAAATAGCCAGAGATTATAGAATTAAACAAATAAATAAAAACAAGGATAATTGTGTGTTATTTTTGAGTGAATAACAGTGTGTTATTTAGAAAAGAATAACAAATTAGAAGGAAAAAAAGGATTAAAAAAATACAGATTTCAGTATTCTGAGGCTCTGAGCCCCATTTATTTTCCTCGCGGACGGCAAAAAAAGTCCGACATTATATGATTTAAAATCAAAACAATTATCGTGGCTTGATATTGAGTAAGAACATGTTTTTATGAACCACACAGCTTCTGGTCTTCCAAGACCCGACTGGACAAAAAGACGTGTTGCAGGCACGAAACAGACTACCAATAGAAATACATTGCTTTTAAAATTGTTCTGTGTGACACGAAAAAAAGGGGGAAATCGTGTTGGTGAACACGAATCAATAGATTAAATGTCGTGACTATTTACACGAAATGCCGTGAGACTGGGTTGCTGTGTAACCGTACAGCTGTGCTTTAAGATAAAGGCTAACATTAGCATTGGTGCTACACTAACCATACAGCTGTACTTTAAGATTAAAGCTAACATGATGTTTTGCAAGTCTTTAGGTTTAGCATGTGGAAGATCTTATGTTTAGCATGTGGAAGATCTTAGTCTAGCATGTTAGCATGCTCAAATATGCTAATTAGCAGTTACCATAAGGTATGGCTAGGGCGGGAATTTACATTTCAGTCATAAACCGAAGTTTTGGTTAAATTGATATGCTGACCTTATGACCTGTTCATAGATAGATAGATAGATAGATAGATAGATAGATAGATAGATAGATAGATAGATAGATAGATAGATAGATAGATAGATAGATAGATAGATAGATAGATAGATAGATAGATAGATAGATAGATAGATAGATAGATAGATGGATAGAGATGTGCTATAAAGCGCTGCTCTAATTTATTGAAACATTAAATGGACTGGCATTATATTTCTGTTATAATTTATAGCAGGCCATTGTGATTTTAACAGGCCTGCCCATGTGTGGTGTAAGCAGTAAAACATGCTTTCACAGTTCCCCTGCTAGAACATAACTGTGTCCCTCACATGATGATTTTGTGTAAATGTTACTATGTCCTATATGGGAGATAAACTTTACATCTTATGTGCTAGGGCTTCAGTAGTTAACAAATATTTGGCATCATAAAAAATCCTACGAGTGATTTTACGATGTATGTTATTTCTTTCTATGGTGAACTCCTCCTAAATAATTGCATATAATGCAAAAATAATTCAATACAAATAATCAAACAAATTGATTAAAATGACATGCATGACACATCAGTGACGTGCGGTGAGGTTCATGGCTGGTGAGGCACTGACTCTTTCAGGGTCAGATTTACAAATATTATATTTTGACCTTAATCGAAATATTCGGTTATTTTCAAAAGCTTTTTTAGTCTGATGCTTCAATTCATTTTAAACAGACCGTTCAACAAAAGGATAGGCCTACCCACAATTTAAATATTGGATTGTTCTTTCTTAGTAAGATTTCATTTGCATTTGTGGTCTTACCTTGACTTGAAGATGAAGTCCATGCTATCCTTCTGGACAACAATCTCTTTTACTTTTTTGTAAAAGTCCTCCTTATCTTCCTGTAGTTTCAAAAGTCTAGTTTGTTGTTCGCGTCTACCGCATGGATGTATAATAAGAACGTAGAATAACAGTCGCAACAAGAACCTGTGGGCTCAGCCTCACTTGCGCCCCCTTCAGTGCGGCAGAGGTTATGGCTGCCTCCCCTGGTGCTTTTTCATTGCCGTTGTATGATGAGACCAGCGAGCCTAAATATCATATATACGTGAAATAAGTTATTTAGAGACTATGGATGGCGAGGATACATGTAATAAAGGGATCTACAAACATTACATTGGTGACATTCAGTGAGATGGTGCAGGCATGCGCTTAGGGCCCGCTTTCCAGCCAGTTTCTGTGGGGTGACGCATTCTGAGGTGAGGCAGATCTCATCTGTGCCTCGCCTCACCCCACAGTAACTGGCTTGAGCGCGCTCACAAAATAAGTGCTCGCGCTAAATTAGTGCCCGCGCTCCAGCCAGTTACTGTGGGCTTACGTGAGGCAGAGCTCGTCCCTGCCTCACTTCTCATCGCTACCCGTAGTTGTAGCGGAGGAGCTCTGCAAATTTGCTGATTTTGACTATAAAAAGCGATTGGAATCATACAGAAATCACATTTACAAAACAGATCAGTGACCAAACACTTTTGATCAGACATTTTATTATTATTACTATTTAGTTTTTCTTTAGTTGTTTTTCCGTTACATTGGAGTATGACAAGTGAGGCTCTGCCTCCCCTGCCTCCCCTGACTGCACGTCGCTGCAATAAATGATACACATATCAATGCAATCTGATAACATGGCTAGAATACAGTTGATTTATGACATTTCTCACCTTTGAGTTTGTTGTTCTCAGAGTCAGCAGGGAAAAGGCAGTCGGGGAAGAGCTTGGGAAAGGTGAGACCTGCATATTTTGGCCGGTTCTCGACGTAGTTCCTCACTGTGGGCTGGAGCTTCTTCATGAACTCTGGTAGTGGTGTTCCCAGCTGCTCGATCACCTTGTTCCACTGGTCGATGTCTGGTGTAGTGGGTCAGGGTTAAGGGAAGCACACATGGGAGACGCACTATCCTGTACTCCAGTGTCCACTCGGATAAAACCTTCCAAACAATACTACAGAATATCGATTTAGAAACAAACACTAATATTTAGATTTTCTCAAATATTGAAATTATGGACTTGTGATAATGGAAATGGTGTGTTCAAATCAAATGTAAACACATAAATATAAAACTAAGTATCATCAGCAAAAATACGAGTTAGACATACCTAAAAGCATGATCATCAGGTTCCACCAAGTATTTTTGTCAGATTACAAAACAGTCCTATCCAACCCTCAGACAGGCATCCATAGAAATTGACAAAAATGTGCAGTTTTTCTTATTGAATTGAGGAAATTGTAGGCTTTAGTGTGTTTCAAGCAATGTTTATTGCAACTCAAATCCAGCTCCAGTGAGATATTAGTTTGTGTCTTGATGAAAATACTTTGTCTATATTTCCCTACCTAAAAAGAAAAACGTAGTCATATAACAATTATCCTGCTTATGAACCTCCTGACCACAATATATACAGTGTGAATTTTAATTAACAAGAGCCATAAAGCATGTGGCTGTGTTCTGTGGGGAGTGTTGGATTGGGTTTCCCCTCCTTTCTGGCAGCAAATACTTCCTCTCTTATTCCAAATGACCTGCTCCCCTCTCCTGGTTCTCACACAGGCTGCCAGAGGAGGCAGGGAGCTGCCAGAGCGACCAGAGATCCCTGTTACTTCATCTTGCTGGAACGACACCTCCTTTTTGTCTCCATTGCAAATTGGCCATGATCCACCAAGTGCTCAGAGAGACAATTATTTTCATCCACCAAGGTTCTTATCCATGGCTCTTTAGCAAGTTGTTGGATAAAGCTGTCCCGATAACTTCTGTTGGATGATAAATTGTCCCAGATATAATTGTAATAAATGATACTATTCTCCTTTTAAGATCATTTTATGCCACTGATATATGTTAATATAATAGCACAATCCTCAGTCAAATCAAGTGTCTCAGGCTCTGTTAACAAAAATCTACAAAGTCTGCGCCCCAGTCATATAATGGTAGTGAAACATTCTGCTAATTGTAACAACACCCTTAAACATAAGTGATGATATCGAGTTCTGAAAACATTATGAAGACCTTTTGTTTTATTCCAGCTAGAGGTGTATCTCCTCAGCATGTCGTTGCCAAAAAGCATTACGCTCCACTCTGTGTGCTTTTAATCACTGGATTCAGGACATCACACACCTGAACGCACCTGAAAGCAATGCTCTCAAGTAACTGCTGTTTTTTTCATGATATTCAGGTTTACATGATAAACAGAGAGAGGGAGTGACGAAGGTCAGAAGGATACGGTCCGTCCCAGGGAACAGCACTGTCCCTCTTATCACCTCTCCAAAGATGCAGCCGACTGACCACATGTCCACTGGGGTCGCACACACACCAACACACAGGTACATGCACAAGCAAACACACACACACACACATGCTCGCATTACCGTCATCTATTAAAAATCACATAACACTTCTACCTCCTACACTTGTTAAACACAAAACCAATTCCCAAATGTTTACCCTGTATGCCTGTGTCTATTTTTCCTGTGAAACGTGAAGATATTGTTGATGACTCATCTTGAGCTCATTGGGTGTTAAATCAATTTATCCCGTCAAATTAGATTTGGAGAGGGGTCCACCTGTAATTTTTGTTTTACTGAGATACACCATTACAGAAGCTAGAGACAACCTAACTTCCATTTTACTACATGACACTTTATAAAGTAATAACAAATAAAAGTGCAATCATTCCTAAATGAAAATATGCAGTACATGTCATCACATGTCACACCAGTATTTCCTTTCTATATTTGTGCGACATGTAAGCCAAACAGAGCATTTTGTTTATCATCAATCCTTAGCTACCTATTTAACACACTGTTTTACTAAATGGCCTTTGAACACACAGTCACCCTGCGGCTCGCTGTGCTGGCGGCTTTTCTTTATCACCATTTGACAGGTAGGTGCCGATAACTTCAGCCAGGTCAATACTTAAAGTCGAATAGTCCATGAAGTGAATTAAGATGAGCAACGACGGGGTACCAGTCCAGAAACTAATCTATAAGCAGCATATTAACAAAAGCCATTGACGTACAGTAAGAAAGGATGAAGTGTTAGGTGATAAGAGTCCCAGAGACAGAAGGAGGGAGATAGTGCAGAGCTCATTGCAGGGGTTTTCTAGTTCTCCAGAGCATTAATCTTTCAGGGAGTGCACACTCAGGGATGGAGAGACAGCAGTATTAGGCACAAGCACCTGCAGACACACACAGTTTATCTGCCGCTTAGCATTTACAGTGCAATCCTCTTTTAACCAATGAGGTAGGAGATATTTTACATGTTCGTTATTGTCAACGAATCCCAAGGAAACACTAAAGTCCTTTATAAATCATTTCTACCTTGTAAAATCTGTATTAAGACTTTACCATCATGGCATTTTTCTCATTTGTTTAGCTAACATGCTAATAGTCAACCTTTCAACTTTCCTCACACCACCAATGAGTTCGATCAAGCTGCTACTAACAGATGCTCAAAATGAATACATAATCCTTCATTATTAATTTACTGAATTTTTAATAACTGTCTGACTCATATGTGTGGGCACACTCAGATGGCAAGATGTACTTCACATGTTCACACACGTGCACAAACTCAGCAGGGGGACTTTTGATCCATATCCATCCTAATGAAAGAAGTCATCTGAAGGATGCAATTACAGCCCCTCGCTGCAGGAGGACACACCGGGTATCCCTCACAGAAACACTCTAAATAGCCCACACTTAAATATTTAGAGAAAGAGCTCCATATTTTTGAACTGAGAGATTGAATAACGCTTAAGATGCAGACATTGTGACCTGAGAACAATTATATATGATGCTTGTGTTAGGGTCTTCTTGCAGGTTAAGTTAAAAGTGTTAAAAGAGGTTCAGTGGACATTTTAATGGAGATTTGTTATAAAGGCAGCAACATTATTTAATTCACCTCATTAACATACAGGGAACATTAATAATGGAACTAAAGCAAACAATTACCATGTGAAGCATGTCACACTGTATGAAATAAATATTTACATATATCATAAGAATAATTGTCAACCTGACTATAGGTATTATTCCCTTTAAGCTCTCCAATCAATTGACTTTAAGAGTGTTTAAATGGGCAGATCTTGAGTCGTACACTTGCAACCCATGAGTTCTACAATAAAAACAAAGAGTGATCTTATTCATTCTCTATTATATACAGCAGGTGTAACCTAAATACAGAAATGGTGTTACCATCAGATAACAAGGATACAGTCCCGCCCAGGGAAGAGGATTTTGTGGCGCACCATTTCTCCCATAATGCACCCCACCGACCATAAATCCACTGCACGAAAAGAGGTGACAGTAAGACGAAGCGGGAGCAAAAGAAAAGAGAGGAAGGCAAAGGTTAGTGTTAGACACATTAAGCTTTCTGGGAGAAGCAACAGTAAGTAGCCGCCAGTCAGCGAAGGAGAAATAATTAGTCAGAAGCTGGTTACATAGAGACAAACTCAAACGAGAAAAGTAATAGACAGAGAGCAGAAGAGGAGAATGACTAACTAGCGGCAGGAAAATCAGAGCCTTGGAGCTTACAGACTTCTATGCGTTGGAGGAAAGCTGCTAATGAGTCATAGCTTAGTCTGATATTCAACCACATGTCTGCTGTTCTAGAGGCTTTTAATCAGTGACTCGCTGCCAACACTTCATTTCATTTAAGTTCATTTGTAAATTGCACGGCTTAGGATTTGTTTGTCAATTTGAGTAAGAAACATACATGTGAGATCCTGAATGGCTTTTGATAAAAAACAAACAAACATGATGTTCATATCAGCTTCAATAAACTATTTTAGTGAGGTAGTGTATCAGCAAATATTGTTACAGTAGTGCTATCCTTTCAATATCTCTGAATTTCATCCACTCATTCACGATGAATGCTCACCGTTCTCTTTGTATCCCATGCCCAGGATCACCTCTGGGGCTCTGTAGTATCTGGTCACCACATAGGGGGTCATCATGAAGCTGGTGCCTGCGGTCCTGGCCAAACCAAAGTCCAGGATCTTCAGGGTGCAGTCTGACTTCACCACTATATTGCTTGGTTTCAGATCCTAAAGATGGGAATAGACTGATTTGAGAAACTGTGTATACAGTACATAGGTCATTTACTAACCTTATATTCATAGACAGGTTTGAATTATTACTGTTATTTGACTTGTTTATTATGTAAGGAGTATTGCATGTGGTTTAAAAAAATAAGTAGCATTAACAGCTATGTTTGTTTTTGTTATCAATCTATTAAAGGGGCAATACATGTGATACATTTGATTACATTTATATTGTCACTGAAGACCAAAGAACCCTGTTTCCACTGTGCCACCTTATCCAAAGTGATGGCTACTGATGTTAAATTTAACATTTCTACCCAGAAACTTGTAAAAACAAACCATATTAAAGAGTTAAACAATTGAATGGAGGTGTCTTGCTCTCCTACCCTGTGAATGATGCCGGCTGAGTGCAGGTGTTTGATTCCACACAGCATCTGGTAGAGCAGGTAGGACATTCTCTCGTGGTCAAGCTCCATCTGAATCACCTGGCACAAGTTGGCATCCATCAGCTCCATCACTAGGTACCTGGGGAAAAGATTGCATGGATTCACAAGGGGTTTACGGACCTAACAGGTGAGTGACTGATGAGTTATATCACGAGTTATCCTTAAAGCCCCTGTCACACTGTCCCGAAGTTGACACCCGATGGACACACGAATATGGAATTGTGAATTTCGCACGAAGATGGCCCCGAACCACACACGAAGGCAACATTTACATTACATTTAAGACATACAACTGCAACGAAAGTAACACAAACAATTATGTTAAAGTACTATGATACTGTACTGATATTTTCAGACTTTGTTCTCTACTTTCTCCGTCTTTATATGTAGAAGATATTACGTTTTCTCCGTCATGTTGTTGTTTCCATAGCAACAACAACTTCCTGTCAACTCGCCTTCAAAACAATATATTATATCCTTTTCAGTTTCACAGAACACAAATTGGGTTATTTACATAATATGTTTGCATGATTTTGTTGTGCAATAAAACAACCCGATGGACACACGATAAAGGAAATGTTCAAATTCGGCTCTGATCGTAGCAGCAGCAACTTCGTGAGCGGTGGCAAAATCTTTGACATGCCAAAAAATAGCCGAAGGACCTTGCGAAGGTTAATTTTCGTGTTGAATTCGTGTGTCAATTTTGCCCTTCGTAAGGCCATCGTGAGGGCATCTTGTTATCATCGGTGCCATCGGGCATTCGCCCCGATCAGAGTGAGGGCAAATCCCCGATGGCACCGATGATAACACGAAGATGACACGACTTGACAAGATGCCCTCACGAGTGCCTTACGAAGTTGCCACTCACGAAGTTGCTGCCGGAGCCTGATAAACTCCACCGGCGGTCATACGATGGCTTAAGATGCCCTCACGAATGGCCCGATGTTGCTACGATCACAGCCGAATTTGAACATTTCCTTTATCGTGTGTCCATCGGGTGTCAATTTCGGGACAGTGTGACAGGGGCTTTAACGTAATCATTTGAATTATAGCTCTAAGTGAAAGTGATAAACTGAGCATTCCTTTACCACATCTGGTGCCACAAAGACAAATCATTTGCAGTTCTGTTTACAGAGACATTGTTCTAAACTCTAAAACAATCTCATGTATCATTCATTATGTGAACAGGACACCTCTATCAGCCTCTGGTTACTACAGTACTTTCACTCCAGAGGTTATGTTCCAACAACTGCAGGTGTGAAGGGGCAATGAGCAAATCAGTCCCTTTCTACTCTCTGTAATTTGAGTAACAATATGACAGGAACATAGGCATCTTTTCTTTTCCTGTGACATGGAAATATAATCATGCATAGAAGGATTTAGTATACTCACACATCCTGGAAGTCCTCTAATGATTTCTGTTGTGTGAAGACATTTAATAAACTGATAATCTGAAAGAGAGAAGAGCATGGAGAGGGTCACCGTAAAGCAGTTTTAGTAAATGTACAAAATCTAAGTTAGCAGGGAATGTGGAGACAAGTATTAAAGACCCTGAAGAAGGACACTGCTGATTAAGAGATAGAGTAGACCGAAGAAGTGAATTGGAACAAAAGAGTGGGGATACATGTGTAGGAGGGGAAGAAGACAAAAAGAAAAGAGCTCAAACTGTGGCACTGGAGATTACATTCTTGCCTTGGAGAGCTCTCTGTTTCACTCTCCTGCCAGTTTGGTACATTTCTGGAGGCATCACATTTAACACGGTCGTAATGTTGCAGTATCTTGTCTCAGTTTTGTGGCGAAGGGATTTATCAAGAACCAAAAAGAGACACTGAGTGGGGTATAGTCTAAAACTGTGCCTCATCCTGACAATAGAGACATTGTCATCCGTCCCACATTCGTCCCTATCCCCATTACCCCTCAGCTGAATCACTTACATTTTTGTGATTGACACATTTCATGAGCACCAACTCCCGGTAGGCCCTCTTTGCGTGGGTCTGGTTCTGGAAGGGTCTGCTCAGCTTCTTGATGGCTACATTTCTGTCCAGGACAGCATCGTAGCCCGCACTGCAGAAGAGATAAAATAGAGGACAATGGAACCATTTTCCTTTTGTGTTTATGGTTGGATGAATCACAATACTGTGGCAATCCACTCGGAATGTCATTGGACACAAACAGAATAATTATTTTTGACAGCTCCAACAACGAAAAAAGACTGAAAAATAAAATAAAAATGATTTGTTTAAAAAAAATAATGCGGTATGGTCTTGTCAGTAACAGATAAACCTTAAAATCAGGTTCAATGTGGCTGATAGGCTGTTCTGAGCAAAAAAACACAAGCATTTTTTTAGCGATTAGAAAACAGTTCTAGCAAAATAAGCTAAGTCATGGTAGTTAAACAATGTGTGGTATAAAAGGCTAGCAGTGGGAGCAGCCATCTTGAAAATGTGCAGCAATGCTCCCAAGTCATGTTCTTTACATTCTGCCAACATTGCGTGAATGCAAGCAGCAGTAAAAAAAACCCAGGAAGCCACTGTGACCTGCCAAGAAATAGGGACCTTTGGACCGAGCTGGGCTAGCTGCTCCCAGCTAAGTTAAACGCCACAAACGTTAAATGTAATATACAGATAGGAGAGGAGTATAACTGTTATCATAGTACAACCTCCTGACATTTGTATTGTTTTGTGCAGATTAAATGTGTTGATTTCCTAGAGAGCTGGTGTGCATAATTGCTATATTTGGACACAGCCAAGCTAGCTACTAAGCCCTGTTTCCAGTCTTTATTCTAAAACTAAGATACTGGCAGAGGCTTACAGCACAGATTGAAAAATTGCATTGATCTTCTCATCTAATTCTTAGCATTAAAGCAGATAAGAGGATTTCCAAAAATGTAAAACTATTCCTTTAATTCAAGGTACAACCATTACAATGCTACCATAAAACCTGACTTTACCTACTTCTAATTATCAGCATGAAATATCAGATTACACTTGATTATAATATGAAAACATTATTGATGCTGTTGTATTATGAACAATGAAGAGTACACTGCAGTGAAACAAAGGAGGACACTTTAGATGGCTTCTTTTTCCACATAGTGGCTCAACCCATTTTGGAGGTCATTACTGCAAAGTGAATTCTTTGCAGACTCGACACAATCCCAGCCCCTGGGAACATTTGGGATTTTGTCTCTTAGTGTAGATGTATGTTTGCTTTCAATGAAAAGCAGTACCATGACAAGAAAAAGCCACAATAAAGATGCCATTCACATCACATTCTCAGCTGAATCTTAAACTGACACACATTGACTCTCAGTGCTGTATGCAGGCTCACTGCATCAAGTCGACGCTGTGTGTGTGGGTTTGTGGATGGATGGGATACAAGTATGGTTCATCATGTCTCTGGAGACTGCAGGCCAGAGATGTTGTGTGACCATGGAAACAGTGAATCCTTCATAAAAGCATTGATCCAATAGGGATTGGGGCCTGTCATCACGTTTCTTGCTGAGTGAAAGATGATGTCATGACAAGCTAAACTAAAGCCTTCATCCCTCTTAAGATTGCTTGGAAAGCTCAGTCTGACCGAGCACAAAAGTCATAAGGGCAGAGATGTGCACAGATTGGTAAAAGTGTAACGTCATTACCATGTTCTCAGGCTTTAAGGGGCAAGAACCTCCTGATTGCATAAGAAAAAGCAGAATTACTCACTCTCTGCTTTTTTATATTCTAATTTACATACAAGCTGTTGTGCGGCACATGTATGTTGGTAGAACAACTGTTTAAATCAGACAGATGTTCATGTAGATGAGATTATGACATCCACTCTGGGATTATGCTGACAATGATGCATAGTTGGCAAGTCGCTCTAATTATGTTATCATCCTGTCATAATAAAATCATTCTTCTAACATTAATATACATGTCACAGCTTTGTGCTATACTGTTGACACAGATGAGATAATTTCAATGTGTGTCACATTTGATCTCTATATCCAGAATAATATTACATCATTATTTGGGGGTTTTATTATGTGGTTTGGATCGTGGTAATGCCGTCACCAGATGACACCAGATGACAGCTGTAGGCAGGAACAAGCGGAGCAGGTTAAATTAGATTTGCACTTTCTCCCTGCCATCCATCTCTACAATATCCTTCAATTGGGCACAATCCCAGCATTAGCAGTAGCCTGCCCAAGCTCCTTTGCAAATGCACAAAATTGCTTTGGAGCGGAAAGAGAGAAGGGCTGAGGGCATGGGAAGCAAAGGAAGGACAATAAAAGAGAGCGAGTGGAGGGCAAGGGGGTTTAGACTGTTGAGAGCAGCAATTCTTCAAACACCATATAAGAAAGGAAGATATAAAACATGTCAACTTGACTCATCCCAGGGAGCGTCTCTGAGGGACGTATATCAACACAGTGACACTGCATTAACATAAATACAACTTATAATAAATATGGATTTGTTCGGTCACTTGACAAAGACTGTGAAATTCCTTTAAGTGGAGACTTGGCAGTGGTTCGCTGCATTCTGACAGGGCATGTGAGATGAATTACAATGAATATGAGCTCTCTGTAATCCGGATTAAGGATTCACCCGTTCTGTAAAACCGTTATAGCCAACGCATCCTTATTCTATCCAACATTTATCATCAGCTCAGTCAATCCAAATTGTGTGGCCAACCACTTCACATGTAAGACTACATTTTGCCAAAAATCCTGATTCAACTAATAAATATAGTCATTTTTGTAGTTTTTTCATGTAATATTTTACAGCTTCTACTGATAAACAATGCTCATATTTGGACACTTTCTTAATAAAGAAGCAATAATGGACCTTCATTTGCACTGCATTTTGTTGTTTGCTTTTACATTTCCATCCTTCTTACCTTCTAAAGTCTAATATAAAATACATTCATAAACTATTGAATTTGTATAATAGGAAGACACAGGTGCGCTTCTCAGTTAGGTATGCTTTGACAACATGTCAGTCACTTGCAAAATACATTTCTCCAAAATTAGAGGAGGAAGATCTTTTACTCATTACTTGCCACAATTGATCCTTATTTGTTTAGGGACACAAACATGTTTATACGTAATCACACTCTGGTTTAGTTAAAGCTTAATCAATACTTAATTACACATGTTTTCACAGAAATAATAGAAAATGTTGAAAAAGTTTAAAAGAAAATTGTCATCGGATCATTATCTTAGATATTCCTATTCACCTGCATCACAAATACATTAATAATTGAAGTTTATTTGTTCTTTTAAAGCAAACTATATCTGTTTGCCAGGCTTAATGTTGGGCTGACCACAACAATTCTGTCAAAATGGATCCCAAGGCTGCATGCTGTGCAGATGTTATGTTTGGTCATGCATAATGGAGACACAGCAGGATGTTGTAGAGCACTGAAGAGCACTGACTTTCTGATTGCCCAATTAAATTAAAAAAGTAAAATAAATTTTTTCAGCCCTTTACTCACACAACAGTGGAAACAGTAAGCAGTGATTATCCTCCCTTAACAATCTCCCACAGCAATAAACGACAACACCATTAGAAAAACAACAACCAGCTAAATGAGATAATCACACATTGAATACTAATTAAAAAACACATCAAATAGCGTGATATGATGTATAAGAGGACATTAAGGTAACACACTGTTGAGCACTTACCAGACGATTCCCTGAGCTCCAGAGCCGATGGGCTTTAAATTCTGGTAACGTTTTAAAACTGTGAAGGTGGAGTCTCCCACTTCCACACTGTAGAACTGGTTGTCCACTTTGCTTTTGCTCATCTTGTAATGTTGGGCGATATATGACACATCCACTTGTTTTCCAAAACCCTGCATAAATAAAACACAACAAAAAAAGATGTTGTTAGTTATGTTATAGAATATTTATGTGTTTACTTACCTGGCAAGCAAAACATCTGCAATAACAGTAACAGTAAAAGGTCATTCTTATTGTGCATTTTATGTCAATACATTATTATTTTAAAAAATCATTAACCATCCAAAAATCAATCAATGTGTATCTAGCTGCTTCTATAATATTGACTCTTTCTTTTGCATTAAATGTGTGTATATTGGTATTTAAGTGTGTGTTTGGGGATATTTGGTTAACGGGGAAGGTAGAATAAACAGGACAGGACACACAGTACAGGCCAGTTTACACTGTCTCCATGCAGAAATGTAAACTCTACATGTTATGACATTAGTGGCACAAACTGTATTCACCAGACTGAGGACATTATTATTTCATAAATCTGCACACAATAATGATCAGGCTGTAATTACTTGGGCAGAGCAGTGGAACAAACGGTGCCACAACAAAAAACTATCAGTTAATTACAGACTTAGTAATTACAACACTGCTCACAAACAAAACAAAGCTGTGTGTATTGCTGTGTATTACTAAGGGGCACACGTTTGAAACACTTCCTAGAAATGCAATGAAAAATGTATATATTTGATTTAATACATTTTAATTGAACATTGCCAGCATAGTATCCAACCCTCTGATCTGGTTATTTCAGTACATGCAGCCCTTGATATATAGCCATCTATAGTGGCTATTAAACATGTACTCATGCACGTGTAGAACAGACACCACATGCCAAGTTCATAATTTTAGCTAAAGCGAAATAGCCTGTAGCCAAACATGCAGTTCTCACACATGCAGACTTGTGATATAAACTCATTGTAAGGAAATTAAACCCGTAGGAGTTTCACATTTAAAAGGAGACAGGCGCTTAAGCTTCAGCTAGGAAGCTTCTTCATTATTTTGTCTTTCAGTGGCAGATAAACCCTTTTATTCTTAGCTTGTCGTGAATTCATTTTTAACACCATAAGGCTACAAACTCTTCACCTAAAAATATTTTTGCCACAAGCTATTTAAACAATAGCTCACAATTAATGAGTTGAAATCATTTTGAGCTTCAGGGTTATCCACCGCTATATCTTTACTGTTGAATACATGTTGTTAAAAACATCTTTACTCAAACGGTTCCTTTGGATATCTTAATTCTAAATACAGAAACACAACAATACCACAACATACAGAACAATGAAGGGGAAATGGAAGTGAATGAGTACTGTACCTTGTTTACCTGTAAGGAACACACACCTGACAAAAGGCTATCTTCACATCCAGGATTGGTTGGCTGCAGTTGTATAAGAAATGTCTGCTCATAAATACCTGTAACACACAAACAGAGGAGAGCCAGAGTTAGGGAGTGAGTCATGCGGACATATATGTAGCCTGCAATTTGATCAGAAGGAATGAAACTGATCCTAAATATAAAGTGTAAATATAAACATTCAATCACATCTGGATTTATCTTTTATTGCTGACAACAACAACACATAATATATAAAATATAAGAAATCAGTTTGATGTATCATGGTCTTAGTCGAGCATTGTGCACAGTAATGGAATAGTTGTTTGGGCCCTTGTTCTTCCATCGCTCCATGTTTTCTCTCTACTCTGTCCCCATCATTCTCAATCAAAGTGAGAAAAACAACATGTTGTCCCTACCCACTCCTCTATTACAGTAACAAGAACAGACCAATATGATCCATTCTTCATCAGAGTACAATGCACCACAATGACCAATGTCTTTGTGTTTCAAGGTACCGGTTTGACGTGAGTTGAAAAAAGACCTGAATACAGATGGTGTTGTCGAGGAGAAAGACAGTAAGGTTGTGGGTGTTAATGACTGACTGGCACGCTGAAGCCTTATATTTCTGCTATCCCTCTTTATTTGCACAAGGCTGATATCATAGCAGCACGTCAACACTTTTTGGGTCAGATTGTATAGCACCTTTTGATTTTCTTATAAATCTTTAATTTTCAGCTTTAAAGCTAATTATTTTGCCAAAAAGGTTGGAGCCTTAAAACCGATTAATCCCTTAGTGCACACACGTGTAAATGTCCTCAGTGTCTTTTGGTTATATATGAAGTAAATCAAAGTTATTAAATCAATAAGTTTTGTTGTGCAACTGATTTATGCATTTTTTTTTTATCTTAAAACTACAAACACATATACATATTCTTCAGGCAACAACCCAATAATATACATGTCTCATCTTCTTTGATATTGACCATGACAGTAAACTACTATAACTTCTCAAACCAGGTCACGGGATCTCTGCGACATTACCTAGAAAATATTTTTCAAAAGTTAATTCAGACACTGAGGAGATAATGCATTCAGTTTCACATGGTTATCTTTAATAGCACTATCATACATGAAGCAAGATTTCAAAAAGCTTGTGCCATCAGGCATTTGCATAAAAGTAGGGTAGAAACGTTGGCAAAGCTGGGAGGCTTTTACAGTGAAGGTCAATTTGGTTTAAACGTAGATTTACACATTTCCTGGAGCTTTTGTGTTGGCAGTTCAGTTCAAAAGATTGCAAAGGAGGAATAAAGTAGAGCTGCATGGGCTGCAGCTATCCCACAATGACTCTACCTTCAAAGGGTTTCCAGGTAATGAAGCTCCCAGTGTGCTAATGATCATTTCTTCTGAATAAATGCATAAGTAATGTTAATGTTGGCAATGAAAATAATAGGCTAGAAAAAAAGTTTTTGGTCATATACTTATAAAAAAAGTGACAAATGTCCCTAAATGTTTTGGCAGTGTTCACAAAATGTAGAATAGCAGCTGAAAGGATGTGTGTTTTCTCTTAGGATGTAAATGTAGAACTTTCTGGACACAAATGTATTGCTCCACCAGTCTTTTAATAATGACACAGTCGAGGCGCCTCCGCTAAATCCAGGGCAGTGTTCAAAAAGAGATGTGGGACACTAAGGCGTTTGATTTCTGGTTGGCCCATTTAGGCCGACAGTTTACTCTGTACCTTTGCTGTTGAACACTGATTCACTATAGTGCCTGGAATAAAAGAAGTAGAATAATCAAACAACTGAAATTAGATTCTAAGGGGAGTACAACCAAATAAAAACATTGGAGAGAGTTACATTGAAAACGAAAAGTACAGTTTTGAAGAGAGAGTTTTCTTAGATGCATCCACATATTGGTTGCAATCTACCACTGTTGTGATTTCATTTCACATCAATATGTTTGACATGACACCACTCTCACCACATTTAGCAGCACAATATTTGCTATCAATCTAACAGGTCAACACTGAAATAAGCCCCTCCACCTAGCTAGCTACATCTGTCCCGCTCTAATCTTCAGCCATCTGTGTACATAACATATTAAACCTCTCACATGGCCAAAATGTTTGTCTTCCAGCAGTGTATGGTGTAATAATTCAAACACAACCTGGATCATCTCTCAAGATGATAACAGGATGTGCAGGAATATGTGGGGCACATAACTGGTTTGGATTGTTGTTTTTTCTTTACTTTACAAAATATTCAAACGTTATCACTTGAAAACAACATGAATGTAGAACATGGTTTTTTTCTGCCGTTATACTTTTATAAAAATCAGAATCAACCAGGACTTTTGCCCCCAAATATTTGGTAAATGTACAGTTTGCTGCTACTAGTATGAATCCTGCTTGGTTTTACCCATACTCTACAGTAAAATATGCAGTACTAATTAATTGTTAATGAAAAAAACGTCATTAATATTGATATAATAAGAGAAAATACATGAAGAAACATGAACAGGAGAGGAAAAACTGATCATGTTGTTATAGCTCTTCATTTTTATGTTAACATCAACATACAAATATGTTGCATATATACTGTTATGAATATCACTTTTTTCAAGTTTTCTGGGACTTTCATATTCACTCAAACCTGGTGGATAATTTCAAAAGGGATGTAAACCCTGTAGATGTTTGTCCACAAAATATGGAGCAGAACCATGAAACTCTGTGGGATCTTAACTGGATAACAATAAACAATTCATCTTGGAAGTGTCATTTGAAAAAAACATTACACTGCATAACAATAATAAGTTAGGAAGTGCTGACTGTCATGAAAAAAATGACTTGATTTGTATAATTATCGAGAACATTTAATCATGAATATGTGACAAAAATGACAAATATCACACTATTTTTTGTCTTTGTGAAGCTGACAGCAGATTCTGTGTTTGTTGAACCCTGAGACCAGATTCTGCTGATAGTGGTAATGGTTGAAATGCTGCTCTAGCGTCTAAAACTAGTCAGCACCATTCTTTTAAATGCCCATATATCATTCTGACAACAATTTGTTTCATCAGTACATTGTCAGGTGAGGGTTTGTTACTCCAGCTTCAGAGTTTGGAGAGTGCTTCAGCAGGATGTACAGAACATTTGGACACTTTGTTGTAAAGATTGTACGACATTTTCAATTTGTAGCAGTCAAATGTTGGATGTTAGTTCTGGCATTTCCCCTTTTCTGGTAGGTATTGACTTTGTGTCTGTTAGTGTTGTTTGAATGTATCAGCCTGGGATAAAAAACAAGCCAGTTTAAGATAAAACTGTGCCAAAGCATCATAGTCTTTGTCTCTCACTAACACATTCAGACACAAATGTATTGCACAATTACAAAAGGCCGGCTCTGTTACACTGATGAGACACTCGTTATTAGGAAAAAACTAAAGAAACTTAAGAATGAAACAGAAAAAGACAAGAGAGGAGGTTTTAATTAACTGGAATGGGCTAATGCTTATTACTGATACAGCAGACCATTAATCTCCAGTGCTGCATGGCGATGCTGAGTTGTGCTGGTGTGTGTGTGTGTGTGTGTGTGTGTGTGTGTGTGTGTGTGTGTGTGTGTGTGTGTGTGTGTGTGTGTGTGTGTGTGTGTGTGTGTGTGTGTGTGTGTGTGGTGTGTGTGTGTGTGTGTGTGTGTGTGTGTGTGTGCTCTGCAGTAGCTGTTCTTTAGTATTTGGATCCTTGGCATTCTGTTACATCCGCCTCATGGGCACAACAACGCCTCAGGCAAACCAATGATCACTCTGCATACTGAGTCCCGTTGTTGAGCAGTATCTTATAATCCCAGCACGATCTACTGTAGGACACTTCAGCTCTCTCTTTCACCTGCTAGTTTACTGCACATGCATGGCAACCATGCTGCATAGCAGCCTCTGATTGGACGGCTGGAGGACCAGTGTTGAGGGCCAAAGAACTGTTAACATGAGCAAAGGCACCAGATCAGCAAATGTCTCACCGTTTATGCAGTTCTAGTGTTCACTTTACATAAATGGCTTCAATTAGTTTCTTAGGTTGTGATAACAAATATTTTAAAACTCCAATTATATTAATTGAATTGATTCAATTAATGTTAGTATCAAAGGTTGACAAGAACGGTATCACCCTCTCGGCTCAACTAGAAGAAGAAGAAGGCAACATTTTAAAAAGAAGCAAAGAGCTAAAGATAATTATCAGGAAAAGGTGAACATTATCAGACACTGGACCGTTTGACTTGAAAAATGCAAGTCTAACTATTAACATTTTCAATTGCTGCTTTACATTTAGGCGTGGCCATTTTCCACTGTCGACATTTTGTACTATATAGCCGACTCAGATATAATTGATGACATGTTAGTGTTCCAGTAAGACATACCACTCTGGGTGTATTGTACACACATGTAATGGAGCTAACCATTCCCTGGGACAGACCTGTCATGATTATAGTTTCCAGTAAAAAAAACTGAAATTGTCAATTTATTTTCACAAAATGAAGCTCTATGCTAGATTAATCAAGTAAGATCAACATGACAGCATCAAAATACCCAAATTAATATTTAATTATGCCAGTATGCTAGACAATACATTTGTGTGAACTGCAGAAACACTCATATCAGACAAAAATATTATTCTTATCCAATTTAAATCATCAGAAAAATAAAATGCTGTTCCAGCCTTGGCAGAGCAGCAGGTGAATGATTTTGAGTTTTTTCTTTTTAGAAAGGTAGGTTTAAATTCATAGACACTATTATTGAAGGAAAGGATATGAGAAAACGAAAAGTGTAATTTGAGTATGTTTCATTATTTGTTTAAAAAAGTGCAGCCAGGGGAGATTTCAAGCCAATGTTGACTGAAAATGTGTCTTGACAATAAGGTGTGTACACAAAATATTTAATAGAAACTGTAGCCTACTGCAATCCATAAAAATAAAAATAGATAGAACATTTTTTAAATAGATTGGCAGAAAATGTATGGCAACAGTGTTATAGCAGCAGGTGTTTGGAATAGAAAAACAATGAGGTGCATTATCATCCACTGTGCTTGCTCTATGCATTTTACAGACTATTCCTGACTCAGCACACATAATATAAGCTGAGTTATAGACAATGTTTTATGCCTGCATGAAATCGGTTGATTGACTGTTATGACACCATAGAGCTTCTGATAAAGCACAATGTGCCCCCCTGTCCTGCACACCAGTGTAATTGTTTCCTGTCGTATCCATCTTTGTTTCCTCTCCTCTCAACAATCTCCTTCCCTCTGTTTTGTTGAGGCTTTAGCACATGTTGTCACAATGTACCCCACAACAGCCTCCATCTATGTCTTCATTCTTCCCTCCATCCTAAACTCTGATGAGAGTCTGCGTTCTCCCTTTTCCTGCCTGTCTTTTGTCCCTCCCTCGCTCCCACCATTCCTGCTCCCGGGCTCCCAGCCTCGCTGCAACCGTCTCCCCTCCCCCTCCCTCCGAGCTCCATTGTGAGTGCTTGGTTCAGCAGCCTCAGCCTCTCCTGCAGTATGCAGCCTTGCCTCCACTGAGCAGCCTGAGCCAAACGCAGTACAGCCTCCCATTTGGGCTCAGGGGAGGGGAAGGGGAAGCACTTCAAACTGCAGATAGAGCCAGGAAAACAAGACGGCACCGACTCCACAGCTCATCTACAAGGCTGCAATAATCTGAATGTTCACTGGCATCCTATCGATTTGTTTCTTTACAACATTTATCCTCTCTGTCTGTGCTTTCATCTGTCTCCTCGCTCACATCTCCTCATTCACTTCAAGTAAACAACAGACATGTTAGCTGAAAAGCTGCTTACACTGCAATTTCCAGATGAGCCGCATGGTAGAAACATGCACAGCTTTTGGCAGGTGCATGAACACATTTTTGATTTAAAGCTTTTCTTAGAGAATCTAAAACGTAGGGATAGGTTATAGGCGAAAGACCAAGCACGTTATTCAAAGCACCATGCCCTTCTGTTAAACTCCTGAGTATTCATATATATCACGTAACAGGGTAGAAATATTTGATTTCACACAATGACAGAGCTTTCTAGATGCCATGGTTACAGTAAAGGATGTTTTCTAAAATAGATCACTGCTGAGTTTACCACACCTTGTACTTTATGTACTAACATTTGTCCAATGCCGAAATCTCTCACATATATTATGCATCATATACACAAAGTGGATGGAATGCATCAAAATCGGAAGCCTTTAGCTTTAGTGCATAGAGAACGTTTGGCGATATAAGCCAGGTTTACAGCATTGTATTTAGTCTCAAATTAATGCCTCCTCTAAAATCCTTTGATGGCCTCCGAGTTGCTACAATGTCCCAACCCTTAGTGACTAGTCTCTTTACAGATGTGCTGCGAGCAGACTGGGAATGAATCAACACAGCTTAAAGTCTGGCACTCAGCTATCTGCAAAAACAAATAAAAGCTGCATTTTTGTCAGATCAAATCCAATTATGTAACTGTGCATCTCACTCTGCAGGCACATTTCTCTGTTTGTCTGGAGTGGTAAGCAATACTGCAGCCTGAGGGAATCAACTTTCATGCGGCATTAATTTAATTTGTTTATAAGAATAACATGGTAGTGTCACTGTACGAGTTTCCCTAAAAACAGCCTTTATAGTTCAGATGTAAATATGGTCATACTAAACATTAATCGCACATTTCAGTCATAATAATTATGGGTAATTTAATGCAAACCGTTATAAAAGCAGTAAAAAGTGCATTATGACACCAGACAGAGATAATAAAACTCAAGTGCGTGAAAATAATATAATACACCATTTCCTTCTGGTAAACATAATAATGTTGGTTTAATTATATAAACCAACATTACATCAGGAATCAAGAGAAACTCATGCTCAGGAAAACACAGTCATACTTTCTTATTATTCCTTCAAAAAGAGGATGATGGACGACTCACATTTTCATCCTAACATGGATTATTAGTCGGAAAACCACATTTTTTACCAAACTATCTCCAACTTCTTTTTACTCTGCATGTTTGGTTAAGTACAATGACAAAATTACCATTACAACCTGTTGGGATTCATTAGGACCACGTTAACACACAGCAAGGACCAATAAGTCAGGGTCATTGGGAGATGATGGACTGTGCCAGTGTTCCTCAGTAATTCATCCACCACTTTGACCTTCCATCCAATCATGAGAACCATGGCAGAATGGCCCTGAAAAGACTGATGCTGACATTTAAGTAATTGATGGTCAGCTATTGTTTTGGAAAAGTCATGAACTTATCCCATTCAGCCTCTATTAAACGTTATACCAGCTATCTCGAACTGGACAGTGTTTATTGTCCTTTTTTTCACATGGTTATGTTTCTCTCCTATTATAGCTCATGCTGTTATGAATATTTCAGTGCGACAACACTAGAATTCATTAAAATCCTATAATATCTCTTTTAATGATGTTTAGCCACTTCGCTCTAGGTAGTTACCTCTATCACATTTTAAATATTTGCAAGTATTTTCTGTTATTAAGTCCACCTTTTTATGAACTGATCATCAAAACACCAATCTGCACCCTAATTGATTATCAATTCTTTGTTTAAACAACTATATTGTCAGCTTATTGATTGTGAGGATTTGTTGCTTAACTTTGTTTAACATCATGGTATATTGAATATATTTGGGTTTTGGACTATTGGTTGAATAATACAATCCATCCATCCATCCATCTTCTCCCGCTTATCCGTGGTCGGGTCGTGGGGGTAGCTGTTCCAGCAGAGAGCCCCAAACTTTATGCTGAATAATACAAGACATTTGAAAATGTACTGTTGGACATTGTGGGTATTTGACAGCTTGAACAGACACTTTAGGATATTAATCACCAGATTAATTAATAATTAATCTAACTATCAGTTGTTGCAATAGTTCCTTCCTTCGCCGAATAATCATGCGAGCAACCCCCATTATCTCATCTTAATACATTGCCTTACTTTGTTGCATAACAAAGGATTAGCAAACTGATGATCTCAAAGCAGAATGGAATTAAAATGCCAGCATCATCCACTGCAAGATAACATTAGTCTGCTGTTGGCTATTTCCATTGATGATTCTCCATGGGTAAACAAGCTGCCTACCTAAAGATCAATATCAGTGAATATCACTTTGTGTAGACCTGCAGTGGCAACTCCATAAAAAAACCCGGATTGTTTTATAAACTGAAGCAGAAATATTAAAATATATTCAATACACATGATGTATCTCAAGCTGATGATGAAGACGAGGATAAGGAGACATAAGGTGAACCTCTTTATCTAATGAATCACTCCCTTCAGCCGCTGCAGAAACACTCATAAAAGCTTTGTTTAATTGTTAAGCGTGTTCCCTGCAGCACTTTCACAAGCATCGAAGCCTGTACATGAATAATTCAGCAACCAAGGTCACAGCGCTAGAACCTCTCTCTTTTCCTCCTCTTGGAGAGTTTGTTTTGACTCCTTTAAACCTTCACTGACTCACACTGACTCGACACACCACCAGTAATTAGACCATGACTGTGGGCATGCACCAAAAAGGTATGTGGAAGAATTTGAAAACTGAGCCAAATACTGGAACTAGTTTGTGACTGTTTACTTGCACCTGTGCATTTACAGTCTATTTAAATATTTTTCCAATAATATGCACAAGAATGCCCAAAACTAATTTAGAGAAATTATCTACCCCTGTGGCTGCATCTCCTTTATTCCAATGTTTCCTGCACAGAGTGGGTGGATAACAACTCAGCCCCTCTGTGTTATGAGTTCAGTTTTAATGACAAAGCCTCCCATAAACCTTCCCTTAATATGCACCACAAACAATCACGGCACCTTTATCACTGAGGAAAAAAACTGATATAAATAAACAAATCACCTTTAAATGAGACTGCTGAGAACATTTCTATCAGCTATTCTTGCACTTATGGTGGATCTGAGGCTGGTCCCACATCCCTGCTGAAGTATGGTCTGCATAATGCACAAGGTGCGCAGCTGACTTCTGAGGGGGAGGAGGGATAAACTCTGCATGTAGGCCTACAGTATGGAGACTATAAGCCTTGTGTTTTGAAGAGCATCATCCATTTGCACCACCCCTGCACTTCTAATAAAAAACGCATAACATGCTTCACAACAGTGTTTATTCACACTAAGATTAGTAAATTACATGGTTCACAAAAATAAGATTTAAACTCAGAATATAAAAAAACAAAGAACGTCCTATCATGTGATCTTAATTTCGGGACAACATGATAAAAAGCTGTGTAATGTTAAAGCTTTTGCCTGTAAGGATGGAGGTGGTGATGGAGAGGATGGACAACATTTTGTCAGGTCAAGACTAACGTCATAATGAAATCACAGTGCTGTAGTTGTTATAAAACAACACCCGCGGAGGTGAATGCATCAAGATGGGGTTGATGTTTTCTTCATTTTTTTTTTGGGAAGGTGTCCCTTGCACCGAGGGATCGCTAGTGGACTTCATTAACCTTCCCTCCCGATCAATATTCATCACTCCACCCTCCAGGCAGCTTGGGGTGCACGCATCGCACCCACATTACACAAACACCCGGCCTTACCATTCCGTGCCAGCTGATGACGATCCCAGTCCGGTGACAGTCCTTTTCAAAACATCCCGACGAGAAACAGTGCGGTGACCATAGTTGAACGCTTACTTTACACCGTTCATAAAGATGGGTACAAAAAATAAATAGGCTACTAAAAAACAAGACAATGAGCAAATAAAAAGAAGCAAAGGTGGACGATAACCGATGTTTGCTGATGCTGAATCACTCTCCTTCCTCTGCTCACCACCTTGTAACTGTTGTGCTGCAAGATGCTGGCTGTTACATTGTGGACCTACGAGAGCAGAGCGAGAGGGAGGGAAGAGGAAGGGGGTATTGGGAAATATGTTGCCACAGCAACCCACCAGGTCTGACGTCAAACCCGAGCAGAGAGAGAGAGAGAGAGAGAGAGAGAGAGAGAGAGAGAGAGAGAGAGAGAGAGAGAGAGAGAGAGAGAGAGAGATGAGAGAGAGAGAGAGAGAGTGAGAGAGAGAGAGAGGAGAGAGTGAGAGAGAGAGAGAGATGGGAGAGGAGAGAGAGAGAGAGAGGAGAGAGAGAGAGAGAGAGATGCATGTCTCTGTACGGGAGGGGCGCAGCAGCATCACTGTGTGTGTTCCCATCTTGTACCGTTGAGGCTGAATGAGACTATGGGGCGGGTTGTTGTTGTTTAGATTTGTCTCACTGAGCTGCCAACATCTCACCTCTTTCATTGGTCAACTCATTTAGCCAGGGCCGGCCCTGACCAATTTGCTGCCCTAGGCAAGATTTTAGCTGGCGCCCCCCCCCCACCCCAAAAAATGCAGACACTCACTATGACTCGCGCATGCGTGCACGGTTGTGGCATGACCACCAAAACAGAAATATATGGACCCAAGATGTGTGCAAATGTATTTAGTATCCTATCCATTTGAACATGATTTAAGTGGGGGGTGGACCTAACGTCCTAGGGGGGTCCGGGGGCATGCTCCCCCGGGAAGATTTGATTTTAATATTGAAGTTAAAAGCATCAATCTGGTGCACTTTGAGAGCAACATTAAGAGATATGGATACATCTCTCAACACCCATATGAAACAGAACTGTAAGCAGATTTACTTTTTATTTATGGATATTTTACAAATCACTCCCCTTTTAAATTGTATTCTTCTTTATTAATAACAACTCAATCAAATCAGAGCCTCTCAGTCTTTCAGGAGAGAGCTCTCTAAAGTTCTCCCCCCGCAGCCGCTTACACAGTAAATTCCAATGTTAATAAAAGCCGTATATGTTTTTTGGGAGTTTGATTTATTTTAAATTAACACAAATACAAAATTAAAACCTATGATTGCACACTAAAACCATTATTTCCAAAAAATAACTATCCATAAACCTCTGGTTTTTACTGGGGCTGGGGCAGTTCAACTTGATTTGGGCGGGGGGGTGCGCCATAGTTTATGGACGCTGTACGCAATATAGGCGTAGTTCTGTTAGTATAAGATAATAAGATGTACTTTGTTGATCCAAAATCGGGAAATTGTGTTGTTATGAAATAAAAAATATATTATTTTTTTTATTTCTAACTTTTTTTTAATTTTAAATTTGCGTTGCCCCCCATTGATTGATGCGCCCTTAGCATTCGCCTATACTGCCTATGCCAAGGGCCGGCCCTGCATTTAGCCAACAGTGCAGGGGCGCTCCAAGAAATCTCTGCAGAGGGAGGTCAGATACTGAAAATTAGGTTTGTATAGGCTACACCAAAACCAAAAGTGATTTCAATTTGAGGGTTAAGAATTTGCAAACTTTGAGTTTCTTATTCCACACGTTGTGCAAGATTCAGTGGCATCTAGCGTTGTGTTTGCAGATTGCAACTACTCAATACCCTACCACTACCCCCTCCCTTTAGAGGTAACTGTAGGGAAATATGGTGGCTTTCAGGTACAGTAAAAATGCAAAAGGGGCGGCTGATCGTATCAGGCCACTGGCAAACCCTTAGGAGGCAGGACTGCAACAGTGACAATGATTGTCTGCTAAAAATGTTATAAATACTTAAAAACAAGAAGAAAATGAATGAAAGACATCGGTAAAAAAAAGGCAAGGCACATTTTTAAGAAGGCATTAGTACAAATAAACTCAATGCATTCAGCAACAAGCATAACAAAAATCGAATCGCTTCTGAGATGAGCTTTTAGTGTTTATAGTGCAATTTCTTTCTTTTTTAAAAGTGTTATTTACATAATACTTTTGTTAGCCTTTCTGGACCGTTGGTTTTATTGTATTTATTCATTATTATATTTTATTTCCCAGTTGTACCTGACATATCGCTATGACTCTTCATCTCTTTTATATATTTCTGCAAAAAAGAGAAAAGTAATCAAATCATTCATCCTATCTGTAAATGTATTCGGATTATCTGCAGTATGCACATGCCGATGGCTCTTTAAGCCTCGGGTCACATCTGGATTGGGCAACAAGACCTTGCTGCCCACCCTAGACTACTGAATGCAGTCATTTAATACATTGATTTTTAAAGCCGCAGTATACATTTCAGATCTACATTAAATGAGGTTTGGCAACTTCAAGAAGAGGAACCAAAATATATGTGAGTGTTAAGCCTGTTTAATGTTGCTGTTTGGTGTGGAGCAGAATGGATTTAGTCTAAATTTGGTTTAACAGACCACAAGAGTAACATTTTATATAGAAGTGATAACTGTATGCAGCTTTGGCAGAACTGTTGCAAACTCCCAATCATAAATTACATTTCTCAGTATTTTTATAAAATGCAGTCGCCAGCAAATGAGCTTTTAAGTATAAAACCAGTCCATCAGGTGGATGGAATAACAAAACATTAATTAAAACATGGCAAGGCCTGTAAAGCGCTCAAAAGAAGGTCAGGTTCTAATTTCCTCAAGTCAGGCTCCAAGGTTGCCCAGCTGCCAACAATGAGGTATGTCCTGACCTCAGTTTAATACGAAGATTAATAAAGCGTTTGACATTGTTGACTTTCTACAGCAATGAGAGGTAATTGAAATCTTTTTTCAGAGTCTACTGACCCTCATTGGGTAGCAGTTCTCAGTTTGTGTTTGAGCATTGAATCACATTAAATTAATTGTTTTCCAACATTTATTTTAATGCTAACAGTGAGGGGTATTGTAATGCATTATCTTGATTATTATTGATTAAAAGGTTTTGCAATGTTTGTTTCAAAACAACAAGAATGTGCATTCATAACATGGATGATCATGCTTATAGAATCTAACATGAGATTGCGTACACCTTTCTTTTCTTCACATGAAGCAAGCATCTATGTGTTTTAAGCTATGAACAATTGTCAATGCTCACAGGCTAGTTGGTTTTGCAAGAAACACAGTAATATCACTCCCAGACTGAGCTTATAAATGTGGGTGCTCAGCAGTTCCACAGATCAGCCAATCAGAGGCAGAGGTTGCTGCCTTGTTGCAATCCATTGCAGTCTCATTCTCCAGTGAGATAAGCCACTTGAAAAACTGGTAAGACATTAGCCAGCAGAGTTAGCTTACCTTGAATAAGATGCATCCAAATTATATTTGTGGTTGGACACAACTCTGAGGAAACCTTTACATGGATGAACACCAGAGGTACAAACATTATTACAAATCATTTCTAATGGCTCTCTGACACTTTATTGCCAGACGTGGCAAGTTTTTACTACAACTCCATGCAGATCAAGGAAGTATTTTTCAAAGGCTACAGGAACGTTTTTGTAATGCTCACCAGCTGTACCCCAAAGCTAAACTCGCCAGTCAGCAAACCACATGCCTTCAGTCTACCAGGTGCCCCATTTTCCAAGAATGTCAGAGCATACATAGTCACTCTTTCAATGCTTCAGTGCAAATCACTCTTGGGATTAAGACCAGTACTGATGATGAGGAGTTAAGGCCGATACTGACAGAAGGAAGAAGAAATTCTAAATTCAGAAGCCCTTGCATTTCACATTTCAATTGGTGATAGTTGGCCTAACAGTCTCCTGATGGGGCCTCTCTGCCTCAGGTAATGAACAAAGTTGAAAATACATTGAATGAAATTAGACATTGAATGAGAAATTGATCTTGTAGCCTGCAGTTTATCAAATACTCATGAGTCTCCATGCTTGCTAAAAATAAAACAAGTCAGTACTTTACATTTGTAACATTTAATAGTAAAACACTAGCTAAACACGTGCATTTTAAAATACAGGTTTCTCTTGTGAAAGTCAGCTACACAATGACTCAGTTTATTCTTTATTTTTTCTTTGGAAGTGCCATGACCTGGAGACGAGGAGGAAGGAACAAAAATAAAGTCTTGTCTTTCCAGTCAAGCCTCATTATTGAGATCATTGACTACATTTTAAACATTCACCCTGTACTGCAGTGGAATGACGGTCACATTACTGCACAATCTGCTCTCCACAATCTCATATAAGTCTTGGTTGAAGCCATCTACAAAGTTATTTCAGGGTCTATAGTAAGAATATTAATTTAGCACTATTGGATGACTAAATGCCTAAGGGTTTTGGTACATTAGCTGACACTAGTTTTGATTATTATGGAGTGAAAAACACTGCTACTTTAGCCCAATGCTGTTATTGTTATATAAAGAAGCAAACACAAGTATAATACTAAATGTTGTGTGCCTATGTATGCATGCATGAAAACAAAAGGAGTAAAACAATTCAGAATACAGAATGTACACAAGAATAATTGTAAAACACGATGTGCAATGACATCAGCTTCTGAGATGTTCAACTGGCTGAATGTAATTTAAAACATTTGTGTTACGCAAGTAATCTAGTCTTATCACTCCAACATATGGTTGGTGATAATGATCATGCCTTTACTGACAGACACAGGCAGAGATAACCCTTTCAGCAGTCACCATTTATGTAAGATATATAATGACGAGAAACAGCCACTAGATGGCACAACACAGTCCATAAATGAGGCACTTTGAAGTGTAAGAAGGAAGGAAGTATTCTGCAGTGAATTGCTTCCTGACTGCTTAGATGGCTCCTAAACAACTTTGAAGTTGTGGGAAAAACTGAAATATAGGCTTGATCTTTATAAAGATGTGCCAGTGCTATCTCCTTCCCAGGAGTGAAGGAAACACCACATTACACACAATTTAACCAGTTTTGAGAGCATTTCAACTTTTAATATTAGTAGTGAATTTCAGCTTTTGTATTAATATTTATACTAAATTACATCTAGTCTTATTTGTGCATGATTTTAAAGTGAAATCACTTCAGAGTAACACATGTTGTCTAATTAAAACCCGTAACTTACGTGGACTATGATGCCTATTGCACTATTTTTTCTGTTTTCCTTTTCTGTTAGGTATGTTGCATTGTTGGAGGAGACTGTGACCTTATATTTTCATTGCCAAAACTATATCTAGCCATTGTGAATATGACAATAAAGCTTTTCAATATTTGAATCTGCACCTCAGTTCCATCTTTGACTTTTACTGTATTTGAACAAAAAATTGAAACTGATTTTTAGTTCATAAAAGCAACTATGTAGGGGTTTCCTACCTATAAAACTTAGAAGAGCTATAGAACATGTAACCAACCTGATTCTGCGTCCAGGATACATGCTTACTGTACATTTTACTCCCAGTTGAGTGTGTTACTATAGAAACGGTTAAATGACAGTGCACAGCAGCGAGCCAATGGACAGCCATAGTAAGGTGTCTTGTTACTCCAGCCCACGCTAGCTGGGCTAAAGGAGGGGTTATTCCGCTCCACGGCTAATGGTGACTTGGCTGCGCTTGAAGGGAGCTGAAAGCTGTGTTGTGGCCATCAAACACGGATTGTTTTGAGCACTTTGCAAGGAAGAGATTTGTTTTTAACAGTTGGATAACATTACCTGCCAGTGAAGTGGTTTTTCTTTTAATCTGTATGCGCCGCAGAGGAGACCTGTTGCTCGGCTGCCTCGCCGCCGCTTAGTCAGCCACTCTCCAAGATGTTGCTTTGTGGATGGGATGGCGTCTGGTCCCGTTTGTGTGCGCACTCATAGCCTCGTTGGAGTACGAACATTTCCCTTTCAAGTGATTTTGTAGCTCTTCGCGACTGGTAAGTTGAAAAAAAGTTAGCTAACTTTAGCACAACGGTTGCCAGCAACTTGTCCCCGGGAAAACGGAGGAATGGTGTTGCGGTGAGGCTCAAACGCCGATGCTTCAAAGAAAAACGTTGACAATGATGTTAGCCAGCTACTTTAAGGCTGGTAAACAGTCTATTTGTTGATATTGTGTGTGTCTATTTTGTGTTAACGTCACAACAATGCAGCCTCTACTGCTGTCTGACATCGGGCATCTTTGACCACACCAGAAACTGTATTTTACGTTTAGGAGGGAGGAGTAGCTAACCACCACCAGCACTATTTGTGTAATTTGGAGAAAATGGTCAGCAATTATTGATAACATGTTAAAGCAGTGTTGTAAAGTAACTAAGTACATTTAGTCAAGTACTACTGAAGTACAATATTGAAGGACTTGTACTTTACTTGAGTATTTCAATTTTGTTTGCTACTTTGTACTTCTACTCCACTACAATTCAGTGGTAACCCGTGTACTTTTACTCAACTGCATTAATTTAGTACCTTGAGTTACTTGGCACATTTGTATTAATAATGTGAAATGTAAATAACACTAAAATAAGTCTTTATTTACACCTGGAGTAACATTCACAAGCTACCCTGTAGCATACAAATAAATTAAACTAGCTGCACCATTACCAGCTGATAACTCTAATGCATCAATAATTATAATCATATCATTATATATTATTCTGAAATGGGCGCATATGCATAACGCGTACTTTTACTCTTGGTACTTGAACTATATTGTGATGCTTATACTTTTGTACCCCTACTTGATTAACATTTTGAATGCAGGACTTTTACTTGTAACAGAGTATTCCTACACTCTGGTACTTTTACCTTTACTTAAATATAAGATAGGAGTACTTCTCCCATCTCTGTTAACGTCACAACAATGCAGCCTCTACTGCTGTCTGACATGGGGAATCTTTGACCACACCAGAAACTGTATTTTAAGTTTAGGAGGGAGGAGGCACCACCACCAAAATAAGTGTCTGACTAGCTAACCGCCACCAGCACTATTTGTGTAATTTGGAGAAAATGATCTGCAATTCTTGAAAACATGGTAAAGCTTGACAAAGCCTTTTAAAGGCATAATGTGTCAGTGCAGGCTGAAGGCTTTATGGGGGTTGTAGGAAGGCATTATGTTGTACCCCCTCCCCCTTCATTACCATAGAAAAGTAGTAAAGTTAGCTAAAGTCAAAGGTCATGAGGCTTTTGACTATGTCAGTCAAGCCTACAGAGAAAGGTAGCAGGAAGAACATTCCCATCTTGAGAGGTTATGATGGAGTTGGTCGGTGTGTGTGTGTGTGTGTGTGTGTGTGTGTGTGTGTGTGTGTGTGTGTGTGTGTGTGTGTGTGTGTGTGTGTGTGTGTGTGTGTGTGTGTGTGTGTGTGTGTGTGTGTGTGTGTGTGTGTGTGTGTGTGTGTGTGTGTGTGTGTGTGGTGTGTGTGTGTGTGTGGTGTGTGTGTGTGTGTGTGTGTGTGTGTGTGTGTGTGTGTGTGTGTGTGTGTGTGTGTGTGTGTGTGTGTGTGTGTGTGTGTGTGTGTGTGTGTGTGTGTGTGTGTGTGTGTGTGGTGTGTGTGTGTGTGTGTGTGTGTGTGTGTGTGTGTGTGTGTGTGTGTGTGTGTGTGTGTGTGTGTGTGTGTGTGTGTGTGGAGAAGAGGGGGGGTGTTGAGTGAGGTTTTGCAAAACCATGCTCTGCATGTCACGGCGCACATAGCAACCCTGTGATTAACAGAAACGGAGCGGATGAGGTCGAGACCAAAATGAGAAGTGAGGGACGTGGGTCCAGAGCTGGGTTGATAATCATGGGATACTCATGGCTCTCTTTCTGGCTGTTTCCTGACCCTGGATGAGTTGAAAACAAAACATCCAGGGTGGCTTATGGGTAAGGGAAACCAGTCCATAACCTGGTTCAGTGCTGTGATAATGGCCAGTGTCCATCAACAACCCTGTGTTAAGACAATCTGAGAAGCATGTCGGCAAATTGACTAAATTGTAAAATCATTACAATTAATGAAAAGCACGCCACCAGGCACTCCCTTTTTATCTAGGTGAGTCAACGCTTCCGTTTAATTTCCGCTACAGGTTTCTTCACTGGACACTTTAGTGAGGCCCAGCTGTGAAAGCAGACCGTCTCTACTCCTTTTACAGCTTCGGGGAAAAATACATCAGCTGTATGTTTCTGAACATTAATTTCAACTATATTTCTGCAGTTCATCAGTTTACTAGCACACAGCCTGGACTTGGTTTGCTGCACACATTTTGAAAACATCTTTACATCATCTGTCATGTTGGTTTAAAAGATATTCTGATGTATTAGACATTGTGTGTGTTCATGAATGTGGATGTTGTGCTTGCAGGCTGCATCATACAGTATGATTCTGGGAATAGAGGTTCACTCAGAGTTTGTTGTTAAATGTTCCTGGCATGAATAACTTAAGGAAGATTTTCACCTCAATGTTGGCTTCTGTTCCAAATGTGTTTGCCAGCTGAGACCACTGTTCTGATCTTTGGAGGATATGAGCAAATTCTTTCTAAAATCGTATGTTTCCAGTTATGCTTTTGGATGGTAGAATCTTGCGTTTTTATGGCTGTTTGCTTCGAAAGTAAAGCTCCTCCAGTTTTCAGAAGATTTGCGATCAAAGAAAAGTTCAAGAGCGATAGATGTACATGTTTTTCGGATCGTTGTGTTCTTGGCAAATGTAGAAGGATGAGCACTGGAAGAGGCGGCAGAAACCAAAGTTATTTGTAGGCTACCTTCTTAGTAAAAGTTGCTCAGCTGAAGTGAAATTTTTCAAGGGATTGTTTTCAAATCCAATTCATGGGTTGAAGTAGCTGTGTCAGAGACAGGAAGGTGGGAGGAAAGGAAAAGATTCACCGAAGTGCAGAGTAAAGAGAACTATCACGTTTCCAAGATTATTTTCTTTAAAATCCTTGTGACTGTGCCCAAGACTTTCTAACACTTAGCAGCAGCAGGCTAAGCCTTGTTTCGATGTGTTCTTTCGTGCTATAGTGTGGGAATACCTGGGAACAAACATCCCCAGTGTTTGAAAAAGAAAAAGAGAATGAGGCGCTGAAGTGGTGAAGGCTGTCTGCTCTCGCTGTTTTGGGCCGCTGCCTCCTAAGCCCCCTCAATAATGAGCAGGACCATAGTCCAATGT
Source organism: Gymnodraco acuticeps (assembly GCF_902827175.1). Classification (NCBI taxonomy): domain Eukaryota; kingdom Metazoa; phylum Chordata; class Actinopteri; order Perciformes; family Bathydraconidae; genus Gymnodraco; species Gymnodraco acuticeps. The sequence continues at coordinate 1,405,438 of NW_022990358.1, forward strand.
GAGAGGAGCTGGCCTGCACAGCAGCCTCAGCGCGGATAAAAAACATTCCACTGTAGGTCTCTGCTGAAATAACAAGGGCCGCAAAACAATCAGTCTTCACAGCACCCGCTCTCCCCATTCTCATGGGTAATGAGTAAGATGGGTAGTAACCCACTTTGCCTCGGACTTCACGCCTCCCATTGACTAGAATGTTTAACCTGCATTCCTGCATAAACATTTAGGCCTGTGACATGCCTACTCATTAACTCTCTTCTACAAACTTGAATTCATAGAAAGGACTTTGTTTCACATATTGCTTTCAAAAATAAAGCCAGACACTAATGAGGCGGCTGACCCAGTTTATGCCAAGAGCTTCTGGAAGAGTGATATGCTCAGATTTAGCTCCAAATGGAACAAAAGTGGTTGGACACGACTCTGATGGTGCAAAGCCTGGTTTTAAAATGTTGAGTCAACTCTGGTTGTTTTTAGCAAACCTAGCAACAGAAGGATGTTGATCTTTGAGTCTGTGGGTCGGTCTACCGCTTTGATTCAGATAGTATCTCAAACTATTGGATGGTTTGGCACATATTTAGTACAGATAGTTATAGTTCCTAAATTATATTTCCCAATGACAATGGTGTTCCACTCATCTGTCCAATGGCTGCAGGAGTGCTATTGTCCGGTTTGGAAAGTGGGACATTTGTAGGCAACATTCCAGTATTAGAAAGGAAGGGGGAAGGGGGAAGGGGGAAGGGGATTCTAACCGGTTCGACCATCAACCAAGTAGTTTGGGACTTCTGCTTACAATAATTATAAAAGTTGAACTTTAATATGTAGATGTGGAAATGTTGGCAAAACAGGTTCAGTTGATGCCAGAGATGGATTGCAGTTGGAAAAGTTGAATATCCACACACAGCCACCAATATGTGATCTCACACATTCGGTGCACCTGCAGTTTTGGAAAGAAGTTGGAAAAATGTGTTTTTGTTTTGTCAGTGGTTCCAAAGAAATTGAACATTTATGGAAAGTGGCATGTACCGGCTTGTACCGATCCCAGACAAAAGTTATGTTTGGTTGACGTTGCATAGCAACTATGCCTCATTTGTTGTGTTTTCATTTTCCATGTTTTTCTGTATAAAATCTTGTGTGAAAGCTGTGATCTAGCAGATCCAAATATACCCTGCACTGTGTTCAATGTGGGGTTGCTGTCTCATTTGTGGGGGGGAAACGTAAAATAATAGGCCTAAAAAGTTCAAAACACCAGAAAAGCAGTCAGTTGAAAATATGGCTCTGTTTTCAGTCTTCGGCGTTCACGAGGTTCTGGCTAAAAATAGAGTTTCTTGTTTTATTGCACCATGACTGTCTGACATTTATAAGCAACTCACAAAATGTTGAGTTATTGGGCAGGACAGAAAGTAGGAACAAGTATTGCTTACAATATGTTGCCAGCATTAAGATAAACAACAGTTGTATGATAAATGGTTCTAAAGATAAATGGTGTGCTCCTTAAAGAAGTCAATCGATTGGATCCTGAAAGCAGGTGTCTTATTTCTTACACAGACCGTTATCTTAAAAACGTCCATCTGTTTGGTGCACTGTTGTGAAATGGAAAATCCAGCAGACTTATTTATTTTGGAGTCGTAACTCACACTCTGCTATTGTGCAATGATGATTGGCTTGTCAGCAGGATGCACCAGTTTTGGTTCACAGTGTTGAGTGTAATCAAAACAAAGGTATCGCATCAAATGACAACTTCGCAAATCTTGTGACAACCAAAGTCATCAATTCTGATTCAAAGTCTCACGCAATATGGCCACCCTTTTCCTGATGCTTTTGTCTGCAATACAAAACACCTTTTAATCCCTCAGACACTCACATAGCACCTATGCATGTTCAAGCAGCATACTCTAATAGTTTCTGCCAAGTAAGAAGATGTCTGTCAGAACTGGAGTGTCCTGTTTTACTCACATTGACATCATGGCTGGATATGGAAGATTAAACATGATTTACTCTTCAGCACATTAGCTGGGGTTTAGAGAGAAACCGGGATGGATGGAAGATTAACACAAAATGTGTCATTTCTCTAATTCAGGGTTACATATGGCTTCCAGCTGGTTTATAGCATTTAAAGCCCACAAATACCCATTCCATTTAAATCTCCACTCTGGGTTACAGACACCTCATTCAGAACAACTGGTGTCCAACCTTTTGAGACTTCATATTAAAACATGAACATCTGGGTCACACTAGTTCAAAGAGTGTCAATTCAGTCTGTGTGAAGTACTTTATGTTACATGATAATATATTTAAATATATTCTACACAACGAGCTGAATTTGTTTTTACTACAGCTGTCCACAAGATAAGATAAGCTACCTAGTCCCAACCAGTTATAGGACATGCAATAAGTGTGAGTTATTACTGATTTCTATTGCAGAAAGCAGCTTCAAGAGCACTAACGTGTGGCTCTGCTTCTCCACTTCAGTTGGAAGCTGCTATCTTAACTTTAGAGGCTGGTGGAGGCTCCAAGTAATAAACTGCTACGAGTAAAGCAGGGTGTGTTCATGCGCGCATCATGTGCTTTCGCTACGTCTTCGATGACAAGACGGCTTACCTTTTTAGAATATTTGGCCCGAGGACATGTGAGAGCAATGCTGATGAGAATGAAACTGTGATAAGAGCAGCAATGCTGAGGGTTGTTGTGATATGGCAGTATGAGCGTACATGCTTTCACTTTACACCGTCAGGCCTGTCGAGACAAGTGTGTACTCTTACAGGATTAGATTTGGTAGGGTTATAATTCTCAATTGAATTAAAAAGATGTTGTTAATTCTGCCAAATGTTCTTTACTGACAAGATTATCAAAATCTTGGACCTTGTTTTAAGTCTAAAGCACACATTGTTTCCGATTGAAAGATGTGATTTTTCTTTCATCCTGATATGAACTTCCTGCCAGAAGCTGCCATCATATAACAAAAAGCATTGCCCCTGAAGTTGAAGCTTATTTCTGTATTATTGTGTGTCAATTAGCTGGTTTTAAATCAGTCCTCTTTCTCTGCGTTCACAGGGAAGATGCACGTGTCTCTGGCAGAAGCCCTGGAGGTTCGGGGGGGTCCGCTGCAGGAGGAGGAGGTCTGGGCCGTGCTCAGCCAGAGTGCTGAGAGCCTCCAAGAACTCTTCCACAAAGGTATGGACATGTGCAATCAAGATGTTTCATTAAAAGATGGTATACTTGCACGGAGGAAACGTAACACTCTCTTGGATATTCATGTCCTCCCTGTTCTGTCCACTTTTCTAAATCTGCCCACACTGCCTTGTTTCGAGAAGGATGAATGGAAAGATCCAGATCCCATGAGTTGTAGGTGGTATTCTGTGTTCACAAATGTATTGATCACCCAAACCAATCCATCACATCGACGCACAAATCTATAGAATAACATTTATTTTTTAAAGACTAACATTTGTAAAAATAAAACTACTCATTTGTTTTTCCGCTCTTTGCATATTGGTTCCGCATCATTTGAACAAAGTGCATTTGTGTGAGTCATTTGCTCCTGTGAGGGTCATTGTCCTTGAACCCAAAGAGAGATAAGTCCGCCCAAAACCATGGTGTCTTTGTAACCAAATGAATCTTTAGCAGTGGTGTGACTAAGGCAGGTTTAACTGTGAGTCATTGGACAGGAAGTGAATCAGCAGGCACCTCCGTAGTGCACTCTTTGTTGTTCAAAAGTTGAATGGTGTCTAGTCTTCTACAAAGCTATGTAAGCCCGGCTTGTGAATTTTCTTGAAGCCATATACAGAATGTAGTTGTGCAGAAACCAGCTCGACCTCTACTTCCCGTTATGCTGACTGGTTTTTATTGCAGACAAGCCTGGCGTGCTGAAGGAATTCCCTCTCATCAGTGTGGCCTGTAAATATGCTTTCTATGCTGAGGTCACATTTACAACAAGAGACATTGTGCTTAAAAGCTCTTCATTTATCAAAGCTTCTTAGATCAAGTTTCAATGACAAAATGCAAGGTGTGATTCTTTGAATATTTTAGATAGTCATACTTTTTTCTTTCCATATTATTGTGCTGCAGCAATTGTGATGACTTGGAAATTCTTCTTTTTCCTTCATGAGTGTAATTGTGTAGCTCTACCTAGTAAATTGTGGCCTCTCATGTGTACAGTTTGAGTGCTGAGTGAAGCTTACATTTGAAGAGCAGATGTCGGACCCAGCTATTACAGACTCACTGAGCTATCCAAAGAAGTATGTTTACCACACCAGTGGATTCATAACAGTCACCATTTAAACTTACATTTGTCGTATAATTTGTAAGATGTTGTCAGCTATGAAATAAAATGGAGAAGTGGAGGTTTTACTTTAAAAAGCATAAAAAAGGAAAGGCTTTTTTGTGATTCTGAAGCAGAAGAATACTTTAGATTCATCTTATATCTGTCTACGGTCCTGTGAAACCTAATGTCAGGATTTCGCACACCTTTACATGACTTTTCAGATATGTTTCAAACATTGTCAAACTCAAACCACAAGCAAAGTGTTTTCCTCTATGTAAACAGTTGTGGTTAGTCGCGTTGTTTGTATAATAATGATTTGTTTGATTAGGCAATGTGTGAATAGGTCAGATGTACTAGAGGAGTCGTTCCTCATGCCTGTGCTTGTAGAATATTTCAGACCAAAAATAATATCTGCTTTTCCCAAATAGTGTTTGTCTGCAGTTTTCTTTGTTCTACCGCTCGACATCTGCCATTCTGTCACTCTCATGGCATGTTTGCTGCGCTATTGAATGCTGCACAGTTTGCGAGCAACTTATTTGAAAGAGAAACCTCTAAATAATTGTTAAGTAGTATTGTCTGCCACTAATACATTCACATGGCAGCGTATCAGACTGAAATGCTGCCTTGTTCAGAGAACTCGGTTGTACAAATTGTGGGAATCAAATGATGCGTGCCCAAGTCAAGTTCTTCTTGCTTTCTATGATGTTGAACAGTCAGTTTCCATCAGATATAGTTTCTGCTTATATACCGTATCTGCAGTTTATTGAATCTGTAGTTTAGTTTGTTATCCATCAAGATACAAATTCTTCAGGCCGAGTCATACACGTTTACCGAGCGAGAGTTTTGTTTGGGATACACCTAGTAACCCAGTCTACTTTTGAGAAGAATCTCCAAATGGTCACACGAGTTTTAAACAGGAAACTTATATTTACTTAGTAAATTCCAGCTTTTGAAAGCAGATATTTGGTGCCTCAAATCCAGTTCCTCTGTCCCTCTCGCTGCTCCTCTGAGCGTTAAGTATCAGTCAAAGAAAAGAATTTTGCAGCGCTGCTCAAACATTCCTTTGTATATTTTTAAAACGTCCTCTAACCATAGCGCTAGCTGTGGCTTTGTAGGAAAAGAGAATTACGCTGTGTAGCCATTCCTTTCTGCTCCTATGCCTCAATAGTTATTTTCTTGCAGGCAAAGAAAGCAACATGTGTTTTTGTTTACTTCAATCATCTTGAGTTTCCATAAACGCTCAAGCCTGAGCGAGAAACATCCACTGTGGTTGGAGATGTATACAGTCGCTGCATTGAGACTGTAAATGCTTACACACAAGTTGATGCTAGGATCGAGCTTGATAACACAGTACTTAACTTTAAATGTCTTTATGTGTTCTATAACAATGGCTAGGAATTTAAATAATGGAAGACCGAAATAAGTTGTTTGTTTTTCCTCTCCCTGATCTTGTCTCTGTTTCCCTCTCCAGACCCGACAGCCATGGGCTTCATCATCTCTCCCTGGTCCCTCCTCCTCATGCCCTCTGGAAACATCTCATTCACAGACGAGTATGTCACCCAGCAGGATCTAAGGGCCTTCACAGCCCCAGAGGTCCTGGAGGGGTTGTCCCTGACTTCCATCTCTGACATAGAGAAGGTATAAACCTTTACATACCTCATGTAGTGACAGAAGTATATATACTGTTTAGTCTACAACTTCTCATGCACGGCTGGTGTGAGTTTTATCTACTATCAACTCAAATCTTGTGTGAATGCTCATATACTTTTAGTACATCTCTCGCAAATTACTTTCCGTTTTTAAGGTTTAACACATTAAGTTCAAGTGTTGGAGATGTATAGTCTAATCATAGTCTTCTACTGTTGCCCATTGAGTACCTTATAGGTTACTTGTTATAAACAAAGTCATGCTTATGCTCAGTGTATTTCACCAAATCACATTGTAAGGGTTAAAGCATTTCATTCCTAAAATGACTTTTGCAATGCCTTTTTCTTTTATATCTAAATATGTCATCTGTTTACATCCAAGCTTGCCATGTTCTTTTGATGATTACTTGTCAAATGGTGGGTGTAGGAACTACTGTTGTTTTGGTGGGGAGGTGTTTTTACCAAGAGCACAAACTTTTTTAAATTACATAAAAACACAAACATATTAACAGTTTGCAGACCCGGGTATTTAGTCGTGAGCAACGATATTATCTCCTGAAATGCACGACTTCTTTAACAAATTGCACAAAACCACACCCCCTCTATTTGGCTGCCCCTCTGGTAGAAGAGTTAACATCTTGCCTGACTGGATTCCCGTGTCTGGCACGGCCCCACAGACCTCAACACAGCTTGTGCTGAGTCAGTTTTCCAGCCCTGCTCCCGTCTCCCCAGAGTTATTTCAGTGTGGCACATCTAATCTGTTTCTGTCATTATCAGTGACTGAGGGTAAACATACGTCAGCTGCCACTGCCACCATTTTTCCTTTTAATATTTGTTCAACGTTTGGGGGGCTGTTGTTGCTTTAAATGGTTCATATTTAAATGTCCACATTTAAAAAGAGTGTGAGTGTGTCTTTAAGTCTGCACTTGAGCTCTGTTCCTAAAAGACCTTGAAGGCTAGGTTGCATTCTTTGGCAATCCCTGAATTATTCTTTCCTTTACCAAGCCCAACATTCAGGGGAAGTGATTTTTCTCTCAAGCTATGAGTGCAGAGTAATAAGGAGAGGAAAATGTTTTTGGATTCAGGCTTAAGCCTCTGCCGTTTCCTTTTCCAAATAAGAATGAATTCAACATGTATTACACTCCAGCTTAGTCTGTCTCTCTTTCTTCCACTCAGGGCAGACTTGTTTTAACAAGGTTCACTACATAGTTTAGTTAATAAAACCAAACCTTTATTTTTTGTATTACATACTATTAGCTTTACTTATGTATCATTGCATGTGGTTATAAATTGCACATACTTGAAGATTGATACATAATATAAATGCTGCTTATTAAGTCAATATGATATTTCCTTCACAGATGCACATGTACTCTCTGGGGATGACGCTGTTCTGGGGCGCGGACTATGAGATCCCCCAAAGTCAGGTAAATCATCACCAAGGATGCTTTCTTCCAAAAAGTGTTCCTGAGCACCAAGGGCAGTAGCTTCAGGTTAGAAAAGCAAGCGTCTCAGTTTAATCAACCTAACCAGAACCGCCTAAGCAGAATAAATCTTGATGCAGCATTTTCCCCTTCCTCATTACTGCTGCTTGGGTGCTCTGGAATAATTCCCTTCCAGAAAAATAGAGACTCCCTCTGAGTGAAACTCTAACCAACCAGACAGGCACTAGGAAACGGGATGTAAGCATATCAGAATTATGATAATAAAGTGTTGAGATTGTTGCTTATTTGACTGAAGATATGTGTGTCCTAAGAAGTTTCTGGAGTAGATGCTCTTAACAAAAAGAGACTTGGTGTTAAGAAAGTATTTAGCAAAAATAGTTGCACAGGAACGGAGAACAGAAGGCTCCTGGGAGCGAGGGAGGTGCAGGCACAGGGAAAGTCGCCATAGTGAGCACAATTTCGGTATATTGCGTAATACAGAGACTTTTCCTTGCGGCGATGGGCTTAATCAGCGTTGTGTGAACTTGTTTGGCAAGAGCTTGAATCTAATGGACGTTCATTAAAGGTAGGGTAGGTCATTCACTTCAGAAACACTTTTTGTTGTATTCCATGGAATGCTCTTAACATCCCGATAGCAATGAATATATTAAAGAAAGGCAGATTTTTTCCGGTTGTGTACTTTCAAATTCTAGCGCACTCCAGCTGGTTTCTCCATTCTACCCTATACCTTTAATATGTAAAAGGCCCAACACTTTGAAGCTTTGATTCCACTTGAACTGTGCTTACTTGCAGCCCAAATGCCTCAAACCCTTGATAACAGACTTTGTAATTGTTATTTAAATTAGCCTTTTAGAATGAAATCCGTATATAAATATCACATCTGGATAAAGAAAAAAAGACACTAGTCATAAATGCACTCTGGAATGTGTTTGAATCTGTCACGTCCTCTGGAGATGGTTTGGCTCACAATGCATTAAAATCCCAGCCAGGTGTAAAACCCAGAGTGTTCAAATGTGTGAAAAAGGACCGCCCACAGGATAGAGATGACTCACACTCTTGCTTGCCATCCACTCAGTCCCATTGAAGGGCTGTGGCCTTGGTACAGTAGCTGTACAGTTGGCCAAATACACGTTGTACATAATGCATGTAGATAACGTGTTTAAAGACATAAAGTACACAGCTTTATAGACACTGACAGTGGCCAGTTTCCTCGATGTATCCACCATTTTGTTGCATTATGTGCTCAAATGTGGCAGTGACGTTTGAAAATTCACAAAATGTAAATACTTTTTTGCATTTACATTTATTTATTTAATACACTCCACAAATAGCATTCAGTATTATTCAAAAGAGCAACCAAAAGAGTATTATATCTTGGTGATACTGATTCAAACCAGCATAAAGTCATGCGTGCACTGACGCTGAATTAACACATTTACTGTGTTTTTACATGTTTTGATGGAAAGTATTTTACATCACTTTGAGTTAAATCGAGGCTTAGCTTAGGCCTTTAAGCTAAAACATGTAGTAGGTTGACATTTAAAGTAGGTGATGGGCTTGTGCCATGCTGGCGAGGTTTATCTTTTCCGTATCTGAACATAATGGAAGTCAACCTGATAACACATATCAGATTTAGAGGTACCAAATGGAGATTTACATTTCATCCTGTCCCTGTTTGTATTTGAACCGTGTTCCCTATGTTTGCTTTGCAGCCTATGAAGTTGGGGGAGCACCTGAACAGCCTGCTTCTCAACATGTGTGATGATATTACACTGAGTCGAATGTCGTTGCGCACGGTGCTGGACATCTGCAGCAAACACATTAGAAACTCCAGTTGTGACCCTCCCTTCTCCTATATCAGAAAACTGGTCCGGTTGGTACTGGGCAGCCTTTCCCAGGTAAGCAGTTTTATTATGTGGGTCGAATACAACATTCCTGTTTTCAATAGTTGTGTGCAATTTAAAATACACGTATTTGCTCTGCCTAAGTGCAGCACTTTGTGAATTATGCAACAGTTCATGATTGAACCTTATTTCAGGATGGATGACTCAGAGGGAATGTTTATTTCCCCTCCTTGCTCTGTCCTGATTTTCTTCACACCCGCTCTTTGTTTTTCTTTCCCCTTTACCCTCTCAGCTGGACGGTCTGCTGACTGATAGAGAGTCTCTTCCAGAGCGGAGTAATGAGATTCGGGAGAGGCTGAGAGGAAAGGGCCTGCCCTCAGGTAAGATGAGCTGACACACTCACTTAACACAAAGCGGTATGTGCTTGGTTTGTTTCCAAAGGATCTTCCCAAGTGTGGAAAGAGTACTTTCTTGACACAGTGATTCAGATTTCTTGGCTGCCAATGCTTCATGATAAAGGGGTCTGGTTTCTATTAATCTTCCAAAACACATGTTGTTGTTGTTGTTAACCTAAGTTCTGTATGGTTTTCATTTGAGTGGCACACTGTCTGGAACAAGAAACAATCCCCAGAACCTAGATTAGTCAGTTCTGTTGAGGTAATAATAATGAGAATTGTTTGCATAAGTAGGTCAAGAGATTAGTTTTTTTCTTTCTAATGAGAAACTAAGATGATAATGTGTAGGTGGACATATTGTTTATAGTTTGGAAGTTGGAAGAATGTATCTTACTCCTTTTATGTTGAGAGAATCTGATGTTAATTCCTTCCCTGGTTGTCAAGTTATTCATCCATTAGATCCTCACTTTCTGCTTCCTTCACTTTCTTGGAAAGAATCGTAATCGCTGCTACCTCGAATCGGATTTAATTCAGGAAAATATGACCAAATCTTCCCGGTGGTTTCTGAGAGAACTTGGGCATTTTTCCAGGCCATGGAAAGGAGAGCGCAGCACAAACATGGCTGTTGTCCCGATTATGTAAGCTCGGCATGGCATTGATTACAGATGCATATTTTGGAGTCACCAGTGAAGCTGCTGGTCTGCTGTTTGTATCAGTGCTTTGTTTCCCTGGCTGAGCAGCAGCCAGCCCTAGGGAAAGTACATGCAAAGAGAATTACTCAGTACTTAAGCTCCTCTCTTCTCAAAGAGCGGATCTCTCCCTTCTGGATGCCAGTAGTTGTTATTCCAGCCAGGGGAAATAAAGCCATTGTCTCTTTTTTTCATGTTGGATATTTCATGTTTCCATGTATTCATCGCCGTAGTTCATAGAAGTATTAGCTGACAACTTTGGCAACAATTGACTTCTGGAAGAAATAAAAGACATCCTGTGTTTTCGTTTTGTTTTCCATCTATTCTGTGTGTGCTTCCTGGAAGACAGCCTGTCCCTCTTTGATCCGTTTCCCTGTTAAAGCCAAGCATATGCTTTGTAGATTAAACCCCCGCATACAGCGCTTGTTTTTTATTTTGAAAAACTCTTCTCCCCCTGCTCTCTCATTTCTGCATCTCTTTCTCTTGTTTTTGCTCCTGCATGTCTGCCTTCTGTTTGTCCCTTTCACTCAGAAACAAGAGCTGTCACTGGCAGCAGTGTATTCACATCTTGTCTAGAAAGGCCAACTTTGAATTTATGGACAACCAAAGAGAGCAACATTCATTATTCAGTTTCACCAAATACACAGTGCTAGATGTGCTGTGCCAGAAATGGTTTGTTATTGTGGTGCCACATGCTCTATTGTTTGTTTGTTTTTAATAATAATGGGGTATTTAATGAAAAAGACTGTATGTAGAAATGTTGGTTCCCCTTATGGATCAAGAACAGCATGCTATTTTTCTTAATTTTCTTTTCTTCAAGCCATTATTGGTTAAATTACAACAAATTAATAAAGTTCTATTTTCCATTAATGGCTGCTTCATAAACACCCCTTGGGGCTTTTTAACAGAAACTTCATTTCTAAATATTGCTTCTACTAATTCTAAATATTTGTCATAAAATCCAACAACCAACCATGGGAACAACACATGAGGAGATTTTAAGTAGGAAATAACCAAGGACCCTTAGTACAGAAAGTAAACACATCTATCAAATCAATCTGACGAGCCCGGTGTCATGGTTGGTAATGATAATAAACACAGTAATGTATACATCATTTCTATTTATGACTGATAAGGAACCTGAGGACAAACTGTGTTTATATACAAATATCCATATACTGTAGCTGCTTTTCCAATCTGTATTAGAGAGGCCTGCAGCAGGTGCTCAGTCCGTTGAGGCCAAGCCAGGGTATCAGAGCAAAGGAGGGGAGTATACGGTGGACGGTGCCCAGTTTAGGTGTCATGCTGATGATGTTAGAAATAGATGCCAGGTTGCACAGGCACTTTGGCGTAATGAAGCATGCTATATTTTTTCAGAGCAACATCCTTTTTAATCCCTCTCTAGGTCCACCTTTCATCATAAATACCTCTTTCTGTATTAAAAGTAATGTGCGTGATTCACTCAGAATAATTTCTATTTCAGATTATCTCTCATTATAATGTGAAAAGTAAATGTGCTAAGAATCTATTTCTGCTTTCATCTTTTCCTCTGAAGACCTGCTCAATTATTTTCTTTGCTGGATTATGTAATCCAGCAAAGAAAAATGTAAATGTAAGGAAAATGTGTTCTGGCAATGTCAGCTTCTGTCAGCTTCTGTTCGCAGTTGAATAAAGTGTTGGATCTCTCCTGTTCTCAGGGAGGAGCGCCGCCCCCAGGGTTCTGGAGCGCTACAGAGCCAGGAGTCAGGAGCAGACGTCTCTGAACCGGGGCCTCAGTCGCTCCATGGGCTCTCTACCCATCCAGGACCTTTTGAAGGGGGATGAGGGGGAAGCCCATCAGTATTACCCGTCTGACTATCACCCCAACTCTGACTCCCCCACAGAATTCTACCCCAAACCCCCCTCACTCCATCACCAGCTGTCCTACCCCTATCTGCACCCCCTTCACCCGCAGCAAAAGGGCCGCCCTGTGGAACTGGACCGGCGGTCTTTAGCCTTCCACAGCGTGGACCTGGCCCCTAGTCGGGCCAAGAAGAACTGGGCTTCCTCCGTGGACTTGGCCTGCATCGACCCAGAGGCTCTTCGTTTTGGGGCTCTGGAGGATGCGCGGAGGGGCAGCAGTATCATAAACTCCCACTCCATAGGCAGGCGCAAATCCCCCCTGCGGTCATCCAGGGAGAGGGAGTCTCGCTTCTCCGAGTTCAGTGGGCTGAAGAGCAGGAAGCCTCATCACCACTCGGCCCTGTCAGTGGGATCGGGACTTACTGGCGCATATGACAGGATAAAGGAGCGACAGAGGAAACTGCAGGTGCTAAGGCAAGCAGTGGATGGTGAGTATACCTTTCTAACATAAAAGGTTCATTAAAAGGGTCTTTCTTGCATTGACTTGCTTCTTAAGGCGCCAGTATGATTCATCAGAAGTGCTTGTCCGATTGTCCCAAAGGTTTTGGAAACCGGCGTCAAAAAAAGTAGTCAGCGTTTGAAGATCTCTATGAAGCCCTCTATTTTCATTATCAAAAAGTAATTTTCCTGGTTACGCCTGAGTGCAAACTTTGAATAACTTCCAGGAGAATCTGTCTATCAAAGTGTGTCCTGGTTTCCCAATATTTACACAATATCATGAGGGCCAGCTTTTCACCCCGCCTTCGTTTGTGGCCGTTAAGAACTGCTAAGAAACCATTTGCTGCTCACTGAACCAGTCATTGTCCAGCATTACATTACTCTTAGTGTGTGACATACTGTGGATGATTGTCATGTTGTCACTTCCTGTTAGTAGCGGTATAGCAATGCACCATTCTTTCAGTCAAAGGTTTGTAAAGATGAAATGTCGAGACTTCTAAAATGATTGACTTCAATGTAAAAGCTGTTCAACTCTGCAACATTTAAAAACCCCACCACATAGCCTTTGTTGCAGTTTCATGCAGATATTGAATTGGTTCCTATTTAGTCAGTTTGACAGAATACACTCAACAATCACCTGGTCAGAAGTATTTAAGGATAAGGAGATTCGTCATTTTCTTTATCGTGTAATGTGTCAGAACATTGAGTGAGGACATTTAATGATACTACATCCATATTATGTATTATGAGGTGGAGCACATTTTCAAAGGGGAAACCCCAGCTCTAGTCTGCTTCTGAGACAATGATACATCTTCTTTATAACAAATCCTTTCAAGATCCCAGCTGTGTCATAAAGATATATAGGAAGTGTCAACTGGGTGTTAAAAATAATCTATCAGGCAGTAAAATGGTGTAAAGCAGTTTGGGTGAATCCGCTGCAGGAAGTTAGTGGCTCACCTGAGAAAAGGTGACAGTGAGGGGGTAACGTTAGCAAACAGACACCAGGGTAGTTAAAGGTTGTCCATCTCTAACTACCATGTGGCATGAGAGCTTGCTGCTGGCTCGAATGAAGTTTCGTTGGTGGCTGTGCGGCAGTGTTTGGACAGAATGTATGAGTCACTGGTACCGAGGTTTCCAAATGACTGATTCTAATTACAGGCCAGCTTAATTCTAGCCTGCTCCTAACTGTCACTCATGCTATATTGCCAAGTCCCTTTCTTTTTTCCCCCCTAACATACAACTGCAAAAACGCAGATATAAGCACACGCATACGTGCAAGGTATTTGCAGACTCAAAAAAAACAATCTCTGTGTAATCACATGCTTAGACGAAGCACACGCAATATAATTGTTTAGCACTTCAGCAGTCAGCAGCAAGGGCTTTACATTTCCCTCGGGAGCTTATTGAATTCTTGGTAAAGTCTCCTTAGGCAGGCAAGTTTAATGCAGGGTCATAAGTGGCTACATGCGTCTGCTGGCCATCTGCAGACTTTTTTTTAGGAGCGCGAGGGATGAATGGTTTCATATAATAAAGCACTGTCTTCTACCTCGTCTTCCCTTTCCTCCTCCCTCCCGCTGGTTTCACATACTCCTCACTCTCCAGCTCCCTCCGACCTCCGGCCTCCCTGCCTTTCTGGCAGCTATTTTTATTGCTCACCGAGCCACCGACTGACAGCATTCTTCTCTGACTGTAGCTTTTCATCCCCTCCAAGTCCGGCCTCCCCTTCCTCCCCTTCCTCCCCTTCCTCCCCTTCCTCCCCTTCCTCCCCTTCCTCCCCTTCCTCCCCCTTCCTCCCCTTCCTCCCCTTCCTCCCCTTCCTCCCCTTTGCCTTTTGCTGATTGTAATCAGAGGCACTTCCCATTTTTTCATTTCATATCATTGTGAAGAGAGGCGCTAAACTTCTTTGCCCATTGAAGTGTCAGAACAAAAAAAAGGAAATTAGAGATAGCCATTGTTTGCTTTTTCTTGCTCAGTTCAAATTGGAATCGGATTATGTATGTTTTTTTTGTGCCAAAAGTTTTTAATATTAAATGATGGTTTATGTTAGAAACCAAGCTGACACAAAGGAATTCTTACTACCATCGACTGAGGTCGACCATGAGCCAAAATATGTTTTTACTCCATCCCAGAGCTATTCTGCTGTAGTATGAATGGGGTCTAATTGAGCACAGCCCATTTGCTCGGCCCCGTGGATGTGTTACTTGGCAGAAACCTTCTTTTCTTTCTTTTTCTCTTACTTTTTTCTGTTCTTTTCTGCAGGAAAGTGATGGCGCAGCAGTGGTCAGTGCTCTCAGGTTTCACCCAGTTTTTACACTGGAGCTATGCCGTCTGTGTGTGTGCGTTTGAAAATCATACTCAATCAAAAAAACATAACTAAACAATGTGTGTGTGCATGCCTGTGTGTGCATGGGCATGTTTATACCTTGTCCCCCTATGTCTCACCCCGGCACGTCTGCAGCCCTTCCTCCTTTTTGGTGACAAGGTGCTTCAATCAGTAAAAGCTTTCCCCGCAGACCTAGAAGCTGTAATTGGAGTCATGCTTAGCGGATGAGGGAATTCCAAACATTATTAACCATATTGGACTTTTCCGGCACTTGGCAGCAGGTCATGCGGCTTTGTGCCGGGGTGCGTCCAGCTTGGACAACAACACAGAGCACGGCTGCCTCAAGGGAAGGGGAGGCGTCCGCAAAAACAAACACATAACCCAAAACCTTCGCAATTATATTACAGTTTGGTGTTTTGACTCCAAAGGTTTCAGCAGGAACGATTATAAGGCTATTATGAAAAGCATTAGGATTTATTCATGATCAATTTGAATACACTTTTTGATTAATTTCCTCCTCACATTAAGCATGATGTCTAAAAAAAATACCTATAAAGGTTCACAAGCTGTGTATCAGTTTTATGAAAATACATTTCCATTGATTTCTTTTTTCACTATGTGCACTTAAACTTTCACAAAATCTAGATGGTATGTTTTTCTTCTGAGTCATCATGACTTGGCAAGAGGAGTCTTGAGGGTTTCTGTTAGCTATTATCCATTTTAGTCTTTGCTTTAAAGGAAGTTTCTTTTTTCTTGCCTCGACCTCCAGACTTTAAATAACCTCACAGTCTGAGTTTGTGTCTCCTCACAGCTTGAACGCCCCAAAAGGCCATAGCCTATAGGAGCTGTTTGTGTACTCGTGGAGAAGTGTTGGTTCTGCAAGGACTCCAGGAGAGAGGAAAGAGTCAAAGGGAGAGAAAATGATAAGATAAGGCAAAGAGAGGAGAGACAAGCGAGGAGATATGGTTGAAATAATTGTTCCCTAGAAAAAAAGCTGCTCTTCCAGTTAAAATGAGTATGACTCCCTTTACAGAGAAAAAGACATGACGGAGCAAGTTGAAGCGTGAGACTATTCCTCTGCTCTCATTAAGCCGTACATCATGTATTTAATCACTACTAGAATGTTCTGACTGACTGGAAGCCTCCTCTTCCTAACTTTAGTTCATTCTCCTTTTATGTTTGTGCATGCTTGCTACTTACCACTGGAACTCCTTTAGGGTGGAAGAGGAAAGAAACAATTGTAATCTTTGAGGAGGAGCTTTGCAGTTCTTGTTTATCTGAGTCATCACTTACTCTATCTAACCCTCCTGCCTCCTTGCTCACTGAAATGTCAACATGATTAGACAGATATCGCTGTTAATCTGTTTGATTAGCTGTGACCCTCTTCCTCTCTTCCCCCTCACTGCTTTGAAGTGCAGTGGGTGTGTTGAAGTCATGATACATTTTTTTTTAATACCATTTTTGTTTTGAGGTTCTCTAAATATCCTTATCCACCCTGGGGTCATTTTGACTGACCAACAACTACATCAGACACTTGTGGCACAACCAGAAACACATTTAAATCACTCCGAAAGACACAATCATAACACTTTTTTCCACAGGAGTTAGCTTTTTGGTGAGGTTGCCCTCAATATGCAACATTGTATCATGCAATCTAATACCCATGTGGTTTATATATGATACAAGATAGGCCGAGGCTGTGCAAATACAACAAGGTCTTTACTTACAATTGTCATCGTCAAAAAAGTAAACGACCACTTCAGATAAAAACAACTCATTCGAGGGCCTCCAACAAATTGAAGTTCAACAAACAGATTTTTCAGTGTTTTATTTTATAGCATTTAGGGCATTTAAAACTTTTTATTTTTTTAATGATGAGGTTAATGTCCTTTTTAATGCAAGTCTTTTTGGGAAAATCTAAATGTATTCCTGGTTTATAAAGAGGCATTAAAGGTAGGGTAGGTAATTCACTTCAGAAACACTTTTTGTTATATTCCATGGAATGCTCTTCACGACCAATCATCTGAGCCGGCCCGGCTAAAATGATTGGATGGCCTACCTGCCTGTCAGCCTTCCATCTCATGCACAAACTTATCTCGTGCCCTCATTGGTCATGTGCGCATTCGTGTGTGTTGGAGGAGGGGCTCTGTAAGGAAGTCTGAAGGAAGTGGCAGATTTTTTTCGGTTGTGTATTTTCAAATTCTAGCGCACTCGAGCTGGTTTCTCCATTCTTACCTACCCCACCTTTAAGAGTTATATAATGGAGACTAATTAGTAGTAGAATTAAATGAAACGTTGCTGTGTGTTGTTTCTATTATATTTTCTTTTAATTTACTTTCATAAAATGAAGTAGCACATACAAACACTTATTTCCTCAAATATGTATCCTTTTTGGTTTCCCTTTCCTTCTGAGCTGTAATCAGATCATAAACAGTTATTCACCATCCAATTGTGGGCTATCCTGTTGATAGTGGTCAACCTATGCTGTGTCAGAAATGGGTTTGATTTTATGTCTGCATTTTCTTCCCTAATTCACCCTGTAGGTCTCCAAACTGATCCTGACTGCATACATAGCAATGTAGCAGAGAGTGTAGGACAGGTGACTGTGCAAGTGTGTGTGAATCAGTGCATGTAGGTGTCAGTGTGGGTGTTGAAGCAAATATCTTTCTACTGGCATTGGTGAAGCAAAGAAGGTGAATCACTATAAATGACAAAGAAGAGACTGTTGCCTTGTGTAACTTTTTTAATGCATATATCATTGCTCACTTGGCAAACATTTGGGGACATTTGACCACTCCTTTTCTGTCTTAGTAAGACTTTAGTTGCTGCACGGCACAAAGCACTTTACTTATGAAGGTAAGATAGATTTCATTACAAAGACATATTGTGAAACTCTTCTGAACTTAAATGCCTGAGCAATGACTCGGACATGCCGTTCATTCATTGAAGCTGTGAAGCTGATCCTGAAGAGCAGGACTTTCAAGTTCTATGTAATAATAGACGGGAAAACACATGACACATTATATCAAGGTTCCGACTGTTTTGAAAATATTTGTTAGTCTTTTCCGGCAGCTGTACCACAGGTTTCTATGAAGCATTGCTCAGAGAAAAGTTCATCTTTGTGGTGAGCTGGTTTGTACTTGCTGTGGTTCATCCTGTCAAGCAAAACAAAAGAATAAACCCTAAAAGAAAAAACCTCTGACCTGACAGGAGGCATGCCTGCAGACACTTGTGTAGAAGCTGCTTTTCAGTGTAGTTACGTCCGTCTTTCATTAGGAGTGTTTACCAACAGCGTGACTAATACCTGCTGCTGTCTCTTTTGAGCGAGTACTGTACAAGAAAAACAGTAGCTTGTCAGTCTAACTGCTGTCCAAGTTTAATAAATGTGTTCTGTGTTTTGTGACATTAGGAAATAAACCTTAACATTCCTCACAAACTGAAAACAAGTCCATAGCACCATTTTGGAGTTTTCTCATGTGCATGAAGTTAATGTTTGATCCATTTCATCATTTCGCTGACAACCTCCTATGTTAGTGCATGATTGTACTTTCTTTTTTTATAAAATGGTCTGATGGTCTTTCTCTTCCCTCAGACCCAGTCCACACTCATCAGAGGTACAACAGTGATTACAGCTCATCCAGTGAAAGCCCCTCTGGGACCTCCTCGGATCCAGACTACAGACAAGGTACAAGACTTCTTTAGCATCATAGTTATTCTATACACACAATACCTATCCTGGAAAAAATGCAGCTGAAGTAGGAATTCAATATTAAAATAGCCTATATATTTGAAATAACTAAACTCTTAGTTTTGAAGTACACAATTGTCTGTTATCTGTAAAGACGAGAAACCAAACTCGACCTGAATGGTTCTCTGTCATGTTCCTGATGATCTAAGACCCTGCTGGTTTTCACATGGACTTTGGACATCTGTGACTTGTTTTCACCTGGAAAGGAGAAAGAAAACCATCAGTAGCCTGGGCAACAAAGCCTGGGATTGAAAGCCACTGTCAAAGGATATCTGTTATTCTTTGTCTCCATTGACAGTGGACTGTTATCTGTCTAAAGCCAGATTCCTGCTATCTTAATGCCAAACCTCACAGGACACACTTAGCGGGCAGAAAATGCACTGCTTCACCCCCTCTTGGGAGCTGCTGTCCGTCATTTATCTGGTGCTGATCATGGGATTAGATCATGGTTTCAACTATGTAGGATTGCACAAGGTAACATGCCTTCATTATCAGTGCAAAAGGAAATTGTGCAACAAGGAGAGTCAAGACTTCAACACCTTAATAGTGTGGGAAACATCAGGATTGCCAATGAGCAAAACACAGCAGCAGCTCAGATTTTAATATGTCCAAACTGAGCTATAACTTACCCAGACCCTCTGTGTTCGTAAAAAGGCCTCAATTCACTGTAAACATGGATTCAATAGTCACGGACGGACACAAGTTGGATGTATTTTAAAATTGGTAGAGTGTGGCACATATCAAGAACATATAAATATCACAAGAACTCTCACACACTCTTGGGATGCAGAAGATTTATTCTGTACTGTACTCTAATTGGCAGTTTCACATGAAGTGGGATTTCAAGTTTCCATTTATTTTTTGTGTGTTTACTAATTTTAAGTAATTTACTCAAGAATGTCAGTGCAGCTCAAGACTGACTTAACAAAGGTCAAAAGCAGTACTTATATTCCATTTCTCACCATACCCAAGGGTATCACCTTTGGACAAAAGCCTGCCATTGAGCTCAGGCAGCTGTGAGGAGTTTAGACGTACCAATGGAAACCGTGCCAATTTCATCTGGAGACGGATCAAGTATATTAAACATGTTCCCAAAAAAAAAGAGGATGAATTACTTTCAACTCGAAAGCACGATCAATCACAACTTCTAAGACATAAAAAGGCTCTTAATGTACTAGACAGGGCAGAACCTGTCTCAGTATATTTCAGTAGTGTATGACACACTGTTGCTGTAATGCTGAGGTGTTGCTGATTTTTACGCAATTTACTTCAAGAGGACAACATAAATATTATTTGTTGCTTCTAATTTGACCTGGTTTTCCCTCCAAAGTGTAGGTGTCTGCATCAGGAGGGTTGTGTTTGATTGTGTACGTGTGAAAAACAAATACTGTATACTGTATGTGTGCGTTTGTTTGTACACAGCTGATACTCCCATGTCTCTTCCAGCTAAGAAACCAGGCGATGTGAGGAGGTTTGGCTCCCAGCTGGCACTTTCCTCTGAACATGATGCCCTGTCGCTGACAAGTCACAACAGGCACAGGTAACACTCACATTTGTATACAGATGGCAATTCAACAAACAAGGTACCAGTGTTGTGTCGTATCTCCCAAGTAACCAGCATACAGCTAGTAGTTTGTTTATTCGTATGGAAATCTTAACCTTCACAGGGACACTGCAGTGTCGAACTCATTTCCAAGTCGTTTATTTCTCGGTAAAACCTTTCTTTTTGCTTTCTGAACCCATTATTCTTCTACGAGATCTCTCAGACTTAATAATAAAATATGATTTTAAGAAGTTCCACAATCAAGGCTTAAACAAAAGACGTAACAAACTCCCTCTTATAAAGGCAAATGTAAGTTACTGAATCAGTTAAAAAAGCTTTTAATAAAAAGCTGTACAGACTGGTTCATATTTACACATCTTTGAATTTCATTATTTTACATTTGTTTTATGTCTCTATGATTGATCACTTCTTGAAATCCCTCCATTTGTGCAATTGTTGTATATCGTATGGTGTGGTATTTTAGGAATCACCTTATAACACCCACCAGATTTATTGGAAATGGAAATGGATCAAGTTTCCCCACAGGGTTATGCATGTCTTAAATCAAGTGTGTTTGCGTTTTCCGTTCCCTAACCAGAGAAGAGAAGCCACACACGAAGCTGTGGTGTTTGGTCCTCTGGGCCACAAACAGCTGGTGATGCACAGCAGGGTCAGCCCATGCTTTACTAATGAGGTCATCTAATGTGACATCCACATTCAGCACTCTCTATCTCTTTAATCTCTGGCATTACGGAGAACTGCTGCCTGCTGTTGCTGTGCCTGCTAACAGAAAGCCCATGTTTTCATTCAGTCCCTCTGCACAGAGCGCTTGTTTTCCCCCGACACTAAAGAAGGGCATTCCAGCTACTATTTGGTGTCTTTTTGTGCGAACACATTGTCTGACAAACTCTCCTCATGCTGCTACTTTCAAAAGGCAGTAGATAAAAACACTGTCCCTTCTCCAACTCCAGGCCTCTTAGATCCTAACAACAACAACTGCTTTTAACTTTTCAGTGTTTGAAGCTAGTGGGCAGGGGAGACAACTCCTTTGTAGTGGCAGCTCCAAAGCTTAAAAAGCATTCCTCTTTCCATCAAATATACCTTCATTGACACCTTTTAAGAAAAGAAAGACACACATGTATTAATTTCAAATTGATCTTACATATTCTATTTTAGATTTGTGCACTTATGATAATATTGCCTTGTATTTTCCCACTGTCATCTATTGAAAGCCACTGTCAAAGTGCTTGTTTTAAACATGTTAATAAACTTGACCCAACTTGTCTCTATTCAGCTCTTTGACAATATTGCACTGTTGTGACTCCAGCCCTCCTCTTCTGTTCTCCTGCAGGCTGTATGAGGGGGCGGCTGATGAAGATCTGGTGGAGGCAGAGCTGCTCCTCCAGAGGCAGGAGGAAGAGGTGCAGCGGCTCCAGGCCCACCTGGCCAACAGGCTCTCCAGGGCCAACCTCTACCCTGCAGATGACCCCCTGGCCCCATCTCGCACTTCCATGCTCGACCTTCGGGACCCCCTCCACTCCTCTTCTGTTCCTCTTCGCAAACCCAAGGTTTTTGCTCTTAACGCTTTACCAGACTCCAGAATTTGCTTCAATCTGTGTTTTTAACTAATCATGCCAACTTTGAGGTTAACTTCAGGTATTTCGGTCTTGTTTTTTTTGTTTGTTAAAAATGTGCTTTATCACTTTGGAGCTTTTTTTGACCACACTTGAACAAACACACGTGACACAGCTAACTCTTGAACTCCCAAAGTGATCAAAAGACATTATTTCAACACGCACACTGCAAGGGGAACTCCCTACATCCAATGTCTGACTATACTTTGCTTGAAGCTTGTTTATATGGCAAAATGTGATGAGAGATGCACAATTTAACTCACTTGAACTCATTGGCAACTAGCTTGTTATTGCTATGCTCACTGGATGTGCTGGTAATACAAATTGCTGACTGGAAATCATAATTCTTATCAGCCTGCATACAGTAATTAAAAATATATGGGATTGTGGTACATATGTTTTTTTTTGGTTACGCTTGGATTTATCCCACGTATGATCACAACATCTGTCAGCACAGTGGTAAACATAGCAACCAATCTGCTGATGTTTGCAGTAAATACCAATACTGTTTATCAACTATATTCCTAATAGGTTAATTATACATGCAAAGGCGAGGCATATTTCCTGTACTGCTCTTTGTAGATCCTAAATTGATTTAATTTCTGCTGAGGGGGGTTTCCAGTTTGTAAACAATAACCTTTGAGCTAAGGCAAAGGAATCTTGCTCATCCGCTTCTGGTAAGACCTGGTTACAGAACGTACCAACATGAATCACATGAACTGTTGTCATTGAAATGAGATAATCGGAGCAGCCATTACAACATGCAGTGTGAATAAGTCATGTGTGTATCATAGATGTTTTTGTATCGTAATGCAACACTGACAACACGGGAACATGAGCACAATCAGTTGTCATAACAGCAAAAACAAACGCCAAGGTTGAATATTATTCTTTAATATTTTTGGGTAAAATAATGATCTCTCTTATTACTTTTTATCTTTACCCCAATGGCAGAACTTCCACGGGCCTGAGTTTGTGAAGATGACCAGTGAGCCGTGTGTTGCCTTATCTGTTCCCTCTTCCATCATGGTGAGAAAGTACATTTAATTCCTCCTTTTTATTCAATGATTCCATGATGTTGCCAAAAGAAAGTGCATTATTTTTTCATTACTATTCCATAACTCTCTCTCTGCCCAAAAGAAGCGTGGTAAGGTGGAGGAGGTGCAGAGGAAGGTGGGTGTGGTGCTGCTGAACGGCCAAAAGCTGGAGCTGAGCTGTGACATCAAGGCCGTTTGTAAAGACGTTCTCGATATGGTGGTTGCTCACATCGGGCTTGTGGAGCACAATCTCTTCGGACTAGCATACCTCAGAGGTAGCTAATGTAGCCTGTTCTTATCTGTAGTTTGAGTTGCATGAATGTTGCACGTCAGGTATATGTAGGGGTAGTCCGTCTTCTATATTGTGTGTGGTTGTGTGGCGGTTACCATAGCTCTTTTTAGTTAACCAATGTTAGGTCTGTCACTGATCCACGTTGACCTTAAGTACCTTCTCCTCTCACAGTAAAACACTCAGGAATCCAAGGTTTCTCATGAAAGACCTTTGAGTGATAATGATTCATCCTAGAGAAAAATGTCTTTAATTAAATCTGAATTTTAAGCATATCAGATATGGTTTGATTATTTTTTAGTGCAGAGATTTGTGGTATTTCTATGAAAATTCATTTCTACAAGTCATTTAGGATGCAAAATGTTGCTGCATGAATTAATTCTTATTCTATCCCAACCCTCTTTCCCTAAAAAACACACTCACAGATGATGAGTTTTTCTTCGTTGAACCTGATGCCAAACTGACCAAGGTGGCCCCAGAGGGATGGAAGGAGGACCCTAAGAAGAAGAAATCAGATGTTCCTTTTAATCTTTTCTTACGCATCAAATTCTTTATTGATGACGTCAACCTCATACAGTAAGTATATGTTTTGGTAGCGAGTTACATTGTTAAAGAACAATGGACCCTTGTGTTGCAATATAGACAATAAGACAACCAAATATGTGTGCATTTATTTGTGTACAACAGGCATGCTATGACCAAACATCAGTACTACCTACAGCTGAGGAAGGATATCTTGGAGGAGAGGATGCGCTGTGACAAAGAAAGTGTCATGCTGTTAGCTTCACTGGCACTGCAGGCTGAATTCAGTGACTACCAGCCTGAGGTACCGAATCTCTTGAATACATCTAAGGGTTACTAGTCAGCTGCCAACCCTTAAAATGCTGGATTTAACTGAATTGTGAAATTATTTTATTTTGATATATTATAAAAAGTATTGCTAAATATATCAATTTGTTGTAGAATGTGAGTTAAAGACTTCTATTTTAAATAGTTTCAGGAACACAATTAATTGTAGTCTTATTCAATTCATGAACTGACCTATAGCGGTGTTTCTTCCTGTGCCTCAGCTCCACGGGAAGACCTACTTCAGGCTGGAGCACTACCTCCCGGTGTCTGTCCTGGATAGAGTTGACCAGACGACCATCAAGGAAGAGCTGCCCAAACTTCACAGCAACTACTACGGGGCGTCTGAGTCTGAGGCAGAGTTTGAGTTTCTCAAGGTCAGCAAGACCAGAGAATAAAGGAATCGTGATTTCTTACAGACTGCCCAAAAATATTTCAGTTATTGCTACACAAGTGTTTATTTTGTGACAAACACAGCGAATAGTTGTTTGCACACAATGGCCTTGGTTCCAGGAAAAAGTGACAAATGGTTTATTTTTACAGAAAAAGTTATACACTTGAGTTGATACTTGACAACAGACCAAAGAATTGCAGTGTCAACTACAAACAAAAGTCCTGGCACGGCATTTTGCCATATTCACAGTCCACTAAAGCCTCTCTTTTGTCTTCAATACCTTTATTCATCACATAGAGGGGAAATGTACATAGTTACAGCAAAAGTGATACAAAATAAATACAAATATAACACTATTATATAAAAGGGCATGCACAAAAATATCAAAATTAGAAAAATGTAAAAGTTATTCAAATGCCACTAAATCATATTGAATAACATTATCATTTTTTAATTTAACCAGATCAAATGTTTTGCATCCATATTTGATCACATTCTGATGATAAACGTTTTGACTGCATGAACATTTCAAGTACTAAATCAATACGGTACTGTGTATTTGTGAGAATGAAAGACTAATTTATTTTATTTTGATTGTCTTAAAGGTGAGCCAGAGGCTGACAGAGTATGGGGTCCATTTCCACCGGGTACTTCCTGAGAAGCGGTCCCAGACGGGCATCATGTTGGGGGTCTACTCCAAGGGGGTGCTCATCTTTGAGGTTCTTAACGGAAATCGGACCCCGGTGCTAAGGTTCCCTTGGAGGGAAACTAAAAAGATTTCCTTTATAGTATGTACTTGTCTTTATGATCAAAAATAAAAGTATGCCACATGTAATTCATTCACTAATAGTGAACTACTAGATGCTCCTCACTTTCACTAAAATGTTTAACCTCTCACCCTGAAGAAAAAGAAGATTTGCCTGCAGAACACATCAGATGGGATTAAGCACCTGTTTCAGACGGACAGCAACAAGACCTGTCAGTATCTGCTCCAGCTCTGCTCATACCAGCACAAGTTCCACCTGCAGATGAAGGCTCGCCAGAACAACCAGGAGCTTCAGGACCTAGGTATGAGAGAAGCAAGCAGCCACACATAATATGCCCTCAGGCTCAGACAGATGGGAATATTTGGCCAGCAATGAGATGCATTTAGTTTCACTGAGAGGAGCACGTCACAGACATTTTCCACACACCAGGCTGAAAAGTGATATATCCGAGTGTCCAGAGAAAGGCCAAGCTCCCGATAATGTCAACAGTAAACTACATTGTTTCCAGCAACAGCTGCATGCGTCAGCCATCCCACATATCCTCTCCAGATAGTAGCTGGAGCCCACTCATTTCCCTCTCTGAATTCACATTCAAGTAGTTATTAACCTGAACATAAAAGCACATCATATTCTCCATATTATGTCAATCATCATGTCCATTGTCTTATCTGTCCATGTATCTGTCCCATTTATACATGTGACTCAAACATATGGGCATTTCTTAACAGTTGATTTATCTTGTTCATGTTGCCTTGCTTGGATTGATTTGACAGAAGCTTTGTCTGTATCACGTATAACTGTATAACTCCTACCAGATTGTTGACATGAAGTCACAACTAAGTTTATATTTTGAGTGCCAAGAAGAGCAGCCAGACCGTTAGCGATGATGATTAAGATGGATATCTCCAGAAAGAACCTTAACCGTGCTGATTTTTCCATCTAGACAATAATTACTTCAGACTGCTGAGTTAATGAAACTGATCAACCCTCAGGCTCTTTGGAATTCCCTTGCTTTATTCACTTGTTTTACTTTTGTTAATTACTTTTTCTAGCAGACACATTATTTCAGTATCCAAAAGTATCAGTATCTCTGACTTTGACTTTTGACTAAAACTGGTTCCATGTTGAAAACTACCACAATAAAATAATCTTACATATATTTTTATAGCGATAAAAGCAGAATAATATTTTATAATAATATTATACTGTAGAATGAGCCATTTTGCATAATGAGTACTTTTACTTTTGAAACTTTTAGTACATTTAGGTGATAATAATTATACTATAATACTTTTGTTTAAGTGACATTTTGGATTCAGGACTTTTACTTGTAATGGAGTAATTTTATAATGTACCTTAGTATTTTACTTTTACTTAACAGATCCGAGTTCTTCTTCCACCATTGCCAAAATCTCATTATTTTCAACTATCCAGTGACTTTTTTTTTTGCGTGTACTTTCTTGTAATCAGAAAACTGCCCCTTGAGCAGTCTGCAGTATTCCCTGGACTCTCGGAGTGGAGACTCTGTGGGGAGGACGGTGAGCTCGGGCAGCCTGGCCCCCAGCTTATCAACGCGCTCCAACCCAGACCAGCTGAAGAGGATCTCCTACTCCGAGGTGGCCCTCCACAAGGCAACCTCTGGCACCGTGTTGGTCCAAGATGAGCTTCACTTTCCAGGTTTCAATCCAGTGGCCTCCACGGTCCTTTCCAATCCGCGGATAATGAGTCGCTCTCACCACAACCTGGGACAGATGCCAGAGTCTCCAGAGCACCGGATGGCAAAGGCGTATCAAGGCCAGTCGCAGGCCAGGCTGAGTCAGGCGCCACCAAACCAAGTGCCCTCTCACTTCCAGCAACACCAGAGAGCCAGCTCAGACACAGACTCCATCTCACACCAACAGGACAAGTGAGTCGAAAAAAGTCAAATGTTGAGGAAAAGTCTAAAAACACTAGCATCTGAAGGATACATTGAGAATAAAAGTATAGTGCGTGTTGTAAATGCTGACATTATTTCATTACTTTACCATCCATCAAACGACTCAGGAAATGTAATATTTTATGCATTTGCACGCCTTTAGTTTGCCCTTTTAAAATGTTATTTCATGCTCAGTTAAGGAAATGGGATCTTGTTTTTATTAGTTGGCCCTCTGTGAAGTATTTAATGGCAGAGTCTCCAAGCTCACTTCAGGAGGGGCTGAGTTTACTAAATGAGGAATTGTTACTGGGCTGTGGCTCTGCCTAACACCACAGAGACACAGAGAGCTCCACCTCAAGCCTCTAATTAGCCCTCCGGGGGTCTGTGTGTGTGGGTGCTTTAATGTGTGCCTATTCCTATTTCAACTTAGTAACAAGACCTTTTGTCTGCCAGCAACTCCCTCTCGTGTCAGCTTTACAGATGACATGTGTGATATTTCTTCTCTACGAATGACACTGGGCAAGCACACTTTCGTTGACCCTATGTAATATGAAAAGTTTCCCCCTCAGGCTAAATCTTCTCCTCTGACTCTCCTCTCAGATCTTTGGGAGCAGTGTCCCACAGCAGCCCAGTATGGAGCGTCAGCAGTTCCAAAAAGGAATCTGACTCTTCTTCCACAGAGGATACTGGCCAGGCTTATGTAGTTGGTAAGAATGCTGACCTTCGTATGTTGTGGCTCCCTGGGGATGGATAGTATAACTAGTGGTGTTCCTGTCTGCTCATATACATTCATGTAATTGTATTTTGGTAGAAACTTTAGAAAGGTTAATATATATCACCAGCAGTTAAGTTATCGCTCTGTGAAGCTACAGTCATGAGATAAACAAAATGCACCTTTAAGAAGTGAATTGCCACTTACCTATATGCCTAAATATAAAAAACTTTTCTAATGAACATTTGGAAAGAAAGTCATTATAATGAAAATGGTATATCCTGTTAACTGGCAGTGAGGTCTAAAACAAGAGGATTGCAGTGGATATTTTTATGACTGGCTGCACATTACTAGTAAACGGTAAAAGGGAAGAACGAGTGTCACATTTGACATTTAATACTTTTTAAGAGTTTAGTATTGTTTAACCTGCTGTTCAACAGCTAAGTAAACCTCATGGGGAAACCTCAATCATGGTGTTAAATGACCTTCAGTTTACATTTTAGAAACCAAATAGTTTCTGTATAAAATGGCCCGATGCAACGGTCAACATGTTAATTATGAATCGATGAAAATGTAATATTTCCTTTGTCATTGTCTGTAAATGGAGCCAAAGATTTCATTGTTCTATTGAATATTTGTTTTAAAAGAAAGCACGGCCTTGCTAATATATTGTCTTTTCTCTCCCCAGGTGTCAGTATGCACAGTTCGTCTGGACCACCCTCAACCCCAGCCTCTGTTAACGGCATGTATTACAATATCCATCTTTCATTTTCCCAGATACAAACACTCTGGATTTCCATGCTTTGTATACAGTATCATGTCGAATTGCAGGAAATCTTAGACTGCTCTCTTCCACAGCTTGTGTCGTAACATTATTAATCCCATTCTTCAATCTGGTGAACCATATGCCGATCGTGGCGCAGCCAAGTACGGATATACAAACCAAAAAAAAAAGGCTGTGTTCTAAATCACAATTATATAATGCAGAATTTAGTCTCTGTCCTCTCAGGGCTGCCTGCCTGCGGAACTGCCCCCGGCCCCCCATTTAATAGCTTCATACTTGGCACTAAACTCATGACCTTCCCTTTCATCTGAGCTTAACCCGTCCTTTCAGGCCCATTAGCCAACAGTGCTAAAGTAGGGGTCGTTCAGCAACACTGTATGCCTGCCCGAGCCGATTAATAGTTACAGTGTGGATATACTAATCCCCTCCGATATTATGTGTGATATTAATTTAACAAAATGACTCTGTTATAGTTCAATCACAATGAGCTAATCATGTTTTAACCATATATTACAGTAGCTATAACAAATGTGTCTTTGTGTTGCACAGATTCACTTAAGAAAAAGGTCATTGCCTTGCCGTCTCCAGAAAGAGAAATCACAACTGTAAACCTGAAGAAAGATGTGAAATATGGCCTGGGTAAGGGTGAACATTCATTCTCCTGAAATAATAACTGAATTTCACACTGAGTTTCTGTTGCCACCTATTAGCTTTCAGAGTCAACAAGCATTTACTGTTATGTTTTGTGATTGTGTTTGAATGTGAGTGTGTATTTACATCTGTTTGTGTGTGTTCTCCAGGGTTCCAGGTGGTTGGAGGGCAGAACTCTCGTGTGGAGCTTGGCACCATCATTAGCTCCATCACTCCAGGAGGTCCTGCTGATGTCAACGGCTGCCTCAAACCTGGTAGGCTAGTGTTTAGATAGACTCCTACATATAGGTGACAGTTAGCAGTCCTAGCTTGTGTGTAACAGTTGTAATGTTGGTGCAGGTGACCGGCTGATCTCAGTGAATGATGTGACATTAGAAGGCCTCTCTCATTCCACTACCATTGAAATCCTTCAAAATGCTCCAGATGATGTGACTCTAGTGGTGCTACAGCCCAAAGAGAGGCTCTACAAAGGTAAGAGGAGAGATATGAGTGTAGTGTTTTGTTTGGTATGTACATGGTGCATAACCAGTTTTATCTCTTACATCCAGACTTGCAGACCGATCTCAATATTTGTCCTTC
This sequence comes from Gymnodraco acuticeps, assembly GCF_902827175.1. NCBI lineage: Eukaryota > Metazoa > Chordata > Actinopteri > Perciformes > Bathydraconidae > Gymnodraco > Gymnodraco acuticeps. The sequence goes on from NW_022990358.1 coordinate 1,435,274, forward strand.
TTGTTTTGACAGAGTCTTATTCAGGCTATGTTCCCTACCCAGCCAAGTCTGCATTGAAGGCACTTAACTCTGACCAGAGACGGGAACTAGACTTTGATACATCGGAGGAGGAGCAGGCGGGAACAGGAAGTCCCAGCCCTCCTCTCCACGGCGCTGGCACGCCGTCATCCGGCTCCTCCCCGGTCCACCAGCACACCAGCTTCAGCTCTCAGGACTCCAGGACCAGCAGTGTTGCTAAAATCAGCCCACCAACTGTTGATGTCCGGCAGTGCCTAGAAAGAATTACAAATTCTAGCACAGCTGCAACCTCTGCCACACATCAGAGACCAGAACCTAACGTGGGTTTGGAACCCACGCCACCGGCTCTGCCGCCCAAAACTAGAAAAGCTAAAGTAGCAGAAGCTCCCAAGGTTTCTGAGCACTCTGACTGGGGGGATTCGGACATGGATGAGGAGACTCTTTCCAGTAGTCAAGAGAAACTCAAAATACAAAAGGTGCGACCTTTGTGTTTATGAATTCATTGTTTTACATGGATCCTTTGCTTTTATACAAAAACCCTCAACGGATGTGTGAACCAAAACTCACAAAAGGTTTTTAATCCTGGTGGAAAAAATATAAATCAACTTTTGGTAATGAGGATATATGGCTTTTTCACAAACAAGCATTACACATTACCTTTCAGATGCTTGGCACAACTAACTCCCTGTTGTAAACAACCTTTGCCTATCATTACATTTACGATGTCAATGCAGGGCAGTCTGTTACCTTTACACTGCATGTCATCGCTTGAGTGTGATATCTATATTTCTTCCTCAGCGTTACCTAGTTCAGCTTCCTCACTCTCCGTTGATCCCTTTATCTTTCTGCATGTTCCACCTTGTGATAATTCAACTTAATAATGTTCTCTGTTTGCAGGAAAACATCATGGAAAGTTGTAATGGTAATGCCCCAGGGGTCAATAGTCTCTGTCCAGGAGAACTATTTGATGTTGAGCTGTCTAAAAAAGACAGCAGCCTGGGCATAAGTGTCACGGTACTGTTCGGAAAGGTTTTCACGCTTTCTTTGTTTCGCCCCTTTCCCCCTCATCATGTTGTCCGTTTGTGCTTATGTGTCGCTGGGTATGGTATGCTTTCCTAACGCTAAATGTTGTCAGGTCTGAAGCTCTAACAGAAATAGCATCCACCGAATTATTTTTGCATGCACTTTTTTTAATCACTAAGGAATATCTTTTTTTATGAAGTCACAGTATTTTTCTGTTCATTTATAGGAAGTGCAGTTTAAACAGGACTGTTAAGTGAGCTCTCCCATGACTTTGCTTATTGTTGCTGACTCCAGAGTCACTTACGGATGCTAATATTATGTCTCCCTGATGGATTTTGAACACCTTACAGTAAAAGCTCAATAACAGATCACATCACTGTGTGTCATCAGACCAGGGTTGCTATCCAATATGATTTTAGAATAAACACTGATTCATTTTGTATTGCAATAATGATTACTATTTAACTTAACAATAAACTGTCATAACCAAATGGACACTGATGAAGGCTTCTCATTGTCTCTGATTATTAGGATTTAACCTCTCAGGAATTTTGTCAATAACATCACAGTGGAGGATTTTCTTTTCATTTGCAAATAATTCATAGTTGCAGTATGATAAAGGCTTTGTCTAACTTGTATTTTACATTTATTTGAAAAAGATAAAGCATAATTTTGATAAGAAGGGTTTACTTTTTTCTGCTTGATTGTAAATGCAATTGGTGAAATCCAGGCGTGAAGCAGCTAATGATATTTGAAAACAAACAACTCCAACGTGCCTTCAAATACTTCTTGTGAAGTTTGGTTGATATTTTTTTATACTAACAGTCTTCATAATAAACCAAGATTATATTCTGAACCATCAGTTAAGACAAAGCCTTTATCATTTAACATTACACTTAAAATGAAAAAAAAACCTTCCACACCTCTCATCAACCCCCATAAATAATACATAACGAACCATTCTCTCTTTGGCTAATTGGACTAAAGAGGTGTGTTCATGTCTTAGGGTGGCGTCAACACGACTGTTCGACATGGAGGCATCTACGTCAAAGGCATCATACCGAAGGGAGCTGCTGAGCTCGACGGAAGAATTAAGAAAGGTGAAGTAAAGACACAGAAATATTTAATTATAAAGTTAATAATTGGAGCAAACAAGGTATTAATAAGACTTATTTTTGTTTGTGCCCTGTGCTCAGGTGATCGTGTGATGGCTGTCAATGGAACAAGTCTGGAGGGAGCCACTCATCAGCAAGCAGTGGAGGCTCTGCGAGACACTGGGCAGGTGAGGGATGACATTTACCCGAGCACAAGCTGTTTAGTCTCAGCCCAGCTGGCCACTAACACCAAGTAAATCATCTGCTCCCTCAGACTGTGCACTTGTTGCTGGAGAAAGGTCATCCGCCGGCAGACAGTGTCCATGCTCCCCTCACGCCTCAGAGCACACTACTAACTGCGAACAGCTACCACGACCCAAACAAGAATAAAAAGCAGCCCCTTCAGGTCAAAAAGAAACCGGAGTACAACTTTGTTACAGAAGGTGAGGCAACACGAAGCTTTATAGCAAATGTTTGGTTTGTTTTGTTTGTTGATTAACCAAAACATAAAGACTTTCTGCAAAAGCAGGTGTAGTTTGTGGGAATGCAAATAGTTCATACATGTGTAAGTATTGTATACAAATTGAAGAATGTTAACTTAACCTTTTAATATTAAGGAAAATAGTGGGACATTTTTAATAGGTTTAGAGCTGTTTTTAAGTTTCAACAAAACACTTACTACAATTATATTAGCTGATAATGCAATTGCCTTTTGCAATATTTGGGGGGATGATCACAATATTCCCAATTATCATGCTGTTAAAGATAATCTCTACAAAACTAAATATTTTATTTAAAGTGTGCAGGTAGGATTTCTCTTTAGATGCACAGAACATACCACATATGTTTGCTAAATATTGCCTTTACTGTGATTTGGATATTGCACTAATCCATATTGTGGTTTCAATGCAATTTCAAATAATTGTGCGGTCCCATTTACAACAATGTACTACAGTACTTACACATCTAGATACATCACATACCGGTAATAACAAAAAAAAGTTAAAGTTGAGTATCCATTACGCTGTTCCTGCATGTGTTTCTCCCCACAGACAATGTGTTTGAGGTGTTACTGCTGAAGAACACGTCAGGCCTGGGCTTCAGTTTCAGTCGAGAGGAGCACATCCCTGACGAACCCCCCGGCTCCAGCATGGTGCGGGTTAAAAAGCTGTTTCCTGGCCAACCAGCTGCAGAGAGTGGCCGCATCAACGTTGGCGACATCATCATGCGGGTCAATCAGACCCCTCTCAAAGGACTCTCACAACATGTAAGTAGAATATGTCTCACTGCTGTGATCGAGCAGTCATATAAATAATTATTAACTTGGAAAAGTAAGGAAGCGCTATGAGTAATGGGAAAAAAAATCTATTTTTCTGAATTAACAGGAGGTGATTTCAGCCTTGCGAGGAACGGGACAGGAAGTGAATTTGCTTCTTTGTAGACCTGAATATGGAGTTCTTCCTGAAATGGACGCTTCAGCTTTGGTAAGTACATCATATATTTTCTTTCTAGCTACTGCTTGGACACTTCAAGTACCGGAAATAGCTGAAAAATGTATTTAAACAAATGTATTTCCCAGTCTCCTAAGCCATCACCGCGGAAGGAGCCTCAGACCCAGGCAGAGCCGAGCCGGAGCCTGGACAGGGCGACCTCTCCTCCGGGGACACAGGGCCAGACAGGTCGAGTCAGCGTGGAGGACGCCCTGGAGAGGCTGCTGCTCAAAAACCCCGGCCGACAAAACAGCTACAGCGACAGCACTGATGGGGATGAAGAGGTGGAAGAAGCCTTCAGCCCAAACCCAGCAGAGCACAACAGGCAAGCGTGGGAGCGGAGTGTCTACCACAACCCCAGCAGCAACCTGGGACTGGGACGATACGACAGCACGGGTCAGCTGGACGATACCATCAACCCAGCCTTCTACTCCCCAAACCTGTCCATTACAAGATCGGACCTCAGCAAGAGGTACGCATGGAGTAAATCAGGGGTGGGGAACCTCCGGCCCCCGGGCCGTATACGGACCGCGAGACCATTTGGTACGGCCCTCGAGGTAATTTATAAACACACGCAAAAAAGAAAACAATTAAAGAGATCTAGACTGCAAAATAATTAAACAAGCAAGTGCCTGTTTTTCCTGGCCAAGGTCAGGATCCTTGAACACAACACAAGCCTAACGTGTCATCACGTGGTATATGTCTCGTCCTTTATATATACAGGGTGTTTCTCAATCGCGAGTACGCTTGCTTGGTAGCACATGTCTTCCGAGCGTCTTGCTTCAGAAGCGAGGCAAGAATTCTTCCTGGCATTCGGAAAACAAAGAGTGGAACAGGCGAGCAAGTGTGCGTCATATGAGACGCCCCGCCTTACATTTTCCGCCACAGATTTAGGGGAAATGGTCCGTGTGCAAAGCATTGTGGGGATTTTAAGACCGCGGAGTCTACACATGTGCAGCCTCGACATTTCTCAATCTCCAAACGAAGTACGCCGGGCTCGGTAGATTTCCAAGTATGCTGGACATTGGAACAGTACTTCGGCGGCACTCAATTATGTAGTATGCTTGAAATAGTGGCTCTGGAGCAGCTTTACTCGCGATTGAGAAACACCCACAGTCTATGGTCTCGTCTGACAGGGGTGTAGTGCTGACGGAGAGCACCAGAACGCCGCTCCGGCACTTTAGAAATGGCAGTACCCATAAGGAGGCTCCATGCCGCAGTTTTTGCGTGGCTGTGTCTTTAGTTGAAAGCCCAGTGGCGATCTGCTCATCTGTCATAAGGAGCATGCCCCCGGACCCCCCTAGAGGAGGTTAGGTCCCCCCCACTTAAATCATGTTCAGATGGATAGGAAACTAAATACATTTGCACACATCTTGTGTCCATATCTTTCTGTTTTGGTGGTCACGCCACAACCGTGCACGTGCATGCATACGCGAGTCATGGTAAGATATCTGGATTAAGAGGTTGCTTTTTCTTGGCACAGCATGAAAGAAAGGCCAAATGAATGGGCTGTGATTTTAGTTTTTTTAAGCAGAGGTCAATAATTTGTACGGCCCTCGGAGGATGTTGAAATGGGCCTTGAGAGGAAAAAGGTTCCCCACCCCTGGAGTAAATGAATAATGCATAATATCTGCATTAATGCTATTCTCTGATATTAAATGTTTTTTCTTTGTGGTTGTTTGGCAGGTTTCCTTCTTCCCCTGTTACAGCTGATTTGGAGTCGTCCTCCCTTCATATGGTGTCCTCCCCCACTGCTCCAAGCCCTGATCCCCTGCCTCCTCCTCTGCCTCTGCCCTTAAACCTCACCGTGTCTGGCAATGGACAGGAAATGGAGGACTTTGTCCCGGTAAGGCCTGAGGAAGGGAAGCTCTGTTTGACTCAAAAAAAGGGTTTCACTCGACCAAGGGTCATTTCTCTAACTGAGCTTTTTCTCCGTTACTAGGAAGTGGAGCTAAGAGTCTCCCTGGTGAAGTCAGAAAAAGGCAGCCTTGGCTTCACCCTCACCAAAGGAAGTGATCACGGGTGTTACATCCATGACATCGTCCAGGATCCAGCCAAAGGAGATGGCAGTCTCAAGCCCGGGGACCGAATGATTATGGTACAAATTCAGCCCTGATCCCTTTCATCGCAGCCTAAAGTTTGACCAACCTATGGTTTAGGTGCACAATATAAACCCAAAGAGATATGGTGTCAAAAAAAAATGTTAAAGAAACATTTTTGGATCTAAGACAAGATTAGGGCAAACAGAACAAGGCTAGCTGTTTTCTACTGCTTCTAGTCATTTTGCTATGCTAGAAGCTGTTTCCCAATTGTATGAATCTTTATTTTCTTCCTGCAGGTGAACAACACAGATGTGAGCAACATGGGCCACACAGAGGTGGTCAATCTTGTGCGCGCTGCTCCCCGTGTGGTTGACTTGGTGGTAGGGAGGGTCCTGGAGGCTCCCAAGCCCCCAATAGAAGCCCACCTGCTGCCTGACATTGACTTTGAGGGCAGCCAAGAACCCATGGGTAAGAAACAGACCTTAAAACAAACAGTCCTGGCACTAAAATTCAGGCACACTGCTAACAAGTGTTGCATCATTTATACGTTGTCCTATCACCAGGTTTGGTACTGGACGGTGGCAGTGACAGTGTTTACGATGTCTTGTTTGTGAGAGAAGTCCTGCCCGGCTCAATGGCCTATGAGGAGGGCACCCTGAGGCCTCTTGATCTGATCCACTACATCAACGGTGCTCCCACACAGGACCTGACTCTGAGTGAGAGCACCAGACTGCTGGAGCTCTCACTGAACGACCTCACACTGAAGGCCACAAGGTGACCTTATAAAGAATTACACATGTTTCCTGGCTCAAGATACTGCATGTGCACCATTTCATTCACTTCTTTTTTGTCAAAAGGGATGGAAAGCCTGTTTCTCCTGGTCAGAAAAGTGTCTCTTTTCTTAACAACAATGTTAGCCCCAAGATTTCATCCAGCATGAACGGTATGTTTCAGACATTTAAGGTGTCAACTGACAACAACAACAAATGTATCTGTTATTTTGCATTTAATTGCAACATTGTTTTCTGTTAAAGGGTTTCTTAAAGGAGAAGATCCCAGAGATACAGAGTGTATTGCAACACTTTGTCCTTTAGAGGTAAGTTGAGTCAGTTTGGCTAAATATTAAATTGTGCTTCAATTAAAAGATGTTTAACTGTTGCATTTATGTTATTTCTGTATTGAATGTCAAGCAAACAGTTCAAAGAAGGTTGAAATGTTATAATGGTAATTGTACACATATTTCTATCACAATAATGTTGTGTTGGCTGCAGGGGCGGATCTACGGGGGGCAAGGGGGGGCAGCTGCCCCCCCTTGCCCCCCCCACTGTAGAGCCTTGCCCCCCCTAACTTTTGTTTCCCTAAAACTGTACTAAAACAAACCTACACTATTTCCACAAGCTTCTCAAGCAACAAAACAAGCATTACATTAGTTAAAAGTGAATCATTTTAAATATAATTTTAGGCCCGTTAAAAACGCAGCTACGGCCCTGCATTAAACTGCGGAGCGGCGTTCACACAGACCGCGGCTCACACCGGTGCAGAGAGGGAGCGAGCTGTCCCAGCACCTATGGATCAGCTTCCCCTGGGAGCATTTCCCTTTCCACTAGTTTTGTTTTTACTAAGGACGAGAGCTTGAAACTAAATATTAATAAAACGCTGCCGTTTGAATCGATAGCGTTTAACAGACGGGCGCTGTTTGGGGCGTTACGTTACAAAATACTACGCAGACAGCGTTAGCTGGGAGATCGATCACTTTGCTAAACTACGCGGTAGCCTACTATTACATCCACGTAAACTACACATCACAGCCATGAGGCCAGATCAATGAAACCAGGATACATCCTTTACTGTAAAAACTGGATCCAAACACAGCTGCCTGTGTGCGCTTGGTCAATACTTTCTGATGTTATATGATATGCTACATATTAGCTAGGCTACATGGCCCTAACGCGTAAAGTTATACAAGCATTTGTACCAGTGCTTTTCACAAGTAGACTCTTGCAGGCCAGAGTATAGGAGTGATTCAACAACAACACAAAGACATATGAGAAGTGATCAGGACGAACAGAAAGAGGAAAAGGAAAAGAGAGTTCACTGAAGAGACCAGGAGGGTCAGAGCAGGAGGAAGAGGAGGAGATGAAGAGACCAGGAGGGTCAGAGCAGGAGGAGGAGATGAAGACATTAGTGAAGAAGAAGAAATGTATGTGAGGAATAAAGATGAAGTATCAGAAAGAGGGACAGAGGCAGGGATCAGGAGGCAGAGGAAACTCCAGCTGGACCACATGGTATGTTCTTATTCTCCTTACATATTCCATCACAGCAGCACAATCTAGCAGCTCTTAGTATTGACAAATATTGATTGAAATGTGTTGCTGCACAGGTCACCTGTAGCTCTCTGAAGAGATGGGTGATGTCATTTGTGTACTTAATTATAAGTTGAAATGTTGAGCTTGTCAATCTTAATCTGAAAATACAAAAACTGAAATATAGGTAAGAGAAGAAACTGACACTTTTGTGATGTAATTCCCTCAATGCAGATCACACACGGACTGATCCATTATTTTAATAGGAGAGTAAATGGTATGGCGTGACGGGGTTGAAACAAACTGAGGGACAATATTGCAATTTTATAGATAATTCAAGTATTTTTTCAGAATTTATTTTTGATCAGTTAAAGTTGACAAGCATATGATTATATTAGCAGCAACATTTTGGGATAATTGGCCATTTTGATTGGTTTGATATTAAATTAATATGTAATAATGCTTAGTGAGGACATGCAAATATGTCTGTCTAATACTAAGAAAACCAATTTTTTAAAAACTAAATATATATTTAATTTTACATTGTAATGCAAAAAAACCTGTTCCATTAATTCATTGCTTTAAAATACATTTTGTAGTTTCCTTTCATTTAAAATGGTTGAGGTAAGCTTGGGGGACTCAAAGGGCACCCGATTGTTTGTCTGAACACCTTGTTTCTCTTGTGCATTAAGAACACTTGTGTTAGGGCATGAATTAACAATAAATAGGTTATATACAGTATAAAATACCACGTACTGTCCGCCCTCCCATGCCACCCTGGCATGACCTCTTGCCCCCCCTTTGCCCCCCCATGTAAAATGTTCTTGAACCGCCACTGGTTGGCTGTCATTAAATGCTTGACTGTTACCATCAAGCTTTGTCTGTTAAAAAATCATTACTTTAATGACTTGTTCACTTCCTAACAGTATACTAAAGTTTTAAATCATGGATTAAAGGTGATGGCACGTTTGTTTGTTTGTTTGTTGAATTTGCAGGAGGAAATCATCAGGCTGGATCTGGAGAAGCTGCAGTCAGGAGGTCTGGGCTTCTCTGTGATCGGAGGAGAAAGAGGGATTTTTGTCAAGTCCATCACACCGGGAGGAATAGCAGAGTCCTCGGGGAAACTGCAAGTGGGAGACAGGCTGCTGAAAGTGAGTGGTGTCACACAAATACAGCTCAGAATTTAGGCTGATAATATCATATTTATATACTTTTGTTTAACAAGATTTTGCCATTATTTTACTGTTCAAATGTTGGACAAATTGATTGTAACTGCTGGCCTCTGCCCACACTTTGAACAAATATATGTTAAATAGTTGTATTGTGAGGGGTTGTTTTTAAAAGTAACAAACATGGAATAGTCCTATTTCCTTTCCAGATAAAAACACAAAAAGCACAATTTCAAAGACATAAAAGGAACAAGTGAAGTAGATGAAAAAAATATAAATAATACATAGAATTCAGAAGAAAAAGAGCAATTATTCATTTCTAATAAATTAATTTAACGCCATGTAAATAAATAACACATTATTAAATGCTCTACAATGTTTTACTTTTGTTTTTGAGATCCTCGTGTATTCAATCGTGTGATTTCTTTCTGTCTGTGTTTTCCTTGCAGGTGAATGAAGAACTAATGACAGGCGTGTCTCACACCAAAGCTGTCACCACTATCCGTAAAGCTAAAGGCCTGGTTCATCTCATAGTGTCAAGACCGCCCGACCAGAACCCAAACACTTACCTGGCCTACCTGCCCATCAACTCTGACAAGTGCAATGGAAACACAGGTACAAGCAGACACACAAATCATGTATATTTTAGAAAGGTTTTGTCTGATAGTTATCCTGTTTTAACCATTTAAGAAGAGCTCATTTAAAACCAGATTGTGACTAGTGTTAGAGTTTGTGATAATTAGATGTTTCTCTCTAAACACGCCTAACTCTCCTTCTTGTTGTTTGTAGATCTGAGTGACGACAGTGGCGCGAAAACAAAGCTGTTTACTCTCAATGATGAGCTGAAATCTAGCGGCTTCCCTTCTATACCACCAATAGGTAAAAACACACAGGCTGGAAAATGTACCTTAAATATTAATAGGACAATCCTGAATATTGTATGATTTTACCAGCAAGATTCATTCATTTTTAAATCAAATGATAAAATTGTAAACTTCATTAACATATCTGTGTTCCCATGTTTCGCAGACTATGAAGATGAGCCATTAGAACAGAAAAGAACAACAGATCACAGCGCTGAGCTTTCGGAGGACACAGACTGCGATGGCTCTTCTTTACCTGAAGACTCGCCTGAGGTCAAATCTAATCCATTAGACCTGCTGTCAAATTAAAACAATATGCAAAAGTTATATCTTTCTTTCATTGTTCAATAACAGAGTTCCCGGAAAGTGGAATGGCAAGAGGAGAGTGTTGATTATCCAAGGAATGAAAAGTAAGATTTTCATTTTTGGATATAAATCAGTCACAATGGGGACTTTATTATTATTTATTCATAAATATCTCACTGTTTATTTGTTTAAATCAACAGCTATCTGCAAATGAGTGCTGGACAGCCAGAGGAAGATGAGATCACATGGGGAAGTGAGGAACTGCCTATTGAAAACATGAACAAATCCCAAGATGGTAAGACACATTTGGATTTAAATGTTTATTTAGTTTTCAAAACACATTAAAATGACACAATAGGATTTGTAATTCCGTCCTTCATTCTGCCCCCCTAAGACGAGCCAATCATCACAGAGGATGAGCTGACCTCTCTGCCCCTCGTCAAAGTGGTCCCTGATGGCCAGTACACAGAAGCAAAGCTCAACACTGTGGTCCGCATGATAAGGGGGCTCCTGGAGCAGAAGGTCCCCCTGCAGGAGTTTGAAGTAAGTCATGTCAATGTCTGTCAAATTAATTGCAAATAATTGGATTTAATAAACGTCTTCTTTTCTTCGTGGCAGAACCTTCAGAATCTCCAGCCTCTGGACGACTGTCTGATAGGTCAAACAAAGGAGAACAAGAAGAAGAACCGCTACAAGAACATTGTTCCCTGTAAGTCCCAATGGATTTTTTATTTTCACATTACCTTTTAATAGGGGGTTTGTCGGGTGGCAAGGTGAAGCGGTGAAAATACTCAATATATAGATTAAATAGATCCCTTCAAAGTTTTTGACATCATTTGAAATCAGATTTGTATGCACCCATCTCTTCTAGTTGACACAACTCGAGTTGTGCTGGAAAAAGACGGCGGCTACATCAATGCCAACTTCATCAAGATGTCAGTGAAAGAAGAGAGTTATTTGTACATCGCATGTCAGGGTCCTTTACCCACCACCCTGGGTGACTTTTGGCAAATGGTCTGGGAGCAGAAGTCCAATGTGATCGCCATGATGACCCAGGAAGTAGAGGGGGGGAAGGTGAAATGTCAGCGGTACTGGCCCGACACTCCGAGGACAGCAGAGATGGTGGACGACAGGTTACAGATCACGCTGATCAAAGACCAATACCTCGACAATTTTGTCATCCGAGTCATCGAGGTCAAAGATGTCCAGGTTAGTTTGTCTCCAGATTTTAGATTGCAACTAAAACTTCAAATTGGTTGAAGGCCTTTAAAATGACCTTTCAGCATGTTGTAATAAAGGTTTGCAAAGAGTAGAGGGGGGTAATTGCCATAGAATTGCTACTATATAACATTATCTGGATGACATGATCAGAATGATATTTGAAACCAATTACTTATAGTTGAACATCATACTGTTTTTTTTTCCTTTTCAAGAAAACTGCCTAACCCTGGAGTATCACTTGAATTACAATATGTTAAATGGTCAATGATCATTATGGAGTTGTTGCTCCATCACAGCCAAAATAGCCTGCCTACCCCAGCTTGAATAGACGCATTAACTTAAGAGTTTCTCCCTCCTCAGACTAATGAAATACAGCGTGTAACTCATCTGAACTACACGGGATGGCCGGACCACGGCACGCCCTCACAACCCGAGCAGCTGCTCACATTTATCTCCTACATGAGGCACGTCCATCGATCGGGGCCAATCATCACACACTGCAGCGCAGGCATCGGCCGCTCAGGAACCCTCATCTGTCTAGACGTGGTTCTGGGTCTCATCAGCAAAGACGCTGATGTAAGTAGACAATCTTTACTTTGTGCAGTTTATGTATTCTTTATAAAAAAGCTTCTGCTCTTATTTGTAGTCTTTGTTTAGTATGATCACAATCTAATAATTACTTTCTACAGTTTGATATTTCAGATATTGTAAGAAACATGAGACTTCAGAGACAGGGAATGGTGCAGACAGAGGTGAGTTTTACTTTTTGGTTTTAGTATCTTAGTTAGATTATCTTAACTCTAAACTATTTGATGCAAATATTACTTTTCATTTTGTAAATGATTTACTAAATGTATCCTGCTTGTATGGTTATTCTATTAGGCACTGGTGTTTTTGATGTACTCTATTTGTATCTTAACTTATAAGACACCTCTTTGGTACACATTTTCTCACACCTTTTTTATTTTTATTTTACAGGACCAATATATTTTCTGCTATCAAGTGATCCTCTATGTCCTGAGATGCCTTCAAGCAGAAGAAAACATCTCTGGATAGGAGCCGTCATGTGGAGGCTGTTCGACTGTTTCACAAGAGCAAAACTAAAATGGAGGAGAGTTCACACAGGCAGAAATTGCCAAATGTACACTACATGTTTTTAAAATGCCTTAAAATATTCAGATCTTTCAGAGTAAATCCTTTTTAAAGAAGTCTATATTTTTACATTTGCTTTTTGAGTTCTCTCTCTCTTTGGCTGCTACTCCTTTTCAATGCATGTATGAGAACTGCTGATTGTATTTCTTGTCACCTACAAGAAAACACAAATGTTTTTTCCCAGATTCATGGATATTCTAAAATAATTATGTGGAACAAAATTGTACTTTGTGTATTTTGAATCCTATTTTAATGCTGGAACATGCCTTGACAGAATACTATGTCAGTATTTGCTTTGTAAATCTATTATACAGTAATTGCTCAATGCTTGAGGTAAATGATGAAATTAAAAGTGTACATATTCATCTCATGAAAATTAAACTGGATACATTTTAAATGTTGTGTGGAGGTTTTTTTCTTTCATTTATAATTAGGAAACAAAGGTTTTTCTTGTCTTGTCATATCGGTGCATATTGCCTATTAGCATAATGTTTCCATAAACATAAAATCATTCATGCGTTTAAAAGTAGGCTTCCCATTTTATACCTGCCTTAAAAATATCAATGCAATGCCGCATTGATTTGGAGTTATCGGGTCACACAATGCCAAAGCTATTGAAAAAAGTAGTAATACAATGACAGCATTTCTGAAATATAGACATGTAAAATTGAAAAAATTAAAATCGAGCCCAATATTTGAGTGCTACTTGTCTAGTTTATAAATATATTTCTGCAATGTGTTTACTCATTAGTTCACATGATATTGAAGCCATTGAATAATAGTTTGCAAAGAAGGCTTGGTAAAGAAACAAAGATATTAATATGAAATAAAAGAAACATTCAAGTTGAAACATAAAAGCTGTGTGAAGTTTTAGTAATTGAAAAACTGGCAGCAAAGAAGGAAACTCCTCCTGTGATCAAACCGGAAGTGACTCTTAAAACCGGAAATGACGTTTGGACGTACCAGCGCAAGTTAAATGGCAGCCTACACATCTGCCACGCTTGCCTTGTAAAAGTTGCCGTTTTTCATATTTTTCTTGTTAAGAAACACGCGAATTCATCTGCAACCATGTCGGGGAGAACAGGCAACAAGCTGCCAAACAATCTGCCGCAACTGCAGAATCTTATTAAAAGAGATCCGCAGTCTTACGTGGAGGAGGTAAGTGTTGTTAGCCGAGCTTGCTAACTAGCTAGTCGACTTGTTGTGTTAGTCTGAGACTAAACATATTAGAGGAAATTAATCGATGGTGGTTTCTGCACAGTTTCAGCAGCAGTACCGACACTACCAGTCCAATATGCAGATCTTCAGACTGCAGCCTGACAAGCCGAACAAGGAGCTGGCGGATCTCTCCATGTTTCTGGCCCAGGTACTGTTCTGTCTGTTAGTGGGAAATTGATATACAAATGTTCATTATAACGGTATAAGTATTCCTTTACTCTTGTCTGTACCTTTATTGAGTCTGTATATATCTGATCAGCAATTGAGGAAATATTTTAGATCCTTTACTTGGATATACTTGTGTTTTGTTTTTAAGATTCACGATATGTTATTGTCATTGTAAAACAGGCAGTTGCACTGTAAAAGGACATTCTTACGCTCAGCTCTCCACACTTTTATTATTAAAAACCTATACAAACAAACATATAAGATGTACATTAGTACAAGAAAATGTAAAAATATAAACTGACATGCATACAAAAATGATGTAAAATATTAACTAAACCCATAGATGTAAATCCTGTGGAGTAAAAAGCACAACAGTTGCTGCTGAGATGTAATGCAGTAAAGTATATCATGTAAATACTTAAGAACGAGTACCTCAAGTTTGAGTAAATGTACTTCTCACACCGCTGCTCAGTAATATTTATTTTGATATTGATGGTGTGAGGTTACAGCTGTTTTTGTGTCATTCAGGTTTCTCACTGCTACCTGCAGCAACTGTCAACCTTTCCACAAGAGCTGCGTGAGTTATTAATGAGTCACCACACAGTCCTGCATCCAGACCTCAGAATGGTGAGATAACCTGTGCCTATCCATATTAAGTAATTGATCAAAAGTATGTGTCTCTTAGCATTTCAATGTTTGTGTCTGTTTCCTGTCTTCATCAGACATTCTGCAAGTCGCTGATTCTTCTGAGGAATAAAGATCTGATCGACCCCTGCGGCCTCCTGGAGCTCTTCTTTGAGCTGCTGCGATGTCACGACAAACTGCTCAGAAAGGTGAGATCACACAGAACATTACTCTAAGCATGGAGTGAGTGGGTATTATATTTTGTATGAATTTACAAGAGTGGTAGTTGTGAGTCACGGGGAGAATCAAAAGACCATTTCAAATGCTTTCCTGATGTTGTGTGTGTTTACATATTGATATGTTTAAGGGTTGCTCTTTCAATGTTTCACTCTTCCCCTTTTCAGAAGTAAACATTTGCTTCCCTCTCTCCACAGACACTGTACTTACACATTGTCGCAGATATCAAAAACATCAATGCCAAGCACAAAAATAACAAAGTTAACACAGTAAGTAAACAAACCACATGTGTCAAGTTTGACTGTTAGTTCTATTGTTCCACTCCAGAGCTCATTGTCGGAGAAATTGTGTTGTGTGTTGCAGACATTACAGAACTTCATGTACACCATGCTGAGAGACAGTAATCCCCTCGCAGCCAAGATCTCTTTAGATGTAATGGTGGAGCTTTACAAAAGGAACATATGGTGGGTTTTATTTTTTACACCAGACTTCATAAGTCATTCTTATTATTTTCCACTTTAATCTAATTGTCTTTTTGTCTGGGTCACAGGAACGATGCCAAAACAGTCAATGTCATTGTAACAGCGTGCTTCTCCAAGGTTACAAAGGTAGGTTTTCCCACATTTCAACCAATTGCTTTTTATATAACATTAGTTGCAGTCCTGTACATACTTACCTCTCTTCCTGTTTAGATTGTTGTTGCTGGTCTGAAGTTCTTCCTGGGCAAAGATGAAGATGAGAAAAATGACAGCGATTCAGAATCCGAGGCAAGTACCAATAAATGCATATACATAAAGTAGTTAGAGAAAGGATACTTTTCTCAGTCTAGAAGGCAGTGATGTTGATGCATATGTAAGATATTTAAATGTTTATCTTTCAGGCGGAGGGGCCAACAGTCCGAGATCTGAAGGTGAGATACGCCACTGGCAAGAAAACCACCAAAAGCAAGAAGAAGATGGACAAGGCAATGAAAGTCCTCAAGGTACTACTCTTGTTAATACTACAATATCATGACTTATATCGTTATATTTTACAATTGAATGAATTGAGTTGATTGTTTTGAACTCTTTTGGCAGAAACACA
The DNA here is from genome assembly GCF_902827175.1 of Gymnodraco acuticeps. Taxonomy (NCBI): domain Eukaryota; kingdom Metazoa; phylum Chordata; class Actinopteri; order Perciformes; family Bathydraconidae; genus Gymnodraco; species Gymnodraco acuticeps. Next base: position 1,451,285 of record NW_022990358.1, read on the forward strand.
AGAAAAAGAAAAGGGTAGAAGTGTTCAACTTCTCTGCTATTCACCTGATTCACGATCCTCAAGGTAGGTTCACTCCTCTTTTCCTCACCCACTGCAGAACAAAATGTATGTGTAGGGTCATTTCCCCATGTTTACAGAACTGTCAAATCAAATATCTCTTTCATTTAGATTTCTCAGAGAAACTCTTGAAGCAGTTGGAAGACTCTAAAGAGCGCTTTGAGGTGAAGATGATGATGATGGAGTTCATATCCAGACTGGTGGGAATCCACGAGGTGAGTGGTCTCATCTGTCCCCCTAATTGGTTTGCATAGCGGATTTGTTCTTTTGTGCAGGTGTTATTACATTTCCACCAGATATGAAATGGTCCTAATAGGCACTGTCAACATTAGGATCAGACTTCTATACAGTTCTGAATGGGCCATGGGAATCATGCCTTTGACGCTGCATTATATTGAATATAAATGAGGTATGAAGTAGATTTTATAGTGAGTATAATACTATTTTGTTTTGTTGTTTTCCAGCTCTTCCTCTTCAATTTTTATCCCTTTATCCAGAGGTTTCTGCAGCCACATCAGAGAGGTAACATAACTCCCAGTTAACTTAATGAGACGTTTTGTATCTGTTTATTAAAGACATAGACATACTTTATTGTCATTTCAAAAAGACACGGTGTACTATTAAAACGAAATTTCGTTGTACTGGCTTACAGGAACAGGACAATATAAAAACTTGCTAAAATTGTACATATAAATAAATAATAGTGACGTGGTGCTGATAAAATTAAAGATAAAGTGTGTGTTTAAAATATAAAGACTTACTATACATATAAATAAAATAGACATACTATATAGAAAATATGTGCGCTTTACACAGCGTAATGTAATCTCTGTGTAATTAATTAATAATTAATATAATAATAATAAAGGTGGGAATCACCAGAGACCTCATGATTTGGTATTGGCACAATATATCACAATACCTTATTATTGAAGTTTAACAATATTATGAGTATTGCAAGTTATTCACTTTTTTCATTTACAAATTATTAATGCAAAAACATTTGCTAACTTTTAAATCTGTAAATGTTATATTAATAATGTCCATACTAAAAGACTGATACATTGTGTGTGTGTGTGTGTGTGTGTGTGTGTGTGTGTGTGTGTGTGTGTGTGTGTGTGTGTGTGTGTGTGTGTGTGTGTGTGTGTGTGTGTGTGTGTGTGTGTGTGTGTGTGTGTGTAAGATATTGGGATATATCCTGTATTGATTTATTTCCCCTGCCCCTACTGTTGATGAAATGTTTTAAAGAAACCTTTTTTCTTTTTTGAGAGGTGACAAAGATCCTCCTGTGTGCAGCTCAGGCTTCACATCAGCTCGTCCCACCAGAGGTACATGTATATTTATCGTGATAAAGCACACGCAGCTATCAGAATGATTCCAGTATAACTCTTCTCACACATTCCTTCCTGTTTAGGTCATTGAACCTGTTATCATGACCATCGCCAACAACTTTGTGACAGACAGAAACTCCGGGGAGGTCATGACTGTGGGGTAGGTAGAAGCCCTGGACACTTCTGATTTAATGTATGCATGGTTAACAATGTGCATTATATCTGCAGTCATTTTGCAACTTCTAAGAAATACTTTACAGTTTTGCATTCAATTGTTACTCTTTTTTTGTTTCAAGTATCAATGCCATCAGGGAAGTGGCCGCCCGTTGTCCTCTGGCCCTCAATGAAGACTTGCTGCAGGACCTGGTTCAGTACAAGATGCACAAAGACAAGAGTGAGTGAACGTTTTTCTGACACCTGTCCTTGAATCCCAATGCACCGAGTGAAGGAGGTGTAAATATATGTGCATGTTCACTCATGTTTTGTCTGTATTTGCGTTCAGATGTGATGATGTCTGCCAAGGGACTGATCCAGCTGTTCAGGAGTCTCAATCCACACATGCTGCACAAGAGAGACAGGGTGAGCAAGATGTTACTTTTACAACAAACAACACTCCTTTTTAAAGAACTGAATGATAACTTCACATTCAGCAATCGTGAGTATAGTTACCTTTGCCAGAAGTTATGTTCTCGGTTGAGTTTGTTTGCTTGTCATTAGGATTGTTTGTATTTATTCACAAACATATATATATATAGGAGATGACATTCCCAGTGTGTTGTGCCACCTTTCTTTTATATTTTTGTGGCAATAATGTTTTTAGGGTTACGGTTACCTTAAATTCAGATTATTATTATATAGATTTTCGTTAGGATTGGGGAGAAACTACAAGAGCAATATTCAAGAAACTTGGTTTTCGTGTATTTTGGTCCAAGGAAGAACAAATTAGATGTATAAAGCAAAACCGAATCACAAAGCAGATTTTCCACTTTTGTTAATGTTGCAAGAAAGGGCATGTGGCCGAGGGCTGCTCTGACCCTTGTTGTTCGTATTGCAAGACTGACAGAGCACTTCATCACTGTGTCTTTTTAAATTGTAAATAATTGTAAACTCTGCCACTTGTTTTTTCCAGGGGAGACCCACAGAGGCGTCAGCAGAGGCCAAGATCAAAAACTACGGAGAGCTCGAGGCTAAAGATTATATCCCTGGAGCTGAAGTCCTGGAGGTGGAGGAGATTGAAAAAGATGGAGAGAAAGAACAAGGTGAGCAGCTATGATCTTGCTGCTCTGTGTATGTGTGTTGGAAGATGATCAATGTAAGGCTAATGTGCCTATTTTCCATATTGTCCAACAGATGGCTGGGAGAGCGCCAGTATCAGTGATGGTGATGACGATGGGGAGTGGGTGGACGTTCACCACTCGGGTGATGAAGACACAGCAGAAGTGGTAAGAATAAAACGTTACCAATTATAAACTGATGTTAGTTGTGTATGGTATTTGTGTTTCAATATGAGAGTTTTGTGTGTTTCTGTCAGGCGGAGATTCTTCAGAATATGCCAGTTGAGGAAAGAAAGGTCAAAGCGGCGGCGGTCAGCGGCAGCCGGCTCCTCACTCAGGAAGACTTCAAGAAGATCCGACTCGTCCAGCTGGCTAAGGAGATCGACAACGCGCCAGGAAAGGGCCAGAAGAGGACAAATGTGGACCTCGACGAAGAGGAGGACAACAGGTTGGAAAGCTGTTTGTACAAAAAGCTTAAAGCAATATGTACACATGTGAAATTGTATTCACAATAGTTGTTGGGAAGATAAAGAGACTATTTTGTTGTTTTTTGCCCATTCTTTCAGAGGAGAGGTGCTAACCTTGAGGCATATTGAGAAACTGCATAAGAAACCAAAAGACGACAAGGACACGCGCCTGGCAACAGCAAAGGTAAACCTTTATGCTAACTGTAGAGGGATGTAAAGTATATCTGATGTGAAATCATTGTTTCTTAACCAGCTGAAACACCTTTGACTCTGAAATGTCATTAACAAGCAGTTTGTATAATGTGAGGGTAAGCAATGATGCGTGGCTGCTAGGGTTGGGAACCGAAACTCGGTTCCAGATGAGAACCGATAAGAAAATGCCGGGTACCCATACAAAATACACAATTTCGGTTCTGCTTAACGGTTACTAAACGCGGTAGACCCTATATTCCACCGGGTCCGTCTGCGCCACGGCGACCCGGTGGAATACAGCAGGGTAAGGGCGGACTGGCCATCTGTGTGTTCTGGAGAATCACAGAACGGCCGGTCGTCAGCGGGCCGTTGACGGCCGGCTCGGTACGCTGACGGCCGGCACCGCCCTTAATTTTTTTTAAACGGCATCATGTAAGTTGCGGCGACAGAGGTCCACAGTTGCCCCGCAGCGAGGCTCCTCCCGTAGACAGTTCACAAGCTCAGTCACTTCAAAACACCAAAGATGGATCGCGGTAAACGCTCTAAAGTGAGGCTCCACTACACTAAAAAAGAAAAAGACAAGGCACAGTGTAATGCCTGTTAATAGCTTGCCAAAGGCATAGCTCAGTTAAAATAAAGCACAGCTATTGTGCAATACATTTGTATTGCATGTATATATTTGTATTTGTAAAAATGTCAGTTAAAGCTTAAAAAAATAAAGATATTTTTGTTATCTAAACGTTTCACCTCTTTCTTTTACAATTTTGGAATCGAAACGGGGAATCAATAAGAACCGGAATCAATAAGCAGAACCGGAATCGATACATTTCAAACGATACCCATCCCTAGTGGCTGCATATTATAATTATTCCCATTACATATAATATTCCTACTGATTATTGCCTTAACTAATCATTTGGTCTATAAAATGACAGGAAAAACACATGTTTTACTATCATTGTACAACTAGAAAACACTAAATATTCACAAAATAACAGTTGGGACCGGTACATTTCTTAGTATTTTTCATTATTAAAACTGTTTTTTGATACATTTTCTGTTGATCAAACAATGAATTGATCAACTAACCATTTCCGTTCTAATGGTGCGTTTGATTTTAGGCGGGAAGGTCCGAACGGAAGGACTTTCATAAGAAGCACCAGAAGCTCAACCCTTTCGCCAGCACCAGCAACAAGGAGAAGAGGAAGACGAAGAACTTCATGATGATGAGACACAGCGAGGGCGTCAGAACTAAAGGCAAACGTTCCTTCAGAGACAAACAGGTCAGTCACACCTGTCAGAAACAGCTACTGTATCTCACTGCAGATTAATTGATTTTATTGAATATAAAGTTGTAATTTAAATATTTTTTCTTTTTCAGATTGCTCTACGGGATTCACTGCTAAAAAAGAAGAAGTTGCACTAGAAGGACATGTTATGATGAATTTGCCTCGTCTGTCAAACATGGTCAGTTTATCAATGTATTATTTTCAGCATATAACCTGTATCCATTTACAATATTCTGAAATAAACAATATTTGGTCATTATTGTGTGAAGGTTTCTGTGTAAGTCTCATTATTTTTTGTTCTGTTTATTAAAGCCTTTTCTCCCTCCCTGATCAAAAGCCTCTCATTAGTCACAGTTCAACTTACTGGAATTTCAGTAATTTACCGTACAGTGCAAACTCATTAAAGTAATCACTATAACAGACATCAAACTCTTATATGGATCAAAATGCCTAGGGAATCATTTCTATGAAAAATATGTTTGGTGTTAAAATCTGAAATATGCAGACACTGCACTGATATACAGTAAATGGAACTCAAATCATGATGAGATGGTGTTAATGTATAATTTTAGCAAAGATTTAATTGGGCAATATAGTTATATAACAATTGTCAGACTCATGTACTTTGCACATTATTCTCTATTTTAGTGCCTTATTAACTTAAACCTGTGTGCAGTGAGGCAGAAGACAGATCATCTCTTTGCCATACCACTATGTGTTTATTTCATGTTTAACTGCACACTATTTGCAGGGATGTTTGAAAGCAAATGATCTAAAGTTAAATATGAAGCAATAGTCTAAAATCAACTTTGATATGAATACTTTTAGAGGTGTTAGAAAAGTGGTATGATGAACATTTATTCTTAAATTAGATTGGGAAAGCGAAGAAAGTTTAGCTAGACCCTTGTACGCATTATTGTCGGACCTCTGTAATTAATTTATAAATGTGAAGCAATTTGATATTTTAAGGTATCACATTTTAAAGATTTTGAAACAAAAATACATTTACTTAAATCTTGTTGCTTTCAACCAGCATTGTATATTGAAGCCCTTTACTGCAATGCAATACAATATTGAGAATCATAATGAAAAAGTCATTTGCAGAACCATCCTTTTTTCGCGGAAAAGCCATATTTGGCAGGGTTTCATTCATAGACTGTATATAAAGGTTTCATTACGTTCCTTCAGCTGGCGTTGAATACTTAAAACTACAATTCCCATGAAGCACCTGGAATCACAACAAACGTGCCAAAAATAAAAAACATTCCGCTCAATGAAGCCGGCGTCTTAATTCTTGCTGCGACATGAGGTATCTAAATTAAATATTTTTGAAATAGCTCAACCATTGTCCAATGTCTTATACTCATTTGTGGTATTCTAAATTTAATATTATCGGTAAACTCACGGCGTTATCCCTTCCGCCCCCTGCATGCTAACATTAGCTCTACGCGGAAGCTAACTGTTTGCTAGTTGCCGTTAGCAAACAAGCCAACCGTTAACGATAAAACCGTAATTGATAGTCTATAGATAGCTTTATCGCACTTATTAGAGTCGGGTAGCTATTTTTCCTGGTTTCAGAGAGAGACACACTTCCATGTGGTCCAACTTTAACTATAGGATGTGAACACGGTACGTATGCGGCAACATTACCTAACATAACCCCTTATAACCCGAGCTGGTCAAACAAACTAATAACTGTTTGTGTTTTAGATTCTGAATCCAGCTTTTGTCAATTGTTATACCAATAGTTATGTGTTAACATGACTGCGATCAATATGAGCATGCTTTGGTATCACACCCGAGAAGTGTGCATGATTCTGACTCAAGATGCTGCTCGTGATAGTTTACATTGAACTGGCTAGGTGTGTGTGATATTTGCAGTAACGTTATACGTGGTGTTTTATCCTAAATGGTTGCTTGCTTTAAATATTCTCTTTATTATAGTGTCCAGGAGTAGTTGGACACTATCTTTGTGACATACATTCGGGCACGTACTAGAAAAAGTGTCGTGCACACCAGTGGTGTAAAGTAACGAAGTAGATTTACTGAAGTACTGTACTGTACTCTCTTGTATTTCAATGTCATGTGTTGATACTGTGTACTTCTATCCCCCTATAATTCACAGGTAAATGGTGTGTTTTACGCCATAACCTTAATTTAATACCTTTAGTTACTTTTCAGAATTTGTTTAATGATGTGAAATATATTCAACACGACTTTGTTTACACCTGGAGTAACATTCACAAGCTACCCTGCATTATCCAGTCATTCAAACTAGCTGCACCTTTACCAGTTTTAATAGCACTTCAATGCATCAATAATAATAATAATCAAAACATGTCATATGTATTATTCTGGTATGGGCCAATCAGAATAATGAGTACTTCATTTTGATGCTGATACTTTTGTACTTTTACATGAGTAACATTTTAATTGCAGGATTTTAACTTGTGACAGAGTTTACTTACCCTCTGATAGTTTGACTTTGACTTAAGTACAAGATTGAAGTACTCTGCTGCTCCACACTTGAATACTTAGTTGGAGATTTGGGATTAGCGTTGCACCATGTTTGGATGGCAAAAACAGTATCTACTTCTTAGGTATAGATACAATAGTAAAAACGTGCATGTGTGATGTGTAATCTGAAGAAATACATACTGTAGATGTGCAATATTTGTCCTGCCTTCTGCGTTTCAATAAGTCTGCTTGACAATTATCATTCCTTTTCACAATCTGCCTCAATATCTTAAAAGGAAATATTACAACAAATGTACATTCAGATGAAAGCTCAAATAATTGTGTAGTTACTGTCACTATACTGTGATCAGACTATGTGTTCTTGGTGTCATGAGTGCATAGAGGTTTTCTACACATGTCTATCTAATGGGTTCTTTGGTTGCTTAATGGAAGTCCCTTTTGTATGCAGATGCATTGAAATCATATGTACGCATTTAAAAATAGGTTGCTGTCACCACGTTTGTTTTTTCAGTTCAGCAGAGTTCTGAAATACATCTCTGCCTTTTTAAATTATTGAATATCTCACTCCTCATAAATAATACAACTTGACAATGTTATCATCTTAAGGATATGAAAGTCCTGACTGTCATTGAGTTAAGGGAATATTACAAAGTCCCTACGTGTGCTTGCATAGATGAAGCCTATCAGAAGTGGAGATAGAGAGCCTTTGATCACTAGTGCATATGATGTGACTTGATGTTTCTGCTCTTATAGCTGAGAGGACTAGTGATGAGGGGGCGATACACTGTCTATTCAGTGTCAGAGACATAGCTTAACAGAGAGACGGCATCATCTGAAAGATGTGGGTGGAGCTCTGGCCTCGGGCTGTCTGCTTCAGTTTCTCTCTGAAAGTATCAGCTGTGGAGATTTTTCATCAGCTTCATCAATAGGTAGGAATTGTTATGGGTTCGATTGCACAGTTGTTCTCTGCCTGTAAGCTTAGAGGAATCTGCATGTTTTATGTATTGTCTTTAGCCTCTGTTGAAGGAATGAGTTGAAGGGGAAGTGACACTGAAAGGGAGAGTAATACTGACTGAACTTGCTCAGCTGGCAGGCAGTGTCCCCCGCCACCGATTCCGCTTTTGTTTCCTCCATGGAAATCTGCAGAAGGTTATTTGCACCGAGTTGTGGTTTCTATTTCATATTGCAAGGTATTCTTACATCATGCAGTGAACATTTGGCCTGCCTTTAGCTGAGAACGGGCCGATGATCTATTGTTTATCATTTCCTTCACAGCCTATCAATTGGGTATTTGGTTTCATAAATCAATATTCAATGTATTGTTCAATTTATGAGTTTTTTGCGGGAAAAACTGTGGTGATAGGCAACAATCTTCACCACTGACGTGCTGGAAGAAACAATTGAATATCACAGTTGATTTGTCATTAATAATGTAATCCTCTCTGTCCTATAGGTGTTGTTACCTGTAGCCAGCTATGGCACCAGGGGATGTGGTGCCAGACCATATCAAGCAGGTGAAGCCCAAAGAGAAGCGTCCTGCGATCAAGGCACCGAAAGCAGACTGTGAGCCGGATGGGTCGTTTATCTTCGAGGCTCATGAGGCCTGGAAAGATTTCCATAACTCCCTCAGACATTTCTATGAAGTCGGAGAGCTCTGTGACGTCACGCTGAAGGTAGGTCACTCAATCTGACTCAAGTAAAGTGGGAGATTTGTTTGTCTTACAAGTTTGTCAGTATTGCCATGTTAAAGGTTGCGATTAAAAAAAGTTGTATAGAATAATTAATCAGAAATTCATGTTAATCTTATTTTTTTTAAATCCCTTATTCGCTGCCAAAACCACAATATTCTGTATTTTTCCCCCTGTTTTTTTAAACATGTGTTTTGTGTCTCTTTGTAGGTTGGCAGTAGGCTGATACCATGCCACAAGCTAGTGCTGGCTTGTGTGATCCCTTACTTCAGGTATGGGACATCTTTATGTTCTATTTTTTGAATATATATTTGTTTACCTTGGTGCTGGATATTTAATCTTAAAATTGATTTCATGTAACATTTATATAAAGATGCTTAGATAAAATTGCTGTGTTCGTTCTGGTATATTGACATTTGGGTTCCCACAGGTCCTTGGATCCTGTGTCTTTTATTATATCCGTTTCATATCGGTGAAAACACATGAACGTGGTTTTGTTGTTCTTTTGTGTAGATGGAGATGATGACAGTGTTCTAAATATAAAAACTTCTTTAGCTGAATTCAAAAATATTTGAAACTTTGTGGTCATTTCTTCCCTCAGGGCCATGTTCCTGTCAGAGATGTCCGAGGCTAAGCAGAACCTCATAGAGATCAAGGACTTTGATGGTGACGCCATCCAGGACCTGGTGCATTTCGCTTACTCCTCAAAGCTCACATTAACTGTGGACAATGTTCAACCTCTGCTGTATGCTGCCTGCATCCTTCAGGTAAACACAAACAATCAACAACACCAAGCTTTTATGCACGTTGTCCTCCTTATTTTGCATGAATTAAGGGTCTCTGACTTTTTGCTTTCAGGTAATACATCATCTGTTAATCCTATTTCCGTTTATTTGCTTTATCTCAGGTGGAATTGGTGGCGAGAGCCTGCTGTGAGTACATGAAGGCCCACTTTCACCCCACGAACTGCCTGGCGGTACGTACCTTCGCTGAGAGCCACAATCGTGTGGACCTGATGGACATGGCCGACCGCTACGCCTGCGAACACTTCACTGAGGTGACGGAGTGCGAGGACTTCACCTGCGTGTCTCCCAAGCACTTGCGCACCTTGTTGTCCTCTAGCGAACTCAACATTCATTCAGAAACACAGGTGTACAACGCAGCCGTGAAATGGCTGAAGGCTAACCCGCAGCACCACGAGGACTGGCTGGAACAGATCATGTCTCAGGTCAGAGAGCGCAACACTTAAAGTCATCAAAGGCTGGGGTTTAGCTTAGTTTACTTTAAACGTCTCCTATCATGCAAAAGGCACTTTTCAATGTCTTATACATAAATCCCGGTGTGTCAGTAGACCCACAAAGTGTCAGAAAATAAAACCCTCTCTCTTTTCCTCCGTACCCACATCTCTTAAAACGGGGGTACAACGGAGCTGATCCAGATTTGTTGCCGATCTGACGTAATATCGGAAATGTGAGCTGGCTTTACACCAACGTCGCTATCAGAAACAATGCGTGACGTTTTGGAAGTAATATGGTCTATGTTTACATTAGCAAGCATCGCTAACACTCAGAGCTAACCTGTACTTTTTTCCGGAATCAGCAGTTCTCTAACAGGGCTGAAATAGAGGGTTGTGAGGCATGGCTAGAACGGGTGATCTGTTTGGTATTTTGAGCAAAACACTACATAGACATGTTTTTTATATATATGAGACCTATAATATATGCCTTCAAATTGTATAATAGGAGACCTTTAAGTAAATCAATGCTGTGTTTTTCTTAAATGTGTTATACAACCAAAAGTGATGTGTTTGAAAGTGTGTGACTTTGTGGCCTAGTTTACTGGTTATCTAATTGTTTAGTGACATAACTCTGTAGAATGAGTGTTACATATGTGTTCTTTAAGCTTTATTCAATCACTTTTACACCCACAATAACAAGTGCACGCTGGCCTCTCCTGCAGGTGCGCCTCCCCCTGCTCCCTGTAGAGTTCCTGACGGGGTCAGTGTCTAAGGACGGGATGATTAAAGGGAACCTGAGCTGTCGCGACCTGATGGACGAAGCCAGGAACTACCACCTGCACCTTAGCAACAAGGTGGTGCTGGACTTTGAGTATACAGTCCGTACCATTCCCCGGAAACACACTGCAGGTGATGCTTATATGATGCTGGTGTTTGGTTTTGATCAACTGATTTTATGGCTTTTCTAGCAACAATCAGCACTTTTTCTTATCATCTTTGAAAAAACACATTCATAAAACCAAATGCCTGTCTGTGCGTTTGTGTTGTTACACGCTTAGTCTTGTTTTCATAACAAAAGCACAATTCCAAAAACGTATATAATTTCAGTTTTTTCATAATTTGTTGTCTTTTTTAAAGTTTAAAAAAGTGTTTATTCTGAGGTTCTTTGGGCTTTAAGTATGATGTGCTTTCCCTTTATCAACATTCTGTTATTTCCCTTTTTCCCCTCAGGGGTTTTGTTCTGTGTGGGGGGCCGGGGGGGTTCTGGTGACCCATTTCGCAGCATCGAGTGTTACTCCATCACCAAAAACAGCTGGTTCTTTGGTCCTGAAATGAACAGCAGACGGCGTCACGTGGGTGTCATATCTGTAGGAGGTAAGAGCGGTGACGTATCAGAAAGCTGCAGAAAGAAGGAGCAGCTGGGTTTAGAAAGAGCACAGAGCAACATTACAACATTATCACTGCCAGTTCATCAGGACACCTATCTGAAACTAATGCCGTCTAATACAACAGTCTTTCATTCAATTCCACCTTAGTAAAGGTTAAGATGTGGAACTACTTGAGCAGGTCTCCCTTGAAAAAGAGATCAATGATCTCAATGGGATTTATCTGTATAAATAAAGGTTTGAAATGAAATGAAAAGATATTTCCGTTTTGTTGAATCTGTTGTGGAGAGTTATTGATTCAACGTCATGATCATTTTGGAGGATGCAGTTTGTGTTGCTGTGTTGCATTATTCAAAAGTGTCTTTATTATTTACATAAACTGGCAATTGAGTGTGTGTTTTATACTTTGTCTACTGCTTTACCCTGACATTTAAGGTTTTAAGAATATCCTCTATAAATGCTAGCCCTAATTTGCAAAGAAAAAGGTTTATGGGGAATCTGGAAAACACACTTAAGTGAATCCAGTTGACCTTTTGAACTTACCGAATGAAAGCATTATCCATGGTCAGGTCACATGATCATTTAGACTTAACTTCCTTCTTTTATTACTGTCTGTTTCTTTAGGCAAGGTGTATGCTGTCGGGGGCCATGATGGTACCGAACACTTGGGCAACATGGAGATGTTTGACCCCCTCACCAACAAGTGGATGATGAAAGCCTCCATGAACACCAAGAGGTACGCAGACGCTACAATGTGCGGTCCTTTCTGACCATTTCTTCTCCCATTTACATTCTGAACACAAAAGAAACTCCAGAGGATGCATCTAAAACGCCATTTTGGGCTGCAGTTTGGTTAAGAAAAACAAAACCTTTGTATATACAAATGAATGTTCTGGTACTTGGTAGCAGTGATATTTACAATCTCCAGTTTTAGGTGCTTTATTTTTCGGTTTCAAAAGAGTCTAAAGAAGATAATCATCTCTATATTGTTGCAATTCTCCGCCTTAATAATGACACTATTTGACTGACCAAATGAGTAGGATAATATGGGTGGCCAAATCCACTTCATTGGACAAAGTCATTGAAAATATGTAATATATTTAAATACATAAAGCCTAGAATGTGTACTTTTCTTTACACTCACAGCTTGACCTCTTCAAAACCCTCCTGTTGATCTCTAAATCCTATTTTCTCTCATCCGGTTGACTCTGAAAATGTTCCTTTTTCCAACTGCTATGTACCGTATGCATTTAGTGTACTAAGAGTATTTGGGTACCAAGCAGAAATACAGCTTTGAGCAAGGTCAGGTGTGTTTCTCAGGAGGGGTATAGCCCTGGCAGCGCTCGGTGGTCCTATCTACGCTATCGGAGGGCTGGACGACAACTCCTGCTTCAACGATGTGGAGCGTTACGACATCGAGGGCGACTGCTGGAGCGCTGTGGCTCCGATGAACACGCCCAGAGGAGGAGTGGGATCCGTGGCGTTGGGGGTAAGACCGCAAAGAAGGGCCATCAGCTGCGAAAGATATATCATCTCTCCTCTGGACTTTACTGCTTTCTAAAGGGTTTGCAAAAGGTGCTTAAAGTGAGTGAGTTGTGACCTAAAGAATAAAGAATACGGTCCGTGGAATTCAAATGAACCTCATAACTGTATCTTATATGTTGACCAAAGTTTTGTTCATTAAGTAGCACTTCACAAGCACTCACTCTTGGACCTTTACAAAGTAAAGAGGCGTTTTCATTACTACGGCTTGTATTCACTGTGAAGTGACTGAGGCAGAATACCCTGCCATGTGTCACGTGATGGCTTGAGAAACATTCATTGTGAGATTCTGTGCCCTCAGTGTTGTCTGTCAGAGAACATATACGTGTGTTTATATGTGCGCAGCTTATCGTGCATACTGACCCTCGGCTTGACTGTCCTTGAAAAGTCAAAAGTTGTAATGTCTGTACTAACACTCATATTTCCATCTTGTGCCAGAGTTTTATGTACGCAGTGGGAGGCAACGATGGCGTGGCGTCACTGTCCAGCGTGGAGCGGTTCAACCCCCACCTCAACAAGTGGACCGAGGTCAGCGAGATGGGCCAACGCCGGGCGGGAAACGGAGTCAGCAAGCTGAACGGCTGCCTCTACGTAGTGGGTGAGAAGAATACATAAAGATGAACTCCAAATGCCCGTAACAAAAGCAGAACTGATCACTAGCCAGATATTGTTGTTACCACACATTGTAGTTCCAGATGTATTCTGTCTACATCTGCTTGAACTGCTGTGACTGGAGTTTTTCTATAAACCAAAGTCACATGCCTCCTAGATACACACCCTACAATTATATACACAAATGCGTGAATCAGGAAGGCAAAAGTTCATGTTTTGTAAAACCAGCTGGAGACTCATTAACAGAGTGTGAGGATTTGATTTTTATTGTACCACTGGAGTTTGAAGAGTTATTCAAGGTCCATTAAAACATCTGTTGAGGCGTCGTGCCTGGACAGTAGCTGAAATCATCTTATCCCGTGCCTGCACTATAAACAACTTCATCGTTGTTGCACCTAAACGTTTTGTTTGCCACTTTGTTATTTTTTTCGTGTGATTTAAAACCATCCATTTGAGCTTTTTCACAAAAGTTTTGGGATTTTTTAATAATTGTCTTCCTCGTATTTCCTGAAGGTGGTTTCGATGACAATTCACCGCTGAGTTCTGTCGAGCGCTTTGACCCACGAATGCACCGCTGGGAGTACGTGTCCGAGCTGACCACCCCGCGGGGGGGGGTCGGGGTCGCCACTGTGATGGGAAGAGTGTTCGCAGTCGGGGGGCATAACGGGAACATCTACCTGAACACGGTGGAGGCCTTTGAGCCTCGAATGAACAGGTGAGGAGGAGGTGCTATTTCTTTAATTATAGATAATATATCGATTTGGTGTTATCAATCATCTCCAATAACCAATCAGAATAAAGTGTAGGTGCCCCATCAGCCAAGGTTAGCATCACCCTGCATAATAACCTAGATAATACAATAGCTGAGGGAGACCAGTGCATGAAAAGAAAACACAAACAACGACAGTTAAAATGTAACTTATGGCTTTGCGATGCTCATTTAGAAACAAACAACTGGAAATACAAACAAATAACACAAACCCTGATATAGGCATACTGCACATTAGAACAATGTTAAGGCCACCAAGCAGATACTTGAGGTGAAAGATGTGTTAAGTCTCCTGAATGATGTCACCTGAGCATTCAAATGGGATGACACTTCCTGAAAAACAGTATAATTAACTTTTATTTGCCACAATGACCCAGTTATAGAGCTAGATTAAAGAACACCTCTTTAATGTCAGGACTGTCGGCATGTCTTCCGATTACTCTGTCCAGGTGGGAGCTGGTGGGCTCCGTGTCTCACTGCCGGGCCGGGGCGGGGGTGGCGGTCTGCTCGTCTCACGTCAGTCAGATCAGAGACGTCGGCCAGGGCTCCAGCAACGTGGCCAACTGCATGTGACCCCCCCCACTGACCACCAGGTGACTGACTGCCAGGCCTCCTTCAGATCTGACCACCGCACAAGCACAAAGCACACCCACAGTGACGGAGTGACATCACTGCGTCACTGTCCCTGAACGCCAGCCTCAAACTGTTTTGGCAAGACGTTCAGTTTGCACACAGTGATGGAGGAATGTTAGGGACTGACTTGAAGTGCACATCTGACAAATCTGAGGGTTTTTTCTTGACTCCTGCTGGTGTTATTTGCAATCAGTGATGTAGTATTTTGTACTGTATTGTATTTGTTTAACTGCCTTTTACATCGTTTTTTTTAAGGGAACATAGTAACTGAAACTATTTAGTATTTAATGCTAACATCTCGAGAATGAAAGGTTATGTTTTGGGGGATTTGGTTTAACTGCACATTGTGAATGTGGACTGTATATAAGCCAGTATGGACGCATTTCTTCTTCTAGATTGCAGTTGTTTTTATTATTCACAGATATGTGGCAGGTAAGTGATTTTAACAAAAGAAAAATCATCAAACTGGATTAACTTTTGCAGTGCAGCGTGTGCACCATTCTGAAATAGGATGATAAGATGTCGATAACATTTCCAAGATTCCTGAGATCTTATGCTAATCAGTAAGACTGTTTAAAGGTGCAGAATGAATCTATCGGCAGCAGCCAGCTGACCTGTTCATGTGTTTGAGCAATCACTGACCGGGACAATCAGGTGTGTGAGGCGACGGGTCCGAGGAATTCACCGCTGCAAACGCCAAGCACCAAAACGTGCGTTCCAGGACGCTGTCGATGCAAACCTGGTTAAACGCCTGCTGAACCCTGAGTGGAGGAGGTGTGACTGGCTGAGAGTCGGGGACTGATCAGAGCAATACGGTGCGCCTCTACACTTCTTTTCCAGTTTTACATTATTGTACAGAGAGAAGATTTGTGTTTGACGATAGCTGGACTGTCAGAAATCCTAATCAGAGTGCTTTCAGATGTGAGAGAGAGGCAGCTGAGGTTTGCAGACGGTTGCGCTATATTTTAATATATGGACATTTTGTATAATAATAAAAATAGGTGTATCTTTGGTATTATCCTTTACTACACTCTTATCTAATCCATTGCTGTGCACTATTTTCCTAGAATAGATGTGAAGTCTGAGTATATTTTTGTCCTGAATGGAGAATTTCACGTTATTCATGTTATAAGTTTGAAGATGTTTATTTAATACTCGATTTCTATTCTATCTATGGAAAAATTAATCATTTCTGGCAACAGTTTGTTTTTTTCAGAATAGTTTGACAGTGATGGCTTTTACAGAAGTGCTATATACAATTAGACTAGAAACAGCTGTTATTGCACAGTTTGTGTCCTGCCGGTAATCATTTTGGTGCATATTATAAACATGGTACATCGTTTTTTACACCAAACTTAAAACAAAAACTTGATGCCAACTTTGTTGGCAAATGAGCCAGAAACTCCTTTTGTACGTTTTTTTTGTAAGCGTTACTGTGCTTTGTGTTGTTCCTCCTTTTCGTCACTACTTCCATATTGTTCTTTTTATTTACATGGTATTGGTACATTGGGAAAATAAAGTTGTGTAAAGATTATTATTGGGAATCCTCTTTTTTTTCTCCTGTATTTGACTCACAGAAAACTGCATTAAATGACCCGTCACTCCTCACACTGCTTTAAACTAAAGAGTAAACGCACCTGAAACTGTCGAGTGTGCATTTTTTCTCAATAAGATTCATAAAATAATTATTTTCTGAAACGTAGGTTCGGGGAAAGCTCCTGATGCTGTGTCTGCTGAGCAACATATGAAATGAGAATCGGATATCAAATGAGCCTTTTATCGTTTTGTAACAACAGGTTGGAGAAGGCAGCGGTGTGGCAGTATAACGTTTATTAGTTGACATGTGGTTGTTATAAAGTCTCTTGTGGACTTTGTGGTTTCACTGGGTCAAATGTGAGTGGCACACTTTTTATATACAATCATTTGTTTACATACATCTGTTACGTTCAAGTGACACATGGTATTACCCCCTGTGTGTTTGTATTTTCATTATTATTATTATTTTGTACTATGTAAAGTGACTTAATTTCTGGCCCTGCACACAGCTCACAGCATGTATATACCATTTAAACAATAATTATTTACTAGTATTTATTTATTTAAAGAGTGAAATGGCACACAAAAAAACAAGTGCTTTAAATAAATATGTCCGGCCTTTAACCTTGATTACGTAAGTGCCTTAAGTGCAAGAAGTAAAATGCAAAAGATAATTACTTTCAATTAAAAACAAATGTCCATTATTTGTTTTTATTGTTAGCAAAAGCTACTTTTTGTTAAATTCAATTAAAATGTTTGATCCTTATTGCACATAATGGAATCACCATTTCCAACATAGTTGTAACCAATTCAAATGTACAGTATTTGTTGTCAAACTGCTGTGGGTTGTAACCATAGACTATATATAAAGGTTGTAACGTAGAAAATGAGTGAGGAGGTCTGTCATCTGTGTTTTACTGCTTTCAGTCTTTGGACCCGGCCGGATGCTGAAAAGAGGGGAACCAAAGAGAAGATGCTCACAGGTTTGAACACTGGGAGAGGGAGCACATCACAGACTGTTCAGAGGGCTTTGAAAAGAAACTTGAAGTTGTTAGTATGTGTAGAAACACACCTTGAGAAGTGAACACAGAAATAAAAATGCTGCTGCAGCTGCTCAGCGCTGCTGCTCTTCTCGCATGCGGTAAGTCTGTTTTTGGTTACATTATTAGAAAAGTAAGAAAGAGCACAGATTTTAGGTTTGAAATACTTGGATCAACAAGAACCAAGTGTGAAGTGAACAAAAAGTAGTGCTTTTAATATTTGTTATGTGGCAACTGTTAAGGACATCAAGTATATAAGGCTTGCGTATCACAGGAATGAAATGACCATCCAGCCAAACTACACATATTTGAAGCTTTGGCTTTGCAGCCAGGTGTTTTTATTTACTTCAAGGAGTGTATGTATCGCTGTGTATGTCTGTTTGACATTATCAAAGGACTTTGAAGTTCAAACAATTCAAAACATCGAGGTCAAGCTGGGTCAAGATCATACATCTGTTTACCTCAAAGACACATGAAACAGCACAAATGAAAAACAAAACGCCATGAGAGCACACTTAGTCCTGTCTCATTCTCACACACAATCACTCACACACATACAAGGTATAAGGAAGTTTAATATGTAAGAGTGTGTATGAGTTTGGGAATGAGGGAGTGAGAGAGAAAGAAAGAAAGATATGAGACGAAAACTGCGACTTGCTGTAAACCAACACTGTACATCCAGACACACAAACACACACATTTCTCAGCTGATACCACTCTTCCACATCCATACCAACACACCTACATCATTTTAGTTGCATACATGTATTCCAATGGCTGTCAGGGCCCCATTATACAACAGGCAAAGAAACCAAGAAATGACAAGCATGTAATTCAATGGTAAAATGTCACATCTGGTGATATAGAGTAAAAAGGACAAATTGAACTATTTTCCTCCAATATAAAACCCTGACATTAAAAAATGCATGATTTTATACCGGTATGGCGGAGAGATCAAAAGATGTGGTTATAATGGGAGTGGATGGGACATTTTTGTCCGCGAGTGGCTAATGTGTGAGTTTTTTGTTTAATCTGATTCTGTGCAAAAACTAATTATCCACCAAAATCAATGTTGTTGCTAATCTTTGACATATCCAAGACTGTGATAACAAAAAAGAGCCAGTCACCAGATATGTATTTTTTGGAAAATAACTCATTTTCTCTGTTTTCATCATGAAAGAAAACAGCGGTTTCATGTATTCAAAATGGCTTTAAAATCCGGAAAATTATTACATTTTTTATATGTTCTAGTAGGGCTGAAGTTGCTTTAAAGATTGAACCCAAAAAAGTTGTGAAAAAAACCTTTTAATATAATGTTTTTATCAAAGTCTTTTGCAGTGGACATTTTTGTCTCGAATGACTAATTTGCGTAGTCGATTTGTTACACAGTGAATTAAAGACCGATTTAAAAAATTGAAATTGGAATTCCAAAATAGATCGAGAAAATAGCCTTGTTACAAAAATCAGGTCATTTTCACCAACACAACCAAAGTTATTGCAAAATGAAAAGTGAAAAATGACCCATATGGACAAAAACGTCCACAGTGATACCGGAGGGTTAAGCCAATTTTCAACCAATCTTGAATGGTACTACTACTTTCCATCATGAACTCAACTGCTTCTCTGGTGAAATGTGGGGGAAATACCTCAAAACACTGGTATACTGTACTGCTAAATGTTACGCTAGCATTTATTTTAAGCAGAAGAATGTTTAAACTTAAAACAATATTTAAATGTATGGGATTGTAGCATTTTTTCATTTGTTATGCATCCATCGAACTGACTAGTGTAATGGCCATCTGATGTTACTGACGCCCCACAAGGTCGTGCAGCGGTCAGAGAGAGTCAGTGCTGTGGTGGTTCAAGTTTCTTTTGCTCTATCAACTCAATAAGGATGTGTGCAAACATGTGATGCTATAGTGTCTTGTTGTTGAAGTCGTTAAAGTCAAACATTACCCAGAGTTTTGTATGAGAACTGACTGACATGGCTGGACTGTGGATCTGTCACGGGACTTTTATGATTAAATGGGTATTTAAATGATGCAGCAGCTTGTGAAGTTTCAAATCAACTTTTTTGACTTATCACCCATTAAAAGTAATCACGTTATTTTGTATTCTACCATTCTTGCTGACTGAGAGATGTTGCTTGTGATCTCTATAATGATGCGTCACATCAGAACATAAAAGACAAAACAATCCCATTTAAGCATTCTAAAATTATGATCAGATGTTTTAGCATGTACTTATTTCACCATTTATTTGCATCTTAGTGCTTTCTATAGAGGCAGGTTGGTAAGGTAGTATTAGCTTGGTTACCTGTGCTGTGGTGCTCTTCATAATATATTATTTCTATTCCATGTTTTGTCATAGTGCGCAGTAACACTGTTTTGTTTTGTTGTGTTTCAGCTCATTGCCAGTGTCAGCAGGGCTGGAGGGAGAATGAAGATAGATGTTACTTATTTTCAACTGATGTAAGGACATGGATGGAGGCTAACGCCTTTTGTATCGCTCAGAACAGCAACCTGATGAGTGTCCAGGACATTCATGAGAGGGTGAGAACACACACACACACACACACACACACACGCCTGAAATCACCCATTGGGTTAATGTTCTCTGCAGACGGCTCTACTCATGTATTCTTCCGGTAAACATTTGCATCCGATTTTGGAGATGATTATAGAATTGAAAATTGTAAATGTAAACGTTTTTTGACGACAATATAACACAATTTAAACGCAACAAAGATTATGCTGGAAAGAGTATATGACAAAGCAATTGAAGGTGATTAGCCGGCAGAATCAGAAAGCCAACATACCACATGTGTGAAAAGTGATTCAGTCCTGGATCATAAAGCCTTACACACTGTAGGGAATCATTG
This sequence comes from Gymnodraco acuticeps, assembly GCF_902827175.1. NCBI lineage: Eukaryota > Metazoa > Chordata > Actinopteri > Perciformes > Bathydraconidae > Gymnodraco > Gymnodraco acuticeps. The sequence continues at coordinate 1,471,696 of NW_022990358.1, forward strand.
CACTAGAAACAAAACATTGTATTTACTTCTGGGATGTATATGACATTTCTTTTAGACTGAGGGATTTGTAATTTAAGAATAAATTGTAATTAAACAAAAAATGGTGCTTGTTACACTTTGGGACTATGTGTATTTCAATGTTTAGGTTGAATCTGTGATGTGGTTTTTCAAAAGTCTAAATATAAATTGTTTTAAAAAGATGGTCAGGACTTTTATTTTGAGGAGGTATTGAGAGGAAGACACTGTGGATATTTGAGTTTGACATCATAGCATGTGGTTTGAGTTGATAGATGATAAACGTTCAGTTCATTGTTTCAGTTGTGGAAAAAGAATAGGATCATGTAAGAAAATACGTCTTTCTACTCCTGTACCTTCATTTAAATGTATTGACATTGTTTAAATTGCTAATGAGAATTTGGGATATGTAACCTGTTTATTTATGTTTTATACTTGTGTTTTGTTTGAAATAAAATACATAATTCTCAATGTATTTTTATTTATAATGTCTAGCTGTGGGTGAGGACACAGATCGGCAGAGAGACGTTCTGGTTCGGCCTGAATGACCAGGTCTCAGAAAACGTGTTTGAGTGGAGCGATGGGAGCACCTTCATACCATACTTATCGTATGTTATACCAATATTAAAATATGCATCATACAAAAAAGTATGTGTTACATTACATTACATTTATTTTAGTTTATCATAAGTGATTCCTCTCCTGTTGTAGATACTGGATGAACGGGCAGCCTGATAACTGGGGCGATGAGCCCGGAGAGGACTGTGTTCAGGTGGTCGGGGAGAGCCAAGGCCAGTGGAACGACAAGAACTGCAACTTCAAGAGGAAATATATCTGCAAGCACGTCAACCGTAAGTCCACTGTCTGTACTGTGTTAGATCTAAAACGAGTTGAAGCCGTAGAGCTAAAACCCTTATTCCTCTCTTCATACACATTTCAGAGCAATTTCTTTTGTTTCTAGTGACGACTCTACAAGATACTCAGATATTTTACTTAAGGCAAAGTAGCAATACAGCAACACGATGTAGGAATACTCTGTTGCAAAGATCTGCAATAAAATGTCACCTAAGTAAAATACAAAAGTATCAACATGTAGCTTGAGTACAAACAGCAAAGGTACTCATAATTCAACATAATAAATCATTTAAGAGATTATAATAAGTGATAAATGATGGTGTTCATCACTTTAATATTGTAGCTTGTTAAGGTGGAGCGAATTTGAAATAGTTTATATACCGCTAAGTTGTTTAACCTGTAATTAAATATCATAATCTATTTTTAGTTTATTTAGAATATGTATTGATACTCTATCTCTGCTAAGTGACTAACTGAAGCTGTCATATAAATGTAGAGGGTGAAGCAAAGTACAGTGTAAGATGATGGGTTTGGAATTGTATAAAGTAGCACAACATGAGTAACTTCAAATAGTTCTTAAGTACATTCATAAAATGTGGAATTTACCAAGTTTAATCACAACCATTAAGCATGTTTTCTTTCCTGCTCTTCAGCGAATCCTGGCCCGCAGTGTGACTTAGCAAACGGCTGGAGACAGTACGGCTCCAACTGCTACAAGCTGAAGGCTGAAACCAGGAAGAGCTGGTCTGAGGCGAGGGGGGACTGCGTTCAGGAGGGGGGGGACCTGGTGTCCATCGTCAGTGCAGAGGAGGAGGAGTACATCACAGGAACTCTGGACCCCTCGTGGGCTGACCTCTGGATGGGGCTCTCCACACTGGTGAGAGGAACACAGTGGCATTAGGAGAGCTATTTATTCTGAAGTATAACGAGTATTCCACTCATGGCAGTTATTATCAAACCAAACATGTACACTTTCAGCAGCTTTTATAGCCCATGATGGAAAGGAGCAGGGAGAAGGAAGTCACATTGTGATGGTTTGATTAAAAAAGATGGTCTGCCACTCACAGCTGCTTACAACCAATACTTATAACATGAAACTAAAAGACACAATTTAAACACACAACAATCTAGCATAATCTAAAAAGGTTACCTGACATCTTCATACTGTCTAATTATCATTTATTCATACATTTTCATAAACCTAGAGATGTTCATCCAGCCCTTTCAATCATTTGGTAAAGAATTCCACAGTTTAACGCCAACTACAGAGATTCACATATAGGAGTCAAACTGATGCTTAAAGTTACATTTCCTTCTATGTTGCACATCCTCTGAGTTTAAAATATCAAGGACAGTACTGAAGATGAGCTCTGTTCCTCCAGAAATGCACCAAGATTTCCTGTCAGGTTGAAGCGGGGAACAGTCAGTACGCCTGGACTGATGCTCTCCCAGTGGGGTACACAAACTGGGGCGATGATCAACCTTCAGGGTAAGATAGAACATTATTTTCTTATTATTTAAATAAAGATATATTGTGCAATCAAGGTTAAAACACATGTTCTCCAACAGGGATTTACAGGCCGGCTTGTGTTCTGCAATCATTAAAGAACCATCAGACGAGTTTGGGAAGTGGAGTGCCCATGTGTGCAGATACGAGCGTCCCTACATGTGTAAACGACCACTGAACAGTAAGCCGGATTGATTATCAGAAGCATACAATTCTAAGAAATGATTTGCTTTTCATTTAAACTATTTCTTCTTGTTCCTCTAAACTCCCCTCCAGCTATCTGCCCCCCTGGCTGGCAGAGTTTCTCCGGCAGTTGTTACTGGATGGTCAGTAATGTCAATCTGTTGACCACCTGGCACGACGCCGCCACCAAGTGCTCCGATCTGGGGGCCCACCTTCTCATTATTAACAAGTAGGTGATGTTGAAGCCACAGTATATGACTTTTATAATAAGAAATAGCATAAACTGAAATAACAGCAGAATGGAAAGGAGTAAAAGTAGACCTGCCCTGCAGCGTGGTCTTGAATGACACATTTAAAGGAATACTTTTACCACAAAATGACAATTATTCACGCTATGTTGCCTTCAATTCTTTAAAAAAAACGTTGTTTATCTCGCATTTGGTGAAAGAAGAATTGAAGTCCGAGATAAGTCTTGATGGCTTTTATCACTTACCATTTAACAACAATTAAACTATTTTCCTGAGTGAAATATCTGTTATTTAACCGCTAAATGCTCCACTGAGTGCACCACAAAACGTTCTCTTATTGCAGTTTATCACTGGGTTTGTAGCGTTAAGAAGTGTATTAGAGCTTTTTATTCAAACAGCTGACTGATCTGGGATGAAAAACCAAAACAATAAGAGCTAAAAGAGGCTAAAAAGCTGACTGCGGGAGAACAGTGGAAAACTTAACCTGTGTCGTTTTCTTCTAGTCAAGATGAACAGTTCTACATAAATGGAAAACTCCCAGACTTTCACCAAGTGGAGATCCCTGACCTATGGATCGGTTTATCAGGTACTTTTGATGTGAAATAAAGAAATGTCTTCTCTGCAATAAATGATTTTTGAAAATGCCCTTTTCCATTCATTATCTTGTTTGTGATGTCACCAGATAAGGACCAGGATGGGGACTTTAAATGGGTGGATAAATCCCCGGTTACTTTTTCCAACTATCTCCCTGGTTGGCCCAAAAACACTGTTGCCACCTGGGACTGTGGACAGATCTTCACAGGTAGAAAAAACCCTCCACCATCTCATCCCTGAACTTACACTTGATATGTTTTCAGTTGAGGCTGATGAACACCAACATGATTAAATCTCCTGTTTCAGGAAATTACGAGGGCAAATGGGAAACAACTAACTGCTTCAAGAGCCTGGGTTACATTTGTGAGATGACGGGTGGACAGAATCCAAAACCAACTTCAGCTCCTGGTCAGTCGGACTTCCTGTTTCCTCTCCACACACGGTGTATCTGAAGCCGTGTTGATAACTCTCACCTTTATTCTTTGCTCCAGATTCCCACTGTGACGCTGGGTATTTGTTGTATGGGGATTTCTGCTATCAGTTTGAGACTGAGCAGGTGAAGAACTGGCACGACGCCGAGGCTCACTGCAGCGGAGAGCAGAGTCACCTGGTCAGCTTCCACTCCCTGGAGGAGCTGAGCTTCATCACTGGTAAACCACCTGTAAACCACATGCAATCATCATGAAATAATCAATCAAGAAAGTATATTGTTTAAAGTGCAAATCATCTTTTTCCTGCAGCTCACATGCCAGGGGAAGCCTGGGTGGGGTTGAATGATATAAACAACGAGAACCAGTTTGTGTGGACTGATGGAACTGCTGCAGTAAGTGATGGAGCCAGGAACATATTATGTGATAAATATAACTGTAAACATTTGAACACAAAGTACTTCAATCTGGTCAACTGCACAGAGCAGGATACAATTATCAGCTGACAATGCAGTATACAGTTCTATCTTTATTTAGAAACTAAATGCATTCAACTCACCTTCGATCTCAATACTTTTAAAAGCTAGTTATTCAATTTGGCTGATAATTAATGTCATCATCTTATTTATTCTCTAATTATTATTACTTTGAATGATTTCGGTTTTTAAATATATTATATACCTCTAGTATCTTCTGTCTTTTCCTCTTGACGTTCAACTCCTTTTCACACCAATTGCTTTTTTATGAAAGTTATGACAAAGTTAAGAAATAATCCTTGACGTTTTTTAATCACTTGCAAAGACTTGCTTTTACAACTTGACTATTTTATTCTGATCCCTTTGTTTTAACTTTTGTTTGTCATATTAGTCACAATCCCTAAGCACAAATTCGTCCTTCAAACGTTGATAACTTCTTAGGTCTGCTTGCAGTAACGGTTATTACTTTCTCCATCGACTCATCATGTATTCCCAGTTTAAACATCTATTTTGAATGACTAATAATAGAAAATCTGGCAGTATGACACTGAAGTTGCTCCTCTAAAATGATTTCCTCTGGACTTCAGGACCTCCTCCCGTGGGCGCCCAACCAGCCGGACGACTGGCAGAACAACGAGGACTGTGTGAACCTCCGAGGGATGAACCACTACGAACCGGGGTTACTCAACGACGATTTCTGCACCGCCACCAAGGAATTCATCTGCAAAAAAGGTTTCATACTAAACCATTTTTGTTCACATGTGGTGTGTTAGTGATGATATTTTGAAGTCAAATGTCTGTCTTGTATCTTCATAGCTAAAGGACAAGGCCCTCCTCCCCAGCCCCCGACATCTGGACCAGGTACACTTCATAGTTAGCATGGCCTGACAATGATAATATGTGTGTGTTTATCTTGATTTGTGCTAATATTCGGTTGTTTTTGTTACAGGATGGAATCCGAAATGTGGATTCTGGATGTCCGACCCCTTTAATGATTACTGCTACCTGTTCAACTACCTGTCCACCAGGACGTGGGCGGAGGCTCGGGCCGACTGTGTAAACCAGGGGGGGGACCTGGTGAGCATCACAGACCCTTTCGAACAGGCCTTCATTCAAGGTACCGCCTTTACTCTGTGTCTGACTAATTCATTAAAATATTATATATAATTATTGCTAAATGTATGATGATTGACAGTACATTTTCTGTCATTTCTATTTATTTGTTTAAACATTGTTTTATAGTAATAGTAATATTTACAGAAAAGATCAAATAATAATAATAATGTTAGCAAAATGATGGTAATATATAAAAGTTTGGAGATTCAAATTACAACTTGTTTCCCTAATAATCTGTCATACTCTAACTACATAAAATGCAGTATATAGAGTATAGATGTTAGAGTTAGCAAATAAACTATCTATGGCAAATTTAGGATTAACCTAAACTAAAATGCACTGATGCCTATAATGTTGGAATACAATATTGAGTATCTCTTCTCATGAAATGATTGTGTGTGTAAATAGGAATAAAAAGAGGAATGTGTCTGAAAATACGATTATTCCAACTTTGTGGGCAACAGTGTCATTTCTCTCAATCATCTATTAAGAATATATTATGTGCTGGATAATAAGCATCCACACCAAAAAGTGTAAACCTTCTTACAGAGCAAACTTCCTCTGATAGATTAAACTTGCATTAAGCTTGTCTCTCACTCTAATTTGATTGGTGTTTTCCCCTCAGGTGTGATCCAGGTGAGTCCCACTGGGATCTCTCTGTGGATGGGCGGCCACGACTCGGTCACTGAGGGCGGCTGGGAGTGGATGGATGGAGCTCCCTTCAGATACATCCGCTGGAGCGCAGGTTCGTTTTAGGTCTAATAACATAACAAAATGTAAGGCAAGTATATTTTCGCAGGACATTTCAGGCAACTCAAAGGGCTTTACAAAAAACATCAAAGCATTAAGACATGCAAAGAAACACATTATGTAATGACACTTAAGTACATTTTTAAAAAGTGATTGGAAAGCCGAGAGAATACAAATAAAAACAAGATTTAATTGAACAGTGCTGTCTAAAAAAAAAAAGTGATCAAAATATTTTATCATTATTATTTGAAGACAACTGAATTCCCTTTCTTCGCCTCATTATTCCTCACAGGTAACCCTGACGACTATTACGGTGAAGACTGCCTTTCTATCCTCATTAACAACGGCTACTGGAACGACGACAACTGTGACAGCAAAAGAGGATATATCTGTGAGCGCAGAGGTGAGATGTGGTGCTATAACTGAAGGTAATACTGAGTGTTGATGTTTCTAACACTATACTCGTCTTTCTCTCTTTCAGGGAACACACCTGAGCCTCCTCCTCCTCATGATGGTAACAAAACCTCATCATTGATATTGATATCTGCATACTTTCTTATTGAAACAACAACAAATGGACCTGAAGCTGCGATGAATTTGTTTTAAAGATTAAAGTTGATGTCCAAATCCTTCCTGCTGCAGGCTTCATGACGGCTCTGGTGTGCCAGGACTCCTCCGCTGTCCTCCACTGTCCGACCGAAAGTGTGATTAACATCCAGTCTGCCTTCTATGGACGAAAGAGCGCCGACATCTGTCCACATCTGGAGGGATCAGGAGGTGCTGTAGTCTCTCTGTCAATGTGTATCATTGCCTTTTGACTGGCAATTGTTCTCTAATTCAAATCTAAATATTATGTAAATGTAGATCCATGCTTAACCAGACGATGATCATTGTCCTGCAGGAAGCTGCACAGTGGATGGTATCCTCCCTTACTTTAGGAAGAGGTGTGATAACCATCCCTTCTGCTTTCTGTACGCCCATACCGAGGAGGACCCCTGCCCCACCGTTTCCAAATACCTTGAGATCGTCTACAGCTGTGAACAAAAAGGTGGGCTTTCTTTTCCTCCTGTGATTGATTTAAAATCTCTCCTGGAAATACAATAATGCCCTGGAATTATTTACAATCATCTTAGGGCTAATTTATTTGTATTTATTCAATAGGGGCAAACATCTATATATATATAACAATTATGACAATATGATCACATGATAATATAACCTTCCAAAAGAGATAAAAGATAAGAATTAAAAGAAAAACGAATGAAATCTTTTAGAAACATTTAGAAACCATCATTTTCATATTTATTGTTGTATTTAGACCCATTCTTACCTAAACAATGTTTGTCCCATTTATTTTCGTGTTTTTCTACTTCGTATTGTATTGTAGCAATATAAATTATATATCCAAAATATTGTATCCATATAAATTGAGTTTGCAATGTACTCTTCTTGGGAAAACTTCAAATCAGTAGTTCTTCATTGAGCTTAATAAATCATTATTTTAGCCTACAGAACAATTGAATTCATTATTTGGGGCTATTTCTATCTGGAACCCCCAACATGATGTTTAAATGTGTTCATTTGAAATTGAATTTGATGTGTTGTTTTGTGATTGGCTGCTCAGTGTGTCTGCACGGCCTGGGTGTGGAGGACGGGAACATCACGGACTCCCAGCTCTCTGCTTCCTCCTCCATCGGTTTCTACACCCCCAACAAGGCCCGCTTGAATGGAAACTCCTGCTGGATGCCTTCAGGAACCTGTGCGTATCAAACCAGCAGTCACACATACAACATGAGATTTCAATATATTCTTAAAGGCAGAGTTTCATCTTGTTTTAATGTTGAATTGGTGTCCTCATATCTTCCTCAGCAACCTCAAGCTGGATCCAGGCAAATCTGGGCCAAACTAGAAAAGTGACAGGAGTAGTAATCCAGGGTTGTCCTCAAAATGAACACTGGATCACCAAGTTTAAGATCCAGCACAGCATGGACGGAACAATCTGGACGGACTACACTGCGGACGGGCAGGTGAGTGAGCAGAGACACCAACATATACACAAGTTAAACAAATGAGATAAACTTCATACAAAGTATTACAAACATACAATTGATAAATAAGTGTGAAAAGCAAAATACGCAAAAAAGTACCCAAATGAAACAAATGATATGTCAAAGATGTGTACATACATTTATCATGAGCACATACTCAGTATAAATTGGATAACCTTAGAACATTATTATTAGGCCAGACTAAGTGAGGTTGACGGCTGATGCAAAAAGATAGTTTTTGTTTGACTTTTTATGGGTCAACTTAGCTCAGGAGACAATTCAGAAGGAAAGGGACTTGATCGGCAGAGGTCCTAACATCCCCTCCTTGTTGTTCTCTCTCTTTAAATAATAAGAAGAGGTGATTTGTAAAGATTGTAGAGCCCCAGCTGAAGAACTTGTTGTCATTCTATATTTCTTTGATTTTCAGTCTTTCCCAGGATCGACGGACAAAAACAGTCCTGTCACTCAGCTGCTGGGGACCCCTGTGACGACTCAGTACATCCGCGTCCTCCTGCTGGAGTTCAACGGGCAGGCCGGCCTGCGCTTCGACGTCTTAGGGTGCACCCCCGACTGTAAGAACATTAGTTTACTCTTACTTTACTCTTTACATCAGTTTACAAATCTACTTACAAATTCCCAAAAATACAGTTTACTATTGGTCCAAGCCTGCTGTGATACTGTCACAAGACATCTGATGGTCAATGATGAAACGTTGTTGTTCAACAGATGCAGTCAGCTGCGCCAGTAGGCCCAACTTCAACTTTGCCAACGATAAAATGACGTGAGTGAGACTTGAGATGTTTACACCAAAAATAAAAAATTGCATATTTAACCCAACATTTGTATTCTGCAAATCTATGCGACATTTTTTCCCACCATCATACACACAACTGATTCTCGTGTATCTTTCAGTGTCAGTTGTCCAGCGCGCTGTTCCAACACTTACCACAGAGTGTACGGCACTTCAGTGTATCGTGGGGTATGAGCGGATTTCTTATCACAACTTCTCTACTTTATAAAGTATATATTTCTTATTAAATATATAATCCTCTCTCTGCTGTGTCTCCTCTAACAGGACTCCAACATCTGTGCTGCTGCTATCCATGCTGGAGTGGTGTTGAATGAGAATGGAGGGGACTGCACTCTGCTGAAAGCTCCAGGACAAAACTTCTACGCCGGCTCCACCCGGAACGGCATCACCTCTCTACAGTAAGCAGCAGAGTTTCAAATAAATCCCTTTTTCCTTTCATAGTGTAACTTTCCTTGGAGGCTAATTCACATTCTTCTCTACAGATATGATGGGAACTACGCTGTGTCATACACTTTTGCAGATGGAGGTGAGTTACATTTATCATCCCTTCAACAAATCTCTAAGCAAACGCTTTTTTTATCAGATAACATTTGATATTTGTGCTGGTTTTTATGTCTTTTTTCAATTCATTGATTGCACTGATTTTAAACTCTGTCCTTCAGAGCTGAGGTGTTCAGGGCCCGACTGGTATGAGTTTGGAGATTTCTGCTACAAACCTTTTGAAGACAAAAAGACTTGGCACGATGCCCAGAGGACTTGCAGGGCGATGGGTGCTGAACTTGTTTCCATCCTCTCCATGACGGAGCAGAGCTGGCTGGAAAGCTACCTGTACATGGGTATGTATCTAGAAGAAATAGGAAGTATCATTTGGTTTAGGGATTACAAAAATAAAGTAAGGAAGGAAGATGATTCAACGATTCAAGGGCTTTATTGTCACATGCAGATAAACTACACCATAGTGTTGGAAATGAAAATCTTAGGATAAGATAAGATAAGATAAAATGGAACTTTATTAATCCCTGTGTGGAAATTCAGGAGTTTAAGCAGCAACAGAGTACCGGTAAGTGTGAAAGTACAGTACAGATTCAGACAAGATTAATACAATTACAGATACAATTTAAATGATACACAGGTAAGTAGCTGTTAAAACAAGAAATGAAGATATACACATATCTGAGTCCGGATTGTTAAATATATTTACATGTATGTGCGCAGGTCAAAGTTAAGACCCAGGATCCTCCATTAATGCAACATACAATGCACTTACAAATAAATAAAATAAGTGCAAGTACAAAAAGATATCAGATATTGCAAGAGAATGATGGAAGTGACAGAAAATTGTAGGTTGAGGTGACATTATTCTTTTTTGACACTCATCTTGTGAACTCTGGTACGCTTAAAAAAACAGCATATGGTAAAAAGCTAATTGCATTTTTTTCTGGGTTGGTTTATGCAGCCACCAGTGACGTGTGGACGGGTCTGACTGACCTGGCTGTGACCGGGATGTTTACCTGGTCTGACGAACACATGGCGACCTTCACTTACTGGGCCCCGGGGGAGCCCAACAACCACGACGGGTTCCATGAGGACTGTGTGGAGATGATATACCAGGTACACACCAGTAACAACATTTACTTGATCAAAGTCCTTAATCATTCTTTGCAGGGAATTTTGATGTAAATGTCCTCTCTGTTTCAGACTGGACGATGGAATGACGTGTCCTGCACCGAGCTCAATACCTACATATGCAAAACGCCCAAAGCACACTACCCACTGCCCTCTGTGAAACCCACTGTGTACGGATGCCCTCAGGTGGGGAAAACAAGCCATACATTTGATAAGAATCTTGAATCTATCTTCTCGTGTGTTGAGTAAAGAGATAATCGCCTATGTGTCAGGGCTGGGATTCGTACGGCTACGCCTGCTACTGGATGGAGGAGACGGGCAGGACCCGGTCGGAGGCCAAGGCTTTCTGTGAGGAGCAGGACAGCTTCCTGCTGCACATCGGAGACATGTGAGGGACCTTGCTTTTATTACCCCCAACACATTGTACCTTGTGGATACAAATGTTTGCAATCATTTCTAGTGTACAGCTTTTGAATAATGAGGTCAGTTACTTTATGATTTATTCTGAATGAACTACCTGACTGAAAGGCAAGAGAGAAAACACTATTCTGGTGATCCATTTTCCAAGTCAGTAAAGAGGGTTTGGTGAAGAACCCCCCCCCCCCCCCCCAGAATGTCCACGGATGAAAAAGAAAACTGGCATTGTGATTTTTCGTTACTGTACTTAAGTACATTTTCTGGTATCAGTACTTTACTCCACTACTTATTTTTCTGACGACTTTTTACTTTTACTTCTTACATTTTTAAAACAAATACCTGGACTTTCTACATTTTCAAAACAGGTTAGTTACTTTAGTTTGAATGTGTGTTTGGTGGCGTGATCATTATTATTTAGAGTCATTGCGTGCCTATTGATTTGAACACGATCCGTGTATCCATCATTTCCTGGTCTTCTCTAAAGAAGACGGACCAATGAAAATGTTGTAATGTTGCCGTTGTTCAGCATCGAAACATTCATTAGCTAACAATGACATTATTGTTCCATTAATATAAAGGGAGGTCAGGTATTCTTTAAAACAGCTGCTAGTTATGGGTACTTTTTACTTAAGTACATTTCAAAGCCCATACTTCTTTACTTTTACTTGGGTAAAGAAATGTAGTCAGTACTTCTACTTTTATCAGAGTATTTTTAAACATGAGTATCTGTACTTCTACTTGAGTAAAGGATGTGTGTACTTTTGCCATCCCTGCACAAGACTGCATAAATCCCAATAAGGAAATAAAAGAGAAATGACACAATGAATTGATAATAGTGGCAGATTAAGCATTTGTCATCTTGTAACAATCTGGTTGGCAGGAGTTTGAATGCATCGTCTCTGTGTTCTCTGCAGTTATGAGCAGTCACATTTCACAGTGGCGTTGTCGGGTAAGACTGGTTTCTGGTGGATTGGCTTGCGTGCTCGAGGAGGGTCGAGTGGGGGGGTCGACTACATCTGGGACAACGGGGCACTTCTGTCCTTCACCCACTGGGACAAAAATCAGCCAGGTACAGACACTAACACATGCAGATATCAAAAGAATTCCCCTATACCATTATACCTATTGGAAAAACACCAATGTCCATTTTGTCTGTAGATAGCGGGGATGGCACCTGTGTGGCCATGACAACGGGTCCGATTGGTGGTTTCTGGGATGATAAGGAGTGCTTGGAGAAACACGCCTTTGTCTGTGAGAAACCCCGGCCCGACATCACCCCCCCCCACCAAGGCCCCGACCTTCCCTCCTTCTCAGGGCTGTGCCACAAGCTGGACCGCCCTGCCTCACTTCAGAAACTGTTTCAAGGTAAAGAAGGCAGTGGAATAAACACCAACACCAGGTTATCTGCAAGGTCATTAAGTCGGCTAGTGGGGAAAAGCAACTAAGCACATGAACTCAAGTATTGCCCTTAGGTACAAATTAGAAGTTCCACATTTTTACATTAGTATTTTCTTAAGGTACTTTCTTCTTCTACTCCACAACACCTCAAAGGGAAATGTTCTCTACATTTATTTAAAATCTTAAGTTACCAAACATTTTACAGTTCATCCGTATCTGTCCAGTGCAAACCATGTTTCTCATGATGAGTTGAATTTAAATGTGTGTGATTACCTGAAGGATGTTTTGTCTTCCTTCATGCATTAAAAAACGTATGGCGATTTGATATAATATGATGCATTTAGTAGATTTAACTACTCAACTGTGTATAAAGGAGTTAAAATAAGGACAACCTTAAACATCTACAGCTGTATTAAGAAACATCAACACATGTTTGGGAGCAGAATATTATATTATTTTATTATAAATAAAAGTAAAACACTGACAAGGAACATTTTACAACATATCAATACTTTCATATTTTACTTATAGTGCATTGGACCTTTTACTTAAGTGAAGTAGCAGAATACTTCTTCCTCCTCTGGTCAGCACTGGTTATTATCGTCTGATTCCTTGCAGCTCTTCCACAATGTGGACTGGTCCATGAAGAAGAGCTGGGGAGCCGCTCTGGAGGACTGCGTCTCCAGAGGAGCTAACCTGGTGAGCATCCACACCCAGGAGGAGCAGGAGTTCCTGGCTCTGTACAGCAAAGGCACCAGCAAGTGGATCGGCCTCAAGCACAACCCAGCAGAAGGAGGTGTGTGTAGTGTGTGTTTTACAGAGCTGAAGATAATTGGGGTACAGATAAAGAATACACTCATGACTATTCCTATCGTGTAGGTTATTCTTGGAGCGACGGCACACCTCTCTCACACACTAACTGGGGTCACGGGGAGCCCAACAGCCACGAGGGCCGTGAGGAGTGTGTGGAGATGGTGAGCAGCACCAACGGGACCTTCTCTGAATGGAACGATCTGAACTGTGACGCCCACCAGGACTGGATATGCATGATTGCTAAAGGAAAGAACCCCATCCTGCCCCCTGTGCCCCCACCTCCAGTCCCAGGTAAACTGTTCCCACAATGCACCGTCCTTCCTGTACTGACAAGGTTTTATCCTGGTGTTAATTTACAGCTGAGAAGGCTGTACAACATGATTGAACAATCTGACTTGAACCTGTTATAAGCTAGAAACTAAACCATTGATAGCCTACGGCATGTTTGGCAACATTTCTATAGAAAGAGATGTGTTTGATTTCAGACTGTCTGCCACTTTAAATCAAGGCTGGCTGATTCATATATATAATGGAGTAACTAAATACTGTGTTGTTGAGAACATTACAATGATGGTTAAACAGCAGCAGAGGTGGAGGGAGTAAAACATTGTGGTATTCATATAGTTGTGTGTTTGCTTTATTTTGAAATACCAGAGCTGAGACTATATATATTTAAAATGTAGTTTCATGCATGTGACACTACTTACTGCTCGCAATCCCGAAATGCAACACCACCCATTTTATAGAAACTTCAGTAGAGTGAACCTCACCTCTCAATATTGAAAAATGGCAAAGATTAGTAAGTGTCAGAAATCTCCACTCCATGTGTTAGGCATTTTGTTATGAGCACATTATCTCCGTGTGTGTTTTTCTCATCTCCGTCCTCAGCTCCTGATTGTGGCGTGAACCCCGGTTGGAGGAAGAACAACAACATCTGCTACTACTACAACGACACCGACATTGTTGACTTCCACACGGCCATGAGACGCTGCTACGAAGAGAAGGCCTCGCTCGTCTCCATCCTCAACAAAGACGAACAGGCTTACGTCAACACCATGGTGCGTCTCGTTCTCAGAACATGTTGTACCATGTCTCAGTGAAATGTGTTTGGGACACGATGTTCTTGTTTTCAAGGTGGGGACCGGCCAGGTGGCTTCAGCTTGGATTGGGATGAGGATGTTTGGCATCACAGGTGGACAATACATGTATGTGTTATTTGATCTTTACTCTTTTTACCCCTTTATTTCACAATTAACTACAGCCAGGTTTAGACACTTTTACAGATTGATCCACCTTCTCAGTTTTTTACAATGTAATAATATAATGCAAAAAAAAGGAGTGTTTTTCAATTTAGATAAAAGAAAAATAATTTAAATGAAAAAAAGGGCCTTTTTACATGTTATCAACCATTTGTTCCATTAGAGAGGACCTTCTCTTTATTAAGTGCACATAAAAGGTCAACACCAAGGTTTCTTTGTGTGATGTGCACAGGTGGGTGGACTTCTCCCCTCTCACTTACACTCACTGGAGTCCAGGTGAGCCCAACAATGCCAACGGGGAGGAGCAGTGTGTTCAGATGAACCGACTTCAAGGTAAAAAGCTCAACTAATTGGCTGAATGTCACAATATAGATTAGTTTATTTATTGTTATTAATCATTCGATCTCATTCTTGTTAAGGTGGCTGGAACGATGCAAACTGTGGTCGGGCCGGAGCAGGCTACGTCTGTAAGAAGTTCCCTGGAGATATCCACACTCCCCCTCCACCCACACAGCCCTGGGAGGGCAACTGCCCTGAAGGTAACACACACTCTCTGATGGAGGACAACAGCAACTAATAATGCCACAGTGTAAACAAAATACTCAGTTACAAGTTGTTGCGTTTGAAATTATTATTACCACCTAAATGTATCTCAAAGTAAAAATATGAAAAAATATATATTTGTTTTGTAAAACAACCTGAGCACCTATAATTAGTTGATGATCTAATGGCATATATTATACTTTGACTTTAATGACAATATTTTAACATCATTTACTGACTTTATGACTCTTTTACAATATATTACAGCTTTACTTTTTTTATGACATACTACAGAATACAACCTGTTCTTCAACCCATATTTTAGAAATATACTTTATTACACTTTTCTTTTTTTCACTTACATTTTTATTTAAATGTTTATAAATATACAAAACCACATATAGTTCAGTATCCATTTGAATTAAAACCCCATTGAAAAAAAAAAGAAAGTACAAATAATAATAAAAACAAGCAAACAACAACAGTGACATGGAAGCTTTCTATCCTATTTTAACATCATTGTCTGGTTCCAACTGTCAATTTATGGTGCCGGTAATTTTTCTTTTATACTCAACCCATTTTTCCCATTTGGACTCAAATTTCCCTTCCTGGACCCTCAATATGTGTGTGAGTCTTTCCATATCAAATATTTCCTGTACTACTCCCAGCCATTGCTCCTTCGTAGGTGGATCCGCTATACCATGCTCTGGTAATAGTTGTCTTGCTGGCAGCCAGCAGCACCTTAATCAGGTATCTGTCCCCACCCTGTGTGTTTTCCTCTACCAGATTCCCCAAGGAACCTCATAACCTAATATCTCCTTCAATACTCCCCATACTTCCTCCCAGTATCCCTTCATCTTTTGGCATTTACATTTTTTGTGTGTGTGGTCTGCCTCCACCTCGCCGCATTTCCTCCAACATGCGTTCTGTTCCGGGGCCTACCTCCCTTTTATCTTCGGGGTTATGAAGTATCTGATTATGTTCTTCCAGCCAAATTCCCTCCATACCCTTGACCCAGTAGTTGAATGCTGCACTCGACATACATTATACCATTCTTCCTCTGTCATATCAATCCCGAGTTCTTTCTCCCACTTTTCTTTTATACATAGTTGAATTCCCCCTACTCTCCAACAGAGCTTGATATAGAGCTGAAATCCCCCTGCCTTTCTTCCCTTCATATGCTTCAATCATTACCTTAATTACCCCATTTTGTTTAGTGGTTTTATCCATTTTTATTTATTTTATATAATAATTTCTCACCTGTAAATATCTAGAGTGGTCACCCCTTTCCAGATCGAACTTATCTCTTATAGAAATAGAAAATAGAAAACTCTGCATTTCCCCTTTTTCCACCATCCTACATATTGCTGTGATGCCCCCTCGGGCCCATCGCTTAAAACCTGCATCTTCTTTTACCGGCTGGAATGTATTATCATTTGTTATCCATCTCAAAATCTTTGTCTGTTTTTCTATTTTGTATCTCTTTATTACTGTGTTTAAAATGAATTTTGTAATACTTTATTACACTTTTAAATTAGATAACTCCTTATGGAGGATTTGATCAATATAGTGAATTCTGAAGTCATGTGCTGATCTCCAAACGTGAGCAAAACTAATTAAATTGGTGTTTGTTGTTGGAGCTGCCTGCCTTCCTTACACATTGATAATTATACATCCCGTAATAATGTTATTGAATCAAAAGTGATTTTACATGCACAAAGCTATACATCCTGAAACTATCTGTGAAACCTGATGTAACTTTATTCTGTTTTTTCATCTCAGGCTGGATGCGTTTCAAGGACAAGTGCTTCATGTTCAAAGGGAAGACGGGTGACATTAAGGCCAACTGGTCTTTCGCTCGCAGCTGGTGTAAAGAGCAGGGAGGAGATCTGGCCGTTATCGATGACCAGTACGAGAACGGTAAGCTGGACCTTTGAGGAGGAAACAGCTCCAGGTCTAAGGGACTGCTCTCTGTATTTATACTCTCTCCTCTCCTCCAGACTTTGTTTCCAGCTACCTGAGGGACCTCAAGCTTCCCACGTGGATCGGCCTGTCGGATCTCTTGTTGGAGAATCAGTACGCCTGGAGTGATGGGGTCAGCCCGGTGCTGTACACCAATTGGAACGACAAGGAGCCCAACAACGCAGGAGGAGCGGTGAGGATCCTCTACAACACAAGTTATTTATAATCGGTGCAAAGCCAGTGGGATACATGTTCAATCTTTGTAAGCAGGACTAAAACATCCTCTAATGTATATTGATAGATAGCTTGAAGCTTTCTTGTCCTTCTCAACAGGAACACTGTGTGGCGATTTCTCACAACCACCTGGTGACCGGCAGGTGGAACGATGACTCCTGTCACAGGGATCACAGCTTCGTCTGCTCCAGGAAGAAATGTCAGTCAACACTCCCAATTTCCTTTGTTTTTGCTTGGATAGGATTTATTTGCTTATAGAAACAGGAATTACATTTAAAAAATGCGGTTTTACAATCCGTGCACAAGTTTTGAATTAAATTATATATATTTTTTTCTTTTAACCTTACTGTACTTTGTGGCATTTTATCTGCTGTGTCATTGCACAATATTTCTCTAGAGAACATATAATGAGGCTGTTGTAGTGAATAGTTAATTCACACAGATCTAACTGTACTTGAGAGCATTTTTTTGTAATCAATTTAACATGCTACTGTAATATTCCTACAGGGAGAAATGTTCTATCATGCAGTGTATTGGCTTTATTTCGTTTTATTTAATAATACGGGTTGATATCCTGGACTGTTTTCAGTAGTGGATGAAAAACTTAGATCCTCCATTTAAATAAAAGTAACAATATTATACAATACAACAATAAATACTCCATTAGTCATACATGTTTCTTTGTAATTGCATTGGCCTTAATCATTCAGACTGGCAACATGTATGCCTATTAAACTTGATGTGTGCACAGATTGCCACATAAAACAATTTTTCTACAATGTTACTCCAAAGGGTTTACATAAAAAACATTTAGGAGCTAAAAATCTCAATTCAGTCCTTAATCAAATACTTTTCTGTATCTGCTTCCACATCAGCGAGCAGCATCATCCCTCCACCCCCGACCAAGGCCCCCTGCCCGACTGGCTACACCTCCTGGTATCTGAACTGCTACAGGCTGGTGGAGGAGCTGGCCACCTGGGACGCGGCTCAGGCGGCCTGCCGGGACGAGGGAGGGAACCTGGCCAGCATCGACATGAGCTACGACCAGGCCTTCGTGGCCGGGGCCGTCCTGCAGGGCCGAGCCGACGCCTGGATCGGACTCAGGCGCAAGGTGCTGACAGGGAGGAAAC
Organism: Gymnodraco acuticeps; assembly: GCF_902827175.1. Classification (NCBI taxonomy): domain Eukaryota; kingdom Metazoa; phylum Chordata; class Actinopteri; order Perciformes; family Bathydraconidae; genus Gymnodraco; species Gymnodraco acuticeps. Next base: position 1,490,109 of record NW_022990358.1, read on the forward strand.
ACACCATGTTGTTGCCTGAACTACCTGGAAATTAAAAACTCATTAAGGACCTACAAATGTGGTTTCATAACCATCTGTGTACAAATAAGAAATAAGCTATCTTAAACACATCCTTGAGTTTTTCACTCAACATGTTTTAGCTGGTGGAGCTAGTATTAACTTCTTCCAGGTTATTTAACCCTTTGGTTCCCAACTTTTTCTAATCTTAACTTTTTAGCCAACAGTGATTCATTTGGCCTTACAGGACGTTGAAGTTATTAAACAGTGCTCTCGTCTAGAGCACTGTGTGGGTATCAGGGGCACTGCCTTAGAGTGGTTCAGGTCCTATCTGTCCCAGAGATCTTTCTCTGTTAGGCTTGGTGACTTTACATCCTCTGCTGCCCCCTTATCCTGTGGAGTTCCCCAAGGTTCTATTTTGGGGCCTATTTTATTTTCCTTATACCTTCTCCCCCTTGGACTGATTTTTAGAAAATATGGCGTCTCCTACCATCTTTATGCGGACGACTCCCAATTATATCTACCCCTAAGAAAAAACACTAGCTCTCTGATGCCCCTGGTTGACTGTCTTAATGACATAAAGGCCTGGATGGCGCTAAACTTTTTAAATATAAATGAGAGCAAACCGGAGGTAATTGTGTTTGGACCAAATGGTGATGTCCCTTCCATTGACCTGGGTTCCCTGCAACAGTTTGCAAAACCCATGGTCACAAATCTGGGTGTCAAAATCGACAGTGCTTTTAAATTAGATAAACAGATCAAATCTGTGGTTAAATCCAGTTTTTATCACTTGAGGCTCCTGTCCAAAATTAAACCGGTTTTATCCTTTTTAAACTTTGAGCGTGTAATTCATGCCTTTGTTTCAACTCGTTTAGATTATTGTAATGCACTTTATGCCGGCCTAAATAAGACTTCGCTGGCCCGCCTGCAGCTGGTACAAAACGCTGCGGCGCGGTTGCTTACAGGAACCCGCAAATTTGACCACATCACACTTCTTCTGGCTTCCCTACACTGGCTTCCTGTCCATTTTAAAGTACATTTTAAGATTCTATTGTTTGTTTTTAAATCTCTTAATGGGCTGGCCCCAGAGTACATCTCCGACCTCCTACAGGTGTACACCCCCTCAAGGGCTTTGAGGTCGGCTGATCAGCTGCTGCTGATAGTCCCAAAAACAAAGAAAAAGACCAGGGGAGACCGAGCGTTCTCATCGGTAGCCCCCTGGCTCTGGAACGACCTGCCCCCCCATGTCAAATTGTCGCCCACTCTTGAAGCTTTTAAGTCCCGCCTAAAGACCCACCTCTTTCCCCTCGCTTACCAGTCAGTCTGAGCTATGTCATACCTATTTGTATGCCTTTACTGTCTGTCCATAGCCTTTATGTGCCTTGGCCTTGTATTTATTCTTGTGTGCTTTTTATCTATTCGTGTAATATTATATTTTATTATAATGTTATGTTCATTGTGAAGCACTTTGGCAAACCCTCTGTTTTTAAACTGTGCTATATAAATAAAGTGGATTGGATTGGATTAAAAAATATCTTCATTTGGTGTACCGACAATTTGGAAAATATCTATAAAGAATGAGTAACTTGAAACGTTAACTATTTAACCGGAGCTTATATGTCCTTGAATGTAGGACGACGGCTCCTACATGTGGACAGATGACTGGCCAGTTTTCTTCACTCAGTGGGGACCAGGAGAACCCAGCAATATAAAGGACGAGGGCTGCGTGAGCATGCATGCTTCTCGTGCGTTCCACGGGACCTGGAACGACACCAAGTGTGACCAAGCTAAACCCTACGTCTGCAAGATCTCCCCAGGTTTGTGACTCTTTTTTCCTACTTTTTTTCTCTAGTCTCTCTATCTGAAAACCGTCATTTAGTCTAAAACTTGTAGCCTTGATGATGTAACTTATATCTCCTCACAGAGAAACCGCCGCCGACCCCTGCCCCTGGTGATGGGAAGTGTCTGCCCTACTGGATACCATATGGCCGCTACTGTTACTTTGTGTACAACCAGCAGCAGGGTTTCTCCTGGCCGGACTCCCTGCACTACTGCCAGGCCGCCAAGGCAGACCTGCTGTCGCTCCACAGCAGAGCGGAGGTGGAGTTCATCAGGAACCTCAATCACACCAAGTATCACAACATATGGATCGGCCTCACTAGGGACCGCAACTGTGAGTGTCGAAACCATACAAATGTGTCTTTCATACTACTTGAACCTGAGCTTTTATTATATGTGAAATATACAGATATATGTGCACTAACCTTTAGGAAACCTTGCTTTTCTAGTCGGCTGGGGCTGGACGGATAAGACGTCTCTGGGCTTCCTAAACTGGGCTGCCGGTGAGCCCAATGCAGCCTTCCACCCTGGGGAGGTGGCAGAGGAGAACTGTGTGGAGATGTTCCAAGACGGAAACTGGAATGACAACAACTGCCTGCAAAAGAGAGGCTTTGCATGCCGCCATCGCCAATGTAAGGATTTGTGTTTTTACATTCTTTTTTTCAACATTTGGGTGGAATACTAAGGAGGCCCGGAAAGGCAAGTTCAAAACACTTGCCTTTCAAAGCTGTTTTCTCTCTTGTTTTGATGATTTATGAACAAGTAAAAAAGTGATCCGTGAGTAAAATTAAAGCTCAGCTGGAAGAAAACATGAATGCTTTATTCCCATTTAGAACAAAGGTAGAGGTGCATATCAGCAGGGCTGCACATAACTGGTGCGCAGGTGCGCATGCGCACCTCCGCCAAAAAAAGAGCACCGTCATTTGAAAAAAGGTGCATTTGCGTACCAACATTGAGAGGGAGAGAAAGAAGAGAGAGAAGGGAGAATAGAAAAGAGAGGAGAGAGAAGAGAGAAAAGAGAAGAGAGAGAGAGAGAAATATATTTGCGAGTTTCACATGAACCTATGATATGAACTCAGGGCCGGCCCGTAGCACTGGCGTAATAGATGTTCGTCTAGGGCGCCAGATCTGTGGAGGCGCTGCGCTGGCAGTTCTGGGAGGGAAAAAAACATTTGTGACCGTTGGGGCTCATCCTAATTTTCGGCCTTGATGTAACAATATTCACAATTAAGTAAATGTAACACCCTTTTCACCCCGGTTACACATTTCATTTGCCCTGTACGATGAGCGCTGTAAGTGATGAAAATGGGGGATGTTGGCTTATCTGGCGCCCGCAGCTCACAGCCAAAGTGCGAGTGAGCGTGGGAGAGAGGGAGGGTGCACCGGTTCCGGCGCTGTTGTTATTATCATCTGGTGCTAGCTGCTCTAACGGATATAAGAAGAAGATGTTTCTACAATTATGTGGAGGGAGAGTCCTCTCCAGTCAGACTGAGAGGCTCAGTGAGGTAAAGGACTCTGAAGAGGCTTCTCAATACTCAAATTTCCCCTCCTCGGTTCCCCTCCTCGAGACTTAGACCCGCCCACAGGAGATGCGAGCGGAGGACCGAGGAAGGGAACCGAGGAGAGAGGAGGGGAAGCAGCAGACGTTTAAAGAAATGAGAACTCCTCTCCTCTGAGCAGTCATTTTAAAGCGACGTCCGTTCATTATTACGTGGCAACAGCTGCATCAGCTGTCGAGTGTTTTGTCATAGCGCTGTATCTCTGTTAGATCAGCTGAACATTGTTCCCCCACATATTTACTTTGAATTCATTGAGAGTGCGGTATAATGAGACAATAACAGGCTACAGATGCGGACACACACACACAAATATATTTATATAAATATATACAATTTAAAGTATGAGAGCACTCTCATAATAACGTAACACAATCAGAGACTGGATATATCCCCCCCTCTCTCTGGTCGCTGAAATGGGGAATTGAAATGACGGGCCAAAAATTGTATTTACAAGTAAGCCTATTAAAAGTAAGCAGAGGACACCAAACCAACTGAGACCCGTCTGTCCGCCGCATTTACGCACTGTACAACACACACCTACACACTGTACCACACACACCTACACACTGTACCACACACACCTACAGCTCCTAAAGCATAAGCCGTTGTGTATTTTATTATGTGAAGCAATGGTCTTAGAAAAATATCGACTCTTTGTTTGTAGATATCTACTAAACTAAAGCAAATAAAGAGAGTAGGCCTGTTATACTGAGTGATATATATTATACACACTGCTCTGCTTTCTGCACGGACCTCACAGCTGTTCTCTCTGGAAACATCGCGACGCGATGAAAGCAGTTTCTAAAATAATGCATGCATAGCTGTCATTGGCTGAGATAAGTCCGGCCGTGCGTCACGCCTCCACCGTTCCCGGAAATGCATCCGCGGAGGAGCCATGGAGGAACCATCAGTGTATCCTCGGTTATAGCTCCTCCAGAGAGCCTCCTCGACGCTCGATCCTCGGTGTGCATTTAGAGCAGGGGTGTCCAACCAGTCGATCGCGATCGACCGGTCGATCGCGGGGAGATTCACAGTCGATCGGGAGATGTGTCTAAAAATAGAACAACAATATTCTGTTTTATCGTTAATGTCCTATAACATAATCTTCCTGTGCCAGAATAATGCACTTGAACGCATCAAAGCTTTGTGATTGGCCGGCGTGACCCCATGTGTCGGGGCGTGGCTGGTGGTCAGTGGGCACTATTTCGCTGACGTTGTCCGTGTCAACAGGAGTGACAGTCCGCATACACACAAGACCGCAATTATGGCAGAAGCAAAAGAGCCCAAAATATATAATTTTCACTCCGAGTGGGAGGATGATTATTTTTGTATCTATTCCAATTCAAAGTCCATCTGTCTCATCTGCAATGCGAGCGTGGCTTTATCGAAGAAGAGTAATTTAGGAGCGGCATTTCAAAACAGTGCACAAACGCTACGAGACGGAATTCCCTCCTAATTCTGCCCTACGCTCCAAAAGGGGAGGGGACCTGAAAGGACAGCTAAATGCACAGCAGTCCATTTCCACCAGGCCCAACAACAAGAGCAAGGCTGCTACCATAGTATCTTATCGTGTCAGTCACGTTCTTGCGAAACACATGAAGTCTTTCAAAGACGGCGAAGTTGTGAAAGAAGCGTTCCTGGACGCTGCCGATGCGCTTTTTGGGGACAGTAAAAAATAACAGTAGCATTTCAACAGGTTTTTGATATAATAAAAACTCAAGTTAGATACCGTTATTAATCAGCTGTAAGTTTTAGTTTGAACTTATTCATTATAATTATTGTACAACATGGTATAAGAATGCAAACTTAAATTGATTATAGTCTATTATCAATTCAGGTTAAGAAACTAGAGTTGCTTGCATCCTATTTTAAAAGGCATTTATTTGTATACTCTACTAAAATGCAACAAAAAAAGGGTTTGATTCTATTAATTTTTTAGATAATCTTTTTTTATTGCACTTTGGCAGCAGATTCCTGTGTAGCTTCAGATCTGAGTTGTCTTATTAGTAAGCCTAATTTATACTTTTGTAGCAACACTATTTTTATATAATGGCAAAGAAAGGGTTCAGAGTATTTTCTTTTTTCCTGTGTCATATGTGGCAGCACTGTTCAATGTTTCTTGAAGACATTACCCACTGTAGTATGTGACATGTGAATAAACTCCAACTCTGTATCAACAACACTGTTGTGTAACTTCAGTTAGATACTTGTATGTGTGTAGATTAGAAAGAGGTAAGATAAAGGACCTGCAGTATTTTATGAAGTATTCATCGTACAAAGGTCAGTTTTATACAAGTAGAAGTGTGTATTTACTGTCAGTAATGGCTACGCCTCTCTATTTGGTCTGGTAGATCTCGGCAGACTGGCAGCTTTAAAAGTAGCTCTCGGTTCAAAAAAGGTTGGGCACCCCTGATTTAGAGAAATGAGATGTCCTTCAAAATGGCGCGCTGAAATTCATTTCCGGGTCACTTCCGGAGGACCGAAGACCGAGGAGTCGAGGAGGGGAAATTTGAGTATTGAGAAGCCTCTTGAGTGTTTAGATAGTTCACTTTAGTCTAAGTTCAAACGGTTTGGTCACAATTTATGTAAACACATATTTCCAAGGCACTCCTTTATAATTATTGGGATACACAGGTTTGAAATCATTCCAATGTATACTATAGGACAGTAACCAAAAATATCCTTTAAAACTGGAGATAAAAAAAAAATGCATAAATAAATAAATGTTAAGGTAAAATAAGATATGAATGAACATAAATAAAATAAGTTACATTAAATTGTTATTGGCTATGGTAGGTTATTGGTTATGTTTACATACTTATTTGATTACATCCACTTTTCTAAGATGACAGAGACTTTCGACCCAAACCCAGCTGTTGACTTGTGGATGCAAGCAGCTAATCGCAGACTCAACCAGAGAGAAAGAAGTAGGCCTACATCACCAGCTACCATGTCTGACAGAGAGGAAGACAGTGAGGAGCACAGTGCGGAGGGTAGTGATGACAGCTTGTAGAATTACTGGTCGTGCTAATGTTGTCTTGTGTTCACCTCTGCATGTGTGTTCAGTGCCGTGTGTCTGGCAAATAAAGTCAAGACCCCCTCAAAAGTTACGGTTTATTTCATTTTAAGGATGAGCACCAAGCAACATCTCCAGGTGCTCCTTTGAGAACCAGGGCAAAAAAGTTATGTGCACCCCTGCATATCAGCCTCTTGCGACCAACATTTGTATTTCACTGAAAAACATAAAATATCCTGTCAACAACAAAAAGAATTAAGGAACTTAAAGATTAGCCTGGCAAAACCTATTTTGTATAACCTGTCTTCATATCGTAAACACAGCTGAGAAAACTATTTAACTCAGAATTACAAAAAAGATCAGATTTTATTTTCTTACTTGCCTCTTTTAGCCTCAATAGCATCCAGAGGTGTGAAGACAGACTGTTAAAGCTTTCATTTGGGTTCTTAAAACATAGAGAAAGAAAATGTGGTAAATTAATACTTACTAAGATATAATAATACTTACCAAGATTAGATATAATAAGCAACATCTTAACAGCTGGTCTGTGTTTAACCATATTTTCAGACTATACAACAGATGATGGCGGGAATCCAGTTTTCCCCACTGATGGTCCAGGAGGCAACAGTAAGTGCAACAAAGTGCCAAACATTATTTTGTTAGTGTTGTTTTTAAATCCTTTAGAGTACCTTCAACTGCTGTAACATCTGCTGTATCTCTTTGTCCAGATTCAGGGGTTATAGTGGGCGCCGTTATTGGAGCCATTCTGTTCTGCAGCTTGATCGCTGGAGTGTTGTTCTATGTCTTCAGTGTGAGAGGGGTTAAACTGAGCGGCTTGAGTCTGCCAACAAGAACAACTGCTACCGTTGATGTGGTAAGTTGTTAATTATCTATGACTTTTTTTCTAATTTTCCAACTTACTAAACTATCTACATATTATACTACGAGTTTTTCAATATACAATACTATGACTTTTCTCAACCTTTTCGTCCTATTCCTTTTTTATTCGACATATGAATTTATTTTTTCAAATGTTTGATGTTCAATGTTCCGACATACTAAACTACGACTTTTATTTTTTTTACATACTATGCTATGACCTATTTCCAAAAATGTTAGTTACATTATACTATTAATTTTTTTTTCCGACATACTATGAATTATTTTCAAATTTTCCGACATACTTTGCTGTGACTTTTCTTCGACAATTTCATTTGTGGCATCCCTAATATGATATTGTTATGTTTTTGTGAAAGTGTAAAAACTAAGTTGTCTTTCTTTTGTTGCAGCCTGCTTTTACCAACCCCAACTTCGGTGGAGAATCAGACACATAAACCATCATTTATGTTTTGTACAGTAACAAATGTTTTTGTAAACAAATCATTGATAATGTCCCTTTTAAGTATAAAGAATGCAATAGGATTCACCTCATTTGTACAGTATATATATATATATATTGCAATATACTCATAAGATATTAAAACTTGTTTTCCTATGTTGCACTTACATTTTCCGTGCTCAACTGTTGTTATGTCTACAAGAATTCAGTAATTTTCCATATGCAATCGACTGTTCGTGAGTTATTTACTGACCTTTACAACCAAATTGTGTAATCTTGTTTTCTTTCTGAAAATAAGAGTAAGCAGTAATAAATTATAAGTTAACAAAATGATTTCCAGTGTTTATTCATCTCTGCAAAAAAAATGTTTTACATATTTTACAAAAAAGGGAAAAGCATCCTTCAAAACCTTTTCTGAACAATTTCTCAGTAAATAATTATTTGGGCGAGAAGTGTAAACTGTTGCAGAGTCATTCATAAACAATCAAAGATGATGGAAGGAAAGCCACAGGTTGGAAAAGACATGAAAACATCTGAAATGCTTCTGTGCAGTGTAGACCTCTGCAGTAAGAAATACTCAAGATCATTTCTCCTGCTGATGATCTATACATAAAATAATCCCAAATGCCATGGCAACAGTGACCTTGCTCCGTATTTTAAAAAATTGTCGCTACACTTTATGCAACAATGTAAATTCATGAACACTTTGTGATCCTTGTTTAGCCCTTTTTGATGTGTAATTGCACACAGACATTCAAACTCAATTAACTGCAAAACGTTTCAAAATGTGTAAATCAAAAGCAATGTTTCTTTTACTGCATCACCATTTCATACTGATTATTTTAGTATCCCTTTTAAATTGTCATAACAACAACACCTCAATAAAAATTTGAACCAACAAAACTCAAGCTTTATTTTTTTAGAATCAAAGTTACAATAAACTAGAGTAAAGACTAGCACAGTCCTGCCAGTCTTTGGGATCAAGGTGTTCTTATGTCCAATAACGCTCTGAAATTAACAACAAATACTCAACAAAGTGCATTCTGTAGTAAGCTATAGTTTGGCCTTTTATTCTACTCGCACACATTTAGTAAACATATTGAAACTCAACATTTGCTAATCAACAAAATGTGTGGGAAACAGAAAAGCAGCTTCCTGGTGCAAAAACAAATAAAGGGAACACTACTGTAGTTTCATCTGTTGAACAATGTGGCAGTCCCACTATACTTGAAAGGTAACTCAAACTCGGCTAATATCAACCACTACTTCCAACACTAGAACTAAAAAAATCCAATATGTAAAACGATTGCCCCTTTTTTGTTCTTGCAATGTTTACCGTACCTAATGTTTGTATAACTTACTTTAGTGGGCACAAGTGCAATTATTTTACCTGGGTGACAAGAATAAAATCGAGCCTGCTTTGGACTGACCAACTAGTCAGTAATTGTCATAATCAGCCTGAGAAAGATAGCAAACCACTTCTGATCCTGATCCTGAGCCATCATAATACAAATCCTTATTATTCATGCTCAGATGTCTGATTGTTTTGGACAGCACTCACGCTGTATTCATTAATTTATTAAACTCATACTGTATTAATCCCCACTGATTTGTAGGGGAAATACAATGCATAATTCAAACCGACTCATTTTGAGAGAAATTCAATAACAATTGTGATACATTTAAACAATGGTTTTAGTGCCTTATAGTGACATTCATCTTTGACATTACCAAAGTTGTGATCATAAACAAGATTTGTGTCAGGACTTGCACGAGGCTGGGGCTGCCACCAAACGGCAATTTTGGTTACATTCGATGTGCTCCCATCCAAATGTAGTTAAGGTCACACCTGAATAAATTGATGATTCAAACACATGAACTCATGAAGAGGAACAGGAAGATACACCGTGGGTACAAGACATGAAGTGTGTGTATAACCACAGATGTAACACATGTTCATAAAAGTGCCAGAGAGAAAGAGAGACACGAGCGGACATGAGAGAAAACAATAAATAACAAGTGCATTGATCAGTGGTGTATTCTCAGGGACACACCACACGAGATGAGACAACGTCCATGTGAAGTAAAGAAGCCTGGCACAAGCCTGAGGGATAGTCCAGCTCAGAGTGTGACACACTGAGGCGAGGTGAGGTAAAGGTAGAGAGGGGCAGCACAAAGGGTTTGCAGGTACTCTTTGACGAGAGCAGGTGGATAGTCAGTTTACCTTTTGGCTGTCCAGCCTCAGCCAGTGGACGCCCTGTCTCGTGTAGCGCACCACGGAGCTCATACTGGAAGTTAGGCTCAATGCACCCATGACTGAGTCCAGCTCTGTCAGCAAACCTGAAACATCACAATTCATTAAGATGCATATACAGATTTTTTTACAGGAGTAAAATGTATTTTATAGACTATGAAAAATAGGTCATAATATAGCATATTGAAAATGTTGGAAAACTAAAAAGTCCAACACATTTTTTTTTTTTTTTTTAAAAGTCATAGTAGGCTATTGTGTTTTGGAAATATTGTTTAAAAAAGGTGGTAGTATAGCATCTTAAAAATATAATGAAAAGCATTCATAGCATAGAATGTAGAAAATATCCCAATAAAGTCATAGTTTAGTACGTCAAAAATATCAAGAAGTAGTATAGCATGTTGAAACATTTGAAAAAAATATCACAATAGGCGCTTTCACACTGCGGTACTTTTCCCACAAAGGTTCATGTGAACTTAGTTCATGTGAACTCTTTAGTTCGCATGAACTAAGTACAGATCGCGTTCACACCGGAATAAATCCCTGGGGGTGGATTAGGCAAATGAAGCCCCTGACGTCACTTGTTCTTCTTCTGCTTTGGGTTTACTGGCAGGCCGCAAACCACTTCACGGCGTATACTGCCACCCGGAGTCCCCGGAGTTGGGGACTGGCTTCAGTAGAAGCTGCTGGGACTCCCAGCAGCTTCTACTGAAGCCTTCCGAGTAAATCGCCAGAACGCCGACACCTCCTCATCTCCACCGCTCCCATGTTTTATTTTGTGTTGCCATAAGTTAGTCTCTCTGCGTTTCTGCGCTGGGCTAATGCTAATGCTAATAATGCTAATGCGAGGAAAATAAAATGGCAGCTTCACAAAACTTTTTGGGAGTTTTACGGGGCGTGGTTTGCAATCCTTCCAGCCAATCAGAAATATAGCTCTTTTCTCACAAAAGAGCCGCTCGAAAGTCCCTGCTCTCTAGCAGGGACTTTCGAGCGGGTAAAAAGGTTCTCATGAACTAATTTTAGTACCGGCTCTTTTTGGTGGGAACGCGATAAAATAGTTCTCATGAACTAAGTTCGCATGAACCTTTGTGGGAAAAGTACCGCAGTGTGAAAGCGCCTATTAGGCGCTTTCACACTGCGGTACTTTTCCCACAAAGGTTCATGTGAACTTGAAGAGCCGGTACTAAAATTAGTTCATGTGAACCTTTTTACCCCCACGAAAGTCCCTGCTCGAGAGCAGCAGGGACTTTCGAGCGGCTCTTTTGTGAGAAAAGAGCTACATTTCTGATTGGCTGGAAGGATTGCAAACCACGCCCCGTAAAACTCCCAACAAGTTTTGTGAAGCCGCCATTTTATTATCCTCGCATTAGCATTAGCATTAGCCCAGCGCAGAAACGCAGAGAGACTAACTTATTGCAACACAAAATAAAACATGGGAGTGGTGGCGATGAGGAGGTGTCGGCGTTCTGGCGATTTACTCGGAAGGCTTCAGTAGAAGCTGCTGGGAGTCCCAGCAGCTTCTACTGAAGCCAGTCCCCAACTCCGGGGACTTCCGGCCGGGGACTTTGGGCGGCAGTATACGCCGTGAAGTGGTTTGCGGCCTGCCAGTAAACCCAAAGCAGAAGAAGAACAAGTGACGTCAGCGGCTTCATTTGCCTAATCCACCCCTAGGGACTTATTCCGGTGTGAACGCGATCTGTACTTAGTTCATGCGAACTAAAGAGTTCACATGAACTAAGTTCACACGAACCTTTGTGGGAAAAGTACCGCAGTGTGAAAGCGCCTATTGTAGTTTGTTAACAAATATGGAAAAAGTCATGCTTTCTTTATGCTTTCATGTTTACAGTCTGTTTTTCGTATATTCTTACCGCTGCCTTTCTGCGACAGTTCCTCCGCCTGGTCCCAGATGTCATGAGCGCTTAAAACTAATGTAGTGATGTTGACGTAGGTTAATGCCACTTGTCCAATGGCCTGAGGAACCATCACAGTGCTGCCCGCAGGGTCCACACCCGACCCGCTGTGGCCGGAGCCAAAGCTGCTGGACGTGTTGGCTGGAGAAGGCATGTTGGGCATGTAGGACGGGGTGTGTGTGACTCTGAAAAAACACCAGTAAAAATATGTGAATATGATTACATATTACAGCTTAGTGCAATACACCTAAAAAGAGAAAGTACCATGCAAAGTAGACGACTTACTTTGGTGTTAAAACAGGAGGATCGCGAGTTGTTGAGTTCTGAAATGTCCAAATTTAGAGGGCAAATGTACAACTATGATTACATGGCGACTACTTTTCCAACTCTGCACAAACATGTTATAACATTGTTTTATTTAGATATGACCTAATCAAATTGCAAAACAATTACAATGGCATAAGAAATGAATATGTAATACTTACACTGAAGTGGTCGGTGAGGGTCTTCGAATACTTGAGGGCAATTTTGTGTTTGTGGCGAAACATTGCCATCTGCAAGAGGGACTGGCACTTCAAACTGCAAGACACAATTCAATGTTCATACATTGTTTATCATTTGCATGATTCATTATTGCATATACAGTTATTGTAAAGACAAACAATACAATGACGTTTTTATACTTTACGATTACAATGAATTACTTAATGCCTGACTTATGACACACTTTATTATACATTCTTGTGAATTTACAGCTTTTTTATAATACTGTATGGCTATACTATGGCATTCTATGACTTCATTACATTTATGACAGACTTTAATATAACTACAAATATGTAATGTGTAGACAAGAACAGATGGTGAAAAAGCTTTAAACAGAAATGAAGCTAGAGGAGAAACATTTAACCAGTTATGTTGTGTAGTTTTCGCCACGACATTCTATTTTGTGAAGCAGCTATTTAACAGCACAAAAAGGTATAATCTACAACTCACCATAAAGCAAAAAAGTCTTTTTCTGCAGCAGTAGCAGAGGCATCCACTGAGTTTCTAAGTTTCAGTACAAACCTGTAAAAATGAAGCATATAAATATCTAAAGGTTTGTCTATTGGATCAATGACAGTTATCAATAGTGCAGACAGTAATGATAAATGTTATCGCACTTGAGCAGTTCCACTGTTTCTGCAAACATAGTGTAGGAAGACGTTGAAATGTGTGGATCTTTCTCCATGGCAATACCACTTTCGACAAAGAACATGGCCGCATCCAGGTAGTTAAAAGCTTTGATCAGCTTATCTGACTGCAGAGATAGACACATAAAACAGTTTGGTTATATGTTTCTAGTATCATCGGGTAGAAATGTGCAGTAATACGAGTTCATAACAAACACAAATAACTTACCTCTACATCTGCTTTGTGCTTCAGTTTTTTGGCCTCTTTTATGTAATGCTTCACTGGATACTGCCTGTAGGTGGACAACGCTTTATCAACAAACCACACTAAACACCTCGTAATTAAAAACAATACAAGTGTTATCATTACTAATTGTTAATACTGTAGCAACAATTTCCTTCAAAACAAGAATATACATTTAGTTACTCCAGTAATACCTTTTGAGAAAATGTGGGATTGAATTAACATTTCAATAGAAATTGAAGACATACATTATTTGAGATTGTTCAGACAAATGAAAAACTGTAGTTTAGAACAACTTGGCAGCTCCACAGAAATCATTGTTTACCTCCCCTCAACTCTGAGCAAGGGCCTTTTGCTCAAAGCTCCCCTGGGGGTCTGTGAAGATGATGGGACAGCAGGGGTGCTCTTTTGGGGCTTCTGCTAGGATTGAAGGGCAGATGAACTTTAGCATTTCATGAAAACAAATTGAGAGCATTTGTCACTGGTTACAATCCCTAAAACCATGAGATCGTTCAGAGGCTTGCCTTGGGGGGGAAGCTAAACACAAAAGATTGGTGCTTATATCCCGGTACCTTTTCAAAGTGTGGTTGTTCGGCATGCTTTCCGCCGCTCTTCTTGTGCTTCTGGGAGTCCTTGCTCTTTGCTGCCTCCTTGCTGGACTCCTGGGGCTTCCCAGAACTGCGTTTGTTCACCTTTGGGTCTTTAGCAGGGTCTTTAGTAGGGTCTTTAGCAGGGTCTTTAGCAGGGTCTTTAGCAGGGTCTTTAGCAGGGTCTTTAGCAGGGTCTTTAGCAGGGTCTTTGGGTGTCAGAGGCTGCTGCATAGGAACAGGTTTTTTATCCACCTTTTTCTTTCGCTCCCCGTCTGCTTTTGACTTGCTGGAACATCTGTAAGAATAGAGAGCTTGTGTTATCAGACACACTAAACAGTGTGACGTTATCTCCGTTCAAGAAACGTAAAAAAGTAAGGGATGCCTCTGGACCTACTCTAGTTTGACAGAAGCATGACTTGTTGATGAGGTATTCTTGTTTTCCAGCTTCTGTTTCTTCCTGGGATGAGTTGAATTGTCTACCTCGACCTTGAATACAACAAATCATACATTAAAATACATTTAAATGTTTTTTACATGAATGCTAACTAGAACAAAATGGGAACCCACATATTTCTCACATTTTGAGATATACTCTTTTTGCTGCTTTTGATGACTTTGTGTGGTGTAGAAGCATCACCACCCCCTGCATGCTGCTCTACGACCAGTGCTGATCTCTTTGCATTGTTGGGTAACTCCTGGTGGATGTTGCAGGTCCAGGGAACTCTTGAGAGCAGACTTAGATCAATTTTCACCAGCAGGGAGCTAAAAGGCTTCTGGGGTTCCAGAGAACTCTTGATCGTGTGCCCAGTTTTCTTTGAGTGCCTTTTGCTCGTTTTGTGAAGAACCTTGGATCCCTTTGGGCAGAGGGTCTCCAACATTGGTTTGCTACAACTGACTCTAAGTGGCGGGGCGGGGGTCAGCTGGTCAGCCTTTGCAGGACTTTGGGTTGGGCAGGAGCAAGGGTTAGGATATCGAACACCACAAGATGGACAATGAACACACAGTACCACAGTGACTTCAGGATCTGATCCAGTCTTCCGCTTGTCAAGTGACGTGTGTTTAGAAGTCCTCTTACCGTCTCTTTTAGTCTCGCTGTTGTTCTTGCTGTGCCCTACTTTCGTCTTAACCTTGGGTCTATCTGTAAAACAGGGGTCTTTGTTTCGCGTATCGACCACTTCCTCACACTTCACGTTGATAGTTGCTTTAGTGTGATCTGGGCAACCTGCAGTCACTGGTTTTGAGGAGTGTGTGTTGCATAAAAGTGTCCTGGAGATGTTCAAACCAGCAGAGGGGGATTTGTGGCCACTTTGATGGTTATAGTTGTCCTGAGGGCTTTCACTGTGATGCTGGGTCAACTCTTTCTGGTTAGAAGAAGAAGAAGAAGGTTTGGACTCTCTGTAGGGGTCGACCACCTCTGCACTGAGTGGGTGCTGGGAGCTGTGAGCGGGCGGTGGCCGCTTGTGAGTGGGGCTTTCATAGGGATGTGAACAGCTTTGACCTTCGGCGCTCGAGTTCTGCTGGCTGGACCTGGACTGGATCCAGTTCCCGAGCTGCCAATCACCATGGGTCACTGCTAGAGGTTCAGGCTAAAAAAAAGACAAACAATGCCATTTTAAAAAAAAAGAGATAGAGCTTACAGTTCAGAGAATGCATGTGTATCAGTTTCCCGTGCCATTTATTGAAATAAACAAACAAAATATCAGCAACGCTGTATGTAATTGGTTGTTACATTTTAAATGACTTGCGGTATTGCTCTGATAATTACATAATGAAAAACTAAAGTATCAGTGATTTCACACAGAGGTGTTTAACTGCCTTCTCTGTTTTGTAGATAAATGTGAGAGTTGTTAATGTGTGTATGCAGGCAGAAATGCATGCCAAAATGTAACTGTGGGTGTTCCGTGGGGAGATGCAGTGTATTAATCCAAGTAAATGTGGCAAGCAGCAAATTACCTCGGTTTTAACAGAGATGCTCACAGGGGGTGGAGGCGGCTCCTCGATGGTGCTTTCACTTTCCGACTCTGATCTTGAGCTACACTCTGAGTCGCTGGAGCTGGCCGGCTCTACCCCTCGGGAATGTGCTGCTTCAAGTGATCTACGGCACCCACACACAGAACACAACAATAATAATATCACATTTCCAGCTTCTCAGATCTGGGACTTTTCTTTGTCATTTACAACAGTAATATTCTGGTGGTTTTGTCCATTTATTAAATAAAACAAGCCATTTGAATAATTTACCTTTAGGGAATTACAAGAGCAATATTCATTATTTCCTATAAAATGCATATAAATAGACTTACTGGCTACTTTATTATTAGGTACACCTGTTCAACTGCTCGTTAACGCAAATACCTAATCAGCCAATCACATGGCAGCAACTCAATGCATTTAGACATAATAATAATAATAATAATAACAAATTACATTTATATAGCGCTTTCCCTGGTGCTCAAAGCGCTTATGCTCAAGACGACCTGGTGAAGTTCAAACACAGCATCAGGATAGGGAAGAAAGGTGATTTAAGTGACTTTGAACGTGGCATGGTTGTTGGTGCCAGACAGCCCTGGTCTAAGTGTCTCAAACTGCTGACCTACTGGGATCTCACACACAACCATCTCTAGGGTTTACAGAGAATGGTCGTAAAAGATACAAATATCCAGTGAGCGGCAGCCAGAGGTCAGAGGAGAATGGCCAGAACGGTTCAAGATGATAGAAAGGCAACAGTAACTCAAACCACTAGTTACAACCAAGATATGCAAAATACCCTCTCTGAACGCACAACACGTGGAATCTTGAAGCAGATGGGCTACAGCAGCAGAAGACCCCACCGGGGGCCACTCCTGTCAGCTAGGAACAGGAAACTGAGGCTACAATTTGCACGGGCTCACCAACATTGGAAAAATGTTGCCTAGTCTGATGAGACTCGATTTCTGCTGCGACATTTGGACGGTAGGGTCAGAAGCATGGATCTATCAGGTTCAGACTGGTGGTGGTGGTGGTGTAATGGTGTGGGGGGTATTTTCTTGGCATACTTTAGGCCCCTTAGTACCAATTGAGCATGGTTTAAACGCCACAGCCCGAGTATAGAGGCTGACCATGTCCAACCCTTTATGACCACACTGTTCGCATCTTCTGATGGCTACTTCCAGCAGGATAACACGCCTTGTCACAAAGCTCAAATGATCTCCAACTGGTTTCTTGAACATGACAACGAGTTACTGAACTCAAATGGCCTCAACAGTCACCAGATCTCAATCCAATAGAGCATCTTTGGGATGTTGTGGAACGAGAGTTTTGCATCGCGGATGTGCAGCAGACAAATCTGCCGCAACTGCGTGATGCCAACATGTCAATATGGAACAAAGTCTCTGAGGAATGTTTCCAGCACCTTGTTGAGTCTATGCCACGAAGAATTAAGGCAGTTCTGAAGTCAAAAATGGATCCAACCCGGCACTAACAGGGTGTACCTAATAAAGTGGCCGGTGAGTGTAGATACAACATTTGATTATTGATAAAATATTTAAATTGATGATTGATGCAGATGCATTGATTAGGAAATAATGATTAGTTGCTCCATTAATGAAAAAACTTGTAAGTTGTCTAAATGGCTGAATTAACAAACTGCCAAAAGCCTAATTGTCACTTACGATGATGAGCTCTGCTGGATGAGCTGGGATGGATTTGCTGGAGGGGACTTGTAGTTTTCTGGAAGAAAATAGGGGAATTACATGTCATGAAAAACTTTGAAATGTTTATAGTATTCAATTCACACAAATTATTAAAACAGACTCTTTATCTAAAGGCTGTATGTACAGCAGATGTTTCCAATCACTGTATTTTACCCTCGTCCTTTACAGACAAAACACTAACCCTGGTCTGCATGCTTGTTTGGGATGTTCTATGATATAGTACCAACATGTATATTAATGAACATGTGTATCCTGGTTTTGTGCCTTGATTTTTGATTGCCATTCACTTAATGACTCACTTTGTACAGGACATGAAGAGAGACACGCTGCTTCCTGTGAAGACAATGAAACAAACGCAAGCTTTTACATGGGTCACACATTGGCTTTATTTAAGTTTGCACATGGTTATCTTCATGTACACTTAATTAATAAATGGTGTGATAATCGTTACTGTATATGCAAACAGATCTTTAATTACCAGGACTTAAGGCCTTAAAACATGCTTTTTCTTTTCAATTATCCTCAACTTTTAAAGTCTTACCTTGGCTGGGAACGGAGACTTGGAGGGTTCTACTGAGCTCGGTGAGTGTATGGCTGTCAGGAGAGGAGGCCATGAGTGGGTCATTTCCTGTATGGTGGGATAAAAAGAATGTTATATGCAAGGAGCCTAAAGACGGCCCAACTACAATACAGGCATCACTCTTCATAAAATAAACATTATAGCAAGCAGATGTAGCAACTGTAAATGAGAGTTGTAAAAGCTGGACTTACCCTCAAGATTTCTTCGACACACTGAACCTCATCTGTCCTTGTCTGTAGAAAAGAAATGAATAAATGATCTGTTCAAAACAGTGAATAGACCTTTATGCAATTATAACATGACAGACATAGAAAATGGTAAAGGGCTAATATTTCCAAGAGCAAACCTTTTAATGGTATTTCACAGGTCAAACAGGTAAAATAACATAGCTAAATACAACATAAGACCCCCCTTCAGATTGTTTACTTCTTGCATCTTACTTCAATCATCTCTAAGTATACTGTAATTTGGGGGGAATTGAAAACACTGAAAACATTAAATACAACCATACCACATTAAAATCAAAGTAAAGAGATATATGCATTTCAGTGTTGTCCAGCAGAGAGCGGTAGAGACCTGCAGAAGCACTCGCATTGTTTCCATGAAGAGATGCAGTGGAGAGTTTGGTTTTAAAATGAAACCATTTAACATTACAAAATAAGAGCAATATCAAGGTTCCACCGTTTTGGGGCAACAATTGCATTTTGATGTTGAATTAACATTCACATGAAAACCATATTTATTATAAAATACAAAAATATATGTAATTGTTATTTTACCATTGGTTGTTCCATTTAAGAAAGCTAGTTTAAGGGTTTATTTTTAAACTAGCTTTAGTTTCACACCAGAAGGTTTACACTTGTGCCGGAATTAAAAAAATGGCGTGCACTGGGACGTTGGTTCTCTGACCCATTAAACCTGTGTATTGACTTGTTTAAGGAAAAACACATTGTTGAAAGCACATTACTTCTTCTATTTCTCAATAGTTTGGAGGAAAGAGACATTTGTGATTGTACTTTATATCCAAAGTGTTTTATACATGGCAAACTGCAGATGTGGATCCTAATTTAGGAGCAAAGGTTTAGTAGGAATATAAATAATTGCCTGTATAACCTGCAATCATGGATTAGTCAGAGTAGCGAGAATAGAAGCATATTTAGCACTGCTGTGCTGCTGCAGGACTGTAGGGGGAGCTGTGTCGTGCTGCAGATGCAACGCCTGTGTGTGTCTATTTATGAATAGAGAGGCGAAGTCCCTCCCTTTCCGGGGGAGCTCCATGGGACATTATTTCGGAAAAAATATGTATTGAAGTCAAAGGAGAGAGAAAGATTATCTTTCGATCCCGTTTGAATTGTGCCACGAATTACACATATGATGTTTGTCAATTTAAAAGATAATTTTGCAAGTCAACATTTTTTAAATGTGTCCTAAAACTGTGAAGTAACACTTTTTTTTGTGAGAAACCGCTCAATGAACTACATCTCCCATCTCGCACCACACAACAAGACGGCCGTCACGTTGGAACATTTCACTTCTTTCTTACAGAATGAGGCAAAAAGTATTAAAAGAGGTGAAAATCACTACAAGTCTGGGCATGTTGAGAGCTGTACATACACACAAGGGGAGTTAGTCGGTTCCGTAAGAGCCAGCATGCGGGAACGGGATTCTGGGATTTGTAGTCTTTCTAGTTGCGTATTTTTCATAGTCTTATATTTCAACAGTTTTACGACAAACTGTGACTTTTTTTACATGGAAATTATTTTTTAAATTGACAAACATCATATGTGTAATTCGTGGCACAATTCAAACGATAATCTTTCTCTCCCAATTGACTTCAATACATGAGTTTTCCGAAATAAGGTCCCATGGGTCGGAAGTAGATGGGCGGGACTTCGCCTCTCTATAGAATTGACCTGAAGTTCAGCCAAATTCTCTCAAACAAATCAAGCCTTAGAACTTAAAGTGCCTTAAAATTGAAATCAAGAATATATTTTTTTAGCTGACTAGCCCTAACCCTATGTTCCAGATGACACAATCCTCTCATTCCACAGTACATTCATAGCCCAGACAACAGTGCTGGGAAATAATAAGTAGGACTTCCCTTGTTCTATCACTCCCCACATTCACCAATCACCGGACCACCAAAACCAGAGATTCAGTGTCACTGACATCTCAAGACAATTTTATATTCCAAATATACCAAGTATCTACTCCATGCTGTCTTTACTATCCTACTACTATACTGTAACACTCCTTGTTGTTAACCACCAACTATGTGCAATATATATATATATATATATATATATATACACACCGTTAATAACTGCAATATATACCTGGCTGCTAAATCCTCAGAACAGGATGTGTTTTTTGTAAATTGTGTAACCTTTTTATTATATATATTTTTTATCTTTAATTTTTTTTTGTGTGCATGCTACTTAACATTAAGGTAACATTAAGCTGTCTTTGGCTCTTTTCTGCTGTAACAATGTACATTTCCCCTCTGGGGGACTAATAAAGGTATTCTGATTCAGACTTTTGTATTTAACAGGAACAACCAGGTTCTATAGAAAAACCAAATTCTTTGGATTGAAGGAATCCAGTCCTGCAAACTTATGATTTATTTTATTTTCATTTTCGTTACCTCCTGTTTTCTTTCTTCATGCTAAAATTAGCTAACCAGCCATTATACAGCCTAGATAATATCATGTCTAATAACAGTACAGCGAACTAAGAGAATATATTTACCTCCAAAAATGGTGGCAGCAACTTGGTTTTGCCTAGCGCAGATTTGTTGATTATCTCCGGTAGAGGTACATATGGCTCTGGTGAAAGCTTCAGCCTAGGTGACTCGCTGACCACATGGTCCTGACCATCCATGGGCCGCACATACGCTGTGGGCTTCTGGGTCATGACTACGCTGGGCGGCTTCGACGACAGGAGTGAAGGGAAGGTCTGGGAAGGTAGTGTGTTACCTTTGTTTGCTTGAGGCAGAGATGAATCTTTGGGGGACTGTTTCAGGTCAAATGTGGAAACATCCATGGCGCTGTCAGACTCAGGGTGGTGATCTGTGGACCCTTGAACTTGAAGTCTATCAAAGGTGTCCCTAGTGTCCGTGTCATAGTTATCATGGTCAATGGAATGTGGGAAGGGTGGCCGCTTGGCATCAGGAGACTGATAAGACATTTCCTGGGGAAGGCTGACACACTCCCTGAGACCTGAGTGGGCTTCACTCTTCTTTTGTTGCTGTGCTGAGAGGCCGAGCTGACTGTGGTTTAAGGACCTATTCGAGAAAGTGGATGAATGTCCATGCTGGTTAGGAGGAGAAGGGGCAGTGGACGTCCTCATGGGCTGAGAGGAGTAACCGTTACAAGAGGGGGCTTTCTGACTTGGGATGGACGTGTGGACTTGGTTAAGGAATGGAGGCTTGGCTGGTTTATCTGTGTTTGGCTGAGCCTGATCTGACTGTGAGAAGGTTACATAAGTAGGAATGGGTAAAGGCTCAATGGCTAAGGGACAGGGATTATTCACATCTTCAAAACTACCCAGCATCCTCTGGATTCGATTGGAAAGAGTATCCCCTTTGTTTGTCTGCGTAAAGAAAGGGTAAACACTTTGTTAGAAGCAATATATCGGTAGCAATATGTAGGATTTGGTTAATTAAGACAAACAGTAGGTGGAACAAACTTGCTTTTTGACAGCTTTTTTTTGTAAAGTAAACATAATTGTATAGCACACTACATAAACAACAAAAAACACTAGAAGGTGAAAGGTTTTATGTAACTTTTAAGCCAACAATACAGCACACATACAGAAAATTATCATTTTCCCTCTGATAATGAATAGAGTCATTTTGATCCTGAAACCGTTGCTTTTGAAAGAAGTCAAAAATAATAATCTTTGTATCAATAATATGAACAGTAGAAGCCCAGTGTGATCATTAGAGCAGGTAACTCCTGTAGAGTGGGTCTTTACCTTGTATGGTTCCCTAAAGAGTGGCACATTCTCAGGGTTGGGTTCTTTGGGTGGGCTTGTTTCTTGGTTCCTCTGTTCCCGCGCTCGGAGGCGAAGACGGTTCCTTTCTTCATTGTATATGCTGTAGAACATTAAAAAGAAAGAAAGATATTAAGTGCATTATTCTAACACTAAATGTGATGACCCAGTTCAAAGATGCAGTACGTGCCTTGCTGACCAAAAATGTAATTGGTGACCACTAATAATTCCAACCAATCTTTTAACACAGCCATATTTGTTTAGGCTATCTTTGATTTGATCAAATAAACCACAAAGCATTGACTCACTCCGGCTGATTCATATGATGAAAAAAGGTTTTGGTTAACGACACGAGAACATTTTAAAGAATAACAATTGATGACATCTAATCACAGCCTTATGTACCCAAGTGGCAGAGAAGCAGGGTCTCATGGGAGAACTCAGTGCCCATCATATCACCAGAAACGTCAGTGCAATTAGACTTACAGACACCATGAGGAGTCCCCACACATCTGTTCCTTTTAGTCCCTAAAGATGACATGCAGCCCATGCATGCAGACATCACATGGATATGACTAGTCCAAATATAAGGCCATGGGTAAAAATAAGTTGTTCATTATAGTACATTATATTCAGAAACAACAAGCGGCCTCATAGGGTCAGGACCTGTTTAACACATACAAAAATACTGAAGTAAATTGAATGTACATTTGGAACTAGTAATTTTCCCAAAACAGTGTTTATCATCCTCACTCACAGCAACCCCAATGGGATGCTTCCATGGCAACAAGTGGAGCAACACAGATTTGGGTTTAAGCCAAACAGATGAGCACTTACTCATTAATGGAGCAGAGAGACTGGCCAAAATACAAGAACAGCACCAACTGCCCGGTCACAGTACCACCCAGGGATAAACCAACACAAGGTGCCTGCCTGTATTAAGTTACACACCAGTGATCCAAAACAAACATGAAACATTGTGTTGATGATCTAACACAGAGAAGCAAACAACTCACAGAATAAATTAGAATAAGCTCCTGCAAGTGATAGCAATGCCGGGGTTAGTGTTTAAAAAGGGTGAAACAAATTGTGCAGAAGTAGCCCCCCCCCCCCACACAGGTATAATCTTAATCTCTGTTTACGTGTGCACATGTTAAACCAGGCTTCAACAGCACACAGGTAGCCTGCATGTCTGTTTAATGCTCATCAATTTAGCTTGCACTACTTTGCGATTAAATTAAATGTCGGCATTGTGAGTAGTTGTATTATTTGAACAGGAATTGTATTTCCTATTTAAACAATATGGTTTGAACAAAACAATATATTGTTTAAGTCAAGCCCAGTCAGGAAAGCCCATCATTCAGATTCGGAGAAACTCGCAACACAGTGGAACTTAAAGCAACGAGAGACAAAAGCCAAGAAACCTGAAGACTAAAATCAGAACTGCACACCTAAACAACCACCAAAGGTAACCCCACTCACAATATGACTAGTCAATCCAGTCCTCCTGGTAAACGTCTGACATGTGAAAACAGTAGCACATTTAGGAAGTTATGAGAGCTGATACAGGGGGTGACCAAAGTCAAGTTTCTGCTAGTAGTATTAAAAAAGGTAAATAGTGACTTTAAAGTGATTCGCATGCTTCAGACATATATGCATAACATTCACTCATGTTGACATTGTTGCACAAAGTGGATATGTACCACTTTATGGTTGCAACCAAGAATTGCTTTTATCATTGTTTAAATCAGAAGATTGTTTTCTAGATCAATAATTGTGCGGCCTATAAAACGTCAGAAAATAATAAAGCACGTCCATCCCAGTCTCCAGAGAACAAAGTTTATTTCTTTGTTTTGAATAATAGCAGGACCTTCACATGTTGAAGCAGCTGAATAGCATTTTTTTTTTTTGCAATAATAAATATGTTAAGATAAATTAAAAAGTTGGATGTTGTTTGTCATTTAATTGAGTTAATAATAGTTGAAGCCACATGATTACAGGAGAAAATAAATCATGTTAGGCATAATTGTGCCTTAAATGTAATATATTCTGCTCAGATTATAATTTAGTGGTAGGGTGGTTCAGTTGAGCATCCTATCTGTCCTCTATTTTTAGGAAAATAGCTTTCTGTTGTTATCCAACTTTTAAACCAAAGTTCCAAGTTGGTCAAAACACGGCAGATAAGAATTCACTGAGGATCACTTGTAAGAATGCTTTATAAATTAAACATGTGGCTGTTCATTTAAAAAGAACAGCTCGTATACACACAGCAGTCCCTTTAACCAGCTGGTAGAAATCACACCAGCCTGCTTTTTCCAGCTGATTCCACCTCTTCCTCGTACTGCTTACCAAAGCCAAAATCCTCTATGTCGGTTTACCATTAACAACAAAAAAACACCCCTTTAATTCTGATACCTTTGCAGAGTTACAAACTTAAAGTTGACTTTGCTCAAGTGCGCTGCTAGTTATCAGACTAACCGTATCTAGCTAATTAAGGGTAGTTACCCGGTCAGGCTGAAGAGCTAGCGCCCTGCTGTTAGCAGCTAGCTGTGTCTGCCTACCTCGGCTGAGATGCCATGGTGCGCCTCTCTTAACAACCAAAGTTGGTTGTCATGCGTTTCTGACAGTCTTCGCCAAGCTGCTCTTCTCACTTGGTCACATTTTTCTTGTTTTACCGCTGAAGAATTTGCTATTTTAAAGGGCTGTCAGGCGGCCGTTGGTTGATAGTTGCTGCTAACCGTCCGTGTTTGGGTCGTCCACTCTCTCTCTCTTTCTCGGTCTACTGGATTGTTCTACTCTATTCAGCCAGCCGGGGGCCAAGCTCAGTTTTATACACTCAATGCACTTCAAGCTTGTCACAAAAAGCGTCTAAAGCAGTCGTGTTGCTATTCTATTAGTAAATACAACAAATATGTTCGGTAAAAACTTTATTATTTACCGTGTTTTCCTAAACACGACAGTTTGTCCAAACTTTACACTGTTACCCCTGCGTGACAGACATGGTACAGTCATCTGTGTTTGGTTATGTTGTTTTACAACAGAGTCCTGGTTAAAAGTTTTAAAAGCCGATTTTTAGGTTCCTCCCGTTTTTCAAATGGTATTAATTTTTCGTGACTGTTGACAGATGGTGAAAAATAAGTATCTGACTTTAAAATAATAAGAAAAGTAAGGTAAAGTTTCACACAGAAGGCAAAAAAACAGAGAATTGTGTCTCAAAAGGTGCAGTAAAGGGTAGTATACTTATTTGTAACCATTTGTTTCCTGCTTGTCTTTAAAATGTTAAAATATTGTAATATGTCATTTGGTAAGATGTTACAATATATTGGTTGACACAATTATGTTATTCCACTGATCAGAAAGGTGTTCTGTACTGCATCTCCCTTGTCATAATAATATACTAACATAAATGATTGGCTCTTGGTTTATTTGCCCTCTAATAACCGAATCAAATGTAAACATGAATGAATTAAATTCAAGGAACATCTTTCACACTCTTTTGTGATTGCTTTTTGATGCAATACCTTACCTTGTTCCCAGCTAAAAAGTAGGACCTCTGAATCAAGCAGTGATTCAATCACCTGCCTAATCTCCTGAAGCAGATCATAAAGTCTTCTGACTCACCATGCCACCTTGGTGCAAGTTCTGGTGAGTGGGTTCAGATTTGATGACACAGAGCTCAAATACTGCCAGTGGTTGTGATGTCTCCTGTAGGTTTTATAGTTTAGCCTGTAGACAAGAAAGCAGACAAATCAGTTTACACATTTAAACCAGACATGTAAGACAAACATGCTGATTAGATGCGTCACAAAAGAATCCAGCAGCCTCTGTCTGTCTGTTCCTGTTGTTAGAGCTTTGACACCAGCACGTGTATGATTTAATGCAGGCTTAAAGCACAGGCTGTGCTGAAAGGCCTGTTATTGGACACTCACCCCGGCTGGTTATGTTATGCTGCTACTGGCCGACTTCCAGCAGAGCACATCGAGATCATCTTGCTTCATTTAGTGGAGGCTCGGGACAGCTGAGAGGACCATGTCACTTGCCCATAAAAAATATGTAACTGCTGGGGCCTAATGATTATGACATGCAGTATGTAATACAATAGAATACATTAAGGATATGTTCCTCTTGTGCTTGTTTCTATGTACCTAGATACTAGGGTATACTGTTATAGACCCCGGACCCTTTATCAGTCCTTAAAGAATGTTTTAATGATGTATTTATTTTGTTAATTAATATTTTTGGGAATATTTGAATATTCATTTTTATACATGTATTTATTTAATCACCCATAGTTTAAGTTGTATACCTATTAACAATATCATGGGTGAGTAAGATATACAGTATATCAGTCCAAATGTGTGTTCAAAGTAAAAAACTTAAATATATTCAAAAGAAACATGACCTTGGTGATCTTTTGCACACACACATACACACAAACGATACTGCACAGTCACAAGTGTGCAGGACTGAAGTTTGAGACTTTTAGTAGTTTGAATGATAACCAGTAGGTGGTAGTAGTTTACTGTAAATAGAATAGTTGTTCCAAACCTCTTTCCCCTTTCTACCATTGAGTTAAATGATGGCCCCTGATTGAGAGATACATTTTATGGATATTCCATATTACATTTAATGCGTAGCAGAAAAACAATTGATAAACTGTACAATTAACCAAATATATCTGCAGGAAGATTGTGTAAAACAAGGGATTTAGATACATTTGGAACAGAAAGAGCTGCAATTTTTTTTTTTTAGGAATTCCTAAACTATACATTTGTCTGAATGACATCTACTGTATAAATATATGTTTAACATTTTAACTGATAAGGCATAACGAATATGGTTATTTTATGACACATTTCGTTGCTTTCCTCCCTAATGCTTGGCGATTTTCCTAGGTTATTCTAACCGCATACCTTTCTAAAGCAGGACAGGGTGTTTGGCAGGGAAGGAGATATATTCAGTTCTATTTCATACCTACTGACCGCCAGAGGCGGTGCTTTAGCACTGGATATCTTCTGTCTCGCGCATGCGTAGGTCGAATATTTATATCAACAAAGTCACGTGTGACCTCGTACGACCCGGAAGGCATAAGTTCCGGTGCCGTCGACGAGTTCAGTCCTTTTCATCTTCTCGCAGCGTAGGTTACTACTTTATGAGTAGAAGCCAAAGCTAGCTTACTGAACAATTAAGATCCTAGCTCATCGCTATCTGTAGACTTGTGATCGTTAGATCGGAGCTGCGGGCTAGAAAGACGCTCGCCCTCCAAAGGCTGCGACGAGCTAGCTGTCCGTCCTCCCAAGGGAGGGGACCGCGGTGTTCACCGCTCGGATCTTAGGAGCTCCGGATCGGTAAAGAGCGGACGCTCCTGCACGTCAGCCGGCGCTACCGGTTTTGCTGTTTGTGCTATATATTCTCAAACTAATGAGATAATTGTATACAATTAGCCGAGGGCTCTCGCTAATTGTCACTGCGCAGTTAGCTGAGCGCTTTCGTTCAAGCTAAACTGTTACTACACTAGTGAAAAGAGTGTCTCCGCACCTCTTTTCACTACAAACATTTGGTTACTTACCTGATTCTATCGTCCAGTTAGCTGAGTGCTAGCCCGTTCAAGCTAACGGTTACTGCACTAGTGAAGAGAGCGTTTCCGCCCTCTTCTCACTACAAACATTTTATTCTATCGTACCTAATTCTATCGTCCAGTTAGCTGAGCGCTTTCGTTCAAGCTAGACTGTTACTGCACTAGTGAAAGGAGCGTCTCCGCACCTCCTCTCACTACATACATTGGTTTCTTATCTGATTCTATCGTCCATTTAGCTGAGTGCTAGCCCGTTCAAGCTAACTGTTACTACACTAAGTGAAGAGGGCGTCTCCGCCCTCCTCTCACTACAGACATTTAATTCCTTACCTGTATATCGTCCAGTTAGTTTGAGTGCTCCCGTTCAAGCTAACTGTTACGGCGCTAGTGAAAGAGTGTCTTCGCCCTTCCACGGCGCACAATTGGTTCCTGTGCCATCCTCCAGTTAGCCGAGTGCTCTGGCTCATAGCTAACTTACTACAGCGTTAGTGAAGAGAGTGTTTCCGCTCCCCTCTCCTTGCACACAGTTGGTTTCTGTTCCATCCTCCAGTTAGCTGAGTGCTCTCGCTCAAAGCTAACTCGCTACAGCGCTAGTGAAGAGAGTGTTTCCGCTCCCCTCTCCCTGCACACAGTTGGGTTCTGTTGTATCCTCCAGTTAGCTGAGTGCTCTCGCTCAAAGCTAACTCGCTACAGCGCTAGTGAAGAGAGTGTTTCCGCTCCCCTCTCCCTGCACACAGTTGTCTTAAGAACCATTCCATCTCATGTTAGCAGAGTGCTTTCGCTCAGGCTAACTTGCTACGGCGCTAGGGAGAGAGTATTCCCGCTCTCCTCCCACAGCATACCACTAACTGACCACACACTTGTTCGCATCCCAGTTAGCAGAGTGCGTACGCTCATGCTAACTACTTTGTGCTCACTCCCCTCCATTGTGGAGTTTGTTTCCTGGCCAGTTATTTACAGTCAGCTGAGTGCTTCCCCTAAGAGTGGCGCTATGTTTAACGGCTGTAACACCTGTATGGCTTCTCTGCAACCAGAGGATGGCCATGACCTTTGCCCCTCTTGTCTTGGCCTCGAGCATCTGAGGGAGGGCCTTTCGGAGGACTCGTGCATGAATTGTACCATCATGCCTCGTGCGGTAAGAGCTGCTAGACTAGCCAGGGTTGAACTACTGACTGAGGGTGGCCTTCCCCCTGCACAGTCGACTACATCCCAACCTACCCGTCCTAGGCGTCGGGCAGCAGAGGCTGCAGGTGCCCCGCCCAAGAAAAGGACTAAGCCTGATAGGCTGTCCTCTAGGGTGGACCGACTCACTACTGAGGTTGCCCAGATGAAGTCAATCCTCTTGGCTCTCCA
This sequence comes from Gymnodraco acuticeps, assembly GCF_902827175.1. Classification (NCBI taxonomy): domain Eukaryota; kingdom Metazoa; phylum Chordata; class Actinopteri; order Perciformes; family Bathydraconidae; genus Gymnodraco; species Gymnodraco acuticeps. The sequence goes on from NW_022990358.1 coordinate 1,519,219, forward strand.
TTCTGGTGTCAGTACAGAGCACGCCGCTGCACCCAGTCCACCCAGCCCACCCATGCCTGAACTGATTCCAGAGGACGATGTGTTCTCATTGGCAGCTTCAGCCACTCAATTTAATGAGTATGAAGGAGAGGGCCCGTCCCAGGCTTCTGGGCCTGGCTCCTGTACCTCAGATCATGCATCCTCGGGGGGGGCGGATGTCGGCTCCATGAGTACCGTCATCCGCATGGCACTGGCTCGCCAGCAGTTGGATGTACAGCAGCCCGAAACAGTGCCTAGCAGTGCGTTCTTCAGGCGCACTTTGGCACCCGCCACCCTTGCAGTTCCTCCCTCTTGTGAGTATCTGAGGGAGTTACATGCATGCTGGAGGGACACTAAGACTTTTTCCCGTTTTTAAGGTTTCTACCTTAACCCAAGGGTACAAGCTTCAGTTCCGACGCCGACCCCCAGCCTTCAGCCGGGTCAAAATGACCACCATAAGCGACCCGGCAAAAGAAATCGCCCTAAACCAGGAGCTGTCAGTCCTCCTTGCCAAAGGAGCAATCGAGCCTGTAGACCCCATCTCAAAGTAAGGAAGAAAGGCGGTGGACTTCGCCCAATCCTAGATCTAAGGGGACTCAACAAGTTCCTAAAGATCTTACCTTTCCATATGCTGAGCACAGCGGACGTTCTTCTTACCGTTGCCAGGGGGGAATGGTTCACGTCCATCGATTTAAAGGACGCTTATTTTCATGTGCCTATTGTACCTCATCACAGGCAGTTTCTTCGCTTTGCCTTCAGAGGCCGTCATTTTCAGTTCAGGGTGCTCCCATTCGGACTCTCCCTCTCCCCAAGGGTGTTCACCAGGTGTGTCGCGGCAGCCCTATCACCCCTGCAGTCTCAGGGTATGAAGATTCTGCCATACTTAGACGACTGGCTAATCTGTGCACCGTCCCGGTTGCAGTCAACCCAGGACACGGCTCTCCTTCTCTCTCATGTCACCCGGCTAGGCCTCAAGGTGAACATGGAGAAGAGTTATCTGAACCCCTCTCAGAGCCTAACCTTCATTGGGGTGGCTCTGGACACAGTCACTATGCGGGCCTGTCCATCTGCTCAGCGCCTGGACAACATTCTCCAGCTTCTTCCCCTCTTCAAAAGGGGCAGGTCTCTGGCATTTATCCGGTTTCTCGGCCTCTTGGGCATGCTGACAGCTGCCTCAACTGTCATTCCCTTGGGCTTGTTATCACTGCGCCCCCTGCAGAGATGGCTGAACGGCCTCCACTTAGACCTCAAGTTGCACAGGCACAAAAGAATCAGGGTGTCACAACAGTGCCTCTCCACTCTATCCCCATGGAGGGAGAGGTCATATATGTCGAGGGGCGTGGCCATGGGCTCTCCTTTCCGCAGAGAGACTGTTACGACGGATGCCAGCCTCTCGGGATGGGGTGCGGTGTGGCAAAACAGGACAGCCCGGGGGCAGTGGTCTGTTCTGGACGGCACGGAACACATCAATGTGCTAGAGCTACGAGCTGTGCACCTAGCACTCAGGCACTTCCTGCCATACCTAAGGGGGAGGCATGTGCTTGTCCGCTCGGACAACACTACAGCGGTGTACCATATAAACCACCAAGGGGGCACCAAATCTGCACGCTTGCAAGAGGTGTCCCAGACTCTCCTGACCTGGGCAGCTCCTTGCCTGGCCAGCCTACGGGCAATGTATCTGTCCGGAGAGCAGAACCAAGTCGCAGACTTCCTCTCCCGTCACAAGCCCCCACCAGGGGAGTGGCGGCTTCATCCAGAGGTGGTGGCCAACATCTGTGGTCTCTTCGGCAGGGCAGAGGTAGATCTCTTTGCCTCGAAGATGTCGACCCACTGCCTCCTGTGGTTCTCCTTGAGCGAGAAAACCAGCCCCTTGGGTCAGGACGCCCTGGCTCATTCATGGCCAGGGTGTCTTCTCTATGCCTATCCACCCCTCCCTCTGATCCTACCAACACTCCTCAGAGTGCTTCATCAGGGCCACAGGCTTCTTTTGGTGGCCCCCTTCTGGCCAGCCAGGACTTGGTTCTCCCTGCTGCACAGACTCTGTTGCGGGACACCTTGGCGTCTCCCCAACAGGAAGGACCTCTTGTCTCAGCTGGAGGGTCAAATATGGCACCCCGACCCCTGCCGCCTCCAGCTGTGGGTCTAGCCACTGGAGGGCCCGACCCACTGCTGAGCGACTGCATAGAGCCTGTCAGGAGGACTATTCTCAATGCGAGGGCACCATCTACTCGTAGACAGTACGGAAACAGGTGGAAACTGTTCTCTGACTGGTGCCAAGGGCGAAATGAGGACCCAGTACATTGCTCGGTGCCTACTATCCTTGAGTTCCTACAGTCCCTCCTGGATGACGGCCGGTGTCCCGATACCGTCAGGGTGCATGTGGCTGCTATATCAGCCCAACATGCAAAGGTTGACAACAGTACAGTGGGGAGCCATAGACTGGTATCCCTCTTTTTAAGGGGAGCACTGAGACTTCGCCCCCCGAACATCCCAAGGGCCCCTTCATGGGATCTGCCCTTGGTGCTGGATGCCCTATGTTCGCCTCCCTTTGAACCCTTGTTAGAGGCAGAACTGAGGTGGCTCTCAGCCAAGACTGCTTTTCTTCTTGCCATCACCTCAGCAAAGCGTGTAAGCGAGCTTCATGCCTTGTCTGTAAACAGCTCGTGTCTGAGGTGGAACTCAGATGGCTCAGGTGTCACCTTATGGCCGAACATAGCGTTCCTCCCTAAGGTGCTGACACGCTCTCACTTTAATCGGCCTATCCAGCTGGCAGGGTTTGACCCCCCATCAGGAGAAGGGGAAGAGAGGTCAAGACTCCTATGCCCGGTGAGGGCCTTAGAGCTTATGTCCAGACTACCGCAGGCATGCGTCAGTCTGACCAGCTCTTTTTATGTTACGGTGGTCCTAGAAAGGGCCATGCGCTCTCAAAACAGCGCTTGTCCCACTGGATCGTGGACGTCATTGCCCAGGCATACAGGGCGAATGACCGTCCCTTGCCACCCAGAGTAAAGTGCCACTCTACCAGGAGTGTCTCCACGTCATGGGCGACCTTGAGAGGTGTGCCCCTGGAGGACATATGTGCTGCGGCCACATGGGCATCGCCGAGCACATTCGCCAGATTCTACAGGGTGAATGTTGCCGCCCCTCACCCGCTGGGTGTGGTCCTCCTGCAGAGTCCGCCTAGACCATCCTTATAAGGTGAGTATTCAGACTTCCTCGTGACTCTGTTGGTATAGGTCATCCAGTGCTAAAGCACCGCCTCTGGCGGTCAGTAGGTATGAAATAGAACGATAGTTACGTATGTAACTACGGTTCTATGAATACTGGATGACCGCCAGAGTTCTTGGTCACTCGGAATTTCGTGTTTCTGCGAGAAGATTCCGTAGGACTGAACTCGGCGACGGCACCGGAACTTATGCCTTCCGGGTCGTACGAGGTCACATGTGACTTTGTTGATATAAATATTCGACCTACGCATGCGCGAGACAGAAGATATCCAGTGCTAAAGCACCGCCTCTGGCGGTCATCCAGTATTCATAGAACCGTAGTTACATACGTAACTATCGTTCTTCACTCTGCCCTCAACCTGTTAGACTTACAAAGAAAGTGTATATCATAAATAATAATCCAAACTTAGAAACTAGAACAAAATAACCGACATTTTAATAAAAAGCTCTTTTTTTTTGGTAAATGGATGAACATTACATTACCAGAGCAGCACATTCTCACATAAAAGTACAACAATATAACACTAGTCCAATCTAATTTATTTGCATTTTTGTATACTTACTGATATTCTGTTTTGCAATTTAATGTAATGGTAATTGAGATTTCAAAAGTAGGTTCTTTTTTAGCAAAAATGTACATTTATATCATTGAATGAATCTCAACATTGAAACACAACAACATCAACTACAAAATAAAAATAAATTGTTTTTAATATTGCCATAAACACTTACAACCATTCACATCTTTTGCATCACCAATGATATCTTTTCAGATCTTCAAAAGTCTCTATTATTGCTTAACAAAGATGGATTAACACATTTAGAGTGATCTACATGTTCTTCTATGGTCAAATGCCATCAAATACCTTCACAACGAAACTAAAAGTTTAAAGTCACATAAATCAAGCTTTAACAATATCATACAAAACGTGTGGGGAGTTGCGTCAAGCGTTGTTTCAACTACAGTACTCAAGCACACAATTTAGATACTTGGACTGTTCATTTAATTATCCTTTTACTTCCACTCAACTACATTTCAGAGGGAAATATTGTACTTATTAGTCCTATAAAATTATTTGACACCTACTAGTTATTTTACAAATAAAGATGTTTGCATACAAAACATAATAAGATCTTATACAATATATATATGACATCTAAAATATATCTAAAACAATTTACAACAGATTAATTGGTTGTCTGTCATTTAACACACACAAAAGCTTGCTTTGCTTTATGCCTTTGTCCAATAGTTGTGAGGTTTGGACTTGTAAAACCAAACGATCAATCAATGAACATAGAAAATAATCATGAGCTTAACCCTTGTGTTGTGTTCGAAAGCTGTTACCGTTCATGGTGTTCGCGGGTCAATTTTGACCCATGATTTACCTCAGAAAAACACTAAAAAATAATGACTATCACATATTGTTTTAACTACATCATAACTAACTTATAATGCATTCATAACCGTACAATCCTGTTGTAATTTTATTTTATGGCCCCAAAACACACCACATATTGCACATGTACATGTGTGTGTTCAGGTTCAAGGGTTTGTGTACATATTCTTTGTGAAAGGTTGAGTTCCCGTGGGGGGGAGGGATGGGCAACCAGGTGCATGTTGTGAAATAATTATTGTTACAGTGGATGAAGGGGGTGGGGTTGGGGTGTCTAAAGTCAAAGATTAATCTTGATTGGGCCAAATTTGCCCCAGAGTCACCCACAACAATTCTGCTGTGTCTTCCCAGACCTGAACACCAAATTATACAATTTTTTTTTTTAAGAGACCTTCAGACTTGGCTAAAATTGTCAAAATCTGTTTTGTAGTGTTTATATAGCTGTTGTGGAGGATATCATCTGCAGGTCTCCCTTGAAAAAGAGATCGATGATCTCAATGGGACCACCTTAAATAAAGGTTTGAAATCATGAAGCCTCGTTCCGATAAAAAAACTAGAGCGTAGTTATTATATAATTGTACCTTGATACGGGTCACCGGAGACCCAAACACAACATAAGGGTTCATCCATAATGAAAATAATCAACAGTTGCAGCCTTAAATAAAATTGCTCAAAATCTAAAAATTACTAAAGTGATGGTTACACATTAATGAATGAGATGATAACAATACAATGATATCAAATTGTAATACCGGAAGTACATTTTAGTTACTATACCTACGCACTTTTACTTAAGTAACATGCTCAATGCAGGGCTGAGTATTTGTACAGTATGCATTAGTTATTTTACTTTAGTAAAATATATGGGTATTTTATCCATCACCTCCTTGGTTGATCTGATTTGGTTTTCTCTCCCAGAAGGTGACCAGAAAAGGAGGACATTTGAGAAAATCAACCGGGGAAACAACCGGGGAATCAACCGGGGAAACAACCTGTATGCAGAAAGAGTTCCCCGTGTTCTCGTTACTGAATTGTGGCGCCACGTTGTATTGGAGGCCACAGTCGCCTGCGATTGTGGTGGGGCTGTTGTGTCTGAGCAGTGTGGTGGCAGAGGGGACAGTGGCTCTCACTTCCAGCATCTCATGTCCAGCTACAGATACATCCACAGGCAACACCACGTAGGCCTGCACAAAGCTTTCTCCAATGTTGCACTTGAGTTGCGTAGACCAACAGTATTCCCCGGGGTCTCCTAGGAAGAGAGACTCATTTATGAAGGGCTATACACATCGGATGTGCCACATAAAACAGTCAGACAGCGATGGTCTGACATAAGAAGACCACCTGCACTACTGATATCTGTCTGCACATTTAGTCAAGGACAGTTGAAATTGTAACTGAGAGATGCCTTACCTTCTGTGCAATATGAGAGCCGTATGTTATGGTTGTCCTCAAGTTGAAGTTTCTTATGGTAGGTCATCTGAGTGCACTCGATCAAACAGTTTGATAAGGGTCTCTTGGGCAGCAGTTTCACCAACCCTTCCCTCTCTGAACAATGAGCTGCCCCTTCAGCCAGCAGAAAGGGAGACAGTATGCCAAAAAACACCCACAAAGTGAAATATGTTGACATTCTGTCCAGTATCAATAAAACATCCAATTGCTGGCAATGTTGAGCGATTGGTCCAGATCTTCTTGTCCTATTGTGGGATAGTTGTTGTCCTGGATCAATATATTGCTTGCACAACCTGACAACCATAGGATAAGATTCAACTTCAGCCAGGAAAAAACTTTGCATGCACAGCAGCTATAAACGTTCAAGACTTTCAGAACTGCGCAACATGCTGCTCTTACACTGAAATGAGGAGGGTTTCCTGGAGCGCAGTGCCTATCCTCCAGGTTATTTTCCTCCCTCTAGACTTGAAATGTGAAACACCTAAAGGCTGGACTAAGGAACTGCTTTACCAAAATAGTAATCAAGAGTTATAGTCCATAATAAATGTTTGCAGGAAAAACAGCTGAGAGCAAAACATTTTTGATTTGAATCATCTTTATTCAAAAGTTTGTAAGCAAAAAATCAGGAAATTGGTACAAATGATTAGCATGCTATAGCAGTTTCATTAGCAAAATACAATATTTTGTACGAGATCTAAATACAAGTTATGGTGCTATGTCAATATAATAAGTAATAGTTGAAAAATAAAATAAAGTACATGGTGAGGTAATTTTGTAAAGTCAGCAGTAGACAAAAGCTTAACAAAATGATAAACTGAGAACTATAGCAAGTTACAGGCATATGAGGGAAAACAAGACCTCTGCTGTAAAACATGTATATAAGAGGACATTTATTTAAATCAAACAACATTCTTTGGGTTCATTTATGAAAAAAAAAAGGGAAAAACTGCTTTGGGTCAAAACTATGATCTAATGGCATATCTCAAAGAAGGTTATGTCAAGAAAAAATTGTTTGATTTTTTTTTTAATGTCATTTTTATACCTAATTATGATTCATTCCAAAAGTGAATGTTTTTTGGTGGTTGCAATGGGGCATTGTTGCTTTCTGCAAGTTGAAAGGGCTAAAAGAAAGCACCATACAGAAGATGTCCCTACTTAGGAAAAATGTATATGAAATGTGATTGTGAATTGTTGTCATATATATGTATATTATTATTATTTTTATATGCCTTTTGAATTAAATTGCCCAAGAAAGGAGTCGTTCACAGATGGGGGGAAACAACTGGTATGAGTAAGGATTTGGCTCTGTACAGTCTCACATTTTTGTTAGGAACACTCTGTAATAGTTAGCAGCTTTAAATAGTGCTCTTCACCCATGAGATGTATTTAAAGATTAGCTGGCAGTGTTTCGCCTCCAGCTCTCTGCAGCTCTTGGCGCAAGAGAAATAGTTGGGCTTATCTACAGAAATGCATTTTTGATGGGTCTGCAGTATCATTATTATCATCATCATAATAATCATTGGCAGTTAACCTCTAAAATAAAAAAATGATCAGATTTGTGCTGGCACATTCTTGTTTGAAAGGAGAAACAGGAATGCAAAACTGAGAGAGACTTTGCTTTGGTTCCCACACTCGGTGCTGAATACACACTGAAAGGATCTAAGATAAGTCTATAGAGAGAAGATAGGCCTGCATATAATGTATCACTAAGTTTTCTGTATTTTGTGTGTCTGTGTGCACCAGGTGGTTCACATACACAAGACTATAAAACAAACTTTACTTTGTGCCTGGCTGCTGGAGGTTACTAGGCCCACACCCGCAGCTGCTGGCCAGCTGCACGGAGGAGATGACGAGGGTGCTGAACTCATCCACATAGAGAACAGGCACCATTTGGAGGGAGGTGGGCTGACAACATGGCACCTGGAGAGAAAAAAAGAGAGGAGGAGTTAAAGAGGTTATGTTGGATAACACAGTTTGAACAAAAATGGACGTTAAGAACGTGTGAATATTTATATTCTTGATAGAAATGCAAAAAAGTGGTGCATGCTATGGTGGACGTGTTACACATAAAGTACAGAAATAAAAAAGTGTAGAAAAATTAAATATAAAATAACAAATTACAAATTAGTTTCCAAACAGTTTCATTTAAAAGATGCAGTCTAGATCTTAGTTGTATTTTTTCTTTTGCAAAGTTATTTATAAGATCACATAAAGATGGTACACAACGTTATGTTTCCTTAGCACGTACACTGCATTCATTTCTGATTGACCAAAGTTTTGGGAGTGTCTCAGCTTGAATTTGGTTCATTTGTATATTTGTGTTGGCAGAGTGAGAGAACAGGCTTATCTATTGGCAGCTGTTTTCCCTCCTGAGCAAACACAGGCAAACTATTTGGTGTTTGTAGCTCCAATGTAACTTAGGCAAAGAGGTGAAAAAAGACGTGTAGGACTGTAGAAGAGGAAGCAAGTACAATAAACAAAGCTATACATTTAACAGTAAAACATAAGGTAATTGGGGTTGGAGGACATTTATTTCACTGTTCTAATATAGAGAATTATACCTGAGTGGTTTGGGATGGTGGACATTGCACAGGGTGCCCTGCGGGGTTGCAGAGTGCACACTTGACGATGGTCAGGCTGGCAGGATGGATAATCCAGTTTTCCCAGCCCAGATCTGAAACACATAATAATGGACATTTTAGTACATGCATTTATATATTTTTGCATGTCAATTTGCATGCATACATGAACACATGCACACATTGGTGCATACCTTTCATGAAGATCTCAGAGGCCATGGAACAGCACTTCAGGTCTGTACTGTTTCCACCATCAGGGGACACGGAGTTGCCAGAGGCCACTGGAACTGTAAGGACAAAAAAACGTTCAATTCAGTTTGAATGTGAAAACCTCTTAAGATTAAATTAAAGCTGTACAAAATGTGGGCTCGACAAAGGTTTCTTCAAAGTGTTTGGGTGTTACATACCACCATTGTCCTTCACTCTGTGAGCAATGGAGCCGAAGGTGGTCCTCCATTTCTCTCCAATACCGTCCAGCCCACCAGCAGGCAGCTGTGGCTCAGCCTGCAAGTTGAGGCCCTCGAGGAGACTCTGTCTGATTGACTGCAATGACCCCCCCGAGCATCTAAACATCATATAAAAGGTTACATTTGCATTAAAAAGGATTACACAGAAAAATTGAAGAAATGCTCTACATGACAACAAATAAGTATTGTGTTAACAATCCAATCAAGACTAAACAAGTGTAGTTGTGAGCAGCTGCACATGCCAGACATGTACTCTCTCAATAACCTCAATAGCTCTGGGACTATTTTCTTAGGCATACACAAATTCCTCTGTGGAAGAGTAATTTATGACACTACTGAAGCTTAATTGCAACAGCATGTTACAGCTCTGCAAATTCCTAGAAATAGATCAAAATGATGTATTTTTCCCTGAGAACTACTCAGCACGGACACATCATGGATATGTTATCTGTTAAGCAAGTCTGCAGCACTGAGGCTATTCAAAATATGTATTAACCTCTACGACCTGACAAGGTAAGGGGAGATATAGCAGGTCCACAGTATACGTCACAAGGAATTTGATACACAGATTTGATGCAAAATGAAACACATTCTAACATTTGAGACTGAAAAAATGACTTCAAAATAACACTTTAACACCCCAAGACCTTTTGGAACACTAGTAAGAGGACAACTGTGACTTGGTATCAAAAACGTTCTGCATGAATTCTGATTAGCGATTGGATGGGGAGCATTTATTTTTTTTTAAAGAGAAATGCTCAGAAGCCTACTTAATGTCTACATATCAATGAAAGCCATATATTCTATGAATGCCCAAGTGTTGTAGTTTGTAGTTGTAATGTTTCAAGAGGCTGTAGTTTCATAAAAAGCTGATTTTGTAAAGCAAGGTCAAGCTTAAAAAACTACAGTGAAATGAGGACTAACATCATAAAGAGTCTCAGATGTATTAAGTCATACCCAATATATGCAATTCACCTTCATTGGGACCCCAGCATGCAGACATATTCAATTACACAATTTTTAGACTAATATAACACATTCATAATGCATATTTGAGGGTTTCTATAGAACCAACTTTCATTCAGATATCAGTGTATCAAATGAACCCCTCTGAATAGGGGCCTGCAATCTATAATAAAATGGATACACTACACAGCAAACAAAAGCGTAATATTATTTAAGTACCAAAACACTGTAAAAATGTGCTCCTGAAATAAAACATTTACCAATAGCGCTCTTATAAATCAAACATATTGCACTTTAGAGACAGGGAACAGATAGGTTGGTACTGACCTGTGCTGCGAGACAGGAGAGTTCGCAGGGGCAGCAGAAACTTCCTCGGATGGCAGCAAGACAAATGCAAACACCATTGAAGAGCCCAGGAGCATCGTCATGACAGTAAACGTAAAGGACATGGTGTATGGGCCGGATGGTCAATCTTTTGGATCAACTGCTCTCAAATTTGGACTTGCGGCCGACTACGGTTGACTCTGGTTGGAAGAGAAGATAGGAGTGACCAGACAGTGATGCTGCACGAGGTATTGTTTGTCAGGGCCTGGGAACATGGGTTTTTATCTTCCTGTACCAAAGCTTGGCCTTGAGATATTTCACATTGTTGTCTTGTGTGAAAGAGATCAGTTCAGTTATTTCTTCCAGACGTGAAATACTGGATGTGATTTCTTAGGGAGGATTTGAAATCAAGAATATGGTTTTGCCTACACAAAGTAAAAGATGCAAAAACATCTTCAAATAGTCAGTGAATAAACGTTCACATATTCCCCAGTGAACATATTCTTTTTTTAAACTTCTTTCAACAAAAAAAGGTTCATTGGGCCTTCTGATGCCACTCATAGTGTATTGTACATGTTTAAACCATATTATTCCACACTACCAGTATCATACATGCTCAACTATCCATCTCTATGAGAGTAAAGAGCAAAACACGAGGCTGAGTTGAGAGGCAAGCAATGAACGGTAGTTTAAAGTCGTTAAGGCCCCTTTAATCAGAGACTACTAACTCACTGTGGACTAAACTGGGTCACAGCAATATTTGCATGGTGCACCAAAGAACACGGTTTTACTGCTGGAGGGTACAACCAATCATAATAGGCAGTGCCACAGAAATTGTTGGTACATGCTGATACAAGACATGGCAATACTCTTGCAGTCAGTGTGAAATAACAGGCATAATAACACAAGTATGCCATGTGTTCTTGCACAAGACCTCCTACAGGTCTAAACAACACTGTGAAGATTTGAGCTCTGAAATGATCATCAGGTCTCAACAATGGTGATAAATTGACAATATTTAAAAATAAAGTCTTAGAGGATAACTCCGGGGATATTTCATATATTTCTATATCTATATCAGAATGAGAGTTTTTATAGGTTTTTAGGGTGTTTTACACAAAATCATTTTTCTTTTTACGTCAATTTAAATAATAAATAATTTGATCCATCTATCTTTCTAACTAGCTATAGATTGTATAGAATATATATATATATTAAACAGATAAATATATATTTATCGCAAATCTTCAATTTGTTTATGTTTTGTTGTGTAGCTGTTAAGCCTGCTCATAATGTGTTTTATCAAGAGGCAGCAGTTTGGTTTAGTTTTCACTGTGAAGTTGTTTTTTTTATGGATTTATGTCATGTTTCTGTTAATACAAACCAAAAACAAATGTATTTTTTTTTTTCATGGGATTTGTTTTTCACTAACAAAAATGTGCAAAATTGTCGGTTGTTCTTATAATAACGCATTGGTCGCCTTAGGTCACTGTGGAATATTGCAGTTTTCGACCACCTACTGTATACATGAGCGGAGTCCTTGAGTATCAGACGTCTCTCACAATGTCCTTGTTCTACTACAGCAGGGAGTCACACCACCGCAGCTGCTGCTGCTGGCTGTGATCACAGAGAGTCTTTATAAATAGGCCAAGGGCTAGGGAGGAAGCACCATGCAGATGTTCACAAGCACACAACACAGAGAACATTCTTGGGATGAATCTCAACAAAACATTATTAAAAATGTGGCAGGATTTGGTGTAGCGAGATAGAAAGCTACATTACAGGAGATTCATTCTGTGGGAAATATTGCTATTAAGATTTAATTTGTGCCCGACAAGACTTGAACATAATGACTGTGGATAGACAGAACACCTGCTGCAACAATTCAATTCAATAGACTCATTGTACAGCACCCAAATGATTAGTTTATGGAATCTCATAATTGGAAGCGGTATTGTTTAATGTCTTGTCCAATAATGTTACATTTACAATCCTTCAACCTTGATTGGTGTGTTCTACTTGTTGTATGACTGCTTCACTTACATGCATAGTGAGGAAAGTAAAAGAAGGACTGTTTCTGTTTTTTATTTTATTTGATAATTTTGTGTCTATATTTGTACGAGTTGTATTGAATATAAAGGGTGCTATGGCTAGTACTATGATATATGTAATGTTAAAGTCTATCTATCCAGGCTAGCCACGGCTAATTAACCACTAATGGAGATACATTGATGTTATTATTCATTAGTCACAGGGAGGACACATGTCTTGCATCAAGGCCAAGATTTAAAAACCGATACTGCCCTTTATCAGAGCCATCATCCGTTTACTCAGCGTACATGACAGCCGTAGTAATGTTTAATCCTAATCCACTTGCATCTTGTTTTGTTAAAGTGATCACAGGGCACAGGACACTTGGCCTTGATATTTACAAGACTTGAGCCAATGTGTGTGTTGGTGGACGAGAGTGTGTAGCTTCAAGAGGGGAAATCTAACTACAACATTACAGACAGTGGGACCTGTGTTGCTGGGCCTTGGAAATGAATGGAGTGATAACACATGCTACATATCTGCCTTTTCTCTTCTTTAAACAAATATAATTTGGCTGGCTGGTTTGGGGCATACAAAATGGAAAGTTTTATTTAAAGGTCCAGAAGAAGTGAGGGGGATATTGAAAGAATGGTAACGTGAACAGGTAAGGGTTTTTCGGCCAGTCTGGTGCTTTTTCTTTTATTTCTACTGTTGATTGCTCTATTTAAAAAAGTTTGGGAAACATTACTTAAACTTGAAATGCTGAAGTGTGTATTCCATGCAAACATTTGCCATTATATTTTTAAACATCAAGTATTTGTGTCTTTTTCCATTTGCTTTACTCCTAACTGTTAACTTGATTGTCCAATTGATTTATTACAAAAATCTGTAGTGAAACAGATGAAACAGGGAAATGTGTTTTGTTGTTTATAAAAGTTTATTATTTCATTATTTCGCAGCTTGCAAAACACAAGGTCAGACATTTCACACTCACACATGAAAGTATATTTTTCTTTGACAGTGAAAACAGCACAGGATCATGGGATGTGGTCTGGGAAAGTCTGAACCACTGCTGACAAAATGTCACAAAGGTGCTGCCTTTATTATTCCAGTGAAATTCCAGAGTCAAATGTACCTTTTTACGCAATAATTTAATGCTATTTTTCATTTTTAGAGTCCATCTCAGTTCCAGGTAAATATATGTTTACTCCATCACATATTTACACAAAAGTCTCAACAAACAATTTTAACTCACTTTTCTACTCAATTTGTATGCACTCTGTGAAGCTGCCACTGGTAAGTCTTGCAGAATGGATCAAACTTAGTATATGAATGTGTTCATAGTGGAAGAGGAAGGTTACCTCAGCATGGTTATGTCCGAGTGCTTCCGTCTTGTCTCCTAATCTGCAGCGATCAGTGCGGCTCTGTTAATCCAGCGCTGGTACCGTCAGCATGTTGCACGGCTGGAGATGAGACGCAGGTGCACGTGGAACATCTTCCAGTCTATCGAATATGCAGGAGAGCAAGACCAGATCAAGGTGAGCACTGACAGAACTCGTCTTACCCACCAACATTTAGAAGCCTTGTGGATGGCAACATCAGGCTGTCGGTAAGAAATATATATTTTAAATATTGGATGTACTGCCATTACATTTTAAAACAGACATTCATGGACCCAAGAGGATAGTTCTTACCAACGTTGTGATCTCCAGACCTTCCAGCACCACCATGAGGCTGACATTTGTGGTTCAGAGTGAAACATATATCAATTTGATTGAAAAATAATAATCATTACAAGATGGATGGCTGAGATATTCCGCATCCATGGTCCATCTGGGATTTATTACAATAACCTTAGTGGCCCCAACATTTTTATCTAAAATGTCATTTTTTCCAGTACTTCGATTTGACAATTTCAAAATAAGACATTTAACAACATGTATTTTTTCTTCCTGCAGCTCTACAATTACTTTGGCTTCTTGATGGACCACTTCACCCCAGCCAGCAGTGAAAGTAAAACAGACCTCAACTCTTCACTGATGCAGAGTAGGTTTCATTAGATTACTGACAGTCAGATAATCTGAGTTTAACCAGTCTACTATCTGCTGAGAAACATAATGTGGGTTTGCCCTTACTTTTTCACTTCCTCTCTACACCTTTACCATAGGAAACCTTATATCCCACATATTTCGTAAGAATTAAATCTGTCTTGACACAGAGTGGGAGAGATATTTTTGCTACAAGAGCATTGAGGTGACAAAAAGCTACACAGGCCCCCATCTGACGTTCCCCATGACGTTCTGTGGGGTGTCAAAGCTGGTGGAGGCCTTCAAGCACAAAGAAGTAAGTACATGATTATATCCCCAAAGGTGTTCAATCCAAGGTTTGCTTTTTCTCCTCTGTGCTCGGTTTATACACACTTTCTTTGTTTTCTAGTAGCAGCTTCATGCTCGATATGTTCTGCAGCTTCTTGGAGAGACTTGGAGACTTCTGAGAACTTTCCCCAACATCAGTCACGTCATCGCCTGCCATACAAAGCCCATTTGATTGATTGATTGAAAAGTTTATTAACAGCTTGTATATTGGGTACAGTACAGTACAGCTCAAAACATACAATTGTTAAGGGGATGCAGACCAGAGAAAGACTTTCGTCTTGTTTAAATCAGGGTCCCCCATTTCCAATTCATCATGTCATTTAAGACATATAAGACATATTTGACATACAGATGGCTTATTTACAATTTACATACAGGTGGTTTTTTACATACAGATTGCTTGTTTACAATTTTCATTTTAGATTTCGTTCTAATACATCCTAACCGGACATTTAAGACATACCAAGTCTACAGATATACAGTTAGTAACAGAGTCTAAAATGCGAGTATATACATAGATGGGGGGGGGGGGGGGGGGAGCTGTCCATTGAACGACAGGTTGAGATTTGTACCATTACCGGGGCCAGTTTTGCAATGCTCTCCCCCGAAGGTGCTCTTTAAGAGAGGTTTTGAAGGTAAGTATAGTTTTACTTTCCTTTACAGTTGTGGGAAGAGCGTTCCACCTTGATGTGGCATAATTGCGAAACGTGTATTCCCCCTTTTTTGTGCCAAATCTGGGTTTCACATGATTTGTGGAGCTCCCTCTGGTGTTATGATCATGGTATTCCTTGACCTTTGGGAATAATTTTTTTGACATGTACATGGGTACCATAGAGGTGTAGTGGATCTTGTAGACCAGGCCCATTGCAAGTAGCTGTACTCTGTCGTCTACTCTAAGCCATCCTAGGTTGTCAAAGTGGGCAGAGGTGAGGTGGGTTCTAGATGAAAGGTCAAGCAGTAGTCTGACCAGTTTATTTTGCGATGTTTGAAGTTTTATTTTTAGCGCCTTGGAGGTGCTATGGTACCATGACGTGCAAGCATAGTCATAGTACCCTTGAATGAGTGCTCCTGCCAGAGTTTTCAGGGTGTTTTTGTTTACCAGAGAGGAGATCCGGTATAGGAATCTAGTTCTCTGATTGACTTTTTTTATTACATTGGATGCCATTTTGTCACAGGAGAGGTTTGCCTCAAGAATAGATCCTAGGTATGTAATTTCCTTCTTACTTGTGACAATAATGTCGCCCACTGCAACTGAGAAGTCGTCGGATTTGCTGAGATTATGTTGCGAACCGAAGAGAATGGACTCTGTTTTACCCAGGTGTAATGATAATTTATTATCGGCGAGCCAGGTGCAGATTCTGCCGAGCTCGGAGCTGAGGGTTTTTTCAACCTGCAACCTGTTCCTGTCAGAGACCAGCAGGGCTGAGTCGTCCGCGAACAGGAATAAGTTGCAGTCACATGCTGATGACATGTCATTTACATAAATTAGGAACAGTAACGGACCTAATATGCTTCCTTGTGGAACACCACAGCTCACTGGGAGGGGGGGGGACAGAGTACCGTTTACCTCCACCATCTGTTCTCTCCCCTCCAGGTAGGATTGCATCCAGCTCACCGATAGTTTATCAAAACCAATTGCTTTTAGCTTGTCAATCAGAATGGGGTGATTGACAGTGTCGAAAGCCTTTTGTAGGTCCAGCATCACCATGCCGCAGTACTTGCCCTCGTCCACCTCTTGTTTGATGTGGTCGCTCAAATAAAGAAGGCATGTGTCAGTGGAGTGGGATGTTCTAAAGCCAGATTGAAATTCATAGATTAGTTTCTTTTCCGCGAGGTACTTTTCGACCTGTTCATATACTATTTTTTCCATGACTTTCGAGATGGAGTTAAGTATAGAAACAGGGCGGTAGTTGCCTGGGTCCAATTTGCTGCCCTTTTTGTGCAGGGGGGTTACTCTTGCAATTTTGAAGTCTTTGGGTACTTTTCCCTGTTTTATGGAGAGGTTAATTATGTGAGCTATGACTGGTGAGATGGCGGTTGCTGAGTCTCTGAGGAATTTGGAGGGGATATTGTCGTGGCCAGTGGCCTTGTTAGGTTGGAGGGCACTCAGTTTAATGAGTACCTCTGCTGTTGTTACCCTTGCTAGACTGAAATCATCTTTGCGTACCCCTAGGTTTTTGTAGTAGGTCATGATGTGATCTACTCCAAAAAGCCCTGAGTGGGAGGGTAATTTATTTACAAGAGTTGTGGCTATGTTTGTGAAAAAAATGTTCAAGTACTTGGCCACATCCAGTTTGTCTGTGATGAGCCTGTTATCTGTCTTTATGTTTAAGTTAGAAAATCTCGTTTTGAGTTTTTTACTGCAGCCAAGCTGGTTATTGAGTAATTTCCAAAGTTCACGGGGTTTATTTTTGTTTTCCTCAGTTTTGACATTGATGAAATTCTTTTTGGCAGTTTTGATCATGGAGCTTACGTCATTTCTTAGTCTGTTTCTTTCAATTTTGAGTTCAGTCACGTGGGGCTGGAGTTCACTGCTCGTGCTTTTGGAAAGCATTGACTGACTTTTATGAAACTCAGAGCATTTTTTGTCTCTGGTTTTCATGGCGGTCAGTATGCCGGAGTGCATCCACGGCTCAGCGCGATTTTTTACCCTAATTGTTCTTAGGGGGGCCAAATCCTTGAGTATTACAGAGAATTTGTTTTTGAAACCAAGCCATGTTTCTTCAACTTGTGTACCACTGAGCTCATCTGACCAGTCCAGGCTCTCCAGTTCTAGGTTAAAGGCCTCGCTAGAGTAGTTTTTGAGGTCTCTAGATATGACTGTTTTGTGACAGCCGGCCCTTTGTTTTAGCTTTTTGCGGGTACAGAATATCATATAATGATCACTTAACCCGCATGCTATAACCCCTTTACTGGAGATCCTGGACTTGTCAGAGGTCAGAATGAGATTAATGGTAGTTTGTGTTGTTTCACATACCCGGGTGGGTTGGGTGATTAGCTGGCTGAAGCCGTGCAGATCACAAATCCTACTGAAGGACTTGAAGACGGACGTGTCTTTACGTTGCATATCCGTGTTCCAGTCTCCAATAATAATTGTCTCTACATCCCCCACATCAGCCAAACACCCATCTAATGTATCATAAAAGTCACTCTGTTCCGGTGGTCTATAGATTGTCCCGACTATTACAGATTTAGCATTGTCAAAAAGAATTTCAACCCACACAGATTCAATATTTTCATGATGCAGGTCAGTTCGGTTTTTGAAATTGGTGTCTTTATGTATGTACATGCAGACACCACCTCCATTCACGTTCCTGTCCCTTCTCACTACAAGATAATCTTCAATTTCAATCTCTGAATCTGTAATGGAATTGTCCAATTTGGTCTCAGAAAAGCATAATATGCTTGCCTTACCGTTCATGCCTGAGTTCAGCCAGTTTGTGTCTCAGGCTGTTACCATATGCGGTACTCAACAGCAGGCCTTTCCTGTATATATTGTTCTCAGATCTTTTCTCCCACATTATTTTCTTAACGCTCTTGAGCATGCAGTTACACTGTAACAAATATGAATTCATTATTTATCTCTTTCCCAGGGGATCTACACGGGCACCTTGAAGACCTGTTGTTGATATTCTACAAGGTACTCATTACATTCAATTAATCAAATTGTCAGACAGAGATGTTCATTTCAACACCTTACTCTCTCTAATCATACTAATCCAAAGTGCCTTTAATTGCTCTTGTATAGACCATTCTCGTATAGCAGTGATTCTGAAATGGGGGTACGCGGACCCCTAAGGGTACGTTGGGGTACTGCAGGGGGTACGTGAGATTTAAAAAAAAAAGTTAATTAAAAAAATACCATGCATGATTACAAAAATAATCTTAGTATAATAAGTTAAATAGAAAACACAATTTTATATAAAATATTCCTAGAACCACCAAGGGGGTCCTCATATAAACATGTCAAATTTGTGTATTGTATTTTATAGTTTTGCATAATATATCATTGTGTTCATTGGTTTGTTAAACAGATATTACTTCAGTTGAAAAACTCCTTTGAAAAATCAGTTATGTCGTTATGTTCTTTTTTTTCATGCATAAAATAAAAATATCCTTAGTTTGTTGTAAAGGAGTTCATAAATCAGGGAACATCACTATATTGGAATTATTTGTATAGGCTTTTTTTTCGATCAAAAAATGTTCGGGGTCGGTCAGGGGGTACTTGGCTGAGAAAATGTTTCAAAGGGGGTACATTACTGAAAAAAGTTTGAGAAGCACTGTCGTATAGTATAGTTTCTACTCTTCTACTAGTATTAACCTCCTATTTTGAATATTCTTGTTCATATTTTGGTTCTGTATTTCTCTGTACTTACCCCTTTCAGAACGGTTTGCCGTCCTCTGATAAACCATATGTTTTTAATGGAGACTTTGTGGATCGTGGTAAAAACTCTTTAGAGATCCTTCTCACCCTATTCGGCTTCCTGCTGGTCTACCCCAATGACGTCCATCTGAACAGAGGGAACCATGAGGACCACATTGTTAATCTGAGGTTCGAGGCCAATCACAAAATGCTCACACTGTATATGGTTTCATTCTTATTATATTCAACCTACAGCTGGTGTGTATACTAACCTAGTTGTTTAATGTGTGTTTTCTTCAGATATGGCTTCACTAAAGAAGTTTTGGGAAAATACAGGGTAGGTTTTGTTTGATTTGCATTCAACTCAACGTATTGTCCTATTTTGTTGTACTAAGACTATTTAAAACCCTGGGGGACATGTTGCATCATCATGATGTAGTTTGACTCAGTTAGTCCAATGCCTGCTTGCGTATTAACTCACATAATACCAAATGTCTATTAATCCACAACTGGAAATAGTGAATACACTTTTACTCCTGTTTTAGTCTGCAACTGAATGTGCCCAAATGAATAAAATAATGAGTTCATATTAAGAACTCACTTTATGGCTCGCTTTGTTCTGCAGGTGCATGGCAAGAAGATCCTAAAGCTCCTCCAGATGATTTTCAGCTGGCTACCTTTGGCCACAGTGATTGATAACAAAGTGCTGATTGTTCACGGTGGGATCTCTGACACCACAGACCTTGACAAGATAGCTAGAGTGGACAGACAAAAAGTAAGATGGCTTCAGGGATAATAACATTTGTGTATGTGGGGCAATTTACAGGCAGCAAATGAAGAATTGTTATCATGATCATCATACCAAGGGTCTGTGTATTTTTGAATGTTTGCAGTATGCATCGGCTCTCAGGCCTCCTAAAATGAAAGTCCATGGCTGTATGACTAAGATGAACGAAAACAGGGAAAGAGAGGCCTGTGGTCAGGTGGAAGGCCGGCGTCGAGTGTGTTCTCTGACTTACCACAGCTCGGCCCCGGATCACAGGCATGACCTCCCACGCCGCTCGCTCAACAACACCCCTGTGTGCAGTAAGTTAGACTTGTCGGTGGATGAGAAGCTAAATAGCAGGTGCAGGCTGTCTGGGTTTGATCAGGCCAGATGTGAACTGAAGAAGTCTGACTCATACCTGGAGTCTAAAACAACAGATTTGGATGAGTGGAAACAAGTAAGTGGTCTCAGTGGTTGTTAATGTTTTGGCAGATGTTCAACATGTAGTATTGCTCCATAATCACATTTTATTATTTCACTGACTTTTTTACTGATTAATTTGGCTTCCCAGATAGTGGATGTATTGTGGAGTGACCCAATGCCTCAAAATGGATGCATTTCCAATGAGGTGCGAGGCGGAGGCTGCTACTGGGGGCCAGATGTCACTGAGGAGGTGCTGCGAAGAAACAACCTGCAGCTCCTCATCCGCTCCCACGAGTGCAAACAGGACGGATACGAGTTCTGCCACAACCGCAGGGTGAGCATGAAGACACACAAGAAAGAGTTTAAGTTGCAATACTGACGATGGGAACAGGTACTTTTGTATGGAAGCCCATAAAGGACTCTATTAAATGGTAAATGTTGATTTGAATTTATTTAAAACATTACAACTTTCCACGTGTTAAAACATAGTTTTTCCTTTTTCAAAGATGTAATTAGCATTTACTCAAAACACAAATATTTGTAATGTGGTAATTGAACACCAAAATGAATACGGGGAAAAATTGATGTTGAATTATTTACTGAAATACAACATAAATATACGGAAATTAGAGTGGAATTAGATTTTAAAATGATACTTTCATCAAATCCACTTTGTGCTTCCGTACTTTTAGGTTTTGAGTAGCTTTGTTGAGTATGACAGGAGATGAAAAACAGGAAATTAAGAAAAAAGTACAAAATGACGGTTGTGCGGTTGTTTTTCCATTTAATTAAACATTTAATCTGAAAGCAATTAGAAATTAGTGATTAACAAACAGCATATCTCTACACGTTTACTATTCATGTTAAGACTTACGGTATTGACTCTTATGTTGCATTTAGGTGATTACTATATTTTCAGCGTCTAATTACTACGAGGTGGGCAGCAACAGAGGCGCCTTCATCAGAATGGGACCTGACCTGGTCCCCCACTTCATTCAGTATCAGGACAGCACCACATGCAGAGAGCTCACCCTGAGACAAAGGTACAAAGACAGGGCAGCACAGACATCAGAATGACAGAACTGCATTTTTAATACTTTCCGTCGAGTGATATTACAGCAGTTTCCTCCGGAGGTGGTTGTGATTGCCAAGAAGCCTTAGCAGTATCGCCCTGTACGCAGGGCTGGACTGGCCATCTGGCATACCGGGCATTTTCCCGGTGGGCCGACGTGCCTTTTGGGCCGACACGTCTTCTTTTTTTTTTTCTGAAGTTCCGGTAGAGCCTTGCCCCCCAGCTGCCCCCCTAACTTTTGTTTCCCTAAAACTGTACTAAAACAAACCTACACTATTTCCACAAGCTTCTCAAGCAACAAAACAAGCATTACATTAGTTAAAAGTGAATAATTTTAAATATAATTTTAGGCCCGTTAAAAACGCAGCTACGGCCCTGCATTAAACTGCGGAGCGGCGTTCACACAGACCGCGGCTCACACCGCTGCAGAGAGGGAGCGAGCTGTCCCAGCACCTATGGTTCAGCTTCCCCTGGGAGCATTTCCCTTTCCACTAGTTTTGTTTTTACTAAGGACGAGAGCTTGAAACTAAATATTAATAAAACGCTGCAGTTTGAATCGATAGCGTTTAACAGACGGGCGCTGTTTGGGGCGTTACGTTACAAAATACTACGCAGACAGCGTTAGCTGGGAGATCGATCACTTTGATAAACTACGCGGTAGCCTATTAAATCCACGTAAACTACACATCACAGCAATGAGGCCAGATCAATGAAACCAGGATACATCCTTTACTGTAAAAACTGGATCCAAGCACAGCTGCCTGTGTGCGCTTGATCAATACTTTCTGATGTTATATGATATGCTACATATTAGCTAGGCTACATGGCCCTAACGCGTAAAGTTATACAAGCATTTGTACCAGTGCTTTTCACAAGTAGACTCTTGCAGGCCAGAGTATAGGAGTGATTCAACAACAACACAAAGACATATGAGAAGTGATCAGGACGAACAGAAAGAGGAAAAGGAAAAGAGAGTTCACTGAAGAGACCAGGAGGGTCAGAGCAGGAGGAAGAGGAGGAGATGAAGAGACCAGGAGGGTCAGAGCAGGAGGAGGAGATGAAGACATTAGTGAAGAAGAAGAAATGTATGTGAGGAATAAAGATGAAGTGTCAGAAAGAGGGACAGAGGCAGGGATCAGGAGGCAGATGAAACTCCAGTTGGACCACATGGTATGTTCTTATTCTCCTTACATATTCCATCACAGCAGCACAATCTAGCAGCTCTTAGTATTGACAAATATTGATTGAAATGTGTTGCTGCACAGGTCACCTTCAGCTCTCTGAAGAGATGGGTGATGTAATTTGTGTACTTAATTATAAGTTGAAATGTTCAGTTTGTCAATCTTAATCTGAAAATACAAAAACTGAAATATAGGTAAGAGAAGAAACTGACACTTTTGTGATGTAATTCCCTCAATGCAGATCACACATGGACTGATCCATTATTTTAATAGGAGGGTAAATGGTATGGCGTGACGGGGTTGAAACAAACTGAGGGACAATATTGCAATTTCATAGATAATTCAAGTATTCTTTCAGAATTTATTTTTGATCAGTTAAAGTTGACAAGCATATGATTATATTAGCAGCAACATTTTGGGATAATTGGCCATTTTGATTGGTTTGATATTAAATTAATATGTAATAATGCTTAGTGAGGACATGCAAATATGTCTGTCTAATACTAAGAAAACCAATTTTTTTTAAAACAAAATATATATTTAATTTTACATTGTAATGCAAAAAAACCTGTTCCATTAATTCATTGCTTTAAAATACATTTTGTAGTTTCCTTTCATTTAAAATGGTTGAGGTAAGCTTGGGGGACTCAAAGGGCACCCGATTGTTTGTCTGAACACCTTGTTTCTCTTGTGCATTAAGAACACTTGTGTTAGGGCATGAATTAACAATAAATAGGTTATATACAGTATAAAATACCACGTACTGTCCGCCCTCCCATGCCACCCTGGCATGACCTCTTGCCCCCCCTTTGCCCCCCCTTTTCCCCCCCTTTGCCCCCCCATGTAAAATGTTCTAGAACCGCCACTGACACTGGGCCGGCTCAATCAAATCTTTAATCACCTCCCCCTTTGGCCGTTCGGTGTGCATCATTAAATCACGCCCCCAGGAGGTGAGCCGGTGTTGTGCCGTAGATTGAAGCCTTGCCGTAGATTGAAGCCCTGTTCGCGTGGACGCGCAAACGTGACGTCATCGCCTGTATTGATCCCTACATGTTTGTATTGTAATGCCACTCATATTTTTTTTTAATTGTATTTAGGTGACATTGAATGCTTTGAAAGGTGCCCTAAAATAAAGTGTATTATTGGTGTCAATAGGGAAGATCTGCACTGTTCTCTACATAACATGTTCAGAGCAGGTATTTCTCCTGCCGGATTTGGAACCCCCCCTATATCTTTCTCCAGGATATCATTCAAAAGAGAGAAAAAAGCTTTGAAAAGGGTGAAAAAACGGCGAACGCTCAATACAGGCGATGACGTCACCTTTGCGCGTCCCCGCGAACAGGGCTTCAATCCACGGCAAGGCTTCAACCTACGGCATAACAGGTGTCACCGGTGTTATGCCGTAGGTTGAAGCCTTGCCGTGGATTGAAGCCCTGTTCGCGGGGACGCGCAAAGGTGACGTCATCGCCTGTAGCGTTCGCCGTTTTCTAAGCTTTTTTCTCTCTTTTGAGTGATATATCAGATTAAACAGCAAACGGCTGAATAAATAATCTGCATACAATTGCGAGGAGGCTCGTTTTAAGGACACGTTTTTTAGATCTGTCACAATCTTCGTATTGGAATAAACTTACGTTTTTGAGTGTATAGTCCCACTCTGTTATATTCCTCCTTCCTACAGAACAGACAATGACAGGATAATATGTGATTTGTCAGTAGGCCTATAGTCCTATTTCTTAAAACCTTCTCTGTTGTTTAAGTGTCTGATAACCACGAATAGTAAGCAATGATATAACAGTAATTATATCACATATATGATCATGTCAGACACTGTGTTATTTTCAATCAAGCCTAAAAGATCAATAATACACTTTATTTTAGGGCACCTTTCAAAGCATTCAATGTCACCTTAAAATACAATAAAAAATAAAATATGAGTGGCATTACAATACAAACATGTGTTGAGTAGGAAACCACAGAGGAAAATTACAAAGGAGCAATTAAAGCGAGTGAAGCCAGTTTGAACACATTATCTTTTAGGCTTGCTTGAAAATACCACAGTGTCTGACATATGTTATATCATTACTGTCATATAATTGCTTACTATTCGTGGTTATCAGACACTTAAACAACAGAGAAGGTTTTAAGAAATAGGACTATACTGACAAATTACATATTATCCTGTCATTGTCTGTTCTGTAGGAAGGAGGAATATAGCAGAGTGGGACTGCACTCAAAAACGGAAGTTTGTTCCAATACGAAGATTGTGACTATCTGAAAAGTGTCCTTAAAACGAGCAAACTAAAGAGGGGCTTCCAAATCCGGCAGCACCAACACCTGATCTGCCGGATTTTGAAGCCCCTCTTTAGTTTTTCACCTGCAGGGCCCAGAGTAAAATGCTTGTGTGAGCACAAACTAGAGGGGAACAGCAAGCACCAGTGTGATTTTGGTGAAGTTGTGACTATCCTGGCCAAAATTACAGGGGGCGCTTCAAAATCCGGCAGCTCTAACAACAGCACTGCCGGATATGGAAGCCCCTCTTTATTTTTGTACCTGCTGGGCCCAGAGTAAAATGCTTTGGTGAGCATAAACTAGAGGGGAACATGCAACACCAGTGTGATTATGGTGAAGTTGTGACTGTCCTGGACAAAATTGTAGGGGGGGGGGTGCCATATCTGGCAGGAGAAATACCTGCTCTGCTGAACATGTTATAGAGAACAGTGCAGATCTAAAATAAGGAACATTAATGGTGTGATATAGGCACAGATATAAGATCAATAATACACTTTATTTTAGGGCACCTTTCAAAGCATTCAATGTCACCTTAAAATACAATAAAAAATAAAATATGAGTGGCATTACAATACAAACATGTGTTGAGTAGGAAACCACAGAGGAAAATTACAAAGGAGCAATTAAAGCGAGTGAAGCCAGTTTGAACACATTATCTTTTAGGCTTGCTTGAAAATAACACAGTGTCTGACATATGTTATATCATTACTGTCATATAATTGCTTACTATTCGTGGTTATCAGACACTTAAACAACAGAGAAGGTTTTAAGAAATAGGACTATACTGACAAATGACATATTATCCTGTCATTGTCTGTTCTGTAGGAAGGAGGAACATAGCAGAGTGGGACTGCACTCAAAAACGGAAGTTTGTTCCAATACGAAGATTGTGACTATCTGAAAAGTGTCCTTAAAACGAGCCTCCTCGCAATTGTATGCAGATTATTTATTCAGCCGTTTGCTGTTTAATATATCATTCAAAAGAGAGAGAAAAGCTTATTAAACTAGACGAACGCTCAATACAGGCGATGACGTCACGTTTGCGCGTCCCCGCGAACAGGGCTTCAATCCACAGCAAGGCTTCAATCTACGGCACAACACCGGCCGTTGAAGCCAAACTGCCTTTTTTTTCGATGAAAAAAAAAAAGTTCGAGTTAGAAATGGCGAAGGCGAAGGCCAATCGAAAAGGGGGAGCAGAAAAATTGCGGGCAAGAGAAAAGCAGGCCCTTCGTGCTGATGCTGCCGCTTGTGTCAAAATAACCGACATGTTTAGTACAGGTGCAGGTCCATCTTCTTCTAACCCGTGGCCGATATTGGTGGTGAGGAAGATGAGGGAGAGAGATCAGCGCGAGTGGGGAGAGCGTGGAGAACTCGTGGTAAGCAGAAGCTAAGACAATTAGGAAAAGATTATTATTAAGGTTATGATACTCTGTAGTTCTGGAACCCATTAATATCCCTTTGATGAAGCACTAATAAGACAAATATTATAAGAGAAACATTCGTTAGCCTACAAGCTAGTAAGCTGTCTTTTTTAGGTTTTCCCTGGCAAGTTAAAATATAGCTTAATGGGACTCTGATACGTTGTCTCATTGAAAGTTAACCAACATTCATGAACAATTACTGTCAGCTGGTAGCTTGTTTTGTTTAGTTTATTTACTTATTTGGTTATAAGGGCAACAGTGGTCTTTTGGGACCTGAAAAATGTTTGTATAGTCAGCTTTTTGTGGTAGTTTTGATTGACAATATATAGAATGAATCATATAGAAATAGATAAAAAATTGAGGCAAACATGTAGTTTTGACCATTAACTGTGTGGTATTGTTATGTCAATGCCTATTTGTATGGACCTCTATCAGGGAATCCATTCATTCTGTATCATTGTGTTGAGCCAGGTAGCATCCCCAGAGGAGGAGAGTGTCAGCGAGAGTGAGGAGAGCAAAGAGCAGGAGGACATAGATTACTTTGCCCGCCCCGAGCCGATCTATGTTGCAGATGTTTTTAGAACAGCACCCACAACAACATACCAGAAATCCAGTTGTGCAGAAGGTATTCACCTGTAAAGATGGCACCAGCAGAAAGTGGCTTACATATTGCAAGGGACGTCATATGTTGTTTTGTTTTGTATGTCTGGCATTTGGGAAGAGGACTGACACTGGCACATTTATAACTGGAATGTCAGATTGGAGGCACGCACACCAGCGTACAGAGGAGCACGAAAAGAGCATTACACATTCAACCTGTGCTGAAGCTTTTTTCTTACGGTGCTCTAAAGCAGACATTGAAAGCATGTTTGCTGGCAGTCAGATGTCTGCTCATAGGGAACAAGTCTGAAAGAGACGTCAGGTTTTGGAGCGTGTGGTGGATGTGGTGAAAGTGCAGAAAGGTGGAGAATGAGGGAGCATATATGCTAGCTGACAACACCGTGGACCACGGTAACTTTTTGGAGCTCATCCTTTTATTAGGAAAGTATGATGTCTGCTTAAAAGAGCATCTGGATGATTGCGTAGAGAAGAGCAAGAAATTGCACCAATCCAGTGGAACAAAAGGTAGAGGGTCTCTCATCACCCTACTCTCCAAAACTACTGTTAACTCCATAATAGAAACTCTAATCAAAGAAAGTATCTCCAGTGATGTCCAGAAGGCCGGAATGTTTTCTGTTCAGCTGGACACAACACAAGACATAACTTCTCAGGATCAGTGTTCAGTCATCTTAAAATATGTCAATGAGACTATGCAAGAGAGGCTTGTGGCTTTAGTGAAGTGCCTCCACCGCACAATACTTTTTGAACTTGCTCTCAGAGGTCTTAGAGCATCTGAAACTGGACAAGGGCATGTGTATAGGTAATGCAACAGATGGAGCATCCAATATGCAAGGCCGGTACAAAGGATTTTCTGCACTGATGACCTCCCAGTCACCCACTCATGTCCATGTGTGGTGCTATGCTCATGTTCTTAATCTTGTCCTGGCTGAAACTACCCAAACTGTCATCGAATGTGGAACACTTTTCAACCTAATCAATGACATAGCAGTGTTTATCAGGGAGTCATATTAGAGGGTCAATCTGTGGGAGAAACAAGCCCAAGAAAAGATGCCGTCGACTCATCCTGTACACTGTAAAAAAAAAAGTTTTTTCACAGAAATGTACTGTATTATTTTACAGACCTTTCTTGTTTTTCTATATTACGTGTAAATACCATAAAAATACAGTAAATTACTTTTATTTAAAAATAAATAAAGGTTTTATTCTGTAAATTGGTTTGATGAGAAATTATCGTTTTTTTACAGGATAATTCCATTGTTTAATTGTCTTGAATGTTAAATTACATTTAATTCTATGTAAAAACACATAAAATACACATAATTTTACTACATGTAAAATGAAGGCAACTTTCTTTTTTTTGTTGAAGTAAAACCTTAAATTTAATGTAACAAAATGTAAAAAAATCAAAAATAACTGTATTCTGTACTGTTGTAGAATAAAAATAAATCTTATTATAAAACATCTCTAAAATGTTAAATAAATGTATACATCTTCACAAAAAATTTAATATATTGCAGAAATACCCAAAAATGATTTTGTGTAAATAAAGTAGTTTTCATAGTATACTAAAATAGTTAACTGTAAAAAAAAGTGTCAAATAAAAAAAACGTAAAATGTATGTAAAAAGCTACGGCACTTGAAATGGAATCCAGCCATACAACGGCAGACAAGACAAGCAGGATTGGAATGAGTCCACAACACTCCTGATTGGTTGATATAAACGTCGAAAAAACCTGCCAATGAGCACTGTCCGCGCCTTTCAATCCAATTTGAAACTTCCACGTCAGTTTGAGCGGCTCTCCTGCGGAGCTACAGCTGTCTGTCTGCTCACGAGTTTATGGACTAATATCGGGATAGTTTTACATTTACACGTTAAATATGAGCATCGGGACGTCAACAGAGAACAGAAGACTTGAGATCTGGTGAGTCCTGCAACTGTAATGGAGTTAAACATGTATTTAGATAATCCTTAGTTTGTGAATGTTTAATTGTGTATTTAAGGTTACGTTTCTTCTTCTAGTTCAGTGAGTTTTGAGTGATGAGACATATATTTTAAGGGAATCTGTGGAATCTCAGCTTTCATATGATACGTTTGTGCAGATAGCATGAAGTAAAAAAGATCGCTTTTGCCAGTTATGTGCTAAAGTAGCGTTAGCCCCGTTAGCTGTTAGACTTGTGTTTCGTTTAGTTAAAAATGGTTAATATAGTCAGTTAGCTGAGTTTCTTCCCGTTAAGTAGGTAAGCATCATTAATAGGTTGTTACATTTTAAGAAGTCCTGAGATGCTGTTTCTTGCAAGATGTCCCACCGGCGGGACAATCGGGCTATACAGGTTAACAAGGTGGCTGCTAACGTTAGCTTACAGCTTATTGCAGTGCTGCCGCCATCCTCTCGTCTCCAACGCGGGACGATTACACATAAACGTGCAGCAGGGTGTCACAGTGTTGTCGCCAATCTTATTGTAAAGTTTCACAGCTTTGTTACTGCGGAATTCAGTTTGTTAATGTTCAGTAGCCAACAGCTATCATAGCATAAACTGCTAACCACTAACGTTTGGCTAACTTGCTAGTTAGCTCTATATATTACAAGCTAACATGACTAGCTAATGTCACACTGTGTGAACTAAAATAGTTGTTGTATTACTACATCATACATGCTTGGTCCAAATCTCTGCTAAAATTATTATTTTTAACAAAATTATCATTAAAGTATCTTTATTTTTTTGCATTTGTATCACACTTGGCATAAACTATTTTAGTTAATCAATTAGAACTGGAGAATTAAAAATAATGATTTGTGGTAATCAAAAACAATGTATTTAAAGAAACACTAGGAATAACATAGGAAATAATACGGATAATTTTTTACCCATGTTGTGCCTTAGAAGTGTAGTGATACAAACATGATTTTTATTTTAAAAAGTAAGAAAGTTCAAATGAAAATTTGAATTGGTGTTGATCAAAAACAGGTTAATTGAGGAATTCCTGGAGGTAATTTATTGCAAGGATATTTACAATTTAAACTAATTTGGGTCACTTTTGATGCATGTTGGTTGTATGTTGTGTAACAAAGGGTTACCATGACAGCTGTGATGTTCACTCTTTTGACAGAGCACCAGTGGACAGTGAAGACTATGGAACAGAACATGTGATGGCTTTGTGTGGAAAGCTGCTGAAGCCAGCCGGTGACTCCTCATCAGTCTCTCCTGGCAGCACCCAGCTATTCTTCCATCTTGTAGATGAAAAGACTTTGATATGTGAGTAATAACTAACTTGTCTCTAACATAATATTGAATGTCAGTGTTTCTCCTAGGTTTACTGCTGATATATTCTAGGGGTCGATATTCCGCATTTGACCGATTATCGGTATCGGCCTTTTTTTTTAATCAAATTGCCGATAAAACTTTGGCTCTGATGCGGCCGTTTCTCTGGCTGCAGTCACCACTCTGTGTACACGAGCAATGTCCCGCCCACAGCGCTATCTGATAGGCTATTACTGAAGATGTTCCGGGCGGGAGACAGCCAGAGAGGCGGGACCTTCTCAGATTACAGGCAGGTGCGAAAGAACGCAGACACAGACTGAAGCAAGCAGCAGCGCTGAGCGGCAGAGCCATACATGTGTTAAATCGAAGTTCAATAAACATCCCAATCCCCTATGCTGAAGTTGCAAAAACACCACGATCTTATGATCCAATTCTATCAGTTTCCCAGTTACAGTCAGTCAGAGTTGGGGGTGCGTGCAGCGTCTCGCAGCGGAGTAACTGTGGTGGGGGGGGGCTGCGAGTGGAGCCTTTCAGTTTTTCAGGTTGATATGTGAAGCTCATTAGCTAGCCAACATGTATCTAGCAAATGTTTAGCAAAATATTAGAAGTGAGGCTACTAGACCAGGGGTGGCCAACCCGCGGCTCTCGAGCCGCATGCGGCTCTTTGCCTAGTTTCATGCGGCTCTTCAGTTCATATCGAATTGTATATGTGTGAGTTTGGGGGAGAGACATTGACTCCTGACTAGTGTTGCACGGTGTACCGATACTTGAAAGGTACCGCGATACCCTGCCGTTAAAAACGTTACGATTCCGCCGTTTCATTAGTATCGGTACTTTAAGAATGACGGGGAAAAGTACTCCGGTGAGAAAGCGCCGTTTTAATAAGAGCCGTGTGTGTTCAGCGCTCTTCTTCCACTCCCTGCACTGCAGCCGTGCCTGCAGTCCCTCCCTCTCAAGCACGCTCTAACTCCCTCCCCTCTCAAGCACGCTCTAAGTCCCTCCCCTCTCAAGCACGCTCTAAGTGCCTCCCCTCTCTCGTGCACGCGCTAGCTGCCAGAGCATGTGAGAAAACGAGAAGCATGGCTGCAAGTGGGAGTTCAGCTGCCGCTGCGCCTCGGCTTGTTGACAAAAAAATCGCCAGAAGCGAAATTTGGAAGTATTTGAGCTATATCTCTGACAGTGAGGGCAAGCCTACGGACACCACGAGGCCTGTCTGTGAGACATGTATTAATTTTATTTAATACGAATTCTTGTCATTTATTTTATTTATTGTTCTCATTGTTTAAAAGTTTGTGTTATGGTTATGGTTCTGGTGTGAAATAAAGCACAATAATTACATTTAAGACTGTTTCCCTTTTTTTAAGAAAAGTATCAAAAAAGAATCGGAATCGCAATTCTTGACTTGGTATCGAAACCAAAATGTTGGTACCGTGATAACACTAGCTACTCCTGACAGTTAAACCTGATATTTAGTAGGTCTGTTAAGTATTGAATGCTGATAATTCTGACGTAATTTGGCCGGTCAAAGTTGTTTGGGCTCGGATAAAATCGCTCCGTTACTTTCGTCCCGTGTTACTTTCGTCCCGGCTCTCCCTATGTGTGTATGTGTGGTGTCAGGTGTCAGTATGAGAGGATGACAGCGCGTCTAATTTTGATGTGACCCAAGAGCCAATCACAATAATACCTGCGATGCAGTGAACCAATCACCTTTGAGGGGGGGAAAACCTATCGTTGATTAAACACTATCCAGTGTTTCCCCTACCATTGTGTTGGAGGGGCGCTGCGCCCCGCCAACGGAGCCCCGCGCCCCCCCATGAAATTCAAGGTGTTTCAAAAATATATATAATATATTTTTTTTAAATATATATATAGCACCAAATTGCAAATAATCTATAACTACTGTCACTTTTCACATTGAACATGTGCTCTTTTATTAAATAAACTAAACGCTTTCATTTTAAGTTGTGAGTTTAGTGTTTTTGACCCTAAGAAACACTGATGCAATAATCAATAACAATAATCCACAGCTCCTCTCTCTGCTCCAGAGGATTTAAAAAATATATCCCAATGCCACAAAGATGCATCAGTGACGTGGTTGAAATCTTGTCTCCAGAAAACAAAAAACTGAAACAAGCGTTATCAGTGACTGTGTGTTTGATGTGGCTCTTTGCAGTAACATAGAAAAAAGGTGGCTCTTAACCTCTGACTGGTTGGCCACCCCTGTACTAGACTAACGTTGGGTCTACTGTAATAGCCTCACTTTTAATAGTTTGCAAAACATTAGCTAGCACTAGTGTTTTGCAGTTGCTAGCAGCTTATTGGGATTTTATGCTAGATAGACAGATCTAATAAATTAAGCATTATTGTTAGTTAAGCATGTCAGCCTGCAGCCCCACTTCTTGTCTCTCTCTCTAACTCATTGCAGATGACTGCACTAAAGAAAAGGGCACAGAGAGGAAACCAGTTGTAAGATGTTTAAAAGTTAATTAAACATAATATAGGCTATGTTTAAATGCATTTCAAATAAGTAGTGTTGGAGTTTGTGTTATTCGACATTTTGACACCAATTTTTTTTTTTTTACTGCAAATGTATATCGGTTCCAAATATCGGTTATCGGTCTCCTTGATTACTAATCATTGGTATCGGTATCGGCCTTGAAAAAGCCATATCGGTCGATCCCTAATATATTCTTTAAATCCTCTGGAGCAGAGAGAGGAGCTGTGGATTATTGTTATTGATTAATGCATCAGTGTTTCTTAGGGTCAAAAACACTAAACTCAACTTAAAATGAAAGCGTTAAGTTTATTTAATAAAAGAGCTCATGTTCAATGTGAAAAGTGACCGTAGATATAGATTAGTTACAATTTGGTGCTATATGATATATATTTAAAAAAAATAATAATAATACAAAAATATATATGGGTTAGGGTTAATCCTATCCAGTGGTTAGTTTTAGGGTAAGCTCCACTGTTTTTTTATTTTATGTATTCACTTTAAGAGAAAGGGATTTCAGAAACAAGTCGCACAAGTTTGGCTCGAGGTAAAATTAACAAAAGGTAACTGTTGTTACCCCTTCTAAACTTATGAAATAATGAGAAAATATGAACGACTCTTCATAGAGCCACGTCCACACAGCTTTAAAGTTGTAGGAAGCTGAAGCATTACATTCGTGCCAATGGCTAGTTGTCGTTTCTAAGGTATTAGAAAGTTGGTGTACTGGAAGGTTTAGCATAGGATCAATAGTAGGTTGTCTGAAGTGCAGTGTTACTATGAAAATTCACTAGAATGCAGGAATTGAGAAAAAAAATCTCAACATTTTTCACGGGGGGGGGGGGGGTTGATTTGCGGGGGTGCATTCTAGTGAATTTTCATAGTAACACTGCACTTCAGACAACCTACAACTGGTGATGGTGTCTAGGTCTTTAAGTGTTAAACAGCTGAGAGCAGTCACTGCTGTTTTTTGTGGTCTTCTTTCACACACACATCTTACCCAAGTGTGTATGAACATCCTCACAAACCAACAAAGAACATGATCTATATCAAATTTAAGACAGAAAACTCCACACTGGTATCTGATCGTTAATCACCGGATAACTTTATTTTAACTATATACAAACTGGTGAAATTTAGGAGCGGGGCTAGTCCTGGTGGGCTACCCAGGCTGAGTGACAAGGTGGCATCCAGGAAACTGAAATTTGCAGGTCACTGCCATCGACACCAGGAACTTCCAGCTGGCAAGTTAGTACTCTGGGAGCCAACACACGGGCACCGACCAAGAGGGCGCCCCACGCCAACATATGTGGAGGTGCTGAGGAAGGATGTGGGGGTGGAAAGCTCCACAGAGCTGGCCGGGTGTATGGAGGACCGTGAGGATTGGCGAACCCGTTGGCAAACTCGTCTAAGGACGACCTAGTAGTAGTAGTCCTTGATTGGCTCAAGTTCACACCTTTTTAGGGGCGGGGCTAGTGATGTTGTCCCGGGGATGCTTAGGAGTTGATAAAGGAGATAATCCCACTGACGTCATCATTTGATTCCAAAAGTGGGTCTGGACTCGCGCCCATAGAGGCTGTTTACCAGTATAATGGCTCCCCCCAAAGTATAATTTATGGTTTTTTAAGTTTTTTTTACTCACTGAGCACTCATTGCCACCAATGCAAATGCAAATGAGTGCTCACTGAGTAAACAAAAAACACACAAATTATACTTTGGGGGGAGCCATTATACTTTGGGGGCCCCCCAAAGTATTAACATGCTGTGGGAATCACTGGAGGCTGGGGAAACACCTCTCTGACTCCCGGACCATCAGCATCGGTTCCCCTCAAGGCTGCATTCTTTCCCCTCTGCTCTTCTCCCTGTACACCAACAGCTGCACCTCCAGTCACCAGTCTGTCAAGCTACTGAAGTTCAGACGACACCACCCTCATCGGACTCATCTCTGGTGGGGACGAGTCTGCCTACAGGTGGGAGATGGACCATCTGGTGACCTGGCGTGGGGAAAACCACCTGGAGCTCAACGCTCTCAAGGCAGTGGAGATGGTTGTGGACTTTAGGAAGAACGCAGCCCCACCCACCCCCATCACTCTGTGTGACTCCCAAGTAACTGCTGTGGAATCTTTCCGCTTCCTGGGCACCATCATCGCCCAGGACCTCAAATGGGAGCAGAATATCTGCTCCCTCACCAAAAAAGCACAGCCGAGGATACTCCATCACCATCTGGTACGCTGCAGCCACAGCCAAGGATAAGGGCAGGCTGCAGCGTGTCATCCGCTCTGCAGAGAAGGTGATCGGCTGTAATCTGCCATCCCTCCACGACCTGCATGCCTCCAGAACCCTGAGGCGGGAAGATAGTGGCCGACCCTTCCCACCCTGGACACAAACTGTTCACCCCCCTCCCCTCCGCGCTCCATCAGGACCAGAACCTTTCTCCATCAGGACCAACACCTCTCTCCATCAGGACCAGAACCTCTCTTCATCAGGACCACAACCTCTCTCCATCAGGACCAGAACCTCTCTCCATCAGGACCAAAACCTCTCGCCACCAGGACCAACACCTCTCTCCATCAGGACCAACACCTCTCTCCATCAGGACCAACACCTCTCTCCATCAGGACCAAAACCTCTCTCCACCTCAACAAGGCCCGCTCCCCACCACTGACACTTTACCTCAGCCACAACGCAGACTCTATGCATTACATAATGGAGATCACAGGATGGTAAATAATGCAATGTTTAAATATTGCTTACTGCACATATTTTATATTCTATAATTTATTGCATTCTATTTCGATGTAAATTACTGCTTTATTTTATTGCTATCTTACTATATTTGTATTAGTGTTCTTAATATAGTTTGCTATCTGTGTACTTTTTTTTATTTGTATGTATGCACCACGACACCTAGTGAAATTCCTCATACGTGTGAACCTACCTGGCAATAAACCCATTTCTGATTCTGATCTGTTTGTCCTCTAGGTTGCACTGCCACGTCTACAGTAGCGCAGAATGGACAGAGGAAACATGATTGGGCCTCATGTTTTTTGCAGCCAACATACATTATCCTACAAACTTGGGATAGGAGGGTGAGTGAACAAGTTATCCATTGGTTGGAACCTACATCCCCAATGTTAGACGTACTAAATCCTGCACACTGCTCCTTCAAATGGACAATGTGAACATATGTCACCATTTTGTAAATCTTGTTATTTTCAGTTGAGAATGTTTCAAAGTAATCTTAAAAAAATTCTACTTACTTTTTGTTTCTACTGTTTATAAGTATGATGTTTAAATATGAAATGCTGTATTCATTAGTTGTACTATAATTCTACAAATAGTTTTATATATAAGTTTTCAGAGTAATTGTTTGCTATAGAACATTTTGTGATGTCATTTTGTTGAGCCTGTTTGATTGGAAAATGTTAGAAAAAAGCTGTAAAATAACAGTATTCTAGCTGTAGAACTTTAGGTTCTGTATTTATGTTGATGTAAGATCATACAAATCTAATAAAAAAAATATGTAAAAAACAGTTTTTCTCATCAGAACTTTATTTAAGGTATTTGAATGTAACATTTTAAGACAATGAATTTTGAAAAGAGAGGAAAGTGTTTTCCTGTAAAATCTTTAAGGACAATTCCTGTATATTAATTGCTTTTGCACTTTATTTCAGTTTTTTTACTTTAATGTTATGGTTTTTGTTTGGCAGCCTGCTTCTGCCAGTCATTTGACCGTTTTTTTACGGGTTTTTTGCCCGTAGAAGTTTTAGTGCTGTACTTTTATTAAAGGTTATTGACTGTAAAAAGAGCAGATACACCTGTAAAATAACAGTGTTTCACTGCTGAACTTTAAGTTCTGTCACTTTATTGAAGGTGTTTGACCGTAATAATTTAGGATAAAACTGTAAAATAACAGTATTTCACTGCTGAACTTTAAGTTCTGTCACTTTATTGAAGGTGTTTGACCGTAATAATTTAGGATAAAACTGTAAAATAATAGTATTTCACTGCTGAACTTTAAGTTCTGTCACTTTATTGAAGGTGTTTGACCGTAATAATTTAGGATAAAACTGTAAAATAACAGTTTTTACAGGCTTAACTCTTAAAATTATGTCTGTAATAAACAAGGGAAGATACCTGTAAAATAACAGTGTTTCTCTGTAAAGGAAATTCATTATATTTACTGTGAATTTACGGTTTTTTCCCATTATTGTAATTAGGGTATTTCACTGTAATTTGACGGTAAGTTTTTGGAAGCCCCAGCTGCCAGATTTTTACCGTTTTTTTACAGTTTTTTTTTTTTTACAGTGTAGACTCATCTGGTCCTATCTCTATTGTGTTGTCATAGAAAGGGGAGGCAGGGCACTATAGGGTCCCCCCCCCTAAATTCACTAGAAGTCATCATTTAAGGGGTTATTTTTAAAACTTTTCTTCTGGGGGGGGCATACCCCCCCCAGACATTACATTGCATTTAGCTGAGGCTTTTATCCAAAGCGACTTACAATAAGTCCGTTCCACCAGGAAGACACAACCTTGAAGAAAACAGAATCATATAAGTACATCAGGTTTCATAGAGCCAAACATTTCAAGTGCTACTCAACTGGCTTTAGATAAGCCAGTCCTTTATTAGTATATAAGTGCTTTGTTAGTAATTATATCGCTCGAAGTGGAGTCGAAAGAGATGAGTTTTCAGTCTGGAAGATGTGTAGGCTTTCTGCTATCCTGATTTCAATGGGGAGCTCATTCCACCATTTTGGAGCCAGGATAGCAAACCCACGTGTTTTTGCTGATGGGAACTTGGGTTGGCCTACCTGCCTGTCAGCCTTCCATCTGTGCACAAACTTATCTCGTGCCCTCATTGGTCATGTGCGCGTTCGTGTGTGTTGGAGGAGTGGCTCTGTAAGGAAGTCTGAAGTTGGTGCATCATGGCATGTGGCTCATTAAAAAATAAGTACAGCTATTATCTCCCTCTTGTATAACTGGTCGGCCCCACCTGCAGCAGGTAAACCAGGGTTGCCAACTCTCACGCATCTAGCGTGTGACACACGCTTTCACTCTCAATCTCACGCTCTCACGCTGCCCAAACTATTCTCACGCCAAAAACAAGATGAACCGGTGATCGTTTTTGGTTGGTTATTTACAATGTTGAGTTGACAGCTGCTCAAGCTGTTGATCCGCTCCCTCCCCGCCTCCACCACCATCAGACCCCCCTGCTCGGTCACTGTTCGCTTTGTGAGAGGGTTTGAAGGTCTAATTTCTAATGATTGATAGTTACACATACTTGTTGTATGTATTAGTTTAGTTTTTCCCTGGTACGTAAAAAGGATAATAATAGTGTTTTTTTTTAAATTATACTGAGTTATTCTTCTTGTCAGGAACCGCTACTATTCGTTTGTTTTATGGATTTGGGCCGGTCTGGGTCTAAATGCCAGGGCCGATTTGCTGTCCCAGTCCAGCCCTGCCTGTACGGGAACAACACAGAACTCCATCTTTCCCTGAAGTCCCTGTAGGACTTGACTCGAGCCATACAGGTAATAATATATAAGGACTCCAATGACCCCAAGGAGGCACAGGCAGGGGTGGAAGTAAAAAGTGGGAGGAAGTGGAGAGCCGACAAAGCTTTTTTGCAAGCAAAGTCTCAGATTCACCACAAAGCAATAGTGGGAACATTGATGCAGGGGAGAGCTGGACTGGGAAGCTTCAGAACCCCCCAGTACAACAAGGCCAAGGGAGAAGAGAGGTGCAGGCTGGTACAGGAGGAAGTAAGGGCAGCAGTTGAGGAGGAGCGGACTAGCAGAGCGGTTGGCCTGAGGCAGCAAGGGGCCTGGACGAGGTGGGAGCAGGCCATGGACCGTAAAGTCACATTGACTGATCTTCGACGGGCAGTACCTCAACAAATCAAAGTCCTGGTCCAGGTAGTGTACCATATCTTGTCCAGCCATTCGAACCTCTTCACCTGGGGCAAAGTGGAATACCCGGCATGCCCGCAATGCCCAGGCAAGGGAATGTTGGAGCCCATCCTGAGCAGCTGCCCAGTGGCTCTTTGCCAGGGCCTTGCGCTATGATCAGGTTGTGAAACCCATCCCAGAGGCCATCGCCAGGGCAAGAGTGTATGATGTCGAAAGAACCGAAACACCCGATAACCCCTGGTTACATCACCGATGATGTGTTCAGGAGCATCAAAAGATGTATTTTTTTATTAACATCGCAAAATATTGAGATCGTATGATCACATTATGATCAGTTTATTTCCCAGTGATTCCAAGATTTACTGAAAAAATAATCTTCCTTTTTTTGTCAGTGTTGGGTGGACGGAGAGATCCGCTCTGCAAGCTCTGAGGGAACAACTTTTCGTACATAGGTCTGATCTCATCAGTGCCTTCCAGGAGTTTGATCCTAACAACAAAGGCACTGAGCAGCAGTGATAGATCGTTACACTTTTAGGGCAGTTTCTCTTACCACCACTTAAGTCTGATCCATCAAACTCAAAGCAGGAAAATAACCAAATTGCAGGATTATACGTTGGACAAAGGTTAACAACTGGTAAACCTGATTTGGTAGGACTGACATGGAATTTTTGCAGCAGTCTGATATGTACCTGACATAGGGGACAAAGAGAACATATAAGAGGTTTCTCAATACTCAAATGTCCCCTCCTCGAGACTTGGTGCTGCCCACAGGAGATGCGAGCGGAGGACTGAGGAGGGGAACCGAGGAGAGAGGAGGGGAAGCAGCAGGCGGTTAGAGAAATGAGAACTCCTCTCCTCTGAGCGGTCATTTTAAAGAGACGTCCATTAATGATGACAGGAGGCACAGCAGCCCTCTGTCTGATGGACAGATGTGTTCATGACGACTTATATATTTACTTTTAATTTATTCACAGTGCGGTATAATGAGACAATAACAGGCTACAGATGCGGACATATACACACACATATTTATATAAATTAGGGCTGGGACTTTAACGCGTTAATTAAGATTAATTAATTACACAAAAATTAACGCGTTAAAAAAATTAACGCATTTTAATCGCACTTATTTTTGCACCGCGGAACGTTTCTCACTGGATGAGTTTCAGGCGTACCGATTATACTGGAGCACCAACTAACGTTCATGACTTCAGACAACAACAAACCACAGTGAACAACAGTGGGAAATGTTGTTTTAAAAAACGGACGGATGGAAGCGTCGATAAGAGCACGGTTGTGTGCAAATTATGCAAAAAGGAATTCGCATATCACCGCAGCACATCAAGCCTCAAGTATCACCTCAATGCAAAACATATAGCAGCTAGCGTGGAAGCTAGCGTGGACGTTAGCCTCTTTTATCGCGTTCACACCAAAAAAAAACGGTACTAAAATTAGTTCACCCCACGAAACACGGCTCTCTTGTGAGAAGAGAGCTATATGTCTGATTGGCTGGGCGGATTGCAAACCACGCCCCGTAAAACTCCCAAAAAGTTTTGTGAAGCCGCCATTGTCGCCATATCCTCGCATTAGCATTATTAGCATTAGCCCAGCGCAGAAACGCAGAGAGACTAACTTATGGCAACACAAAATAAAACATGGGAGCGGTGGAGATGAGGAGGTGTCGGCGTTCTGGCGATTTACTCGGAAGTCCCCAACTCCGGGGACTTCCGGCCGGGGACTTTGGGCGGCAGTATACGCCGTGAAGTGGTTTGCGGCCTGCCAGTAAACCCAAAGCAGAAGAAGAAGAAGTGACGTCAGTGGCTTCATTTGCCTAATCCACCCCCAGGTTCAAAGAGTTCTCATGAACCTTTGTGGGAAAAGTACTGCGGTGTGAATGCGCCTAATGGTATACTAAAATCCATGTGAAAAAAATTGCTTCTCACTGTTCTCAGGTCAAATATTTATATGTGATTAAAAATGCGATTAATTTCGATTAATTAATTACAAAGCCTCTAATTAATTAGATTAATTTTTTTAATCGAGTCCCGGCCCTAATATAAATATATACAATTTCAGAATCAAACAAGTATGAGAGCACTCTCATAATAACGTAACACAATCAGAGACTGGATATATCCCCCCCACCCCTCTCTCTGGTCGCTGAAATTGGGAATTGAAATTACGGGCCAAAAGTTGTACAAGTATTAAAAGTAAGCATAGGACACCAAACCAACTGAGACCCGTCTGTCCGCCACATCTACGCACTGTACAACACACACCTACACACTGTACCACACACACACCTACACACTGTACCACACACACCTACTGCTCCTAAAGCATAATCAGGCTACAGCCGTTGTGTATTTTATTATGTGACGCACTAAATGGTCTTAGAAAAATATTGACTCTTTGTTTGTAGATATCTACTAAACTACAGCAAACAAATACAGAAAGTAATGTAGGCCTGTTATACTGAGTGATATATATTTTACACACTGCTCTGCTTTCTGCACGGACCTCACAGCTGTTCTCACTGTAAACATCTCGTTGCGATGAAAGCAGTTACTAATATAATATCCAAGGGATGCATGCAGAGCTGTCATTGGCTGAGATAAGTCCGGCCGTGCGTCACGCCTCCACCGTTCCCGGAAATGCATCCGTGGAGGATGCATCAGTTTCTCCTCGGTTAGAGTTCCTCCAGAGAACATCCTCGACGCTCGATGCTCGGTCCTCGAAGTGCATTTAGAGAAATGAGATGTCCTTCAACATGGCGCGCTGAAATTCATTTCCGGGTCACTACCGGAGGACCGAGGAGTCGAGGAGGGGAAATTTGAGTATTGAGAAACCTCTATAGTGTATGCTAAATAAAATCCCAAAAATAGTGATGATATAAAGACGATCTATAATGTAGATTTTGTGAGCATAATAGATTACTACTGTCAAGTCAAAGTAAAGAAACTCATTAAGACTAGCCACATGGCCTATGGCTTGTAAAAAAATGCCCTAACACTCAAGAGGAAGCTTATTGTGTTAGTTATTCAAAATGAATTTAACTCTACTGTATATTTCTATCTGTGCCTCAGGGATGATCTCTGTGACGCACTGGGCTAGCACCACAGAGAGAGTCCTGAATCTGGGTCTGCCCTGGAGGGTGCTGCGCCCTCAGCTTGTCAGCAGCACCCAGCATGGCATGATGGACTACCAGCAGTGGATAAAGGAGCTTTCAATCACTGAACCCAAATTAGAGGTCAGCCTTTAAAACTTGTATCCGATATATATCCTTCTTTCTCACCGTTTATGTAAGACTGACACACAGATTAGCAATATTCGTTTCTCCCATTTCAGATCTCAGATAACAGTATCCTGGATACGATGTACAAGAACCACTCCAATCTGGAAACCATTTTCCGGATCATAGACACAGATCATTCAGGTCAGTAAACAGCTTCACTTGGATCCCACTGAAAAGATCATTTTTGTTTTCTCTTGTAGCTTTGACTTCATGAAAGTCAATGATTTGGTATCACTACTCTGGTCCAAACTGAAATATCACAAGAACTATTGGATGTTCCCAAGAAGATAAAACCCTACTGATTTTGATTGACGCCTGGTTTTCCATCTTGTGTTATCAATCTAGTAGAATACATATATTAATAAATGAGTTTGCATAATCACATTAGCTTTAAGCTCAAATCACCACACCCTCACAGCGTCTTTGTCTTTCTGTCTAAAAGCTGGTCACATTTCACAAATGTCTACAACAGTGGGAAGATAAGTCTTCTGTTTCTAGACTGTAATAAAAGGTCTTTATATAAATCTTAAACACTCTCACTCTTTGTTCATTCTTCATTAAAACACCTTCCAACTTTAAGTTAATCATCAAAATGCAAGGCATGCAATCACACT
The DNA here is from genome assembly GCF_902827175.1 of Gymnodraco acuticeps. Classification (NCBI taxonomy): domain Eukaryota; kingdom Metazoa; phylum Chordata; class Actinopteri; order Perciformes; family Bathydraconidae; genus Gymnodraco; species Gymnodraco acuticeps. The sequence goes on from NW_022990358.1 coordinate 1,561,758, forward strand.
AGATATCTATATATGCTACACAAGTTTTTCAACTACATCCTCCTTGTGTTTCCTTTCAGGTTTAATCTCTTTCAAGGAGTTTCATCAGACCTGGGAACTCCTGCGCTCTCATCTGAAGACAGAGATTAGTGCCAAGGCTATTGCAGACCTGGCCCAGAGCATCGACTTCAACAAGGACGGGAGCATCGACATCAATGAGTTCCTGGAGGCTTTCAGGCTGGTGGACATATCAGCACATAACTGAGTCTGGACCTGGACCAGGAGCTGTACCTGCTGCATAGAAAACACCCAGAACCGATTTGGAAAACCTGTGGAAATTCAAATGTTGAGTACTATCTCATCCATTTGACCTCATGAGATCAACCTACATATGTTCTACAGATGTTATTTTGTGTACTCTTTTTATCTCACAAATTAGAGTATCCTTAGGATTTATGTTTTTAACTGATGGATCAAGCTGGTCAGAGAAATTTATGAATGAAAGAAACCTACCGATGTTACACATTAAAGTCTGTTTACAGGAGTGATGGAGTGCTAATGCTTTTCTGAAATAGGTTGCATTAAAGACAAGTCTTTGCAATGTCTAATAAATGTCCTTAAGTGATGTCACTTGAGTCAGCGTGAGTTGGACCAGTGTCATTTCGAGGACTCTAATGCACGAGGGGATATCATCTTTGGGTAGCTGGTTAATCAGTTCAACTGTCAATCAGTTGGAATGTAGGACATTAATCCTATCCACTCAAGCAGGACTTAGATGAGATGTTGGAAAGGGCTCGTCTGCAAGTAAACACAGGTGATGAGATATGTCCCTTATGAGATGCCAAACAACATTACTATATTTGTCACACAGAGCGATTACTAAAAAAAATAAGTTACCTTTTAGGGCTTTACCGAATAGTTTGAAGCCTCATTCATAATGATGACGTTTAAATTCTAAAACACAATTTTGGTGGATTATTTAATTTTAAACCCAATATTGCTGCACAGTTAAGAGATAGGATTAGGCTACATTAATATTATTCAAAACTATAATTTTTGGATAACATTTCAGTGGTGTCTGCTTAATCTTATGATCCCAACCTTAAAGGAAACAACCTCAAAATGTATTGAATATAGAATATTATAATTTCCAAAAATCAAAAGAACTAGTAAATGAAATATATTCGGTCAAAAACGGTCTGCTCTCCAGCTTGTCATACACAAAGGTTACCCTCAAGATCTTCATTAAAAGAAAGTTGATTTATTGAAAAGACTAACTCATTCAATTGTATGACTATTTTAAGGGTTATAACGTCACAAAACCTTATGTAAGGCCATCAATGCTTCATTTAAAAAACCTTAACAGAAAATGTAAAAGTGATACAAAGGTGATGTTCGGTACAGCCCGACCTTTATATTAAGTTTGCAAGGAAAGGGATGTAGTGAAGAACTTGTTGACAATTTAACTGACATTTATTACATTCTAACAGCATAAAAAAAGAAATACAAAGTTGTATTTACAATGTATTCAATCACAACACACTCAATCCCACGATTTGTTCACAGGGCAGGCTCAAACAGTCTCATATGCATAATCTGATTAAACATTAGGTAGGCCAGATGTTGTTAGACGATGATGAGTCTTTCCACTCTTTATCAGTTCGGTATAAACCTTCCTTGTTTTGTTGGTACAGATAGTGGGGCCTGATCAAATGCTGATCAAGAGGCTAACTACTACTCCAAATTCAGATCCTCTGTCATGACCTTGTTGCTCCCATGACAAAAAGGATAATATGACTCGTCTTGGTGAAAGGCAGGACAGCTTTTTATAGGATTTATTTTGAGTCAGGGCATGTGTATGAGTGTGTTGGCAGGGTAGACTCAGCTCAGGATGCTTCCTCTCATGTGTCCACTGTCACTCAGGCCGTGCTCTATGAGTTTAATGTCCTCCAAGTCATCTTTGATGACACTGATCAAATGATTCAACCCGTCCTGCTGCTGCTTTAAGTGCTGAGAGGGACAGACAAGAAAGAAATTTGACCATTTATGCCCAACAGGAAAAATAAAACACTTTTGCTTTACTTGGGAACTGTGCTTTCAGAGGTCTGGATTCCACAGTTACAGGGCAAAGACGTTAAAACAAGATGCATTTTGTAAACTGCCGACTCACTTGTTTGATTTCCCTGAGGAGGTCTGCATCAACACTGTATCGCTCTTCTGATCTCACAGCTCCAAAGTGATTCTGCATCCTGATCTGAGACATTAATTCATTCAACCGACCCTGGAAGAGAAAACAACACAAATACTGTAAAATCTCCACCAAAGACTTTGTCCCAAGCGTTGGATTGACAAGCCAAAAATACAACTTGATGGAAATGAAGCTTAAAAGGCAACATGTGTTGTTTATCCCAAGGATGGCCAACAACTCATGACCGCTAATGGTGTCACATTATGCGTTGGCAAAGGCAGTAAAGAGTAATAATGCTTGCTAGCAAACATGGATCGTAAATAATTGGACAGCCTTCTGGGGAAAACCTGGTCTGATTAAGAGAGACGGCATTCATCCTACTTTGGAAGGTGCAAATCTCATTTCGGCAAACATTTCAGGGCTTTGTGGACTTAATCCATGACAAACTGGAGTTGAGACCAGGAGGCGGAGTCGCAGTCTTTCACGCTTCTCTGCGCTCTCTCCTAGGCAGTCATCCATAGAAATCCCGAACCCAATAAAATACCCAATATTAGCGGTGTGTGTGTCTGCCCAAGGACAAGTTAAGGTAAAACCTAATAGAGGTGTCATACATAATAACCTAATAAAAGTAAATGTAACAACTACTACAGTGCAACAAAACAGGAAGATTAAATGTGGTCTCTTAAACATAAGATCTCTAGCATCTAAAGCAATATTGGTAAATGATTTAATATCAGATTATAATATTGATATATGCTGTCTCACTGAAACTTGGTTGAGACATGAGGAATATGTCAGCATAAATGAGGCCACTCCACCCAGCCATATCAATACTCATATTGCCCGAGGCACGGGCCGAGGAGGTGGAGTTGCAGCAATCTTTGACTCAAGTTTACTTATCAATACTAAACCAAAATTAAATTATACCTCCTTTGAAAGTCTCGTTTTTAGTCTTACGCATCCGACCTGGAAAACTTTGCAGCCAATCTTATTTGTTACAGTGTACCGTGCACCAGGTCCTTATTCAGAATTCTTATCTGAATTCTCTGAGTTTTTATCAACTTTGGTACTTAAAACAGATAAAGTAATTATCGTAGGTGACTTTAATATTCATGTTGACGATGATAAAAATAGCCTTACTGTTGTATTTAACTCTATATTAGATTCTGTTGGTTTTTGTCAGAGTGTAAATAAACCAACCCACTGCTATAATCACACTCTCGACCTTGTTCTGACTTATGGTATTGAAATTGAGCAACTATTAGTCGAACCGCATAATCCTGCTTTATCCGACCATTTCTTAGTAACTTTTGAAGTACTGTTACGAGACTACAAAGCATTAGTCAAAAGCTCCTGCAGCAGAAACCTATCCGTTAGTGCTATAGCCAAATTTAAGGAAGAGATTCCACCAATACTTAACTCGATAGCATGTCTGCATGTAAGGGAGGAAACTTATACAAAATGTACACCACCCCAAATTGATCATGTTGTTGATAGTGCTACAGATGCGCTGCGAATAAAATTAGACTCTGTTGCTCCTTTGAAAAAGAAGAAAATAAAACAACATAGATAAGCTCCATGGCATAATGCCGAAACCCGCAAAATAAAGCAAAAGTCGAGACAACTTGAAAGGATATGGCGTTCCACTAAACTTGAAGAATCTCGTTTAATTTGGCATATTACTCTCAATGAATATAAGAAAGCACTGCGTAAAGCGAGAGCAGCCTACTACTCTTCATTAATAGATGAGAATAAGAATAATGCAAGATTTATTTTCAGCACTGTAGCCAGGCTGACAGAAAGCCACAGCTCGATTGAGCCTTCTATTCCCATAGCACTCAGTAGTAATGATTTTATGTGCTTTTTTAACGATAAAATTGTTACTCTTAGAAACAAAATTAATGACCTCTTGCCTTTGACCAGTATAGTGTTATCAACAGCTCCCAGAAACGTAAGTTCTAATATTACACTAGATAGTAAACTTGAACGCTTTTCAGCCATAAACCTTGAACAATTAAATTCAATGATTCTCTCTTCTAAACCATCAACGTGTATGTTAGACCCAATTCCAACTAAGCTGTTGAAGGAAGTTTTTCCATTAATTAGCACTTATTTATTAAATATTATGAATATGTCTTTATTATCAGGCTATGTTCCACAATCATTCAAAGTAGCAGTGATAAAACCGCTTCTTAAAAAGCACAACCTCGATCCAGAGGTTTTAGCCAATTATAGACCTATTTCCAATCTTCCGTTCCTCTCAAAAATTCTTGAGAAAGCGGTCGCAAAACAGTTGTGTGATTACTTAAAAAACAATGATTTATTTGAAGATTTTCAGTCTGGCTTTAGAACACATCATAGCACAGAGGCAGCTCTGGTTAAAGTCACAAATGACATTCTAATAGCCTCTGACAAGGGATGTGTCTCTATTCTTGTTTTGCTCGATCTCAGTGCTGCATTTGATACTATCGACCATGATATCTTATTGCAAAGACTAGAGCACTTAGTTGGCATACAGGGAACTGCTTTAGACTGGTTTAGGTCCTATCTATCTGAACGCTCTCAGTTTGTACGTGTCAATGATGAATCTTCCACGCAAACCAAAGTTAGCCATGGAGTGCCACAGGGCTCAGTGCTCGGACCTATTTTGTTTACATTATATATGCTTCTGTTAGGCAATATTATAAGGAATCATTCTGTACATTTTCATTGTTATGCGGATGATACTCAACTATATTTATCAATCAAGCCTGATGAAATTAATCATCTAAATAAAATTCAAGACTGCCTTAAGGACTTAAAAACGTGGATGACCTTAAACTTTTTGATGTTAAACACGACCAAAACTGAAGTTATTGTACTTGGCCCGAAGAATCTACGAAACAAATTATCTAAGGATATACTAACTATGGATGGCATTAATTTGGCCTCCAGTGAGACTGTAAGGAATCTTGGTGTTATATTTGATCAGGATTTATCCTTTAACGCCCACATAAAATCAATTTCAAGGACCGCCTACTTCCATCTACGTAACATTGCAAAAATCAGGCATATCTTGCCTCAAAACGATGCAGAGAAACTAGTCCATGCATTTGTTACTTCAAGGCTGGATTATTGTAACTCTTTATTATCAGGGTGTACCAAGAAGTCAGTCAAGTCGCTTCAGCTGATTCAAAATGCTGCAGCTCGTGTACTAACCAGAGTTAGGAAAAGGGACCACATTACTCCTGTTCTGGCTGCCTTACACTGGCTCCCTATAGAACACAGGATAGAATTTAAAATTCTTCTTCTCGCCTACAAAGCCCTTAATGGGCAGGCGCCATCTTACCTTAAAGAACTCATTATACCCTACTGTCCTACTAGGGCATTGCGTTCCAAGAATGCAGGGTTGTTGGTTGTTCCTAGAGTCTCTAAAAGTACAATGGGAGCCAGAGCCTTTTCTTATCAAGCTCCACATTTGTGGAATCAGCTTCCAGTTTGTGTTTGGGCGGCAGACACCCTATCCGTTTTTAAGACTGCGCTTAAGACCTTCCTTTTTGATAAAGCTTATAGTTAGGGCTGATTAGATTCAGCCCCTAGTTTTGCTGATATAGGCTTAGTTTGTCGGGGGACATCTTACTTCTTCCTTCTCTCTGTCTATACCTGTGTACTCTCATGTTCCGATTAACCCAGCTTCCCCAAATGTCTTTCTTTTTGGTGTCTATATACGCCGGGATCCGGAGTCATGGATGATCCTGCGCTCCTCTGCCCTGGATCGCGAGCCCTGGATCTTGAGTCGTGGCTGTGGTCCTGGATCATAGGTCCTGGATGAATATCCTCGTGGATTCATCTTCCTATTATACACACATGCATTTCCAAACATTTGGACTACCTATGTTGCAAATGTATTATCTTTTCAATTTACACATGGCATCTATTGCACGTCTGTCCGTCCTGGGAGAGGGATCTCTCCTCTGTTATTCTCCCTGAGGTTTCTCCCATTTTTCCCTTTAAACTGTGGGTTTTCTTCGGAAGTTTTTCCTTGTACGATGTGAGGGTCTAAGGACAGAGGGTGTCGTATTGTCATACTGATATTTTGTACAAACTGTAAAGTCCACTGAGACAAATGTAACATTTGTGATATTGGGCTATATAAATAAACATTGATTGATTGATTGATTGATGGATGGATGTTAACAATGCAGGTTTCAAATTTAAAACAAAAAAACCCTGCATTTTGGGGAGCAACATTGAATGTAACCACTTTAGTTTGTTGAAACCTTCACAGGACACCTTAAATAATAAATAAAAATAAATAATTGCAATGTAACCAGATAGCGAAAATAATACCAATAAAAACTGTTTTATTTCCTGAATAACTTATAAGTTATCTACCAACTTACAGGATATTGAATTAATTGTTGAAAACCAATTTGTTTTGGTAATATATCATTTTCAAACAGAGCAAACCCTTTTTATCCTGATTTACATTCTAATAAGAGCTCGATGGATGGAAAAATGTCCACGGTCAGCATGCATGTATAACTTGTTTGGTTTAGGCCAGGGGCGGTTCTAGGGGGGCGGGGGCAACAGGGGCCATTGCCCCCGTAACACTGACCAGGGACCCCCGTGGCACCGCTCCAAAAAAAAGGTTACAATATTACAATTTATTGGAACTAAATCAAATCAGAGACCCGGATGTACAATGGAGATTAAACTGTTCATTACCTCATATAAAAGCAAATACTGTTTATGTTTTTTAATTAAATTGTCACTTAAAGTTACTAAAACAAATACTCTAAATGAAAAAAAACACTGAAACAAAGGACTGTAACTTAAATGTACTAAAACAAATACCTTTACAAAAACAAATACCAATTACTGTATTTTATGTTTATTTTACACAATAACTTTATACTGTCTTTGTAACCCGCTTTTATTGTGCCCCTCTCATGAAATAACTGGCCCCAGCCTGACCCCCCTAGTCAAATTGGTCTAGAAGCGGCACTGGTTTAGGCACCCTTACCTTGAACTGCGTGGGCGCATTCAGCTCAGACTGAATGGTATCCAGTTGAACTCTGAGATGCTCCTCGTCCACTTGGATAGCATAGCCACTTTTTCTCTGGATCTCCTGTTTGATCAGCACCTGGCAGGAAAACAGGGATGGGAGGGAGGAGTGATCAATATCAAAGAAAAATATTGGGCACACAGACAGTGCCTGGGCATTCAAACTCTAAGTGGGGACATGTCTTTTATCACAGACCTTGTCAATAACCAACAAAATGTGGCTGAACAAAGAGAGCAGCTACCTGCAGCACCCTGTGAGAGAGATCCATCAGCTTCCTCTTGTACTGCGCAATCTTGGCCACTGTTGTCGCCTGGTTCTTCTGCAGTTCACTAATGTCACCGGAAATAATCTGTAGTCCATGTGTGGGTGTTTTTGTGGAGAGTATTTGTGTGGGAAAAAGGAAGGGAGGTAAATTATTAACATTTTTGACATTTCTCTACCGATAACATTTTTAATAGAAAACAATTTAGCTCAACAACAAACTATGTTCAGTTTTTCAACTCAGTCCTACACACAGTTTCCCTCAACAAATAGTGAGTGGCGAGTTCCCTTTGCCACTATAATATTAATGAAGCTTGTTAATAAAAGGTCCTTTCATGCAAGAAATGGAGGCCGAAGTTCTCTAAAGAAGGGAAAAAGACACAAAAAGAGCTTCGCATTGATACACAAAAGTAAACACTTGTGGCTGTATTTATAATATTTATTTTGGCTATAAACAACCTGTTGGCAGCATTTATTGGACATCTGTGTACTCTGTCCTTGACACCACAAACTCTGGTTCAAAATACCTTTGTTGATTATCAGAAGGCACTGTGCCCATGTCCAGCGAGTCTTTCTTTGACATTTGGAGAGCTAAAACAGACAGCAGTGTTTTCACTTACATCCACTCTGGTCTGGTGCTGTTTGGTCATCTGCTCCTGGAACTGCAGCCTGCGAAGGAGCTCCTTGAAACCCACCATGGGCACTGGTATTAGTCTGGACATATTTTTGTATTAAATTAAATGAAAACATGCATTTGTACATAATGTTACTTAATGTCTTTTGTTTAGCAGAAAAGCAACAGGCAGAAAAGCAACAGGCAGAAAAGCAACAGGCAGAAAAGCGGTGCATAATGGACAATGTTCAAGCATGTCAGAGCCATCTATTATTATTTTGTTGAAATAATGAGTGACATGTGGAAACACTTTTAAATCTCTTGAGAAAAAAGGGCTGTTTAATTGAACTTTAATTCAATATATATAGGAAGTCTAGGCAGCGGCTGCAAACACCCAAATCTGAAAAAATGTATAACACTAACCTCATAAAATATGAAGCTCTGATTTGGTTGTGTGAAGCTTCTTTTAAATGAAAATGTGCATCCAATTAGGATAAACGCGTAAAACGAGTAGCTCTTTATTGCATAGGTGGTGCAGGGAGTTAAGAAAATAATTGATTAAGAGCAGGAGAAAAAAGATTCAAACAGGACGCGCTGGAGAGGGGGTGGGGCTTATAACCATGTAAATACTGTGGTGGAAACCAACTACGACAAAATGAACCTATTTTATTGTGATTTAATTGTAATACACGCTTCAAAATGATGCCGAAGTAACTAAATACTGATAACGGTTAGTAAAAACCAAGCTGTCTAGTCAGGATTCACAGTATTGCACTTCATTTATTGTCTTGGTTGATTCTGTTGGCTTATATTTGATCAATAAAGGTATTTATATTGTTTTTCCCTTTTGAAACAGATGTTCAGTTATGCTAAAGTCTTTGATTGCACTTCAAGTCTAAAGCTTACGTTTTAATTGTTTGGCACTGACTTTTCCTCATTGATGTTTTACTTAGTTATGTTTTACTCTCCTTTTCATGTGTATTGATGTTACATCACTGCTAGTGCTACCTAAAACAGAAAGTGAATTTTTATACTGAGAAACTGTGCCTTGAATATTTTATTTTATTTAGCAAGAGAGTGCACTTTACTTGGCGAAGAAACCAGTGTTAACGTTTGTTGTAGGGTGTAGGCCTACCTACTTGAACACTGAGGAAGCCATATCAAAATTCCTGTTGAATTGTTCATTCAGGGATTCATTGCAGAATTAAAACCAGTTTGAAATGGTATTTTGGTCTGTTACTCCTTTTTATTTTAGTTTTTGTTACCTTGGTTGTACTGTTAAGTAACTTGAAAAATAACCATAATAACTGACATGAAAAAATATCGTGATAAATATCGTCTATCGTGATACTGCTTGAAAAATATCGTGATATTATATTTTTCAATATCGCCCACCGCTCAAGTTGGAATGGGGCTTGAGAGAATTATATACAATTTTAGCTCTGATTTAGCTAGCATTTAAGCAGTTGGTACAGTAAGTGTTAACCAGGAAGGTCAAATGCAAGTATGTTGGTTGAATTTAAGGCCCCGGCCACACGAGGACGATAACGGTCGTTTCCGTTACCGTTCTATGTCATATAGACCATTCGGCCACACTAGGACGACAGAATACGGCACTAAACGACTACGGTAACGATAACGGGTCCCAAGGTGGATAGACCGGCATACGCAACGCTCTGGGGGGTCCAACGGCTCCGTGTGTACGCCCTATACCATCATTTTCTGATAATGATGAGGCAATAGCCCCGCCTCTCCCCACCTCTGCTGCGCACCCCCGCATCAAAGTAAACTGCACACTGATTTCAGATTATTTATCTTTCTCTCGATATGGACATAAACGCGAGTGAAGTCTAATCTGACAGGACGGAGACACGCAGCTCTGCTCACCTGCAGCTCCTCCCGCTGTGATGCAGCGGTGAACGGAGTAAAACACACACTTCAAGTCAGATCATCACCCTTAGCTATTTTAATTTCCTCTCAAACTACCTAAACTAGTTATAAATATGTTTATTTTTTACTGTCGGCCGGGTCACTGACTGGATCAGCTGCTGCATGAGACAGACACTGGCGCTGTCCGAAGAGAGGGAGGAAAAAGAGAGGCTCCGTGTATTTTATTATTACATTATATAGAGTCGTTATTCATTTGTTTTAAAGCTCAATAAATAACAAAGAAGACCTTTGACCGGCACTTTTATAATTTTGTCCGGAAGATTTCAACTTTAATACACGTTGACTGGCGAAAAACTCTGCCCGGTTTCCTCGGCCCTGTTAGAAATTAAAATCAATGTTTTGATAGCATAATGTACCTTAAACATACCGTCAGTTTAAATGCTGTTTTATACTGAAAAACCAGAAGTTCTTGTGCACAACCAGTTGTTAAGCTTTTATTCTGAAAATCCTTCATGACGACATCCGGGACTACCGCCCATTAGTATCATTAAAGTGGCTATTGACGCCGTTAACATGTATTACACAGTGCTTGAATTGGAATGAAAAAGGTGCCAGTACTCTAAAATCAGCAACTTTTTCAAGTCAATTTTATATATACAGCCCACAAACAAGAATTTGGCTACTATAATGCTGGTGGGTTTGTCTCTTTACTACTGTATATTTTAGAAAGGTTCACTGTACTTAACATTTTTTATGATAGGCAGCGGATATGGCTAAAGCTCAGTAAGGTCAATATTAACTGAAAATATAGCAATCAAAGTCTAGATCTTCTGCTGAAGACACATGAAGCAGAGACCTTTCAGGTGAGAGCCCCTCTGGTGGTGTTCAACATTAATGACAAGGAAACAAAGCTCTGGTCAGAAGCATTTTTTATAAAAAGCTTTAACAAAATTAAGTATTTCTGTACATTTTGAATGCAATCTAACTTTCCAACTCAGAAAACGAAAAACGAAAAAGTGCCAAAAGTCTTCTCACATGGCTGAGCTGCTTTGCAATATACTTCACCACTGAAGAATACACATATGTATAAAGTAAACTATGATGCAATCTAACTTTCCAACTCAGAAAAATGATAAAGAGCATGAACAAAGGACATGTAAAAACAAATGCAAAATGTGCACAATCTAAAATGAGAAACTGTAACTGCAAGTAACAAAGTCTGAGCCATGGTAAAGAGTTACATTGAACACCAAGCTGATCAGATAACTCCCTGGTTGGTCTGAAGTCCTTCTATCTCCAGGATCTGTACAAATCGGCACATTATGCCAAAAGTATTCTCACTGGGTGAGCTGCTTTGCAATATACTTCACATTGTTAGAAAATGCTCCAGAAGGCCTTGGGGACATCAGTATCAGGGGCTGGAGCTGGACAGGCTCTTTCATCAGCACTTCTCCTTCCCTTTGCCAGCCAGGACCTCACATACTGTTCCGGATTGAACTGTCCTAGTGATGGTCCATTACATTTAATGAAAACCAGGCTGGACAGTCGGCTGACAGAGAGAGCATTCCTTTTTGCAGTAAGGATATCGTTCATGCAGCTGAATGCCCGCTCACACTCACTAGTGGAGACAGCGATGGTTCGGACTGCTTTCAGTAGAGGCTCCATGGCAGCAGGTGTACGGGATGCCCTGGTTTCCTTGTATTCGCGAAAGCCCTGAACAGTCTCTCTTCTGTCCACTTTCAGCACTTCGCACAAACGTAGCACCTCTACGTCCCCATACTGTACGTCTAACTCCTCTTCAGGCCAACTTCCAGGATGGATAACTTTCATGTCCTGGATTAGCTGATTGTCCCTGGCCTCCCGGCCATGTAATGGGATTTCTCTTGTGCTGACATGAGAGGAGGTTGTGGAAGTCATTCTGTGTCTCAGATTCTCTACCATACTGCGGAAAAACTGACCTGCATGAATCTGTACAAGCCTGCCATTCTCACGCAGGGCAACACCCTTGAAGGACTTCTCAGCTAGAGCTGTATGAACTGTAGTCATGTGTGGGCCAGGCATGGTGACCATGGATTCAAAAACTCGTATTTCTCGAGTTAAGAGCCTATCTGCTGTAGGCAGTGTCATCTCTCTTTTTTGGAGTTGCCGAGAGAGGTCGCTGAGCTCTGTGAGCGCATCGTACATCAGTCCCAGATTGCTGACAAACGTTGCAGATGTGAGCACATCATCCAGGCCCTTGTACTTTGCTCTGTCTCTGGAATCCCTGCTCGTGTCGTTTGCATCATTTGTGAAGTGATCATGAAGCACTCGGTAGTTTTCCCAGACTGCTCTGACGCTCCTTTCACTTGAAGCCACCCAGCGGATGGACAAAACACGCCCTATCACCAGGAGACGCTGTCCGACTGCTTGCGCACACTGCGCTAACTGCCTCTGATTTTTGGGGGAGGCATGGAACAAGGAATAGAGTTTGTCAAAAAAGATCTGGAAATGATTGAGCCCTGAGACCTCCTTGACCACATCCCCAACTGCCAGCTCTAGACGATGATTGGAGCAGTGCCACACAAACAGGCTTGGGAATTTACTACACAACTGGGTAGCAACGCCTGTTCTCTTCCCTAGCATGACTGAAGCCCCATCACATGCAAAAGAAACGAAACACTGACCTAAAAAGTCCTCGTTAAAATCTCTTCCAAGACACTTCATTAACGCCTTTGTGATGTCATCAGCCGTTGTTCCATCCAACTCGATCAGCTCCCAAAAAAACGTTTCGGGCTCAGCATCAGCTAATGCTGAGCGTAGACACACAACAAGCACCGTTTTACCACTAATAGTGGTAGATTCATCGACCAAAACACAGAGTTTTCTTTGGTTTTCTGTAATGTCTTTTGCCATTTTTTTCTTCAGCTCATGAGCTATGTGGTCGATGATTTCGCCACAGGTTTTATTGGAGTGTAAAACCCTGCCCACGTTCAGCCCATTCAGTTTCTGTACATTCAAATCAATTGGCATGTCTGTGAATGGCCGGCTATGTTTGCCAATTTTATATGCCGTTCGAAAAACTCTGATAGTGGTGTCTAATTCAGATTTATGCATAGACTGCACTTGATGTTGAATAGTTTCACGTGAAGCAGATGTAAGGATGTCAGCAGCTTTTACATGGGCTTGTGATTCTTTATGTTCTTTGATTTTTTTTCTCAGGCTAGCTTGTTGTTTGCCCTTGTCAACACCGAAATGAGACACTGCACACTCACCCCATTCAGTTGACAGTTTCAGTCCTTGTCCAGTGTGTATTCCCAAAGATTTGACATCTCTGCATATCCGACATCCTAGCTTCTTATCTTTAAGAAGGAGCCATGCATTGGTCTTGCAAAAATATTGCACCTGGTCCGTTGTCCAGCAGTCAGGTGCATCGCTTTGCCCGGTGTTGGTGGTGGCAGTTGCGCCAGCAGCAGCTAACGTTAGAGGCTCTGGAGGAGGCGGCGGAGCTAGTGCTAATGCTAATGCACTAGAACTTGGAGCAGGAGGATCAACCAAAGAAAGCTCCCCATCAGACACAATTTCCAACACAGGCACAGCATTCTCTGTATTTGAAGTTTCTTCCGGCGACAACAGCTGTCTTTTTGCACTTTTATTAATCCACGCTAACATTTTAGAAATGCTAATTTGTGACGTGACTTGCTTTCCTTCTCTCGGGGGCGTGCCTGCTCTGTTCTATCACTCTACATAGCCACCCACTGGGTGGGAGTTGCACTGCATAAACACAACACACGTGCATCTAGGTATGTAAATTGTAAAGCATTAAAACATGGTTTTACTAACAGTTTTCAGTATGTTGTTACTTCGGCATTATTATTATTATTATTATTATTTTGAAACGTGTATTACTATTAAATCACGGTCAAATAGGTTAATTTTGACATAGTCGTTTCCACCACAGTATTTACATGGAGAAGATAAGCCCCGCCCCCTCTCCAGCACGTTCTGTTTGAATGACAGGAGTAAACAGCTGACAGCCGCTGTGAAACTCCAGCGGTTAGAGCGATGAGAATGTCCGTTCGGCACCTCATGACGCATCTACTGAGTACCGGGCGGCTGTATATATATATATATGGATGTTTAATAAGAACGGCGGGAGAGTGTTGAGTACTGGCACGGTGCATGAGTACCGGAGTACCGCCAGCATGCCGGTACTGAGCAAGAAGTGCCGGTACTCCATGGGTCAGAACCAGAAGTGCCGGTACTGCGTACCGGTGAGTACCGGCCCAATTCCAGCACTGGTATTACATATAAAGTTATGAAAGAGATAAGGAGGAGAAAAGGCATGTGGAAGTAAGCAATGAATGTAAAATGTCGAAATCCTCTGTTTAACGCGATATCGGACACAGACGAACGAGGGGGGAAGTCCCTTACGTCACTACAGCTCACAGAGAGGAGGAGCGAGCAAGCGGGAAGGACGAATGCTTGTAAGCTCTCTTCTGCACGGCCAGCACCTGGGAGAGGAAGCTGCAGACTTTCTCTCCTGTCGAACAATATCCTGTTTGTGACTTTACCGCGCCTTTTTTATTAATTAAAGTACCAATTTTGAACCTCCAGAGACTCCATTTAGTCTCCTTTTTAAGCTTCTCTTTCCTGGACGCTGAGAATAAGAACACAGTTAACAGCCCCCACCGCGGAGAATAAACAGAAGGGCAACAATTACAACTCTGCTGCTTTTGTGGAGGAAGTTACAGCGCCACGTACAGGCTCGGCATATGTACTGCAGCTTCTCCAGCGGTTGGAGCTAAACGGAGCTGTCTCGTGTGGACAGAAACTTTCCGGTGTCTATTGCGTGTGGACGGAAGCCTTTTTTGCAATTGCGATTGCGTATGCGTTTTACCGTTATCGTCCTCGTGTGGCCGGGGCCTAAAATGCAGTAACTAGAGAATATTGAGGATCTACTCCCTATCATCACATTGTTCATAAACCCCCTTTGTTCACTTACTTGTCTGGCTCAGGGTTGTCCACCTTAGCCTGCTCCCAAATGATGGGGTCCACTCCTAGTTAGAGGAGACAACATCCTCATAAGTAAATAACTTCTAATCACCAACAAACTAAATAAAATCATCAAGATGATGACACAACTATGCATTTACCTGCAGGTGCATTCTGCAGCAGCTGTTTGAGCTGAGCTGGAGACAGCTCTGTGCACGTCCCCGACATGGCCACTCTGATCGATGCGAGCTGGGCCTTGATGTTGCCCTGCTCCAGATAACTGAAGAGTGTGGTGGCAGGGATCCGCTTGGGGGTGCCATTAGGAGAACGCTCCACCACGTAAATGATCACCTCAGTCCTAGGGCAAAGGACACACAAACATTTAAATTACATTTTTTAGATTTATAGAATTTATTACACCTAAAATTCTTGCTTTGGTTTAGGACCAAAACACATTTCTGATCCTTTGCTACATTATGAACCATCCAGAACGGTCTGCTTTCTGTTCGCAGAGTCAAAACTAAACATGTACAATCAGCGTTTTTTTTTACACTCCATCTATTGGGAATAAAATACCAGAAAACTTCACGTCTGCTGCAACTCTCAATTCTTTAAATCAAGGCAGAAGACGTGTTTGTTTGCTAAAGTGTTGCTTATTTGTAAGCACTTTAAATCGCTTTGTCGTTGAAATGTTGAACATAAATACAATTACATTTCCTTGTCTTCCAAGTGTGTAATAGTACTGAATGACATATTATAGTTACTTACTGGTCATTGGGCAGGGCTTTGACACCATCCACATTGACAGTGAGAGACTGGTTGCTTCCCAGGACTTTGTGAAGAGTCTCCACCAGCTGCTGCTGCTGCGCTCGCACATCAGCTTCCTTTTTATTGAGAAGTAAGGCCACTAAACCGTCCTCATCCTTACTCACTGGGACACAGCTATAGCCCACCGCCTAGGAAACAAATCACAGAAATACCATTTGATGAAGTTCAAAAGAACCTAAAGTACACTTTTATGAACTATCGGTCATTACCTTGAACCTGCAGAATGGGTTCTCCTGCGTGAAGTCGACAGGTTGGTTGTTGTTGCTGTAGTAGCCCTTCCCAGTTCCCCAGTAAGCCTGCAACTGGTTCCATTTGGCTAAGATGGTGTCACGTTCGTCTCCTAACAAGGTGGGGGCTGACAGAGCAGTGACCTGCTGATACAGCTGGGTGGTCTGAGCCTGAGCCTGCTGCTGGGCCTGCTGCTGGGCCGGCTGACCGAACAAGCCTCCTGGTAGGGGGCAGGTGAGGTCAAATATCACGTCAGATTGTGTAGTCCTTTACATTTCCGGAAACATCTTTATGGTCTTATATTAACAGGGCAATACTACAAAAGTCCCCAAAAATGTCACAACTTAATAAACAGTATTTTCTGTGTGCTTCAACTGCACATTTGTATTGATGACGATAATAATGCTGATTTCTGTAAACATGTGATTGTTGTCGCCCTCTGCAGGGATAAGAGGTAAACCGTTTGTAGAGTTGTAATGGAAGTCTGTGTGTGTGACCCTGCTGAGAAAATAATTATAGGTTGGATTTTGAAATGGTTTGAATTCCCTGTTTCTTTTGCCGCTCAAACGTACTTCAATGTGATTATCGTCAGTGACGAGCCGACTATTAAATGTGCTTTTCATTTCATTTTCATGATAATACTGCCTAAGAAACTGATAATTAACTAACCGAGAAGCAATTTCAGATATAAGCTTGAATTTTCTGTATTGACAACGGCTGTCCTTGAGATCCAGGTCTTACCTGTCTGCTGCTGAGTGGGCTGGATATTAAAACCTCCAAACCCTCCCAGGGTTGTTGTTCCTAATCCAGTTCCAAATCCTGTTGCCCCAGCAGGAGCCGCGGTACCAAGCCCAGAGGAGAACCCAAAACCTTTGTTCTGTGTGTTACCAAACAGGCCTCCTAAAACAGAACAAAGTATCAACAGTGAGAACAAATATCCTATGTTTTTTGTTACTGGAAATTTGTTTTTTTAAACGCTGTATGCACGCAACTTGTATTTCCTTGACATAAACATACACAAAGAAAAGCAATAAGAGTTACACTGCTGACCTGTGGTGTTGGCAGGAGTACTAAAGCTAAAAGTGGATCCTGGTGCAGGTGCAGTTGCTGCAGCTGCCCCAAAGCCACCAAACGTACCTGAAATGTTAAGCAAATCATGCCAAGTGAGATGGAGGAGGTGATACAAAAAGGGTTGAAAGATAGATAAATGGAGTAAATAAAAAAGAATGAAATAGCTGACTGACATATAGGGAGTTTAAAGTCATGACAGAGCTTTGAAGATTAACAGAAAGGAAAACTGATTTTTTTTCCCCATTTAGCATTGCTTATCTTTTTTTACAGAGAAGGTGAAATGTACTAGATTTGCAAAGAAATCAAAAGGTGAGTGCATGATACAACATTTTGTCTCCTCATGCAAATGGAAACTACGATGCATGACACTTTATGAGACAAAGCCACAAGTGAGATGAAAAATCACTGCACCACACAGATGTGAAAATGGATGAAAATGTGTTTACAGACAGACTGTACTGATTCATTAAATCACAAAGGTCATCTACCTGTGCTAGCCAGGCTATTACCAAAATTGAAAACAGTGCCAGTGGTGGTTGCTGTACCAAAGCACCCCACATTAACGCTGACTGCTGCTGGGTTGGCATTTAAACCAAACCCCCCAAAACTAAACCCACCAGCCGTGGTGTTTCCAGCCCCCCAAATCCTGCAGCCAGCGGAGGCAGGCAGCGAGAAAGAGAGAATGACATGAAGGAGTTAAAAGGACAAAAGGTCAGGCCTCGTATGGGACTACATATATTGTAAACACAGTCTTCAGGTATCTTAAAACCATGGCTTTGTTTATAACACCTGTATCTTACCAGTGTTGGTGGAGCCAAAACTGAATCCTGTGGCTGGTGCAGCAGCCTCCATATAGAAAGATGGAAAGGACTAAAAGGGAGTTTAAATTAAATAATGTACTGCATTTCATTTTGAGATACATAAATTGGATGCAATTAAATATTTCCTTATGTATTTTAGACTGGCAATGTGTACCTACCTATGTAAGGTGAACTTATAAATAACCCATGTTTATTTTACATTTTGATATGCTTGTTATTTGCATTGGTTACTGTTTTTATTATATGTTATAATTTGTTTTCAATTATTATTTACTTTCATGTTTGAAGAATACAACTTTATATATTGTAACCCTTTGTAAAGGAAGCTGTTTTACTATATCAAATTACTTTTGGAAATAAAAGACAACTAATTAAAGAATATATTAAAAAGATAACAGTAATAATGTAATACTAATAACATCATTAAATCCAATACAAACTATGTTTATAATTGAGTTCTTAGTGGATATTTGTGTAATGCTGGAGTACATTATGTTGAGGTAATTCTACTATTCTGCCCCTCAGATGTAAATGCCATAGACAAAATATTAGTAATAAATACAAGTCTATCACCACTGCCTACTAATAGCTCAATCATAACAATGTTTTTAAAGTGATACCTCTCCTACAGTGTCAAAGTAAACTGAACATTATTATGCATGTAGAGGCAGCATTGTTGTATTGAATACGCATTAAATGTACCTAATGAAGTGGCAGGTGGGTGTATAAGTTGCTGTTCCTGCAAATCTGGATGAGACAGACCTAGTCGATCTCTTCAATACAACTGCCCAACAACACAGCCGAGTAGCTTTGATTATTGGGGCTCAGATGAGGAGAGGTGCCCTCTTTAGTGACCATCGGATCTATGGACTTACTGCCAAAGCCGAATGAGGCGGCGGCGGCGGCTGCTGAGCCAAAGCCAAATGTTGCAGTTGGTGCTGTAGTTTTGGCACCAAATGAAAACCCGGACGTGCCTTCACATGAACATAGAGAGTGCTATGAGTGTTGAGTGTCGTGACAGTTACATTAGCGTACAGCTACAACGGATTTCAATAGCTAGCAGAGGTGGGAGAAGTGATCAGATATTGTACTTAAGTAAAAGTAGAAATACTAGAGTGTAGGAATACTCTGTTACAAGTAAAAGTTCAGGGTTTCAGTCGAATAGTCCATTTAGCTTAGGAACCTTCCTAACGGAGTGAAATGACCCGGAAGTCCCTCAGTGGCAGCCATGATAAGTGCCGTTCGAATTCTATAGATAGATGATAGGAAAGGAGGTTTCAAACTTCCTTTATAACCTCCTTTAGCTTAGGAACCACTGGAATGTAAATGTGGCAAGCAGCAAATTACCTCGGTTTTAACAGAGATGCTCACAGGGGGTGGAGGCGGCTCCTCGATGGTGCTTTCACTTTCCGACTCTGATCTTGAGCTACACTCTGAGTCGCTGGAGCTGGCCGGCTCTACCCCTCGGGAATGTGCTGCTTCAAGTGATCTACGGCACCCACACACAGAACACAACAATAATAATATCACATTTCCAGCTTCTCAGATCTGGGACTTTTCTTTGTCATTTACAACAGTAATATTCTGGTGGTTTTGTCCATTTATTAAATAAAACAAGCCATTTGAATAATTTACCTTTAGGGAATTACAAGAGCAATATTCATTATTTCCTATAAAATGTATATAAATAGACTTATTGGCTACTTTATTATTAGGTACACCTGTTCAACTGCTCGTTAACGCAAATACCTAATCAGCCAATCACATGGCAGCAACTCAATGCATTTAGACATAATAATAATAATAATAATAACAAATTACATTTATATAGCGCTTTTCCTGGTGCTCAAAGCGCTTATGCTCAAGACGACCTGGTGAAGTTCAAACACAGCATCAGGATAGGGAAGAAAGGTGATTTAAGTGACTTTGAACGTGGCATGGTTGTTGGTGCCAGACAGCCCTGGTCTAAGTGTCTCAAACTGCTGACCTACTGGGATCTCACACACAACCATCTCTAGGGTTTACAGAGAATGGTCGTAAAAGATACAAATATCCAGTGAGCGGCAGCCAGAGGTCAGAGGAGAATGGCCAGAACGGTTCAAGATGATAGAAAGGCAACAGTAACTCAAACCACTAGTTACAACCAAGGTATGCAAAAGACCCTCTCTGAACGCACAACACGTGGAATCTTGAAGCAGATGGGCTACAGCAGCAGAAGACCCCACCGGGGGCCACTCCTGTCAGCTAGGAACAGGAAACTGAGGCTACAATTTGCACGGGCTCACCAACATTGGAAAAATGTTGCCTAGTCTGATGAGACTCGATTTCTGCTGCGACATTTGGACGGTAGGGTCAGAAGCATGGATCTATCAGGTTCAGACTGGTGGTGGTGGTGGTGTAATGGTATGGGGGGTATTTTCTTGGCATACTTTAGGCCCCTTAGTACCAATTGAGCATGGTTTAAACGCCACAGCCCGAGTATAGAGGCTGACCATGTCCAACCCTTTATGACCACACTGTTCGCATCTTCTGATGGCTACTTCCAGCAGGATAACACGCCTTGTCACAAAGCTCAAATGATCTCCAACTGGTTTCTTGAACATGACAACGAGTTACTGAACTCAAATGGCCTCAACAGTCACCAGATCTCAATCCAATAGAGCATCTTTGGGATGTTGTGGAACGAGAGTTTTGCATCACGGATGTGCAGCAGACAAATCTGCCGCAACTGCGTGATGCCAACATGTCAATATGGAACAAAGTCTCTGAGGAATGTTTCCAGCACCTTGTTGAGTCTATGCCACGAAGAATTAAGGCAGTTCTGAAGTCAAAAATGGATCCAACCCGGCACTAACAGGGTGTACCTAATAAAGTGGCCGGTGAGTGTAGATACAACATTTGATTATTGATAAAATATTTAAATTGATGATTGATGCAGATGTATTGATTAGGAAATAATGATTAGTTGCTCCATTAATGAAAAAACTTGTAAGTTGTCTAAATGGCTGAATTAACAAACTGACAAAAGCCTAATTGTCACTTACGATGATGAGCTCTGCTGGATGAGCTGGGATGGATTTGCTGGAGGGGACTTGTAGTTTTCTGGAAGAAAATAGGGGAATTACATGTCATGAAAAACTTTGAAATGTTTATAGTATTCAATTCACACAAATTATTAAAACAGACTCTTTATCTAAAGGCTGTATGTACAGCAGATGTTTCCAATCACTGTATTTTACCCTCGTCCTTTACAGACAAAACACTAACCCTGGTCTGCATGCTTGTTTGGGATGTTCTATGATATAGTACCAACATGTATATTAATGAACATGTGTATCCTGGTTTTGTGCCTTGATTTTTGATTGCCATTCACTTAATGACTCACTTTGTACAGGACATGAAGAGAGACTCGCTGCTTCCTGTGAAGACAATGAAACAAACGCAAGCTTTTACATGGGTCACACATTGGCTTTATTTAAGTTTGCACATGGTTATCTTCATGTACACTTAATTAATAAATGGTGTGATAATCGTTACTGTATATGCAAACAGATCTTTAATTACCAGGACTTAAGGCCTTAAAACATGCTTTTTCTTTTCAATTATCCTCAACTTTTAAAGTCTTACCTTGGCTGGGAACGGAGACTTGGAGGGTTCTACTGAGCTCGGTGAGTGTATGGCTGTCAGGAGAGGAGGCCATGAGTGGGTCATTTCCTGTATGGTGGGATAAAAAGAATGTTATATGCAAGGAGCCTAAAGACGGCCCAACTACAATACAGGCATCACTCTTCATAAAATAAACATTATAGCAAGCAGATGTAGCAATAGGCCATAAGGTGAACCCTGTTATCGTTTCATCCCGCTCCACAGAAGTGGAACTACACAATCGTTAGTTCATAAAAAAGAACGAGTAATGCTTATCCACCAAAAAAAGTCGCTAAAATTCCTGTCAATTCTTCTAGGCACGTAATTATTGGCTGAACTAGTCCCTTCAAAGCGTAATAATATCTTGGTCAAAAGTAGTGCCACGGTCCGTCACGTGATCGTGCTACACCAATTGGGTAGCTGCATATACCGGTATCAACAAACAGATTTGGAAAAAATGGCGACCGCCATGGTTTCATCGAGTAGCGGGGACGAGGAAAACGCACCAGAAAGTCTCAAAAAGTCAAAATTATCAACACACAAACATTGTTACATGCATATTACGTCTGTGAAGCACGAAAAGGTTGATTATTTTACCAATACAAGATGGAATACGTACAGGACAAGCTTACAACGGTGGCATTGATTTTGAAGTTACAAATACAATATTATCATATTACAATAATAATAATATATATATATTATATATATCTATAATAATAATCTATAATAATAATAATAATAATGTAATTCATCAAATTATTATATGATGAATGAGTAAATAAATGAATCAATGGTCATTGGTATAAGTACTGCATTTTATTGATCTAAATTACTTAACGTAACAAGTTAACCTTCTTCTTGGACTCAGCTATGTATGAAATCAAGTCATGTTTATTTTAAGAGTGCATTTAACGTGTACAGGGTAACAATAACAACAGACAGACAGACAAAAAGTCCTCAGTCTAATGGAATAATCCACAAACTCAGCAAATGAACCTAGCGATGCGAACATGGTAGTCCAGGAATGTTGTTGTAGCTGGAGTTGGCTGATAAACGCTGCTAGCCAATGTTGATTCGATGGTCAACTCTGTTCCCAGATAGTAAAACCTCTCACAAATACCACGTATATAACGCAAATACCTCGGACTTAGTGATGTATTAAGACATATGACAAAACATGACATAAAACAAGCATACAGCACTGTTTAGAATCCATTTGGTCTGGTTTAGTGTAACCATGGAGGCGGCCATCTTTCACTTCTGTTGACAATATGCAGCTACCCAATTGGTAGATTGGCATGATCACGTGACAAACCGTGGCACTATTTTTGACCAAGATATTATTACGCTTTGAAGGGACTAGTTCAGCCAATAATTACGTGCCTAGAAGAATTGACAGGAATTTTAGCGACGAACTTTTCTTTGGTGGATAAGCATGACTCGTTCTTTTTTATGAACTAAAGATTATGTAGTTCCACTTCTGTGGAGCGGGATTTCTTTTCTAAAGGACTTTTCGAGGTTCACCTTGCGGCCTTCAACTGTAAATGAGAGTTGTAAAAGCTGGACTTACCCTCAAGATTTCTTCGACACACTGAACCTCATCTGTCCTTGTCTGTAGAAAAGAAATGAACAAATGATCTGTCCAAAACAGTGAATAAACCTTTATGCAATTATAACATGACAGACATAGAAAATGGTAAAGGGCTAATATTTCCAAGAGCAAACCTTTTAATGGTATTTCACAGGTCAAACAGGTAAAATAACATAGCTAAATACAACATAAGACCCCCCTTCAGATTGTTTACTTCTTGCATCGGTTTGTTGCAACTATATCTCACCAGAATAGAGAGATATCGAGCCCTACTTGGGAATTGGCCAGCTGTTCTTTATCTTAAAACCTGCATTATGTAAAATCATCTCTAAGTATACTGTAATTTGGGGGGAATTGAAAACACTGAAAACATTAAATACAACCATACCACATTAAAATCAAAGTAAAGAGATATATGCATTTCAGTGTTGTCCAGCAGAGAGCGGTAGAGACCTGCAGAAGCACTCTCATTGTTTCCATGAAGAGATGCAGTGGAGAGTTTGGTTTTAAAATGAAACCATTTAACATTACAAAATAACAGCAATATCAAGGTTCCACCGTTTTGGGGCAACAATTGCATTTTGATGTTGAATTAACATTCACATGAAAACCATATTTATTATAAAATACAAAAATATATGTAATTGTTATTTTACCATTGGTTGTTCCATTTAAGAAAGCTAGTTTAAGGGTTTATTTTTAAACTAGCTTTAGTTTCACACCAGAAGGTTTACACTTGTGCCGGAATTAAAAAAATGGCGTGCACTGGGACGTTGGTTCTCTGACCCATTAAACCTGTGTATTGACTTGTTTAAGGAAAAACACATTGTTGAAAGCACATTACTTCTTCTATTTCTCAATAGTTTGGAGGAAAGAGACATTTGTGATTGTACTTTATATCCAAAGTGTTTTATACATGGCAAACTGCAGATGTGGATCCTAATTTAGGAGCAAAGGTTTAGTAGGAATATAAATAATTGCCTGTAAAACCTGCAATGGAATAGTCAGAGTAGCGAGAATAGAAGCATATTTAGCACTGCTGTGCTGCTGCAGGACTGTAGGGGGAGCTGTGTCGTGCTGCAGGTGCAACGCCTGTGTGTGTCTATTTATGAATGGAGGCGAAGTCCCTCCCTTTCCGGGGGGAGCTCCATGGGACCTTATTTCGGAAAAAGTATGTATTGAAGTCAATGGAGAGAGAAAGATTATCTTTCGATCCCGTTTGAATTGTGCCACGAATTACACATATGATGTTTGTCAATTTAAAAGATAATTTTGCAAGTCAACATTTTTTAAATGTGTCCTAAAACTGTGAAAGTCAACATTTTTTAAATGTGTCCTAAAACTGTGAAGTAACACTTTTTTTTGTGAGAAACCGCTCAATGAACTACATCTCCCATCTCGCACCACACAACAAGACGGCCGTCACGTTGGCACATTTCACTTCTTTCTTACAGAATGAGGCAAAAAGTATTAAAAGAGGTGAAAATCACTACAAGTCTGGGCATGTTGAGAGCTGTACATACACACAAGGGGAGTTAGTCGGTTCCGTAAGAGCCAGCATGCGGGAACGGGATTCTGGGATTTGTAGTCTTTCTAGTTGCGTATTTTTCATAGTCTTATATTTCAACAGTTTTACGACAAACTGTGACTTTTTTGACATGGAAATTATTTTTTAAATTGACAAACATCATATGTGTAATTCGTGGCACAATTCAAACGGGATCGAAAGATAATCTTTCTCTCCCAATTGACTTCAATACATGAGTTTTCCGAAATAAGGTCCCATGGGTCGGAAGTAGATGGGCGGGACTTCGCCTCTCTATAGAATTGACCTGGAGTTCAGCCAAATTCTCTCAAACAAATCAAGCCTTAGAACTTAAAGTGCCTTAAAATTTAAATCAAGAATATTTTTTTTTTTAGCTGATTAGCCCTAACCCTATGTTCCAGATGACACAATCCTCTCATTCCACAGTACATTCATAGCCCAGACAACAGTGCTGGGAAATAATAAGTAGGACTTCCCTTGTTCTATCACTCCCCACATTCACCAATCACCGGACCACCAAAACCAGAGATTCAGTGTCACTGACATCTCAAGACAATTTTATATTCCAAATATACCAAGTATCTACTCCATGCTGTCTTTACTATCCTACTACTATACTGTAACACTCCTTGTTGTTAACCACCAACTATGTGCAATATATATATATATATATATATATATATATATATATATATATATACACACACCGTTAATAACTGCAATATATACCTGGCTGCTAAATCCTCAGAACAGGATGTGTTTTTTGTAAATTGTGTAACCTTTTTATTATATATATTTTTTATCTTTAATTTTTTTTTTGTGTGCATGCTACTTAACATTAAGGTAACATTAAGCTGTCTTTGGCTCTTTTCTGCTGTAACAATGTACATTTCCCCTCTGGGGGACTAATAAAGGTATTTTGATTCGGACTTTTGTATTTAACAGGAACAACCAGGTTCTATAGAAAAACCAAATTCTTTGGATTGAAGGAATCCAGTCCTGCAAACTTATGATTTATTTTATTTAATAGCTGTCTTTAAAGAAAACACACTATTTCCTGAAGCACATGGCCGTAGTTGGTTTAAATTACAGTCCGACAGACTGAGGCCAGTTGATGGACGCTGCTATCCTGGAAATGGTGTCAGGATTTTAGCTATGACACTATTACTAATGATATTAAAGTAATACTTTAACATTTTTGTAAACACACTTATTCTATTTCTTTCCGAGCGTTAGATAAAATCAATACCACCTGAAAGCTTTTCACCAATTTAAAGCTGGTTAGAATTAAGACTAAAAACAGGGGGAATACAGCTAGTTTGGTTTTGTCTAGGTAACAGAATCCATCTACCAGCACCTCAAAAGCAGAACTATTTTTAGACAAGCTAGCCGTTACCTCCTGTTTTCTTTCTTCATGCTAAAATTAGCTAACCAGCCATTATACAGCCTAGATAATATCATGTCTAATAACAGTACAGCGAACTAAGAGAATATATTTACCTCCAAAAATGGTGGCAGCAACTTGGTTTTGCCTAGCGCAGATTTGTTGATTATCTCCGGTAGAGGTACATATGGCTCTGGTGAAAGCTTCAGCCTAGGTGACTCGCTGACCACATGGTCCTGACCATCCATGGGCCGCACATACGCTGTGGGCTTCTGGGTCATGACTACGCTGGGCGGCTTCGACGACAGGAGTGAAGGGAAGGTCTGGGAAGGTAGTGTGTTACCTTTGTTTGCTTGAGGCAGAGATGAATCTTTGGGGGACTGTTTCAGGTCAAATGTGGAAACATCCATGGCGCTGTCAGACTCAGGGTGGTGATCTGTGGACCCTTGAACTTGAAGTCTATCAAAGGTGTCCCTAGTGTCCGTGTCATAGTTATCATGGTCAATGGAATGTGGGAAGGGTGGCCGCTTGGCATCAGGAGACTGATAAGACATTTCCTGGGGAAGGCTGACACACTCCCTGAGACCTGAGTGGGCTTCACTCTTCTTTTGTTGCTGTGCTGAGAGGCCGAGCTGACTGTGGTTTAAGGACCTATTCGAGAAAGTGGATGAATGTCCATGCTGGTTAGGAGGAGAAGGGGCAGTGGACGTCCTCATGGGCTGAGAGGAGTAACCGTTACAAGAGGGGGCTTTCTGACTTGGGATGGACGTGTGGACTTGGTTAAGGAATGGAGGCTTGGCTGGTTTATCTGTGTTTGGCTGAGCCTGATCTGACTGTGAGAAGGTTACATAAGTAGGAATGGGTAAAGGCTCAATGGCTAAGGGACAGGGATTATTCACATCTTCAAAACTACCCAGCATCCTCTGGATTCGATTGGAAAGAGTATCCCCTTTGTTTGTCTGCGTAAAGAAAGGGTAAACACTTTGTTAGAAGCAATATATCGGTAGCAATATGTAGGATTTGGTTAATTAAGACAAACAGTAGGTGGAACAAACTTGCTTTTGTTTCAATATCATTTGCCATTTATTTATTTGTTCCCAATAATGTGTACGTTACATTTAAGAATATCTCTCTTGACACTCCTCACACATTGGACTTAAAATGCAAAGGTTATGTTGTTGTCTTTGACAGTTTCTTTTTGTAAAGTAAACATAATTGTATAGCACACTACAAAAAACACTAGAAGGTGAAAGGTTTTATGTAACTTTTAAGCCAACAATACAGCACACATATAGAAATGATCAATTTCCCTCTGATAATGAATAGAGTCATTTTGATCCTGAAACCGTTGCTTTTGAAAGAAGTCAAAAATAATAATCTTTGTATCAATAATATGAACAGTTGAAGCCCAGTGTGATCATTAGAGCAGGTAACTCCTGTAGAGTGGGTCTTTACCTTGTATGGTTCCCTAAAGAGTGGCACATTCTCAGGGTTGGGTTCTTTGGGTGGGCTTGTTTCTTGGTTCCTCTGTTCCCGCGCTCAGAGGCGAAGACGGTTCCTTTCTTCATTGTATATGCTGTAGAACAGGGGTCGGCAACAGGCGGATCGCGGTCCGGATCTGGACCCAGATGCCGACCTATACGGACCCGGAGCTATAATCAATACATTAATAGGGGATTTTTCGGTGGCTCCCGCTTTTTTAACACTGATTTGGGTGACTTGTGTAATTCGTGGAGAACCGAAGAGTCGGACTGACGGACAACTTCTCACTTCAAAAAAGAAGAAGAAATCTAGACCGCAAAAATAATTAAACAAGCGAGTACCTGTTTGTCCTGGCCAAGGACAGGTTCCTTGAACACAACACGAGCGGAACGTGTCTTCACGTGGTATATGTCTCGTCTGAAAGGAGTGCTGACAGAGAGCACCGGAACGCCGCTCCAGCCCTTCAAATATTGCAGTACCCATAAGGAGCCGTACACATGCCGCAGTGTTTGCGTGGCTGTGTCTTTAGTTGTAAGCACAGTGGCGATCTGTTGTTATTATCATCTGGTTAGCTAGCTATGCTAATGAATTTAAAGAGCTTTTCTACAACCAGGTGGAAGAGAGCTCTCTCCTGAGAGGCTCACATAACCTCAGCTCAGTGAGGAGGTTAACGCACACCTTGATATGATCATTATAGTTATTAATGAGACATTAGAGACTAAATCAAAAACAGGTATAAAATACTATATGACAGTCACAAAAAAGTTGTTAAAAATAACAAGAATAGAGTTTAAAAGGGGAGTGATTTGTAAAATATCCAAAAAGAAAAATATGCTTACAGTTCTGTTTCATATGGGTGTTGAAAGATGGATCCATAGATCTCTTCATGTTGCTCTCAAAGTGCACCAGATTGATGCTTTTAACTTCAATATTTAAAAAAAATCTTCCCGGGGGAGCATGCCCCCGGACCCCCCTAGAGGAGGTTAGGTCCCCCCCCCCCCACTTAAATCATGTTCCCATGGATAGGAAACTAAATACATTTGCACACATCTTGTGTCCATATCTTTCTGTGTTGGTGGTCATGCCACACCGTGCACATGCATGCATGCGTGAGTCATGGTGAGATATCTGGATCAAGAGGTTGCTTTTTCTTTGCACAGCATGAAAGAAAGGCCAAATGAATGGGCTGTGATTTTAGTTTTTTTAAGCAGAGGTTGAGTTCAATCATTTGTACGACCCTCGGAGGATGTTGTAAAAATTGAAAGGAAAAAGGTTCCCCACCCCTGCTGTAAATAATAATAAAAACCCTTGATTTATAACTTAACATCTCTGTCTCCTATTGATCTGAGTATATTATAAAGAACAGTTAATTGAAGCATTATAGCGCAGGCCTTTGTCAGATGGTATATTACACTGTTTTTTCCTGCTTCGAATAGTTCTCTCTTTTTTCACCATACCTGTGTTTGCATCACTGTAACCAATGAGCACCTGCATGTGTATGAGAATAGCCCTGACACCATTTCAGCCCAGATTTACAAACTCCTGGCAGGACAAGCTCCAGCTCAATTCTCACACTGAATTTTAAAAAAAGTGAGTGAAGGACTGCAATATAAGAGGGAAAGAAAGAGAAACTTTAAAACTGTTCAATTGTTATGATGTAAAGACTGATATTGTTCTATAATCGGCTGAAACTGTTAAGTCATGCTTCCCGAGAGGAACATTACACATATCCACAGTATTTAAGTAATGTTAATTGACAATAAATGTTGTTGTTTTTGAATTGTACTTTCTTTATTTGATTGGCAGTCAGTTGTTGATTACATGCAGACGTTGATAAAGCTACAGGTCACTTCAATATATATCACACTAATTCATGAAGCAAGTTAGACATTTTGATGTTCCGGACCTTTGCATGGGGAGATTTTCTCTAACTGGACCTCGTTGAATTTTAGTTGAAGACCCCTGCTGTAGAACATTAAAAAGAAAGAAAGATATTAAGTGCATTATTCTAACACTAAATGTGATGACCCAGTTCAAAGATGCAGTACGTGCCTTGCTGACCAAACATGTAATTGGTGACCACTAATAATTCCAACCAATCTTTTAACACAGCCATATTTGTTTAGGCTATCTTTGATTTGATCAAATAAACCACAAAGCATTGACTCACTCCGGCTGATTCATATGATAAAAAAAGGTTTTGGTTAACGACACGAGAACATTTTAAAGAATAACAATTGATGACATCTAATCACAGCCTTATGTACCCAAGTGGCAGAGAAGCAGGGTCTCATGGGAGAACTCAGTGCCCATCATAT
This sequence comes from Gymnodraco acuticeps, assembly GCF_902827175.1. Lineage (NCBI taxonomy): Eukaryota > Metazoa > Chordata > Actinopteri > Perciformes > Bathydraconidae > Gymnodraco > Gymnodraco acuticeps. The sequence continues at coordinate 1,591,624 of NW_022990358.1, forward strand.
CACCAGAAACGTCAGTGCAATTAGACTTACAGACACCATGAGGAGTCCCCACACATCTGTTCCTTTTAGTCCCTAAAGATGACATGCAGCCCATGCAGACATCACATGGATATGACTAGTCCAAATATAAGGCCATGGGTAAAAATAAGTTGTTCATTATAGTAAATTATATTCAGAAACAACAAGCGGCCTCATAGGGTCAGGACCTGTTTAACACATACAAAAATACTGAAGTAAATTGAATGTACATTTGGAACTAGTAATTTTCCCAAAACAGTGTTTATCATCCTCACTCACAGCAACCCCAATGGGATGCTTCCATGGCAACAAGTGGAGCAACACAGATTTGGGTTTAAGCCAAACAGATGAGCACTTACTCATTAATGGAGCAGAGAGACTGGCCAAAATACAAGAACAGCACCAACTGCCCGGTCACAGTACCACCCAGGGATAAACCAACACAAGGTGTGTGAGGATCTGCAGTTAGTGCTGGGGGGAAACAATTATTTTGAAAACGATTAATCGGGCGATTATTTGATCGATTAGTCGACTAATCTAACGATTATTTTTCTGTTGTTCAATTCATAAAAAATGTAATGTAAAAAAAACGAAATGTAAAAAAAATGTTTTTCACGATACTGTGTCTCAGGGGATCTTAATATTTAAGAAGCTATTAATGTGTTATACCAGATTAACAGAAATAATCTCAGCTAACTGACGATACAAACCATGTTTACCAACACAAAACACAAGTCTCATAAGAAGCATCTAAATGACCCCTGAGCGAAAAATGCTAACGGACATTGGCACAGAACTCAAGATAAAAGTACCCTTATTACGTATCGTAGCTGCACATACAATATCCGATTAAAGCTGAGACTCCACAGATTATGTAGGTATATAGTATCATCACTGAGTGATCCGGACTCGCGACAGGGGAAGCAAATACAGTCATCACAACACGTACCTTTACAGAGCTTCTAGGGAGATCGTCTCACCACCGTAGCTGTCAATCTGATCAAAAGACATGTTCAATGGCATTAAAATGAGAAAAAATGCGGCTTAATCGGTTAATCCATAGGTTTTTAACGTCTATGTATACAAAAATGATTGAATTTATAATCCATAATTCCATTTGTATGTAAAAATCGGAGAGCAAATGCTAGCTGCTAATGGTAGCCACCACAGCTAGCTGCTGCTTCCGGTCTAGGATATGCAGCAGTCTCAGTGAGATATAAATATATAAATATCTTTGCGTTTTGGACTAACTTTAAAATATTCCCATGCTTTTGAAGACCTAGGGCGAGATGTTTTCGTTTGGGGGCTTCGTGCGCAATCGTTTGAGGAGGAGGTGGTAGCCGTTTCAGTCTCCATTGTGTTTGAAGTGCGATTGCGAACTGCTTGTTGCTTTGGGTGAACCACGTGTGTGTAGCGACGCGTCGACGCGGAAATATGTCGTCAACGATATTTTGAAGTCGACGCGTCGCTACAGCACTATCTGCAGTACTTCCTCCTTCTTTTTCCCCTGTCTGTGTTTGTTTTGTCTGTTTGTCTATGGGCCCATTCCAATAGTCCATTTAGCTTAGGAACCTTCCTAACCAAGTGAAATGACCCGGAAGTACGTCACTGGCAGCCATGATAAGTGCCGTTCCAATTCTCCAAATGAAAGGAAAGGAGGTTTCAAACTTCCTTTATAACCTCCTTTAGCTTAGGAACCACTGGACCTCCCTAACCGAAAGGAGAGGAGAAAATGCTGCCCCACAATGCATTGCAGCCGCAGCATTTGCCGTCACTCAACAGTCGGCCGTTCACGGACACAAACGATAATGGGAGAAATTATATCATGAAAGTTACGGTGCTTATTACGCATTTTAAAACGTATGTGGTAAGTTGCCAAAGTACTTTGTTTTGAACGTTCATCAGTATTATAATCAAAAAGTCAAATATGAACGTTAGTTTTTACTGAAATGATCAAATAAAGTCAACATTTCACTGAGCTGTGTGGGGTTTGTTCAACTTTTAAAAGATGTTTGAATGGTGATATACACAGCGATAGATGTTAAGGACTAACGTTTATAATAAATACATTTGTATTGATTTTAAGATATTTTCATAGTTCATACAATCATACGTATTGGGATCATTTGTATTAATGTGGACCGGAGGGAGAGGGTGACGAGCATAAGTTTCACTTTCCTTTTTTATTTCAATTCCAACTTTGGTCATGAAGAATATGTTTCTCTGTTGTTCATAAAGCAACAGCATCAGAGCACGGTGCAGAGTCTCTAGATGAGTTTACAGTAGTCCCTCGTTCTTATTAAACATCCATGTTGTAGTCCGCTGTATAGAAAACTAGGTTGCGTTCCGATAATCCAAAAATCAGCTCCTAAATTCTAACCCTATCTCTTATTCCTTGACCTCTGGGTGAAACGTCACGGGGTTAAGGGATAGTGGATAGGAGAATTCAAAAGGATTTAGGAGAAGAGACTGCGGTGCTTAGAGAATCCGAATGCACTTTCACTATCCGACGTATTTATGATGCGCCAGCGGACGTCATGAATGTGCGTCTGCTGCTGTGGGGAAACTATGGAAACTACAGTTTTCTATACAGCGGACTACAACATGGATGTTTAATAAGAACGAGGGACTACTGTAAACTCATCTAGAGACTCTGCACCGTGCTCTGATACTGTTGCTTTATGAACAACAGAGAAACATATTCTTCATGACCAAAGTTGGAATTGAAATAAAAAAGGAAAGTGAAACTTATGCTCGTCACCCTCTCCCTCCGGTCCACATTAATACAAATGATCCCAATACGTATGATTGTATGAACTATTAAAAGATCTTAAAAATAAATACAAATGTATTTATTATAAACGTTAGTCCTTAACATCTATCACTGTGTAGCCTATATCACCATTCAAACATCTTTTAAAAGTTGAACAACCCCACACAGCTCAGTGAAATGTTGATTTTATTTGATAATTTCAGTAAAAACTAACGTTCATATTTCTCTTTTTGATTATAATACTGATGAACGTTCAAAACAAAGCACTTTGGCAACTTACCACATACGTTTTAAAATGCGTAATAAGCACCGTAACTTTCATGATATAATTTCTCCCATTATCGTTTGTGTCCGTGAACGGCCGACTGTTGACTGTTGAGTGACGGCAAATGCTGCGGCTGCAATGCATTGTGGGGCAGCATTTTCTCCTCTCCTTTTGGTTAGGGAGGTCCAGTGGTTCCTAAGCTAAAGGAGGTTATAAAGGAAGTTTGAAACCTCCTTTCCTTTCATTTGGAGAATTGGAACGGCACTTATCATGGCAGCCAGTGACGTACTTCCGGGTCATTTCACTTGGTTAGGAAGGTTCCTAAGCTAAATGGACTATTGGAATGGGCCCCTAGTTTCCATAGTTTCCCCACAGCAGCAGACGCACATTCATGACGTCCGCTGGCGCATCATAAACACGTCGGATAGTGAAAGTGCATTCGGATTCTCTAAGCACCGCAGTCTCTTCTCCTAAATCCTTTTGAATTCTCCTATCCACTATCCCTTAACCCCGTGACGTTTCACTCAGAGGTCAAGGAATAGGAGATAGGGTTAGAATTTAGGAGCTAATTTTTGGATTATCGGAACGCAACCTATGTGTCTGTCTCCCTGGCTGGGCGTGGTTACCTACATTCCGATTCCCGCCAACTCACCGCCTCAGCTGCTGCTCATCTCACTGATTGCCACTACTCACCTGCACCTGCTTAAAACCCTGGTTCCCATCTTCAGACTTCGCCAGTTCTTCGTTTATTCTTCAGTGGTAAACTATCGTCCAGGCCTACTAGTGGTTTTTCCTAGTGACTTTTTTGATGCTCCTAGTGAAGGGAGATCATTTCCTAATCCTGCTTGTTTTTCCTGTTCCAGATCCACATACTCCAGCCGCTCTGCCTGCCACGTCCAGCCTCCCCTCCAGAGCAGCCCAGCTCTACGTCTTCCCTCTACGTGTGCTTCGTCAACTCCTGGTCAGTGTCGTGGACAAAATAAAGCCTTTTTGACACTTCACCACAGTCTCCGTTGTAGTGCTTGCATAGCGGGTTCTCATCTCCAGTCACTTCTCGGGAAACCTAACAAGGTGCCTGCCTGTATTAAGTTACACACCAGTGATCCAAAAACAAACATGAAACATTTTGTTGATGATCTAACACAGAGAAGCAAACAACTCACAGAATAAATTAGAATAAGCTCCTGCAAGTGATAGCAATGCCGGGGTTAGTGTTTAAAAAGGGTGAAACAAATTGTGCAGAAGTAGCCCCCCCCCCCCCCCCCCCCCCCACACAGGTATAATCTTAATCTCTGTTTACGTGTGCACATGTTAAACCAGGCTTCAACAGCACACAGGTAGCCTGCATGTCTGTTTAATGCTCATCAATTTAGCTTGCACTACTTTGCGATTAAATTAAATGTCGGCATTGTGAGTAGTTGTATTATTTGAACAGGAATTGTATTTCCTATTTAAACAATATGGTTTGAACAAAACAATATATTGTTTAAGTCAAGCCCAGTCAGGAAAGCCCATCATTCAGATTCGGAGAAACTCGCAACACAGTGGAACTTAAAGCAACGAGAGACAAAAGCCAAGGAACCTTAAGACTAAAATCAGAACTGCACACCTAAACAACCACCAAAGGTAACCCCACTCACAATATGACTAGTCAATCCAGTCGTCCTGGTAAACGTCTGACATGTGAAAACAGTAGCACATTTAGGAAGTTATGAGAGCTGATACAGGGGGTGACCAAAGTCAAGTTTCTGCTAGTAGTATTAAAAAAGGTAAATAGTGACTTTAAAGTGATTCGCATGCTTCAGACATATATGCATAACATTCACTCATGTTGACATTGTTGCACAAAGTGGATATGTACCACTTTATGGTTGCAACCAAGAATTGCTTTTATCATTGTTTAAATCAGAAGATTGTTTTCTAGATCAATAATTGTGCGGCCTATAAAACGTCAGAAAATAATAAAGCACGTCCATCCCAGTCTCCAGAGAACAAAGTTTATTTCTTTGTTTTGAATAATAGCAGGACCTTCACATGTTGAAGCAGCTGAATAGCATTTTTTTTTTTTGCAATAATAAATATGTTAAGATAAATTAAAAAGTTGGATGTTGTTTGTCATTTAATTGAGTTAATAATAGTTGAAGCCACATGATTACAGGAGAAAATAAATCATCATGTTAGGCATAATTGTGCCTTAAATGTAATATATTCTGCTCAGATTATAATTTAGTGGTAGGGTGGTTCAGTTGAGCATCCTATCTGTCCTCTATTTTTAGGAAAATAGCTTTCTGTTGTTATCCAACTTTTAAACCAAAGTTCCAAGTTGGTCAAAACACGGCAGATAAGAATTCACTGAGGATCACTTGTAAGAATGCTTTATAAATTAAACATGTGGCTGTTCATTTAAAAAGAACAGCTCGTATACACACAGCAGTCCCTTTAACCAGCTGGTAGAAATCACACCAGCCTGCTTTTTCCAGCTGATTCCACCTCTTCCTCGTACTGCTTACCAAAGCCAAAATCCTCTATGTCGGTTTACCATTAACAACAAAAAAACACCCCTTTAATTCTGATACCTTTGCAGAGTTACAAACTTAAAGTTGACTTTGCTCAAGTGCGCTGCTAGTTATCAGACTAACCGTATCTAGCTAATTAAGGGTAGTTACCCGGTCAGGCTGAAGAGCTAGCGCCCTGCTGTTAGCAGCTAGCTGTGTCTGCCTACCTCGGCTGAGATGCCATGGTGCGCCTCTCTTAACAACCAAAGTTGGTTGTCATGCGTTTCTGACAGTCTTCGCCAAGCTGCTCTTCTCACTTAGTCACATTTTTCTTGTTTTACCGCTGAATAATTTGCTATTTTAAAGGGCTGTCAGGCCTATTGTATGTAATACAATAGAATACATTAAGGATATGTTCCTCTTGTGCTTGTTTCTATGTACCTAGATACTAGGGTATACTGTTATAGACCCCGGACCATTTATCAGTCCTTAAAGAATGTTTTAATGTATTTATTTTGTTAATTAATATTTTTGGGAATATTTGAATATTCATTTTTATACATGTCTTTATTTAATCACCTATAGTTTAAGTTGTATACCTATTAACAATATCATGGGTGAGTAAGATATACAGTATATCAGTCCAAATGTGTGTTCAAAGTAAAAAAACTTAAATATATTCAAAAGAAACATGACCTTGGTGATCTTTTGCACACACACATACACACAAACGATACTGCACAGTCACAAGTGTGCAGGACTGAAGTTTGAGACTTTTAGTAGTTTGAATGATAACCAGTAGGTGGTAGTAGTTTCCTGTAAATAGAATAGTTGTTCCAAACCTCTTTCCCCTTTCTACCATTGAGTTAAATGATGGCCCCTGATTGAGAAATACATTTTATGGATATTCCATATTTCATTTAATGCGTAGCAGAAAAACAATTGATAAACTGTACAATTAACCAAATATATCTGCAGGAAGATTGTGTAAAACAAGGGATTTAGATACATTTGGAACAGAAAGAGCTGCGATTTTTTTTTTTTAATGAATTCCTAAACTATACATTTGTCTGAATGACATCTACTGTATAAATATATGTTTAACATTTTAACTGATAAGGCATGCCGAATATGGTTATTTTATGACACATTTCGTTGCTTTCCTCCCTAATGCTTGGCGATTTTCCTAGGTTATTCTAACCGCATACCTTTCTAAAGCAGGACAGGGTGTTTGGCAGGGAAGGAGATATATTCAGTTCTTCACTCTGCCCTCAACCTGTTAGACTTACAAAGAAAGTGTATATCATAAATAATAATCCAAACTTAGAAACTAGAACAAAATAACCGACATTTGAATAAAAAGCTCTTTTTTTTTGGTAAATGGATGAACATTACATTACCAGAGCAGCACATTCTCACATAAAAGTACAACAATATAACACTAGTCCAATCTAATTTATTTTCATTTTTGTATACTTACTGATATTCTGTTTTGCAATTTAATGTAATGGTAATTGAGATTTCAAAAGTAGGTTCTTTTTTAGCAAAAATGTACATTTATATCATTGAATGAATCTCAACATTGAAACACAACATCAACTACAAAATAAAAATAAATTGTTTTTAATATTGCCATAAACACTTACAACCATTCACATCTTTTGCATCACTCTGGACCAATGATATATTTTCAGATCTTCAAAAGTCTCTATTATTGCTTAACAAAGATGGATTCACACATTTAGAGTGATCTACATGCTCTTCTATGGTCAAATGCCATCAAATACCTTCACAACGAAACTAAAAGTTTAAAGTCACATAAATCAAGCTTTAACAATATCATACAAAACGTGTGGGGAGTTGCGTCAAGCGTTGTTTCAACTACAGTACTCAAGCACACAATTTAGATACTTGGACTGTTCATTTAATTATCCTTTTACTTCCACTCAACTACGTTTCAGAGAGAAATATTGTACTTATTAGTCCTATAAAATTATTTGACACCTACTAGTTACTAGTTATTTTACAAATAAAGATGCTTGCATACAAAACATAATAAGATCTTATACAGTATATATATGACATCTAAAATATATCTAAAACAATTTACAACAGATTAATTGGAAACAACTTTGTTGGTTGTCTGTCATTTAACACACAAAAAAGCTTGCTTTGCTTTATGCCTTTGTCCAATAGTTGTGAGGTTTGGACTTGTAAAACCAAACGATCAATCAATGAACATAGAAAATAATCATGAGCTTAACCCTTGTGTTGTGTTCGAAAGCTGTTACCGTTCATGGTGTTCGCGGGTCAATTTTGACCCATGATTTACCTCAGAAAAACACTAAAAAATAATGACTCTCATCCAATATTGTTTTAACTACATCATAACTAACTTATAATGCATTCATAACCGTACAATCCTGTTGTAATTTTATTTTATGGCCCCAAAACACACCACATATTGCACATGTGCATGTGTGTGTTCAGGTTCAAGGGTTTGTGTACATATTCTTTGTGAAAGGTTGAGTTCCCGTGGGGGGGAGGGATGGGCAACCAGGTGCATGTTGTGAAATAATTATTGTTACAGTGGATGAAGGGGGTGGGGTTGGGGTGTCTAAAGTCAAAGATTAATCTTGATTGGGCCAAATTTTCCCCAGAGTCACCCACAACAATTCTGCTGTGTCTTCCCAGACCTGAACACCAAATTATACACTTTTTTTTTTTAAGAGACCTTCAGACTTGGCTAAAATTGTCAAAATCTGTTTTGTAGTGTTTATATAGCTGTTGTGGAGGATATCATCTGCAGGTCTCCCTTGAAAAAGAGATCGATTATCTCAATTGGACCACCTTAAATAAAGGTTTGAAATCATGAAGCCTCGTTCCGATAAAAAAACTAGAGCGTAGTTATTATATAATTGTACCTTGATACGGGTCACCGGAGACCCAAACACAACATAAGGGTTCATCCATAATGAAAATAATCAACAGTTGCAGCCTTAAATAAAATTGCTCAAAATCTAAAAATTACTAAAGTGATGGTTACACATTAATGAATGAGATGATAACAATACAATGATATCAAATTGTAATACCGGAAGTACATTTTAGTTACTATACCTACGCACTTTTACTTAAGTAACATGCTCAATTCAGGGCTGAGTATTTGTAAAGTATGCATTAGTTATTTTACTTTAGTAAAATATATGGGTATTTTATCCATCACCTCCTTGGTTGATCTGATTTGGTTTTCTCTCCCAGAAGGTGACCAGAAAAGGAGGACATTTGAGAAAATCAACCGGGGAAACAACCGGGGAATCAACCGGGGAAACAACCTGTATGCAGAAAGAGTTCCCCGTGTTCTCGTTACTGAATTGTGGCGCCACGTCGTATTGGAGGCCACAGTCGTCTGCGATTGTGGTGGGGCTGTTGTGTCTGAGCAGTGTGGTGGCAGAGGGGACAGTGGCTCTCACTTCCAGCATCTCATGTCCAGCTACAGATACATCCACAGGCAACACCACGTAGGCCTGCACAAAGCTTTCTCCAATGTTGCACTTGAGCTGCGTAGACCAACAGTATTCCCCGGGGTCTCCTAGGAAGAGAGACTCATTTATGAAGGGCTATACACATCGGATGTGCCACATAAAACAGTCAGACAGCGATGGTCTGACATAAGAAGACCACCTGCACTACTGATATCTGTCTGCACATTTAGTCAAGGACAGTTGAAATTGTAACTGAGAGATGCCTTACCTTCTGTGCAATATGAGAGCCGTATGTTATGGTTGTCCTCAAGTTGAAGTTTCCTATGGTAGGTCATCTGAGTGCACTCGATCAAACAGTTTGATAAGGGTCTCTTGGGCAGCAGTTTCACCAACCCTTCCCTCTCTGAACAATGAGCTGCCCCTTCAGCCAGCAGAAAGGGGGACAGTATGCCAAAAAACACCCACAAAGTGAAATATGTTGACATTCTGTCCAGTATCAATAAAACATCCAATTGCTGTCAATGTTGAGCGATTGGTCCAGATCTTCTCGTCCTATTGTGGGATAGTTGTTGTCCTGGATCAATATATTGCTTGCACAACCTGACAACCATAGGATAAGATTCAACTTCAGCCAGGAAAAAACTTTGCATGCACAGCAGCTATAAACGTTCAAGACTTTCAGAACTGCGCAACATGCTGCTCTTACACTGAAATGAGGAGGGTTTCCTGGAGCGCAGTGCCTATCCTCCAGGTTATTTTCCTCCCTCTAGACTTGAAATGTGAAACACCTAAAGGCTGGACTAAGGAACTGCTTTACCAAAATAGTAATCAAGAGTTATAGTCCATAATAAATGTTTGCAGGAAAAACAGCTGAGAGCAAAACATTTTTGATTTGAATCATCTTTATTCAAAAGTTTGTAAGCAAAAAATCAGGAAATTGGTACAAATGATTAGCATGCTATAGCAGTTTCATTAGCAAAATACAATATTTTGTACGAGATCTAAATACAAGTTATGGTGCTATGTCAATATAATAAGTAATAGTTGAAAAATAAAATAAAGTACATGGTGAGGTAATTTTGTAAAGTCAGCAGTAGACAAAAGCTTAACAAAATGATAAACTGAGAACTATAGCAAGTTACAGGCATATGAGGGAAAACAAGAACTCTGCTGTAAAAAATGTATATAAGAGGACATTTATTTAAATCAAACAACATTCTTTGGGTTCATTTATGAAAAAAAGAAGGGAAAAACTGCTTTGGGTCAAAACTATGATCTAATGGCATATCTCAAAGAAGGTTATGTCAAGAAAAAATTGTTTGATTTTTTTTTAATGTCATTTTTATACCTAATTATGATTCATTCCAAAAGTGAATGTTTTTTGGTGGTTGCAATGGGGCATTGTTGCTTTCTGCAAGTTGAAAGGGCTAAAAGAAAGCACCATACAGAAGATGTCCCTACTCAGGAAAAATTGATATGAAATGTGATTGTGAATTGTTGTCATATATATGTATATTATTATTATTTTTATATGCCTTTTGAATTAAATTGCCCAAGAAAGGAGTCGTTCACAGATGGGGGGAAACAACTGGTATGAGTAAGGATTTGGCTCTGTACAGTCTCACATTTTTGTTAGGAACACTCTGTAATAGTTAGCAGCTTTAAATAGTGCTCTTCACCCATGAGATGTATTTAAAGATTAGCTGGCAGTGTTTCGCCTCCAGCTCTCTGCAGCTCTTGGCGCAAGAGAAATAGTTGGGCTTATCTACAGAAATGCATTTTTGATGGGTCTGCAGTATCATTATTATCATCATCATAATAATCATTGGCAGTTAACCTCTAAAATAAAAAAATGATCAGATTTGTGCTGGCACATTCTTGTTTGAAAGGAGAAACAGGAATGCAAAACTGAGAGAGACTTTGCTTTGGTTCCCACACTCGGTGCTGAATACACACTGAAAGGATCTAAGATAAGTCTATAGAGAGAAGATAGGCCTGCATATAATGTATCACTAAGTTTTCTGTATTTTGTGTGTCTGTGTGCACCAGGTGGTTCACATACACAAGACTATAAAACAAACTTTACTTTGTGCCTGGCTGCTGGAGGTTACTAGGCCCACACCCGCAGCTGCTGGCCAGCTGCACGGAGGAGATGACGAGGGTGCTGAACTCATCCACATAGAGAACAGGCACCATTTGGAGGGAGGTGGGCTGACAACATGGCACCTGGAGAGAAAAAAAGAGAGGAGGAGTTAAAGAGGTTATGTTGGATAACACAGTTTGAACAAAAAAGGACGTTAAGAACGTGTGAATATTTATATTCTTGATAGAAATGCAAAAAAGTGGTGCATGCTATGGTGGACGTGTTACACATAAAGTACAGAAATAAAAAAGTGTAGAAAAATTAAATATAAAATAACAAATTACAAATTAGTTTCCAAACAGTTTCATTTAAAAGATGCAGTCTAGATCTTAGTTGTATTTTTTCTTTTGCAAAGTTATTTATAAGATCGCATAAAGATGGTACACAACGTTATGTTTCCTTAGCACGTACACTGCATTCATTTCTGATTGACCAAAGTTTTGGGAGTGTCTCAGCTTGAATTTGGTTCATTTGTATATTTGTGTTGGCAGAGTGAGAGAACAGGCTTATCTATTGGCAGCTGTTTTGCCTCCTGAGCAAACACAGGCAAACTATTTGGTGTTTGTAGCTCCAATGTAACTTAGGCAAAGAGGTGAAAAAAGACATGTAGGACTGTAGAAGAGGAAGCAAGTACAATAAACAAAGCTATACATTTAACAGTAAAACATAAGGTAATTGGGGTTGGAGGACATTTATTTCACTGTTCTAATATAGAGAATTATACCTGAGTGGTTTGGGATGGTGGACATTGCACAGGGTGCCCTGCGGGGTTGCAGAGTGCACACTTGACGATGGTCAGGCTGGCAGGATGGATAATCCAGTTTTCCCAGCCCAGATCTGAAACACATAATAATGGACATTTTAGTACATGCATTTATATATTTTTGCATGTCAATTTGCATGCATACATGAACACATGCACACATTGGTGCATACCTTTCATGAAGATCTCAGAGGCCATGGAACAGCACTTCAGGTCTGTACTGTTTCCACCATCAGGGGACACGGAGTTGCCAGAGGCCACTGGAACTGTAAGGACAAAAAAACGTTCAATTCAGTTTGAATGTGAAAACCTCTTAAGATTAAATTAAAGCTGTACAAAATGTGGGCTCGACAAAGGTTTCTTCAAAGTGTTTGGGTGTTACATACCACCATTGTCCTTCACTCTGTGAGCAATAGAGCCGAAGGTGGTCCTCCATTTCTCTCCGATACCGTCCAGCCCACCAGCAGGCAGCTGTGGCTCAGCCTGCAAGTTGAGGCCCTCGAGGAGACTCTGTCTGATTGACTGCAATGACCCCCCCGAGCATCTAAACATCATATAAAAGGTTACATTTACATTTGCATTAAAAAGGATTACACAGAAAAATTGAAGAAATGCTCTACATGACAACAAATAAGTATTGTGTTAACAATCCAATCAAGACTAAACAAGTGTAGTTGTGAGCAGCTGCACATGCCAGACATGTACTCTCTCAATAACCTCAATAGCTCTGGGACTATTTTCTTAGGCATACACAAATTCCTCTGTGGAAGAGTAATTTATGACACTACTGAAGCTTAACTGCAACAGCATGTTACAGCTCTGCAAATTCCTAGAAATAGATCAAAATGATGTATTTTCCCCTGAGAACTACTCAGCACGGACACATCATGGATATGTTATCTGTTAAGCAAGTCTGCAGCACTGAGGCTATTCAAAATATGTATTAACCTCTACGACCTGACAAGGTAAGGGGAGATATAGCAGGTCCACAGTATACGTCACAAGGAATTTGATACACAGATTTGATGCAAAATGAAACACATTCTAACATTTGAGACTGAAAAAATTACTTCAAAATAACACTTTAACACCCCAAGACCTTTTGGAACACTAGTAAGAGGACAACTGTGACTTGGTATCAAAAACGTTCTGCATGAATTCTGATTAGCGATTGGATGGGGAGCATTTTTTTTTGTTTAAAGAGAAATGCTCAGAAGCCTACTTAATGGCTACATATCAATGAAAGCCATATATTCTATGAATGCCCAAGTGTTGTAGTTTGTAGTTGTAATGTTTCAAGAGGCTGTAGTTTCATAAAAAGCTGATTTTGTAAAGCAAGGTCAAGCTTAAAAAACTACAGTGAAATGAGGACTAACATCATAAAGAGTCTCAGATGTATTAAGTCATACCCAATATATGCAATTCACCTTCATTGGGACCCCAGCATGCAGACATATTCAATTACACCATTTTTAGACTAATATAACACATTCATAATGCATATTTGAGGGTTTCTATAGAACCAACTTTCATTCAGATATCAGTGTATCAAATGAACCCCTCTGAATAGGGGCCTGCAATCTATAATAAAATGGATACACTACACAGCAAACAAAAGCGTAATATTATTTAAGTACCAAAACACTGTAAAAATGTGCTCCTGAAATAAAACATTTACCAATAGCGCTCTTATAAATCAAACATATTGCACTTTAGAGACAGGGAACAGATAGGTTGGTACTGACCTGTGCTGCGAGACAGGAGAGTTCGCAGGGGCAGCAGAAACTTCCTCGGATGGCAGCAAGACAAATGCAAACACCATTGAAGAGCACAGGAGCATCGTCATGACAGTAAACGTAAAGGACATGGTGTATGGGCCGGATGGTCAATCTTTTGGATCAACTGCTCTCAAATTTGGACTTGCGGCCGACTACGGTTGACTCTGGTTGGAAGAGAAGATAGGAGTGACCAGACAGTGATGCTGCACGAGGTATTGTTTGTCAGGGCCTGGGAACATGGGTTTTTATCTTCCTGTACCAAAGCTTGGCCTTGAGATATTTCACATTGTTGTCTTGTCCCTGTGTGAAAGAGATCAGTTCAGTTATTTCTTCCAGACATGAAATACTGGATGTGATTTCTTAGGGAGGATTTGAAATCAAGAATATGGTTTTGCCTACACAAAGTAAAAGATGCAAAAACATCTTCAAATAGTCAGTGAATAAACGTTCACATATTCCCCAGTGAACATATTCTTTTTTTAAACTTCTTTCAACAAAAAAAGGTTAATTGGGCCTTCTGATGCCACTCATAGTGTATTGTACATGTTTAAACCATATTATTCCACACTACCAGTATCATACATGCTCAACTATCCATCTCTATGAGAGTAAAGAGCAAAACACGAGGCTGAGTTGAGAGGCAAGCAAGGAACGGTAGTTTAAAGTCGTTAAGGCCCCTTTAATCAGAGACTACTAACTCACTGTGGACTAAACTGGGTCACAGCAATATTTGCATGGTGCACCAAAGAACACGGTTTTACTGCTGGAGGGTACAACCAATCATAATAGGCAGTGCCACAGGAATTGTTGGTACAGGCTGATACAAGACATGGCAATACTCTTGCAGTCAGTGTGAAATAACAGGCATAATAACACAAGTATGCCATGTGTTCTTGCACAAGACCTCCTACAGGTCTAAACAACACTGTGAAGATTTGAGCTCTGAAATGATCATCAGGTCTCAACAATGGTGATAAATTGACAATATTTAAAAATAAAGTCTTAGAGGATAACTCCGGGGATATTTCATATATTTCTATATCTATATCAGCTGTTACATCAAATTATTTCTGATGGCCCATAAGGCAGCCATCTTTGTGTCTTGTATCAGAGAGTTTTTATAGGTTTTTAAGGTGTTTTACACAAAATCATTTTTCTTTTTACGTCAATTTAAATAATAAATAATTTGATCCATCTATCTTTCTAACTAGCTATAGATTGTATAGAATATATATATATATTAAACAGATAAATATATATTTATCGCAAATCTTCAATTTGTTTATGTTTTGTTGTGTAGCTGTTAAGCCTGCTCATAATGTGTTTTATCAGGAGGCAGCAGTTTGGTTTAGTTTTCACTGTGAAGTTGTTTTTTTTATGGATTTATGTCATGTTTCTGTTAATACAAACCAAAAACAAATGTATTTTTTTTTTTATGGGATTTTTTTTCACTAACAAAAATGTGCAAAATTGTCGGTTGTTCTTATAATAACGCATTGGTCGCCTTAGGTCACTGTGGAATATTGCAGTTTTCGACCACCTATACATGAGCGGAGTCCTTGAGTATCAGACGTCTCCCACAATGTCCTTGTTCTACTACAGCAGGGAGTCACACCACCGCAGCTGCTGCTGCTGGCTGTGATCATAGAGGTCTTTATAAATAGGCCAAGGGCTAGGGAGGAAGCACCATGCAGAGGACATTCTTGGGATGAATCTCAACAAAACATTATTAAAAATGTGGCAGGATTTGGTGTAGCGAGATAGAAAGCTACATTACAGGAGATTCATTCTGTGGGAAATATTGCTATTAAGATTTAATTTGTGCCCGACAAGACTTGAACATAATGACTGTGGATAGACAGAACACCTGCTGCAACAATTCAATTCAATAGACTCATTGTACAGCACCCAAATGATTAGTTTATGGAATCTCATAATTGGAAGCGGTATTGTTTAATGTCTTGTCCAATAATGTTACATTTACAATCCTTCAACCTTGATTGGTGTGTTCTACTTGTTGTATGACTGCTTCACTTACATGCATAGTGAGGAAAGTAAAAGAAGGACTGTTTCTGTTTTTTATTTTATTTGATAATTTTGTGTCTATATTTGTACGAGTTGTATTGAATATAAAGGGTGCTATGACTAGTACTATGATATATTTAATGTTAAAGTCTATCTATCCAGGCTAGCCAAGGCCAATTAACCACTAATGGAGATACATTGATGTTCATTATTCATTAGTCACAGGGAGGACACATGTCTTGCATCAAGGCCAAGATTTAAAAACCGATACTGCCCTTTATCAGAGCCATCATCCGTTTACTCAGCGTACATGACAGCCGTAGTAATGTTTAATCCTAATCCACTTGCATCTTGTTTTGTGTGATCACAGGGCACAGGACACTTGGCTTTGATATTTACAAGACTTGAGCCAATGTGTGTGTTGGTGGACGAGAGTGTGTATCTTCAAGAGGGGAAATCTAACTACAACATTACAGACAGTGGGACCTGTGTTGCTGGGCCTTGGAAATGAATGGAGTGATAACACATGCTACATATCTGCCTTTTCTCTTCTTTAAACAAATATAATTTGGCTGGCTGGTTTGGGGCATACAAAATGGAAAGTTTTATTTCAAGGTCCAGAAGAAGTGAGGGGGATATTGAAAGAAAGGTAACGTGAACAGGTAAGGGTTTTTTCGGCCAGTCTGGTGCTTTTTCTTTTATTTCTACTGTTGATTGCTCTATTTAAAAAAGTTTGGGAAACATTACTTAAACTTGAAATGCTGAAGTGTGTATTCCATGCAAACATTTGCCATTATGTTTTAAAACATCGAGTATTTGTGTCTTTTTCCATTTGCTTTACTCCTAACTGTTAACTTGATTGTCCAATTGATTTATTACAAAAATCTGTAGTGAAACAGATGAAACAGGGAAATGTGTTTTGTTGTTTATAAAAGTTTATTATTTCATTATTTCGCAGCTTGCAAAACACAAGGTCAGACATTTCACACTCACACATGAAAGTATATTTTTCTTTGACAGTGAAAACAGCACAGGATCATGGGATGTGGTCTGGGAAAGTCTGAACCACTGCTGACAAAATGTCACAAAGGTGCTGCCTTTATTATTCCAGTGAAATTCCAGAGTCAAATGTACCTTTTTACGCAATAATTTAATGCTATTTTTCATTTTTAGAGTCCATCTCAGTTCCAGGTAAATATATGTTTACTCCATCACATATTTACACAAAAGTCTCAACAAACAATTTTAACTCGCTTTTCTACTCAATTTGTATGCACTCTGTGAAGCTGCCACTGGTAAGTCTTACAGAATGGATCAAACTTAGTATATGAATGTGTTCATAGTGGAAGAGGAAGGTTACCTCAGCATGGTTATGTCCGAGTGCTTCCGTCTTGTCTCCTAATCTGCAGCGATCAGTGCGGCTCTGTTAATCCAGCGCTGGTACCGTCAGCATGTTGCACGGCTGGAGATGAGACGCAGGTGCACGTGGAACATCTTCCAGTCTATCGAATATGCAGGAGAGCAAGACCAGATCAAGGTGAGCACTGACAGAACTCGTCTTACCCACCAACATTTAGAAGCCTTGTGGATGGCAACATCAGGCTGTCGGTAAGAAATATACATTTTAAATATTGGATGTACTGCCATTACATTTTAAAACAGACATTCATGGACCCAAGAGGATAGTTCTTACCAACGTTGTGATCTCCAGACCTTCCAGCACCACCATGAGGCTGACATTTGTGGTTCAGAGTGAAACATATATCAATTTGATTGAAAAATAATAATCATTACAAGATGGATGGCTGAGATATTCCGCATCCATGGTCCATCTGGGATTTATTACAATAACCTTAGTGGCCCCAACATTTTTATCTAAAATGTCATTTTTTCCAGTACTTTGATTTGACAATTTCAAAATAAGACATTTAACAACATGTATTTTTTCTTCCTGCAGCTCTACAATTACTTTGGCTTCTTGATGGACCACTTCACCCCAGCCAGCAGTGAAAGTAAAACAGACCTCAACTCTTCACTGATGCAGAGTAGGTTTCATTAGATTACTGACAGTCAGATAATCTGAGTTTAACCAGTCTACTATCTGCTGAGAAACATAATGTGGGTTTGCCCTTACTTTTTCACTTCCTCTCTACACCTTTACCATAGGAAACCTTATATCCCACATATTTCGTAAGAATGAAATCTGTCTTGACACAGAGTGGGAGAGATATTTTTGCTACAAGAGCATTGAGGTGACAAAAAGCTACACAGGCCCCCATCTGACGTTCCCCGTGACGTTCTGTGGGGTGTCAAAGCTGGTGGAGGCCTTCAAGCACAAAGAAGTAAGTACATGAGTATATCCCCAAAGGTGTTCAATCCAAGGTTTGCTTTTTCTCCTCTGTGCTCGGTTTATACACACTTTCTTTGTTTTCTAGTAGCAGCTTCATGCTCGATATGTTCTGCAGCTTCTTGGAGAGACTTGGAGACTTCTGAGAACTTTCCCCAACATCAGTCACGTCATCGCCTGCCATACAAAGCCCATTACCATATGCGGTACTCAACAGCAGGCCTTTCCTGTATATATTGTTCTCAGATCTTTTCTCCCACATTATTTTCTTAACGTTCTTGAGCATAAAGTTACACTGTAACAAATATGAATTCATTATTTATCTCTTTCCCAGGGGATCTACACGGGCACCTTGAAGACCTGTTGTTGATATTCTACAAGGTACTCATTACATTCAATTAATCAAATTGTCAGACAGAGATGTTCATTTCAACACCTTACTCTCTCTAATCATACTAATCCAAAGTGCCTTTAATTGCTCTTGTATAGACCATTCTCGTATAGCAGTGATTCTCAAATGGGGGTACGCGGACCCCTAAGGGTACGTTGGGGTACTGCAGGGGGTACGTGAGATTTAAAAAAAAAAGTTAATTAAAAAAATACCATGCATGATTACAAAAATAATCTTAGTATAATAAGTT
Source organism: Gymnodraco acuticeps (assembly GCF_902827175.1). Taxonomy (NCBI): domain Eukaryota; kingdom Metazoa; phylum Chordata; class Actinopteri; order Perciformes; family Bathydraconidae; genus Gymnodraco; species Gymnodraco acuticeps. The sequence goes on from NW_022990358.1 coordinate 1,610,357, forward strand.
AAATAGAAAACACAATTTTATATAAAATATTCCTAGAACCACCAAGGGGGTCCTCATATAAACATGTCAAATTTGTGTATTGTATTTTATAGTTTTGCATAATATATCATTGTGTTCATTGGTTTGTTAAACAGATATTACTTCAGTTGAAAAACTCCTTTGAAAAATCAATTATGTCGTTATGTTCTTTTTTTTCATGCATAAAATGAAAATATCCTTAGTTTGTTGTAAAGGAGTTAATAAATCAGGGAACATCACTATATTGGAATTATTTGTATAGGCTTTTTTTTCGATCAAAAATGTTCGGGGTCGGTCAGGGGGTACTTGGCTGAGAAAATGTTTCAAAGGGGGTACATTACTGAAAAAAGTTTGAGAAGCGTATAGTATAGTTTCTACTCTTCTACTAGTATTAACCTCCTATTTTGATTATTCTTGTTCATATTTTGGTTCTGTATTTCTCTGTACTTATTTCTGGTTTTCTGCTGCATCACCACACATTTTGTTATACTTAATAAAAGGTGTCATCTTATTGTACCCCTTTCAGAACGGTTTGCCGTCCTCTGATAAACCATATGTTTTTAATGGAGACTTTGTGGATCGTGGTAAAAACTCTTTAGAGATTCTTCTCACCCTATTCGGCTTCCTGCTGGTCTACCCCAATGACGTCCATCTGAACAGAGGGAACCATGAGGACCACATTGTTAATCTGAGGTTCGAGGCCAATCACAAAATGCTCACACTGTATATGGTTTCATTCTTATTATATTCAACCTACAGCTGGTGTGTATACTAACCTAGTTGTTTAATGTGTGTTTTCTTCAGATATGGCTTCACTAAAGAAGTTTTGGGAAAATACAGCGTAGGTTTTGTTTGATTTGCATTCAACTCAACGTATTGTCCTATTTTGTTGTACTAAGACGATTTAAAACCCTTGGGGACATGTTGCATCATCATGATGTAGTTTGACTCAGTTAGTCCAATGCCTGCTTGCGTATTAACTCACATAATACCAAATGTCTATTAATCCACAACTGGAAATAGTGAATACACTTTTACTCCTGTTTTAGTCTGCAACTGAATGTGCCCAAATGAATAAAATAATGAGTTCATATTAAGAACTCACTTTATGGCTCGCTTTGTTCTGCAGGTGCATGGCAAGAAGATCCTAAAGCTCCTCCAGATGATTTTCAGCTGGCTACCTTTGGCCACAGTGATTGATAACAAAGTGCTGATTGTTCACGGTGGGATCTCTGACACCACAGACCTTGACAAGATAGCTAGAGTGGACAGACAAAAAGTAAGATGGCTTCAGGGATAATAACATTTGTGTATGTGGGGCAATTTACAGGCAGCAAATGAAGAATTGTTATCATGATCATCATACCAAGGGTCTGTGTATTTTTGAATGTTTGCAGTATGCATCGGCTCTCAGGCCTCCTAAAATGAAAGTCCATGGCTGTATGACTAAGATGAACGAAAACAGGGAAAGAGAGGCCTGTGGTCAGGTGGAAGGCCGGCGTCGAGTGTGTTCTCTGACTTACCACAGCTCGGCCCCGGATCACAGGCACGACCTCCCACGCCGCTCGCTCAACAACACCCCTGTGTGCAGTAAGTTAGACTTGTCGGTGGATGAGAAGCTAAATAGCAGGTGCAGGCTGTCTGGGTTTGATCAGGCCAGATGTGAACTGAAGAAGTCTGACTCATACCTGGAGTCTAAAACAACAGAGACAGATTTGGATGAGTGGAAACAAGTAAGTGGTCTCAGTGGTTGTTAATGTTTTGGCAGATGTTCAACATGTAGTATTGCTCCATAATGCACACATGTTATTATTTCACTGACTTTTTTACTGATTAATTTGGCTTCCCAGATAGTGGATGTATTGTGGAGTGACCCAATGCCTCAAAATGGATGCATTCCCAATGAGGTGCGAGGCGGAGGCTGCTACTGGGGGCCAGATGTCACTGAGGAGGTGCTGCGAAGAAACAACCTGCAGCTCCTCATCCGCTCCCACGAGTGCAAACAGGACGGATACGAGTTCTGCCACAACCGCAGGGTGAGCACGAAGACACACAAGAAAGAGTTTAAGTTGCAATACTGACGATGGGAACAGGTACTTTTGTATGGAAGCCCATAAAGGACTCTATTAAATGGTAAATGTTGATTTGAATTTATTTAAAACATTACAACTTTCCACGTGTTAAAACATAGTTTTTCCTTTTTCAAAGATGTAATTAGCATTTACTCAAAACACAAATATTTGTAATGTGGTAATTGAACACCAAAATGAGTACGGGGCAACATTTATGTTGAATTATTTACTGAAATACAACATAAATATACGGAAATTAGAGTGGAATTAGATTTTAAAATGATACTTTCATCAAATCCACTTTGTGCTTCCGTACTTTTAGGTTTTGAGTAGCTTTGTTGAGTATGACAGGAGATGAAAAACAGGAAATTAAGAAAAAAGTACAAAATGACGGTTGTGCGGTTGTTTTTCCATTTAATTAAACATTTAATCTGAAAGCAATTAGAAATTAGTGATTAACAAACAGCATATCTCTACACGTTTACTATTCATGTTAAGACTTACGGTATTGACTCTTATGTTGCATTTAGGTGATTACTATATTTTCAGCGTCTAATTACTACGAGGTGGGCAGCAACAGAGGCGCCTTCATCAGAATGGGACCTGACCTGGTCCCCCACTTCATTCAGTATCAGGCCAGCACCACATGCAGAGAGCTCACCCTGAGACAAAGGTACAAAGACAGGGCAGCACAGACATCAGAATGACAGAACTGCATTTTTAATACTTTCCGTCGAGTGATATTACAGCAGTTTCCTCCGGAGGTGGTTGTGATTGCCAAGAAGCCTTAGCAGTATCGCCCTGTACGCAGGGCTGGACTGGCCATCTGGCATACCGGGCATTTTCCCGGTGGGCCGACGTGCCTTTTGGGCCGACACGTCATTTTTTTTTTCTTCTGAAGTTCCGGCCCATAAGACGGGTAGATTGGCCTTTCTGTTTAAATGTTTTTAGTAATTGACACTGGGCAGGGGCGGATCTACGGGGGGGAAGCTGCCCCCCCCACTGTAGAGCCTTGCCCCCCCAGCTGCCCCCCTAACTTTTGTTTCCCTAAAACTGTACTAAAACAAACCTACACTATTTCCACAAGCTTCTCAAGCAACAAAACAAGCATTACATTAGTTAAAAGTGAATAATTTTAAATATAATTTTAGGCCCGTTAAAAACGCAGCTACGGCCCTGCATTAAACTGCGGAGTGGCGTTCACACAGACCGCGGCTCATACCGCTGCAGAGAGGGAGCGAGCTGTCCCAGCACCTATGGTTCAGCTTCCCCTGGGAGCATTTCCCTTTCCACTAGTTTTGTTTTTACTAAGGACGAGAGCTTGAAACTAAATATTAATAAAACGCTGCAGTTTGAATCGATAGCGTTTAACAGACGGGCGCTGTTTGGGGCGTTACGTTACAAAATACTACGCAGACAGCGTTAGCTGGGAGATCGATCACTTTGATAAACTACGCGGTAGCCTCCTATTAAATCCACGTAAACTACACATCACAGCAATGAGGCCAGATCAATGAACCCAGGATACATCCTTTACTGTAAAAACTGGATCCAAGCACAGCTGCCTGTGTGCGCTTGATCAATACTTTCTGATGTTATATGATATGCTACATATTAGCTAGGCTACATGGCCCTAACGCGTAAAGTTATACAAGCATTTGTACCAGTGCTTTTCACAAGTAGACTCTTGCAGGCCAGAGTATAGGAGTGATTCAACAACAACACAAAGACATATGAGAAGTGATCAGGACGAACAGAAAGAGGAAAAGGAAAAGAGAGTTCACTGAAGAGACCAGGAGGGTCAGAGCAGGAGGAAGAGGAGGAGATGAAGAGACCAGGAGGGTCAGAGCAGGAGGAGGAGATGAAGACATTAGTGAAGAAGAAGAAATGTATGTGAGGAATAAAGATGAAGTGTCAGAAAGAGGGCCAGAGGCAGGGATCAGGAGGCAGATGAAACTCCAGCTGGACCACATGGTATGTTCTTATTCTCCTTACATATTCCATCACAGCAGCACAATCTAGCAGCTCTTAGTATTGACAAATAATGATTGAAATGTGTTGCTGCACAGGTCACCTTCAGCTCTCTGAAGAGATGGGTGATGTAATTTGTGTACTTAATTATAAATTGAAATGTTGAGTTTGTCAATCTTAATCTGAAAATACAAAAACTGAAATATAGGTAAGAGAAGAAACGGACACTTTTATGATGTAATTCCCTCAATGCAGATCACACATGGACTGATCCATTATTTTAATAGGAGGGTAAATGGTATGGCGTGACGGGGTTGAAACAAACTGAGGGACAATATTGCAATTTCATAGATAATTCAAGTATTCTTTCAGAATTTATTTTTGATCAGTTAAAGTTGACAAGCATATGATTATATTAGCAGCAACATTTTGGGATAATTGGCCATTTTGATTGGTTTGATATTAAATTAATATGTAATAATGCTTAGTGAGGACATGCAAATATGTCTGTCTAATACTAAGAAAACCAATTTTTTTAAAACAAAATATATATTTAATTTTACATTGTAATGCAAAAAAAACCTGTTCCATTAATTCATTGCTTTAAAATACATTTTGTAGTTTCCTTTCATTTAAAATGGTTGAGGTAAGCTTGGGGGACTCAAAGGGCACCCGATTGTTTGTCTGAACACCTTGTTTCTCTTGTGCATTAAGAACACTTGTGTTAGGGCATGAATTAACAATAAATAGGTTATATACAGTATAAAATACCACGTACTGTCCGCCCTCCCATGCCACCCTGGCATGACCTCTTGCCCCCCCTTTGCCCCCCCATGTAAAATGTTCTAGAACCGCCACTGACACTGGGCCGGCTCAATCAAATCTTTAATCACCTCCCCCTTTGGCCGCTCGGTGTGCATCATTAAATCACGCCCCCAGGAGGTGAGCCGGTGTTGTGCCGTAGATTGAAGCCTTGCCGTAGATTGAAGCCCTGTTCGCGGGGACGCGCAAACGTGACGTCATCGCCTGTATTGATCCCTACATGTTTGTATTGTAATGCCACTCATATTTTTTTTTAATTGTATTTAGGTGACATTGAATGCTTTGAAAGGTGCCCTAAAATAAAGTGTATTATTGGTGTCAATAGGGAAGATCTGCACTGTTCTCTACATAACATGTTCAGAGCAGGTATTTCTCCTGCCGGATTTGGAACCCCCCCTATATCTTTCTCCAGGATATCATTCAAAAGAGAGAAAAAAGCTTTGAAAAGGGTGAAAAAACGGCGAACGCTCAATACAGGCGATGACGTCACCTTTGCGCATAACAGGTGTCACCGGTGTTATGCCGTAGGTTGAAGCCTTGCCGTGGATTGAAGCCCTGTTCGCGGGGACGCGCAAAGGTGACGTCATCGCCTGTAGCGTTCGCCGTTTTCTAAGCTTTTTTCTCTCTTTTGAGTGATATATCAGATTAAACAGCAAACGGCTGAATAAATAATCTGCATACAATTGCGAGGAGGCTCGTTTTAAGGACACGTTTTTCAGATCTGTCACAATCTTCGTATTGGAATAAACTTACGTTTTTGAGTGTATAGTCCCACTCTGTTATATTCCTCCTTCCTACAGAACAGACAATGACAGGATAATATGTGATTTGTCAGTAGGCCTATAGTCCTATTTCTTAAAACCTTCTCTGTTGTTTAAGTGTCTGATAACCACGAATAGTAAGCAATGATATAACAGTAATTATATCACATATATGATCATGTCAGACACTGTGTTATTTTCAATCAAGCCTAAAAGATCAATAATACACTTTATTTTAGGGCACCTTTCAAAGCATTCAATGTCACCTTAAAATACAATAAAAAATAAAATATGAGTGGCATTACAATACAAACATGTGTTGAGTAGGAAACCACAGAGGAAAATTACAAAGGAGCAATTAAAGCGAGTGAAGCCAGTTTGAACACATTATCTTTTAGGCTTGCTTGAAAATAACACAGTGTCTGACATATGTTATATCATTACTGTCATATAATTGCTTACTATTCGTGGTTATCAGACACTTAAACAACAGAGAAGGTTTTAAGAAATAGGACTATACTGGCAAATGACATATTATCCTGTCATTGTCTGTTCTGTAGGAAGGAGGAACATAGCAGAGTGGGACTGCACTCAAAAACGGAAGTTTGTTCCAATACGAAGATTGTGACTATCTGAAAAGTGTCCTTAAAACGAGCCTCCTCGCAATTGTATGCAGATTATTTATTCAGCCGTTTGCTGTTTAATATATCATTCAAAAGAGAGAGAAAAGCTTATTAAACTAGACGAACGCTCAATACAGGCGATGACGTCACGTTTGCGCGTCCGCCGGCCCAGGGCTTCAATCCACGGCAAGGCTTCAATCTACGGCACAACACCGGCCGTTGAAGCCAAACTGCCTTTTTTTTCGAGAAAAAAAAAAGTTCGAGTTAGAAATGGCGAAGGCGAAGGCCAAGCGAAAAGGGGGAGCAGAAAAATTGCGGGCAAGAAAAAACCAGGCCCTTCGTGCTGATGCTGCCACTTGTGTCAAAATAACCGACATGTTTAGTACAGGTGCAGGTCCATCTTCTTCTAACCCGTGGCCGATATTGGTGGTGAGGAAGATGAGGGAGAGAGATCAGCGCGAGTGGGGAGAGCGTGGAGAACTCGCGGTAAGCAGAAGCTAAGACAATTAGGAAAAGATTATTATTAAGGTTATGATACTCTGTAGTTCTGGAACCCATTAATATCCCTTTGATGAAGCACTAATAAGACAAATATTATAAGAGAAACATTCGTTAGCCTACAAGCTAGTAAGCTGTCTTTTTTAGGTTTTCCCTGGCAAGTTAAAATATAGCTTAATGGGACTCTGATACGTTGTCTCATTGAAAGTTAACCAACATTCATGAACAATTACTGTCAGCTGGCAGCTTGTTTTGTTTAGTTTATTTACTTATTTGGTTATAAGGGCAACAGTGGTCTTTTGGGACCTGAAAAATGTTTGTATAGTCAGCTTTTTGTGGTAGTTTTGATTGACAATATATAGAATGAATCATATAGAAATAGATAAAAGATTGAGGCACACATGTAGTTTTGACCATTAACTGTGTGGTATTGTTATGTCAATGCCTATTTGTATGGACCTCTATCAGGGAATCCATTCATTCTGTATCATTGTGTTGAGCCAGGTAGCATCCCCAGAGGAGGAGAGTGTCAGCGAGAGTGAGGAGAGCAAAGAGCAGGAGGACATAGATTACTTTGCCCGCCCCGAGCCGATCTATGTTACAGATGTTTTTAGAACAGCACCCACAACAACATACCAGAAATCCAGTTGTGCAGAAGGTAAAGATGGCACCAGCAGAAAGTGGCTTACATATTGCAAGGGACGTCATATGTTGTTTTGTTTTGTATGTCTGGCATTTGGGAAGAGGACTGACACTGGCACATTTATAACTGGAATGTCAGATTGGAGGCACGCACACCAGCGTACAGAGGAGCACGAAAAGAGCATTACACATTCAACCTGTGCTGAAGCTTTTTTCTTACGGTGCTCTAAAGCAGACATTGAAAGCATGTTTGCTGGCAGTCAAATGTCTGCTCATAGGGAACAAGTCTGAAAGAGACGTCAGGTTTTGGAGCGTGTGGTGGATGTGGTGAAAGTGCAGGCAGGTGGAGAATGAGGGAGCATATATGCTAGCTGACAACACCGTGGACCACGGTAACTTTTTGGAGCTCATCCTTTTATTAGGAAAGTATGATGTCTGCTTAAAAGAGCATCTGGATGATTGCGTAGAGAAGAGCAAGAAATTGCACCAATCCAGTGGAACAAAAGGTAGAGGGTCTCTCATCACCCTACTCTCCAAAACTACTGTTAACTCCATAATAGAAACTCTAATCAAAGAAAGTATCTCCAGTGATGTCCAGAAGGCCGGAATGTTTTCTGTTCAGCTGGACACAACACAAGACATAACTTCTCAGGATCAGTGTTCAGTAATCTTAAAATATGTCAATGAGACTGTGCAAGAGAGGCTTGTGGCTTTAGTGAAGTGCCATGCATCCACCGGACAATACTTTGTGAACTTGATCTCAGAGGTCTTAGAGCATCTGAAACTGGACAAGGGCATGTGTATAGGTAATGCAACAGATGGAGCATCCAATATGCAAGGCCGGTACAAAGGATTTTCTGCACTGATGACCTCCCAGTCACCCACTCATGTCCATGTGTGGTGCTATGCTCATGTTCTTAATCTTGTCCTGGCTGAAACTACCCAAACTGTCATCGAATGTGGAACACTTTTCAACCTAATCAATGACATAGCAGTGTTTATCAGGGAGTCATATCAGAGGGTCAATCTGTGGGAGAAACAAGCCCAAGAAAAGATGCCGTCGACTCATCCTGTAGACTCATCTGGTCCTATCTCTATTGTGTTGTCATAGAAAGGGAGGCAGGGCACTATAGGGTCCCCCCCCCTAAATTCACTAGAAGTCATCATTTAAGGGGTTATTTTTAAAACTTTTCTTCTGGGGGGGGCATACCCCCCCAGACATTACATTGCATTTAGCTGAGGCTTTTATCCAAAGCGACTTACAATAAGTCCGTTCCACCAGGAAGACACAACCTTGAAGAAAACAGAATCATATAAGTACATCAGGTTTCATAGAGCCAAACATTTCAAGTGCTACTCAACTGGCTTTAGATAAGCCAGTCCTTTATTAGTATATAAGTGCTTTGTTAGTAATTCTATCGCTCGAAGTGGAGTCGAAAGAGATGAGTTTTCAGTCTGGAAGATGTGTAGGCTTTCTGCTGTCCTGATTTCAATGGGGAGCTCATTCCACCATTTTGGAGCCAGGATAGCAAACCCACTTGTTTTTGCTGATGGGAACTTGGGTTGGCCTACCTGCCTGTCAGCCTTCCATCTGTGCACAAACTTATCTCGTGCCCTCATTGGTCATGTGCGCGTTTGTGTGTGTTGGAGGAGTGGCTCTGTAAGGAAGTCTGAAGTTGGTGCATCATGGCATGTGGCTCATTAAAAAATAAGTACAGCTATTATCTCCCTCTTGTATAACTGGTCGGCCCCACCTGCAGCAGGTAAACCAGGGTTGCCAACTCTCACGCATCTAGCGTGTGACACACGCTTTCACTCTCAATCTCACGCTCTCACGCTGCCCAAACTATTCTCACGCCAAAAACAAGATGAACCGGTGATCGTTTTTGGTTGGTTATTTACAATGTTGAGTTGACAGCTGCTCAAGCTGTTGATCCGCTCCCTCCCCGCCTCCACCACCATCAGACCCCCCTGCTCGGTCACTGTTCGCTTTGTGAGAGGGTTTGAAGGTCTAATTTCTAATGATTGATAGTTACACATACTTGTTGTATGTATTAGTTTAGTTTTTCCCTGGTACGTAAAAAGGATAATAATAGCGTTTTTTAAAAATTATACTGAGTTATTCTTCTTGTCAGGAACCGCTACTATTCGTTTGTTTTATGGATTTGGGCCGGTCTGGGTCTAAATGCCAGGGCCGATTTGCTGTCCCAGTCCAGCCCTGCCTGTACGGGAACAACACAGAACTCCATCTTTCCCTGAAGTCCCTGTAGGACTTGACTCGAGCCATACAGGTAATAATATATAAGGACTCCAATGACCCCAAGGAGGCACAGGCAGGGGTGGAAGTAAAAAGTGGGAGGAAGTGGAGAGCCGACAAAGCTTTTTTGCAAGCAAAGTCTCAGATCCACCACAAAGCAATAGTGGGAACATTGATGCAGGGGAGAGCTGGACTGGGAACCTTCAGAACCCCCCAGTACGACAAGGCCAAGGGAGAAGAGAGGTGCAGGCTGGTACAGGAGGAAGTAAGGGCAGCAGTTGAGGAGGAGCGGACTAGCAGAGCGGTTGGCCTGAGGCAGCAAGGGGCCTGGACGAGGTGGGAGCAGGCCATGGACCGTAAAGTCACATTGACTGATCTTCGACGGGCAGTACCTCAACGAATCAAAGTCCTGGTCCAGGTAGTGTACCATATCTTGTCCAGCCATTCGAACCTCTTCACCTGGGGCAAAGTGGAATACCCGGCATGCCCGCAATGCCCAGGCAAGGGAATGTTGGAGCCCATCCTGAGCAGCTGCCTAGTGGCTCTTTGCCAGGGCCTTGCGCTATGATCAGGTTGTGAAACTCCATCCCAGAGGCCATCGCCAGGGCAAGAGTGTATGATGTCGAAAGAACCGAAACACCCGATAACCCCTGGTTACATCACCGATGATGTGTTCAGGAGCATCAAAAGATGTATTTTTTATTAACATCGCAAAATATTGAGATCGTATGATCACATTATGATCAGTTTATTACCCAGTGATTCCAAGATTTACTGAAAAAAATAATCTTCCTTTTTTTGTCAGTGTTGGGTGGACGGAGAGATCCGCTCTGCAAGCTCTGAGGGAACAACTTTTCGTACATAGGTCTGATCTCATCAGTGCCTTCCAGGAGTTTGATCCTAACAACAAAGGTACTGAGCAGCAGTGATAGATCGTTACACTTTTAGGGCAGTTTCTCTTACCACCACTTAAGTCTGATCCATCAAACTCAAAGCAGGAAAATAACCAAATTGCAGGATTATACGTTGGACAAAGGTTAACAATTGGTAAACCTGATTTGGTAGGACTGACATGGAATTTTTGCAGCAGTCTGATATGTACCTGACATAGGGGACAAAGAGAACATATAAGAGGTTTCTCAATACTCAAATTTCCCCTCCTCGACTCCTATCCTCGACTCCCCTCCTCGAGACTTGGTGCTGCCCACAGGAGATGCGAGCGGAGGACTGAGGAGGGGAACCGAGGAGAGAGGAGGGGAAGCAGCAGGCGGTTAGAGAAATGAGAACTCCTCTCCTCTGAGCGGTCATTTTAAAGAGACGTCCATTAATGATGACAGGAGGCACAGCAGCCCTCTGTCTGATGGACAGATGTGTTCATGACGACTTATATATTTACTTTTAATTCAATCACAGTGCGGTATAATGAGACAATAACAGGCTACAGATGCGGACATATACACACACATATATTTATATAAATATATACAATTTCAGAATCAAACAAGTATGAGAGCACTCTCATAATAACGTAACACAATCAGAGACTGGATATATCCCCCCCCCCCACCCCTCTCTCTGGTCGCTGAAATTGGGAATTGAAATTACGGGCCAAAAGTTGTACAAGTATTAAAAGTAAGCACAGGACACCAAACCAACTGAGACCCGTCTGTCCGCCACATCTACGCACTGTACAACACACACCTACACACTGTACCACACACACACCTACACACTGTACCACACACACCTACTGCTCCTAAAGCATCATCAGGCTACAGCCGTTGTGTATTTTATTATGTGAAGCACTAAATGGTCTTAGAAAAATATCGACTCTTTGTTTGTAGATATCTACTAAACTACAGCAAACAAATACAGAAAGTAATGTAGGCCTGTTATACTGAGTGATATATATTTTACACACTGCTCTGCTTTCTGCACGGACCTCACAGCTGTTCTCACTGTAAACATCGCATTGCGATGAAAGCAGTTACTAATATAATATCCAAGGGATGCATGCAGAGCTGTCATTGGCTGAGATAAGTCCGGCCGTGCGTCACGCCTCCACCGTTCCCGGAAATGCATCCGTGGAGGAGCCGTGGAGGATGCATCAGTGTCTCCTCGGTTAGAGCTCCTCCAGAGAGCATCCTCGACGCTCGGTCCTCGAAGTGCATTTAGAGAAATGAGACGTCCTTCAACATGGCGCGCTGAAATTCATTTCCGGGCCACTACCGGAGGACCGAGGAGTCGAGGAGGGGAAATTTGAGTATTGAGAAACCTCTATAGTGTATGCTAAATAAAATCCCAAAAATAGTGATGATATAAAGACGATCTAGAATGTAGATTTTGTGAGCATAATAGATTACTACTGTCAAGTCAAAGTAAAGAAACTCATTAAGACTAGCCACATGGCCTATGGCTTGTAAAAAAATGCCCTAACACTCAAGAGGAAGCTTATTGTGTTAGTTATTCAAAATGAATTTAACTCTACTGTATATTTCTATCTGTGCCTAAGGGATGATCTCTGTGACACACTGGGCTAGCACCACAGAGAGAGTCCTGAATCTGGGTCTGCCCTGGAGGGTGCTGCGCCCTCAGCTTGTCAGCAGCACCCAGCGTGGCATGATGGACTACCAGCAGTGGATAAAGGAGCTTTCAATCACTGAACCCAAATTAGAGGTCAGCCTTTAAAACTTGTATCCGATATATATCCTTCTTTCTCACCGTTTATGTAAGACTGACACACAGATTAGCAATATTCGTTTCTCCCATTTCAGATCTCAGATAACAGTATCCTGGATACGATGTACAAGAACCACTCCAATCTGGAAACCATTTTCCGGATCATAGACACAGATCATTCAGGTCAGTAAACAGCTTCACTTTGATCCCACTGAAAAGATCATTTTTGTTTTCTCTTGCAGCTTTGACTTCATGAAAGTCAATGATTTGGTATCACTACTCTGGTCCAAACTGAAATATCTCAAGAACTATTGGATGTTCCCAAGAAGATAAAACCCTACTGATTTTGATTGACGCCTGGTTTTCCATCTTGTGTTATCAATCTAGTAGAATACATATATTAATAAATGAGTTTGCATAATCACATTAGCTTTAAGCTCAAATCACCACACCCTCACAGCGTCTTTGTCTTTCTGTCTAAAAGCTGGTCACATTTCACAAATGTCTACAACAGTGGGAAGATAAGTCTTCTGTTTCTAGACTGTAATAAAAGGTCTTTATATAAATCTTAAACTCTCTCACTCTTTGTTCATTCTTCATTAAAACACCTTCCAACTTTAAGTTAATCATCAAAATGCAAGGCATGCAATCACACTAGATATCTATATATGCTACACAAGTTTTTCAACTACATCCTCCTTGTGTTTCCTTTCAGGTTTAATCTCATTCAAGGAGTTTCATCAGACCTGGGAACTCCTGCGCTCTCATCTGAAGACAGAGATTAGTGCCAAGGCTATTGCAGACCTGGCCCAGAGCATCGACTTCAACAAGGACGGGAGCATCGACATCAATGAGTTCCTGGAGGCTTTCAGGCTGGTGGACATATCAGCACATAACTGAGTCTGGACCAGGAGCTGTACCTGCTGCATAGAAAACACCCAGAACCGATTTGGAAAACCTGTGGAAATTCAAATGTTGAGTACTATCATCCATTTGACCTCATGAGATCAACCTACATATGTTCTACATCTTAGATGTTATTTTTTGTAACCTTTTTATCTCACAAATTAGAGTATCCTTAGGATTTATGTTTTTAACTCATGGATCAAGCTGGTCAGAGAAAGTTATGAATGAAAGAAACCTCCCTTATGAGAAGCCAAACAACATTACTATATTTGTCACACCGAGCGATTACTAAAAAAATTAAGTTACCTTTTAGGGCTTTACCGAATAGTTTGAAGCCTCATTCATAATGATGACGTTTAAATTCTAAAACACAATTTTGGTGGATTATTTAATTTTAAACCCAATATTGCTGCACAGTTAAGAGATCAGATTAGGCTACATTAATATTATTCAAAACTATAATTTTTGGATAACATTTCAGTGGTGTCTGCTTAATCTTATGATCCCAACCTTAAAGGAAACAACCTCAAAATGTATTGAATATAGAATATTATAATTTCCAAAAATCAAAAGAACTAGTAAATGAAATATATTCGGTCAAAAACGGTCTGCTCTCCAGCTTGTCATACACAAAGGTTACCCTCAAGATCTTCATTAAAAGAAAGTTGATTTATTGAAAAGACTAACTCATTCAATTGTATGAATATTTTAAGGGTTATAACGTCACAAAACCTTATGTAAGGCCATCAATGCTTCATTTAAAAAACCTTAACAGAAAATGTAAAAGTGATACAAAGGTGATGTTCGGTACAGCCCGACCTTTATATTAAGTTTGCAAGGAAAGGGATGTAGTGAAGAACTTGTTGACAATTTAACTGACATTTATTACAGTCTAACAGCATAAAAAAAGAAATACAAAGTTGTATTTACAATGTATTCAATCACAACACACTCAATCCCACGATTTGTTCACAGGGCAGGCTCAAACAGTCTCATATGCATAATCTGATTAAACATTAGGTAGGCCAGATGTTGTTAGACGATGATGAGTCTTTCCACTCTTTATCAGTTCGGTATAAACCTTCCTTGTTTTGTTGGTACAGATAGTGGGGCCTGATCAAATGCTGATCAAGAGGGTAACTACTACTCCAAATTCAGATCCTCTGTCATGACCTTGTTGCTCCCATGACAAAAAGAATAATATGACTCGTCTTGATGAACGGCAGGACAGCTTTTTATAGGATTTATTTTGAATCAGGGCATGTGTATGAGTGTTGGCAGGGTAGACTCAGCTCAGGATGCTTCCTCTCATGTGTCCACTGTCACTCAGGCCGTGCTCTATGAGTTTAATGTCCTCCAAGTCATCTTTGATGACACTGATCAAATGACTCAACCCGTCCTGCTGCTGCTTTAAGTGCTGAGAGGGACAGACAAGAAAGAAATGTTACCATTTATAACCAACAGGAAAAATAAAACACTTTTGCTTTACTTGGGAACTGTGCTTTCAGAGGTCTGGATTCCACAGTTACAGGGCAAAGACGTTAAAACAAGATGCATTTTGTAAACTCCAGACTCACTTGTTTGATTTCCCTGAGGAGGTCTGCATCAACACTGTATCGCTCTTCTGATCTCACAGCTCCAAAGTGATTCTGCATCCTGATCTGAGACATTAATTAATTCAACCGACCCTGGAAGAGAAAACAACACAAATACTGTAAAATCTCCACCAAAGACTTTGTCCCAAGCGTTGGATTGACAAGCCAAAAATACAACTTGATGGAAATGAAGCTTAAAAGGCAACATGTGTTGTTTATCCCAAGGATGGCCAACAACTCATGACCGCTAATGGTGTCACATTATGCGTTGGCAAAGGCAGTAAAGAGTAATAATGCTTGCTAGCAAACATGGATGTTAACAATGCAGGTTTCAAACTTAAAACAAAAAAACCCTGCATTTTGGGGAGCAACATTGAATGTAACCACTTTAGTTCGTTGAAACCTTCACAGGACACCTTAAATAATAAATACAAATAAATAATTGCAATGTAACCAGATAGCGAAAATAATACCAATAAAAACTGTTTTATTTCCTGAATAACTTATAAGTTATCTACCAACTTACAGGATATTGAATTAATTGTTGAAAACCAATTTGTTTTGGTAATATATCATTTTCAAACAGAGTAAACCCTTGTTATCCTGATTTACATTCTAATAAGAGCTCGATGGATGGAAAAATGTCCACGGTCAGCATGCATGTATAACTTGTTTGGTTTAGGCCAGGGGCGGTTCTAGGGGGGCGGGGGCAACAGGGGCCATTGCCCCCGTAACACCGACCAGGGACCCCCGTGGCACCGCTCCAAAAAAAAGGTTACAATATTACAATTTATTGGAACTAAATCAAATCAGAGACCCGGATGTACAATGGAGATTAAACTGTTCATTACCTCATATAAAAGCAAATACTGTTTATGTTTTTTAATTAAATTATCACTTAAAGTTACTAAAACAAATACTCTAAATGAAAAAAACCACTGAAACAAAGGACTGTAACTTAAATGTACTAAAACAAATACCTTTACAAAAACAAATACCAATTACTGTATTTTATGTTTATTTTACACAATAACTTTATACTGTCTTTGTAACCCGCTTTTATTGTGCCCCTCTCATGAAATAACTGGCCCCAGCCTGACCCCCCTAGTCAAATTGGTCTAGAAGCGGCACTGGTTTAGGCACCCTTACCTTGAACTGCGTGGGCGCATTCAGCTCAGACTGAATGGTATCCAGTTGAACTCTGAGATGCTCCTCGTCCACTTGGATAGCATAGCCACTTTTTCTCTGGATCTCCTGTTTGATCAGCACCTGGCAGGAAAACAGGGATGGGAGGGAGGAGTGATCAATATCAAAGAAAATATTGGGCACACAGACAGTGCCTGGGCATTCAAACTCTAAGTGGGGACATGTCTTTTATCATAGACCTTGTCAATAACCAACAAAATGTGGCTGAACAAAGAGAGCAGCTACCTGCAGCACCCTGTGAGAGAGATCCATCAGCTTCCTCTTGTACTGCGCAATCTTGGCCACTGTTGTCGCCTGGTTCTTCTGCAGTTCACTAATGTCACCGGAAATAATCTGTAGTCCATGTGTGGGTGTTTTTGTGGAGAGTATTTGTGTGGGAAAAAGGAAGGGAGGTAAATTATTAACATTTTTGACATTTCTCTACCGATAACATTTTTAATAGAAAACAATTTAGCTCAACAACAAACTATGTTCAGTTTTTCAACTCAGTCCTACACACAGTTTCCCTCAACAAATAGTGAGTGGCTTGTTAATAAAAGGTCCTTTCATGCAAGAAATGGAGCCCGAAGTTCTCCAAAATAGGGAAAAAGACACAAAAAGAGCTTCGCATTGATACACAAAAGTAAACACTTGTGGCTGTATTTATAATATTTATTTTGGCTATAAACAACCTGTTGGCAGCATTTATTGGACATCTGTGTACTCTGTCCTTGACACCACAAACTCTGGTTCAAAATACCTTTGTTGATTATCAGAAGGCACTGTGCCCATGTCCAGCGAGTCTTTCTTTGACATTTGGAGAGCTAAAACAGACAGCAGTGTTTTCACTTACATCCACTCTGGTCTGGTGCTGTTTGGTCATCTGCTCCTGGAACTGCAGCCTGCGAAGGAGCTCCTTGAAACCCACCATGGGCACTGGTATTAGTCTGGACATATTTTTGTATTAAATTAAATGAAAACATGCATTTGTACATAATGTTACTTAATGTCTTTTTTTTAGCAGAAAAGCAACAGGCAGAAAAGCAACAGGCAGAAAAGCAACAGGCAGAAAAGCAACAGGCAGAAAAGCAACAGGCAGAAAAGCGGTGCATAATGGACAATGTTCAAGCATGTCAGAGCCATCTATTATTATTTTGTTGAAATAATGAGTGACATGTGGAAACACTTTTAAATCTCTTGAGAAAAAAGGGCTGTTTAATTGAACTTTAATTCAATATATATAGGAAGTCTAGGCAGCGGCTGCAAACACCCAAATCTGAAAAAATGTATAACACTAACCTCATAAAATATGAAGCTCTGATTTGGTTGTGTGAAGCTTCTTTTAAATGAAAATGTGCATCCAATTAGGATAAACGCGTAAAACGAGTAGCTCTTTATTGCATAGGTGGTGCAGGGAGTTAAGAAAATAATTGATTAAGAGCAGGAGAAAAAAGATTCAAACAGGACGCGCTGGAGAGGGGGCGGGGCTTATAACCATGTAAATACTGTGGTGGGAACCAACTACGACAAAATGAACCTATTTTATTGTGATTTAATTGTAATACACGCTTCAAAATGATGCCGAAGTAACTAAATACTGATAACGGTTAGTAAAAACCAAGCTGTCTAGTCAGGATTCACAGTATTGCACTTCATTTATTGTCTTGGTTGATTCTGTTGGCTTATATTTGATCAATAAAGGTATTTATATTGTTTTTCCCTTTTGAAACAGATGTTCAGTTATGCTAAAGTCTTTGATTGCACTTCAAGTCTAAAGCTTACATTTTAATTGTTTGGCACTGACTTTTCCTCATTGATGTTTTATGTTTTACTTAGTTATGTTTTACTCTCCTTTTCATGTGTATTGATGTAACATCACTGCTAGTGCTACCTAAAACAGAAAGTGAATTTTTATACTGAGAAACTGTGCCTTGAATATTTTATTTTATTTAGCAAGAGAGTGCACTTTACTTGGCGAACAAACCAGTGTTAACGTTTGTTGTAGGGTGTAGGCCTACCTACTTGAACACTGAGGAAGCCATATCAAAATTCCTGTTGAATTGTTCATTCAGGGATTCATTGCAGAATTAAAACCAGTTTGAAATGGTATTTTGGTCTGTTACTCCTTTTTATTTGAGTTTTTGTTACCTTGGTTGTACTGTTAAGTAACTTGAAAAATAACCATAATAACTGACATGAAAAAATATCGTGATAAATATCGTCTATCGTGATACTGCTTGAAAAATATTGTGATATTATATTTTTCAATATCGCCCACCGCTCAAGTTGGAATGGGGCTTAAGAGAATTATATACAATCTTAGCTCTGATTTAGCTAGCATTTAAGCAGTTGGTACAGTAAGTGTTAACCAGGAAGGTCAAATGCAAGTATGTTGGTTGAATTTAAGGCCCCGGCCACACGAGGACGATAACGGTCGTTTCCGTTACCGTTCTATGTCATATAGACCATTCGGCCACACTAGGACAGAGGTTTTAGCCAACTATAGACCTATTTCTAATCTTCCGTTCCTCTCAAAAATTCTTGAGAAAGCGGTCGCAAAACAGTTGTGTGATTACTTAAAAAACAATGATTTATTTGAAGCTTTTCAGTCTGGCTTTAGAACACATCATAGCACAGAGACAGCTCTGGTTAAAGTCACAAATGACATTCTAATAGCCTCTGACAAGGGACGTGTCTCTATTCTTGTTTTGCTCGATCTCAGTGCTGCATTTGATACTATCGACCATGATATCTTATTGCAAAGACTAGAGCACTTAGTTGGCATACAGGGAACTGCTTTAGACTGGTTTAGGTCCTATCTATCTGAACGCTCTCAGTTTGTACGTGTCAATGATGAATCTTCCACGCAAACCAAAGTTAGCCATGGAGTGCCACAGGGCTCAGTGCTCGGACCTATTTTGTTCACATTATATATGCTTCCGTTAGGCAATATTATAAGGAATCATTCTGTAAACTTTCATTGTTATGCGGATGATACTCAACTATATTTATCAATCAAGCCTGATGAAATTAATCAACTAAATAAAATTCAAGACTGCCTTAAGGACTTAAAAACGTGGATGACCTTAAACTTTTTGATGTTAAACACGACCAAAACTGAAGTTATTGTACTTGGCCCGAAGAATCTACGAAACAAATTATCTAAGGATATACTAACTATGGATGGCATTAATTTGGCCTCCAGTGAGACTGTAAGGAATCTTGGTGTTATATTTGATCAGGATTTATCCTTTAACGCCCACATAAAATCAATCTCAAGGACCGCCTACTTCCATCTACGTAACATTGCAAAAATCAGGCATATCTTGCCTCAAAACGATGCAGAGAAACTAGTCCATGCATTTGTTACTTCAAGGCTGGATTATTGTAACTCTTTATTATCAGGGTGTACCAAGAAGTCAGTCAAGTCGCTTCAGCTGATTCAAAATGCTGCGGCTCGTGTACTAACCAGAGTTAGGAAAAGGGACCACATTACTCCTGTTCTGG
Organism: Gymnodraco acuticeps; assembly: GCF_902827175.1. NCBI lineage: Eukaryota > Metazoa > Chordata > Actinopteri > Perciformes > Bathydraconidae > Gymnodraco > Gymnodraco acuticeps. Next base: position 1,629,893 of record NW_022990358.1, read on the forward strand.
CTGCCTTACACTGGCTCCCTATAGAACACAGGATATAATTTAAAATTCTTCTTCTCGCCTACAAAGCCCTTAATGGGCAGGCGCCATCTTACCTTAAAGAACTCATTATACCCTACTGTCCTACTAGGGCATTGCGTTCCAAGAATGCAGGGTTGTTGGTTGTTCCTAGAGTCTCTAAAAGTACAATGGGAGCCAGAGCCTTTTCTTATCAAGCTCCACATTTGTGGAATCAGCTTCCAGTTTGTGTTCGGGCGGCAGACACCCTATCCGTTTTTAAGAGTGCGCTTAAGACCTTCCTTTTTGATAAAGCTTATAGTTAGGGCTGATTAGATCCAGCCCCTAGTTTTGCTGATATAGGCTTAGTTTGTCGGGGGACATCTTACTTCTTCCTTCTCTCTGTCTATACCTGTGTACTCTCATGTTCCGATTAACCCAGCTTCCCCAAATGTCTTTCTTTTTTGTGTCTATATACGCCGGGATCCGGAGTCATGGATGATCCTGCGCTCCTCTGTCCTGGATCGCGAGCCCTGGATCTTGAGTCGTGGCTGTGGTCCTGGATCATAGGTCCTGGATGGATATCCTCGTGGATTCATCTTCCTATTATACACACATGCATTTCCAAACATTTGGACTACCTATGTTGCAAATGTATTATCTTTTCAATTTACACACGGCATCTATTGCACGTCTGTCCGTCCTGGGAGAGGGATCCCTCCTCTGTTGCTCTCCCTGAGGTTTCTCCCATTTTTCCCTTTAAACTGTGGGTTTTCTCCGGAAGTTTTTCCTTGTACGATGTGAGGGTCTAAGGATAGAGGGTGTCGTATTGTCATACTGATATTTTGTACAAACTGTAAAGTCCACTGAGACAAATGTAACATTTGTGATATTGGGCTATATAAATAAACATTGATTGATTGATTGATAGGACGACAGAATACGGCACTAAACGACTACGGTAACGATAACGGGTCCCAAGGTGGATAGACCGGCATACGCAACGCTCTGGGGGGTCCAACGGCTCCGTGTGTACACCCTATACCATCATTTTCTGATAATGATGAGGCAATAGCCCCGCCTCTCCCCACCTCTGCTGCTCACCCCCGCATCAAAGTAAACTGCACACTGATTTCAGATTATTTATCTTTCTCTCGATATGGACATAAACGCGAGTGAAGTATAATCTGACAGGACGGAGACACGCAGCTCTGCTCACCTGCAGCTCCTCCCGCTGTGATGCAGCGGTGAACGGAGCAAAACACACACTTCAAGTCAGATCATCACCCTAAGCTATTTTAATTTCCTCTCAAACTACCTAAACTAGTTATAAATATGTTTATTTTTACTGTCGGCCGGGTCACTGACTGGATCAGCTGCTGCATGAGACAGACACTGACACTGTCCGAAGAGAGGGAGGAAAAAGAGAGGCTCCGTGTATTTTATTATTACATTATATAGAGTCGTTATTCATTTGTTTTAAAGCTCAATAAATAACAAAGAAGACCTTTGACCGGCACTTTTATAATTTTGTCCGGAAGATTTCAACTTTAATACACGTTGACTGGCGAAAAACTCTGCCCGGTTCCCTCGGCCCCCACCGCGGAGAATAAACAGAAGGGCAACAATTACAACTTTGCTGCTTTTGTGGAGGAAGTTACAGCGCCACGTACAGGCTCGGCATATGTACTGCAGCTTCTCCAGCGGTTGGAGCTAAACGGAGCTGTCTCGTGTGGACAGAAACTTTCCGGTGTCTATTGCGTGTGGACGGAAGCCTTTTTTGCGATTGCGATTGCGTATGCGTTTTACCGTTATCGTCCTCGTGTGGCCGGGGCCTAAAATGCAGTAACTAGAGAATATTGAGGATCTACTCCCCATCATCACATTGTTCATAAACCCCCTTTGTTCACTTACTTGTCTGGCTCAGGGTTGTCCACCTTAGCCTGCTCCCAAATGATGGGGTCCACTCCTAGTGAGAGGAGACAACATCCTCATAAGTAAATAACTTCTAATCACCAACAAACTAATTAAAATCATCAAGATGATGACACAACTATGCATTTACCTGCAGGTGCATTCTGCAGCAGCTGTTTGAGCTGAGCTGGAGACAGCTCTGTGCGCGTCCCAGACATGGCCACTCCGATCGATGCGAGCTGGGCCTTGATGTTGCCCTGCTCCAGATAACTGAAGAGTGTGGTGGCAGGGATCCGCTTGGAGGTGCCATTAGGAGAACGCTCCACCACGTAAATGATCACCTCAGTCCTAGGGCAAAGGACACACAAACATTTAAATTACATTTTTTAGATTTATAGAATTTATTACACCTAAAATTCTTGCTTTGGTTTAGGACAAAAACACATTTCTGATCCTTTGCTACATTATGAACCATCCAGAACGGTCTGCTTTCTGTTCGCAGAGTCAAAACTAAACATGTACAATCAGCGTTTTTTTTTACACTCCATCTATTGGGAATAAAATACCAGAAAACTTCACGTCTGCTGCAACTCTCAATTCTTTAAATCAAGGCAGAAGACGTGTTTGTTTGCTAAAGTGTTGCTTATTTGTAAGCACTTTAAATCGCTTTGTCGTTGAAATGTTGAACATAAATACAATTACATTTCCTTGTCTTCCAAGTGTGTAATAGTACTGAATGACATATTATAGTTACTTACTGGTCATTGGGCAGGGCTTTGACACCATCCACATTGACAGTGAGAGACTGGTTGCTTCCCAGGACTTTGTGAAGAGTCTCCACCAGCTGCTGCTGCTGCGCTCGCACATCAGCTTCCTTTTTATTGAGAAGTAAGGCCACTAAACCGTCCTCATCCTTACTCACTGGGACACAGCTATAGCCCACCGCCTAGGAAACAAATCACAGAAATACCATTTGATGAAGTTCAAAAGAACCTAAAGTACACTTTTATGAACTATCGGTCATTACCTTGAACCTGCAGAATGGGTTCTCCTGCGTGAAGTCGACAGGTTGGTTGTTGTTGCTGTAGTAGCCCTTCCCAGTTCCCCAGTAAGCCTGCAACTGGTTCCATTTGGCTAAGATGGTGTCACGTTCGTCTCCTAACAAGGTGGGGGCTGACAGAGCAGTGACCTGCTGATACAGCTGGGTGGTCTGAGCCTGAGCCTGCTGCTGGGCCTGCTGCTGGGCCGGCTGACCGAACAAGCCTCCTGGTAGGGGGCAGGTGAGGTCAAATATCACGTCAGATTGTGTAGTCCTTTACATTTCCTGAAACATCTTTATGGTCTTATATTAACAGGGCAATACTACAAAAGTCCCCAAAAATGTCACAACTTAATAAACAGTATTTTCTGTGTGCTTCAACTGCACATTTGTATTGATGACGATAATAATGCTGATTTCTGTAAACATGTGATTGTTGTCGCCCTCTGCAGGGATAAGAGGTAAACCGTTTGTAGAGTTGTAATTGAAGTCTGTGTGTGTGACCCTGCTGAGAAAATAATTATAGGTTGGATTTTGAAATGGTTTGAATTCCCCGTTTCTTTTGCTGCTCAAACGTACTTCAATGTGATTATCGTCAGTGACGAGCCGACTATTAAATGTGCTTTTCATTTCATTTTCATGATAATACTGCCTAAGAAACTGATAATTAACTAACCGAGAAGCAATTTCAGATATAAGCTTGAATTTTCTGTATTGACAACGGCTGTCCTTGAGATCCAGGTCTTACCTGTCTGCTGCTGAGTGGGCTGGATATTAAAACCTCCAAACCCTCCCAGGGTTGTTGTTCCTAATCCAGTTTCAAATCCTGTTGCCCCAGCAGGAGCCGCGGTACCAATCCCAGAGGAGAACCCAAAACCTTTGTTCTGTGTGTTACCAAACAGGCCTCCTAAAACAGAACAAAGTATCAACAGTGAGAACAAATATCCTATGTTTTTTGTTACTGGAAATTTGTTTTTTTAAACGCTGTATGCACGCAACTTGTATTTCCTTGACATAAACATACACAAAGAAAAGCAATAAGAGTTACACTGCTGACCTGTGGTGTTGGCAGGAGTACTAAAGCTAAAAGTGGATCCTGGTGCAGGTGCAGTTGCTGCAGCTGCCCCAAAGCCACCAAACGTACCTGAAATGTTAAGCAAATCATGCCAAGTGAGATGGAGGAGGTGATACAAAAAGGGTTGAAAGATAGATAAATGGAGTAAATAAAAAATAATGAAATAGCTGACTGACATATAGGGAGCTTAAAGTCATGACAGAGCTTTGAAGATTAACAGAAAGGGACACTGATTTTTTTTCCCCATTTAGCATTGCTTATCTTTTTGTACAGAGAAGGTGAAAATGTACTAGATTTGCAAAGAAATCAAAAGGAGAGTGCATGATACAACATTTTGTCTCCTCATGCAAATGGAAACTACGATGCATGACACTTTGAGACAAAGCCACAAGTGAGATGAAAAATCACTGCACCACACAGATGTGAAAATGGATGAAAATGTGTTTACAGACAGACTGTACTGATTCATTAAATCACAAAGGTCATCTACCTGTGCTAGCCAGGCTATTACCAAAATTGAAAACAGTGCCAGTGGTGGTTGCTGTACCAAAGCACCCCACATTAACGCTGACTGCTGCTGGGTTGGCATTTAAACCAAACCCCCCAAAACTAAACCCACCAGCCGTGGTGTTTCCAGCTCCCAGCCCCCCAAATCCTGCAGCCAGCGGAGGCAGGCAGCGAGAAAGAGAGAATGACATGAAGGAGTTAAAAGGACAAAAGGTCAGGCCTCGTATGGGACTACATATATTGTAAACACAGTCTTCAGGTATCTTAAAACCATGGCTTTGTTTATAACACCTGTATCTTACCAGTGTTGGTGGAGCCAAAACTGAATCCTGTGGCTGGTGCAGCAGCAGCGGTGGGGGCTGCCCCAAAACCAGGAGCTGTAAGAGCTAAAAGAAAAAAGCAGACACAAGAACGGCAGTGAGTTAAACTGGCAGACAGAGGTTTGGATATAACCAGGGCTGTGTGATAACTACCAATAGTTATCACAAGAAGAGATCATTTTCTCTGTTTTCATATCGATGTTGTTTGATCATAATGATTCCAAATCCACATGTTGCTAAACGACATGCCACGATTACGGAGTGATTTTTTATAGAAAGATGGAAAGGACTAAAAGGGAGTTTAAATTAAATAATGTACTGCATTTCATTTTGAGATACATAAATTGGATGTAATTAAATATTTCCTTATGTATTTTAGACTGGCAATGTGTACCTACCTATGTAAGGTGAACTTATAAATAACCCATGTTTATTTTACATTTTGATATGCTTGTTATTTGCATTGGTTACTGTTTTTATTATATGTTATAATTTGTTTTCAATTATTATTTACTTTCATGTTTGAAGAATACAACTTTATATATTGTAACCCTTTGTAAAGGAAGCTGTTTCACTATATCAAATTACTTTTGGAAATAAAAGACAACTAATTAAAGAATATATTAAAAAGATAACAGTAATAATGTAATACTAATAACATCATTAAATCCAATACAAACTATGTTTATAATTGAGTTCTTAGTGGATATTTGTGTAATGCTGGAGTACATTATGTTGAGGTAATTCTACTATTCTGCCCCTCAGATGTAAATGCCATAGATGTGAAGGTAAACTTCTGTTGTTGCAATGTTGAGGTAGAATGAAGGAGTCTGGAACCGTTGTTAGCCAAGAGCACTGAAGAGTTTTATTGATCACAGTACAGACAATAACGGCCGGGGAGATCATCTAAGTTTCACACATGCCCAGTGCTCCACCAGCGATCTCTCTGAACCAAAAGACACAAAACATCTAACCAACACGAGGAGAGGCGGGCTTCCAGAAAGCCCGCGTATAATCAATTAGCCGATGCAAGACAATGATCTGCTTGTCTCAAAGAGATGCTGCCAGGTCAACCCTCGGACATAGGAGACGCGTTTGACCTGTGACCTCAACCTACAGAGAAGTCTCTGACTGACTACAAGCAGATGTTTGCAGTATCACAGACTCTAAGGAACCATAAAAGACTCTATAAACAGATCAGATGAAAATATTCTCTTACAGATTCACTCTTTTTATCAATCTATTGATAACCAATTAACATTAGTCTAAGAATATTTCAGTCAATACTTAAAATCAATAGGCGTCCTCAGAGTTGGGTGGGCTCAGATACATTCATTACATTAAAAATAGAACAAGATTGAAAAGCACTTCAATCACCATGATTGAACACAGTCAATCATAATAAAAATCATCTCTCTTCAGTGCTTGGCATTTTTGTCAAAAGGTACAATAATAAACACATGGGGTACAAAATATTATAGCAAAATATATGTTTAAAAAATAAGATCTTTTATCATTTATCACTCAGTTAATCTCATTCATCAAACACAGATTCTAAATCAGCTTACATCTTAAAGATTTACTTTAAGGCAATTACTTATTAAAAAACACAATTAGGATTATAAGAAATCAATTGAGGTATAATTTAGGATTATGAGAAATCCAATTGAGGTATAAATCAGAATCATGAGAGATCCAGCTAAGGTTCCTAGTTTAAGGTATAAATTCGCAGTGATGAATCGATCAATCTGTAAACTGTAAAGTTACAGTGTCCTCAATCTTTAACATTACTTTACGTTTACTTCATTACGCTTTATTCAAGAGTAAGGCACTTAGTAATACATTTATTTCATTCAAATACACTTGTTCAAAATCTGAAAAGGAAAATCAGACATTTTATTTGTATCACAACCTGCAAAGGAAAAATCAGACATTTGTCCTTTAATCCAGTGTATCAACTGTAATCATTTATCAAAACATCTGTTCTTTATTCAGAATATCAACTTTAAAACAACATCTCAATCGCTGAATGGAGGTACCCACGGGTCGGAGATCACGATGGAGACCCAGGGGTCCGGAAGCTCGGCATTGTACATTAATATTGTGTCCTGTACAGTCGAATGTCCAACTAGCCTTTGTGGGGCCTGGAGGGCAGTCTTGGCAACCCTTCGTATGGCTAATTTAACTACAGTGATCAAACAGATCACTAGGATTAGCACAACCAAGATAAACACTGAAACAGTAACAACAAATTTAACCAGCCCCGCTCCCCAAGATCCAAAAGTTCCACTTAATTCCCCAAATGTAAACCCATGAGTTTCATGCAATTCTTTTATTCCCCTGGCAGTATCATGAGCCATGTCCATAACTTCAGGTGTGGCATCAGATATGAAAGAACAGCACTCACTTCCTATCACCTTGCATGTTCCTCCTTGGGCAGCTAAGAGGAGGTCAAGCGCCATACGATTCTGTAGTGCTACTGTCCTAACTTCCTGCAATTCTTTGTGTTCATCTAACATCGCTGTGTTGGATACATTTAAATGATGTTCTACCACTTTAGACAATGAGACAATTTCCTGCTGAGTAACATAAATACCGTACCAAGGCAAGAATAGGCTAGCTATCTGTTGTCCTTGTGTAATTGACCTGCTGTTCCTGTGTAGAGAGGGAAGTATTGCTGCAATCTCAGTAGCCTCTACTTTACGGATTAAAGGGATTAGGTAGGCTAGATAACAGGTACCATAAAAAACATCATATGGCACACAGCCGTACGCGCGATCCCCACAAACTAAGTAAACTCTCTGTGGGAGGGGAATTCTGGCTATATGTACTCTCACTATGGCATTACAGTCGCTGTGTCCCACATCAGGAGAGGTGTGAGATCCTACTGCATTCTGGAAACAGATGGACACATTCTTCCATTCATGTACAACAATTGGGGGAACATATACTGAGCAGTCACGTGTAGGGGGCTTGCCTAAGGGTATTGGCTGCGTACAGTCATGTATTTTAACCTCAACGGAGTCCACTGTCCTAGAGCCGAACCAGGGCACCACTGTTACCAACGCTTCCACTAACAAAGCGGGTGTGTGTGGTTGCATTGTACATGTTGGACTTGTAAAGTTAGCTGAACAATTAGTCTGAGCTAGAGCTAACTGGAATCTATATTCAAAAGCTAGGTTAACGTATTTCTTCATATATATTAATTTTAAAAACATCAAACGTTTGAAACCGTCAGGCAGGTAATCTTTATTTACTGTATCAACAATGAGAGAGACTAAGCCCTTGTACTGTAAAGGTTTTTCAGAGTCTATTGGGTAGGAAGGAGTGTAACAATCCCCAGCCTCATCGCTAATTCTAGATGCTATGTCATTCCAGTTTACTAAACCGTAATCAGCTTTTGTGAAAGGAATTGGGCTAAACATAGGAGAATGCATTGATTCTGGCATATTTTGGCACAACCAACAGTTGCTAACATTACGTTCATGTGCATAGTCTAACATTAAACTTACTGCAGAATTAGTTTTAGTTTGTTTATAAGGAGTAATTAAGGCCTTTTTTGAAGAATCTACCTCGCCTCCTGATTGTTTAAGTGGAGTAGATGGAACATTTGTTTTGCTATTTGGTCCAGTAACTGTGCATGCAGTATCACCTAGATTGGGAATGCGGTAATCTGGCTTCCGCACTGTACATTTTACCTCCTTCCTTATCAGTGCCTCGAACTGTTCTATCGTGCTACACCACAGTTCTGGGGGCATTTCTTCGATGGTTGTTAAGAACCATCCTTACCCCCTCTGGTGCGACCCTGAACCAAGAGTACTGGTTTTCTGGATATAACTCCCATGTTGAGTAAACTGAGAACACAGGAAACACAATAATACAGTTAGATGAGTCACATATTGAACTTGGGCAGTTAACGGCAATAGTCTCTGACTTATGATCAGGGAGGGAGACAATCCTCCTTATTCTCCCTCCTTTTCTCTCTCTTTGTGTCTCTTGCACCATACTGAGTGTCTGTGTGGTGTTTGGATACAACCTGTCCTTGTCGCTAGGCACTCCTTTGCCCGTTGGTGTTGTTTTGCCCTCAGGGTCTGGACCCTGAGTGGTCAAGTCGTCTGCGCTCTTAGATAAGAGTACCTTATTTTCTCCCTCAGATGGGCGAGGTCCCTCGCCACCTGTCGTTGGGATTGTCACAGCTTCATCTAGCAGGGCGTTCTTGGCCAGGTACAGTAAACCCAGAATGACGATGATGGTGACTGCCTTCACACGCCAGCATCCGGTAGAGGAGAGAGACGACATCTTGAAGCGTGAATCCACTCCGCTCTACCTTGTACTCTCAGGGCTGTTCTGGTCACTATTAATACCTGGAAAGGACCTTTCCACCTGGGAGACAAAGAATCTTTTTCAAGCGATTTGATTAGTACATTATCACCAATCTGAAAAGGGTGGGTGGGCTCCTCACCAGGCTGGGGGAGCCTGTCAGCCACCTGCCTGTGAAACTTTCTCAACATGTCAGTTAGATATTTGACATAGTTAGTCATGTAATCCTCTGTCCACAAAAGAGTGAGTCTGTGGGGCATTACTGGAGGACTAGATCCTGTGAACATTGGCCTTCCCATCAATACTTCGTGTGGGCTAAGCCCTGTCGTTGCATTTGGTGAGTTTCTGATTGAGCACAGAACTAGCGGCAGCGCGTCTACCCATTTTAGTCCTGTGGTCAACATTGTTTTAGTGAGTTTTTCCTTTATAGTCAAGTTCATTCTCTCAACCTGGCCTGAGCTCTGTGGATGATAGGGAACATGCAATTGCCATTTGAACCCTAACACTGTAGCTAGACTCTGGGTTATCTTAGAAATGAATGCTGGACCTCTGTCACTGTTAATCCCTGCTGGAACACCAAATCTAGGGACAACATCTTTGAGAAGACACTTTACAACTGTTCTGGCATCTTCTTTTCTGGTAGGGTAGGCCTCTACCCATTTGGAGAACTGGCACACTATTACCAAAAGATATTTGAATCCTTGGCATGGTGGCATGTGCGAAAAGTCAATTTGCATATTTACAAAGGGCCCCGAGGGGGGCGGTAAATGTTCATGCTGAACTGGACCTTTTCTTCTTCTTGTCTGCTGGCATATCATGCATCTATCTACAAGGGTCTGTATAGCTAGTGTAATGCCTGGAGCAAACCATTGTGACTTTATAATCCCATTCATCCCTCCTTTTCCTACATGTGATTTGCCATGTGCAACATGTGCCAAAACATGGAGGAATGAACGGGGACAGACCATCCGGCCGTCTGGGTGGAGCCACAAGCTGGACTCAGCGTCAAGTGTACAACCTCGTCTCAGCCATAAATCTTTCTCCCTAACATCAGCGCGGGCTTGCATGTCCGCTACATCATTAAAGGAAGGCAAACAAATGGTTTCTGCGGGTTGTGTCGAGGGGCATTGGAGCACCATAGAAGAGGAGGAAACTGCTGCTTGTTTAGCCGCGGTGTCGGCTAACGCATTTCCACGCGAAATAGGATCATTAGAATTTGTGTGAGCAGCACATTTAACTACTGCTAGCTGTGCAGGGAGCAGGATAGCGTCTAATAGCTCAGCTACTAACGCATGATGTTGAATAGGCTTACCAGCCGATGTTAAGAAACCGCGCATTTTCCACAAGACACCAAAATCATGGCACACACCAAATGCATACCTGGAGTCTGTGAAAATGGTTGCAACTCTACCTTCAGCCAAAATACACGCCCTGAGCAGAGCATACAACTCTGCAGCCTGAGCTGACGTGCCATTTGGCAAGGCCCGGCTTTCTAAAACTTCCCAGTCATTCACAACAGCATAGCCTGCTAAGTGTACTGTGTCAGACGGCCTGCTCGCAGACCCGTCTGTGTACAGAATCATATCTGAATTAGGGATAGGGGTTTGCAACATATCAGCTCTGGAGGAGGAAGACATGTCAATCGTTGTGACGCAGTCATGTGTTATTTCAAAATCTGGAATTGGCACCAGTGTAGCTGGGTTTAGGGGGGGGGAACGTTTAAGAGTGATGTGTGGACTTGAAAGAATTACAGCTTCATAACCAGATCGCCTTGCTGCCGTCATATGCTGAGTAGCAGAGGTGTTCAGAATATGCAAAACTGCATGTGGGACATGTACTACACAGTCACTGGCCAGTACAATGGGAGAGGATTGTTTTACCACTATCGCCACTGCGGCCACAGCCCGCAGGCATGAAGGCATACCAAGCACCACAGGGGAGAGTCGAGATGAGTAGTATGCAACAGGCCGGAAATTAGAGCCATGCTTCTGCACCAAGATGCCCGCTGCAAAGCCCCCCCTCTCATGGACGTGCAGGTGAAACGGCTGATGGTAGTCAGGGAGCCCCAGGGCAGGAGCAGATGTGAGGGCCTGCTTTAAGTCCTGAAAGGCAGTGTGCATGTCCTCAGACCACTGAACAATGTTAGGGGCAGCCTGCAGAGTGGCAGCACGCAGGACAGAATCCATCGCAGCATACTCAAAAATCCAGTGTCTGCAATAATTTGCCATGCCCAAGAAGGAAAGCATGTCCTTCTTTGTGGGAGGTGGTGGTACTTTGTTCAACAGACAAATCCTTGCTGGCGAGAGGAGACGGTGTCCATCCCTCAGAATGTGACCCAAATACGTGACCTCAGTCTGGCAGTATTGCAACTTGGCCAGGGATGCTCTGTGTCCGCATTCAGAAAGTCTTTTCATGAGCACAATGGAGTCGATGCGACAGGCGTCTTTATTGGGAGAAGCTAACAACAGGTCATCTGCGTACTGAAGCAAGGTACTACCTCCTGTCAGGACCAAAGTGTCCAGATCTCTCCTCACAGCTGCTGCGTACACAGTAGGCGACTCAACAAACCCCTGTGGGAGGCGCGTGTATGTGATTTGTTTACCTTTAAAAGTAAATGCAAACAGATACTGGCTGTCTGGATGCAGAGGAACAGAGAAAAATGCTGAACATAAATCAATCACTGTGTAGTACTTAGAGTCCGGGGGCAGAGAAGCTAAAATTGAATTGGTGTCCGGCACAATTGGAGCTGTCGGAATGACAATAGCATTAATAGCTTGCAAATCTTGGACAAAGCGCCACTCATCAGGGCGATTGTGTTTAGGTATGGGTAGAATTGGAGTATTACAGGGACTAGTTGTGTAAATTAACACACCCTGATCAAGCAAAGATTGGATGACTCCTTCAATCCCCAAAATGGCTCTATGGGGCAAATTGTACTGTCTGATAGCTGGCAATCTGGCATTGGCTTTAAGTGTTACTCGATGTGGAGGCGCTGAGGCAACAAAACCAACATGGTTCTTGTGTTTTGCCCATAATGCAGCCGGTACTTCTGAAAAATCTGAGGGGGGGGCCATACTCTGTGGGGGGGTTTGGTTGTAAATGAAGGAAAGTGCATTGTGGAAGAGCAATTGGCTCCGCGAGACGCAGCAGGAAATGCTCCCCTCCAAAGTTAATTACGTTAGGCGTGTGTGTGTGTGTGTGTGAAAAAAGTGAGGCTTCTAGCTGGGCCTGGCAGCGGGCTGCCATGGCCCCCACCTCTTTTGGGTTACTGCCTGGCGTAACAGCCACCGTTATGTAGGGGAGGCTTTCTTCAACTTGGAGAACCTGCTGGGGTGTTGTGAGTCTGATGGGTAAAACACATCCTTGTCGGGAAATGAACAAATATTGTTCACTTGTCAACCGATCTGATTTGTTGCAAAAACCTCTTACTGATTGCGCGTAGTCATCTGACGGATTAAAGGCTGCTGTGCAATGACAATTCAACACAGGTCGCATAAGAGACATTAAAGACGCACAAACCGGAGAAATGCTAGCAATCTTCTGAATCCCTGTTGTGGAGAAAACAGAAATCATATTGAAATCTGGAAATGACCAACAATACAGGTTGTCTCGCGATGATTGAATGAATTGGACTGCCTGATAGACCTTACTGTCAGGAATTGTCAAAAACAATCCGTCTGAAGTGCAATGTATTGTTGCCTGTAATTTACATAGTAAGTCCCTGCCCATTAAATTAATAGGACTTCCATCTGAAATAATGAAAGAGTGTTCCACGTTTGATCCATTAATTGAAACATTAGTGTTCTCTGAAATGGGTTCGGACATAGAAATTCCGGCAACACCGATGGTTGTGACAAATTTATTGGTTGCTTCACACACTTTCTCCTTAGTACGCACGGCAGACAAGGTGGCTCCGCTGTCAATCAAAATGTCTACAGCCGTACCACTAAAATCAACGGGCATAATTGGATCTTCACGCGGGTTATTGGAAAGGCGAATTGTTGTTGCTTGAATGGGTAAATACTGTGATTCTGACCCTATATCTTCTTGGCACCACTATCTTCTATTAAATCCACTTTGTTGAGCGTTCTGCCCCTGGTTCTGTCCGTCATAACGTGGAGACTGCATTAATGCCAGATGTCCGGACTGCTGGGGAAGGTTGGGGGGAAGTGCGGGCTGGGAGAAGGGGGGCTGGGTGAGGGGGGGCTGTGTGTGCTGCTGGACCCCCCACCGCTTACCACATTGTCCTGCCCAGTGATCGGTTTCTCCGCAAACATGACATGGCATCAACTTTTTGGGATTTTTGTTCTGTCTGCTCTTATTATGATAATCCTGTGATCTCCCCTGATTTTGATACTGCTGTGTGTGGTTTTGTCCCTGCGTTTGATAAGCCTGGGTGTTTTGAGGCAATTGTTGAAGCAGTTGTGAAATTCTGGGAGTAAGAAATATTTGGCTCCTATGCAACGCACGCATTGTGGCGATAGTCGCTTTCCAAGATTTAATTTGCCATTCGGGAGTCGACATCATGTAGGCCTGAGCCGTTTCTGGGATTAAATTATGTAACAAGGTCTGTATGGCAAACAAATCATTACCGTCTCTTTTAATTCCCGCATTATTATCCCACACTGTCATGAAACGCTGGATAAATTCTGGGACATTTTCCGCTGGGTCTTGTACACATGCCGTCACTTGTGAGAAATCTGTGTGAGTTTTAGCGCATGCTTTGATAGCCAATGCGGCGACGTTTTGTATCCACATGTCTCGCGTCTGTGTCGTGGGCCAGTCCCCTGCGGCTGTACACTCAGGAAATTTAAACTCGTCTCTGCACGTGGGCCAATCTGCCTTGTATGTTAAGATTATCAGCTGTTTAACATCATGAACCAAACAGTTATAAACTGAACCAATATTAGTCAACCATGACAGATACTCATCTGGACTTTTAGTGGGACTGGGAGCGTGGTTAGTGACATCAATGACCTCAGCGGGTGTCCAGGGTTTGCAAACTGGAACATCTCCTATCAGAATTTTCGGGGCGGTCACACTTTCTTCAGAATTATTATCCTGAGATGTTTGCTTTGTCGTGTACATTTTACGCTGGACATTACTTGGAAAACTGCTGCCGTACGGCGAAACTGGGTAATCTCGTAAAATGAGTGGCTGAGTGCGAGGAGTGGGGGTCAATCGCGGACTGCCATGTGAAACATTCCCCTCCCCCGCTGCTGCCCTCTGCTCGGCGTGTGCCGATTCTAATTCTCCATGTTGTCCTATCTGATATCTCAACTTATTTTCATTCATGATAGCTGCAGCTGTTATTAACAGATCATCATCGGAGTTTCTCGCAACGGGATTTGAGAGTTCTGTCGCGGGAATTATTTTCGTACAGAGAGATACAGCCTGCTTTCCGTCCAACAGCCCTGCGTCTGTCAAAATACAAATGAGCTGAGATGGGGTTGGAGTTTTACCTTGTCTTTTAATCCAATCATAAATTATGGATTTTGCAATGTCTGGAACATTCTCACCGTGTCTTTCCCTGAATCTGGACATGTTTTCTGATCTCACATCAAAAGCAGCCTCTAGGCTAAGCAAATGAAAACTTTTTGCACATTGAGAAACTTTATCAATAAGCGCCTTGAGCTCAATGGAGCCTCGCTCGCTGCCAACAGATTTTGCATTTTTCCTTTCTTCATAACCCCGCTTTTCTGCCAAAGTCATCCAGGCTTTCACACATTCTGTCATGTATCCTTGATCCCATGAACAATTTGAATTATCTTCCACCAGTTTAAATGCTTGCCACAACACGGCCATATCAAAACTACCTGTCAGAGGCCAATCAAATCGAATCAATCCTTTCTGATTAATCTGTTGTGAGTGTTCGCAAAGTAACGATGTAAACGGCATAACTTTAGACCAATCCAAAGTTCTTCCGACAATTCCAGACGGCATGTTTGGAGAAAACAAATGCGTGTGGTTTTCTGCAATCGGGTTTTTTTTAAGTGTCTTTGTGCGTGAAATGGCTTTCCTCTTACCAACTGAATCGTTTGTGGAGGCAGTATTACCCATGTTTAACGGTTAGTACAATAAAACAAACACTGCAATTAGACAAACAAACATGTACTCGCAACAAAATCAGTGCCCTGGCCAAAAATCATCCAGTTTAATTTAGTCCGAGAATTACGGAAAACGTCAACGGGAGCACTGAAATATCTGTTTAATATGGGCTCTTCTCAGCCATATTCAATCTATTGATGAGCAATAACTACCTTATTCTCAATCAAAACCACTATGCAAATGTAGTGGTAAAACTGCTCAACCGACCGAGAGCAGCGATTGTTTTAATTAATTCAGTGCTTTTTTTTTTTTTGCTTTTTTTTTTAACAACAGCCAATTCAATAATCCGTTAGTTTATTAAACACAGTGTGAACGTAATATTCTGCCACGACCCTTCCCATTTAATAGCTCAATTTAGTTCTTGAGCTTATGGTGTGATTAACAGAAAATATAAGTCTGTGTTCTTAAACATTACTCTTGTGCCGCTCACCACAGGGGGGAAGGGAATTCGCCCTCCCTCCTGCAGCCTGAGCAGACACCCGAAAACGGATAGGTCTGATTTAAACCCGTTGAAATCTCCAGAATTCGGCAATTTGTTTCAATTACAAATCCTCACATTGCTTTTTTTTTTAAACAGAGGTTCCACCTTGCTGATGCTTTCCTTAAGGTCTCTCCGAATATTTGCAGTGTGTGATTGTCCAGTAATTTAATTCTAGAAACCACACACAGCGGAAATCGTTAAAAGTCGATGTTCCGAGGTTATTTATTAGCCCCAAATATTCTTATTGTTTATACATGAGCTGTGCTTGCTTTTGTTGGCACTTGCCCCAGCAGCAATCACAGGAAGAAACGGCCAAGATAGAAATCTCCTTTTGACACCGATTCCTCAGGTTATGATTAAGCCTTCAGATGTACATAGTGGAGAGACCAAAAAAAAAATTGCACTCGCGCAGTTTCACAGATAATTTTGATACCGTCAATCACAGAGTCTGGTAAGGCTGATGAAGCCATATCTAGGAGCTTATATTATTTAATAGTTATCCATTTATTTTATTGTTATTTTTTGTTTATAGTAAATCTTCCTTTTAATTCTTATTTAAGTTGATCAAATAAGTTGTACCATGCCTCTGTTTTGTAAAGACAGCCTTTGGGCACCGGGGGAGGGGAGACCGGCTCATTATAAATATGGGAAACAGGTGGTAGTGAGCGGCGCACCCGGTAGGCTTATGGTTTTTTACCATCGGGTAAGAAGGAAGAGAAATGCTTGATGTGTTGACAATAAATTGCACTGAAACGACTTTTGCTCGGACCTTGATTTTTACCCATGCGTAAGATTCGCTGACGGGTGCCTCGGCGGCACTTTGCGTTATATTTCTTTCTTATATTTTTATGATTTTGGCCGCTATATAGTAAAAAAACCCGCCTCATGAATGGATACTATTTTTTTTGGAAACCCTTTTTCTGTGGATGGCCCGCTGCAAAGAGGGAGAAAAGGATTTCCTTATTGAAACTTCCGTGAGTCGCGTGGAAAAGAGGACGGACGCCGGCCTCGAGTTGGAAATGTAAGACGCGAGACAGAGCGCGTGGGACTCGTGAGTAAACAAGAGGAAAAATGAATGAGTCATGCTTGTTGTGATTTAATCAATGGATGCATACGCAAATGAATATATGAGCCAAACGTGTCAAAGGTTATGGATGGAATGATTAAGCGCTTCATCAAAGAAATAAGGACGTCTGTGCAAGCCAGCTTTACGCACGCTGCGGAGAACAGCGTGATGGATTAACGCAGACGCAATCTGATCAAAGGTATTGAATACAATTAAAAGCAACTCTCAAGTAAAAATGACTGAACCTAAAACTGCCATTGAGGCAGAGGATCTTTTCAAATCCCTCACGGCCACACGCAGAGGGAAACTTGGAGTGTGCACAAGAAAACTAAATGAAGCTAAAGCCCTGCTTACTGACGATGGAAATGTTGATGATGTTGATGATTGCATGGATATGTTTAAAACTGCTATGGATGAATTCAATAAAGTGCATCATTCTCTCCAACAACTCTTATCTGAAGAGGAAAAGGACATTGATGCAACGGACTGGTATGAACCCAGAATTATGAACTTTAATTATTTTGCAAAGGAAGTTAAAGCATGGAGAAGAGAACGTATTGCACAACTACAAGTTGATCCACTTGACAGTATCTCCAATGCCTCCAAAAGGACTTCAACATCAAGGGCCTCATCTGCTGCTAAGTTAGCATCAGCAGAAAGGGCAGCTCTGGAGGCTAAGTGTGCTGCTTTAAAGCACATGCATGCACTGCGACTGGAGGAAACCATTCTCAAATCAAAGATGGAAAAGGTGGAGATGGAATCACAGATTGCAGCAGCAGATGCCAAAATGAGGGTTCTTCTCAGCCCACATGAGGATGATCATCTTGGGGATGCTATGAATGCTTATTTAGCTGAAGAAGGTAAACTGGAAAATGTGGAGCAAACGTATACAGACACTTCTGTCTTGGAATTTATTGAAGTAGCTGCTGTACCTAAAACTCCACTACATAGAACTATTGTGGATTTCCATAAAAGATCTCGGCAAGCAAATGGTGCATCAAGCCCACAACTGGAAAATCCTGCAATCAACATTTTTACTCAGGAAAACCTCAACACACTGGCACAGAGACAAAAGGACATAGCTGATCTCATGATAATGCAACAAAATCTATCCCTGCTACCTAAGAGAGAGGTGCCTGTGTTTAATGGGGACCCACTCTCTTATCAACCTTTCATGCATGCATTCAGATACCTAATTGAAGAGAAAACTAGTGACTGCCATGACAGGCTCTACTTTCTTGAACAGTTTACATCAGGTCAAGCCAGAGATCTGATCCGTAGCTGTCTTCACATGGATGCACAAAGAGGATATTCAGAGGCCATGCAACTTTTAAAGAGACATTATGGAAATGAAATGAAAATTGCAAATGCTTATCTGGATAAGGCACTCAACTGGACAGCTATCAAGCCAGATGATGGACAATCTCTTCATGCCTACTCACTATACCTAAGAGAATGCCTTAACGCCATGCAGGACTTGGAGTACATGGATGAGCTAGACGTCACATCAACGTTAAGACTAATTGTATCCAAGCTACCATATAAGCTCAGGGAAAGATGGCGCACAACAGCGTATGAAGAATTTCAAAAGAAGAACATCAGGGCTAGATTCAAACATCTGGTCGAATTCACCGAAAAGCATTCTGACATATTATTACACCCAGTGTTTGGAGAAATTAAAGACTCAAATCCCACTAAAAGGATAATCACCAACAATAGGACAACTGACCTCAGAACACCTAAAAGGAGCAGTAGCTTTGCCACGGCTGTCGCCGCAACTGAACATCATGACACCAGGCTACAGGCATTTAAGGTGCAGCAACCCACCTACATCAAAGCTGCCCCTGCAACCCTATGTAGTTTCTGTCAAGGCAGGCATGCAGTAGTGGACTGCTTAAAACTAAAATCAGAGCCTCACGACCAAAAGGTTAATTATCTAAAGACAAATGGTTACTGTTTTGGTTGCCTTAAGAAGGGTCACATGAGCAAAGATTGTACATTGAAGCTAAACTGTCTAACATGCCAAAGGAAACATCCAACACTGCTGCATATTGATGATTTAAATTCAAAACAAGTCACCCTGCAAAACAGTAGAACAGAACCAAAGCGAGCGTCCATCAACAGTGCGAAGGTATCAGCTGATCAGTCAACAGGGGCCGGTGAGGATTGTGCTCTTGCTATTGTTCCAGTGCAAGTTAAAGCAGCAAAAGGAAGCAAGTATATTCAAACCTACGCCTTTCTTGACCCTGGGAGCACGGCCACATTCTGTACTGAAAACCTAATGAACCAACTGAATACTAAAGGACGAAAGACTGAAATTCTACTCCGCACAATGGGACAAAAAAGGAATGCAAAAAGCTATGAAATCACAGGTCTGGAAATAGGAAACATAGATGGAGGACAATTTATCAACTTGCCCAAAGTGTATACACAAACTAAGATTCCTGTCTCAACGGAAAACCTTCTCACACACTCCGATCTTGAAAAATGGCCTCATCTCAGTCAGATCCAAATCAAGGAAATTGATGCAGACATTGAAATGCTGATAGGGATGAATGTTCCCAAAGCCTTGGAACCCTGGGATATAATCCACAGTCAGGGTAATGGACCATATGCAGTGAAGACAATGTTTGGATGGGTGGTCAATGGGCCCCTCAAATCTCACACTGCTTTGGATACTTCTGAAACAAGGTCAGCAACCGTCAATAGAATTTCACTGGATAATCTGAGGGACCAGCTAGTCTCACAGTACAACCAGGATTTCCCTGAAAAAGAATATGAGGAAAAAAGAGAGATGTCATGTGAGGACAGGAAATTCATGGACTTGGCTGAAAGTTCAATAATCATCAAAAACGGACATTACAACTTACCTCTACCCTTCCGTGATAAGGACTTGGCCCTGCCTAACAATTACAACATGGCACTACATCGCACAGCCAACCTTGCTGGGAAATTCATGAGGGATTCAGTTTACGCTGAAGAATATAAAGCCTTCATGGAAAAGGTACTGGACAAGGGCTATGCCGAAAAGGTTCCACAAGATCAACTTCAAAGATCAGACGGCAGGCTCTGGTACATACCGCATCATGGGGTTTACCATAAAAGAAAGAAGAAACTCAGGGTTGTATTTGACTGTTCATCTTCATTTAAAGGAAAGTCCCTTAATGCTGCACTCCTCCAAGGTCCGGACTTGACTAATCCCCTTCTAGGCGTCTTGCTTCGTTTCCATCAGGAGAAAATTGCAATAATGGCTGACATTGAAGCAATGTACTACCAAGTACAAGTACAGGAAGACCACCGTGACTATCTCAGGTTTTTGTGGTGGCCTCAAGGAGACATCAGCAAACCACTGGAGGTCTATCGGATGAATGTGCATCTCTTTGGTGCAGTATCATCCCCAAGCATAGCCAGCTTTGCCTTGCAACAAGTGTCAAGAGACAATATCAGTAAATACAGCACGGAAGTACTGGAAACCATTCAGCGCAGCTTCTATGTGGATGATTGTCTCAAATCAGTGGCTTCTACAACTCAAGCTATCAACCTTACCAAGGATCTAATGAAGGCATGTGCCGAAGGAGGATTTACTCTTAACAAATGGGTGAGTAATAGCCAAGACGTGCTTAGAACCATCCCTGAAGTGCACAGAGCTAAACCAGTTGAGCAACTAGATCTGGACAACGAAAAAACACCTCTAGAAAGAGTTCTAGGCATCCAGTGGAATATTGTGAGAGATACTTTTACCTTCACTGCTGCCATCAAACACAGAGTTCCTACAAGAAGAACAGTTATTTCTATTGTCAGTTCTATTTACGACCCCCTCGGTTTCCTTTCACCATTCATCCTCAAGGCGAAGCAAATCCTTAGAGGACTCTGCATTGATAAGTGTGGATGGGATGAAATTATCCCAGAACACCTTTCAAAGTCATGGCAAAGATGGATAGCAGAACTAGATCAGCTGGGCAGATTTGAAGTGAACAGGTGCATGAAGCCTGAACATGTTGGACTCATAAGGACTGCTGAGCTGCATCACTTCTGTGACGCAAGTGAAAAAGGGCATGGCACTGCAAGCTACATTAGATTCACGAACCACAAAGGAGATACTCATGTGTCATTCATTCTCGGGAAATCCAGAGTCAATCCTCTGAAGCAAATCACCATTCCCAGACTGGAGCTCGCAGCTGCTACACTTGCTGTAAAAGTTGACAGGATGTTACAGAAGGAACTAAACATGAAACTACAGAAATCAACCTTCTGGACAGATAGTACATCAGTACTAAAATACATCCACAACCAAACAAAAAGATTCCATACCTACGTTGCTAATAGGATAGCTGTGATTCACAACTTGTCCCAAGAAAGCCAATGGAGGCATGTAAGTTCCAAGGACAATCCAGCAGACTTTGCATCACGTGGATTGAGTATTGAACCATTCTTGGAGTCCACAAGATGGTTGAATGGCCCTGACTTCCTTTCAAAGGAGGAAAGTGAATGGCCCGAAGTGCCAAAGGATCTTGGCCACATCCTCCTTAATGATCCAGAGATCAAAAAGGACATCTCTGTTAACAGCTTGAAAATAAATAACTGTGCAACCACCGACCTCATTGAACACTACTCCTCTTGGAAAAAACTACAGAGAGCAGTTGGTTGGTTGTTGAAACTCAAAAGACTGCTTCAATCCAAAAGAGCTAAAGCACCAGTGACCTGCTCCAAAACTGCAGAAAGACAACAAGGACTATCTGTGGAGGATTTGGAGGAAGCAGAGAGATCCATCATTCACTATGAACAAGAGCGCTACTTTGAATCTGAGCTGATGCTGCTAAGGAAAGGAAAAGATGTTAAAGCTGACAGCCCCTTACGCAAAGTTGATCCTATTCTGGATGAAGGTATCCTACGGATTGGAGGACGCATAAGTAAATCTGCTATGCCAGTACATTTGAGAAACCCGATAATCCTTCCAAAAAACTCCCACATATCCAAACTGATTCTACGCGATATTCATCAGCAGGTCGGACACTCTGGGAGGAACCACATGCTCTCCAGACTAGGCCAGAAATTCTGGTTACCCTCTGCCAACTCTTCTGCAAGGAAAATAACCAGCTTGTGTTTTTTGTAGACGCATGCAAGCTAGAGTTGGAGAACAAAAAATGGCTGACCTACCTGAAGATCGTGTGGCTCCAGACCTTCCACCTTTCTCTCATGTGGGAATTGACTATTTCGGACCCATCGTGGTTAAAAGAGGTCGAGGCCAGGTGAAGCGGTGGGGGGTAATATTCACCTGCCTTGTGAGTCGAGCTATTCATCTGGAGGTGGCGAGTACCCTGGATACTAACTCCTGCATCAACGCCATAAGGCGGTTTTCATGTCGAAGAGGACCAATTCTAACATCCTGCAAAGGCCCATTAGTAAGCTCTGTCTACTCCTGGAAGCCAACTGAGCCAAGAGCTAGCCAATGCCCTACCCCTATCCCCTGCACACACACATAGTGTCTTTCTTACATCTTTCCATACACAAACCTCTCCATTTCAAACTACACTGATACCCTTTGACTATTGTCTCCTGCCTCAGGGACAGTGACTGGTGAAACCACCAAAGACACTGATGCAGCATGAACTTTGGGGGGGATCTAAGTGGGGGCTAATTGAAATGACTTGTTGAATGTATATATGCATATTAGTAGATTTTGTATGATAAACAAAAATGTAATTAGATATTTTGCGTAGTCTCAAATATTTAAAGGTGTTACCTGGCTCCATAGAATGTTTTGTTGTAATTGATTTGCTATTGCATCACAATTAGGGGCCGGTATGATGAAGCCATATCTAGGAGCTTATATTATTTAATAGTTATCCATTTATTTTATTGTTATTTTTTGTTTATAGTAAATCTTCCTTTTAATTCTTATTTAAGTTGATCAAATAAGTTGTACCATGCCTCTGTTTTGTAAAGACAGCCTTTGGGCACCGGGGGAGGGGAGACCGGCTCATTATAAATATGGGAAACAGGTGGTAGTGAGCGGCGCACCCGGTAGGCTTATGGTTTTTTACCATCGGGTAAGAAGGAAGAGAAATGCTTGATGTGTTGACAATAAATTGCACTGAAACGACTTTTGCTCGGACCTTGATTTTTACCCATGCGTAAGATTCGCTGACGGGTGCCTCGGCGGCACTTTGCGTTATATTTCTTTCTTATATTTTTATGATTTTGGCCGCTATAAAGGCAGTTGTTCAAATAGATTTGAAAAAAAGCACTTACCAGCCTTCTGAAGAAATCTCGGCATCCTATTCGTAGACGCCAAAATGTGAAGGTAAACTTCTGTTGTTGCAATGTTGAGGTAGAATGAAGGAGTCTGGAACCGTTGTTAGCCAAGAGCACTGAAGAGTTTTATTGATCACAGTACAGACAATAACGGCCGGGGAGATCATCTAAGTTTCACACATGCCCAGTGCTCCACCAGCGATCTCTCTGAACCAAAAGACACAAAACATCTAACCAACACGAGGAGAGGCGGGCTTCCAGAAAGCCCGCGTATAATCAATTAGCCGATGCAAGACAATGATCTGCTTGTCTCAAAGAGATGCTGCCAGGTCAACCCTCGGACATAGGAGACGCGTTTGACCTGTGACCTCAACCCACAGAGAAGTCTCTGACTGACTACAAGCAGATGTTTGCAGTATCACAGACTCTAAGGAACCATAAAAGACTCTATAAACAGATCAGATGAAAATATTCTCTTACAATAGACAAAATATTAGTAATAAATACAAGTCTATCACCACTGCCTACTAATAGCTCAATCATAACAATGTTTTTAAAGTGATACCTCTCCTACAGTGTCAAAGTAAACTGAACATTATTATGCATGTAGAGGCAGCATTGTTGTATTGAATACACATTAAATGTAGCCTACCTAATGAAGTGGCAGGTGGGTGTTTAAGTTGCTGTTCCTGCAAATCTGGATGAGACAGACCTAGTCGATCTCTTCAATACAACTGCCCAACAACACAGCCGAGTAGCTTTGATTATTGGGGCTCAGATGAGGAGAGGTGCCCTCTTTAGTGACCATCGGATCTATGGACTTACTGCCAAATCCGAATGAGGCGGCGGCGGCGGCTGCTGAGCCAAAGCCAAATGTTGCAATTGGTGCTGTAGTTTTGGCACCAAATGAAAACCCGGACGTGCCTTCACATGAACATAGAGAGTGCTATGAGTGTTGAGTGTCGTGACAGTTACATTAGCGTACAGCTACAACGGATTTCAATAGCTAGCAGAGGTGGGAGAAGTGCTCAGATATTGTACTTAAGTAAAAGTAGAAATACTAGAGTGTAGGAATACTCTGTTACAAGTAAAAGTCCAGGGTTTCAGTCGAATAGTCCATTTAGCTTAGGAACCTTCCTAACGGAGTGAAATGACCCGGAAGTCCCTCAGTGGCAGCCATGATAAGTGCCGTTCGAATTCTATAGATAGATGATAGGAAAGGAGGTTTCAAACTTCCTTTATAACCTCCTTTAGCTTAGGAACCACTGGAATGTAAATGTGGCAAGCAGCAAATTACCTCGGTTTTAACAGAGATGCTCACAGGGGGTGGAGGCGGCTCCTCGATGGTGCTTTCACTTTCCGACTCTGATCTTGAGCTACACTCTGAGTCGCTGGAGCTGGCCGGCTCTACCCCTCGGGAATGTGCTGCTTCAAGTGATCTACGGCACCCACACACAGAACACAACAATAATAATATCACATTTCCAGCTTCTCAAATCTGGGACTTTTCTTTGTCATTTACAACAGTAATATTCTGGTGGTTTTGTCCATTTATTAAATAAAACAAGCCATTTGAATAATTTACCTTTAGGGAATTACAAGAGCAATATTAATTATTTCCTATAAAATGTATATAAATAGACTTACTGGCTACTTTATTATTAGGTACACCTGTTCAACTGCTCGTTAACGCAAATACCTAATCAGCCAATCACATGGCAGCAACTCAATGCATTTAGACATGTAGACATAATAATAATAAATTACATTTATATAGCGTTTTCCTGGTGCTCAAAGCGCTTATGCTCAAGACGACCTGGTGAAGTTCAAACACAGCATCAGGATAGGGAAGAAAGGTGATTTAAGTGACTTTGAACGTGGCATGGTTGTTGGTGCCAGACAGCCCTGGTCTAAGTGTCTCAAACTGCTGACCTACTGGGATCTCACACACAACCATCTCTAGGGTTTACAGAGAATGGTCGTAAAAGATACAAATATCCAGTGAGCGGCAGCCAGAGGTCAGAGGAGAATGGCCAGAACGGTTCAAGATGATAGAAAGGCAACAGTAACTCAAACCACTAGTTACAACCAAGGTATGCAGAAGACCCTCTCTGAACGCACAACACGTGGAATCTTGAAGCAGATGGGCTACAGCAGCAGAAGACCCCACCGGGGGCCACTCCTGTCAGCTAGGAACAGGAAACTGAGGCTACAATTTGCACGGGCTCACCAACATTGGAAAAATGTTGCCTGGTCTGATGACTCGATTTCTGCTGCGACATTTGGACGGTAGGGTCAGAAGCATGGATCTATCAGGTTCAGACTGGTGGTGGTGGTGGTGTAATGGTATGGGGGGTATTTTCTTGGCATACTTTAGGCCCCTTAGTACCAATTGAGCATGGTTTAAACGCCACAGCCCGAGTATAGAGGCTGACCATGTCCAACCCTTTATGACCACACTGTTCGCATCTTCTGATGGCTACTTCCAGCAGGATAACACGCCATGTCACAAAGCTCAAATGATCTCCAACTGGTTTCTTGAACATGACAACGAGTTACTGAACTCAAATGGCCTCAACAGTCACCAGATCTCAATCCAATAGAGCATCTTTGGGATGTTGTGGAACGAGAGTTTTGCATCACGGATGTGCAGCAGACAAATCTGCCGCAACTGCGTGATGCCAACATGTCAATATGGAACAAAGTCTCTGAGGAATGTTTCCAGCACCTTGTTGAGTCTATGCCACGAAGAATTAAGGCAGTTCTGAAGTCAAAAATGGATCCAACCCGGCACTAACAGGGTGTACCTAATAAAGTGGCCGGTGAGTGTAGATACAACATTTGATTATTGATAAAATATTTAAATTGATGATTGATGCAGATGTATTGATTAGGAAATAATGATTAGTTGCTCCATTAATGAAAAAACTTGTAAGTTGTCTAAATGGCTGAATTAACAAACTGCCAAAAGCCTAATTGTCACTTACGATGATGAGCTGGGATGGATTTGCTGGAGGGGACTTGTAGTTTTCTGGAAGAAAATAGGGGAATTACATGTCATGAAAAACCTTGAAATGTTTATAGTATTCAATTCACACAAATTATTAAAACAGACTCTTTATCTAAAGGCTGTATGTACAGCAGATGTTTCCAATCACTGTATTTTACCCTCGTCCTTTACAGACAAAACACTAACCCTGGTCTGCATGCTTGTTTGGGATGTTCTATGATATAGTACCAACATGTATATTAATGAACATGTGTATCCTGGTTTTGTGCCTTGATTTTTGATTGCCATTCACTTAATGACTCACTTTGTACAGGACATGAAGAGAGACACGCTGCTTCCTGTGAAGACAATGAAACAAACGCAAGCTTTTACATGGGTCACACATGGGCTTTATTTAAGTTTGCACATGGTTATCTTCATGTACACTTAATTAATAAATGGTGTGATAATCGTTACTGTATATGCAAACAGATCTTTAATTACCAGGACTTAAGGCCTTAAAACATGCTTTTTCTTTTCAATTATCCTCAACTTTTAAAGTCTTACCTTGGCTGGGAACGGAGACTTGGAGGGTTCTACTGAGCTCGGTGAGTGTATGGCTGTCAGGAGAGGAGGCCATGAGTGGGTCATTTCCTGTATGGTGGGATAACAAGAATGTTATATGCAAGGAGCCTAAAGACGGCCCAACTACAATACAGGCATCACTCTTCATAAAATAAACATTATAGCAAGCAGATGTAGCAATAGGCCATAAGGTGAACCCTGTTATCGTTTCATCCCGCTCCACAGAAGTGGAACTACACAATCGTTAGTTCATAAAAAAGAACGAGTCATGCTTATCCACCAAAAAAAGTCGCTAAAATTCCTGTCAATTCTTCTAGGCACGTAATTATTGGCTGAACTAGTCCCTTCAAAGCGTAATAATATCTTGGTCAAAAGTAGTGCCACGGTCCGTCACGTGATCGTGCTACACCAATTGGGTAGCTGCATATACCGGTATCAACAAACAGATTTGGAAAAAATGGCGACCGCCATGGTTTCATCGAGTAGCGGGGACGAGGAAAACGCACCAAAAAGTCTCAAAAAGTCAAAATTATCAACACACAAACATTGTTACATGCATATTACGTCTGTGAAGCACGAAAAGGTTGATTATTTTACCAATACAAGATGGAATACGTACAGGACAAGCTTACAACGGTGGCATTGATTTTGAAGTTACAAATACAATATTATCATATTACAATAATAATAATATATATATATTATATATATCTATAATAATAATAATAATAATGTAATTCATCAAATTATTATATGATGAATGAGTAAATAAATGAATCAATGGTCATTGGTATAAGTACTGCATTTTATTGATCTAAATTACTTAACGTAACAAGTTAACCTTCTTCTTGGACTCAGCTATGTATGAAATCAAGTCATGTTTATTTTAAGAGTGCATTTAACGTGTACAGGGTAACAATAACAACAGACAGACAGACAAAAAGTCCTCAGTCTAATGGAATAATCCACAAACTCAGCAAATGAACCTAGCGATGCGAACATGGTAGTCCAGGAATGTTGTTGTAGCTGGAGTTGGCTGATAAACGCTGCTAGCCAATGTTGATTCGATGGTCAACTCTGTTCCCAGATAGTAAAACCTCTCACAAATACCACGTATATAACGCAAATACCTCGGACTTAGTGATGTATTAAGACATATGACAAAACATGACATAAAACAAGCATACAGCACTGTTTAGAATCCATTTGGTCTGGTTTAGTGTAACCATGGAGGCGGCCATCTTTCACTTCTGTTGACAATATGCAGCTACCCAATTGGTAGATTGGCATGATCACGTGACAAACCGTGGCACTACTTTTGACCAAGATATTATTACGCTTTGAAGGGACTAGTTCAGCCAATAATTACGTGCCTAGAAGAATTGACAGGAATTTTAGCGACGAACTTTTCTTTGGTGGATAAGCATGACTCGTTCTTTTTTATGAACTAAAGATTATGTAGTTCCACTTCTGTGGAGCGGGATTTCTTTTCTAAAGGACTTTTCGAGGTTCACCTTGCGGCCTTCAACTGTAAATGAGAGTTGTAAAAGCTGGACTTACCCTCAAGATTTCTTCGACACACTGAACCTCATCTGTCCTTGTCTGTAGAAAAGAAATGAACAAATGATCTGTCCAAAACAGTGAATAAACCTTTATGCAATTATAACATGACAGACATAGAAAATGGTAAAGGGCTAATATTTCCAAGAGCAAACCTTTTAATGGTATTTCACAGGTCAAACAGGTAAAATAACATAGCTAAATACAACATAAGACCCCCCTTCAGATTGTTTACTTCTTGCATCGGTTTGTTGCAACTATATCTCACCAGAATAGAGAGATATCGAGCCCTACTTGGGAATTGGCCAGCTGTTCTTTATCTTAAAACCTGCATTATGTAAAATCATCTCTAAGTATACTGTAATTTGGGGGGAATTGAAAACACTGAAAACATTAAATACAACCATACCACATTAAAATCAAAGTAAAGAGATATATGCATTTCAGTGTTGTCCAGCAGAGAGCGGTAGAGACCTGCAGAAGCACTCGCATTGTTTCCATGAAGAGATGCAGTGGAGAGTTTGGTTTTAAAATGAAACCATTTAACATTACAAAATAACAGCAATATCAAGGTTCCACCGTTTTGGGGCAACAATTGCATTTTGATGTTGAATTAACATTCACATGAAAACCATATTTATTATAAAATACAAAAATATATGTAATTGTTATTTTACCATTGGTTGTTCCATTTAAGAAAGCTAGTTTAAGGGTTTATTTTTAAACTAGCTTTAGTTTCACACCAGAAGGTTTACACTTGTGCCGGAATTAAAAAAATGGCGTGCACTGGGACGTTGGTTCTCTGACCCATTAAACCTGTGTATTGACTTGTTTAAGGAAAAACACATTGTTGAAAGCACATTACTTCTTCTATTTCTCAATAGTTTGGAGGAAAGAGACATTTGTGATTGTACTTTATATCCAAAGTGTTTTATACATGGCAAACTGCAGATGTGGATCCTAATTTAGGAGCAAAGGTTTAGTAGGAATATAAATAATTGCCTGTATAACCTGCAATCATGGATTAGTCAGAGTAGCGAGAATAGAAGCATATTTAGCACTGCTGTGCTGCTGCAGGACTGTAGGGGGAGCTGTGTCGTGCTGCAGATGCAACGCCTGTGTGTGTCTATTTATGAATGGAGAGGCGAAGTCCCTCCCTTTCCGGGGGAGCTCCATGGGACATTATTTCGGAAAAAGTATGTATTGAAGTCAATGGAGAGAGAAAGATCATCTTTCGATCCCGTTTGAATTGTGCCACGAATTACACATATGATGTTTGTCAATTTAAAAGATAATTTTGCAAGTCAACATTTTTTAAATGTGTCCTAAAACTGTGAAGTAACACTTTTTTTTGTGAGAAACCGCTCAATGAACTACATCTCCCATCTCGCACCACACAACAAGACGGCCGTCACGTTGGCACATTTCACTTCTTTCTTACAGAATGAGGCAAAAAGTATTAAAAGAGGTGAAAATCACTACAAGTCTGGGCATGTTGAGAGCTGTACATACACACAAGGGGAGTTAGTCGGTTCCGTAAGAGCCAGCATGCGGGAACGGGATTCTGGGATTTGTAGTCTTTCTAGTTGCGTATTTTTCATAGTCTTATATTTCAACAGTTTTACGACAAACTGTGACTTTTTTGACATGGAAATTATTTTTTAAATTGACAAACATCATATGTGTAATTCGTGGCACAATTCAAACGGGATCGAAAGATAATCTTTCTCTCCCAATTGACTTCAATACATGAGTTTTCCGAAATAAGGTCCCATGGGTCGGAAGTAGATGGGCGGGACTTCGCCTCTCTATAGAATTGACCTGGAGTTCAGCCAAATTCTCTCAAACAAATCAAGCCTTAGAACTTAAAGTGCCTTAAAATTTAAATCAAGAATATTTTTTTTTTTAGCTGATTAGCCCTAACCCTATGTTCCAGATGACACAATCCTCTCATTCCACAGTACATTCATAGCCCAGACAACAGTGCTGGGAAATAATAAGTAGGACTTCCCTTGTTCTATCACTCCCCACATTCACCAATCACCGGA
The DNA here is from genome assembly GCF_902827175.1 of Gymnodraco acuticeps. Taxonomy (NCBI): domain Eukaryota; kingdom Metazoa; phylum Chordata; class Actinopteri; order Perciformes; family Bathydraconidae; genus Gymnodraco; species Gymnodraco acuticeps. Next base: position 1,660,154 of record NW_022990358.1, read on the forward strand.
CCACCAAAACCAGAGATTCAGTGTCACTGACATCTCAAGACAATTTTATATTCCAAATATACCAAGTATCTACTCCATGCTGTCTTTACTATCCTACTACTATACTGTAACACTCCTTGTTGTTAACCACCAACTATGTGCAATATATATATATATATATATATATATATATACACACACCGTTAATAACTGCAATATATACCTGGCTGCTAAATCCTCAGAACAGGATGTGTTTTTTGTAAATTGTGTAACCTTTTTATTATATATATTTTTTATCTTTAATTTTTTTTTTGTGTGCATGCTACTTAACATTAAGGTAACATTAAGCTGTCTTTGGCTCTTTTCTGCTGTAACAATGTACATTTCCCCTCTGGGGGACTAATAAAGGTATTTTGATTCGGACTTTTGTATTTAACAGGAACAACCAGGTTCTATAGAAAAACCAAATTCTTTGGATTGAAGGAATCCAGTCCTGCAAACTTATGATTTATTTTATTTAATAGCTGTCTTTAAAGAAAACACACTATTTCCTGAAGCACATGGCCGTAGTTGGTTTAAATTACAGTCCGACAGACTGAGGCCAGTTGATGGACGCTGCTATCCTGGAAATGGTGTCAGGATTTTAGCTATGACACTATTACTAATGATATTAAAGGAATACTTTAACATTTTTGTAAACACACTTATTCTATTTCTTTCCGAGCGTTAGATAAAATCAATACCACCTGAAAGCTTTTCACCAATTTAAAGCTGGTTAGAATTAAGACTAAAAACAGGGGGAATACAGCTAGTTTGGTTTTGTCTAGGTAACAGAATCCATCTACCAGCACCTCAAAAGCAGAACTATTTTTAGACAAGCTAGCCGTTACCTCCTGTTTTCTTTCTTCATGCTAAAATTAGCTAACCAGCCATTATACAGCCTAGATAATATCATGTCTAATAACAGTACAGCGAACTAAGAGAATATATTTACCTCCAAAAATGGTGGCAGCAACTTGGTTTTGCCTAGCGCAGATTTGTTGATTATCTCCGGTAGAGGTACATATGGCTCTGGTGAAAGCTTCAGCCTAGGTGACTCGCTGACCACATGGTCCTGACCATCCATGGGCCGCACATACGCTGTGGGCTTCTGGGTCATGACTACGCTGGGCGGCTTCGACGACAGGAGTGAAGGGAAGGTCTGGGAAGGTAGTGTGTTACCTTTGTTTGCTTGAGGCAGAGATGAATCTTTGGGGGACTGTTTCAGGTCAAATGTGGAAACATCCATGGCGCTGTCAGACTCAGGGTGGTGATCTGTGGACCCTTGAACTTGAAGTCTATCAAAGGTGTCCCTAGTGTCCGTGTCATAGTTATCATGGTCAATGGAATGTGGGAAGGGTGGCCGCTTGTCATCAGGAGACTGATAAGACATTTCCTGGGGAAGGCTGACACACTCCCTGAGACCTGAGTGGGCTTCACTCTTCTTTTGTTGCTGTGCTGAGAGGCCGAGCTGACTGTGGTTTAAGGACCTATTCGAGAAAGTGGATGAATGTCCATGCTGGTTAGGAGGAGAAGGGGCAGTGGACGTCCTCATGGGCTGAGAGGAGTAACCGTTACAAGAGGGGGCTTTCTGACTTGGGATGGACGTGTGGACTTGGTTAAGGAATGGAGGCTTGGCTGGTTTATCTGTGTTTGGCTGAGCCTGATCTGACTGTGAGAAGGTTACATAAGTAGGAATGGGTAAAGGCTCAATGGCTAAGGGACAGGGATTATTCACATCTTCAAAACTACCCAGCATCCTCTGGATTCGATTGGAAAGAGTATCCCCTTTGTTTGTCTGCGTAAAGAAAGGGTAAACACTTTGTTAGAAGCAATATATCGGTAGCAATATGTAGGATTTGGTTAATTAAGACAAACAGTAGGTGGAACAAACTTGCTTTTGTTTCAATATCATTTGCCATTTATTTATTTGTTCCCAATAATGTGTACGTTACATTTAAGAATATCTCTCTTGACACTCCTCACACATTGGACTTAAAATGCAAAGGTTATGTTGTTGTCTTTGACAGTTTCTTTTTGTAAAGTAAACATAATTGTATAGCACACTACAAAAAACACTAGAAGGTGAAAGGTTTTATGTAACTTTTAAGCCAACAATACAGCACACATACAGAAATGATCAATTTCCCTCTGATAATGAATAGAGTCATTTTGATCCTGAAACCGTTGCTTTTGAAAGAAGTCAAAAATAATAATCTTTGTATCAATAATATGAACAGTTGAAGCCCAGTGTGATCATTAGAGCAGGTAACTCCTGTAGAGTGGGTCTTTACCTTGTATGGTTCCCTAAAGAGTGGCACATTCTCAGGGTTGGGTTCTTTGGGTGGGCTTGTTTCTTGGTTCCTCTGTTCCCGCGCTCAGAGGCGAAGACGGTTCCTTTCTTCATTGTATATGCTGTAGAACAGGGGTCGGCAACAGGCGGATCGCGGTCCGGATCTGGACCCAGATGCCGACCTATACGGACCCGGAGCTATAATCAATACATTAATAGGGGATTTTTCGGTGGCTCCCGCTTTTTTAACGCTGATTTGGGTGACTTGTGTAATTCGTGGAGAACCGAAGAGTCGGACTGACGGACAACTTCTCACTTCAAAAAAGAAGAAGAAATCTAGACCGCAAAAATAATTAAACAAGCGAGTACCTGTTTGTCCTGGCCAAGGACAGGTTCCTTGAACACAACACGAGCGGAACGTGTCTTCACGTGGTATATGTCTCGTCTGAAAGGAGTGCTGACAGAGAGCACCGGAACGCCGCTCCAGCCCTTCAAATATTGCAGTACCCATAAGGAGCCGTACACATGCCGCAGTGTTTGCGTGGCTGTGTCTTTAGTTGTAAGCACAGTGGCGATCTGTTGTTATTATCATCTGGTTAGCTAGCTATGCTAATGAATTTAAAGAGCTTTTCTACAACCAGGTGGAAGAGAGCTCTCTCCTGAGAGGCTCACATAACCTCAGCTCAGTGAGGAGGTTAACGCACACCTTGATATGATCATTATAGTTATTAATGAGACATTAGAGACTAAATCAAAAACAGGTATAAAATACTATATGACAGTCACAAAAAAGTTGTTAAAAATAACAAGAATAGAGTTTAAAAGGGGAGTGATTTGTAAAATATCCAAAAAGAAAAATATGCTTACAGTTCTGTTTCATATGGGTGTTGAAAGATGGATCCATAGATCTCTTCATGTTGCTCTCAAAGTGCACCAGATTGATGCTTTTAACTTCAATATTTAAAAAAAATCTTCCCGGGGGAGCATGCCCCCGGACCCCCCTAGAGGAGGTTAGGTCCCCCCCCCCCACTTAAATCATGTTCCCATGGATAGGAAACTAAATACATTTGCACACATCTTGTGTCCATATCTTTCTGTGTTGGTGGTCATGCCACACCGTGCACATGCATGCATGCGTGAGTCATGGTGAGATATCTGGATTAAGAGGTTGCTTTTTCTGTGCACAGCATGAAAGAAAGGCCAAATGAATGGGCTGTGATTTTAGTTTTTTTAAGCAGAGGTTGAGTTCAATCATTTGTACGACCCTCGGAGGATGTTGTAAAAATTGAAAGGAAAAAGGTTCCCCACCCCTGCTGTAAATAATAATAAAAACCCTTGATTTATAACTTAACATCTCTGTCTCCTATTGATCTGAGTATATTATAAAGAACAGTTAATTGAAGCATTATAGCGCAGGCCTTTGTCAGATGGTATATTACACTGTTTTTTCCTGCTTCGAATAGTTCTCTCTTTTTTCACCATACCTGTGTTTGCATCACTGTAACCAATGAGCACCTGCATGTGTATGAGAATAGCCCTGACACCATTTCAGCCCAGATTTACAAACTCCTGGCAGGACAAGCTCCAGCTCAATTCTCACACTGAATTTTAAAAAAAGTGAGTGAAGGACTGCAATATAAGAGGGAAAGAAAGAGAAACTTTAAAACTGTTCAATTGTTATGATGTAAAGACTGATATTGTTCTATAATCGGCTGAAACTGTTAAGTCATGCTTCCCGAGAGGAACATTACACATATCCACAGTATTTAAGTAATGTTAATTGACAATAAATGTTGTTGTTTTTGAATTGTACTTTCTTTATTTGATTGGCAGTCAGTTGTTGATTACATGCAGACGTTGATAAAGCTACAGGTCACTTCAATATATATCACACTAATTCATGAAGCAAGTTAGACATTTTGATGTTCCGGACCTTTGCATGGGGAGATTTTCTCTAACTGGACCTCGTTGAATTTTAGATGAAGACCCCTGCTGTAGAACATTAAAAAGAAAGAAAGATATTAAGTGCATTATTCTAACACTAAATGTGATGACCCAGTTCAAAGATGCAGTACGTGCCTTGCTGACCAAACATGTAATTGGTGACCACTAATAATTCCAACCAATCTTTTAACACAGCCATATTTGTTTAGGCTATCTTTGATTTGATCAAATAAACCACAAAGCATTGACTCACTCCGGCTGATTCATATGATAAAAAAAGGTTTTGGTTAACGACACGAGAACATTTTAAAGAATAACAATTGATGACATCTAATCACAGCCTTATGTACCCAAGTGGCAGAGAAGCAGGGTCTCATGGGAGAACTCAGTGCCCATCATATCACCAGAAACGTCAGTGCAATTAGACTTACAGACACCATGAGGAGTCCCCACACATCTGTTCCTTTTAGTCCCTAAAGATGACATGCAGCCCATGCAGACATCACATGGATATGACTAGTCCAAATATAAGGCCATGGGTAAAAATAAGTTGTTCATTATAGTAAATTATATTCAGAAACAACAAGCGGCCTCATAGGGTCAGGACCTGTTTAACACATACAAAAATACTGAAGTAAATTGAATGTACATTTGGAACTAGTAATTTTCCCAAAACAGTGTTTATCATCCTCACTCACAGCAACCCCAATGGGATGCTTCCATGGCAACAAGTGGAGCAACACAGATTTGGGTTTAAGCCAAACAGATGAGCACTTACTCATTAATGGAGCAGAGAGACTGGCCAAAATACAAAAACAGCACCAACTGCCCGGTCACAGTACCACCCAGGGATAAACCAACACAAGGTGTGTGAGGATCTGCAGTTAGTGCTGGGGGGAAACAATTATTTTGAAAACGATTAATCGGGCGATTATTTGATCGATTAGTCGACTAATCTAACGATTATTTTTCTGTTGTTCAATTCATAAAAAATGTAATGTAAAAAAAACGAAATGTAAAAAAAATGTTTTTCACGATACTGTGTCTCAGGGGATCTTAATATTTAAGAAGCTATTAATGTGTTATACCAGATTAACAGAAATAATCTCAGCTAACTGACGATACAAACCATGTTTACCAACACAAAACACAAGTCTCATAAGAAGCATCTAAATGACCCCTGAGCGAAAAATGCTAACGGACATTGGCACAGAACTCAAGATAAAAGTACCCTTATTACGTATCGTAGCTGCACATACAATATCCGATTAAAGCTGAGACTCCACAGATTATGTAGGTATATAGTATCATCACTGAGTGATCCGGACTCGCGACAGGGGAAGCAAATACAGTCATCACAACACGTACCTTTACAGAGCTTCTAGGGAGATCGTCTCACCACCGTAGCTGTCAATCTGATCAAGACATGTTCAATGGCATTAAAATGAGAAAAAATGCGGCTTAATCGGTTAATCCATAGGTTTTTAACGTCTATGTATACAAAAATGATTGAATTTATAATCCATAATTCCATTTGTATGTAAAAATCGGAGAGCAAATGCTAGCTGCTAATGGTAGCCACCACAGCTAGCTGCTGCTTCCGGTCTAGGATATGCAGCAGTCTCAGTGAGATATAAATATATAAATATCTTTGCGTTTTGGACTAACTTTAAAATATTCCCATGCTTTTGAAGACCTAGGGCGAGATGTTTTCGTTTGGGGGCTTCGTGCGCAATCGTTTGAGGAGGAGGTGGTAGCCGTTTCAGTCTCCATTGTGTTTGAAGTGCGATTGCGAACTGCTTGTTGCTTTGGGTGAACCACGTGTGTGTAGCGACGCGTCGACGCGGAAATATGTCGTCAACGATATTTTGAAGTCGACGCGTCGCTACAGCACTATCTGCAGTACTTCCTCCTTCTTTTTCCCCTGTCTGTGTTTGTTTTGTCTGTTTGTCTATGGGCCCATTCCAATAGTCCATTTAGCTTAGGAACCTTCCTAACCAAGTGAAATGACCCGGAAGTACGTCACTGGCAGCCATGATAAGTGCCGTTCCAATTCTCCAAATGAAAGGAAAGGAGGTTTCAAACTTCCTTTATAACCTCCTTTAGCTTAGGAACCACTGGACCTCCCTAACCGAAAGGAGAGGAGAAAATGCTGCCCCACAATGCATTGCAGCCGCAGCATTTGCCGTCACTCAACAGTCGGCCGTTCACGGACACAAACGATAATGGGAGAAATTATATCATGAAAGTTACGGTGCTTATTACGCATTTTAAAACGTATGTGGTAAGTTGCCAAAGTACTTTGTTTTGAACGTTCATCAGTATTATAATCAAAAAGTCAAATATGAACGTTAGTTTTTACTGAAATGATCAAATAAAGTCAACATTTCACTGAGCTGTGTGGGGTTTGTTCAACTTTTAAAAGATGTTTGAATGGTGATATACACAGTGATAGATGTTAAGGACTAACGTTTATAATAAATACATTTGTATTGATTTTAAGATATTTTCATAGTTCATACAATCATACGTATTGGGATCATTTGTATTAATGTGGACCGGAGGGAGAGGGTGACGAGCATAAGTTTCACTTTCCTTTTTTATTTCAATTCCAACTTTGGTCATGAAGAATATGTTTCTCTGTTGTTCATAAAGCAACAGCATCAGAGCACGGTGCAGAGTCTCTAGATGAGTTTACAGTAGTCCCTCGTTCTTATTAAACATCTATGTTGTAGTCCGCTGTATAGAAAACTAGGTTGCGTTCCGATAATCCAAAAATTAGCTCCTAAATTCTAACCCTATCTCCTATTCCTTGACCTCTGGGTGAAACGTCACGGGGTTAAGGGATAGTGGATAGGAGAATTCAAAAGGATTTAGGAGAAGAGACTGCGGTGCTTAGAGAATCCGAATGCACTTTCACTATCCGACGTACTTATGATGCGCCAGCGGACGTCATGAATGTGCGTCTGCTGCTGTGGGGAAACTATGGAAACTACAGTTTTCTATACAGCGGACTACAACATGGATGTTTAATAAGAACGAGGGACTACTGTAAACTCATCTAGAGACTCTGCACCGTGCTCTGATGCTGTTGCTTTATGAACAACAGAGAAACATATTCTTCATGACCAAAGTTGGAATTGAAATAAAAAAGGAAAGTGAAACTTATGCTCGTCACCCTCTCCCTCCGGTCCACATTAATACAAATGATCCCAATACGTATGATTGTATGAACTATTAAAAGATCTTAAAATAAATACAAATGTATTTATTATAAACGTTAGTCCTTAACATCTATCACTGTGTAGCCTATATCACCATTCAAACATCTTTTAAAAGTTGAACAACCCCACACAGCTCAGTGAAATGTTGATTTTATTTGATCATTTCAGTAAAAACTAACCTTCATATTTCTCTTTTTGATTATAATACTGATGAACGTTCAAAACAAAGCACTTTGGCAACTTACCACATACGTTTTAAAATGCGTAATAAGCACCGTAACTTTCATGATATAATTTCTCCCATTATCGTTTGTGTCCGTGAACGGCCGACTGTTGAGTGACGGCAAATGCTGCGGCTGCAATGCATTGTGGGGCAGCATTTTCTCCTCTCCTTTTGGTTAGGGAGGTCCAGTGGTTCCTAAGCTAAAGGAGGTTATAAAGGAAGTTTGAAACCTCCTTTCCTTTCATTTGGAGAATTGGAACGGCACTTATCATGGCAGCCAGTGACGTACTTCCGGGTCATTTCACTTGGTTAGGAAGGTTCCTAAGCTAAATGGACTATTGGAATGGGCCCCTAGTTTCCATAGTTTCCCCACAGCAGCAGACGCACATTCATGACGTCCGCTGGCGCATCATAAACACGTCGGATAGTGAAAGTGCATTCGGATTCTCTAAGCACCGCAGTCTCTTCTCCTAAATCCTTTTGAATTCTCCTATCCACTATCCCTTAACCCCGTGACGTTTCACTCAGAGGTCAAGGAATAGGAGATAGGGTTAGAATTTAGGAGCTAATTTTTGGATTATCGGAACGCAACCTATGTGTCTGTCTCCCTGGCTGGGCGTGGTTACCTACATTCCGATTCCCGCCAACTCACCGCCTCAGCTGCTGCTCATCTCACTGATTGCCACTACTCACCTGCACCTGCTTAAAACCCTGGTTCCCATCTTCAGACTTCGCCAGTTCTTCGTTTATTCTTCAGTGGTAAACTATCGTCCAGGCCTACTAGTGGTTTTTCCTAGTGACTTTTTTGATGCTCCTAGTGAAGGGAGATCATTTCCTAATCCTGCTTGTTTTTCCTGTTCCAGATCCACATACTCCAGCCGCTCTGCCTGCCACGTCCAGCCTCCCCTCCAGAGCAGCCCAGCTCTACGTCTTCCCTCTACGTGTGCTTCGTCAACTCCTGGTCAGTGTCGTGGACAAAATAAAGCCTTTTTGACACTTCACCACAGTCTCCGTTGTAGTGCTTGCATAGCGGGTTCTCATCTCCAGTCACTTCTCGGGAAACCTAACAAGGTGCCTGCCTGTATTAAGTTACACACCAGTGATCCAAAAACAAACATGAAACATTTTGTTGATGATCTAACACAGAGAAGCAAACAACTCACAGAATAAATTAGAATAAGCTCCTGCAAGTGATAGCAATGCCGGGGTTAGTGTTTAAAAAGGGTGAAACAAATTGTGCAGAAGTAGCCCCCCCCCCCCCCCCCCCCACACAGGTATAATCTTAATCTCTGTTTACGTGTGCACATGTTAAACCAGGCTTCAACAGCACACAGGTAGCCTGCATGTCTGTTTAATGCTCATCAATTTAGCTTGCACTACTTTGCGATTAAATTAAATGTCGGCATTGTGAGTAGTTGTATTATTTGAACAGGAATTGTATTTCCTATTTAAACAATATGGTTTGAACAAAACAATATATTGTTTAAGTCAAGCCCAGTCAGGAAAGCCCATCATTCAGATTCGGAGAAACTCGCAACACAGTGGAACTTAAAGCAACGAGAGACAAAAGCCAAGGAACCTTAAGACTAAAATCAGAACTGCACACCTAAACAACCACCAAAGGTAACCCCACTCACAATATGACTAGTCAATCCAGTCGTCCTGGTAAACGTCTGACATGTGAAAACAGTAGCACATTTAGGAAGTTATGAGAGCTGATACAGGGGGTGACCAAAGTCAAGTTTCTGCTAGTAGTATTAAAAAAGGTAAATAGTGACTTTAAAGTGATTCGCATGCTTCAGACATATATGCATAACATTCACTCATGTTGACATTGTTGCACAAAGTGGATATGTACCACTTTATGGTTGCAACCAAGAATTGCTTTTATCATTGTTTAAATCAGAAGATTGTTTTCTAGATCAATAATTGTGCGGCCTATAAAACGTCAGAAAATAATAAAGCACGTCCATCCCAGTCTCCAGAGAACAAAGTTTATTTCTTTGTTTTGAATAATAGCAGGACCTTCACATGTTGAAGCAGCTGAATAGCATTTTTTTTTTTTTGCAATAATAAATATGTTAAGATAAATTAAAAAGTTGGATGTTGTTTGTCATTTAATTGAGTTAATAATATTACATTACATTACATTGCATTTAGCTGACGCTTTTGTCCAAAGCGACTTACAATAAGTACATTCGACCAGGAAGACACAACCTTGAAGAAAACAGAATCATATAAGTATATCAGGTTTCATAGAGCCAAACATTTCAAGTGCTACTCAACTGGCTTTAGGTAATCCAGTCCTTTATTGGTATAAAAGTGCTTCGTTAATCGTTCTAACGCTCGAAGTGGAGTCGAAAGAGATGAGTTTTCAGTTTGCGCCGGAAGATGTGCAAGCTATCTGCCGTCCTGATGTCAATGGGGAGCTCATTCCACCATCTTGGAGCCAGGATAGCAAACCCACGTGTTTTCGCCGATGGGAACTTGGGTCCCCCTCGCAGCGAGGGCGCAATGAGTCGTTTGGCTGATGCAGAGCGTAGTGCACGCGCTGGGGTGTACGGTTTAACCATGTCCTGGATGTAGGAAGGGCCAGATCCATTCGCAGCACGGTAAGCAAGTACCATTGTCTTGAAGTGGATTCTAGCAGTTACCGGAAGCCAGTGAAGGGAGCGGAGGAGCGGAGTGGTGTGGGAGAATTTAGGAAGGTTGAAAACCAGACGAGCCGCTGCATTCTGGATGAGCTGCAGAGGTCGGATGGCACATGCAGGTAGACCAGCCAGGAGGGAGTTGCAGTAGTCTAGGCGTGAGATGACGAGAGCCTGGACCAGAACCTGAGTCGCTTTCTGAGTCAGCTATATATATAATAGTTGAAGCCACATGATTACAGGAGAAAATAAATCATCATGTTAGGCATAATTGTGCCTTAAATGTAATATATTCTGCTCAGATTATAATTTAGTGGTAGGGTGGTTCAGTTGAGCATCCTATCTGTCCTCTATTTTTAGGAAAATAGCTTTCTGTTGTTATCCAACTTTTAAACCAAAGTTCCAAGTTGGTCAAAACACGGCAGATAAGAATTCACTGAGGATCACTTGTAAGAATGCTTTATAAATTAAACATGTGGCTGTTCATTTAAAAAGAACAGCTCGTATACACACAGCAGTCCCTTTAACCAGCTGGTAGAAATCACACCAGCCTGCTTTTTCCAGCTGATTCCACCTCTTCCTCGTACTGCTTACCAAAGCCAAAATCCTCTATGTCGGTTTACCATTAACAACAAAAAAACACCCCTTTAATTCTGATACCTTTGCAGAGTTACAAACTTAAAGTTGACTTTGCTCAAGTGCGCTGCTAGTTATCAGACTAACCGTATCTAGCTAATTAAGGGTAGTTACCCGGTCAGGCTGAAGAGCTAGCGCCCTGCTGTTAGCAGCTAGCTGTGTCTGCCTACCTCGGCTGAGATGCCATGGTGCGCCTCTCTTAACAACCAAAGTTGGTTGTCATGCGTTTCTGACAGTCTTCGCCAAGCTGTTCTTCTCACTTGGTCACATTTTTCTTGTTTTACCGCTGAAGAATTTGCTATTTTAAAGGGCTGTCAGGCGGCAGTATGTAATACAATAGAATACATTAAGGATATGTTCCTCTTGTGCTTGTTTCTATGTACCTAGATACTAGGGTATACTGTTATAGACCCCGGACCATTTATCAGTCCTTAAAGAATGTTTTAATGTATTTATTTTGTTAATTAATATTTTTGGGAATATTTGAATATTCATTTTTATACATGTCTTTATTTAATCACCTATAGTTTAAGTTGTATACCTATTAACAATATCATGGGTGAGTAAGATATACAGTATATCAGTCCAAATGTGTGTTCAAAGTAAAAAAACTTAAATATATTCAAAAGAAACATGACCTTGGTGATCTTTTGCACACACACATACACACAAACGATACTGCACAGTCACAAGTGTGCAGGACTGAAGTTTGAGACTTTTAGTAGTTTGAATGATAACCAGTAGGTGGTAGTAGTTTCCTGTAAATAGAATAGTTGTTCCAAACCTCTTTCCCCTTTCTACCATTGAGTTAAATGATGGCCCCTGATTGAGAAATACATTTTATGGATATTCCATATTTCATTTAATGCGTAGCAGAAAAACAATTGATAAACTGTACAATTAACCAAATATATCTGCAGGAAGATTGTGTAAAACAAGGGATTTAGATACATTTGGAACAGAAAGAGCTGCGATTTTTTTTTAAAAAAAACTATACATTTGTCTGAATGACGTCTACTGTATAAATATATGTTTAACATTTTAACTGATAAGGCATGCCGAATATGGTTATTTTATGACACATTTCGTTGCTTTCCTCCCTAATGCTTGGCGATTTTCCTAGGTTATTCTAACCGCATACCTTTCTAAAGCAGGACAGGGTGTTTGGCAGGGAAGGAGATATATTCAGTTCTTCACTCTGCCCTCAACCTGTTAGACTTACAAAGAAAGTGTATATCATAAATAATAATCCAAACTTAGAAACTAGAACAAAATAACCGACATTTGAATAAAAAGCTCTTTTTTTTTGGTAAATGGATGAACATTACATTACCAGAGCAGCACATTCTCACATAAAAGTACAACAATATAACACTAGTCCAATCTAATTTATTTTCATTTTTGTATACTTACTGATATTCTGTTTTGCAATTTAATGTAATGGTAATTGAGATTTCAAAAGTAGGTTCTTTTTTAGCAAAAATGTACATTTATATCATTGAATGAATCTCAACATTGAAACACAACATCAACTACAAAATAAAAATAAATTGTTTTTAATATTGCCATAAACACTTACAACCATTCACATCTTTTGCATCACTCTGGACCAATGATATCTTTTCAGATCTTCAAAAGTCTCTATTATTGCTTAACAAAGATGGATTCACACATTTAGAGTGATCTACATGCTCTTCTATGGTCAAATGCCATCAAATACCTTCACAACGAAACTAAAAGTTTAAAGTCACATAAATCAAGCTTTAACAATATCATACAAAACGTGTGGGGAGTTGCGTCAAGCGTTGTTTCAACTACAGTACTCAAGCACACAATTTAGATACTTGGACTGTTCATTTAATTATCCTTTTACTTCCACTCAACTACATTTCAGAGGGAAATATTGTACTTATTAGTCCTATAAAATTATTTGACACCTACTAGTTACTAGTTATTTTACAAATAAAGATGTTTGCATACAAAACATAATAAGATCTTATACAGTATATATATGACATCTAAAATATATCTAAAACAATTTACAACAGATTAATTGGAAACAACTTTGTTGGTTGTCTGTCATTTAACACACAAAAAAGCTTGCTTTGCTTTATGCCTTTGTCCAATAGTTGTGAGGTTTGGACTTGTAAAACCAAACGATCAATCAATGAACATAGAAAATAATCATGAGCTTAACCCTTGTGTTGTGTTCGAAAGCTGTTACCGTTCATGGTGTTTGCGGGTCAATTTTGACCCATGATTTACCTCAGAAAAACACTAAAAAATAATGACTATCATCCAATATTGTTTTAACTACATCATAACTAACTTATAATGCATTCATAACCGTACAATCCTGTTGTAATTTTATTTTATGGCCCCAAAACACACCACATATTGCACATGTGCATGTGTGTGTTCAGGTTCAAGTGTATTGTTACAGTGGATGAAGGGGGTGGGGTTGGGGTGTCTAAAGTCAAAGATTAATCTTGATTGGGCCAAATTTGCCCCAGAGTCACCCACAACAATTCTGCTGTCTTCCCAGACCTGAACACCAAATTATACAATTTTTTTTTTTAAGAGACCTTCAGACTTGGCTAAAATTGTCAAAATCTGTTTTGTAGTGTTTATATAGCTGTTGTGGAGGATATCATCTGCAGGTCTCCCTTGAAAAAGAGATCGATGATCTCAATGGGACCACCTTAAATAAAGGTTTGAAATCATGAAGCCTCGTTCCGATAAAAAAACTAGAGCGTAGTTATTATATAATTGTACCTTGATACGGGTCACCGGAGACCCAAACACAACATAAGGGTTCATCCATAATGAAAATAATCAACAGTTGCAGCCTTAAATAAAATTGCTCAAAATCAAAAAATTACTAAAGTGATGGTTACACATTAATGAATGAGATGATAACAATACAATGATATCAAATTGTAATACCGGAAGTACATTTTAGTTACTATACCTACGCACTTTTACTTAAGTAACATGCTCAATGCAGGGCTGATTTGTACAGTATGCATTAGTTATTTTACTTTAGTAAAAGATATGGGTATTTTATCCATCAACTCCTTGGTTGATCTGATTTGGTTTTCTCTCCCAGAAGGTGACCAGAAAAGGAGGACATTTGAGAAAATCAACCGGGGAAACAACCGGGGAATCAACCGGGGAAACAACCTGTATGCAGAAAGAGTTCCCCGTGTTCTCGGTACTGAATTGTGGCGCCACGTCGTATTGGAGGCCACAGTCGTCTGCGATTGTGGTGGGGCTGTTGTGTCTGAGCAGTGTGGTGGCAGAGGGGACAGTGGCTCTCACTTCCAGCATCTCATGTCCAGCTACAGATACATCCACAGGCAACACCACGTAGGCCTGCACAAAGCTTTCTCCAATGTTGCACTTGAGCTGCGTAGACCAACAGTATTCCCCGGGGTCTCCTAGGAAGAGAGACTCATTTATGAAGGGCTATACACATCGGATGTGCCACATAAAACAATCAGACAGCGATGGTCTGACATAAGAAGACCACCTGCACTACTGATATCTGTCTGCACATTTAGTCAAGGACAGTTGAAATTGTAACTGAGAGATGCCTTACCTTCTGTGCAATATGAGAGCCGTATGTTATGGTTGTCCTCAAGTTGAAGTTTCCTATGGTAGGTCATCTGAGTGCACTCGATCAAACAGTTTGATAAGGGTCTCTTGGGCAGCAGTTTCACCAACCCTTCCCTCTCTGAACAATGAGCTGCCCCTTCAGCCAGCAGAAAGGGAGACAGTATGCCAAAAAACACCCACAAAGTGAAATATGTTGACATTCTGTCCAGTATCAATAAAACATCCAATTGCTGGCAATGTTGAGCGATTGGTCCAGATCTTCTTGTCCTATTGTGGGATAGTTGTTGTCCTGGATCAATATATTGCTTGCACAACCTGACAACCATAGGATAAGATTCAACTTCAGCCAGGAAAAAACTTTGCATGCACAGCAGCTATAAACGTTCAAGACTTTCAGAACTGCGCAACATGCTGCTCTTACACTGAAATGAGGAGGGTTTCCTGGAGCGCAGTGCCTATCCTCCAGGTTATTTTCCTCCCTCTAGACTTGAAATGTGAAACACCTAAAGGCTGGACTAAGGAACTGCTTTACCAAAATAGTAATCAAGAGTTATAGTCCATAATAAATGTTTGCAGGAAAAACAGCTGAGAGCAAAACATTTTTGATTTGAATCATCTTTATTCAAAAGTTTGTAAGCAAAAAATCAGGAAATTGGTACAAATGATTAGCATGCTATAGCAGTTTCATTAGCAAAATACAATATTTTGTACGAGATCTAAATACAAGTTATGGTGCTATGTCAATATAATAAGTAATAGTTGAAAAATAAAATAAAGTACATGGTGAGGTAATTTTGTAAAGTCAGCAGTAGACAAAAGCTTAACAAAATGATAAACTGAGAACTATAGCAAGTTACAGGCATATGAGGGAAAACAAGACCTCTGCTGTAAAACATGTATATAAGAGGACATTTATTTAAATCAAACAACATTCTTTGGGTTCATTTATGAAAAAAAAAGGGAAAAACTGCTTTGGGTCAAAACTATGATCTAATGGCATATCTCAAAGAAGGTTATGTCAAGAAAAAATTGTTTGATTTTTTTTTTAATGTCATTTTTATACCTAATTATGATTCATTCCAAAAGTGAATGTTTTTTGGTGGTTGCAATGGGGCATTGTTGCTTTCTGCAAGTTGAAAGGGCTAAAAGAAAGCACCATACAGAAGATGTCCCTACTCAGGAAAAATGTATATGAAATGTGATTGTGAATTGTTGTCATATATATGTATATTATTATTATTTTTATATGCCTTTTGAATTAAATTGCCCAAGAAAGGAGTCGTTCACAGATGGGGGGAAACAACTGGTATGAGTAAGGATTTGGCTCTGTACAGTCTCACATTTTTGTTAGGAACACTCTGTAATAGTTAGCAGCTTTAAATAGTGCTCTTCACCCATGAGATGTATTTAAAGATTAGCTGGCAGTGTTTCGCCTCCAGCTCTCTGCAGCTCTTGGCGCAAGAGAAATAGTTGGGCTTATCTACAGAAATGCATTTTTGATGGGTCTGCAGTATCATTATTATCATCATCATAATAATCATTGGCAGTTAACCTCTAAAATAAAAAAATGATCAGATTTGTGCTGGCACATTCTTGTTTGAAAGGAGAAACAGGAATGCAAAACTGAGAGAGACTTTGCTTTGGTTCCCACACTCGGTGCTGAATACACACTGAAAGGATCTAAGATAAGTCTATAGAGAGAAGATAGGCCTGCATATAATGTATCACTAAGTTTTCTGTATTTTGTGTGTCTGTGTGCACCAGGTGGTTCACATACACAAGACTATAAAACAAACTTTACTTTGTGCCTGGCTGCTGGAGGTTACTAGGCCCACACCCGCAGCTGCTGGCCAGCTGCACGGAGGAGATGACGAGGGTGCTGAACTCATCCACATAGAGAACAGGCACCATTTGGAGGGAGGTGGGCTGACAACAT
Organism: Gymnodraco acuticeps; assembly: GCF_902827175.1. Lineage (NCBI taxonomy): Eukaryota > Metazoa > Chordata > Actinopteri > Perciformes > Bathydraconidae > Gymnodraco > Gymnodraco acuticeps. The sequence continues at coordinate 1,676,694 of NW_022990358.1, forward strand.
GGCACCTGGAGAGAAAAAAAGAGAGGAGGAGTTAAAGAGGTTATGTTGGATAACACAGTTTGAACAAAAAAGGACGTTAAGAACGTGTGAATATTTATATTCTTGATAGAAATGCAAAAAAGTGGTGCATGCTATGGTGGACGTGTTACACATAAAGTACAGAAATAAAAAAGTGTAGAAAAATTAAATATAAAATAACAAATTACAAATTAGTTTCCAAACAGTTTCATTTAAAAGATGCAGTCTAGATCTTAGTTGTATTTTTTCTTTTGCAAAGTTATTTATAAGATCGCATAAAGATGGTACACAACGTTATGTTTCCTTAGCACGTACACTGCATTCATTTCTGATTGACCAAAGTTTTGGGAGTGTCTCAGCTTGAATTTGGTTCATTTGTATATTTGTGTTGGCAGAGTGAGAGAACAGGCTTATCTATTGGCAGCTGTTTTCCCTCCTGAGCAAACACAGGCAAACTATTTGGTGTTTGTAGCTCCAATGTAACTTAGGCAAAGAGGTGAAAAAAGACGTGTAGGACTGTAGAAGAGGAAGCAAGTACAATAAACAAAGCTATACATTTAACAGTAAAACATAAGGTAATTGGGGTTGGAGGACATTTATTTCACTGTTCTAATATAGAGAATTATACCTGAGTGGTTTGGGATGGTGGACATTGCACAGGGTGCCCTGCGGGGTTGCAGAGTGCACACTTGACGATGGTCAGGCTGGCAGGATGGATAATCCAGTTTTCCCAGCCCAGATCTGAAACACATAATAATGGACATTTTAGTACATGCATTTATATATTTTTGCATGTCAATTTGCATGCATACATGAACACATGCACACATTGGTGCATACCTTTCATGAAGATCTCAGAGGCCATGGAACAGCACTTCAGGTCTGTACTGTTTCCACCATCAGGGGACACGGAGTTGCCAGAGGCCACTGGAACTGTAAGGACAAAAAAACGTTCAATTCAGTTTGAATGTGAAAACCTCTTAAGATTAAATTAAAGCTGTACAAAATGTGGGCTCGACAAAGGTTTCTTCAAAGTGTTTGGGTGTTACATACCACCATTGTCCTTCACTCTGTGAGCAATGGAGCCGAAGGTGGTCCTCCATTTCTCTCCGATACCGTCCAGCCCACCAGCAGGCAGCTGTGGCTCAGCCTGCAAGTTGAGGCCCTCGAGGAGACTCTGTCTGATTGACTGCAATGACCCCCCCGAGCACCTAAACATCATATAAAAGGTTACATTTGCATTAAAAAGGATTACACAGAAAAATTGAAGAAATGCTCTACATGACAACAAATAAGTATTGTGTTAACAATCCAATCAAGACTAAACAAGTGTAGTTGTGAGCAGCTGCACATGCCAGACATGTACTCTCTCAATAACCTCAATAGCTCTGGGACTATTTTCTTAGGCATACACAAATTCCTCTGTGGAAGAGTAATTTATGACACTACTGAAGCTTATTGCAACAGCATGTTACAGCTCTGCAAATTCCTAGAAATAGATCAAAATGATGTATTTTCCCCTGAGAACTACTCAGCACGGACACATCATGGATATGTTATCTGTTAAGCAAGTCTGCAGCACTGAGGCTATTCAAAATATGTATTAACCTCTACGACCTGACAAGGTAAGGGGAGATATAGCAGGTCCACAGTATACGTCACAAGGAATTTGATACACAGATTTGATGCAAAATGAAACACATTCTAACATTTGAGACTGAAAAAATTACTTCAAAATAACACTTTAACACCCCAAGACCTTTTGGAACACTAGTAAGTGGACAACTGTGACTTGGTATCAAAAACGTTCTGCATGAATTCTGATTAGCGATTGGATGGGGAGCATGCTCAGAAGCCTACTTAATGTCTACATATCAATGAAAGCCATATATTCTATGAATGCCCAAGTGTTGTAGTTTGTAGTTGTAATGTTTCAAGAGGCTGTAGTTTCATAAAAAGCTGATTTTGTAAAGCAAGGTCAAGCTTAAAAAACTACAGTGAAATGAGGACTAACATCATAAAGAGTCTCAGATGTATTAAGTCATACCCATTTTATGCAATTCACCTTCATTGGGACCCCAGCATGCAGACATATTCAATTACACCATTTTTAGACTAATATAACACATTCATAATGCATATTTGAGGGTTTCTATAGAACCAACTTTCATTCAGATATCAGTGTATCAAATGAACCCCTCTGAATAGGGGCCTGCAATCTATAATAAAATGGATACACTACACAGCAAACAAAAGCGTAATATTATTTAAGTACCAAAACACTGTAAAAATGTGCTCCTGAAATAAAACATTTACCAATAGCGCTCTTATAAATCAAACATATTGCACTTTAGAGACAGGGAACAGATAGGTTGGTACTGACCTGTGCTGCGAGACAGGAGAGTTCGCAGGGGCAGCAGAAACTTCCTCGGATGGCAGCAAGACAAATGCAAACACCATTGAAGAGCCCAGGAGCATCGTCATGACAGTAAACGTAAAGGACATGGTGTATGGGCCGGATGGTCAATCTTTTGGATCAACTGCTCTCAAATTCGGACTTGCGGCCGACTACGGTTGACTCTGGTTGGAAGAGAAGATAGGAGTGACCAGACAGTGATGCTGCACGAGGTATTGTTTGTCAGGGCCTGGGAACATGGGTTTTTATCTTCCTGTACCAAAGCTTGGCCTTGAGATATTTCACATTGTTGTCTTGTCCCTGTGTGAAAGAGATCAGTTCAGTTATTTCTTCCAGACATGAAATACTGGATGTGATTTCTTAGGGAGGATTTGAAATCAAGAATATGGTTTTGCCTACACAAAGTAAAAGATGCAAAAACATCTTCAAATAGTCAGTGAATAAACGTTCACATATTCCCCAGTGAACATATTCTTTTTTTAAACTTCTTTCAACAAAAAAAGGTTAATTGGGCCTTCTGATGCCACTCATAGTGTATTGTACATGTTTAAACCATATTATTCCACACTACCAGTATCATACATGCTCAACTATCCATCTCTATGAGAGTAAAGAGCAAAACACGAGGCTGAGTTGAGAGGCAAGCAAGGAACGGTAGTTTAAAGTCGTTAAGGCCCCTTTAATCAGAGACTACTAACTCACTGTGGACTAAACTGGGTCACAGCAATATTTGCATGGTGCACCAAAGAACACGGTTTTACTGCTGGAGGGTACAACCAATCATAATAGGCAGTGCCACAGGAATTGTTGGTACAGGCTGATACAAGACATGGCAATACTCTTGCAGTCAGTGTGAAATAACAGGCATAATAACACAAGTATGCCATGTGTTCTTGCACAAGACCTCCTACAGGTCTAAACAACACTGTGAAGATTTGAGCTCTGAAATGATCATCAGGTCTCAACAATGGTGATAAATTGACAATATTTAAAAATAAAGTCTTAGAGGATAACTCCGGGGATATTTCATATATTTCTATATCTATATCAGCTGTTACATCAAATTATTTCTGATGGCCCATAAGGCAGCCATCTTTGTGTCTTGTATCAGAGAGTTTTTATAGGTTTTTAAGGTGTTTTACACAAAATCATTTTTCTTTTTACGTCAATTTAAATAATAAATAATTTGATCCATCTATCTTTCTAACTAGCTATAGATTGTCTAGAATATATATATATATATTATATTATACAGATAAATATATATTTATCGCAAATCTTCAATTTGTTTATGTTTTGTTGTGTAGCTGTTAAGCCTGCTCATAATGTGTTTTATCAAGAGGCAGCAGTTTGGTTTAGTTTTCACTGTGAAGTTGTTTTTTTATGGATTTATGTCATGTTTCTGTTAATACAAACCAAAAACAAATGTATTTTTTTTTTTCATGGGATTTTTTTTTCACTAACAAAAATGTGCAAAATTGTCGGTTGTTCTTATAATAACGCATTGGTCACCTTAGGTCACTGTGGAATATTGCAGTTTTCGACCACCTATACATGAGCGGAGTCCTTGAGTATCAGACGTCTCCCACAATGTCCTTGTTCTACTACAGCAGGGAGTCACACCACCGCAGCTGCTGCTGCTGGCTGTGATCACAGAGAGTCTTTATAAATAGGCCAAGGGCTGCGGAGGAAGCACCATGCAGATGTTCACAAGCACACAACACAGAGGACATTCTTGGGATGAATCTCAACAAAACATTATTAAAAATGTGGCAGGATTTGGTGTAGCGAGATAGAAAGCTACATTACAGGAGATTCATTCTGTGTGAAATATTGATATTAAGATTTAATTTGTGCCCGACAAGACTTGAACATAATGACTGTGGATAGACAGAACACCTGCTGCAACAATTCAATTCAATAGACTCATTGTACAGCACCCAAATGATTAGTTTATGGAATCTCATAATTGGAAGCGGTATTGTTTAATGTCTTGTCCAATAATGTTACATTTACAATCCTTCAACCTTGATTGGTGTGTTCTACTTGTTGTATGACTGCTTCACTTACATGCATAGTGAGGAAAGTAAAAGAAGGACTGTTTCTGTTTTTTATTTTATTTGATAATTTTGTGTCTATATTTGTACGAGTTGTATTGAATATAAAGGGTGCTATGACTAGTACTATGATATATTTAATGTTAAAGTCTATCTATCCAGGCTAGCCAAGGCCAATTAACCACTAATGGAGATACATTGATGTTATTATTCATTAGTCACAGGGAGGACACATGTCTTGCATCAAGGCCAAGATTTAAAAACAGATACTGCCCTTTATCAGAGCCATCATCCGTTTACTCAGCGTACATGACAGCCGTAGTAATGTTTAATCCTAATCCACTTGCATCTTGTTTTGTGTGATCACAGGGCACAGGACACTTGGCTTTGATATTTACAAGACTTGAGCCAATGTGTGTGTTGGTGGACGAGAGTGTGTATCTTCAAGAGGGGAAATCTAACTACAACATTACAGACAGTGGGACCTGTGTTGCTGGGCCTTGGAAATGAATGGAGTGATAACACATGCTACATATCTGCCTTTTCTCTTCTTTAAACAAATATAATTTGGCTGGCTGGTTTGGGGCATACAAAATGGAAAGTTTTATTTCAAGGTCCAGAAGAAGTGAGGGGGATATTGAAAGAAAGGTAACGTGAACAGGTAAGGGTTTTTCGGCCAGTCTGGTGCTTTTTCTTTTATTTCTACTGTTGATTGCTCTATTTAAAAAAGTTTGGGAAACATTACTTAAACTTGAAATGCTGAAGTGTGTATTCCATGCAAACATTTGCCATTATGTTTTAAAACATCAAGTATTTGTGTCTTTTTCCATTTGCTTTACTGTTAACTTGATTGTCCAATTGATTTATTACAAAAATCTGTAGTGAAACAGATGAAACAGGGAAATGTGTTTTGTTGTTTATAAAAGTTTATTATTTCATTATTTCGCAGCTTGCAAAACACAAGGTCAGACATTTCACACTCACACATGAAAGTATATTTTTCTTTGACAGTGAAAACAGCACAGGATCATGGGATGTGGTCTGGGAAAGTCTGAACCACTGCTGACAAAATGTCACAAAGGTGCTGCCTTTATTATTCCAGTGAAATTCCAGAGTCAAATGTACCTTTTTACGCAATAATTTAATGCTATTTTTCATTTTTAGAGTCCATCTCAGTTCCAGGTAAATATATGTTTACTCCATCACATATTTACACAAAAGTCTCAACAAACAATTTTAACTCACTTTTCTACTCAATTTGTATGCACTCTGTGAAGCTGCCACTGGTAAGTCTTGCAGAATGGATCAAACTTAGTATATGAATGTGTTCATAGTGGAAGAGGAAGGTTACCTCAGCATGGTTATGTCCGAGTGCTTCCGTCTTGTCTCCTAATCTGCAGCGATCAGTGCGGCTCTGTTAATCCAGCGCTGGTACCGTCAGCATGTTGCACGGCTGGAGATGAGACGCAGGTGCACGTGGAACATCTTCCAGTCTGTCGAATATGCAGGAGAGCAAGACCAGATCAAGGTGAGCACTGACAGAACTCGTCTTACCCACCAACATTTAGAAGCCTTGTGGATGGCAACATCAGGCTGTCGGTAAGAAATATACATTTTAAATATTGGATGTACTGCCATTACATTTTAAAACAGACATTCATGGACCCAAGAGGATAGTTCTTACCAATGTTGTGATCTCCAGACCTTCCAGCACCACCATGAGGCTGACATTTGTGGTTCAGAGTGAAAAATATATCAATTTGATTGAAAAATAATAATCATTAGAAGATGGATGGCTGAGATATTCCGCATCCATGGTCCATCTGGGATTTATTACAATAACCTTAGTGGCCCCAACATTTTTATCTAAAATGTCATTTTTTCCAGTACTTTGATTTGACAATTTCAAAATAAGACATTTAACAACATGTATTTTTTCTTCCTGCAGCTCTACAATTACTTTGGCTTCTTGATGGACCACTTCACCCCAGCCAGCAGTGAAAGTAAAACAGACCTCAACTCTTCACTGATGCAGAGTAGGTTTCATTAGATTACTGACAGTCAGATAATCTGAGTTTAACCAGTCTACTATCTGCTGAGAAACATAATGTGGGTTTGCCCTTACTTTTTCACTTCCTCTCTACACCTTTACCATAGGAAACCTTATATCCCACATATTTCGTAAGAATGAAATCTGTCTTGACACAGAGTGGGAGAGATATTTTTGCTACAAGAGCATTGAGGTGACAAAAAGCTACACAGGCCCCCATCTGACGTTCCCCGTGACGTTCTGTGGGGTGTCAAAGCTGGTGGAGGCCTTCAAGCACAAAGAAGTAAGTACATGAGTATATCCCCAAAGGTGTTCAATCCAAGGTTTGCTTTTTCTCCTCTGTGCTCGGTTTATACACACTTTCTTTGTTTTCTAGTAGCAGCTTCATGCTCGATATGTTCTGCAGCTTCTTGGAGAGACTTGGAGACTTCTGAGAACTTTCCCCAACATCAGTCACGTCATCGCCTGCCATACAAAGCCCATTACCATATGCGGTACTCAACAGCAGGCCTTTCCTGTATATATTGTTCTCAGATATTTTCTCCCACATTATTTTCTTAACGCTCTTGAGCATGCAGTTACACTGTAACAAATATGAATTAATTATTTATCTCTTTCCCAGGGGATCTACACGGGCACCTTGAAGACCTGTTGTTGATATTCTACAAGGTACTCATTACATTCAATTAATCAAATTGTCAGACAGAGATGTTCATTTCAACACCTTACTCTCTCTAATCATACTAATCCAAAGTGCCTTTAATTGCTCTTGTATAGACCATTCTCGTATAGCAGTGATTCTCAAATGGGGGTACGCGGACCCCTAAGGGTACGTTGGGGTACTGCAGGGGGTACGTGAGATTTAAAAAAAAAAAGTTAATTAAAAAAATACCATGCATGATTACAAAAATAATCTTAGTATAATAAGTTAAATAGAAAACACAATTTTATATAAAATATTCCTAGAACCACCAAGGGGGTCCTCATATAAACATGTCAAATTTGTGTATTGTATTTTATAGTTTTGCATAATATATCATTGTGTTCATTGGTTTGTTAAACAGATATTACTTCAGTTGAAAAACTCCTTTGAAAAATCAATTATGTCGTTATGTTCTTTTTTTTCATGCATAAAATGAAAATATCCTTAGTTTGTTGTAAAGGAGTTAATAAATCAGGGAACATCACTATATTGGAATTATTTGTATAGGCTTTTTTTTCGATCAAAAATGTTCGTGGTCGGTCAGGGGGTACTTGGCTGAGAAAATGTTTCAAAGGGGGTACATTACTGAAAAAAGTTTGAGAAGCAATGTCGTATAGTATAGTTTCTACTCTTGAACTAGTATTAACCTCCTATTTTGATTATTCTTGTTCATATTTTGGTTCTGTATTTCTCTGTACTTATTTCTGGTTTTCTGCTGCATCACCACACATTTTGTTATACTTAATAAAAGGTGTCATCTTATTGTACCCCTTTCAGAACGGTTTGCCGTCCTCTGATAAACCATATGTTTTTAATGGAGACTTTGTGGATCGTGGTAAAAACTCTTTAGAGATCCTTCTCACCCTATTCGGCTTCCTGCTGGTCTACCCCAATGACGTCCATCTGAACAGAGGGAACCATGAGGACCACATTGTTAATCTGAGGTTCGAGGCCAATCACAAAATGCTCACACTGTATATGGTTTCATTCTTATTATATTCAACCTACAGCTGGTGTGTATACTAACCTAGTTGTTTAATGTGTGTTTTCTTCAGATATGGCTTCACTAAAGAAGTTTTGGGAAAATACAGGGTAGGTTTTGTTTGATTTGCATTCAACTCAACGTATTGTCCTATTTTGTTGTACTAAGACTATTTAAAACCCTGGGGGACATGTTGCATCATCATGATGTAGTTTGACTCAGTTAGTCCAATGCCTGCTTGCGTATTAACTCACATAATACCAAATGTCTATTAATCCACAACTGGAAATAGTGAATACACTTTTACTCCTGTTTTAGTCTGCAACTGAATGTGCCCAAATGAATAAAATAATGAGTTCATATTAAGAACTCACTTTATGGCTCGCTTTGTTCTGCAGGTGCATGGCAAGAAGATCCTAAAGCTCCTCCAGATGATTTTCAGCTGGCTACCTTTGGCCACAGTGATTGATAACAAAGTGCTGATTGTTCACGGTGGGATCTCTGACACCACAGACCTTGACAAGATAGCTAGAGTGGACAGACAAAAAGTAAGATGGCTTCAGGGATAATAACATTTGTGTATGTGGGGCAATTTACAGGCAGCAAATGAAGAATTGTTATCATGATCATCATACCAAGGGTCTGTGTATTTTTGAATGTTTGCAGTATGCATCGGCTCTCAGGCCTCCTAAAATGAAAGTCCATGGCTGTATGACTAAGATGAACGAAAACAGGGAAAGAGAGGCCTGTGGTCAGGTGGAAGGCCGGCGTCGAGTGTGTTCTCTGACTTACCACAGCTCGGCCCCGGATCACAGGCACGACCTCCCACGCCGCTCGCTCAACAACACCCCTGTGTGCAGTAAGTTAGACTTGTCGGTGGATGAGAAGCTAAATAGCAGGTGCAGGCTGTCTGGGTTTGATCAGGCCAGATGTGAACTGAAGAAGTCTGACTCATACCTGGAGTCTAAAACAACAGAGACAGATTTGGATGAGTGGAAACAAGTAAGTGGTCTCAGTGGTTGTTAATGTTTTGGCAGATGTTCAACATGTAGTATTGCTCCATAATGCACACATTTTATTATTTCATTTGCTTTTTTACTGATTAATTTGGCTTCCCAGATAGTGGATGTATTGTGGAGTGACCCAATGCCTCAAAATGGATGCATTCCCAATGAGGTGCGAGGCGGAGGCTGCTACTGGGGGCCAGATGTCACTGAGGAGGTGCTGCGAAGAAACAACCTGCAGCTCCTCATCCGCTCCCACGAGTGCAAACAGGACGGATACGAGTTCTGCCACAACCGCAGGGTGAGCACGAAGACACACAAGAAAGAGTTTAAGTTGCAATACTGACGATGGGAACAGGTACTTTTGTATGGAAGCCCATAAAGGACTCTATTAAATGGTAAATGTTGATTTGAATTTATTTAAAACATTACAACTTTCCACGTGTTAAAACATAGTTTTTCCTTTTTCAAAGATGTAATTAGCATTTACTCAAAACACAAATATTTGTAATGTGGTAATTGAACACCAAAATGAGTACGGGGCAACATTTATGTTGAATTATTTACTGAAATACAACATAAATATACGGAAATTAGAGTGGAATTAGATTTTAAAATGATACTTTCATCAAATCCACTTTGTGCTTCCGTACTTTTAGGTTTTGAGTAGCTTTGTTGAGTATGACAGGAGATGAAAAACAGGAAATTAAGAAAAAAGTACAAAATGACGGTTGTGCGGTTGTTTTTCCATTTAATTAAACATTTAATCTGAAAGCAATTAGAAATTAGTGATTAACAAACAGCATATCTCTACACGTTTACTATTCATGTTAAGACTTACGGTATTGACTCTTATGTTGCATTTAGGTGATTACTATATTTTCAGCGTCTAATTACTACGAGGTGGGCAGCAACAGAGGCGCCTTCATCAGAATGGGACCTGACCTGGTCCCCCACTTCATTCAGTATCAGGCCAGCACCACATGCAGAGAGCTCACCCTGAGACAAAGGTACAAAGACAGGGCAGCACAGACATCAGAATGACAGAACTGCATTTTTAATACTTTCCGTCGAGTGATATTACAGCAGTTTCCTCCGGAGGTGGTTGTGATTGCCAAGAAGCCTTAGCAGTATCGCCCTGTACGCAGGGCTGGACTGGCCATCTGGCATACCGGGCATTTTCCCGGTGGGCCGACGTGCCTTTTGGGCCGACACGTCATTTTTTTTGAAGTTCCGGCCCATAAGACGGGTAGATTGGCTTTCTGTTTAAATGTTTTTAGTAATTGACACTGGGCAGGGGCGGATCTACGGGGGGGAAGCTGCCCCCCCCACTGTAGAGCCTTGCCCCCCCAGCTGCCCCCCTAACTTTTGTTTCCCTAAAACTGTACTAAAACAAACCTACACTATTTCCACAAGCTTCTCAAGCAACAAAACAAGCATTACATTAGTTAAAAGTGAATAATTTTAAATATAATTTTAGGCCCGTTAAAAACGCAGCTACGGCCCTGCATTAAACTGCGGAGCGGCGTTCACACAGACCGCGGCTCACACCGCTGCAGAGAGGGAGCGAGCTGTCCCAGCACCTATGGTTCAGCTTCCCCTGGGAGCATTTCCCTTTCCACTAGTTTTGTTTTTACTAAGGACGAGAGCTTGAAACTAAATATTAATAAAACGCTGCAGTTTGAATCGATAGCGTTTAACAGACGGGCGCTGTTTGGGGCGTTACGTTACAAAATACTACGCAGACAGCGTTAGCTGGGAGATCGATCACTTTGCTAAACTACGCGGTAGCCTATTAAATCCACGTAAACTACACATCACAGCAATGAGGCCAGATCAATGAAACCAGGATACATCCTTTACTGTAAAAACTGGATCCAAGCACAGCTGCCTGTGTGCGCTTGATCAATACTTTCTGATGTTATATGATATGCTACATATTAGCTAGGCTACATGGCCCTAACGCGTAAAGTTATACAAGCATTTGTACCAGTGCTTTTCACAAGTAGACTCTTGCAGGCCAGAGTATAGGAGTGATTCAACAACAACACAAAGACATATGAGAAGTGATCAGGACGAACAGAAAGAGGAAAAGGAAAAGAGAGTTCACTGAAGAGACCAGGAGGGTCAGAGCAGGAGGAAGAGGAGGAGATGAAGACACCAGGAGGGTCAGAGCAGGAGGAGGAGATGAAGACATTAGTGAAGAAGAAGAAATGTATGTGAGGAATAAAGATGAAGTGTCAGAAAGAGGGACAGAGGCAGTGATCAGGAGGCAGATGAAACTCCAGCTGGACCACATGGTATGTTCTTATTCTCCTTACATATTCCATCACAGCAGCACAATCTAGCAGCTCTTAGTATTGACAAATATTGATTGAAATGTGTTGCTGCACAGGTCACCTTCAGCTCTCTGAAGAGATGGGTGATGTAATTTGTGTACTTAATTATAAATTGAAATGTTGAGTTTGTCAATCTTAATCTGAAAATACAAAAACTGAAATATAGGTAAGAGAAGAAACTGACACTTTTGTGATGTAATTCCCTCAATGCAAATCACACATGGACTGATCCATTATTTTAATAGGAGGGTAAATGGTATGGTGTGACGGGGTTGAAACAAACTGAGGGACAATATTTTAATTTCATAGATAATTCAAGTATTCTTTCAGAATCTATTTTTGATCAGTTAAAGTTGACAAGCATATGATTATATTAGCAGCAACATTTTGGGATAATTGGCCATTTTGATTGGTTTGATATTAAATTAATATGTAATAATGCTTAGTGAGGACATGCAAATATGTCTGTCTAATACTAAGAAAACCAATTTTTTAAAAACAAAATATATATTTAATTTTACATTGTAATGCAAAAAAACCTGTTCCATTAATTCATTGCTTTAAAATACATTTTGTAGTTTCCTTTCATTTAAAATGGTTGAGGTAAGCTTGGGGGACTCAAAGGGCACCCGATTGTTTGTCTGAACACCTTGTTTCTCTTGTGCATTAAGAACACTTGTGTTAGGGCATGAATTAACAATAAATAGGTTATATACAGTATAAAATACCACGTACTGTCCGCCCTCCCATGCCACCCTGGCATGACCTCTTGCCCCCCCTTTGCCCCCCCATGTAAAATGTTCTAGAACCGCCACTGACACTGGGCCGGCTCAATCAAATCTTTAATCACCTCCCCCTTTGGCCGCTCGGTGTGCATAATTAAATCACGCCCCCAGGAGGTGAGCCGGTGTTGTGCCGTAGATTGAAGCCTTGCCGTAGATTGAAGCCCTGTTCGCGGGGACGCGCAAACGTGACGTCATCGCCTGTATTGATCCCTACATGTTTGTATTGTAATGCCACTCATATTTTTTTTTAATTGTATTTAGGTGACATTGAATGCTTTGAAAGGTGCCCTAAAATAAAGTGTATTATTGGTGTCAATAGGGAAGATCTGCACTGTTCTCTACATTACATGTTCAGAGCAGGTATTTCTCCTGCCGGATTTGGAACCCCCCCTATATCTTTCTCCAGGATATCATTCAAAAGAGAGAAAAAAGCTTTGAAAAGGGTGAAAAAACGGCGAACGCTCAATACAGGCGATGACGTCACCTTTGCGCGTAACAGGTGTCACTGGTGTTATGCCGTAGGTTGAAGCCTTGCCGTGGATTGAAGCCCTGTTCGCGGGGACGCGCAAAGGTGATGTCATCGCCTGTAGCGTTCGCCGTTTTCTAAGCTTTTTTCTCTCTTTTGAGTGATATATCAGATTAAACAGCAAACGGCTGAATAAATAATCTGCATACAATTGCGAGGAGGCTCGTTTTAAGGACACGTTTTTCAGATCTGTCACAATCTTCGTATTGGAATAAACTTACGTTTTTGAGTGTATAGTCCCACTCTGTTATATTCCTCCTTCCTACAGAACAGACAATGACAGGATAATATGTGATTTGTCAGTAGGCCTATAGTCCTATTTCTTAAAACCTTCTCTGTTGTTTAAGTGTCTGATAACCACGAATAGTAAGCAATGATATAACAGTAATTATATCACATATATGATCCTGTCAGACACTGTGTTATTTTCAATCAAGCCTAAAAGATCAATAATACACTTTATTTTAGGGCACCTTTCAAAGCATTCAATGTCACCTTAAAATACAAAAAAAAATTAAATATGAGTGGCATTACAATACAAACATGTGTTGAGTAGGAAACCACAGAGGAAAATTACAAAGGAGCAATTAAAGCGAGTGAAGCCAGTTTGAACACATTATCTTTTAGGCTTGCTTGAAAATACCACAGTGTCTGACATATGTTATATCATTACTGTCATATAATTGCTTACTATTCGTGGTTATCAGACACTTAAACAACAGAGAAGGTTTTAAGAAATAGGACTATACTGACAAATGACATATTATCCTGTCATTGTCTGTTCTGTAGGAAGGAGGAATATAGCAGAGTGGGACTGCACTCAAAAACGGAAGTTTGTTCCAATACGAAGATTGTGACTATCTGAAAAGTGTCCTTAAAACGAGCAAAACTAAAGAGGGGCTTCCAAATCCGGCAGCACCAACACCTGATCTGCCAGATTTTGAAGCCCCTCTTTAGTTTTTCACCTGCAGGGCCCAGAGTAAAATGCTTGTGTGAGCACAAACTAGAGGGGAACAGTAAGCACCAGTGTGATTTTGGTGAAGTTGTGACTATCCTGGTCAAAATTACAGGGGGCGCTTCAAAATCCGGCAGCTCTAACAACGGCACTGCCGGATATGGAAGCCCCTCTTTATTTTTGTACCTGCTGGGCCCAGAGTAAAATGCTTTGGTGAGCATAAACTAGAGGGGAACTTGCAACACCAGTGTGATTATGGTGAAGTTGTGACTGTCCTGGACAAAGTTGTAGGGGGGGGGTGCCATATCTGGCAGGAGAAATACCTGCTCTGCTGAACATGTTATAGAGAACAGTGCAGATCTAAAATAAGGAACATTAATAGTGTGATATAGGCACAGATATAAGATCAATAATACACTTTATTTTAGGGCACCTTTCAAAGCATTCAATGTCACCTTAAAATACAATAAAAAATAAAATATGAGTGGCATTACAATACAAACATGTGTTGAGTAGGAAACCACAGAGGAAAATTACAAAGGAGCAATTAAAGCGAGTGAAGCCAGTTTGAACACATTATCTTTTAGGCTTGCTTGAAAATACCACAGTGTCTGACATATGTTATATCATTACTGTCATATAATTGCTTACTATTCGTGGTTATCAGACACTTAAACAACAGAGAAGGTTTTAAGAAATAGGACTATACTGACAAATGACATATTATCCTGTCATTGTCTGTTCTGTAGGAAGGAGGAATATAGCAGAGTGGGACTGCACTCAAAAACGGAAGTTTGTTCCAATACGAAGATTGTGACTATCTGAAAAGTGTCCTTAAAACGAGCAAAACTAAAGAGGGGCTTCCAAATCCGGCAGCACCAACACCTGATCTGCCGGATTTTGAAGCCCCTCTTTAGTTTTTCACCTGCAGGGCCCAGAGTAAAATGCTTGTGTGAGCACAAACTAGAGGGGAACAGCAAGCACCAGTGTGATTTTGGTGAAGTTGTGACTATCCTGGTCAAAATTACAGGGGGCGCTTCAAAATCCGGCAGCTCTAACAACGGCACTGCCGGATATGGAAGCCCCTCTTTATTTTTGTACCTGCTGGGCCCAGAGTAAAATGCTTTGGTGAGCATAAACTAGAGGGGAACATGCAACACCAGTGTGATTATGGTGAAGTTGTGACTGTCCTGGACAAAGTTGTAGGGGGGGGGTGCCATATCTGGCAGGAGAAATACCTGCTCTGCTGAACATGTTATAGAGAACAGTGCAGATCTAAAATAAGGAACATTAATAGTGTGATATAGGCACAGATATAAGATCAATAATACACTTTATTTTAGGGCACCTTTCAAAGCATTCAATGTCACCTTAAAATACAATAAAAAATAAAATATGAGTGGCATTACAATACAAACATGTGTTGAGTAGGAAACCACAGAGGAAAATTACAAAGGAGCAATTAAAGCGAGTGAAGCCAGTTTGAACACATTATCTTTAAGGCTTGCTTGAAAATAACACAGTGTCTGACATATGTTATATCATTACTGTCATATAATTGCTTACTATTCGTGGTTATCAGACACTTAAACAACAGAGAAGGTTTTAAGAAATAGGACTATACTGACAAATGACATATTATCCTGTCATTGTCTGTTCTGTAGGAAGGAGGAACATAGCAGAGTGGGACTGCACTCAAAAACGGAAGTTTGTTCCAATACGAAGATTGTGACTATCTGAAAAGTGTCCTTAAAACGAGCCTCCTCGCAATTGTATGCAGATTATTTATTCAGCCGTTTGCTGTTTAATATATCATTCAAAAGAGAGAGACAAGCTTATTAAACTAGACGAACGCTCAATACAGGCGATGACGTCACGTTTGCGCGTCCCCGCGAACAGGGCTTCAATCCACGGCAAGGCTTCAATCTACGGCACAACACCGGCCGTTGAAGCCAAACTGCCTTTTTTTTCGAGAAAAAAAAAAGTTCGAGTTAGAAATGGCGAAGGCGAAGGCCAAGCGAAAAGGGGGAGCAGAAAAATTGCGGGCAAGAAAAAAGCAGGCCCTTCGTGCTGATGCTGCCGCTTGTGTCAAAATAACCGACATGTTTAGTACAGGTGCAGGTCCATCTTCTTCTAACCCGTGGCCGATATTGGTGGTGAGGAAGATGAGGGAGAGAGATCAGCGCGAGTGGGGAGAGCGTGGAGAACTCGCGGTATAGCAGAAGCTAAGACAATTAGGAAAAGATTATTATTAAGGTTATGATACTCTGTAGTTCTGGAACCAATTAATATCCCTTTGATGAAGCACTAATAAGACAAATATTATAAGAGAAACATTTGTTAGCCTACAAGCTAGTAAGCTGTCTTTTTTAGGTTTTCCCTGGCAAGTTAAAATATAGCTTAATGGGACTCTGATACGTTGTCTCATTGAAAGTTAACCAACATTCATGAACAATTACTGTCAGCTGGCAGCTTGTTTTGTTTAGTTTATTTACTTATTTGGTTATAAGGGCAACAGTGGTCTTTTGGGACCTGAAAAATGTTTGTATAGTCAGCTTTTTGTGGTAGTTTTGATTGACAATATATAGAATGAATCATATAGAAATAGATAAAAAATTGAGGCACACATGTAGTTTTGACCATTAACTGTGTGGTATTGTTATGTCAATGCCTATTTCTATGGACCTCTATCAGGGAATCCATTCATTCTGTATCATTGTGTTGAGCCAGGTAGCATCCCCAGAGGAGGAGAGTGTCAGCGAGAGTGAGGAGAGCAATGAGCAGGAGGACATAGATTACTTTGCCCGCCCCGAGCCGATCTATGTTACAGATGTTTTTAGAACAGCACCCACAACAACATACCAGAAATCCAGTTGTGCAGAAGGTAAAGATGGCACCAGCAGAAAGTGGCTTACATATTGCAAGGGACGTCATATGTTGTTTTGTTTTGTATGTCTGGCATTTGGGAAGAGGACTGACACTGGCACATTTATAACTGGAATGTCAGATTGGAGGCACGCACACCAGCGTACAGAGGAGCACGAAAAGAGCATTACACATTCAACCTGTGCTGAAGCTTTTTTCTTACGGTGCTCTAAAGCAGACATTGAAAGCATGTTTGCTGGCAGTCAGATGTCTGCTCATAAGGAACAAGTCTGAAAGAGACGTCAGGTTTTGGAGCGTGTGGTGGATGTGGTGAAAGTGCAGGCAGGTGGAGAATGAGGGAGCATATATGCTAGCTGACAACACCGTGGACCACGGTAACTTTTTGGAGCTCATCCTTTTATTAGGAAAGTATGATGTCTGCTTAAAAGAGCATCTGGATGATTGCGTAGAGAAGAGCAAGAAATTGCACCAATCCAGTGGAACAAAAGGTAGAGGGTCTCTCATCACCCTACTCTCCAAAACTACTGTTAACTCCATAATAGAAACTCTAATCAAAGAAAGTATCTTCAGTGATGTCCAGAAGGCCGGAATGTTTTCTGTTCAGCTGGACACAACACAAGACATAACTTCTCAGGATCAGTGTTCAGTAATCTTAAAATATGTCAATGAGACTGTGCAAGAGAGGCTTGTGGCTTTAGTGAAGTGCCATGCATCCACCGGACAATACTTTGTGAACTTTCTCTCAGAGGTCTTACAGCATCTGAAACTGGACAAGGGCATGTGTATAGGTAATGCAACAGATGGAGCATCCAATATGCAAGGCCGGTACAAAGGATTTTCTGCACTGATGACCTCCCAGTCACCCACTCATGTCCATGTGTGGTGCTATGCTCATGTTCTTAATCTTGTCCTGGCTGAAACTACCCAAACTGTCATCGAATGTGGAACACTTTTCAACCTAATCAATGACATATCAGTGTTTATCAGGGAGTCATATCAGAGGGTCAATCTGTGGGAGAAACAAGCCCAAGAAAAGATGCCGTCGACTCATCCTGTACACTGTAAAAAAAAAAAGTTTTTTCACAGAAATGTACTGTATTATTTTACAGACCTTTCTTGTTTTTCTATATTACGTGTAAATACCATAAAAATACAGTAAATTACTTTTATTTAAAATAAATAAAGGTTTTATTCTGTAAATTGGTTTGATGAGAAATTATCGTTTTTTTACACGATAATTCCATTGTTTAATTGTCTTGAATGTTAAATTACATTTAATTCTATGTAAAAACACATAAAATACACATAATTTTACTACATGTAAAATGAAGGCAACTTTCTTTTTTTTGTTGCAGTAAAACCTTAAATTTAATGTAACAAAATGTAAAAAAATCAAAAATAACTGTATTCTGTACTGTTGTAGAATAAAAATAAATCTTATTATAAAACATCTCTAAAATGTTAAATAAATGTATACATCTTCACAAAAAATTTCACATAATTTTACTACATGTAAAATGAAGGCAACTTTCTTTTTTTTGTTGCAGTAAAACCTTAAATTTAATGTAACAAAATGTAAAAAAATCAAAAATAACTGTATTCTGTACTGTTGTAGAATAAAAATAAATCTTATTATAAAACATCTCTAAAATGTTAAATAAATGTATACATCTTCACAAAAAATTTAATATATTGCAGAAATACCCAAAAATGATTTTGTGTAAATAAAGTAGTTTTCATAGTATACTAAAATAGTTAACTGTAAAAAAAAGTGTCAAATAAAAAAAACGTAAAATGTATGTAAAAAGCTACGGCACTTGAAATGGAATCCAGCCATACAACGGCAGACAAGATAAGCAGGATTGGAATGAGTCCACAACACTCCTGATTGGTTGATATAAACGTCATCGAAAAAACCTGCCAATGAGCACTGTCCGCGCCTTTCAATCCAATTTGAAACTTCCACGTCAGTTTGAGCGGCTCTCCTGCGGAGCTGCAGCTGTCTGTCTGCTCACGAGTTTATGGACTAATATCGGGATAGTTTTACATCTACACGTTAAATATGAGCATCGGGACGTCAACAGAGAACAGAAGACTTGAGATCTGGTGAGTCCTGCAACTGTAATGGAGTTAAACATGTATTTAGATAATCCTTAGTTTGTGAATGTTTAATTGTGTATTTAAGGTTACGTTTCTTCTTCTAGTTCAGTGAGTTTTGAGTGATGAGACATATATTTTAAGGGAATCTGTGGAATCTCAGCTTTCATATGATACGTTTGTGCAGATAGCATGAAGTAAAAAAGATCGCTTTTGCCAGTTATGTGCTAAAGTAGCGTTAGCCCCGTTAGCTGTTAGACTTGTGTTTCGTTTAGTTAAAAATGGTTAATATAGTCAGTTAGCTGAGTTTCTTCCCGTTAAGTAGGTAAGCATCATTAATAGGTTGTTACATTTTAAGAAGTCCTGAGATGCTGTTTCCTGCAAGATGTCCCACCGGCGGGACAATCGGGCTATACAGGTTAACAAGGTGGCTGCTAACGTTAGCTTACAGCTTATTGCAGTGCTGCCGCCATCCTCTCGTCTCCAACGCGGGACGATTACACATAAACGTAAAGCAGGGTGTCACAGTGTTGTCGCCAATCTTATTGTAAAGTTTCACAGCTTTTTTACTGCGGAATTCAGTTTGTTAATGTTCAGTAGCCAACAGCTATCATAGCATAAACTGCTAACCACTAACGTTTGGCTAACTTGCTAGTTAGCTCTATATATTACAAGCTAACATGACTAGCTAATGTCACACTGTGTGAACTAAAATAGTTGTTGTATTACTACATCATACATGTTTGGTCCAAATCTCTGCTAAAATTATTATTTTTAACAAAAATTATCATTAAAGTATCTTTATTTTTTTGCATTTGTATCACACTTGGCATAAACTATTTTAGTTAATCAATTAGAACTGGAGAATTAAAATAATGATTTGTGGTAATCAAAAACAATGTATTTAAAGAAACACTAGGAATAACATAGGAAATAATGTTTTACCCATGTTGTGCCTTAGAAGTGTAGTGATACAAACATGATTTTTATTTTAAAAAGTAAGAAAGTTCAAATGAAAATTTGAATTGGTGTTGATCAAAAACAGGTTAATTGAGGAATTCCTGGAGGTAATTTATTGCAAAGATATTTACAATTTAAACTAATTTGGGTCACTTTTGATGCATGTTGGTTGTATGTTGTGTAACAAAGGGTTAACATGACAGCTGTGATGTTCACTCTTTTGACAGAGCACCAGTGGACAGTGAAGACTATGGAACAGAACATGTGATGGCTTTGTGTGGAAAGCTGCTGAAGCCAGCCGGTGACTCCTCATCAGTCTCTCCTGGCAGCACCCAGCTATTCTTCCATCTTGTAGATGAAAAGACTTTGATATGTGAGTAATAACTAACTTGTCTCTAACATAATATTGAATGTGAGTGTTTCTCCTTCTCTGGCCGATTATCGGGGCCGATATTCCGCATTTGACCGATTATCGGTATCGGCCTTTTTTTTTAATCAAATTGCCGATAAAACTTTGGCTCTGATGCGGCCGTTTCTCTGGCTGCAGTCACCACTCTGTGTACACGAGCAATTTCCCGCCCACAGCGCTATCTGATAGGCTACTACTGAAGATTTTCCGGGCGGGAGACAGCCAGAGAGGCGGGACCTTCTCAGATTACAGGCAGGTGCGAAAGAACGCAGACACAGAGTGAAGCAAGCAGCAGCGCTGAGCGGCAGAGCCATACATGTGTTAAACCGAAGTTCAATAAACATCCCAATCCCCTATGCTGAAGTTGCAAAAACACCACGATCTTATGATCCAATTCTATCAGTTTCCCAGTTACAGTCAGTCAGAGTTGGGGGTGCGTGCAGCGTCTCGCAGCGGAGTAACTGTGGTGGGGGGGCGCTGCGAGTGGAGCCTTGCAGTTTTTCAGGTTGATATGTGAAGCTCATTAGCTAGCCAACATGTATCTAGCAAATGTTTAGCAAAATATTAGAAGTGAGGCTACTAGACTAACGTTAGGTCTACGGTCTAAGGTTTAGCATAGGATCAATGCTCTTGGGATGCTCTCAATAATTGTTTTACAATTTTGTGTGTGTGTGTTTTGTGTAACCCTGCTTCAAAGGTCCATCATACAAGATGTAGGGGATCTATTGGCAGCTGCTGATAATAACATCCATCATTATGGTTTACTAATAGTTATCACTTCACTTCCTCCTCCAGCACCTGGACACAGCAGGAACCTACGCCAGGATCCTGTTTGTGGTCTTTAGCTCCGCCTTCAACACCATCATCCCGGCTCTGCTGCAGGACAAGCTCTCCCAGCTGCACGTGCCCGTCTCCACCTGCAGGTGGATCACAGACTTCCTGTCTGACAGGAAGCAGCACGTGAGGCTGGGGAAACACCTCTCTGACTCCCGGACCATCAGCATCGGTTCCCCTCAAGGCTGCATTCTTTCCCCTCTGCTCTTCTCCCTGTACACCAACAGCTGCACCTCCAGTCACCAGTCTGTCAAGCTACTGAAGTTCAGACGACACCACCCTCATCGGACTCATCTCTGGTGGGGACGAGTCTGCCTACAGGTGGGAGATGGACCATCTGGTGACCTGGTGTGGGGAAAACCACCTGGAGCTCAACGCTCTCAAGGCAGTGGAGATGGTTGTGGACTTTAGGAAGAACGCAGCCCCACCCACCCCCATCACTCTGTGTGACTCCCCAGTAACTGCTGTGGAATCTTTCCGCTTCCTGGGCACCATCATCGCCCAGGACCTCAAACGGGAGCAGAATATCTGCTCCCTCACCAAAAAAGCACAGCCGAGGATACTCCATCACCATCTGGTACGCTGCAGCCACAGCCAAGGATAAGGGCAGGCTGCAGCGTGTCATCCGCTCTGCAGAGAAGGTGATCGGCTGTAATCTGCCATCCCTCCACGACCTGCATGCCTCCAGAACCCTGAGGCGGGAAGATAGTGGCCGACCCCTCCCACCCTGGACACAAACTGTTCACCCCCCTCCCCTCTGCGCTCCATCAGGACCAGAACCTTTCTCCATCAGGACCAACACCTCTCTCCATCAGGACCAGAACCTCTCTCCATCAGGACCAGAACCTCTCTCCATCAGGACCAACACCTCTCTCCATCAGGACCAAAACCTCTCTCCATCAGGACCAACACCTCTCTCCATCAGGACCAGAACCTCTCTCCATCAGGACCAAAACCTCTCTCCACCTCAACAAGGCCCGCTCCCCACCACTGACACTTTACCTCAGCCACAACGCAGACTCTATGCATTACATAATGGAGATCACAGGATGGTAAATAATGCAATGTTTAAATATTGCTTACTGCACATATTTTATATTCTATAATTTATTGCATTCTATTTCGATGTAAATTACTGCTTTATTTTATTGCTATCTTACTATATTTGTATTAGTGTTCTTAATATAGTTTGCTATCTGTGTACTTTTTTTTATTTGTATGTATGCACCACGACACCTAGTGAAATTCCTCATACGTGTGAACCTACCTGGCAATAAACCCGTTTCTGATTCTGATCTGTTTGTCCTCTAGGTTGCACTGCCACGTCTACAGTAGCGCAGAATGGACAGAGGAAACATGATTGGGCCTCATGTTTTTTGCAGCCAACATACATTATCCTACAAACTTGGGATAGGAGGGTGAGTGAACAAGTTATCCATTGGTTGGAACCTACATCCCCAATGTTAGACGTACTAAATCCTGCACACTGCTCCTTCAAATGGACAATGTGAACATATGTCGCCATTTTGTAAATCTTGTTATTTTCAGTTGAGAATGTTTCAAAGTAATCTTAAAAAAATTCTACTTACTTTTTGTTTCTACTGTTTATAAGTATGATGTTTAAATATGAAATGCTGTATTCATTAGTTGTACTATAATTCTACAAATAGTTTTATATATAAGTTTTCAGAGTAATTGTTTCCTATGGAACATTTTGTGATGTCATTTTGTTGAGCCTGTTTGATTGGAAAATGTTAGAAAAAAGCTGTAAAATAACAGTATTCTAGCTGTAGAACTTTAGGTTCTGTATTTATGTTGATGTAAGATCATACAAATCTAATAAAAAAAATATGTAAAAAACAGTTTTTCTCATCAGAACTTTATTTAAGGTATTTGAATGTAACATTTTAAGACAATGAATTTTGAAAAGAGAGGAAAGTGTTTTCCTGTAAAATCTTTAAGGACAATTCCTGTATATTAATTGTTTTTGCACTTTATTTCAGTTTTTTTACTTTAATGTTATGGTTTTTGTTTGGCAGCCTGCTGCTGCCAGTCATTTGACCGTTTCTTTACGGGTTTTTTGCCCGTAGAAGTTTTAGTGCTGTACTTTAATTAAAGGTTATTGACTGTAAAAAGAGCAGATACACCTGTAAAATAACAGTGTTTCACTGCTGAACTTTAAGTTCTGTCACTTTATTGAAGGTGTTTGACCGTAATAATTTAGGATAAAACTGTAAAATAACAGTATTTCACTGCTGAACTTTAAGTTCTGTCACTTTATTGAAGGTGTTTGACCGTAATAATTTAGGATAAAACTGTAAAATAATAGTATTTCACTGCTGAACTTTAAGTTCTGTCACTTTATTGAAGGTGTTTGACCGTAATAATTTAGGATAAAACTGTAAAATAACAGTTTTTACATGCTTAACTCTTAAAATTATGTCTGTAATAAACAAGGGAAGATACCTGTAAAATAACAGTGTTTCTCTGTAAAGGAAATTCATTATATTTACTGTGAATTTACGGTTTTTTCCCATTATTGTAATTAGGGTATTTCACTGTAATTTGACGGTAAGTTTTTGGAAGCCCCAGCTGCCAGATTTTTACCGTTTTTTTACAGTTTTTTTTTTTTTTACAGTGTAGACTCATCTGGTCCTATCTCTATTGTGTTGTCATAGAAAGGGAAGGCAGGGCACTATAGGGTCCCCCCCCCCTAAATTCACTAGAAGTCATCATTTAAGGGGTTATTTTTAAAACTTTTCTTCTGGGGGGGTATACCCCCCCAGACATTACATTGCATTTAGCTGAGGCTTTTATCCAAAGCGACTTACAATAAGTCCGTTCCACCAGGAAGACACAACCTTGAAGAAAACAGAATCATATAAGTACATCAGGTTTCATAGAGCCAAACATTTCAAGTGCTACTCAACTGGCTTTAGATAAGCCAGTCCTTTATTAGTATATAAGTGCTTTGTTAGTAATTATATCGCTCGAAGTGGAGTCGAAAGAGATGAGTTTTCAGTCTGGAAGATGTGTAGGCTTTCTGCTGTCCTGATTTCAATGGGGAGCTCATTCCACCATTTTGGAGCCAGGATAGCAAACCCACGTGTTTTTGCTGATGGGAACTTGGGTTGGCCTACCTGCCTGTCAGCCTTCCATCTGTGCACAAACTTATCTCGTGCCCTCATTGGTCATGTGCGCGTTCGTGTGTGTTGGAGGAGTGGCTCTGTAACGGCCCGTCCACACTACAGCGTCTGCAGCGCAGAGTCCTGCACGGGTCTGATTTTCAAGACCCGCACCCGCGACGTGCAATACCGAACCCGCCCCGCTACCCGCACATATTGCCAATTAGTTCCGCAACCCGACCCGACCCGTCGGCACAAGATCCGCAACCCGACCCGAACCCGCATAGCCTATGAGCAGTGAAAACGTGCAATTATTAACACACGCAGTTTCATATTTGTCTCAGAAAGCGTGGGATGTTGGTTATTTCCTCCATCAAAATGACACAAAAAGCCTCCCAGACGTTGGATTTCGCTCTTGAGGAAGTGTTATTGAAAATGCTGTATTCTCCGCTAGAGAGCTTCACCTCAGCCATTTCGAATGTGGCGCGCACAGCAGCAGATTGATGCGCTGCAGAGGTTATGATTATACGCGGTCCCGCGGGGGAGAGGTCTGAGGATTTTAAACATTAAACTAATTTATTATTATTTTAATATATTTATTATGCAATACCCGCGACCCGACCCGCATCATCTTTGTTTTACCCAGAACCGAACCCGGAAAAAAGCGTTTGAAAAAATACCACCCGCGAATCACCTTTTTTGCGGGTC
Organism: Gymnodraco acuticeps; assembly: GCF_902827175.1. NCBI lineage: Eukaryota > Metazoa > Chordata > Actinopteri > Perciformes > Bathydraconidae > Gymnodraco > Gymnodraco acuticeps. The sequence continues at coordinate 1,701,548 of NW_022990358.1, forward strand.
ACCCGTCGGGTACCCGCGGGTACCCGACCCGATGCAGGACTCTGCTGCAGCGTCGAGAGCTTCAATCTGCCCATTCACTTTGAATGGGGTGACGTCACGTTGCCGCTTTTTTTCGCCGAACTGAATTGTGGGTAGCAGAGTGGTCTGTCTCCGGCGTCTCAGGCGACAGAAGTTGAACAATGTTCAACTTCTGACACCGGAGACGCCGGAGTAGCCAGCGCCAGCCAATCAAATCCCGTTTCAGAAAATCTGACAGATCAAGCCGTAGCCAATCAAACCGCGTCTAAGCTGGGAGAGATATCCCGCCGTTCATTTCTATATTTCAAAAGAAGATGGAGGAGAAACTAATTATCGCCGTAGCGAATCACCCGGTTTTGTATGACCAGACCCTCTTCACCTACCCGGAAACAAACCGGAGGAACCAGGCATGGAGGGAGGTGGCAGAGACAGTGGGTGAAACTGGTAGGTTTTCGCCTGTTTGGGGAGTTTATATATATATATATATATATATATTGCTCCCATAAAATCCCCGGGGGTTTTTGCTTTGTATGTCGGGGGCGGGAGATTCATGTGATTGGTTGTTGGTCGTGTTGCTTGAATAACATCCCCAAGCTTCAGACACGCCCAGCTCCAAGCTTTTTTTGGAGCTGTAGTGTGGACGCTCCGTAAGGAAGTCTGAAGTTGGTGCATCATGGCATGTGGCTCATTAAAAAATAAGTACAGCTATTATCTCCCTCTTGTATAACTGGTCGGCCCCACCTGCAGCAGGTAAACCAGGGTTGCCAACTCTCACGCATCTAGCGTGTGACACACGCTTTCACTCTCAATCTCACGCTCTCACGCTGCCCAAACTATTCTCACGCCAAAAACAAGATGAACCGGTGATCGTTTTTGGTTGGTTATTTACAATGTTGAATTGACAGCTGCTCAAGCTGTTGATCCGCTCCCTCCCCGCCTCCACCACCATCAGACCCCCCTGCTCGGTCACTGTTCGCTTTGTGAGAGGGTTTGAAGGTCTAATTTCTAATGATTGATAGTTACACATACTTGTTGTATGTATTAGTTTAGTTTTTCCCTGGTACGTAAAAAGGATAATAATAGTGTTTTTTTAAATTATACTGAGTTATTCTTCTCGTCAGGAACCGCTACTATTCGTTTGTTTTATGGATTTGGGCCGGTCTGGGTCTAAATGCCAGGGCCGATTTGCTGTCCCAGTCCAGCCCTGCCTGTACGGGAACAACACAGAACTCCATCTTTCCCTGAAGTCTCTGTAGGACTTGACTCGAGCCATACAGGTAATAATATATAAGGACTCCAATGACCCCAAGGAGGCACAGGCAGGGGTGGAAGTAAAAAGTGGGAGGAAGTGGAGAGCCGACAAAGCTTTTTTGCAAGCAAAGTCTCAGATCCACCACAAAGCAATAGTGGGAACATTGATGCAGGGGAGAGCTGGACTGGGAACCTTCAGAACCCCCCAGTACAACGAGGCCAAGGGAGAAGAGAGGTGCAGGCTGGTACAGGAGGAAGTAAGGGCAGCAGTTGAGGAGGAGCGGACTAGCAGAGCGGTTGGCCTGAGGCAGCAAGGGGCCTGGACGAGGTGGGAGCAGGCCATGGACCGTAAAGTCACATTGACTGATCTTCGACGGGCAGTACCTCAACGAATCAAAGTCCTGGTCCAGGTAGTGTACCATATCTTGTCCAGCCATTCGAACCTCTTCACCTGGGGCAAAGTGGAATACCCGGCATGCCCAGGCAAGGGAATGTTGGAGCCCATCCTGAGCAGCTGCCCAGTGGCTCTTTGCCAGGGCCTTGCTCTATGATCAGGTTGTGAAACCCATCCCAGAGGCCATCGCCAGGGCAAGAGTGTATGATGTCGAAAGAACCGAAACACCCGATAACCCCTGGTTACATCACCGATGATGTGTTCAGGAGCATCAAAAGATGTATTTTTTATTAACATCGCAAAATATTGAGATCGTATGATCACATTATGATCAGTTTATTTCCCAGTGATTCCAAGATTTACTGAAAAAATAATTTTCCTTTTTTTGTCAGTGTTGGGTGGACAGAGAGATCCGCTCTGCAAGCTCTGAGGGAACAACTTTTCATACATAGGTCTGATCTCATCAGTGCCTTCCAGGAGTTTGATCCTAACAACAAAGGCACTGAGCAGCAGTGATAGATCGTTACACTTTTAGGGCAGTTTCTCTTACCACCACTTAAGTCTGATCCATCAAACTCAAAGCAGGAAAATAACCAAATTGCAGGATTATACGTTGGACAAAGGTTAACAACTGGTAAACCTGATTTGGTAGGACTGACATGGAATTTTTGCAGCAGTCTGATATGTACCTGACATAGGGGGGAAAGAGAACATATAAGAGGTTTCTCAATACTCAAATTTCCCCTCCTCGACTCCCCTCCTCGAGACTTGGTGCTGCCCACAGGAGATGCGAGCGGAGGACTGAGGAGGGGAACCGAGGAGAGAGGAGGGGAAGCAGCAGGCGGTTAGAGAAATGAGAACTCCTCTCCTCTGAGCGGTCATTTTAAAGAGACGTCCATTAATGATGACAGGAGGCACAGCAGCCCTCTGTCTGATGGACAGATGTGTTCATGACGACTTATATATTTACTTTTAATTCATTCACAGTGCGGTATAATGAGACAATAACAGGCTACAGATGCGGACATATACACACACATATATTTATATAAATATATACAATTTCAGAATCAAACAAGTATGAGAGCACTCTCATAATAACGTAACACAATCAGAGACTGGATATATCCCCCCCCCCCACCCCTCTCTCTGGTCGCTGAAATTGGGAATTGAAATTACGGGCCAAAAGTTGTACAAGTATTAAAAGTAAGCATAGGACACCAAACCAACTGAGACCCGTCTGTCCGCCACATCTACGCACTGTACAACACACACCTACACACTGTACCACACACACACCTACTGCTCCTAAAGCATAATCAGGCTACAGCCGTTGTGTATTTTATTATGTGAAGCACTAAATGGTCTTAGAAAAATATCGACTCTTTGTTTGTAGATATCTACTAAACTACAGCAAACAAATACAGAAAGTAATGTAGGCCTGTTATACTGAGTGATATATATTTTACACACTGCTCTGCTTTCTGCACGGACCTCACAGCTGTTCTCACTGTAAACATCGCGTTGCGATGAAAGCAGTTACTAATATAATATCCAAGGGATGCATGCAGAGCTGTCATTGGCTGAGATAAGTCCGGCCGTGCGTCACGCCTCCACCGTTCCCGGAAATGCATCCGTGGAGGAGCCGTGGAGGATGCATCAGTTTCTCCTCGGTTAGAGTTCCTCCAGAGAGCATCCTCGACGCTCGATGCTCGGTCCTCGAAGTGCATTTAGAGAAATGAGATGTCCTTCAACATGGCGCGCTGAAATTCATTTCCGGGTCACTACCGGAGGACCGAGGAGTCGAGGAGGGGAAATTTGAGTATTGAGAAACCTCTATAGTGTATGCTAAATAAAATCCCAAAAATAGTGATGATATAAAGACGATATATAATGTAGATTTTGTGAGCATAATAGATTACTACTGTCAAGTCAAAGTAAAGAAACTCATTAAGACTAGCCACATGGCCTATGGCTTGTAAAAAAAAATGCCCTAACACTCAAGAGGAAGCTTATTGTGTTAGTTATTCAAAATGAATTTAACTCTACTGTATATTTCTATCTGTGCCTAAGGGATGATCTCTGTGACACACTGGGCTAGCACCACAGAGAGAGTCCTGAATCTGGGTCTGCCCTGGAGGGTGCTGCGCCCTCAGCTTGTCAGCAGCACCCAGCATGGCATGATGGACTACCAGCAGTGGATAAAGGAGCTTTCAATCACTGAACCCAAATTAGAGGTCAGCCTTTAAAACTTGTATCCGATATATATCCTTCTTTCTCACCGTTTATGTAAGACTGACACACAGATTAGCAATATTCGTTTCTCCCATTTCAGATCTCAGATAACAGTATCCTGGATACGATGTACAAGAACCACTCCAATCTGGAAACCATTTTCCGGATCATAGACACAGATCATTCAGGTCAGTAAACAGCTTCACTTGGATCCCACTGAAAAGATCATTTTTGTTTTCTCTTGCAGCTTTGACTTCATGAAAGTCAAGGATTTGGTATCACTACTCTGGTCCAAACTGAAATATCTCAAGAACTATTGGATGTTCCCAAGAAGATAAAACCCTACTGATTTTGATTGACGCCTGGTTTTCCATCTTGTGTTATCAATCTAGTAGAATACATATATTAATAAATGAGTTTGCATAATCACATTAGCTTTAAGCTCAAATCACCACACCCTCACAGCGTCTTTGTCTTTCTGTCTAAAAGCTGGTCACATTTCACAAATGTCTACAACAGTGGGAAGATAAGTCTTCTGTTTCTAGACTGTAATAAAAGGTCTTTATATAAATCTTAAACACTCTCACTCTTTGTTCATTCTTCATTAAAACACCTTCCAACTTTAAGTTAATCATCAAAATGCAAGGCATGCAATCACACTAGATATCTATATATGCTACACAAGTTTTTCAACTACATCCTCCTTGTGTTTCCTTTCAGGTTTAATCTCTTTCAAGGAGTTTCATCAGACCTGGGAACTCCTGCGCTCTCATCTGAAGACAGAGATTAGTGCCAAGGCTATTGCAGACCTGGCCCAGAGCATCGACTTCAACAAGGACGGGAGCATCGACATCAATGAGTTCCTGGAGGCTTTCAGGCTGGTGGACATATCAGCACATAACTGAGTCTGGACCAGGAGCTGTACCTGCTGCATAGAAAACACCCAGAACCGATTTGGAAAACCTGTGGAAATTCAAATGTTGAGTACTATCTCATCCATTTGACCTCATGAGATCAACCTACATATGTTCTACATCTTAGATGTTATTTTGTGTACCCTTTTTATCTCACAAATTAGAGTATCCTTAGGATTTATGTTTTTAACTGATGGATCAAGCTGGTCAGAGAAAGTTATGAATGAAAGAAACCTACCGATGTTACACATTAAAGTCTGTTTACAGGAGTGATGGAGTGCTAATGCTTTTCTGAAATAGGTTGCATTAAAGACAAGTCTTTGCAATGTCTAATAAATGTCCTTAAGTGATGTCACTTGAGTCAGCGTGAGTTGGACCAGTGTCATTTCGAGGACTCTAATGCATGAGGGGATATCATCTTTGGGTAGCTGGTTAATCAGTTGGAATGTAGGACATTAATCCTATCCACTCAAGCAGGACTTAGATGAGATGTTGGAAAGGGCTCGTCTGCAAGTAAACACAGGTGATGAGATATGTCCCTTATGAGAAGCCAAACAACATTACTATATTTGTCACACAGAGCGATTACTAAAAAAAATAAGTTACCTTTTAGGGCTTTACCGAATAGTTTGAAGCCTCATTCATAATGATGACGTTTAAATTCTAAAACACAATTTTGGTGCATTATTTAATTTTAAACCCAATATTGCTGCACAGTTAAGAGATAAGATTAGGCTACATTAATATTATTCAAAACTATAATTTTTGGATAACATTTCAGTGGTGTCTGCTTAATCTTATGATCCCAACCTTAAAGGAAACAACCTCAAAATGTATTGAATATAGAATATTATAATTTCCAAAAATCAAAACAACTAGTAAATGAAATATTTTCGGTCAAAAACGGTCTGCTCTCCAGCTTGTCATACACAAAGGTTACCCTCAAGATCTTCATTAAAAGAAAGTTGATTTATTGAAAAGACTAACTCATTCAATTTTAGGAATATTTTAAGGGTTATAACGTCACAAAACCTTATGTAAGGCCATCAATGCTTCATTTAAAAAACCTTAACAGAAAATGTAAAAGTGATACAAAGGTGATGTTCGGTACAGCCCGACCTTTATATTAAGTTTGCAAGGAAAGGGATGTAGTGAAGAACTTGTTGACAATTTAACTGACATTTATTACATTCTAACCGCATAAAAAAAGAAATACAAAGTTGTATTTACAATGTATTCAATCACAACACACTCAATCCCACGATTTGTTCACAGGGCAGGCTCAAACTGTCTCATATGCATAATCTGATTAAACATTAGGTAGGCCAGATGTTGTTAGACGATGATGAGTCTTTCCACTCTTTATCAGTTCGGTATAAACCTTCCTTGTTTTGTTGGTACAGATAGTGGGGCCTGATCAAATGCTGATCAAGAGGGTAACTACTACTCCAAATTCAGATCTTCTGTCATGACCTTGTTGCTCCCATGACAAAAAGGATAATATGACTCGTCTTGATGAAAGGCAGGACAGCTTTTTATAGGATTTATTTTGAGTCAGGGCATGTGTATGAGTGTGTTGGCAGGGTAGACTCAGCTCAGGATGCTTCCTCTCATGTGTCCACTGTCACTCAGGCCGTGCTCTATGAGTTTAATGTCCTCCAAGTCATCTTTGATGACACTGATCAAATGACTCAACCCGTCCTGCTGCTGCTTTAAGTGCTGAGAGGGACAGACAAGAAAGAAATGTTACCATTTATGCCCAACAGGAAAAATAAAACACTTTTGCTTTACTTGGGAACTGTGCTTTCAGAGGTCTGGATTCCACAGTTACAGGGCAAAGACGTTAAAACAAGATGCATTTTGTAAACTGCCGACTCACTTGTTTGATTTCCCTGAGGAGGTCTGCATCAACACTGTATCGCTCTTCTGATCTCACAGCTCCAAAGTGATTCTGCATCCTGATCTGAGACATTAATTCATTCAACCGACCCTGGAAGAGAAAACAACACAAATACTGTAAAATCTCCACCAAAGACTTTGTCCCAAGCGTTGGATTGACAAGCCAAAAATACAACTTGATGAAGCTTAAAAGGCAACATGTGTTGTTTATCCCAAGGATGGCCAACAACTCATTACCGCTAATGGTGTCACATTATGCGTTGGCAAAGGCAGTAAAGAGTAATAATGCTCGCTAGCAAACATGGATCGTAAATAATTGGACAGCGTTCTGGGGAAAACCTGGTCTGATTAAGAGAGACGGCATTCATCCTACTTTGGAAGGTGCAAATCTCATTTCGGCAAACATTTCAGGGCTTTGTGGACTTAATCCATGACAAACTGGAGTTGAGACCAGGAGGCGGAGTCGCAGTCTTACACGCTTCTCTGCGCTCTCTCCTAGGCAGTCATCCATAGGAATCCCGAACCCAATAAAATACCCAATATTAGCGGTGTGTGTGTCTGCCCAAGGACAAGTTAAGGTAAAACCTAATAGAGGTGTCATACATAATAACCTAATAAAAGTAAATGTAACAACTACTACAGTGCAACAAAACAGGAAGATTAAATGTGGTCTCTTAAACATAAGATCTCTAGCATCTAAAGCAATATTGGTAAATGATTTAATATCAGATTATAATATTGATATATGATGTCTCACTGAAACTTGGTTGAGACATGAAGAATATGTCAGCATAAATGAGGCCACTCCATCCAGCCATATCGATACTCATATTGCCCGAGGCACGGGCCGAGGAGGTGGAGTTGCAGCAATCTTTGACTCAAGTTTACTTATCAATACTAAACCAAAATTAAATTATACCTCCTTTGAAAGTCTCGTTTTTAGTCTTACGCATCCGACCTGGAAAACTTTGCAGCCAATCTTATTTGTTACAGTGTACCGTGCACCAGGTCCTTATTCAGAATTCTTATCTGAATTCTCTGAGTTTTTATCAACTTTGGTACTTAAAACAGATAAAGTAATTATCGTAGGTGACTTTAATATTCATGTTGACGATGATAAAAATAGCCTTACTGTTGTATTTAACTCTATATTAGATTCTGTTGGTTTTTGTCAGAGTGTAAATAAACCAACCCACTGCTATAATCACACTCTCGACCTTGTTCTGACTTATGGTATTGAAATTGAGCAACTATTAGTCGAACCGCATAATCCTGCTTTATCCGACCATTTCTTAGTAACTTTTGAAGTACTGTTACGAGACTACAAAGCATTAGTCAAAAGCTCCTGCAGCAGAAACCTATCTGTTAGTGCTATAGCCACATTTAAGGAAGAGATTCCACCAATACTTAACTCGATAGCATGTCTGCATGTAAGGGAGGAAACTTATACAAAATGTACACCACCCCAAATTGATCATGTTGTTGATAGTGCTACAGATGCGCTGCGAATAAAATTAGACTCTGTTGCTCCTTTGAAAAAGAAGAAAATAAAAAAACATAGATTAGCTCCATGGCATAATGCCGAAACCCGCAAAATAAAGCAAAAGTCGAGACAACTTGAAAGGATATGGCGTTCCACTAAACTTGAAGAATCTCGTTTAATTTTGCATATTACTCTCAATGAATATAAGAAAGCACTGCGTAAAGCGAGAGCAGCCTACTACTCTTCATTAATAGATGAGAATAAGAATAATGCAAGATTTCTTTTCAGCACTGTAGCCAGGCTGACAGAAAGCCACAGCTCGATTGAGCCTTCTATTCCCATAGCACTCAGTAGTAATGATTTTATGTGCTTTTTTAGCGATAAAATTGTTACTCTTAGAAACAAATGTAATGACCTCTTGCCTTTGACCAGTATAGTGTTATCAACAGCTCCCGGAAACGTAAGTTTTAATATTACACTAGATAGTAAACTTGAATGCTTTTCAGCCATAAACCTTGAACAATTAAATTCAATGATTCTCTCTTCTAAACCATCAACGTGTATGTTAGACCCAATTCCAACTAAGCTGTTGAAGGAAGTTTTTCCATTAATTAGCACTTATTTATTAAATATTATGAATATGTCTTTATTATCAGAATATGTTCCACAATCATTCAAAGTAGCAGTGATAAAACCGCTTCTTAAAAAGCACAACCTCGATCCAGAGGTTTTAGCCAATTATAGACCTATTTCCAATCTTCCGTTCCTCTCAAAAATTCTTGCGGTCGCAAAACAGTTGTGTGATTACTTAAAAAACAATGATTTATTTGAAGCTTTTCAGTCTGGCTTTAGAACACATCATAGCACAGAGACAGCTCTGGTTAAAGTCACAAATGACATTCTAATAGCCTCTGACAAGGGACGTGTCTCTATTCTTGTTTTGCTCGATCTCAGTGCTGCATTTGATACCATCGACCATGATATCTTATTGCAAAGACTAGAGCACTTAGTTGGCATACAGGGAACTGCTTTAGACTGGTTTAGGTCCTATCTATCTGAACGCTCTCAGTTTGTACGTGTCAATGATGAATCTTCCACGCAAACCAAAGTTAGCCATGGGAGTGCCACAGGGCTCAGTGCTCGGACCTATTTTGTTCACATTATATATGCTTCCGTTAGGCAATATTATAAGGAATCATTCTGTACATTTTCATTGTTATGCGGATGATACTCAACTATATTTATCAATCAAGCCTGATGAAATTAATCATCTAAATAAAATTCAAGACTGCCGTAAGGACTTAAAAACGTGGATGACCTTAAACTTTTTGATGTTAAACACGACCAAAACTGAAGTTATTGTACTTGGCCCGAAGAATCTACGAAACAAATTATCTAAGGATATACTAACTATGGATGGCATTAATTTGGCCTCCAGTGAGACTGTAAGGAATCTTGGTGTTATATTTGATCAGGATTTATCCTTTAACGCCCACATAAAATCAATTTCAAGGACCGCCTACTTCCATCTACGTAACATTGCAAAATTAGGCATATCTTGCCTCAAAACGATGCAGAGAAACTAGTCCATGCATTTGTTACTTCAAGGCTGGATTATTGTAACTCTTTATTATCAGGGTGTACCAAGAAGTCAGTCAAGTCGCTTCAGCTGATTCAAAATGCTGCAGCTCGTGTACTAACCAGAGTTAGGAAAAGGGACCACATTACTCCTGTTCTTGCTGCCTTACACTGGCTCCCTATAGAACACAGGATAGAATTTAAAATTCTTCTTCTCGCCTACAAAGCCCTTAATGGGCAGGCGCCATCTTACCTTAAAGAACTCATTATACCCTACTGTCCTACTAGGGCATTGTGTTCCAAGAATGCAGGGTTGTTGGTTGTTCCTAGAGTCTCTAAAAGTACAATGGGAGCCAGAGCCTTTTCTTATCAAGCTCCACATTTGTGGAATCAGCTTCCAGTTTGTGTTCGGGTGGCAGACACCCTATCCGTTTTTAAGAGTGCGCTTAAGACCTTCCTTTTTGATAAAGCTTATAGTTAGGGCTGATTAGATTCAGCCCCTAGTTTTGCTGATATAGGCTTAGTTTGTCGGGGGACATCTTACTTCTTCCTTCTCTCTGTCTATACCTGTGTACTCTCATGTTCCGATTAACCCAGCTTCCCCAAATGTCTTTCTTTTTGGTGTCTATATACGCCGGGATCCGGAGTCATGGATGATCCTGCGCTCCTGTGTCCTGGATCGCGAGCCCTGGATCTTGAGTCGTGGCTGTGGTCCTGGATCATAGGTCCTGGATGGATATCCTCGTGGATTCATCTTCCTATTATACACACATGCATTTCCAAATATTTGGACTACCTATGTTGCAAATGTATTATCTTTTCAATTTACACACGGCATCTATTGCACGTCTGTCCGTCCTGGGAGAGGGATCCCTCCTCTGTTGCTCTCCCTGAGGTTTCTCCCATTTTCCCCTTTAAACTGTGGGTTTTCTTCGGAAGTTTTTCCTTGTACGATGTGAGGGTCTAAGGACAGAGGGTGTCGTATTGTCATACTGATATTTTGTACAAATTGTAAAGTCTACTGAGACAAATGTAACATTTGTGATATTGGGCTATATAAATAAACATTGATTGATTGATTGATTGATTGATTGATGGATGTTAACAATGCAGGTTTCAAACTTAAAACAAAAAAACCCTGCATTTTGGGGAGCAACATTGAATGTAACCACTTTAGTTCGTTGAAACCTTCACAGGACACCTTAAATAATAAATAAAAATAAATAATTGCAATGTAACCAGATAGCGAAAATAATACCAATAAAAACTGTTTTATTTCCTGAATAACTTATAAGTTATCTACCAACTTACAGGATATTGAATTAATTGTTGAAAACCAATTTGTTTTGGTAATATATCATTTTCAAACAGAGTAAACCCTTGTTATCCTGATTTACATTCTAATAAGAGCTCGATGGATGGAAAAATGTCCACGGTCAGCATGCATGTATAACTTGTTTGGTTTAGGCCAGGGGCGGTTCTAGGGGGGCGGGGGCAACAGGGGCCATTGCCCCCGTAACACCGACCAGGGACCCCCGTGGCACCGCTCCAAAAAAAAGGTTACAATATTACAATTTATTGGAACTAAATCAAATCAGAGACCCGGATGTACAATGGAGATTAAACTGTTCATTACCTCATATAAAATCAAATACTGTTTATGTTTTTTAATTAAATTGTCACTTAAAGTTACTAAAACAAATACTCTAAATGAAAAAAACCACTGAAACAAAGGACTGTAACTTAAATGTACTAAAACAAATACCTTTACAAAAACAAATACCAATTACTGTATTTTATGTTTATTTTACACAATAACTTTATACTGTCTTTGTAACCCGCTTTTATTGTGCCCCTCTCATGAAATAACTGGCCCCAGCCTGACCCCCCTAGTCAAATTGGTCTAGAAGCGGCACTGGTTTAGGCACCCTTACCTTGAACTGCGTGGGCGCATTCAGCTCAGACTGAATGGTATCCAGTTGAACTCTGAGATGCTCCTCGTCCACTTGGATAGCATAGCCACTTTTTCTCTGGATCTCCTGTTTGATCAGCACCTGGCAGGAAAACAGGGATGGGAGGGAGGAGTGATCAATATCAAAGAAAATATTGGACACACAGACAGTGCCTGGGCATTCAAACTCTAAGTGGGGACAAGTCTTTTATCACAGACCTTGTCAATAACCAACAAAATGTGGCTGAACAAAGAGAGCAGCTACCTGCAGCACCCTGTGAGAGAGATCCATCAGCTTCCTCTTGTACTGCGCAATCTTGGCCACTGTTGTCGCCTGGTTCTTCTGCAGTTCACTAATGTCACCGGAAATAATCTGTAGTCCATGTGTGGGTGTTTTTGTGGAGAGTATTTGTGTGGGAAAAAGGAAGGGAGGTAAATTATTAACATTTTTGACATTTCTCTACCGATAACATTTTTAATAGAAAACAATTTAGCTCAACAACAAACTATGTTCAGTTTTTCAACTCAGTCCTACACACAGTTTCCCTCAACAAATAGTGAGTGGCGAGTTCCCTTTGCCACTATAATATTAATGAAGCTTGTTAATAAAAGGTCCTTTCATGCAAGAAATGGAGGCCGAAGTTCTCTAAAATAGGGAAAAAGACACAAAAAGAGCTTCACATTGATACACAAAAGTAAACACTTGTGGCTGTATTTATAATATTTATTTTGGCTATAAACAACCTGTTGGCAGCATTTATTGGACATCTGTGTACTCTGTCCTTGACACCACAAACTCTGGTTCAAAATACCTTTGTTGATTATCAGAAGGCACTGTGCCCATGTCCAGCGAGTCTTTCTTTGACATTTGGAGAGCTAAAACAGACAGCAGTGTTTTCACTTACATCCACTCTGGTCTGGTGCTGTTTGGTCATCTGCTCCTGGAACTGCAGCCTGCGAAGGAGCTCCTTGAAACCCACCATGGGCACTGGTATTAGTCTGGACATATTTTTGTATTAAATTAAATGAAAACATGCATTTGTACATAATGTTACTTCATGTCTTTTTTTTAGCAGAAAAGCAACAGGCAGAAAAGCAACAGGCAGAAAAGCGGTGCATAATGGACAATGTTCAAGCATGTCAGAGCCATCCATTATTATTTTGTTGAAATAATGAGTGACATGTGGAAACACTTTTAAATCTCTTGAGAAAAAAGGGCTGTTTAATTGAACTTTGATTCAATATATATAGGAAGTCTAGGCAGCAGCTGCAAACACCCAAATCTGAAAAAATGTATAACACTAACCTCATAAAATATGAAGCTCTGATTTGGTTGTGTGAAGCTTCTTTTAAATGAAAATGTGCATCCAATTAGGATAAACGCGTAAAACGAGTAGCTCTTTATTGCATAGGTGGTGCAGGGAGTTAAGAAAATAATTGATTAAGAGCAGGAGAAAAAAGATTCAAACAGGACGCGCTGGAGAGGGGGCGGGGCTTATAACCATGTAAATACTGTGGTGGGAACCAACTACGACAAAATGAACCTATTTTATTGTGATTTAATTGTAATACACGCTTCAAAATGATTCCGAAGTAACTAAATACTGATAACGGTTAGTAAAAACCAAGCTGTCTAGTCAGGATTCACAGTATTGCACTTTATTTATTGTCTTGGTTGATTCTGTTGGCTTATATTTGATCAATAAAGGTATTTATATTGTTTTTCCCTTTTGAAACAGATGTTCAGTTATGCTAAAGTCTTTGATTGCACTTCAAGTCTAAAGCTTACGTTTTAATTGTTTGGCACTGACTTTTCCTCATTGATGTTTTACTTAGTTATGTTTTACTCTCCTTTTCATGTGTATTGATGTTACATCACTGCTAGTGCTACCTAAAACAGAAAGTGAATTTTTATACTGAGAAACTGTGCCTTGAATATTTTATTTTATTTAGCAAGAGAGTGCACTTTACTTGGCGAAGAAACCAGTGTTAACGTTTGTTGTAGGGTGTAGGCCTACCTACTTGAACACTGAGGAAGCCATATCAAAATTCCTGTTGAATTGTTCATTCAGGGATTCATTGCAGAATTAAAACCAGTTTGAAATGGTATTTTGGTCTGTTACTCCTTTTTATTTTAGTTTTTGTTACCTTGGTTGTACTGTTAAGTAACTTGAAAAATAACCATAATAACTGACATGAAAAAATATCGTGATAAATATCGTCTATCGTGATACTGCTTGAAAAATATCGTGATATTATATTTTTCAATATCGCCCACCGCTCAAGTTGGAATGGGGCTTGAGAGAATTATATACAATCTTAGCTCTGATTTAGCTAGCATTTAAGCAGTTGGTACAGTAAGTGTTAACCAGGAAGGTCAAATGCAAGTATGTTGGTTGAATTTAAGGCCCCGGCCACACGAGGACGATAACGGTCGTTTCCGTTACCGTTCTATGTCATATAGACCATTCGGCCACACTAGGACGACAGAATACGGCACTAAACGACTACGGTAACGATAACGGGTCCCAAGGTGGATAGACCGGCATACGCAACGCTCTGGGGGTCCAACGGCTCCGTGTGTACGCCCTATACCATCATTTTCTGATAATGATGAGGCAATAGCCCCGCCTCTCCCCACCTCTGCTGCGCACCCCCGCATCAAAGTAAACTGCACACTGAATTCAGATTATTTATCTTTCTCTCGACATGGACATAAACGCGAGTGAAGTCTAATCTGACAGGACGGAGACACGCAGCTCTGCTCACCTGCAGCTCCTCCCGCTGTGATGCAGCGGTGAACGGAGCAAAACACACACTTCAAGTCAGATCATCACCCTTAGCTATTTTAATTTCCTCTCAAACTACCTAAACTAGTTATAAATATGTTTATTTTTTACTGTCGGCCGGGTCACTGACTGGATCAGCTGCTGCATGAGACAGACACTGGCGCTGTCCGAAGAGAGGGAGGAAAAAGAGAGGCTCCGTGTATTTTATTATTACATTATATAGAGTCGTTATTCATTTGTTTTAAAGCTCAATAAATAACAAAGAAGACCTTTGACCGGCACTTTTATAATTTTGTCCGGAAGATTTCAACTTTAATACACGTTGACTGGCGAAAAACTCTGCCCGGTTTCCTCGGCCCTGTTAGAAATTAAAATCAATGTTTTGATAGCATAATGTACCTTAAACATACCGTCAGTTTAAATGCTGTTTTATACTGAAAAACCAGAAGTTCTTGTGCACAACCAGTTGTTAAGCTTTTATTCTGAAAATCCTTCATGACGACATCCGGGACTACCGCCCATTAGTATCATTAAAGTGGCTATTGACGCCGTTAACATGTATTACATATAAAGTTATGAAAGAGATAAGGAGGAGAAAAGGCATGTGGAAGTAAGCAATGAATGTAAAATGTCGAAATCCTCTGTTTAACGCGATATCGGACACAGACGAACGAGGGGGGAAGTCCCTTACGTCACTACAGCTCACAGAGAGGAGGAGCGAGCAAGCGGGAAGGACGAATGCTTGTAAGCTCTCTTCTGCACGGCCAGCACCTGGGAGAGGAAGCTGCAGACTTTCTCTCCTGTCGAACAATATCCTGTTTGTGACTTTACCGCGCCTTTTTTATTAATTAAAGTACCAATTTTGAACCTCCAGAGACTCCATTTAGTCTCCTTTTTAAGCTTCTCTTTCCTGGACGCTGAGAATAAGAACACAGTTAACAGCCCCCACCGCGGAGAATAAACAGAAGGGCAACAATTACAACTTTGCTGCTTTTGTGGAGGAAGTTACAGCGCCACGTACAGGCTCGGCATATGTACTGCAGCTTCTCCAGCGGTTGGAGCTAAACGGAGCTGTCTCGTGTGGACAGAAACTTTCCGGTGTCTATTGCGTGTGGACGGAAGCCTTTTTTGCAATTGCGATTGCGTATGCGTTTTACCGTTATCGTCCTCGTGTGGCCGGGGCCTAAAATTCAGTAACTAGAGAATATTGAGGATCTACTCCCCATCATCACATTGTTCATAAACCCCCTTTGTTCACTTACTTGTCTGGCTCAGGGTTGTCCACCTTAGCCTGCTCCCAAATGATGGGGTCCACTCCTAGTTAGAGGAGACAACATCCTCATAAGTAAATAACTTCTAATCACCAACAAACTAATTAAAATCATCAAGATGATGACACAACTATGCATTTACCTGCAGGTGCATTCTGCAGCAGCTGTTTGAGCTGAGCTGGAGACAGCTCTGTGCGCGTCCCAGACATGGCCACTCCGATCGATGCGAGCTGGGCCTTGATGTTGCCCTGCTCCAGATAACTGAAGAGTGTGGTGGCAGGGATCCGCTTGGAGGTGCCATTAGGAGAACGCTCCACCACGTAAATGATCACCTCAGTCCTAGGGCAAAGGACACACAAACATTTAAATTACATTTTTTACATTTATAGAATTTATTACACCTAAAATTCTTGCTTTGGTTTAGGACCAAAACACATTTCTGATCCTTTGCTACATTATGAACCATCCAGAACGGTCTGCTTTCTGTTCGCAGAGTCAAAACTAAACATGTACAATCAGCGTTTTTTTTTACACCCCATCTATTGGGAATAAAATACCAGAAAACTTCACGTCTGCTGCAACTCTCAATTCTTTAAATCAAGGCAGAAGACGTGTTTGTTTGCTAAAGTGTTGCTTATTTGTAAGCACTTTAAATCGCTTTGTCGTTGAAATGTTGAACATAAATACAATTACATTTCCTTGTCTTCCAAGTGTGTAATAGTACTGAATGACATATTATAGTTACTTACTGGTCATTGGGCAGGGCTTTGACACCATCCACATTGACAGTGAGAGACTGGTTGCTTCCCAGGACTTTGTGAAGAGTCTCCACCAGCTGCTGCTGCTGCGCTCGCACATCAGCTTCCTTTTTATTGAGAAGTAAGGCCACTAAACCGTCCTCATCCTTACTCACTGGGACACAGCTATAGCCCACCGCCTAGGAAACAAATCACAGAAATACCATTTGATGAAGTTCAAAAGAACCTAAAGTACACTTTTATGAACTATCGGTCATTACCTTGAACCTGCAGAATGGGTTCTCCTGCGTGAAGTCGACAGGTTGGTTGTTGTTGCTGTAGTAGCCCTTCCCAGTTCCCCAGTAAGCCTGTAACTGGTTCCATTTGGCTAAGATGGTGTCACGTTCGTCTCCTAACAAGGTGGGGGCTGACAGAGCAGTGACCTGCTGATACAGCTGGGTGGTCTGAGCCTGAGCCTGCTGCTGGGCCTGCTGCTGGGCCGGCTGACCGAACAAGCCTCCTGGTAGGGGGCAGGTGAGGTCAAATATCACGTCAGATTGTGTAGTCCTTTACATTTCCGGAAACATCTTTATGGTCTTATATTAACAGGGCAATACTACAAAAGTCCCCAAAAATGTCACAACTTAATAAACAGTATTTTCTGTGTGCTTCAACTGCACATTTGTATTGATGACGATAATAATGCTGATTTCTGTAAACATGTGATTGTTGTCGCCCTCTGCAGGGATAAGAGGTAAACCGTTTGTAGAGTTGTAATGGAAGTCTGTGTGTGTGACCCTGCTGAGAAAATAATTATAGGTTGGATTTTGAAATGGTTTGAATTCCCTGTTTCTTTTGCCGCTCAAACGTACTTCAATGTGATTATCGTCAGTGACGAGCCGACTATTAAATGTGCTTTTCATTTCATTTTCATGATAATACTGCCTAAGAAACTGATAATTAACTAACCGAGAAGCAATTTCAGATATAAGCTTGAATTTTCTGTATTGACAACGGCTGTCCTTGAGATCCAGGTCTTACCTGTCTGCTGCTGAGTGGGCTGGATATTAAAACCTCCAAACCCTCCCAGGGTTGTTGTTCCTAATCCAGTTCCAAATCCTGTTGCCCCAGCAGGAGCCGCGGTACCAAGCCCAGAGGAGAACCCAAAACCTTTGTTCTGTGTGTTACCAAACAGGCCTCCTAAAACAGAACAAAGTATCAACAGTGAGAACAAATATCCTATGTTTTTTGTTACTGGAAATTTGTTTTTTTAAACGCTGTATGCACGCAACTTGTATTTCCTTGACATAAACATACACAAAGAAAAGCAATAAGAGTTACACTGCTGACCTGTGGTGTTGGCAGGAGTACTAAAGCTAAAAGTGGATCCTGGTGCAGGTGCAGTTGCTGCAGCTGCCCCAAAGCCACCAAACGTACCTGAAATGTTAAGCAAATCATGCCAATTGAGATGGAGGAGGTGATACAAAAAGGGTTGAAAGATAGATAAATGGAGTAAATAAAAAAGAATGAAATAGCTGACTGACATATAGGGAGCTTAAAGTCATGACAGAGCTTTGAAGATTAACAGAAAGGGACACTGATTTTTTCCCCATTTAGCATTGCTTATCTTTTTTTACAGAGAAGGTGAAAATGTACTAGATTTGCAAAGAAATCAAAAGGTGAGTGCATGATACAACATTTTGTCTCCTCATGCAAATGGAAACTACGATGCATGACACTTTGAGACAAAGCCACAAGTGAGATGAAAAATCACTGCACCACACAGATGTGAAAATGGATGAAAATGTGTTTACAGACAGACTGTACTGATTCATTAAATCACAAAGGTCATCTACCTGTGCTAGCCAGGCTATTACCAAAATTGAAAACAGTGCCAGTGGTGGTTGCTGTACCAAAGCACCCCACATTAACGCTGACTGCTGCTGGGTTGGCATTTAAACCAAACCCCCCAAAACTAAACCCACCAGCCGTGGTGTTTCCAGCTCCCAGCCCCCCAAATCCTGCAGCCAGCGGAGGCAGGCAGCGAGAAAGAGAGAATGACATGAAGGAGTTAAAAGGACAAAAGGTCAGGCCTCGTATGGGACTACATATATTGTAAACACAGTCTTCAGGTATCTTAAAACCATGGCTTTGTTTATAACACCTGTATCTTACCAGTGTTGGTGGAGCCAAAACTGAATCCTGTGGCTGGTGCAGCAGCAGCGGTGGGGGCTGCCCCAAAACCAGGAGCTGTAAGAGCTAAAAGAAAAAAGCAGACACAAGAACGGCAGTGAGTTAAACTGGCAGACAGAGGTTTGGATATAACCAGGGCTGTGTGATAACTACCAATAGTTATCACAAGAAGAGATCATTTTCTCTGTTTTCATATCGATGTTGTTTGATCATAATGATTCCAAATCCACATGTTGCTAAACGACATGCCACGATTACGGAGTGATTTTTTATAGAAAGATGGAAAGGACTAAAAGGGAGTTTAAATTAAATAATGTTGAAAATGTACTGCATTTCATTTTGAGATACATAAATTGGATGCAATTAAATATTTCCTTATGTATTTTAGACTGGCAATGTGTACCTACCTATGTAAGGTGAACTTATAAATAACTAGTGGTGCACGATAATTATCGGTCCGATATTAGGAATTATGACGTCATCCCGATAAACCCGATAAAAGTATTAATAGCCCCGATAATATACAATATATTTTTTGGGTAAAAAAAAGTTAAAAATACTGCGGTGTGGGTGGATTGGGATGAGGGGCGCTTGTTTTTCACTCGGCTCCTCCCGTTTTGCCAGTACTGTGGTATTAGTGGTTTAGGAAGAGGGGAACTTTTCACAAATCCACAAACTCATGCCTGGCTGTGACGTAAATGGTGTGCGGCCGTGAAGCCAGGACAGTAAACAAACATGTCGCCGGTAGTATGGGACTATTTCAAAGTTTCAGAGTTAGATAGTTCGCTTGCTATTTGTATTAACAAATGCAATGCAGAAGTTCCATGAGGAGGGAAAAAGGCAACGAGCTATAATACTTCCAACCTGATTAGTCACCTGAAACATCGCCATCGCTACGATGGTGTGTTAAAAGCGTACGAAGACGCCTGCGCTGCTAAACTAGCGGCGAATCCAAAGCCAGCTGCAAAGGCACCGGGGCTTTTACCTATCGACGAGGCCTTTGAAAAAGGCAAGAAGTTTGCCAGAGACGACCCCAGGGCTAAAACGATCTCTAACTTCATTTTGCTCACTACTAGTCTTTTTTTACCACCAGGTGTGCAAAAACTACAGGTACATTTAATATATATATTATATTATTATCGGTTATCGGTATCGGTCTTGAGAAGCAGGAAGTTATCGGTATCGGTTTCAAAAAAACCAATATCGTGCATCCCTATAAATAACCCATATTTATTTTACATTTTGATATGCTTGTTATTTGCATTGGTTACTGTTTTTATTATATGTTATAATTTGTTTTCAATTATTATTTACTTTCATGTTTGAAGAATACAACTTTATATATTGTAACCCTTTGTAAAGGAAGCTGTTTCACTATATCAAATTACTTTTGGAAATAAAAGACAATGTGAGAAATAACTAATTAAAGAATATATTAAAAAGATAACAGTAATAATGTAATACTAATAACATCATTAAATCCAATACAAACTATGTTTATAATTGAGTTCTTAGTGGATATTTGTGTAATGCTGGAGTACATTATGTTGAGGTAATTCTACTATTCTGCCCCTCAGATGTAAATGCCATAGACAAAATATTAGTAATAAATACAAGTCTATCACCACTGCCTACTAATAGCTCAATCATAACAATGTTTTTAAAGTGATACCTCTCCTACAGTGTCAAAGTAAACTGAACATTATTATGCATGTAGAGGCAGCATTGTTGTATTGAATACGCATTAAATGTACCTAATGAAGTGGCAGGTGGGTGTATAAGTTGCTGTTCCTACGAATCTGGATGAGACAGACCTAGTCGATCTCTTCAATACAACTGCCCAACAACACAGCCGAGTAGCTTTGATTATTGGGGCTCAGATGAGGAGAGGTACCCTCTTTAGTGACCATCGGATCTATGGACTTACTGCCAAATCCGAATGAGGCGGCGGCGGCGGCTGCTGAGCCAAAGCCAAATGTTGCAGTTGATGCTGTAGTTTTGGCACCAAATGAAAACCCGGACGTGCCTTCACATGAACATAGAGAGTGCTATGAGTGTTGAGTGTCGTGACAGTTACATTAGCGTACAGCTACAACGGATTTCAATAGCTAATAGAGGTGGGAGAAGTGATCAGATATTGTACTTAAGTAAAAGTAGAAATACTAGAGTGTAGGAATACTCTGTTACAAGTAAAAGTCCAGGGTTTCAGTCGAATAGTCCATTTAGCTTAGGAACCTTCCTAACGGAGTGAAATGACCCGGAAGTCCCTCAGTGGCAGCCATGATAAGTGCCGTTCGAATTCTCTAGATAGATGATAGGAAAGGAGGTTTCAAACTTCCTTTATAACCTCCTTTAGCTTAGGAACTACTGGACCTCCCTAACCGAAAGGAGAGGAGAAAATGCTGCCCCACGATGCCTTGCGGCCGCAGCATTTGCCGTCACACAACAGTCGGCCGTTCACGGAAACAACCGATTATGACCGAGAAATTATATCATGAAAGTTACGGTGCTTATTAAGCATTTTTAAACGTATGTGGTAAGTTGCCAAAGTGCTTTGTTTTGAACGTTCATCAGTATTATAATCAAAAAGAGAAATATGAACGTTAGTTTTTACTGAAATGATCAAATAAAGTCAACATCTCACAGTCTTTACTGAGCTGTGTGGGGTTTGTTCAACTTTTAAAAGATGTTTGAATGGTGATATACACAGTGATAGATGTTAAGGACTAACGTTTATAATAAATACATTTGTATTGATTTTAAGATATTTTCATACAATCATACGTATTGGGATCATTTGTATTAATGTGGACCGGAGGGAGAGGGCGACGAGCATAAGTTTCACTTTCCTTTTTTATTTAAATTCCAACTTTGGTCATGAAGAATATGTTTCTCTGTTGTTCATAAAGCAACAGCATCAAAGCACGGTGCAGTCTCTAGATGAGTTTACAGTAGTCCCTCGTTCTTATTAAACATCCATGTTGTAGTCCGCTGTATAGAAAACTGTAGTTTCCCCACAGCAGCAGACGCACATTTATGACGTCCGCTGGCGCATCATAAACACGTCGGATAGTGAAAGTGCAGTTGGATTCTCTAAAGTACCGCAGTCTCTTCTCCTAAAATTTGCATCATTTGTATAATGGGGTAGCTTGTGAATTTACTCCAGGTGTAAATAAAGTTTTGTTTTGTGTTGTGTTGATTACATTTCACATCATTAATCCAAATCTGGTAACACTGCACTACGCTCTGCATCAGCCAAACGACTCGCTGCGCCCTCGCTGCGAGGGGGACCCAAGTTCCCATCGGCGAAAACACGTGGGTTTGCTGTCCTGGCTCCAAGATGGTGGAATGAGCTCCCCATTGACATCAGGACGGCAGATAGCTTGCACATCTTCCGGCGCAAACTGAAAACTCATCTCTTTCGACTCCACTTCGAGCGTTAGAACGATTAACGAAGCACTTTTATACTAATAAAGGACTGGCTTACCTAAAGCCAGTTGAGTAGCACTTGAAATGTTTGGCTCTATGAAACCTGATGTACTTATATGATTCTGTTTTCTTCAAGGTTGTGTCTTCCTGGTCGAATGTACTTATTGTAAGTCGCTTTGGATAAAAGCGTCAGCTAAATGCAATGTAATGTAACTACGGTAACTAAAAGGTATTAACCTTAAAAATGTATTTGTTCCTAAGGCCATAAAATGCTACCTTCACAAAAACTGCTATAAAAATATGATATATTAATATTTATTTCCACTTTCAAAGAGTCAGTCTTTTAAAACTAATCCAGCCTGACATACACATATGAAAAAATGAATTATATTTTGGGGATTTTAACCCTTTAAATGCCAGTTTGTTGAAAAAAACTCCAGTTTTTTTATTGAAAAAAAACTAAAAAAAATTTCAAAAAATACATTTCAAGGAATATTTGATTATTGTTATTATTAGGTCCCTAGATTGGTCAATGATAGGCAGCAAAATTAATTTGAATGCATTGTTATTTGTTTTGCAGCGTCAGATTTAAACAAAAACTCACACTCGTGTTCCTAAAGCCAGAAAATGCCACCTTCACAAAAGTTGCTATAAAAATATGATATATTCATATTTGTTCCCACTTTCAAAGAGTCAGTCTTTTAAAACTACTCCAGCCTGACTAAAATGAATAATACAAGATCATTTTGAACCAGAAAAACATTTATTTTACAAAGATGAACATTGAATGAACACTGTGAGAGTCCAGCTCAGGTGGAGCAGGGGCTGCAAATGGACAGACTGTGGTCCTTGCATATGAATTTCACACATTTGCAGCAGGTGCTGCAAACTCTTCTGTCCATGCAAAAGTGGCACTGCCTCCCGCTCTTCCGTTCACTGATGAGAGAGGGGCCTGCAGCAGCACCCTGCAGATCTGACACCATTGTTGCAGCGGCTGATGAGCGGGGAAGGCGCCCTCTCTTCTTGATGTGTGGGGTCACCAGCATTTCTCCCACCTCTTCAATGAAGAGCCTCCTCCTGTATGGTTTTTGCTGCTGCCAGGATGGCTCGATTGATGTCCACAGGACGTAGGCATTGTAATGGGAAATGTCAACCAGGTTGTGGAAGAGGGCAAGTGGCCAGCGATTTGTTCTCCTCCTGCAGGAGTAGGTGGCAACAACCTAACAAAAACAATTTGAATAAATGATTCCAAGCATTTTCTCTCATGATGCAAATATTAATTATTTTATAGGAAAATGCTCATTTGAAAGAAACTTACATATATTTCAGACAAGAATATAAGAGTAAGAATACATGTGCCTACCTTATCAAGGTTGTCGACACCTCCTTTGCATCGGTTGTAGTCTTTGATTATGACTGGCTTTCTCTTCATTTCGTCGCTTACGTCTGGACTGCGGTGTTTCGTGCTTAGAAGCAGCACATTCCTGCCACGTCGAGGGATGTAAGAGACCAGTGTGTGGGTCTTCGTAAAGGCAAAGGTGGAGGAGAGGATCGCCTAGGGGAAGCTCAGGCTTGTTTCAGCGAATTGTGCAAACCAGGGCCAGTTTTCTCCTGAGCAGCTCCTCAGCCAGTGTGAAGGACGTGAACAAATTGTCACAGGTAATGATGTGTCCCTGGAGCCCCTCTGTCATCTCCAGGACCACCCTCATCCCCTGGTTGATTTCAGAAGGACTGCCAGCTGCTTTGCCTGTATACACCTGCAGTCTCCAGGCGTATGAGGATTTTACATCACAGTTTGCCCAAATCTTTATACCGTATTTGGCCGGCTTTTTTGGCATATACTGCTTGAAGCTGCACCTGCCTCTGAATGGGATGAGCTGTTCATCCACGCAGACGTCGCTGAATGGGCTGAACAGCATCGGCAGGCGGTGCGTCCACATATCCCAGACTTTGCGGAAAGCAGCCAGCTTGTCATCATGGCGCCGCAATCGGGATAGCTTGTCGTCGAACCGCAGTGTTCGGCTGATTTGGTGAAACCTCCTGTGGGACATCGTGGCTCGGAAAATGCTCCGTCCCGATTTCTCACTCCAGAGGCTGAGGGTCGATTCATTTTTTGACCTGTAAACACCGGCCAAAATGAGCAGCCCCACGTAAGCCTGCAGTTCCTCTGTGTCCATATCTCGCCACTCTGCAATTGACCGTCTCCCATGCAGGTTTGTCATGGACACAATATGCTGCAGGATGTCATCTGTCATCAGCAGTGCAAAGCTGGATGCCGGGTCACTGATTCGGGGGACAGCATAGTGTTGGTCCCGGGGTCAAACTTCTGGCTGCTGGGACGTAGCGGAGCGTCTCAGTGTTTGTGGGAGACCAAAACACTTTACCATTTTTTGAAGTCCATCCCGCAGCTGCTTCCTCCATCTCCCCTCCGCTCTCAGTTTCAGATGAGTCTGAGTTGGACTCTAGCTGGTCTGTTCCCACCTCTGAGGCGTCCGCCATGGACTCTGAGGCCTCTTCTGTGTCAGCCTCAGAGTCCACGGAGGAGGATGAGGAGCCATCCTCGCAATGAGAGTGCATGATGATGTCCAGAGCTTCCTGTGTGCTGTAATGCCTTGCCATCTCCAAAAAGACTACTCCTGCACTGATAGTAATACTTATAACCATGGCTGCAGTGCACCTGTATAAACAACCTGAGCGAGAACCAAAACTTTGTTTTGCGAGAACCAAAACAAAGTTTTGGTTCTCGCAACTCATTGTTTTTATTATTGAATTAGATTATTATGCAGTGTGGCCTTCTAAGAGAAAAGTATTTTGAAGTTGGACACGCACACACACGCACACACACACCATTATACAACATCAAAAGTGACACACACATAATTTCAGTAGCAAGTGACCCTTGCAGAAAACAGTAACAAGTGTGACATTTTGCTGCAGGCTTCAAAGGGTTAAAATTATCGCCATCTTGTAGACAAATGTAAAAATTGAAAATTGAAAGCTAGAAGTTCAAAATGAAATCTTAACATAAAGGAAATCAAGAGTTTATGATAAGATAAATGTGGGGTCAAAAAAAGCATTTTCAATGGTTTTCAATGGGGCATTTTTTGCCGCTAGGAACTAATGTGTCGGTTTTTGTGTAGCTTAGCCATTTTAGGCTAATTTAAAAAACTGATACGACAATTCAATATACAACTAAAAAAGAATATCCTCTGGCAAGTTTGAGCAATATTCATTCAACACAGCCAAAATGGCATGAACATGAAAACCTGAATGGCTGAAAAATGGCCCCAGGGACTCTTAATGGTTAAATAAACGTAGTGGAGTAATAGTACACTATTTACCTCTGAATTGTAGTGGGGTAGAAGTACAAAGTAGCAAAACATTGAAGCACTGAAGTACACGTTTCTCAAAATTGCATTTAAAGTACTTGAGTAAATGTACTTAGTTACTTTACACCACTGCAAACTAGAAGCTCATATTTTAACGTTGACATGAGTAAACTTGAGGATTGTTCATTAGCCAAAACAGCTAACGTTAGCTAAGGGCTAGCTACAACATAACGGGACACATGCAGTGAGGTTGGGTAGCAAAAGAGAGCCGTTTACTTGAAAGAGTTAAACTATTCCCAAATCTGGTTAAAAAGACATATGCAGGTCTCAGATAGAGAAAGCATATCGCATTATTTATTTTGTCGGCCGGTAAAATATCCAACTCTCATGACTGTTGACAGAAACTTGCGCTGTCAGTTGACCGTTTATTAGTGTAATTGATCGTGAATGTACACCAAAATAACACTATTTAGACACTATGTAAGTAGCATCTTTCTTTGCAGCATTATTAAACTACTCCCACGTTTATTAAACTTACTTGCTGCAGGGTTAGCCGCTGCGCCGCCAAAACTGAACGCCATGTTGTCTTCTTCTTCGTCTTCGCAGTTCTTCTTCTGCTTCTTTAGCGGCGGTTGACATCCGGTCTAGAGGCGCTTTAGCGCCATCGTCTGATAAGGCGTGTTACGACCTACATGTTGTTTTCCATGCTTGTTTTACAATCGACTCCTATTATAAATCTCATTTTCCAGATCAGCTACCATAGCACCGTATCATATATATTAAAACATTGTATTAACATTGTATTAACCATGGCCTATCAGTAATCATATTAATGTCAATTCAGGTATCCACAATTCCCACGGATTATTCCTAATAATTTCTCTCTGCATCCCATGGGGGCATATGCCTATGCCCCTATTACTGTATTACACATAACTAAGTGCTCCACTGACTCCTATTGCAGGCATCACTGACTCAAGCATGTCTGGTGTAATCATTTTCAGTGCCCCAACCATAACCTTGTTCCCCTCTATCTCGAACCCATGACCTACCTACCTGCTAACTTTGACACTCTTTTGAATTTGATGTGTTTTCCTCCTTTCTCCCTCTCTCCTATACCTTTATTGTCACATTAAACCTCCAAAGCCCTCTTGGCCAATGTATCGACCCTTCCATTTACAGTACCCTCAATCACAAACATTTTATTTTCTCCTGGATTTGCTAGTCTTGTGACTCAGATAAAAATTGTGAGAACATCTTTTATGAAAAAACATTATCAAAGTTATACTGTAAAATAAGCTACAATGGTGGGTCATGTAGGGGTATATTCTCGATTGATATATTTGTCAAAAGTAAAATAAGGGTGGTGTTTCTGTGTTTTCCCTTTTTTGATGTATCCTGTTATGTGATTTATACTATGACAGCTCACAAACACCAGCAGGATATTACCTTTACTCCATACTGTACCAAGACAATAGAGCCTTATCCTAGAATAGAACCTAACAACACACACCCAACACTTCAAACTTGTAAAGAAAAACAATGTGGGCCTATGACAACACTGGAAACATCTGTTTTTGTATTTAAACATTAAGAGTAAATACATTTCTAGCTACAAACGTCTCTGAGATGACAATCAAACAGTCAAAAGGGCTTTAATAAAGAGAAGACACCTTTACTGAAACACTTTTATTTTGTGTACACAGTAAAAACAGAATTAACAGTCAGCGTTTCAAAACAACCTGACAATTATAATTCTTAGTGGTTATAGCATTAACTATAATTACAGAAAATAAAATCTGTTATAAAAGCATGGCAAAAAGTAGCCCAGTTAACAATCCATATGGTGCTTTCTAGGTTTTGGTTTGGTTTACCAATGCAACAAAAATCATTTATCTTATTCACCACAACACTAATACTGTGTAATACTGTACTTTTTGCAAAAATATAGTTTCATCCATTTATTCCCCCCCCTCTCATACATGTTTGATAGTACATTTGACAAAAGAAAGTATTTTCTTTTCTTTGTTGTTTTCTATTGTACATAACTGATCAAAGTATACACCACCACAAAAAGTAAAATCAAAGCTTGAATTAAACTTGTTACATCTTCTTTGCTAATCTCTGATTTATGTATTGCTTTTTTATTACAGTGCATGTAAGAGGAGACAGTATGAAGTAACTCATTTATGCCTACAATTATATAACTAACAATGAAAGCAGTAATAAAGGTTGGGCTCAACAGAGTTTAAATGTAGTAATTCTGCAGTATTTCTATACTGCATTTAATGGCACATACAATCTGTTGACCAGTGATTAAGTACAGAGTGACCCTGCCGGCAAAAAAAGACAATAAATGCAACATTTCTCAGTTTCGTGAGATTTGATGGTGTGACATGGCGTTCTTTTGACAATATATGTAAAAACTATAAAAGGGCGAAATAAATCCAGTTACAAATCTTGAAAGGCAGAACTGCATTGTTCCTTCATATATTGAACCTTCATGAGGGTTTAGTAGAAATAGCTAGACCCTGCCCTGACATGAAGTCTTTCACAAACATTATGAAGAAAATCTTGTTGGGTGTTATATTGAGCACCAACAATGCTATTAAGGCGTTCAGCAAAAGCATAATAAAACCCATTTTGAACTAATAATAAGCTGAATCATATTTTGATATGGCGGTGAGTTAATGTAAGCAGTCAAACAGGGCAATAGATACGTTAACACACACATTCAGTACATTATGAATTATTGTTTTTACAATAAAAACTTGTCATATTCAGGGATTTACATGGCTGATAAAAGTGTTGCTCATTATGGCACTAGAAGATAACTGTGAAGCTCTTACTTCATTGAGACATTTCTACATTAACATTTACAAAAAGAGAACTTCATATTTCACAAAAGCTAAAACATCCAAAATATACAGTGTTTTGTCTGATATTCCCCATTATACACTGAGAGGAATGTGAACAGTTCAACACACCTTACACTGTATATATAAAAGAACATACTCTGAGGGTTTCTCAGGTGTGGTGCTAATGATGTTCACAGATCCCCCTCAGTGCATAACTGACAATAATGAGCCATGAACATGCTTTGTAACATCTAGTTAGGATCAAATGCAAATTAACAATAGTTTCACTGAATTTATTCAAATTGAGATGATGTATTGCTTCTCAACCCTTCTTTATGATAGCATTTTTTGATAGTATCTGAGCAGAGGCCCACTGAGAGTGGCATATAATATCTATTCAAAAAGAAAAAAATCACAGTTTACAGATTTAATTACCCTGGTCCCAAATCCTCATGTGTGCCGTATTACACAGTTGTCAGTCACCTAAATCTGATATAGGCCAGTGTTCTCAACCTTTTCAAGTCACAATTATCAGGTTGGTCTTTACGTTATTTAAATGTTTTGCTCAACAACCATCTCAAAACCCAGAAAGGATCCTGCGACACCCAGGTTGAGAACCACTGATCCAGGCAAACAGAATAAGTTCAGTCATTAAAATTAAATTCATCCCACCTCTGAGGTATAAAGGGGTGTGTTTTCTTTTGTTTAGGACCACCACAAAAAGCTCTCTCTAACTCTACTTATATAAGAACTGCAGCTTTCAGCAAACTGATTCAAACTGCAAAATTTGGCTCCTGACTCACAGTGTTTGTGTGTGAATGTCAAGCTTTTTCTGGAAATACCGTGACCTGGACATTACAATTATGTACATATAGTACAATATGGTTGAGACTAAAGCATGTTCCCCTCCTCTACACCCTTTAAATATTTCCAATCATAGAGGAGATATTGACAGTTTTCTCTCTCTCCTGAAAACTCAAATCCCTATTTGTGATTCTGAGGGTTGTCCATGTACAAAACCACCTTTCCCTCTCTTCTTACTCTTGTGGTTCGCTTTTAGCCGTCAAACCGATATATGTTCCATTTTGAGGATCCTCTTTTTCCTTATCACTCACTGCAGAGTAAGAAGTGTCCTCTTCATTGGATGTCTGAAGAGGGAGATTGAGGATACAATGTGTTAAAAAGTGATCTAATCCTACTTTTTAGACCTATACCTGTATCAAAAAGGTTGTTGTACTTGAACGTTTCATCTTACATTACCACACACATTTTTAAATACTTAAATAGAGATGTATTTTTACTAAGTGATGTTATTGTGTTAAAACCAGACATTAGGTTTACTGTACAGCATCACAACACATTTTTATATAGCAAGTGATCTTACTATATGAAAAGAAAGTGAATACAAAATGCATATCGACAATTAAGACTAAACAAAGCAGCAAAATAACCAAAAAGACTTACAGCATAGAGCGGCTTGGTAAACACAGTGCGCTTTACTTCATTCTGCACGGGGACACATGAACACATGCACAGTGCAATTAGTGGGTGGTTAAGCAACTGACTGAATTACACAACAATTAACACAAATTACTTTTTGGCACACAGCAAGTAAGTGTTAAGCTTGTTAGAAGGAAATCAGGTCAGAGGTGTTGTCATACCTTCTGTTTGTGGGCTCTGTACAGGAGGATGATGAAAATTGCGAGCATGATGGCCCCCAGTCCCACGATGAGGAGCGGGAAGTTGGACACCAGAGTGACGATCAGCAGCAGCTTGTGTACTCGGGCCGCAGACGCATCATCAATCACCACAGTCTGCGAATTAAAGACAAAGCAAACATATATTATGTAGAGGAAACTAAGATGTGATTAGTGACTGGTTTAGCGTCTTGAAAATTAAATGTGTTTATTTTTTAATTGATTGATTTACAAAGTGATTCATTATTTTCTGTTTTCTTTTTTTCTTGCCTTTTATTATTTGCTAATTTTGTCGATACATGTTCTTAATTCAAAACACAAACATATTTTTTCACACAGCACAAATATAATATCCAACACATATGGCACACGTCATATAGGCCTCATATCCCAAATCAGTTGGAAAAAGGCGTGGAAACAAACAAAAACAAATAATAATAATAATAATATATGCTTTCTTTTTTATGTTTAAAATAAAGCATTCATTATTTTTAAGTTTTTCTCTATATTTGCCATGGTTGTTTAAATGTTATTGTGTATTTAAATTGTGTTTTATGTCTTTGCCCTCCAAAAAAATTATGTATAATGCTGCAAGAACTTCAAGATGATGAACTGATTAACTCATGTGTTCAAATCTAGTGTGAGCATGTCTTTACAGTTTCTTACCTCATTGATGAACATGACGGGAAAGATTGTGTCATTCAGGTTTCTAGTGTTTCTGTTGTGAACACAATAAAAAGAGTGTAAAAGAAATAATGTACAGTGCAGACAATCAGACACTGGTTCAACATCGAATAGCCATGTTTAAATGAAGATACTCACGAGAATCCAGAGATTTTGCTCAGCAGGATGTTAATCTGCGCCCTCTTGTTTGCACGTACAATCACTCCAGTGGTCTGTAAGCCAAGTTGTCATATGATTCTTTCTTTATACAATTATTGAAACTTTATTTTAATACACAACCCACTAAACCATTCTGTAGAGAATTCCACAGTTTGACGCCAATACCTATGACTTTGTTAAACGTTTGTTGGCATGTTCTCTTTCATCCACATTATTATACAATTCCTATTGCTATTATCTGTAATAATAATTTCTAGCAATAACCTTTGCTCATGTACATTTTGCCATATGTAATATTGTAAAGTGAAGCATTATATCACCAGAACAGACAACAAAATGTCTTAGGAAGACAATGTTGATGTTTAATATATTCTTCTGTACTTCTATATATATGCCACTAGGGGGGGTAGCAGTGATAAAATGATTTGCTAATACATATTTTCATAGTGGATTGAGATGTGTACTGTGAAAGAACATGAGCCACAGCATTACTGTTATAATTATACCTGCAATTAAAAAGTGCATTTGAAGCAACTGAACTGCGGCCTGGTGGCTTACCGGGTTGAGGTCTAGGTACGTTTGGTGATGCTCTCTTTTAGGAGACATTCCTTCGATGGCAGCCACGTATTTCTCCTCTCCCAGGTAAAAATGAGGAAAGGATGCGACTACTGGGGCGCCTTTGAGAGGAGAGGGGAGGGTTGGACAATAATAAGCAGAGCAAAGCAACAACTGATGATGTAAAGCCTATTTCTCTACTGAAAAATGATGAAATCAACAAAACAACAACAGTTCGCCTTTATGACAAATGTTGGGCTATATTTTTTGTGACAACGTTTTCTCATGTCCAATACAAGTTTAATAAATGTTTATTTATATGTTATATGCAAAATGTCTCCATAAGGTTCAACTCGTTATGTTGCCCATTCACAATCATTAATTAAAGTATTTTCTTTGTCAACACAGATATCATCACGTAATGGGCAACAATAGGATAACCTAACAGTGTTTCTTAAGGTTTTACTTTAAGGAGAATAACAGTCTTATCTAAAATAAATGCTAACGTTTGCAGTAAGGACATCTAAGGTCAGACCAGAAAATGCCCTCAAGCACGTAGTTTCTATAATGTACGTTTGTTGTTACAAAATAATGCATCTGTTTACGACACTGCCACATAAAAGCCAATTTATCAAAGCAGCGACATAAAACATTCTCATCTAATGTCAGATATCCTGTTGTTTGAAGATCTTATCAGAATATTGGGAACAGCACAACATTTGGAAAGAGTCCTCAAGAGAAAGTGAGGAGATATAATCTGACTTTTCATTTCACGACATGCAGTAAGTTATTTAGGGGCAATCTTCTAAAGAAAATAAACAATAGGTCTGCAAATGGATCACCTCCCCGGTTGTAGAACGAATTAAGGGCTGTATATTATATCCAGATAAAGAATCGTGTTACTCTAGCTAATTTCCTTCCTCATATAAACAGGATAAACCTCGTTCCTACAATATGACCTCTTTCACAGATAAGGAAATGTGTAGTCAAGTGAGGCGTTCTTGCGTATGTGTTGAACGGAGTCATGCTGTCTGCG
The DNA here is from genome assembly GCF_902827175.1 of Gymnodraco acuticeps. Classification (NCBI taxonomy): domain Eukaryota; kingdom Metazoa; phylum Chordata; class Actinopteri; order Perciformes; family Bathydraconidae; genus Gymnodraco; species Gymnodraco acuticeps. The sequence goes on from NW_022990358.1 coordinate 1,734,008, forward strand.
TGAGGCAGTCACAGGGAGTGGGGCAGAGGTGACAGTTTTCCTGCCCCCTGCATTTGGCAACACACACTCCACAAAAACATTGGACACTCGCGGTCACCTGAGAGGCTGTTCCCGTGACTACCCACAAGGTCATTCAAGCGCAACACACACACACACACACACACACACACACACACACACACACACACACACACACACACACACACACACATATTTGTGTTGATATACTGAGGTGTGCCACACTTAATCACTGTGTTCATTCCTTAAGAGGTGACCCTAAATCTGACCTCTGCACTTTCTTATAAATCCCCCTTATCTGAGTAGAATGACATTTCTGTTGCTGGCTTTACAAGCTTTGCACCATTTTTATGTCTATTTTTTTATGTTTTCATTGTATTTTTCTTATTTCTTGTTGTGTGTTGCATTGCAGGACGAGCCTAGGAGATTAGCATTACCCAAACTACTCTGAAGCTATTGTAGCATATGACAACAAAGCCTTTCAATCTTTGAATCATGAAAAATGTGTACCATGATGTTGGAGAAAATACTGTTGTCTCCTCTTTGGGTTTGTTTTAATGCACTGATATCATGTGTGATTCTGAACTTGCAGCTGCCTCTTTATAATAATAATAATAAATTGTATTTCTATAGCGCTTTTCTTGAACCCAAAGACGCTTATTTATGATAGGAGGAGGCAGGGCATTTCACGTTGTTGATCTTTATGAGGAGACAGACATATACTTGTTGTCTCCTACATATCTAATGTACAGTATATGAGGCGTGAAGGAAGTCCAGAAGACGTCACAGATGACGCTTTTCCGACACACGCGGCTGATATTAGCGCCACCTTGATTTACGACTTTGTTGTTATCTCCTGTATTTTGGACTATAGCCTATAAGCCTGATGTTTTTTCCTACTCCGTTGAGCAACATACCCCATGTGTGTGAGTTAAACCATATCCTTTGTATGTGATTTAACTCTGCTCCTTCTTGCAAGAATAAATTAGTGCCTGATTATTGATTCTCAACCTGGTGTCGAGTGATATTTTCCTAACACATGACCTACAAATTCTTGGTTTGATTGGGCTGTGTGCCTAATATTTATGTTGACGGTTGATGTCGTACACTATGAATATCATCTTACAAAAACTATTAATTGAGCAAGCAACATCATGTCTGTTTGTCTTTGATAACAATATTAATATAGTTTTGCAATAAGAAGTATGCATGTATTGCATTAAATCTATCCGCTTTCTTGCAACATAATGTAACTTTGACACAAAAAAGAAGACATGATGTTCACTTGTGTTAGAATAACTATTTGAAACAAGTATCTGATTTAAAAGTAATAATGGAAAAACCTGGGATATTATTTATAGCAAAACACTGGCATTTGGTGTAGATCAAATGAATGATATTTCAGAAACAAAATAGAGTTTTTGTCAGTGCACACAGGCACTAGGGCAGAGCCTGTTCATATTCAAGGCCAGAATCAGGTGACAGGGCTTACCCGCCCTCAACAACTTGGCCAGTCATGATCAGATGGCAGCAGAGGTGTAGAGAGGGCTGGAGAGCTGTGTCACATGGCATGGCTCTTTAAAAGCTTATTAGTACTGGTGAGTGAAAAAGGAAAATAAAGGAAGTATCTGAGATAAGTTTTTTTTTTTAAAACTGGGCTGGGGAGAGATCAGAAAGAACAGGGCAACAGAAATAAAGATCTTAGCTTTCAAAGTTAAGGTTTGTTTTCACTAGGAAGGCCCAGGTCAAGCTCAGGGTCTTTGTGTAGGATGTACAGCTACTAAAAACACAGGAGAGAATAGGATAGTGGGCGCAGAACATAGAAATGTGAAAGGAGAGGCATGGGAAAGTGCAAAGCGTGGGTGAGAAAATATGCTGCATAAGCTGACATTTACCTTTCCGACAGGGACTGACTTTAAGGAGGCCGGTTCCCAGGCACTCCTGTGGGGTGACGCAGAAACCCTCGTTGGCGGGGTTCTCCTCTTTGCTGGCCAAAACAGAGCGTGGTGGAGTGAAGCGGTACGCCGGGATTCCTTTCACCTCCACATCTTTCTCAAACTCCATGTAGATCGACCTGCAGAGTAAAGCGACAACATGGCCGGACATGATGAAATAAAATCAGCTTTCTTATCATTCTCACTTAGGACTGTAGAAATACTGAATTAATTGTAATTTTCTTTCCTATGCTCGATATGCATAAGATAGGAATACAAAGCCAATTTTACAATGGTTACACAGGGGCTGATGGAGGGGCAAGAGTGATACAACTCTATTAAATTACCAAAAAACTACTTTCAAATATCTATTCCGTAATTATTAAATTGTTTCCAGGTATGCAAAAAAACACACTAAAACGTGCCTGTGTACGTCTGAAGTAAAATAGAAAATGCCGCTCTTCGGTTGAATGTCATTATTTTTCCTGCTTTTTCCTAGCGAATCCTGATCACTCTCAGTGAGAACAAAGGAGTCCATACAGCGTCTGCCAACTGGCCGAGAGGATGCGGCTCTTCACTACTCAGACCACCAAGAGTGCAACAACACTGTACAGCCCTTTCCCTTGACCTTTGGGAGAGAAGCTAAGTAAAAAGCTGTATGCATTTCTAGAACAGGACTGTGAAAGCCTGAGCCTTGTACTGCTGGGCATGAGAAACCTTTACAGCAAGAATAATGTCAGATAAGCTAAAATATGGTTATTTTGTATTGAAATTCCCTAAATATGTGGGGGCCAACATTTGTGCTGATTACGTGAGATTGTACTACAGGCGTAGCAATGGTAAAGAGAATGGAGGAAAGATGGGGGAATAAAGTTATTTTAAAATAACTTGTATAATTAGTTATATGTACAATAATTCAATCTTCATGTGCTGACTTTATAATAAGTTAAATGTTAGGTTATATTAGTTACCTCCAAGCTTATTTTTTCAGCACAGTTTGTTTCTTATTTGTTGGATCTGATACGAATAATAATCGTACCTCGTATCACCGAGTTTGTCACTAACATGAAATGGAAATAAAGAAAAGCAGTCCGGCGAGAGACATGCTCTTCACAATTACCACTTCAAGACAAAACAGAGCTTTATAGCGTTAATGTGGGGTTGTTCGGATTTTAGCAGATTTTGCCTCATTGATTTCTCATATAACTTCTTCTCAGTTTAGTACAATTTTATTTATTTATTTAGTTTTGGAAGCCTTTGCCATCTCCCAGCTGCAGTACTGCTTTAAACCTCAAATATTACCTATCTACCATTGGAGGCGCTGTTTCACCACAACACTGGGTGGTCTGACCTTGGTTGGTGTCTGAGTTCCATTCTACTTTTAAGTTTTTAAAACCTAAACATAGAAACTTTGTTTTTAATTTGTTTTGTTTTGTGGATACCTTTTAATGACAGAATATTTTTTAAATAAAATCATGTCTTTTAAATTAAAGATCATAACTGGGGGAAAAATGTACGTTTAGCAAAATGCAAGGTGGTATTTGAATAATGACACCTGTGTACACTTCGTCAAAATGTTGACGTTTATGGGGCTAAGCTGTCAGTTACAGGACCAGAGGTCAAGACAGATGGGAATTCCAGCTGATTTTCTATTCTTCAGATCAGTGGCAGATGTTTTTTACCAAACATAAGTTTAAGACTAAGTGGCGAGCTTCTCTTAGTAGAGCTTCAGGATGAAAACACTTAAGCCAAGCTCTCTGTGTGAAAGGTTAACACATGTGCCTTAATTGAACATTTCCTCTTATAATCAAGGTTAAAAGGCACAGGAAACAGGGAGGTAGCCTTCCCTTGAGTCACAATAGCACAGACAGCCATGATGAAGCCACCAGGCAATGAATAAGTAGGTGAAAGAGTAAACATTTAGGACAGGGGTTTTTGACACGCATCCAATCAGAGTCAAAGGGACAACCATGCCGCTAGAACAGATTATTTCCATACTCAACTAAAAGGGGAGGGGGGGGACGTCTGCAGAAACATTTTGTTTACGTCACCGTTTTCTAAATTAGAAGCTTTAGCTATTAGCAAGGGCAAGGCAGTCATCAAACAGCTAGCCTTAAGGCGTAGCAGTTGTTAAATAAATACAAATAATCCACTCATTAGTATTTGACTGTGTAAGAGGACATTTTTTAACATTCTAGGCTAAAGTCCTCCAGAAATCTGAAAGCCATTACGAGCATAAGTAGTGAACATGTCTGGCAGACATTTCCAATATAACACAACAAAATGCACAATTAATTATCGTTCCAGCTGGTCAAGAACTGAAACAATGATTTTTCTCTCGTTTTTCATTCTCAGTCCTGCAAATGTCCTTGCCCTTCGTCACTCAATCATCTTTCACTCCCATTACACTCCCGACTAACATTCCTCTTCATGAAGCCTTTTCATGAAGGGCTTCCTGGAAACTGCCATGTTAGTATTACAAAAGGATTCACAGTATAGGCAGTAAAGCATTGTTGAGAAAACAGACGTCACCTGTTGTGCTGTTTGTAAGTGATCAGGATGATATTATAATTATGGGATCCAAGGCCTGTGAACTTTATGTCCATACAAGATACGAAAGCATGTGTCCTGCTGTGATGTGAGCTGTGTGCAACATGTTCAGGCCAGGTCATGTATCAGAAATAGACATCACCCCTCCATTCGAAGAAACAACAATCATATGTGGGACACTAGGTAACAGTACGTCAAATGGGACAAAGCAAATTCCTGTTGCAGTCAGATGACTTGACTGATACATTAGAACTAATAAAAGCCTATTTTTGTTCTTGAGTCTGTTGAATGCTGCGCTCATAAAGGCATCACGTTTCATTTATCTTCTGTTTTTATCCAAAGCAACTTACAACAAGTGCAATAAGTGCCCTGAAGATTCAAACTCAGAACAGAACAATAACATGCAGTGCTTCAATAGGCCAAAGCTATTGGTGCATTAGCTTCCAATGGGCTAAACCTTTTAAATACAATACTATTAAAAACAAAAAATGTAATGGCCATGGTGCAGGCAAAACAGTCTGGGTCTTCAGTCTGCAAAAAAGATGTCTAGACTTTCTGCAGTCCTGATATCAATAGGGATACAAATGGCTTTCTTGGAGCTAGGATAGCAAACAAGTGTGTTTTTGTAGAGAGGTACCCTGTTCACCACTTGCATTTAGGGAGTAGCGAGCCAATTGACCGATGCAAAGCGCAGTGTACGTGCTGGAGTGTCGTGTTTAACCATGTCCTGAACCCATTCACAGCACTGTACCCGTGTCTTGAAGAGGATTTGGGCAATTACTGATAAGACTAACAGTCTATAGCCATGCTAGTGTGGATCTGTGATGCTGTACTTAATCTGCCACTATGCTTCTTTATAGAGGTTTATTAGATGGTTGAGAAATGTTGTCATAAACAAAGTGCTGGATAAAACGAGCAAAGTTTGAAATGCTGGTGGCACTAGAGGAAAAGTATCAGGATCAACAATGACATAAGAAATCATGCAATGGACACCATGTGAATCTGTACTACTGAAAATGATTCCTTGTGTTAGCTATTTCAGTTCTGACCAAAGCAATAAGTAGTACAGACAGACATTGCCAAACATAGAGGCATGTCCTAGCACAGCACAAAACAGATTAACATAACTATTTATGTAATATCTATTTACACTCACTCGTCAAGAGAAAATATTAAAGCAAAAGTGATTTATATATCTCAAAATTATGCCACATGAAAGCAGTAGAACAAAGAAAAGGCTCTGTGCTACTAAACTGTACCTGCAGAGGTCTGGGGTGAAGATGTAAATGCGTTCATTTTTATCCAGAAAGGGGTGGAAAGCACTTCCATCGGATCCATTGATGCTGTTGCTTTGGTTAGACGTCCAGAAGTCCAGCTGTCTGCAAATCAAAATATTGTCAGAAACATTAGTCTTTAATATATATTTTTTAAGTACAATTTTCATCTAGATCCCTCTCGTTGACCAATAATTGAATGTAATAACTAATGTTACGTGCTGGGTATGTTTCATGTCAACAGTATTATCAGTTTAATCTTAACAGTGCCAAATCCCATGAAGTGTGTTGATAAGAGTGGTTTCCCAGGAGTAAGACGCTTAATTAAAGACTACAGTACGTACTCAGGCAATGCAATGGGTTAAAAAAGGTCAACAAAAAGCCATTAATACATTCAGGGTTACAGGACGTTTTATCCTGTGCTCTGAACTGTGGGCAGCAGCCCAGACCAATAGGCAAACAGACATCCTTATTATTGGCAAATATGCAGTGCATTTGAGAAACTGTTTGAATCCAAAGGTTACCCACTGAAATGTCATTACAGTGTATGAAGACAGAGAGGCGGTGTGTGATTGTGTGAGACTGCAACAAGGCTACCTTTGGCCTTTCCATGTTTCAACGTGGCCATAATCCATGTAGTTCTGCTCCCCAGTGTGGTATACAAATTCCCCGCTGTGACTTCCATTTTTCTAAATAGACCAAAAGTTATTACATTGATTAAAAGAAAACACTCAAATGTGTTACCATGGAAAATTCTTGCTCTGTAAACTACACAATAGATTACAAAATCCAAAATGAATGAATGAATAGATATTTGAAGAGCTGTACGTGCCTTGTACATGAGGCCAAAGACCTTGTCCATAGGTTTGATGGAAGCGATGCGGGCCAGCAAGGGATCATCATAACCCCACAGCAATTCATCTACAGTGCGAGTGGTGAACAGACCACTCCCCATAGAGTTCATCCAGACGGACACCATCGATGCCTTCCAGAAACTCCCTTTCAACTCGTTCATCACAGCCTAGAGAAGGGAAGTGAGAGTGAGGTAGAGTTGAGAAGAGTTGGAAAGCAGGATGAGGCGGTCAGCATTGAGGGAACACGAAACAAAGTGCAGAATAAACCCACAAGCACTCACTTGGTTTTAAACTTTCCTCTACTTTAATTTCCACTTTTCTCTATTTGTGTAAGACCTTTAGTTCATGGCTCACCCAAGCAGGGATGTTGACAGTGGTGATGTTATCCACAGCTGGGTCGCCCACAGACTTCTCCCTCAAGAACACAAAGCTCTTGGTGTTGTATGCGGACACCTTCTCACCATTTTCCACCATGCTGACGTTGTCCTTAGTCCTGTACTCCCTGGGCAAACACAATAAAACAGATAAATATATATTTTATTATCATTATATTTCGAGAGTTGTTCCTGTCACACTTCCTTTATTCAAAATCTGTTTGCAGAAGCAAATTAAATAAAACCTAATAGAGGAAGCAGCAGATACATTTCAACAGAAATTCAAGAAGAGGTCTAATTTTCTACTTTGCAAAACCTTATTTTTTGTACTGTAGTTTTCCTGGGGCAGTCTAAATAGATACATGAACCCCAAAACTCAATAAATATAGACTGCAACACAGTCTGGTTTATATAGATTTTACACGTTTGGTATCACGCTTAAAACAAATGTAACAAACTACCAATTTAATGTTTTTTTTCTTTAACGCTTTGTTGTTGCTGTTCAGTCAACACAGAGTAAGTTAATATCTGGTGGTGGACCTATGTAAAGTCTGCAAACAGAGAACACCTCCTACACACATTCAAGGACATCAAATATTTGACAATATGTCAGAATAAGGAAGATTTATTGACACATCGGTTTCTTTCTGGCAGCATTTCTGTGTGCATTGATGTGCTCTTGCATCCTACCTGTATGTGTAGGGTCCAATCTGCTTGACCACTGGCTTGGCCCCCCTTTCAAGGAACTCGTTCACATTGGTCACATTGAAGAAAAAGTACTCCATGTAGACAGGTGGAGGAGGGGATTTCCATGACTCAAACACACGGCTTCCCTCTACCAAAACAATCTCCTGTTGAGACATAAAGGAACAATCTCAGTAAATGTAATATCAATCAATCAAAATGTGGTTATAGACCATTTGTTCATACACAAAAGGCCCTCCTATCCATTGACAGAGGAACACAAAGCTTTAAGCACAACATTTCGTACCAACAAAAATATAAAACACTTTAATTTTAAATTAAAAAAGTTGGTCTTGAGTTAGCATCCACTCTCTGTACATGTTGGCACATAAACAATCAAAGCAATGCATACAAAACATGATATACTAAATAAAAACATGCTACTGGTCTGGAGTATGTTGTTTCTGTAAGGAGGAGTGTTTTTTTATTTAAGTGGCTTTCAAATTATGATGCATTTGTTACAAGAAATGTAAAAACCTTTGCAACCAAGGTTTGAATTTAAAGTTTCTATTCATAGTAAAAAAACAACCCAGAGGATAAAAACATCCTTGGGGGGCCGCGGAGGGCAGCTGCTGTCTGAGCGTCAGACAACAGCATCGGCGGCACACATGAATGGTATTAGGGGGAGACCCTTGCACAGCCCCATTGTCAGCGGTTGCCAATGACAACGGCCTCTCGGGGAGAGCGACTGACATGTCATGTGATGGAGAGAGCTGGATGCCCGCTTGAAGCGCAGCACTGCGACCTTAATGATCTGAGCTGCATTCCTCAGGTCTGAGCCTTATGAAGTGCAGTGCAGGACATGAAAAACCTTCACTATCCTGTTTCAAAATACACAGTATGGAAGAAAAATGTCTCACAGCAGATGCCATTGCCTCTGAAAAAAATAGAATCTTTTGAGGAATTGGAAAACACACCGAAGGATAGGAAGGAGGAAAGGGTTGAGAGTGTATCTTTGGACAACACATCAAGAGGAACTCTCACTTTAGCTTAATTGTATCAAAGTTGAAGCCAGTATTTTAATGATGAAGAAAGCACACCAAACAAGTCCCATTGTTTCAGGGGAGCACTAGCCCCCTCATCCTTTGGGGTCCCCTCTACTAAAGTTTAGCCGAGTTGCCAAGGACAATAAAGCTGTCAACTTAGATCGAGGAAGGGAGCGCATTTTCTTTCTATGTCATGCTTTCATGCTTCAAACAATCAATATAGTATACCTCCCAGCATGCTTCGTGATACCGCATGAAAAACAACAACAGAGAAACCCTCTTATCTCAGTACTTACCCCAGCTACCCTTACACCACTCCCTATTTGAAAACACATGTAGCAGGTGAATACATACACATTCTGCTAGTTCTTTGAAGTAGCGGCAGGCAAATACATAGACGGGAATAATACTGGGCGCAGCGAGAGGCTGTGGTGGTGTACACGCTTTGCATGGTCTAAATGGGTTTGTCTCAGTATACCTAGCAAAGCTCTACCAGGTCAGTCAAGCCTGTTGATATGGAAACTGTTTTACATTGACCTTAACTTCCAATGGCCACCAACTGGAAATACCAAGTTGCTGTAGTGGCAGGTCGCTGGTTGGCACTGAGACAATCAGAGATGTTAAAGAGGTTCATTTTGATTGAATAACTTCCTTTATTGGTTGAACCAGTTGATGAAAAGTAGCTGCTATACTGGTAAAAGACACACTCATGGAAAGTTAGATGTGATCAGCTGACTTTTCCTCTTGTGCCATCAGCTGGTTGAAACGTTTTTTGTGAAATGTCTTGGCAGCCATTGAAATTGAATGTTGTAATGTTTGGCAAAGACATCCATGTTGCCAAGAGAGAAATCTAATGACCTTGGTAATCCAGTCTATTATAGGGCAACATTCCAGTTTAGAAGAGATTATCATAGACTAGTTGTCGAGAAATATCCCGAGGTTTAGGGCACAACATTCCTCCATTATAAAGACCAAAAAAGACATAGCCTGGCGAGCCACATATATGGAAATTGGCTCTACAGGTGAGAAATTAATAATGGCGTCCGAACATGATTTTAAGCTAATTCATTGGCAAAAAAGTTATTTCAAACTTTGATTTTAGTGAAAGTAGTGTAAAATGGATTGAAGATTTTACTTGAGTAAAAGTACAAAAGTGTGTGTAGCTCTATTGTCTGGGCTAACACCTCTTTTCCCATAATAACGGACTAAAGCTGACTTTTGGGTTCGCTGGCTAGCCTATATGTTTAGTCTAGTTTTTGTAAAATTACTAAATTCCTGATCAGACGCAACTCATTTTTCACCATCATCCCATGAGAAGGCTGTTGATCCCGCTTGACTCACATGGAAGCTGAGGGGCTGCCAACCCTTTCTCAATAAACCTCACAGTGTGAAAGAGGCTTAGCACACACAGTTAGTCTACTGCTGGGAGGGTATCTGAGGAATGGGATCTTTCACACTGGTGCAACTGGGGTAAGGGGGAACTTGATACGGCTGAAATCAATCATACTGCTGACAGGCTAGTAGATAACCATGTGGCTGCAACGCATGTGTCACACCCACACATATATTTTTACTGAGTACGATTATTTAACATGTCCACCTGTTAGTGTAGTTAACGCTCTCGAGGGGATGGAAACTACTTAGCATAATTAATGCTTATGTAATGCATCCTGTTGCTCTGTCTCTGCATGTATTAAACTATAAAAGAATGAATAAGACATAAGAACATTTGTTAACACGAGAAGCAGAACTCATCGTTCACGGTCCAGAACTGTTTAGTCTGCAAATTACTTAAAATGCTCGTTGCCTTAAACGGGAAAAAAAAGTTTTAGAAATAAGTTTGGAGAAATGGAACATCTGACTGTATGATTTGTTTACTGCCACTTTGTTCTGTCCATCTGGGCTAATAATAACTTGGCAAATAGTACACTACATGCAAACTCAAAATTATATTTATCATTGGCACAAAACCAGATCAAAACTGCTTAAATCTGGCGCAGCTTTCCACAGAAATCCCTTAAATCTCAGTACATTTTTGTCCGGATTCGACCCGAAACACTTGGGCTTTTCTGACAGGTCAATAAAAGTATCTTCATAAACCATCACTTAGCCTAAACTCTTGGAAGTGCCGCACCAGATGCCCTAAGGCCAATGACTTTAAGCAAACAGTATATTTTATCGCAGTAATTCTAAAAGTCTCAAAGTAAATACTAACAGGGATGTTCAACAGGACTTTACAGCGGTTGATGACTTTATTAATAACTCCAACAAATAGTAAGCTATTTATGTTGTTGTTGAAGGAAATGAGTTCACATGTTAACGACAATTATCGTATGATATCAAAGCATCCAACTTTCAATTGTGAACTCATCTGTGATCAAAATAAACTAAACATCATCCATGCACCACGTGAACCAATGATGATCTTCCTGATATGTTGAGATATGTTCACTTTCTGCAGCAAAATGAATTAGAAACATCTATATATTAGTACATTCAATTGTAATTGTATTTAAATGTAAATATGTTAGTAATAGGAGCAAATCCTGGCACTAGAAAGCATTGTAAATACATCCCATGACCTCTAAAGTCAAAGCCTCTCTGATAAGCCATCTGATACGTGTTATGGAGAGGCATGTTTGATATGAAAATAGGGATGAAGGTGTGTCACAAGATAATACTGAACATTACTTTCATGTGTGCACTGTTATCAGAGTAAGTGAACCTTCTGAGAATGCTTTGAACATCACTTACATCTGAAATATTGGAAATCCAGGAAATATCTGAGCCTTAACTAACAATTACTTAATGTATGGAGCACATTTCTGGTAATGTACAACAACAACAAAGCAGGAGGTCTGAAGTATGATTACTGGTGCTGAGCAAATGCTTTCACTGATGCACCCAAACTGAACTACAAAAGATGTTTGTATTAAATTCTTGATAACACGAGTGTTTGTATTTGGTCGACTGACTTCTCCACCTTTGGGATTATCGAGGAAACATCAAATAACTCTTTAAACTGCAGAATTAAGCTGAATGAGAGGAAAGTGTAATATGTATGATAATATTGATGTTCATTTTAGGTTAAATATCCATTTCCCATCAGCTTTAAACGTCACGATAAAGTCGCATCCCACGCCCTTCCTCCTACAGGCCAAACTAATGTGATGCACAACCCTGGAGGCAACTGCAACATCACATACAGTATGTTTGATAACTGGAAAACTTCACTTCAATGTCTTTGTACCCTTCTTTTCCGCTTTCCTAAGCATCTGTAAACAATCTCTACTGTACAAAAGAACTGAACACCTTTCATCATCAACCACAGATGTTCCTCGCACTGTCTGGAGCTCAAGAGATTACAACTTCTGAAAACAAAATAAAATTGGAAAATAACATCTTCACAATTTTGATGTGTAGTGTTATTTACGAACGCTGAAATAATGAGTTGATTAATTGGCTAACCGATCAACTGAAGAGAACAAAACATTTAATAATCAAAGTATTGGTCAGATTTGGTGGCATCTAGCCTTGTGGTTGCAGATTGCAACAAGCTGAATGTTCCTCAGCTCACCCTTCCTTTTACAAGACTGCAATAACAATCTGCAGGGTGCAAAACTGTGGTAACACCATGCTATCTTAAAGGATCCTTATCCTGCTAAGAGAACATCCTTATTTAAGACTACTTCAGAAGCATGGAATTCAGGCAGCAGCTGATGTTCCTACAGTTTTTTTCCGCAGCAGGTTGGGGAACTACAGTGTAGACACATGGCAGTGCAACATGGCGTAAACACAATCCTAATTTTTGGGTGATTAATTCACTAATAAACCATAGTTCTGAAACTATTTTCAATTGTTGCTGATCCTTCTAAATACTACACACTGGCCTTTTCATTTTTTTCCAAGCGTTGGTTGTATAATACAAATGTCACTTAAATTGTGATGAGCATTTCTGCCTAATTTCTGACATTTCATGGATCACATGATTCATAGAAAAAATAAGTATGCAGATTCATTGATAGTAGGAGAAATTGAGAGTGTAGTCTCTAAAATAAATGACTAATCCATTTTCAACAAACAAGGACTTATGAGGTTAATTGATTGACATCAAATAAAGTAAACTTATGAGTTAATTGAAGGAACGTAGTTGCAGCGGCTCTATTTTCAATTTTCCTTTTTAACTGATATCCTAAGATATCAACAATGACAAGAACTTCAGTTCAGCTCATGCTGTGCTTCTCATCTCTATTAATCATATTCAAACATGGATCTTAGGAATCTCTTGCAAGGAGGCATTGTAAATCAAGCCACTGTAGTGAGCAATGTGTGACTGGATGAAATCTTAATGTAATGTGGTTTACAGACTCAGCTTTTCTTTGTGACGCATTGAAAATCCAACCAATACCAAAAACAAGCCGACCCAGCCCTTGCTCCTCCACCTCAAGGAGTTCAAGTTGTTTATTAAAGCCACTCCTTCTGGGATGTAACCCATCACTCTACAATACAACACATGTAAGTCATACTAACAGACACAACTCCAATGATGAGAAACCATATCTTATAGGCTAAAACATGATAATAAAACAAAAAACAGCAGCAAAAAAACATAGCAGTGCAACATGGCGAAAACACAACAATTCAAATGTGTAGGTGATTAATTCACTAATAAAAACATAGTTAATAATATAATATTCAATTTCTGCGAATAGATCTCCTAAATACTTAACATCTCATAGGCTAATACAAGATAACAAATCAAACACAGCAGCAAAGTGTTTTGTCCTGCAAAAATGTTATTCAAAGTTTAAAGCAGATTAATAACAATGCAGTTCAATTGTTGGGCCAGTTTCTGGCATCTTAACATCCTAATGGACTGTTATAATGATAAGGAGTAAATTGCAAAACGTAGTCATGCACTTTAATCTTCTGGTGTAGCAAAAAGCAGGGATTTGTATAGCAATTTGAAAACTAGTACAATCCCAACAGTCTCACAGTGCTTTCTATCATATTCAACAGACTCTAAAGACAAACACAACAAATGCAATCATGAAACAATCACGTGCGTTAAGAGGATGAAAGTGTGTGTTTACCTTTTTGAGGCGGTTGTGCATGAAGGTGCGGAAAACTTGGCTCACTACTAAACCAATCCCGACCAACAGCAGGGTGCCGCATATCACCCCGACCGCATAAAGCGTGCAGGAGCGTCTGGTCATGTTCAGGTGCTCCCAAACACAGAGAGACTCTTGAGGATGAATGGAGACCTTAATGTCCGTTATAAAGCTGTCCTATGTTTCCCTGCAACACTCATAGAAAGTTGCTTTAAGCGCATACAACTCTGCTTTCCTCAAGACACGGGGTTGCCTCTTCTATGCAACTGAGTGTAACGGTTTGAGATGTTTGCTGTACGAGTGTACAAGTTACAGAGGAGCGAAAAAAGTCTGTTTACACTCGGTTAATAATGAAGCGGTTCACTTTAAACCCCACGAGGTGCCCTGAATCAGCCTGAAGTGGAGACCCAAAGGCGCATTCAATAGAAAAAAGTGCCGCGGGGTTTATGTAGCGCGCTGTGAAGTCTCTTCATACTCTGCACTCCCTCCCAGCCAGGGCCACGTTGATTGGTCGAGAGGGTGTGTGCCCCCCCAGAAAAGAGACTTGTTGAGATGAGTGTGCGCGTCAGTAAATGCGCCGTAAACGCGCCACTGCCTGCAGCAGCCATGGTGCCGCTTCAAGGACAAACTGTTGAATCGTGCAGAGCTAAATCTGTCACTTGGAGGGTTTACCGAAAGTCACTTATTGTGCAGTGTTTTGTTATAATAGAAAATGAAGTTCTTGTTTCGACCAATAACGTCTATATTTGACGATACACAGCGTGTGGGTTGTTTATTAACCCAGCTAAAAACAAAAACTGATGGAGATGGATGAATACCGGTTCAAAGCAGTATGTTTAGTTCAGATTAGCTAAGGCCTGAGTAAGCAATAAACATGACAGTCATATGCCCACAGGCCCGGTTCTACGGGGGTGCATTGCACCCTCAGTTGAGTCGTTATGAGGCCGCTGTGTCCTTGGGCAAGACACTTTACCCGCATTTGCTCCTGTGGGTAATGTCCGCAGTAATGACTCTTACATGTCTAATATGTGTAATGTGTACTTGTAAAGTGCTGTGAGCACCTGTAAAAGCGCTCTAATAATAAACAAATGTAATGCATTATTATTATTATTATTATTATTATTATTGTTATGCACCCTCATTTGAAAAATTAAAAGTGAAAAAAAATATTACATATATAATATAATAATAATAAGAAGAAGAAGAAGAAGAAGAAGAAGAAGAAGAAGAAAGAAGAAGAAGAAGAAGAAGAAGAAGAAGAAGAAGAAGAAGAAGAAGAAGAAGAAGAAGAAGAAGAAGAAGAAGAAAGTTGAAATAAAATAAATTGTGGTTAAATAACATTGTTTGCTGCATTTATTTGGTCAATTTAAACGGTAAGTAACGTTATTATGTCAGGCGCGTGTGACCTGTGCCGCTGTACGTTCGTCATCTGCAAGGTGCTTACACAGCAGTCAATGATGGACATCAGAAAATGGTTAAAACAACCAGCCCTTATCGCTAGCAGTAACACTGCATCGACTGCAGGTAATAACAGTTCAGATCATGGCATAAATGGCAATTTGTAATAATTGTTCCTGTCCTCCTCTAGTCCTTTTCATCTCTCAAGAAACCCAGAAATATTGAAAGCGAAAAAATATAGTTTTAATTGTTTTCTCTAACATTACCACAGGCCTCGGTTTTGGTTAGTTGCTCAATATCGAAAGAGCAATTTTCATAACTGAAAAAAAAAAGGTCAACAAAGAGGCAACATCGGTCATTCCTCTATAACAGTAACTGCATAACTGTCACAATAACGGATTCATCTGTACAGTTTTAGACTTCTGCATTTTTAAAGGAATAAAGTTGAGAGGACATGACGTATCAGACATGACGGTGCCATCAACCCTGACACACTGGGATCTGCCCACATAATCCTAAAAGTATTGTTTCTCTTTATATATACATACATATATGCAATAATGCAATGCAAAGAGGGATTTTTATATGAGAACTGAAACTTTTGGAAACACAGTATTGAGACAAGTGATGCTTCCTGTTATCTTCAACTGAGTCTCTTTTGACACTATTTTCTTCACTTGCAATTGCTTTGTGAAATATCTTTTAATCAGCTGAATGTTCCACTATTTTCACCAGTTTGTCACATACTCTGCCTGTTTGTGCTGACCAGTGAGCCAACGGTGGGGTTTAAGTTGTATTTTTGGCTTCCTGCTGCACCCAAAAGTTACGCTATAGGAGGATAGTTACCTTTACAGAAAGGTTGTGGTTTAAACTTTAGACCGTTAAACAATGATATGAAACTAACTTTGAGACTTCATACAGGGAATGCACTTTCGGAAGAAGAAAGTGGTTTCAATGTGCGAGTATTGAGAGCCTGTGTTGAAACAGCCTCGAAAATAGTCATAGGGTTGTTGGTTGTAGTGTATCTATCTACGGCATTTACTGTATATCATTCATTCTTTGTTACTTTATGTCTTTTGGTTTGTTTTTTGGTTTCTCATTCACTAAAAACTAAATTAATACAATTAGTAATTAATTATTGATTTTGTAAACATCTGCCATTATTGTTAATTATGACACCTAATATCAGTTTCTGTGCTTGTGGGAATCATAAATACACAAAAACATTGTTGTATTGCCTTTCTTACTTTTGTGGCATATAATGAATAACTGAAAAAGTAGAGACCATGTTGCAGTGGAGGTGAACTCCACACAGAGGCAATGTTTGATGTGGCCTCTATTGATCCGGGAGAAACATTTACTGAGCACACTCTCACAGCCCTGTCCCACATTCACACAGACACACACCTGAGAGCTGCTAACACACTTTGTTTAACCACTAAGCAGGGGAAAGGGGAAAGGGTCCAATTGAGGCCACCTTAAAGCATTTACTCATTCACTTTATACAGCCTTGAAGGTTACATGCCTCTGTGACTCACCATTGTTAGTGTATTACTTCCCTGTGTTACACCATGCGCTGCTCTGTCTTATCACAACAGTAGCTCAGAGGATGCAAATAACGCAGCAGGTATAAAGAGAGAATGCAAAACCTGGAAATAAATATACTGTCACTTCAAATAACAACCCTACTGTTGAAAAAAATAATAATAGTCATTTTCATCTGCTGTCCTCATTTTCATAAATAGGCTGGAGGAAATATGTCTATTGTGTCATGTTTACCTTGATAGTGTGCATTGTATAGGCTACGGTAATCCAGAAGTCCAAGAAGCATCTATCTATAAACATCAAACTCATGTTAAGTATAATAGGAAGAATAAATCAGTGGTGCACTCAGTTTCAACAGGATGCTGCTGCTTTGAACATCCATTGTTTTGAGGAAACAACTGCAGAGATCTTAGGACATATACAGGTCAACCCCAGAGGAATGACAGTCTGAAGTTGATAGACATGTGTTGCTGTTTTAAATTGCTTGATTTAAGGCGTCTGATTACAGTGAGACAACATGTTTCCCGGTCATAAACTATAAAACATAATCATTAACTTTTAAATGATGCAAACTAACAGTATGCCTTTCATTAATTTGTTCTTACTGAAACCCTTTTCATGCCTTTCAATAACTATTGATTTGGATCGATACAGTACTAACTCGCTGGGTTAAGTTTAACAATCTGCAAAACATCAAGCCGATTACTGATTAGGCACAGTCCGCCATCTGTTTGTCATGTTTGTGCTGAAGCATGGATATGGAAATAAAATAAATAATTAATGATATTCAGCAATAAAACAAATTGACTGAAAGGTAAACACCCAACTAGTTGTTAAGTGGTTCTGCTAGATATTCATTGTTTTAACTGTGAATATTTATGCTTGTAAAGATTTCTGACTATACTGACCTCACTTCATTGGCTCTCAGGCTAGGATTTGATCATAATGATTTATGGTTGAAGGCACAATGGGTTGACATCTTCTAATATCCCTGAACTCCTCTGCCCTTGTTTTCCACGTTGGATCACTCAGGTCCGCTGACCAGATGGTTTCGGTTGTTGCACGATGCACACCTTCAGGAGCAAAGCGAGAAGAAAAATCATGTTGTTGTTGCTCCATGAAGTTTGGAGTCATTTACTTCTATACATTATCATTAGCTCTCTATTGACACCAATCATCAAACATTTTCTGCTCAACTAGTTAGAACAAGTGTTTTGACATGTTCATAATCCTGGTTTGATATTATTGTCTTTGACCTTTGACCCAGATTATTAACCTAACCCTTTTTTTTATGTCTACAAGGAATATGTGTGCCGGATTCTTATTAAGAAAGTGGTATTTATTTGTAGTATCATTTTCTGAATGATTATCACTGAGCTGAACCTCTCAGACAGAGTATGGTCTGTTTTTCACATTCACATTTGGTAAACAATGTCCCGATGGAATCATCCCACCTGAGAGATCACTACAACAGGAGAGCTGCACTAGACCTGGACCTTTATTCCATATCAGAAAATGTGATTAATGCTAGAAATATTTTTTTTCCAGTTTTACATAACCCAAATCACAGCATTTTGTCAAGATCATTATTGGTGTTCTCTGGCTTGTTATCAGTTATTGCATCTCTTTGTGTAAACACAGGCATTTGGCACGGTTCACAGGTGCTGAAGCTTAATTTAAGCCCAAAGGACAGATGAGCAATATGGCGCCACCACCGAGGAGAGTTTATTCCCGGGGAAAGCTTTAGGGAAAATATGTTTATAACAGGCTTTGCTGCTACAATGCCCTGTATACAGATACGATTAATTTAGGAGTGCACTCAGCAGCATGTCTTTAATCATCACAGCTGAACATTATGATGCATCAGTTTCATGTTACCCATCAGCTGTGGACTCAAAGGGGAGAATAAAATAAAAAGAGCAGCAGCCAAATACGGTGGGGTACTTGTACGTAGAATATTTTTTCGCATGTGCACTGGTTTATTTGTATTTATTAGTTTCATTCAGTTGAGAATATTGATGATGAAGTGGCAGGAGATATATGGTGTCCTCTTTTAATTATTTTTTCCTCCATGCATTTGTTATTTTCCAATGTTCTTGTAGTTATAGTTATATTTGCATAATTTGGGTCATGTCCTCTGATCTTTGTCTCTTGCCTGAAGACAAATAAGGACAGATAGGAGTTTAAGGAAGGAAATAAAATAAAAACCTTTTTAAAAAACACATAATCTACACCCATGTGAAGGAAAGGCTTATGCACAGCAGTGCTTTGAGCTTCAGGATGCTAACATGCACATAATTAAATGCTGATGTTTCGCAGGTGTTAGGTTTACTTTGTTCACCATCTTAGTTTAGTGAGTTAGCAAGTCACTTGTTAGCACACAACAAAAAGTAAACCTGAGGCTCATGGTAATGTAAGTGGTTTTGGTTAGTCATAAACTAAAATAAGGGTCAAATTGAAAGATTGACATGATCATGGTGCTATATGAAAAACAAGAGGACAGTCAAAGTTATAACTCATTCAGAAGCAACAGGAATGTCTGTATCACATTTCATGGAAATCCACCCAACAGGTGTTTGAAATTATGACTAAAAACTCAGCAGGATACAAAGGATATCTGTACGAAATATTGAACAAATCCATCTTTGGTAAAGGTTTGACCTGTTACAGGATACATTCTCAATAATCCTCTTGGTGCTTAATTTTTGTTTTAGTTGTTGAGATATTTCCCCTGAAGGTATTCATCTCTACTCTGTTGAAGGCCTTTTCTCCCTTTCACACTTCATCACAATCTCTTCTTCTTGTGATTAGACCGTGGAAGAACATCTGCAGCGCGACAGTCAAAACATCTTAAATCAGTTTTATCGACCTTCGAAAAAGGAATAGGCTCTCTCACTCCTTTGTCAGTGATTTAGGGACACATCCATCCAACTGCTGTCATTATCAGCGCAAATCTGTGCAGGGAAACACATTTCCCAAGGAATTGTTGTTGAATGTATTGCCTTGACTTCTTAGAAGTTATTTCAACAGAGTTTATCTTTGTTACACAAACTACTTGAGTTTAATTTCCAAAGTACTGTCCAAGAAACTGTCAAGCAGATTGACCACGCAACCATCAAAACGTTTTTAGAAGCATTGATCTTATGTGCAAAATAATCCCAACAATACATCAGAGTCTCACCACAACACAGCAGCTGGGCTTCATATCTGGAGACAAAATATTTGATATCTGGTCAATATTTCTTACATCACCTCAGGTCAAATTGGGACCACTGATTGTCCACTGTACAGGATGTATCATGTCCTTGGCCATAGCATGTATGTTTATCTCACTTCTCAATGTTTTTCCACACAGTTTGAGGATACAGGATAGGAAACATTGGAAGGGAGGACAGAACACCCCACCCACCACAAACAAAGGAGACAGTAGATAGTGACCCTAGTGCCTACTACAGTACGTGACCCTTTGCTGAAAATGATGTTGCTTTTACTCAAATTGGGGGAAATGTAACTGTATTTATATGTTACCTTTGTGTTTATGTTGGCAATGACATCTTTTTGTGGCCCTTATATCACCATTTTGATTGACTGAATGGTATTTTCTCTGAATAACCTTTGCCTCAACTTGGCCCGAGATGATTTTGGAAACAGCTGGACGCATTGTTAAACCCTGCCTGTATTTCCAATTAAGACATGTGCCAAGGACCTGTTCTTTTTTTATGTATTACCAATTGTTTTCTGTTTTCTCCAAACAATCACTTGTGTATATCAAAGTTCTTATCTGCGGATGTAATATTATTACTAAAAATAACAATAACAGCAACAACAACAAATCATTATAGTGTTCTGTGTACCGCCCAGCTCCGTCACACATTTTGTTGTGGACACATATTGTCATTTCAAGGAATATATGACCATTTGTAAATATATTACTCACACTGTGTTATCTAGAATTCTTTTTTTCTCACATGCCTAACAGAGTGAACAAATAATAAAAAGTAAATGGGGGAAGCATTTAACAACAATGATTTACTTCAATTCAACAAGATTTTTTTAAATGTTATTCTCAATCATTTGTTTGGTCAAGTATTTATTTAACCATGATGTAAAATACAGTATTAATGCAAATGCAGATTAAGACATCAGTGCTGCTAACCTATAGAGTTTAAAAAAGGTAAGCCAAAAAAGAGAAATTAAGTTGTGTTGTAAGTTGATGCATACAAGTTACAAAAATGTAAAGTAAGTAACATTTTTAGACTCCTTCGCTTCTTTGTTTCCAACTGTCTTTTTTGTCACTTTTTTCGATCGTCTTTTTTGTCACTTTTTTCGACGGTTCCGGACTTGCCATGTTTTGAACTTTTTTTAGATTGTCTTTTTTGTCCCTTTTTTGTAACTTTCTTACTTAGGTCTCACATTTTCGTTCTTCCGCAACAATTCCATTCAAATTCTCTGAATACATCTGCAAAAATGTTCCACGGTCTAAGGAAACTGGACAACAATGTTTTAGGGTAGTGTTTTTCTCCCAAGCATAGGGAAGATTTACGTAGCCCACCATATGAGAGGAGACTAGAGGGAGTTTGAGAGTAGCTCCTTGCCAAGGTGGATCTTCTTTGAGAACAACATGAAACAGCAGATAGCAGGGAGTCACAGTATTCAATACTTTAGTGAACTTCTGCATGTAATAATTTCTAAAAAGTTGCATTGTTTCTGTTGACAGTATGTCAAAATATAACGTCCCTTTTTTCTTTAATTTCAAATAATACAGCTTAGGTTTTATTATTGTGATATAAAAGGTTGAAGGTTTTTTAACAACTGATAAGATCACATATAAAGTTTGAATAGTTACATTCCGTTTTTGATTATGACTATCATGACAATGAGCAGAGAAAGCAGTTATTGTTGAATCCAGTTATGAATGTTGATGCCTTGAAGGGACAGAGGTGCCTTTAGGTGAGTGAGGTAAAGATGTGAACATAGTCCTGCATGTTGTAATAATTAAAAAAGTCCTACTCAAAACAAATATTAGACACATTATTTAAATGTTGTCTATTTTAGTTTCTAAAATATGAATAACACATAGGCAAATAAAGGTAAATATAACACAGTTTTCTTTCTACAGGTTGTGATGTTGGCAAACTAAAGTTTATTACAAACTTACTTACTAACTAAAGCATTATAACCTCAGATACTAAATTAATCTGTATGTGTCTTTTATTGTTTGGACAGATGCCTCTGCAGTATCATTGTAGTTTTTTGGGCAGATCACTGTGGCTGCAGGATGGTAGGGTTCATCCTCCATAAATGTGCTCTTCGTGGCAAAACACTAATGAGATAGTTATTTCTTACCAACACTTGTGGTTAACGGCTTACGATCACACAAGGTCAGGTGTTACTTTAACCTTTCCTTTGGGAGCCATAACACATTTCCTCTCAATCAACGTGTTGAAGTGTCTCGCTCAGGGCAAAGATAACTCATAAAGTAAATGGGTGCCATTGTTCTGCTTAAACACATGTTTATTTTTGGCTCATCCAGTCTGACGTAATGTATGGCTAACGTCTGCATGTCAGGAAAGAGTTGTTCCCTTTACAAAGCAGGTATTTTTCCAAAGAATGAAAAGCATGGCCTTGTTTGAGGGGATGGGGTTTGTGGGATACAAACCCCATCCCCCACTTTGATTTGATCAGTTATATGTAAGTGTTTGAAAGCCAAAAGATGAAGTCTTGATAAATCATTATTAATATAACTAACAGAAACCATGGGATGACTGACTACAATCCTTATTGAAATTACAAAATAATTAACAAGTGGGTATTTTTTAATTAAAGGTATTTTTGTAAACCCAGTTAATGATTCATTCAAAGTACATATGTAGGCTAGGTATAACATTTATCTATAAATGCACACCAGCATGCACTACATGTAATAACTGGGTGTTGGTTTTTATAATCATTATTCCCTGCCCAAAGTCCACATGAGGCGCTTTCACACCAAGTACTTTGCCATACTTAGTTCCCAGTACTTAGTTCCCAGTACTTAGTTCCGGAAACTAAAGAGCAGATTGCGTTCACACCAGAATAAGACCCCATTTACACGCAAACACAAACGCATACGAAACGCAAACGAACCGAATACGATATCAAAAAAGTCTTCCGTTCACACGAGACCGCTCGAAAGTGCTGGAGACGCTGTACTGTATAGTACATATGCCGGGCCTGTAAGTGCTGCTGTTCTTATGCACGAGACTGCTCGAAAGCGCTGGAGATGCTGTAGTTGTACATATGCCAGGCCTGTAAGTGGCGCTGTACTTCTGCCACAAAATACAACAAAAGCAGCAAAGAAGACCCCCGAGCATGGTTGCCCTTCTGTTTATGCCCGCGGTGGATTTAATAGCAACATGTAGTTCATGTAATTCTCCATGTCCACTTGTTGCTGATGGTTGTGGTAGAGGAGCTGTAGATTTTGCACTAAGATCTGTAGCATGGTCGAGTTGTAGATTTCGCACTAACATCTGTAGCATGGTCAGTAGCAGTAGCAGTAGCTACTGACAGTAGCTAGCTACAGCAGTGAGCAGCAGAGGTGGGGAGAGGTGGGGCCATGGCTTCATTGTTATCAGGAAATGATCGTATAGGGCGTAGACCAGTGTTCAAATTATCCATTTGCTTTCGGGGGAGCCTTATTTTATTTATTTTTGGCAATCATATAGGCAGACCTGAAAGATGTATATGTTTTCTGCATTAGATCAACATTGATTGCCAAACCTTGTTTGGTAGGACATCTTTTTTTCTCATCTCCGAAATCTCGATCGCTTTTTCGTTTGCCTGGCTCTTATGTTGCTTATAAATCTTTTTCCGCAGGTTATTCTGTTGATCATTGCTGACTTTTCCCTGAATCCATTCTTGTGAAAGGTGCACTCCGGTGGATTTGTCTGCAAGCGGCAGGGAGATCAATATACTTTTTGCCTCTTTGCAAATCTCACATCCACATTTTTTCTGTGTCCAGTTAAAAGGCAGGTGCATCGTCAGGTTCGCTAGCGCAGGTGGCACCGGCGGCTGTGGCCGTTGTTGAAGCCTCTTCAGGCTACGCATCGGCAGGCCTCTCCCTCGGTGTGGAGCTGTCAAACTCGACCCTAACGCCGCTTACATTCGGCCAACTAAAAGTTGTTCCGTTCACGTTGTCATTTTCAGACAAAGCTTCTTTGCTTGTGAATCCAAAAGCTGCGAGGCTTGGCTGTTTTCGTTTCGCCATATTTTTTATTACAAATCAATATGAACATTTCGAATACCGCGCCGGCATCGCCACCGTAACCATAGCAACGTAAGCGTAAAGAATGCAGCGCTGCCACATACAGATGGCAATAGAGAGGCGAAGTCACGCCCATCTACTTCCGGTCCATGGGACCCCGGAAGCGAAAAATTATACATTGAATTCAATGGAGAGAGAAAACGTATCTTTTGATCCCGTTTGAATTGTGCCACAAACTACACATATGATGTTTGTCAATCTTAAACAATCATTTCCATGTCAAAAAAGTCACATTTTGTCGTAAAACTGTTGAAATATAAGACTATGAAAAATACGCAACTAGAAAGACTACAAATCCCATTCTGGGTCGCGTAAGTGATGTCACAGGCGATAATGCTCCAAGTGGTTGGTTCACTTTTACAAGATGCCTGTGTGCTTTGTACCAGGTTGTAATCACAAAAGCGATCATACCACTTGCTCGTTCTATCGCTTCCCGTCTGATGAAAGGACCAGGAGTCGCTGGATCAGACATATCAGGTAATATCATAGGTAATATACATGTTGTGCATGGAACATAGTCAAGTTAGCTACCTAGCTAGTAGCGACGAGTAGCGAGCACGTTAGTTAGCATTAACGTTACACATTGCACTCATATTACTCACCGAAACCTTGTAAAGCCGGTCCCGCTGCTCTTACAGAACCGACTAACTCCCCTTTCGTGTATGTACAGCTCTCAACATGCCCAGACTTGTAGTGATGTTCACCTCGTTTTATACTTTTCGCCTCATTCTGAAAGAAACAGGTGAAATTTGCTAACGTGACGGCCGTCTTTGTGATGGTGACGCGTTTTGTGCGAGACCAGAGACCTGTAGTTCACTGAGCGGTTTCACACAAAAAAAATTGTAACTTCACAGTTTTACGACACATTTTTATTTTTTTGACTTGTAAAATGTTCTTTTAAATTGACAAACATCATATGTGTCATTCGTGGCACAATTCAAACAGGATCAAAGGCACGAGGTCGAGGATCTCATTATTTGACCTTAAGGGATATAGGCCTACACTGTGGCCCTAAAGCAACTGCTCCATTATCTGTATCAAAT
Source organism: Gymnodraco acuticeps (assembly GCF_902827175.1). Lineage (NCBI taxonomy): Eukaryota > Metazoa > Chordata > Actinopteri > Perciformes > Bathydraconidae > Gymnodraco > Gymnodraco acuticeps. The sequence goes on from NW_022990358.1 coordinate 1,759,142, forward strand.
GCAGACATTGAATAAAAATAGAAAGTACTACAACTAAACTGGAATTCATTTACATCTTAAATTATGAATATATATACACAAAAAAAGGTTTACAAATATCCAACCTTCAAATTGCTTTTTTAAATCAACACTGCTCTGCACACTTGCTAAAGAACATTTGTGTGGAAATCTCAATTCATTTGTAGGGCTGCGTGAGTATGGCCAAAAGTATGGGAGTAAATCTCACTGTAAACTATTTAATCATCACCAAATTCTGTGTTATTATGACCGATCATAACTCAGCTTTATGCAGACATATTTAGCATGGTGTACAGGGCCGCTTCTTGGCATAGGCGACATAGGCGGTCGCCTAGGGCGCCAGATCTGGGGGGGGGCGCTGCACTGGCAGCTCTGGGAGGGAAAAAAACATTTTGACTGTTTGCGCTCATCCTAATTTTCGGCCTTGATGTAACAGCATTCATAATTAAGTCAAGGTAACACCCTTTTCACCCCGGTTACACTTTTCATATGCCCTGTACGATGGGCACTGTAAGTGATGAAAGTGGGGGGTGTTGGCTTATCAGGCGTCCGCAGCTCACAGACAAAGTGGGTGTGGGATCGAGCGAGAGAGATAAATGCAATTTATGTAAACAAATATTTCCAAGGCACTCTTTTATAATTATTGGGGTAAACAGGTTTGAAATCATTTCAATGTATACTATAGGACAGAAAACCAAAAATATCGTTTAAAACTTGAGAGATACAAAAATATGCATAAATAAACGTTAACTAGGTAAAATAAGATAAGAATGAACAACAAAAATAAAATAAGTTGCATTTATTTGCTATTGGCTATGGTAGGTTATTGGTTATGTTCACATACTTATTTGATTATTAAAATGTAAACCAATCTTTTTCATATGGGTGTTTAGAGTTGTACCCCCTAGGTCAGGTCTCTAGTAATGTGTGCTCAAAGTGCACCCGATTGAAGCATTTTACTTTAAATGTTCAAACATTTCTTCCCGGGGGGGGCATACCCCCAGTCCCCCCTAGAGGATGTGACGTCCACACCCCAATTCAAACATGTTCATACAATACCGAATACATTTGAAGCCTTTTTGATGTATATTACCAACATGTCAATACGTTTCTGTTTTTGTAGTATATTGGTCTTTTGTAGAGATTTTTCATTTATTCTTTATATATTCTATTGTGTATTCCTTGGGTACTTTTATCTTTTCTATTGTACGATTGAAGTAAATGTGGGAAGCGTTTAACAACAGCCATTTACTTCAAAGATTGTTCGCAATGTTATTCTTATTTTTGTTAATCCTGGAAGAATGCCAGAAAAAAAGACATTCTCTTCAAGAATTAAAAAAAAACATGACATTAGTAATTGTGAAAATAAATTAAATAAGTTGTTAGGTTAAGTCAGGGCCGTTTTTTGGCATAGGCGACATAGGCGGTCGCCTAGGGCGCCAGATCTGGGGGGGGCGCTGCACTGGCAGCTCTGGGAGGGAAAAAAACATTTTGACTGTTTGCGCTCATCCTAATTTTCGGCCTTGATGTAACAGCATTCATAATTAAGTCAAGGTAACACCCTTTTCACCCCGGTTACACTTTTCATTTGCCCTGTACGATGGGCGCTGTAAGTGATGAAAGTGGGGGGTGTTGGCTTATCAGGCGTCCGCAGCTCACAGCCAAAGTGGGTGTGGGATCGAGCGAGAGAGATAAATACAATTTATGTAAACAAATATTTCCAAGGCACTCTTTTATAATTATTGGGATAAACAGGTTTGAAATCATTTCAATGTATACTATAGGACAGTAAACCAAAAATATCGTTTAAAACTTGAGAGATACAAAAATATGCATAAATAAACGTTAACTAGGTAAAATAAGATATGAATGAACAACAAAAATAAAATAAGTTGCATTTATTTGCTATTGGCTATGGTAGGTTATTGGTTATGTTCACATACTTATTTGATTATTAAAATGTAAACCAATCTTTTTCATATGGGTATTTAGAGTTGTACCCCCTAGGTCAGGTCTTTAGTAATGTGTGCTCAAAGTGCACCCGATTGAAGCATTTTACTTTAAATGTTCAAACATTTCTTCCTGGGGGGGCATACCCCCGGACCCCCCTAGAGGATGTGACGTCCACACCCCAATTCAAACATGTTCATATAATACCGAATACATTTGAAGCCTTTTTGATGTATATTACCAACATGTCAATACGTTTCTGTTTTTGTAGTATATTGGTCTTTTGTAGAGATTTTTCATTTATTCTTTATATATTCTATTGTGTATTCCTTGGGTACTTTTATCTTTTCTATTGTACGATTGAAGTAAATGTGGGAAGCGTTTAACAACAGCCATTTACTTCAAAGATTGTTCGCAATGTTATTCTTATTTTTGTTAATCCTGGAAGAATGCCAGAAAAAAAGACATTCTCTTCAAGAATTAAAAAAAACATGACATTAGTAATTGTGAAAACAAATTAAATAAGTTGTTAGGTTAAGTCAGGGCCGGTTTTTGGCATAGGCGACATAGGTGGTCGCCTAGGGCGCCAGATCTGGAGGGGGGGCGCTGCGCTGGCAGCTCTGGGAGGGAAAAAAACATTTTGACTGTTTGCGCTCATCCTAATTTTCGGCCTTGATGTAACAGCATTCATAATTAAGTCAAGGTAACACCCTTTTCACCCCGGGTTACAATTCAATTAAATTCAATTCAAAACCTTTATTTATCCAGGTAAAATCCCATTGAGATCAATGATCTCTTTTTCAAGGGAGACCTGCAGCAGTAGGTTCCACAAGAAGACATAAAAACATAAACAACAGAACAACAAAAGGACATCATACAGCAAAATGTACAGGGATTACAATTTACATATTTAACCACATGTACAGGTACCAACAGCATCTGATTTTGTAGCATCCAACCGAGCTTTAAAAACATGTAGTGGTACTAGCTTGGTAATTTTCCATTCTTTTTGCAGACTGTTCCATGTTAGTGGAGTTGCACATCTAAAAACTTTCTTCCCTAAGACAGTCCTAGCACTTGGCACATTTAATAAAACCACAGCATGCGATCTCAGGCAATAAGTACTTTCAATTCGCAGAGAGATCAGGGAGCAGATATAAGATGGTAGTTTATCCAACATGGCTTTGTAAATGAAAAAGTACCAGTGACTGAGCCTCCGTACAGTAAGTGATGGCATAACCGCCTTGGTATACAGGGTACAGTGATGCGTAAGTGCTTACACTTTTCATTTGCCCCGTACGATGGGCGCTGTAAGTGATGAAAGTGGGGGGTGTTGGCTTATCAGGCGTCCGCAGCTCACAGACAAAGTGGGTGTGGGATCGAGCGAGAGAGATAAATGCAATGCAATTTGCAAATGAAATTTATGTAAACAAATATTTACAAGGCACTCTTTTATAATTATTGGGGTAAACAGGTTTGAAATCATTTCAATGTATACTATAGGACAGTAAACCAAAAATATTGTTTAAAACTTGAGAGATACAAAAATATGCATAAATAAATGTTAACTAGGTAAAATAAGATATGAATGAACAACAAAAATAAAATAAGTTGCATTTATTTGCTATTGGCTATGGTAGGTTATTGGTTATGTTCACATACTTATTTGATTATTAAAATGTAAACCAATCTTTTTCATATGGGTGTTTTACGGCCCGTCCACACAGCAGCGTGCGTTGAAAGCTTCACCATTCACTTTGAATGGGGTGAAGTAACTTTGCTGGCGTGGCTCGCTGCAAAAGTTGAGCAATGTTCAAGTTTTGAAGCCACGGCAGAAGCGTCAGCCAATCGAATCATATGCCAGTACAAGTTCTAGCCAATCAAACCGCTGCTTGTATGTCAGGGGCGGGAGATTCATGTGATTGGTTGGTCGAGTTTCAGACACGCCCGCCGGCAAGCTTCAACGCACGCCGCTGTGTGGACGGGCCATTAGAGTTGTACCCCCTAGATCAGGTCTCTAGTAATGTGTGCTCTAAGTGCACCAGATTGAAGCATTTTACTTTAAATGTTCAAACATTTCTTCCCGGGGGGGGCATACCCCCGGACCCCCCTAGAGGATGTGATGTCCTCACCCCAATTAAAACATGTTCATATAATAATGAATATATTTGAAGCCTTTTTGATGTATATGACCTATGTCAATACGTTTCTGTTTTTGTAGTGCATTGGTCTTTTGTAGAGATTTTTCATTTATTTTTTATATATTCTATTGTGTATTCCTTGGATACTTTTATTTGTTCTACTGAACGATTTTCTGGCAGGGGGGGGCGCCAGCTAAAATCTCACCTAGGGTAGCAAATTGGTTAGAACCGGCCCTGATGGTGTAGGAAACGGGCTCCGTGTTACAAGACGGGTCGGGGGTTTGGCGGTACCACTGCAGACTCTCTGCACACACACACACACCGCCGCAGACTCTCTGCACGAAGGAGCCACGGTGCTGCAGCTCCTGATCGGAGCAGAGACACACATTCACTAAGCGGAAAAACGATATCCTGTCACAGAGATCTGCTATTTTAAATTTTAAAGTCAACACATATCGACCCTAAATAAAGTCTATATTAAGAACGAGAGATGTTTTGACATTATGGCTTAAACAAATGACAAATGAGCGAGGGCGATGACGTCAGATCATCGTCCTATGTGCCGGGGCTGAGCCCCGGACAGCCCCGGCCCAATGTAACCCCTGGTTAGAGGCCCTATTTTATCAGTATGTCTGGACTGCACAGCAGTTACAATGGTCGAACTACATTAGAACAGAATTGTCCCCATTTTGTCTTTAATAGTTACTAACATTAGATATTTTAATGAGATATGGACCGCAAAACTAAAAATGTCCCTGATTTTCATTTTTGAAATTAAGTCACCGAATGCAAGTCGTCGCCTTAGCTTATTTTGTTATGAGATGTGAATTACTGTTCAATTTAGTTAATGTAATAATCATTTGGTTTATTTTACATTAAAAAAAGGTCTTATGTTTTTTTTCGGGGGGAGGCCCTTTTTCCAGTTTAGAGCAATAGCCCCTCCAAATGTCTGTGCACGTCCCTGGGTGGCATAGTTGCCACTGCTTTACGTGTCGACAGCATGTTTGAACGTATTTGCAGCAATACATGTGGCTGTTTGGTCACTGACGTTGCCATAACAACACCTGAATTTAAATGTTCAACCTCTTTTTGTGACAGATTTTTGCATGAATGATATTCCTATTGACAGCTAGTTTATATGTGAACATTATGAGACGGACAGCCAGAGAGAATAAATGAAAAACAGTTATGAAATACTATGACAGTAAAACAAGAATACAGTTCAAAAGGTGAGTGATTTGTAAAATATAAGAAAAATAAAATCTGTTTACGGTTCTATTTCATATGGGTGTTGAGAGATGTATCCATAGATCTCTTCATTTTGCTCTCGAAGTGCACCAGATTGATGCTTTTAACTTCAATAGTTAAAACAAAATCTTCCCGGGGGAGCATGCCCGCGGGCCCCCTAGAGGTGAAGTCCGCCCCCCACTTATAAAAAATAGCACTTTACCCCTGCTTACACCTATATGCCGTGAGCTGATTATCGAGCCTTCATTGTAAGAGTCCCGGGTGTAGCCTACTGTGTATGTGCGTGTGGGGAGTGTTGCAGTAGAAAATTCCACTGTAGCGCCGCGGCCGCCGCCACTGAGACACTAAGCCCCGAATGTTTCCAGGTCCAGGCGACGCCCCTGCTGAAGCCTTCCCGAGTAAATCGCCAGAACACTGACACCTTCTCATCACCAGTAGCGTGGCGTGGGAAAAAAATTAGGGGAAGCCAATAATACGTCCTTTCTTTTGGGTCGGGGGTGTGGTGGTCAATCAATCAATCAATCAATGTTTATTTATATAGCCCAATATCACAAATGTTACATTTGTCTCAGTGGACTTTACAGTTTGTACAAAATATCAGTATGACAATACGACACCCTCTGTCCTTAGACCCTCACATCGTACAAGGAAAAACTTCCGAAGAAAACCCACAGTTTAAAGGGAAAAATGGGAGAAACCTCAGGGAGAGCAACAGAGGAGGGATCCCTCTCCCAGGACGGACAGACGTGCAATAGATGCCGTGTGTAAATTGAAAAGATAATACATTTGCAACATAGGTAGTCCAAATGTTTGGAAATGCATGTGTGTATAATAGGAAGATGAATCCACAAGGATATCCATCCAGGACCTATGATCCAGGACCACAGCCACGACTCAAGATCCAGGACAGAGGAGCGCAGGATCATCCATGACTCCGGATCCCGGCGTATACAGACACCAAAAAGAAAGACATTTGGGGAAGCTGGGTTAATCGGAACATGAGAGTACACAGGTATAGACAGAGAGAAGGAAGAAGTAAGATGTCCCCCGACAAACTAAGCCTATATCAGCAAAACTAGGGGCTGAATCTAATCAGCCCTAACTATAAGCTTTATCAAAAAGGAAGGTCTTAAGCGCACTCTTAAAAACGGATAGGGTGTCTGCCGCCCGAACACAAACTGGAAGCTGATTCCACAAATGTGGAGCTTGATAAGAAAAGGCTCTGGCTCCCATTGTACTTTTAGAGACTCTAGGAACAACCAACAACCCTGCATTCTTGGAACGCAATGCCCTAGTAGGACAGTAGGGTATAATGAGTTATTTAAGGTAAGATGGCGCCTGCCCATTAAGGGCTTTGTAGGCGAGAAGAAGAATTTTAAATTCTATCCTGTGTTCTATAGGGAGCCAGTGTAAGGCAGCCAGAACAGGAGTAATGTGGTCCCTTTTCCTAACTCTGGTTAGTACACGAGCTGCAGCATTTTGAATCAGCTGAAGCGACTTGACTGACTTCTTGGTACACCCTGATAATAAAGAGTTACAATAATCCGGCCTTGAAGTAACAAATGCATGGACTAGTTTCTCTGCATCGTTTTGAGGCAAGATATGCCTGATTTTTGCAATGTTACGTAGATGGAAGTAGGCGGTCCTTGAAATTGATTTTATGTGGGCGTTAAAGGATAAATCCTGATCAAATATAACACCAAGATTCCTTACAGTCTCACTGGAGGCCAAATTAATGCCATCCATGGTTAATATATCCTTAGATAATTTGTTTCGTAGATTCTTCGGGCCAAGTACAATAACTTCAGTTTTGGTCGTGTTTAACATCAAAAAGTTTAAGGTCATCCACGTTTTTAAGTCCTTAAGGCAGTCTTGAATTTTATTTAGATGATTAATTTCATCAGGCTTGATTGATAAATATAGTTGAGTATCATCCGCATAACAATGAAAATGTACAGAATGATTCCTTATAATATTGCCTAACAGAAGCATATATAATGTGAACAAAATAGGTCCGAGCACTGAGCCCTGTGGCACTCCATGGCTAACTTTGGTTTGCGTGGAAGATTCATCGTTGACACGTACAAACTGAGAGCGTTCAGATAGATAGGACCTAAACCAGTCTAAAGCAGTTCCCTGTATGCCAACTAAGTGCTCTAGTCTTTGCAATAAGATATCATGGTCGATAGTATCAAATGCAGCACTGAGATCGAGCAAAACAAGAATAGAGACACGTCCCTTGTCAGAGGCTATTAGAATGTCATTTGTGACTTTAACCAGAGCTGTCTCTGTGCTATGATGTGTTCTAAAGCCAGACTGAAAATCTTCAAATAAATCATTGTTTTTTAAGTAATCACACAACTGTTTTGCGACCGCTTTCTCAAGAATTTTTGAGAGGAACGGAAGATTGGAAATAGGTCTATAATTGGCTAAAACCTCTGGATCGAGGTTGTGCTTTTTAAGAAGCGGTTTTATCACTGCTACTTTGAATGATTGTGGAACATAGCCTGATAATAAAGACACATTCATAATATTTAATAAATAAGTGCTAATTAATGGAAATGTAATAACGTAACCAGATGAGTGATTACAGCACCCGGTATCATTTTACACACATTTGTATCAGATGCAGGACTTACACACGCCTGTTATCTAACCGACAGGTCCGCACGCACTCTCCAGCCGAAACTCTAATAAGCATTCATTCAAAAACTAAATCAGGAGACCTTTAACGTTTTACTTCCGATTCGCTCCTTTTTTCCTCGCTGTACACAGCTCTAGTTTGGGCATTGGCCTGTCATCAGATTGTATTTGTTGTTGCTGCTGTAGCGGAAGTTTAGTACAATTATTTTTGATGAAATACTCCAAATCTCCACCCTCCATAATTGCACTTGCTTCAGTTGCTTGCTACTTTCTAACGGCGGTGAGAGTGATGCAGTGACGCTATCTATCTTCTATCGATTAGATTTATGATTTGAAAATTATAAAAGTAGGGTAGACATGTGGATATTATCCGGCTGAACACAACGTGCATTTATCTAACAGGTTCGTTTTCCACTGAACTTATTTCGAGCTATTCCAAAATCCTATGGAGAAATCCCATTGCTTTTTTGTCGAGGGAAACCGAGCGCAGCTTACTTCCGGATTTTAGGATGCGTCACTGCAACACTAAGTTGATGCGATTTGATTGGATTGTGAGGCAAGGGAAGCCAGCCGCCTCTGGCTTCCCTTGGCATGGCCCTGACTAATCACAGGTTGGCAGGGGCATCACGTGAGCCTCATCTGATTGGTCAATCCCTCAATTGTTTTTCACCAAGGGAAGCCAGATTCGGCTGGCCTCCTCTCGCAACAGTGAGTGCAATCTACTGTTTCACCATAACATCTAGAGGGGCGCTGTTTGTTTCACTCTTTGTAAAATACTCAATGAGAATGGGGGAGAGACGGGCCGGCAGCAACACACAGCAAAGGAGAATTATCGAAACAAAACAAAGTGTTTTTATTTATTTATTTAAATTATAACTACAATCCGAAAAAACAGGGGAAGCCTGGCTTCCCTTGGCCTCCGGGAGAAAACGCCACTGCTCATCACTCCACCGCTCCCATGTTTTCTTTTGTGTTGCCATAAGTTAGTCTCTCTCCGTTGGTGCGCGGGGCTAATGTTAATGTTAATAATGCTAATACCAGCAAATACAATGGCGGCTTCACAACACTTTTCTGAGTTTTACGGAGCGTGGTTTGCAATCCGCCCAGCCAATCCGAGATGGGAACCTTTTTCTCCCTTGAAAGTACCTGCTCTCTAGGGACTAAAAAGGGGTTAAAAAGGTTCTCATGAACTAAGTTCTAGTTCCGGATTTTTTTGGTGTGAACGCAACATTTCAAGAACTATCGGAACTATACTGGGAAAAGTACTGAAAAGGTGTGAAAGTGCCTATTGGCGTTAGCAACCAGAAAATGACGCCAGTAATGACAAACAGATGAGAATGCTGCGTGGGGTCTGGGTGCCGTGTTGGCGGGACGTTGCGAGGCTCGCTGCTGCGAGGAGAGGACAGTGTGAGCTGGCTTAATGGTGTGGTTTCCTGGTTGCTGCGTGGGGTCGGCGAGATAAAAGTATCCAAGGAATACACAATAGAATATATAAAAAATAAATGAAAAATCTCTACAAAAGACCAATACACTACAAAAACAGAAACGTATTGACATAGGTAATATGCGTATCCTAGCCATAGAACATATTGCGAAACACAATAGCCAGCATGTGTAGTTCTGGGGGGGGCGTTCGAGTCCAGTTTTGGATAGTCTGTCGTGGTTTCGTTCCATTTCAAAGAGCTTTGACGCTCGGCGTAACCTTGGCGCACTGCCACTCCAACATCCAATCCCAGAGCTTGAAGATTAATCACGGGGTTTGTCAACGGGACTGTACGATAGCTGGGGATTATGGGTAGTGTAGTGTCTTCGGCCATCCTAAACTCTGAATTTTTTTTCGGCTATCATATCGCATTAACACCATATCCCAATGTGCATTGCGGCTAAAACATCCAATCAACGAGCTTCAAGCTGAGGATCTTGGTTAATCAGTTCAGTGGGTTTGTGTATCGCAATGATGCTCGAAATGTCCCTTATAGGCCTACGTCTGTTTGAAACTTTGAATCTATCGTGCTGACTCACTGACTGCACCGATTTGATTGGCTGAGTAGCGTCGCCTCCTTAAAACATTAAACAATAACTTTTTAAAACCTTTTTATCTTTATGTTTTAAACATATTGTATACAACTCCCCCACTACTTGGACTATTCCTTGCACCCCTCTAGAATGGTCTCAACCATATTGCATCAGTAACGTGCACTTGTTGTTATAACAAGATCGCAAGGACAGTGGTAGCGATTGGTTTCAACCATATTGCATCAGTAACGTGCACTTGTTGTTATAACAAGATCGCAAGGACAGTGCAGCGTTCAGTTTGTGTGTACAACACACAAACTGAACAACACTCCATTTTCAACGGAAATATGCACGAAAATATACCACACACACCCAATCACAATTGCATGTTCAATTCACTACCCTGGAAGTTAATAAAGTTGGAATAGCCTGTGGACAGCCATTCTTCCTTGCATGTCAGTCGCTGACACCTTCTTACAGAGGACAGGCAAATCTAGCTGCAGCACGACCAGTATATTTTCGCACGCCGTGTTCTCAACACATATTTTTTAAACATTTTCAACATCGTGGATACATCCTTATGCTCCCGGCAACACACTGAACGTCAACTTTGCCTCCTCATTACACTCACCCCTACTTTAGTGGGAACAATGAGTCTGCGTCTTTGATGCACACAGGAATAAACGCAGATCATCCTCTGGCTGCAGCCTTGACCGGCTACAAATGACACGACTTCACACATTGGAAATGCGTGCAATAGATACGCAGAAGTCCGATTTTGCGTGCATATGATACACCCAACCCGGTATCACGGCAAGACGTGAACATGTGACGATTTACCATGCTGGGAGACATGAAGATGTCACGATTTCGTCCCTTCAAACGTGAAATTTGGAGCAACCTCAGTTAGCCATTCTTTCAACACACAAGATATGAATAGATTTCACGTGATTCCCAGCTTATCTGAATTCCCAATATCACTATTCTAATCAATGACAATCAGCATAACAATCAACTGACTTCTCCCCACTCCTTTTTGGATGTGTAATTAGGTAGATCATTTGTTTGTATAGGCTATCATTTGTAAGTCAATAATATTTTAGTTTTTTCAATTTGATACTGCTTAAAGGTGGGGTAGGTAAGTTTGAGAAACCGGCTCGAGATACACTTTTTGTTATATTCCATGGAATGCTCTTAACATCCCGATAGCAATGAATACCTTAAAGGTGACCTATCATGCAAAATGCACTTTTGTACGTCTTGTATACATGAATATGTGTCCCCGGTGTTCCAGGGAACTCACCAAGTGTCAGAAAACACAACCCTCTCTATTTCCCTCCATACCCAAATCTCTTAAAAAGGGGCTGCAACGGATCTGATACAGACTGATCCAGATTTGAACACTTCTATGACGTCACAGAAGTGGTGCTACGGCTATTGGGCCAACTCCACCAATCAGGAGGAGACAGCCACGGACATTGCCGTTCGAAACATAGATATATATAGTTCGAAAGCGCTGGAGACGCTGTAGTACATATGCCAGGCATGTAGATGGTGCTGTTCTCACAGAATCAGCCCATGAAAAGACAGTGTTAAATTGAGCGAAATGAGGAATGGCTAAAATGCATGATCTGTTTGGTATTTTGAAAAATAAAAAGTATAAATATGCCTTACATATGGTCCTACACTATATTATTAAAATATAGCATGATAGGTCCACTTTAAGTGCTTTGACAAAAAATCCATTAAAAAAAGTCATCTGTGGAAGCCGTAATACTGTAAAAAGCACGACCAATCATTTTGGCCGGCCCGGCTAAAATAACTGGATGGCCTACCTGCCTGTCAGCCTTCCATCTGTGCACAAACTTATCTCGTGCCCTCATTGGTCATGTTCGCGTTCGTGTGTGGAGGAGGGGCTCTGTAAGGAAGTGGCAGATTTGTTCCGGCTGTGTATTTTCTAATTCTAGCGCACTCGAGCTGGTTTCTCCAAAATTACCTACCCCACCTATTTTTTGTATTGTTGTTTTACCTGTTCGAAATAAATCAAATCAAAAATCAAGCAGTACACTTCAATTAAATAATTGAGAATAACAACACACATAAAGGGGACGGGTACATATGTAAAGTGGCTTACCTTTTCATTTTCCAGCTTTTGGATAAATTCCTCAGAAATGTTCCGCTTAATTAAGAAACCCCTCAGCTTAGCATCCATTGTTTCAACTGTCTGCTCTGGAAAGAGGATTAAACAAAGTATAAATTGCAAACATTCACAATGTTTACGATTGCAAAGAACTGTAGATTTGTAAAGTATGTTATGGTGACATTGTAAATCCATTAAAAACACTTGATGTAATCAGTGGCGTTTTTATATGTACAAAAGTGGTGGGGCACAAAAAACTTAGATGTCTATATATAAGCTTCTGCAGTGAGGTTCATGGCTGGTGAGGCTCTGACTCTTCAGGTTTACAAATATTATATTTTGACCTAAATCAAAATATAATATTATTTTCAAAAGCTTTTTTTGTCTGATGCTTCAATTAATTTTAAACAGACAGTTCAACAAAAGGATACCCAAAAAATGTAATTGTATCATTTAAATATTGAATTGTTCTCTCTTAGTAAGATCCCATTTTCAATCAAATTGCAGTCTTACCTTGACTTGAAGATGAAGTCCATTTGCCTATCCTTCTGGACAAAAATCTCTATTACTTTTTTGTAAAAGTCCTCCTTATGTTCTTGTAGTTTCAAAAGTCTATCATAAATCTGATCTAATCAATAGATTTATGATTCGAAAATTATAAAAGTAGGGTAGACATGTGGATATTATCCGGCTGAACAAAACGTGCATTTATCTAACAGGTTTGTTTCCCACAGATCTTATTTTGAGCTATTTTCTAAAATCCTATGGAGAAATATCATTGCTTTTTTGTGGAGGGAAGCCATGCGCAGTTTATTTCCGGGTTTTAGGACGCCTCACTGCAGCTCTCTCTCCTCCTCTTCACACACCACACTTTTCGCGGCACACGTACTTACAGCCAATCAGCTCTGAATTATGTGAGATGACGTATGGTGGGGATGGCAGCACTATGCCCCTATGGTCATTATTTTTTTGCCACACACATTAAATAGGACAATACTCTGAGCATGCGCAGTGTAGTTTTTACAGTCACCATTGATTAAACAGGGAGAGGGAGGGGCAGGATCGGGTTTTGTCCCACATGGCTCAAAACAGCTCAATAGGCACACACTGTAGACACTAATTAGAAGAACACAGACTAAAACAGCAATGTACAGACGAATCAGATGAATAAACATGATCTTAAAATATATTTTATATATTTTTTAATTTATCTTTTGCATTTTTTTGTAATCATTACTTTTAATACTTTCTGCTGACACTAGGTGGGGCTGTGCCCCACCTGCCCCTAATGACCAGTCGCCACTGGATGTAATGATAGATGTGTATGCATAGATGCAATGCATATATGTTACTTACCACTAGGTGGCAGTATAACATCTATTGACATAGAAGTGAGTAGAACAAGATGTGAGTACTGGGGCCCTTTTCACTTCTCTTATTTTTCATTTCCTCGCTCCTCGGTCTCACCGGAAGTTGATTTGTCTGCGCCATCTTGAGTAGCGTCCCAATGGCCTTATTTTTGCCGGAGGACCGAGGAGCGATAATGGAGGAGCTATAACCGAGGAACCACCAGACCAGAGCCATATAATAGAAGAGTTACGACAACGGAAGTCCAAAAAACGGTTATCGTCACGTGGTTCATGTAGAAGAGGATCGTTCCCCGGAAGTTCATGGCGGGCAATGTGAATGCATTGATAACAGGAGATAGAACTACGATTTTTGGTAATTATTAGTGAATAAAGGTTTTGATTTGCAATATTTATACAACAAATCGATATGTGTATGTATTTACATCAATATGTTTTAAAAAATAAAATAGAATTTGCTAATATTAAGTGATAATATTAGGATTAGTGTGAACAACTAGTTTACATGTTAGGCTAACAGTGCCTTGGTTAAAGAGCCTGTTGCTGTTTATTTATAGCTTTGAATTCTTTAAAACCAATATTATCTTCTTAAACTTGTATGGTAGTCAGGAGCATCACTTTCTAATGTTTATTGATATATTTAGAGGGAGGGGATCTAAAGTAATGCTTTAAAATTCAGATTAGATTAATGTCTACCATTTTCTTAAATTCATGGTAGTTTCAGTAATCCTATGGTAATTGAGGACACAAGTTATCTAAATGACTAATGTCATCTTTATGGCTTTCAGAAAGGACAGGAGATCGACAGGTGACTATCAAAGGACTAGCAGCAGCAGCATGATGATGATGATGTTAAATGTGTTGTTTTAGGAACATCCATTGCAAATACATGGAATTCAATAAACATTGAATAGCATATCATGCAGTTTGTCTGTGCCTTTTCCTCCGTGTTGTCCTGGTTTGCTGTGCTGCCTCCTAGTCGCCACCATGGTTTGCTGTGCTGCCTGGGGATGCTCCAATCGCTCAGAGAAAGGAGTACGAATGTACAGCTTCCCCACTGACACAGAGCGGAGGAAGCAGGAGCAATTTCACGACCAACAGCAAAAAAATATGTGATTTATATACAAACACTGCATTTGCACTTTTTCACAAAACGAAAACCACACCATTGGGAAAGCTTAATGTTTTGTTTAATACAAAAAACAGGGAAAGGCTTGAAAAACACTGAGAGTTGAGACTCAGGGTGCAGGGTGAGGGTCTCAGTGCAGGTATTCAGGCTCCATTGAATCCCCCTCTGGTTCTTGTGCTGAAAGAGGGATAAACAGACAGGAGAAAGGGTTATACACACCTATATAGCACACCTATTGGATGGGAAATTGCCTTGGGGAGATAAGGTGTGGTCTTTGTTCCCAACTGAAGTTATGGAACTTTATTATTTGTGAGTTTAACAAAGTATGACAAATGGCATCAGTAACATATGTGATATGAATTTCTATAAAGTTGTCCCACATTCTTGGTCATATTGTATATACAGTATGTAATGAGTATAACATGTCCAGTAAGTATAAAGTGTTTCCTAATACTGTGTATTCAACCACTATGGAATATGTATGTGGCAGACAAGATTCAGGCACAGTTGTTCTGTGTGTGAAGTAACCTCAAGTCACTCCGCAGGCACATTTTGATGCAGACCAGTTTGTCAAGACAAAAAAGGGCAAGACTAGGCTGAGAGCAGAGGCTATACCCACCATCTTCGTGCATCGCCCTGTGGTCAAAAAGAGAAGGGCCCCTGCACCACGATTCACCCCGGGACCTGTATCTACAAAGCCCATAGCTCATGATCACAGCGATAGTGTGAAAGGTGACACAGGTATAATAAGTATGAACTCTTAGTAACAAAAGTAATATTTCTTATTTTTAAGTGGTATAATATTTTTAAATGTTCAAACATTTACAGTGCCATGTCTTCTACTTACATTAGTCTCAAAGATTGAGGGAAGAAGGGAAGGGATCACTGCCCTCCACCTGCCAGAGGAGCGCAAACAACAAAAACAAGCAAGGTGTCCCGTCATGTACCTGGAAGTTTGGGTTGGCAAAATGGAGTAAGAGAGGGACTTGAAAAACCTTAGTGGCTGTCTACTCATGTTGTTACAGTTGTCTTGGTTACAGCTCTCAAGTTTTTTTTTGTGCCATTTCCACATCTTTAGAAAATGTGAAAAAATTGAAGTGAAATCAACCTCTTCTCTGTAGAACAAACTTCGATTTCTCTGTCTTGTGAGTTTGCAGTCTTGCAGTTTTGCTCCTCCACCTGTAACATCACTGCCCCTCCACCTGCCATACAGTAGGTTACTAACAAGATTACTTATATAATACATGTTTAGTATGCTTACTTATATAAAACAGTAGTATTAAACTTACCTTGTGTGTTCACTCTCACTTAAGTTCCTCTCCCTTTGCCATCAATCCAAAATCAGCTGAGCTGCAACATTATACACACAGGTAATAATCAACATAATCACAAGGACACAATATGGCTCTGCTAAAAACACTCACTCTTACACGCACCAGTTATATTTATCTAATATTTAACTCCCTCCACCCCCACATACAATCCCGTTTAGAAGCCCCTCTTCTCTAATTCAACAACGTTGGACCAAATAGACATTAAGAGAACGGAATTTACAATTCAAAGGCTGTTCAACGTGTGTTGCTAACTTGCTTCGGTATCCTAGCTTGATCTGTTATCTGTAAACGTTCCCTAAATCTACTAATTTAGGAATAATCCACTGACATCCTTTAATACACATGTTCAATTGAATCAGATGTACTGATAATATCCGCAATATAAATCTTTAAACTTCTTCTTACCTTTAAAAGTCCGTCACGAACGGTCTATTATGCTGCAACTCCACAGCTCTGCTAGCCTTGGCGCTAACTTCCGGGGAACGATTGAGAGGCTCCACGATCCGCCATTGCTGTAAAAAAGTGGTCCATTGGAGTGAACGGAAATATCATAACTCTTCTATTATATGGCTTTGCACCAGACCATCCTTCGATGAAATCCTCAGACACTCGCCCCGCCCCCTTACTGTGTATCGCTCACTGATTGGACGAGGCAGTAGTGTTAATTTCGTCAGCTATTTTTTTATTTAGTTTTAGTCTTAGTCCTTTGTTAAATTTCCTTTTTAGTTTTAGTCATATTTAGTCACCTTCATCCTGTTTTTATTTAGTCAAGTTTTAGTCGACTAAAAGTCTGAGCATTTTAGTCTTATTTTAGTCGACTAAAACAGTAACTATTTTAGTCAAGATTTAGTCGACTAAAAGTCTGAGCATTTTAGTCTTATTTTAGTCAAAGAAAACTAATTATTTTTAGTCTACTTTTTGTCAATGAAAACTGTTGAGTCTTTTTTAGTCATCAGGTTATATAGAACATTTCAGTCAAACTAGTCTAGCCAAAACCAATAATTTGTCATTTTAGCAAATATAAATAAATAAGATTATATATTGTCCTTATTTGATGAAAACCACAGGTTGAATGATTAAGAAGCTTTGCAGAGAGTATCTGGTCAGGTTTGTGTTTTTTTTACCTGTGTTATGGCCACATTGCTTCCCTTCTGATGAAACAATGCATTCACGTTTTTTCTCCGCCTCATTGTAGCGAAAATGGGCCCAAATATCACGTTGTTTCTTTCTCCCAAGCAGTGGTGGCATAAGACTTTTTCGTTGTCAGTCATTTTGACGGACAGGATCGTAACATTTCCGTCATAATCCATTATTACCCGTCAAGTACACCATTTATCACTCACTCGCGCTGACGGGGGGGGGTATTTGGTTAACGCGAGTGCGACCACTGCTCCCAAGCCCTGTTGTTGCCATTTTATTTTATGTTGAATAAGGTTAGTTAGAGACCATGAGTTAGACCCGAGTCTTCCTGACAGTTCATATTGTGCCGCTGCCCGGTGTAATTCAAATGTACCGCCGTGCGCAGCACAGACACACAGCTGCTGCCCTGCCGCAGCACCGGAAATGGAACTGCTGGGAGAAAAACTGACTATCAGAGATGTAACGTTATCTTTGATAATATTTCGTCTCCTCATTTTTCGTCAACGAAAGTAAAGAGAGATTTTGGCATAGTTTTTATTTAGTAAACTACATTTTCGTCTAGTCACTTTTCGTCAACGATATTACATGATGATTTCGTTACAGTTATTGTTTACTGCCGTCGGTGCCGTCTCGTCATCGTCTCGTTTTCGTCATGGAAAAAAAGGTCGTTGACGAACATATTTCGTCATTGTTTTAGTCAACGAAATTAACACTACGAGGCAGTGCATGCACTGATCTGATGCTTCTTGACCCAAGCGGCAAACTCTGGGCCACTTCCGGGATGCGAATCAGGAAGTGCCTAAAACTGCAGTTCATCTAGTGGCCAGTAGGAGCAGTCTGCAGAAGGGAGCAATTTCCATAGACCCCAATGTTAAAATGCCCAACTTTACAGCAGAAATAAACATGTTTACATCGTAGTTTCAAAACATTTTATTCTCAGTATAGTTAGATTCCCCCTTCCTGTCTATGGATCCTGGAGTGAATTTTTTCTCAACTCATCTGTTTAATTAATATTCAGTCTTAAAGTTATGCATAAATTAGGGCGTGGTCACTTTGAGTGACAGGTACGAGCCTCACTGTCGGCTAACAGCAATTTGTCAGCTCTGTAGGCTCATAGGCTAGGCTTTGCTAGTTGAATATACCGAACTTGACCCAACGGACGTGTCCGTGGATTTCGTGTCTTTTGTTAAGTATAAGACAATTCAAATGTCTTGTTGTGCGGTTGATTGTACTAACCGACATTCCAAGAAGTCTCTTTTGCACTTTTTTCGGTGAGTATAATTGTAATATTTTATATATATAATATATATAAATATGTCCAACCCGTTAGCATTGATTAGCAGGTGTATTTGTCTAGCTTAGCTCGTTAAACAGCGAATTAGCCACGGTTGGTAGAGCTATGGCTCCGGCAGTCGGTAGAGCTATGGCTCCGGCAGTCGGTAGAGCTATGGCTCCGGCGGCCGTTATAGCTCCGGTCGGTCGGTCTACCGACTGCCGGAGCCATAGCTCTACCAACCGCGGCTAATTCGCTGTTTAACGAGCTAAGCTAAAACATACACCTGCTAATCATGCTAACGGGTTGGACAGAGCTCCGGTGTTCCGGATTAACTGGTTCCCCGATCAACTGGTTGACAGATGTGGAGGCGTGGCCTTCGACTGAAATACACATTTCGATCGCTTCTTCTGTCGTTTACATACATCTTTTGGTATATTTGGCTGGATAGGAACACTTTGATGCACATTCAGTACCAGTGTGTGAGGTTGTGGTTACGATGGCGATATCCGGACGCGAACAGCGAGGACTACAAAAAGAAAAACGAGTTGACTGGGGATGTCTGTTCAAAACATTGCGAGCTCCAATAAATCCTTAAAACCAGCTATTGTTGCCCGACTTATCACTGAATATCGTTCCTAATGTGATACCAAGTCCATCTAAGACCTGTGTACACCTTCAGACAGCCTCCCAGTGAAGCGTACGTTGTTTACTCAGAGTTTGAAAGCAGCGTGGAGAAGTTTTCAGCTGTGTTAAACTGTGATCCTCTCAGGTAAACTGTGATTCGCCCAGGGTCAACTGGGATCCACCCATGGGAAAATGGGATCCGCCCAGGTTAAACTGTGTTACGACTTATGTGGCTATCTACCAGCGATCATCCATCCATCCATCCATCTTCTCCCGCTTATCCGTGGTCGGGTCGCGGGGGTAGCAGTTCCAGCAGAGAGCCCCAAACTTTCTTTTCCCTGGCGACATCAACCAGCTCTGACTGGGGGATCCCAAGGCGCTCCCAGGCCAGCGAAGAGATATAATCCCTCCACCTGGTCCTAGGTCTACCCCTTGGTCTCTTCCCAGCTGGACGTGCCTGGAACACCTCCCTAGGGAGGCGCCCAGGTGGCATCCTAACTAGGTGCCCGAACCACCTCAACTGGCTCCTTTCGACGCGAAGGAGGAGCGGCTCAACTCCGAGTCCCTCCCTGATGACCGAACTTCTCACCTTATCCCTAAGGGAGACACCAGCCACCCTGCGGAGAAAACCCATCTCGGCCGCTTGTATCCGCGATCTCGTTCTTTCGGTCATGACCCATCCTTCATGACCATAGGTGAGGGTAGGAACGAAAATGGCCCAGCGATCATGTTTAATATTAAAGACACACATATATACATCCCTTATAAAAACGGCATTCTGCAGCACTCATCCAGATAACATGTGACTGTTAACTCGTTTTGCAAAGATAGCAGCAGAAATGTCATTGCTGCATGTGCAGGGATATTAGACTTTAAAATGCTGATGGGTCATTAATGTTGGTGTCGGCAAACAATATTAGGAATCGTCTATTCAAACTACATAATATTCAGTGTCCATCGACATGAAAATAACAAAAAAGTTCATGCTGGACTCAAACCCGAGTCCCAACAGCAAAAGTCACTCCAGCCCTGCACGTTATGAGTGCGCCACGGATCAACACGACGTATCAAACCACCACACTATAATATTTTAGATTAACCTTGTTAAAAAGTTCTAGAAAAATGCAACCTGACCATCATTTATAATGTGAGCGAATGTATGTACACTTTAAGCCATATAATATACATATTATAATATAGTATACTGACTGAGGTCTGTATCAAGCCTCATTCATACCTCATTCACACCAACGCAACTCCGGTTCAAGCTCCGTGCTAGAGCTTTTCAGGTTCAGAACCAGTTCTTCGGTTTAGCTCTGGCTCTCTTCACACCGCCCGCCGCATAGTCCGACTGGTAATGCGTCGTTGCGTCATCGTTTGCGTCATGACGTATCCGTTTGCATGCCTGCTTCATAAAGCCAAACCGTGCGGATGAAATCAGTTGCATTCATTTCTTATGGCTCTATCTGCAGCTTTTCCGGAGTCATTTCTGTGGTTTAGTTATATTCTTATAAAAAAGTGTACTCGTGCCAATAAAGGTTTTTTTAAAACACAACTGCTTCCGAGGTCGGTCTTATTTCTTAAGGTGGACTGAACCATGAGTGTGGAGTAACGTTGTATCTTTCATGAACTGTAACCTTCACCCAGGTATGTAACAGCTGTTCTCAAATGAACACGTGAAGTAAAGTTTAATATTTATAGTTTTATAGATTTATAATGAGAGGTGATCAACGTGAATGCTCAGGTTCCACCTTAACACGCAGACATGTTGCTTCACCATGAGCAGAAACCTTTATATATACAATCTATGGCAAAAACACTGAAACTCTTGTTAAGTTTCTCCATCGTTGTGTACAAACTGGATAAAACGCGGGCTTTTTGTTGTTGTTCAGGAGTTGATCTGTCTCTGCCATGGATGTATAATAAGAACTGGATACAGCGTGGGAGGCGCTCTCTGCCCCTGCCATGGATGTATAATAAGAACTTGTGATGTGTCGGTCTTTTAAGTGAACGACGGGAGCCGGCTCTCGCCCGCGAACGAGCCATTTTTGCGGAGGGATCTAGATCGGCATGAAGGCACATTATGCAATGTGCACATTATCCCGCTTATTACATGGCCACATTCTCAACAAAGTAGCGACATGACTCCCAATATTAATGGAAATGCTTTTATGGATTTGGAAAATGATTTTATTGATTTAAAAAATAGTTGTATTGATTTAAATTGACATGCATCCGCTAAGAAAAGTAGTCCGTTGTTACTGTTTGAACTAACGTAGCAACGGCAGGAACTGCTTCGATAGTGTTTTTGAGGAGCTTTTTGATTACAGATTTGAAAACATCGTTGCTTGCTTTAAAAAGTAGCACAATTCATTATGTCAAACCTTGGAAAGTATCTAGATATCCCTGCCCTAATGCCAAAGTAACTGGCAACTGAATATGTGTCGCCGTTTGATGTCTATGTCTGGACCGCTGCGTAAAAAGGAGGGTTTCTGCCCCATTACTTATCTTCTTACTTCTATAAGAATAAAACATGGAGGACGGAGATCTCTTTTTCTCCCCCTCTTCTGACAGCCCAGCAGCTGATCTCAAAGCACGCTCCCCTCTCCTGCAGGGGGGCGTGGTCAGCTGCAGCTCACAGAATCAGCCCCCTGCAAAAACAGCGCTGGAAAGAGCAAATAGAGCGAAATGAGGCATGGCTAAAATGCAGGATCTTTTTGGTATTTTGAAAAAAAAACTATATTTATATACTTTATATAGGTCGATACAGTAGCCCCCTTTTTTTTTTTAAAATAGTTTTTATAGGTGTTGCTATCTGTTTTGTGTAGCGTGGTTCTACAAGCAAGTCAATGCATTCATTGGGTGGTATCAGAGAGTTGCACGGGTCTGTAAATGCAATGAAAACAATTGGCCACAGCAAATCATTTATATTAAACATGTAATTTTTACTTTTGAATACTTCAGTACAATGGATGTATTGAATAATTTAAGTGATATATGTGTACACATATAAATCATTAGTCAAAACAGGGCTACATTTGATTTAATTAAAAGGTATAATAAGTAGGGCCGGGACTTTAACGCGTTAATTAAGATTAATTAATTACACAAAAATTAACGCGTTAAAAAAATTAACGCATTTTAATCGCACTTTAATCGCACTTGTTTTTGCACAGCGGAACGTTTCTCACTGGATGAGTTTCAGGCGTACCGATTATACTGGAGCACCAACTAACGTTCATGACTTCAGCATGGGACTTCAAACAACAACAAACCACGGTGAACAATAGTCAAACATGAACGAACAAGCTGATGAGACCGCTTTGGTCGGCCCCGTGGATGGGAAATTTTGTTTTAAAAAACGGACGGATGGAAGCGTCGATAAGAGCACGGTTGTGTGCAAATTATGCAAAAAATAATTTGCATATCACCGCAGCACATCAAGCCTAAAGTATCACCTAAATGCAAAGCATGTAGCAGCTAGCGTGGACGTTAGCCCGACTCCGAGTACAAGGAACCACACCCTGACCCAACCCACACTCAACCAGATGACTGGTTTCAGGGCCAGGATAAGTAAGTCCACGTCTGAGAAAATAACCAACTCCCTGGCTCACTGGATTGCACTCGACTGTAGACCACTTGGAGTGGTTGAAGATAAGGGGCTGCAAAAGGTACTCCAGATTGCATCGTCTGCAGTGTTGTGCTAGTTACTGAAAACCAGTAACTAGTTACCATTACTAGTTACTTCATGTCAAAAGTAACTCAGTTACTTTACTGATTACTTACACCAAAGAGTAATGCGTTACTGTGAAAAGTAACGTTTTCGTTACTTGATAAAAGGGCTCCCATTAATGCCCTTATAGCCTTCATTTCAGTACTGTTATTGCATTGGAGAGTAATACAATCTGTTGATCAACTTGACATGCATTATATTCTATCTGGATTGCATCGATATTAGCTGGCTTTCCATTTATGTATATTCTTTCTCCAGGTAGTTGGAAAAAGTGTTCCGTCCCATATGCTGTGTGCCGCCCGGACATGGTATCATGCTAACTAGCTCCCTGGAATCGGGTGACTCCACTGTAGCAATAGCCTGCATGTGTTCTACAACATACCGTGCAATGGCTTTATCGACTTTTCCCTGGCTAGCAGTCCCTCGGTTAAAATCCAGCCGCTGTTGCTTAGGTGGAGGTGGAGTGGCGTCGGCTGAGTCTCTGTGGTCTTAGCTACTAGCTTCGTCCCAGCATGTTGTTTTTGCAGATGTTTTAAGAGATTTGAATTACTGGTTTGGGCAGTAGATAGGATCTTTGACCCGCCAAGACACAACTTACATTTAACTAAAACGTTCTTTTCTTTGTGCTCGACAAAAGTGAAATAGTGAGAATATCTCCAGGTGGAGAAACTAGACTTGAGCTCCGCCGCCGCCATGATAGTCTTGTTAGTAAGCAACACAAACACGCCCACAGCGCGTCTCCGCATGTGACACAGGAAGTATCAAAGTACATTTACTCAAGTACTGTACAAGTACAGTTCTCATCTCTGTTCGCCTGGCTGTTGACTATATAAAAAAACTAACGGAGTAACGCACCATGTAGTAACGGTAACTGAGTTACTGAATTTAAAAAGTAATGCGTTAGAGTACCAGTTACTGTAAAAAATAACGGCGTTACAGTAACGCGTTAGTCCCAACACTGATCGTCTGACGCAACATATGAGCTGCCATGCAGAAAGACAGTGACAAAAAGAATCCAGCAGCTTTATGACAATGAAAAGGAAGATAAAGAGAATTTATTGGAGAAAGCCGAATGTGTTGCCCTGACTGGGGATCATTGGACCTCGGTAAGCAATTCAAATTACCTCGGTGTGACGGCACACTTTATTGACATCAAGTGGCGTCTTCACTCATTTGCCTTGACCATCCAGAAGACCACCACTAGGCACTTTGCTGAAAACGTGGCAGAAGATTTTGAGTCTGTGGCAGAGGCCTGGGAAGTCACACTAAAAGTCACCACAATCGGAACAGACTGTGCCCGAACCATGATCGCTGCAATGAGACTGCTCACATTCCAGCATGCCGTGTGTTGCTCACGTGTTGCAAAGGACCATCACAGTTTGCCTTGCTGACAGCGGGTTCACAGGCACATTGGCAAGATGTCGTAAGATAGTGGGGCATTTTAAACACAGCCCCTCAAACACAGAGGAACTGCACAAGGAGCAAACAGAACTAGAACAAGACAAAGAGCCACTGATACAGGATGTTTCCACAAGGTGGAATTCAACACTGTTTATGATCTCTCGTCTGCTGAAGAACCAAGAGGCTGTGAAGGCTACTCTAGCCAAACAGAAGCACAAGCTCACCATGTTGACTACAGTAGAGTGGGACAGACTGCAGAGGCTCGAGACCCTCCTTAAATCATGCAGGTAAACACCCACCAACTGTTTTATTAATGGGATTAATTAATCATTGCTGTCCCTTGAAAAACGTTGTGAATTGACTATGATTGTGCAGTATAAATTAAATTGCTTTTCCAAAATGTATTGTCCTGAATATCAATATCACTATGACTATAGTATAAAGTTGCTACTGTTTTTAATCTACTATTAATTGGTACAATAATAAATCACTTTCCAAAACTATCCACTGGAGGGAGGGATCCACATGTGACTGAGCTCCTTGGGGGTGAGACTTATGTCTCGTGCTCTGTTGTGTTACCTGCTCTCCGTCACCTGACCCGCACCATGGAGGTCTCAGATGACGACCCAGCCTATGTGGTGAGGTTCAAGGCTGAAGGACCTGTCTCAACGCCAAGATGCACTCAACCATGGATGGCTCAGGGTGGCGACAGCACTCGACCCGCGCTTTAAGGTAACATGTGTAATGGTCTTCTTTGTTTTTCTCTTTTCTTGCTTTTTGACCTCCTTTCCCCTGCCCCCCCTCTTCTTCCCTCCCCCCTCTTTCTTTCTATGGAATAATAATATGATGGGAACCATGTACGAAAATGAATTTCACCCACCTTTTTACTCTGTAAATCTGTAATGTGACAATAAACCTGATTCTGATTCTAAGGACCTAAAGTGTCTACCAAGAGGAGAGCGAGGAGGGGTGTGGACCAGCGTTGAGGCACTGCTGCAAAAAGAACCAGACAGAGCCACTCCAGAACCCACAGAGGTGCCAGCAAGGAAGAGGAGCTTCCTGCTGTTTAATTCAGACTCTGAATCAGAGGATGAAGAGGGGCCCAACGGGGCTCTGGGCCGCTACAGGGCAGAGCCCACCATCAGTGAGACAGACTGCCCACTGCAGTGGTGGTCCACTCATGAGGGGGCCCATCCACAGCTTTCTGCCCTAGCCCGCAAGTATATGGGCAGCCCTGCCACTTCTGTCCCTTGCGAGAGACTTTTCTCACTGGCAGGTAACATAGTTCAAAAGAAGAGGCCTTGAGCTCTGAACATGTGAACAGGCTAGTTTGTCTCAGCAACTGGCTGAAAGAGAAGAAGCAGAATAAGTAGTCTTAGAGGTATCCTGAGGCCAAGGGGCTTGTTACTGAAATGTTGATCAAACAGTGGCCTATGCAACAGAGATTTTATTTTTCATCAGGATATTGGAAGAATAGGAGGGATTGAGGTCAATCACTGGCACTTTTTTATTTTATTTTAAATGGTACACTTTATGTTGAACTATTTATTATGTTGTTGGTGCAACTGGCACTTTATGTTGAACTGTTTATTGTTTTGGCCAAGGTTATTGAGATAGTTGGACTGAAATTGATTAGATTTTTTAAATCAACAAAGTCTGTTATGGCCTCTGAAGCAAGAGAGATGTTTTTGAATAGTCAGGGTTTCCAATGTTCTAAATGTACTAGAAAGTATTGTGTTTTACTTAAAAAAGTACCACCTTGAAAAAAAATAAACAATGTTTTGTTGCTTAAGCTTATGTATTCAGTCATTATTCAATGGTATACTAAAATCCATGTGAAAATTGCTTCTCACTGTTCTCAGGTCAAATATGTATATTTGATTAAAAATGCGATTAATTTCGATTAATTAATTACAAAGCCTCTAATTAATTAGATTAATTTTTTTAATCGAGTCCCGGCTCTAATAATAAGTGGTAAACTGAAGAGCCGTTTGGGAGCCGAAAGAGCCGGCTCTTCTTGGTGAGTCGAGCCAAATGATCCGACTCACCAAGAAGAGCCGGAATTCCCATCACTAAAGAACTGGATACAACGTGGGAGGCGGGGCCTCATTCATTCCTATGAGAGTTGCTCAATAGCGCATGATGACAAAATGGCCCAATTTTTGAGAGAGCGAAACGTCACAGATTACCCGGCATGCCTGAGAAGTACCCGTATGTGCGCTCATAGCGCATGCGCAACTTTAACCACGCCGCCCAAAAGGCTCGTTCACGTGAATTTGCGTACACGTAACAGCACCGCGCGTTCATGACAGCATGGTACTGGATTTAACGAACGAGAACAGGCACGAGGCGGCAGTTAGCAACTAGCGGCTAGCTAGTAAATTATGCTAAATCACACATCAATCGTTATGTACTTTTATATTACGCTGACATCAGGATCTAGTGATATCCATGCAACAGAGCTTCATTTAGCATGATACTTGTGTGGGTTAACTTGTACATGAAACCACTTGGTAAAATATAAAAATGTATGTTGAAGCCTGTTATGATCAATTGTGAGTTAAAACTTTATCTAAAATGGATGATGGATTACTGTGGTGGAGTTAAAATAACAATAGCCTATTTATTTTTGAAATGTGATGGAGTAAAAGGATAGTAACTGTGATTATTCATGTTAAGTAGCCCACAATTAACTAAAACAATTGCAAGTGCAATAAGAAGCTACAGGAACGTTAATCTACGTCGGTAATATTAACTTTATTTAATACAACATTTACGGTACAAGATTTACATCATACAGCCCATGTAGTATAATATTTTACAAATGATGAATTACAGCAAACATGTGCAATATATCCATTATTACAGCTCCGTGGGATGGCAGTAAGGCGATATGGGTCCGTTGTTATTGTGCATCCATGGGTAAAGATAAACGCATGTAGTGCTGAACACGTAACATGAACGTGCCGGGCAGCGCGGTCCCGTGGGTTAGATGCGCGTTCATAATGCCGAGGGAAATAACTCTCAGAATAACGTTATTAGCACATTTTTACAACTTGAGGAACGAATGTTTTTAATAAGGGCTATACAAGTGTTCATACTGGGTTGTTTATTTAGTTTAAAAAAAATTATCCAACAAGTTACAGACCACTCTTTCCCAATGTAAGTCAATGGGAAAAAGTGTTTCCGGGCCCAGCAACCAAACGGAAGTGTAGTACCGCCGTTTGGCCACTACGAATATTCTCATCAGACTCCGGCGCACTTCCTGGGGGCTTGGCCCCTGCCCCCGCCTCGACGTAAGCGTGACGTATGTGGTGCTTTTGCTCTGGCCGGACAATTTTTTGGTGCTTGAAACGAACCGGATTCCGGAGCTAAGAGGCTGCTCCGCTGCGGTGTGAAGAGGAAAACCCGGTGCTTTTCAAGCTCCAGCTCCTAACCGGCCCTGAAACACCGTTGGTGTGAATGAGGTATAAGACCCACCGAGATCAGATATCCTAGTTTATCAGCCTGCGAGCCCACATTATGTTGTGATAAGTGTTAGTTTTACCGTGGTATCGTGTTGATCCGTGGCGCACTCGCAGGGCTGGAGTGACTTTTGCTGTTGGGACTCGGGTTTGAGTCCAGCATGAACTTTTTTGTTATTTTCATGTCGATGGACACTGAATATTATGTAGTTTGAATAGAGGATTCCTAATATTGTTTGCCGAGACCAACATGAATGACCCATCAGCATTTTAAAGTCTAATATCCCTGCACATGCAGCAATGACATTTATGCTGCTATCTTTGCAAAAACGAGTTAAAGGTCCCATGTCATGGCCATTTCCACTGATCATAATTCCATTGTTGAGGTCTACTAGAATATATTTATACTGTGCAATTTTTCAAACTCACATTGGTTTCGCATACAGCATCTCTGTAAAGTATGTGTATTCAGCAGTATTCACGCTCTCCACTAAACGGCTCGTTGCAGCTCTTGCCCCCCCCCCCTCCCTGTGAGCCCAGTGTGCTCCGATTGGTCGGGACCAGTCGGGATGTTGTGAATCGCGCTGATGTCCGTGGAGGTGTGATTTCCTTGTTTAGCGATACACAGCGAAACACAGCCAAACTCATCCTGAGCACACACAAAGTCACAGCCGAAGTAAAAACAATAAGTGTGGCTTGATATTGAGTAATAAAAAGGTTGATAAACGCTGTGAGAATGGGTCTTTAGAGAGAATTTCACCGCGATCCCAACTGTCTGTTATCAGCCTGCAGCCAGGGAGGAGAAATCAGCAGAGCTGCCTGCACTGAGTGTGTGAGGAAGTCCGTGGATTGGTCAATTTGGACCAATCAGCGGGGGCTTAACGTAACGGCTCCGCGGACGTAACGTAACGGCTCCACGGATTGGTCCATTTCGTTCCGGGGACGATATGACATCATGATGTACCCGGAAGAATCAAATGGACAGTGACGTATCTCCAACGAGGCGTTTTGGGGAGGTATTTTCTGTGTTAGAGTTTACTCGCTACATGGTGTACTTTGAGGGTTTTGACTCTGCACACCATTCACATGCATAAAAACCTTCATAACACACAAGGGGACGGGTAATAACCGGAAAAGCATGACATGTCACCTTTAACAGTCACATGTTATCTGGATGAGTGCTGCAGAATGCCGTTTTTATAAGGGATGTATATGTGTGTGTCTTTCATATTAAACATGATCGCTGGTAGATAGCCACAGAAGTCGTAACACAGTTTAACCTGGGCGGATCCCATTTTCCCATGGGTGGATCCCAGTTGACCCTGAGCGAATCACAGTTTACCTGAGAGGATCACAGTTTAACACAGCTGAAAACTTCTCCACGCTGCTTTCAAACTCTGAGTAAACAACGTACGCTTCACTGGGAGGCTGTCTGAAGGTGTACACATGTCTCAGATGGACTTGGTATCACATTAGGAACGATATTCAGTGATAAGTCGGGCAACATGCAATAGCTGGTCACGTGCTTTGACCACCAGGTGTCCCTTTCTATCAGCTCTGCACGGTTATGGTGTAAATACAGCCTATCTACCAATTGGATCAAATATAAAAGTCAGCCGAATTAGTGTTGATACTGCAAGGAGACGTATTGTGTGAAAATAAATGTAAGATGCTGTTTAATTGCTTATATATTTATGATTCACGTCACATCTTCAGTTTTGGCGGCAGTTCTCCTGTTTGTCTAGAAGTCTTCTCAGCAGGGCTCTATAAATAGAGAATTACGGCAGATATGTAATATTTAATGCAGCCGAACCGTGTATTACAATGCCGTTATGTGATGACTTTCAAAGAGAAAAGCAAGCACACTCGGAATAAAGTATTATTGTATTTTTAAAAAACGTTTTCAGATTTCACATCACATAAACACCAAATCCCAGCATGCATTGCGGATAACCATCGAATCATCGAGCTGAGGATCTTGCCTACGTCTGTTTCCGGTTTCGTTTAATGACCGATGTATTTTGTTATACACACATTCCTTCACATTTACATTTTAATGTGCATTAAAGTATTTCGCGAGGCCTTCTAACATGTTTTTAAATATAACTACGGTTGTAGTTGAATAGTTTGTAAATTAACATGAACCGAAGCTGTTGCTTGGCAACTCAATCGCACAACGTCACGTCCGTTAATTCCACATCCACACGCATGGATTAACATCGATTTAATACATTAATGTAGCCTTTGTTTATGCTAAAAGAGGTGTCGACCAGCTGGGGCAACAAGAACATCGCTGTAATCGAGTGTGACTATTAAAATATAAATCATTACGTCGGGGTAGCATTTGCTTGGTATTTCCGGTTATTTCTCCACTGGTTAACATGGGTTAACAATACCGTGTAGCTGTCACGTTTGAAGGGGACGAAACCGTGACATCTTCACGTCTCCCAGCATGGTAAATCGTCACATGTTCACGTCTTGCCGTGATACCGGGTTGAAAACAACATAACCAAACACAGATGACTGTACCATGTCTGTCACGCAGGGGTAACAGTGTAAAGTTTGGACAAACTGTCGTGTTTAGGAAAACACGGTAAATAATAAAGTTTTTACCGAACATATTTGTTGTATTTACTAATAGAATAGCAACACGACTGCTTTAGACGCTTTTTGTGACAAGCTTGAAGTGCATTGAGTGTATAAAACTGAGCTTGGCCCCCGGCTGGCTGAATAGAGTAGAACAATCCAGTAGACGGAGAAAGAGAGAGAGAGTGGACGACCCAAACACGGACGGTTAGCAGCAACTATCAACCAACGGCCGCCTGACAGCCCTTTTTAAAATAGCAAATTCTTCAGCGGTAATACAAGAAAAATGTGACCAAGTGAAAAGAACAGCTTGGCGAAGACTGTCAGAAACGCATGACAACCAACTTTGGTTGTTAAGAGAGGCGCACCATGGCATCTCAGCCGAGGTAGGCAGACACAGCTAGCACAGAAGGGCGCTAGCTAGCACAGCCTGACCGGGTAACTACCCTTAATTAGCTAGATACGGTTAGTCTGATAACTAGCAGCGCACTTGAGCAAAGTCAACTTTAAGTTTGTAACTCTGCAAAGGTATCAGAATTAAAGGGGTGTTTTTTTTTTTTGTTAATAGTAAACCGACAGAGGATTTTGGCTTTGGTAAGCTTTCTAGTGCCCGGCCGTCCACTTCTCCCATAGGGATATAGTGCCGTCGGTCAAAATATTAGGGCCAAGGGATGGCCCGCTGGGATTTTGATCCCGCTGCCACCATATTTTGTTACGACAGCATCATATGCGTGTCATGCATGTCATTGGACCCTAGGTGGCGGTATTCTAATAGGTTTGTACTTTAACTGCATGGGGGTCAATATGGGGTCCCACCTCCCACATATTTGTAATGTTGTGGGGCGGGGGGGGGGGGGGGGGGGGGTGTCCAACAACTCAAATATTTGTACCATGTACTTATACTTATGGGGGGGGGGTGGCTGTTGTCTGGGAATCTGAAGTATGGAAACTTAAACCCTCCCAGAATTTTTTTTTCAATAAAATG
Source organism: Gymnodraco acuticeps (assembly GCF_902827175.1). Lineage (NCBI taxonomy): Eukaryota > Metazoa > Chordata > Actinopteri > Perciformes > Bathydraconidae > Gymnodraco > Gymnodraco acuticeps. Next base: position 1,790,337 of record NW_022990358.1, read on the forward strand.
TCAAATTTCTCACATAATCCTGATTTATGCGAATAGTCTGAGAGGCTAGTGCTGGAGAAGAATGAGCAAATTGAAAAAAAATCCAAAAATGTGCTTGGTGCTCCGAGCCTTTGAGTGTGTGTTGTTGCACTTTTGTGGAACCCGCTTGCAAAATGTGGGGACCCTGCGACCTTCGAGAAGGTCAAAACCGAGGTCAGAGGTCACGTTTTCACGCCGTACGGTGCGCACAAAGGAAGGTCCGACCACTTCGAGCTTGCTCTCATTAGAACCGGCTCGAAAAGTACATGCAGATTCATGTCTCTGCTGCTCCTAATGTCAAAGGTTACGGCTTGAAATGTAACAAAGCTCCAAAGGTCAAAGGTCACGTTTTCATGCCGTACGGTGCCCTTTACGGCACAAAAGAAGGTCAGACCGCTTTGAGCTTGATGTCATTTTAACTGTCTCGGAGAGCAGATGCAGATTTATGCCTCTGGTGCAACTAAATGACAAAGGTTATGGCTTAAAATTTAACAAAACCTTCCCTTAAGGCGTTTTGAGAAGCTGCAGTGCTGCATGAGTGTTTAAAGCACTAAGGGCTAAAGAGATAATTTTTTCACAGGGGGTGTCTATCGTTTTTCAAATGTAACGCCAGCTGAATACACTTGATTTTTGTATTCTGATTACGTAACGCCGTTACATGTATTCCGTTACAACCCAACCCTGTGTATATCTCTCCGGACTGTCCACCAGCAGATGACAAACACCCACCTCTCCGCCTCTTCCAAGGGACGAGGGAACCGTGCTGCAGAGTTCCCGTTAACATTTTTTTTCTTCTGACAGCCCAGCAGCAGGAGAGGTGGGGAGAGGGAGGCGGGGCTATTTCATCGTTATCAGAATATGATCGTATAGATCGCTGCTAGATGAGGGCAGTGGGGGCTCTTCTTGGAGTCTGGCTTTTTAAAAAAAACCAAAGATCATTAGTGAACTTTGAGCCATCATTTATTTTGCAGGCAGCTCTCTGCCTCTCTCACGTTATTATGGCGTGCGCCAGAACCAACAATCAGTTTTTACCGTTATGAGTTCGGTTCAGAGGATAAAGCACATACAACATTAATTAAACTCGATATTTGTTCACTTGAATTTCACTTTGAATTCTTGGATATTCTCAATGGGTGAATAATCTTTATTATTAATAATAATAAAATAATTAAAAAAAATAAAAAACTTTTTTTTTTTTTAAATAACACCTTAGCTTTCTCAGGGTGGGCCAATGAGTAAACTGGTGGCAGTAGACAGCCGTCTTGGTGTGTGGTGCGAGATGGGAGATGTAGTTCATTGAGCGGTTTCACACAAAAAAAAGTGTTACTTAATTGACAAACATCATATGTGTAATTCGTGGCACAATTCAAACGGGATCGAAAGATAATCTTTCTCTCTCCATTGACTTCAATACATACTTTTTCCGAAATAAGGTCCCATGGAGCTCCCCCCGGAAAGGGAGGGACTTCGCCTCTCTATTCATAAATAGACACACACAGGCGTTGCACCTGCAGCACGACACAGCTCCCCCTACAGTCCTGCAGCAGCACAGCAGTGCTAAATATGCTTCTATTCTCGCTACTCTGACTATTCCATTGCAGGTTTTACAGGCAATTATTTATATTCCTACTAAACCTTTGCTCCTAAATTAGGATCCACATCTGCAGTTTGCCATGTATAAAACACTTTGGATATAAAGTACAATCACAAATGTCTCTTTCCTCCAAACTATTGAGAAATAGAAGAAGTAATGTGCTTTCAACAATGTGTTTTTCCTTAAACAAGTCAATACACAGGTTTAATGGGTCAGAGAACCAACGTCCCAGTGCACGCCATTTTTTTTATTCCGGCACAAGTGTAAACCTTCTGGTGTGAAACTAAAGCTAGTTTAAAAATAAACCCTTAAACTAGCTTTCTTAAATGGAACAACCAATGGTAAAATAACAATTACATATATTTTTGTATTTTATAATAAATATGGTTTTCATGTGAATGTTAATTCAACATCAAAATTCAATTGTTGCCCCAAAACGGTGGAACCTTGATATTGCTCTTATTTTGTAATGTTAAATGGCTTCATTTTAAAACCAAACTCTCCACTGCATCTCTTCATGGAAACAATGCGAGTGCTTCTGCAGGTCTCTACCGCTCTCTGCTGGACAACACTGAAATGCATATATCTCTTTACTTTGATTTTAATGTGGTATGGTTGTATTTAATGTTTTCAGTGTTTTCAATTCCCCCCAAATTACAGTATACTTAGAGATGATTTGACATAATGCAGGTTTTAAGATAAAGAACAGCTGGCCAATTCCCAAGTAGGGCTCGATATCTCTCTATTCTGGTGAGATATAGTTGCAACAAACCGATGCAAGAAGTAAACAATCTGAAGGGGGTCTTATGTTGTATTTAGCTATGTTATTTTACCTGTTTGACCTGTGAAATACCATTAAAAGGTTTGCTCTTGGAAATATTAGCCCTTTACCATTTTCTATGTCTGTCATGTTATAATTGCATAAAGGTTTATTCACTGTTTTGAACAGATCATTTATTCATTTCTTTTCTACAGACAAGGACAGATGAGGTTCAGTGTGTCGAAGAAATCTTGAGGGTAAGTCCAGCTTTTACAACTCTCATTTACAGTTGCTACATCTGCCTATAATGTTTATTTTATGAAGAGTGATGCCTGTATTGTAGTTAGGCCGTCTTTAGGCTCCTTGCATATAACCAGGGCTGCACATAACTGGTGCGCAGGTACCTCCGCCAAAAAAAGAGCACCGGGTCATTTGAAAAAAGGCGCATTTGCGTACCAACATTGAGAGAGGGAGAGGGAGAGAGAGAAGAGAGAGAGAGAGAGAGAGGAGAGAGAGAAAGACATTTGCGAGTTGCATATGAACCAGCGGCGCCGGATTCATTTCAGAAGTGGGGGGGTCAAAAAGTGCGTGTGTATGTGACATAGCCTACTTGCCAACCCTCACGATTTTCGCGGGAGACTCCCGTTTTCCTCCCAAAGTCATATTTATCCCGCATTCCTCCCGATTTCTGACTAAATCTGATTTGTTCATTCTAACATAACGCACCAAATGTTACTGTTTCGACTTCAATACAGCTACACCATTGTTTGGTTTCCATGGTAACGTGTCTCTTTAGTAGCGCGAGCAAATGAAAGTCTGAGAGGGTCTTCAGGAGGAAGATAGTCAGAGAAAACAGAACAAGAATGGACAACTCAACCCTCTGCTCACTCCTTTCCTGTACATTAAACTATACAGACCAGCCCACACATATGACAGCGCAGTTGCTCATTCCATCTCTTCTTTTTTCCTGCTACGCTCTTGTTTGACAAGCTGAATGTTGACTGGTGTTTGACTGAAGTAAGCTCTGTGAAAAGTTCCAGTTATTAACTCGGTATTTACAAAGCTGTCATCTCCACATTTGGAGAAAGTTACAAGCCGTTTGACAGCATCACATCTGCATATTTCACAGAAGGCTCGTTTAGTGGTTTTGCAAATAATTAACCACTCTCTGTTTTTGTACCATTCTGCATTGAAGTACCTTCTCTTTGCCCAAATAAGCTTTTATTGGCCCGTCACAATGTCCCGACAACAAACCTCCATGCAGTCGGAACCAGCCTGTTTCGGTTCAACGATGCCGGCGGCGGCGGTTTTGACAGCCTCTGCGGCCGCAGAGCTGCTGCTGGGGTTCATCTGGCTGCGCTGGTTCTATGGTTGAAGGACCAGGCTCCGGAGTTGTGGATGTCAGGGATGTGACATTCAAGTTGTTGAATTTCAGCTTAGTTTGACTGTATTTTGTTTTCTTATGCGCCGGTTCTTCTGACATGTTTGCAAGTTTATCTATCTGACACACACTGAACAACGTAACACATAACGTAAACAACGTAACAAATAAACACATCTAAGCTTTGTTATTGGTTGTAATGTACATGGATACATTTGAATGGTGTGACAATGTCCTATTTGATTGGATTAAAATGTACATGTTCTTCCTGTTATGTCTGCCTGCTGTATTTTACCTAATGCAAAGTGACCTGCTCCATCGAAATCAGTCGCATTGATCCGAAGACACATTTTGAGTTGTATACACTGTTGGAAAGAGGAGATTCCTAGCTTTCTAATGATATCAGGATTGTTTTTGTACTAGGCTATATTAAGCAAAATATGTCACATTATATAATGACTGTCACCGAGTCATCATTTTGAGAAAAAGGCCTTAAAGTTTCCTCTTCTCTGGATCGCTCTGATTGATTATTAGCGGAGCAAATGATTAAAGTAGTACGGAGGGAAGATATTTTCGTTTGGATTACTGGTCTGGGGGGAGCTCGCGAGTGTGTGCGTGTATACCACGCGTGTGTGTTTGTGTATTTTTGCGTTTGTTTCCCGGGGAAAACTTTCAGGAGAAACACCGGCTGTTGTTATGCTTGCTGTGACGTCAAGTTACTCCGTTCTCCGCTCGTAATTATGCCGTTAAAAGCTTCAAAGCTGTATTTATCATCTGAATTTGCCGAAACAAGTTTAATATTCTGAAAGCCAAGACTTTGTTTATTTGAAATCAGATGAAAACAAACTGTAAAGGACCCTGCGGTGTTATCTATGATTACTATGCCTTACATTCATAATGTCAGCGGAGGGAGGGGAAGCGGCGCTGTAGAAGAGCAGAGTGGCGAGTGAGAGGCGAGCTGTGTTCTTCCCTTTACAAGCTTAAAAATTGCCTGTAGCTAATGAGATTGAATATAACAATCAACAATAACAAAATATACACAGCTAGATCAGATGGCGTTCTTTTTAGATGCGACTTTAGAGTAGAGGGGAATTATTGAAACGGGATGTGTACAGGGTTCCGCGGCATCCGCTGCTGCGAAAATGTGGGGCAGGGCCGTAAAGTGGGGGGGCCAATGGCCCCCCCGCTTCCGGCGCCCTTGATATGAACTCAGGGCCGGGCGGTAGCAGTGGCGTTATAGATGTTCGCCTAGGGCGCCAGATCTGTGGAGGCGCTGCGCTGGCAGTTCTGGGAGGGAAAAAAACATTTTTGACCGTTGGGGCTCATCCTAATTTTCTATCTTGATGTAACAACATTCATAATTAAGTAGATGTAACACCCTTTTCACCCCGGTTACACGTTTTATTTGCCCTGTACAATGGGCGCTGTAAGTGATGAAAATGGGGGATGTTGGCTTATCTGGCGCCCACAGCCAAAATGCGAGGGAGAGAGGGAGGGTGCACCGGTTCCGGCGCAGTTGTTATTAGAATCTGGTGCTAGCTGCTCTAACGGATATAAGAAGAAGATGTTTCTACAATAATATGGAGGAGAGTTCTCTCCAGTCAGACTGAGAGGCTGATAACTACAGCTCAGTGAGGTAAAGGACTCTGAGTGTTTAGATAGTTCACTTTAGTCTAGTTATCTCAGTGGGTCTCAAACGTTTTGATCACAATTTATGTAAACACATATTTCCAAGGCACTCCTTTATAATTATTGGGATAAAACAGGTTTGAAATCATTCCAATGTATACTATAGGACAGTAACCAAAAATATCCTTTAAAACTGGAGAGATACAAAAAAATGCATACATAAATAAATGTTAAGGTAAAATAAGATATGAACAACAAAAATAAAATAAGTTACATTAATTTGTTATTGTCTATGGTAGGTTATTGGTTATGTTCACATACTTATTTGATTACATCCACTTGTCTAAGATGACAACAGAGACTTTCGACCCAAACCCAGCTGTTGACTTGTGGATGCAAGCAGCTAATCACAGACTCAACCAGAGAGAAAGTAGTAGGCCTATCATCAGCTACCATGTCTGACAGAGAGGAAGACAGTGAGGAGAACAGTCATGAGGGTAGTGATGACAGCTTGTAGGATTACTGGTCGTGCTAATGTTGTCTTGTATGAAGGGCCGTGTAGGCCAACATTCAAACTCACCTCGCACACACACTACTGAAAACATCTGGCCTTGCACACACACTACTGAAATACTCTCACATTCACTACTGAACACCTCACACACACAGTACTGAAAACATCTGGCATTGCACACACACTACTGAAATACTCTCACATTCACTACTGAAAATTAAGCCTCACACATATTACTGAAAATGAACCTCACACACACGCAACTGAAAATTAACCTCACGCACACACTACTGAAAACCTCTGGCCTTGCACACACACTACTGAAATCCTCTCACATTCACTACTGAACACCTCACACACACACTACAAAAAACATCTGGCCTTGCACACATACTACTGAAATCCTCTCACACACTACTGAAAACATCTGGCCTTGCACACATACTACTGAAATCCTCTCACACACACTACTGAAAACATCTGGCCATGCACACATACTACTGAAATCCTCTCACACACACTACTGAAAACATCTGGCCTTGCACACATACTACTGAAATCCTCTCACACACACTACTGAAAACATCTGGCCTTGCACACATACTACTGAAATACTCTCACATTCACTACTGAACACCTCACACACACACTACTGAAAACATCTGGCCTTGCACACATAGCCTACTACTGAAATACTCTCACATTCACTACTGAACAACTCACACACACGCTACTGAAAATTAACGTCATACACACACTATTGAAATCCTCTCACATTCATTACTGAACACCTCGCACACACACTACTGAAAATTAACCTCACACACACACACTCCTGAAAAACATGTTACTGAAAGGTTCTCAGTAGGGAATGTGCATGTGTTTCACCTATGTGTGTGAGGGGATTCTTGCTGTAACGGAAGTCATTCTAATGTAACGGAAGTCATCTGCTAGTGGTCTCTTTGCTAGCCCCGTTAGCTTCATTAGCTCCAGGCTGCTACTCGGACGTGTTTGTTGTGTTGATGCCTGGTGGAGTATTCTTCATTGAAATATCGCACTTGTCTTATGGCTCTGCGGTTCAAACAGACCGTCTATGAATGCAGTTTATTCGGTAAGTGAAATTCAAGCACTTTATTTCTTACTTGTCTTTTTATTCAGCTAGACGAAGCTACATCTGTGCTAACGATGCTATCCGTAGCATACAAGTTAAAACATAATAGAGAAGTGTAAAACATTAAGAAGGATTATACTGTAAAACATAAGGCTTCTCGGTGAGGTTGGTAAAATAAGGTCATGCTTGTACATTAGTTAGTTTGCTAGTTAGGTAACTATGCATTGTTATTGTTAATTTAAAATAGCTATGCTCGACGATGCAGACAGCTAGCGTCACATTAGTGTTGAAGAGCAGAGTACGGTATGAGAAGATTAACCCATAGATTAACCTCACTATAAGATCTGTGTATCTGAAAAATATGAATCTCACATTTCCAGTTGGTTCCAGAAATAACGTTGACGTAGATATTGCAATATGGTTTGTTGAGCTGGAGTTGATTATTGAAGCTTACTGGTTAACGTTCATCATATTAAACGAACGAACCCAAACGTTGTTGTTTTTATTAATATTATTACCAATACTTACTTAGCATTTTATTATCATTACACTGGAGAAACCGATTTATTGTGGCAGCAGAACGTGAATATGTAACTTAATGCCTGCATTTGAGGACGAAAAATAGCTCAGTCAATGCTTTAGGGACAAGGAAATGATTTGTTTAAATATTAGATATGACGTTATGTGTGCTTCTGTGACAATGAAGATTATTCATTGCATTACATTTGTTGAAGATGTTTGTCTTTTACCCTTACGTGTGTGTGGGCTTTGATATCCAGCACTTTTTTTAAGGATAACAAAGATTATCACATGACATTTGCATGTAAAAAAAAGTCTGTGACCAACACATTGTTACTTTACATATACATCTGTTTGTTTAAAGTTTCCAGGTGATGCAGACAGACCAGAGGATGCTGACCACGAGAGACAGACCTATTCCTAACATGAGTGAACTTCAGCATGGACTCAAAGGTACAAAGACTCCTTTCATACTGTACAAAGAATCGAGAAACGTTCTGGTTTAAATAGATAAAGTAACAACTATAATCAGCTTTCACATTTCAATGTATTTAAGGCAATTATTATTTTACATTGTGAGAATTGCTACCATTTGTCTCTACATATTGTCTGTAAAAGACGTGGTAAAAGTGGTTCTTGCAGTGAGACAACCGAGCAGTTGAATATTATTTAATAAGATATTTTAATGTTGATTAACTGCAGACTGTTCATTCATAATCTGATTATCTTTGTAGTACAAAGTGATGAATTAAAAAAACACATTAAAATTAAAAAAATACATTATTTCTACAGCCGCTAAATAAACAAACCTTTCATAAATAACACACTTGCTCTGCAATAATGTCATATGTTTCTTGTCATTTCTGTTAGGAAAGGACATACCTGAAGGACACAACTGCCTCACCGTTTTCTCAGAGGGGCAAGAAGAAAATGAAAAGCTGATTTCAGATTAAAGACCAATACAGGACATTCACTAAGAAACTACACTTTTATTGTGAACACAAAGTCAAACAGGACCATCATTTGTTTGTGACAGCTGAGCCCAGTATGTGCTCACAGATGCAGTTAGGGGGTTTCTTCATCAGGCCTGGTCCTCCTCCATCAGGCCTGGTCCTCCTCCCAGAGAAAGACCTCTCCACCTCAGTCCTCTCCAGCCAAACCCACAGACAGGACATCCGTCATGCTGAGGTTTCTCCCAAAGTCTCTGCACGCTGTCTCAATTGATCCACACTGTGAATATGAGGGGGAAATGTGTGTCATAAATGCTTTAGACAATAAGAAATATGAAGTTAACTGTAAGGAATGGCTCATTATTTTTTAAATAGACAAAACTATTACTGTATTTCAATATCTCATGTCTGAAAGTTTAATTTAAAAGAAGAAGAGGCCCCAAAAATAAAGATTGGTATATCAATAAATGTAGTTGATTTTGTCTTTTTAACTGTTTTAAAGTAGATAGAACTGGTACTTAAGAGTTTGAATACAGTCTGGTTGCGGAGGAGGGACACAGGTAAGAGCATATAGCTGCCATCACATGTAACTAAGCTTGACTTGAATTTATTAAAAGTATAATTAAGTAACAGCAACAAATCAATAACAAAAATCATGCAAAAATGTGAATCTTTGCTGGGTCCACTGTTGAATTTACCACATATTGTATGTTTTAGAAACCTTAAGGCATTTATAGATTTGTATGCAAGTAACATCCCAAAACTCAATACCTTAGATTATTATTGAAAGTTTTGCTGACTCACTTTGGGGTCCTTTTTATTTTAGAATCGTTTTTCATGAGACAGTCAATTTAAATATTTGTACTATGCCATATTCACATTCATTTGTAACACACACGTAAGGGTAAAAGACAAACCACAATAAGTCGGTTTCTCCAGTGTAATGATAATAAAATGCTAAGTAAGTATTGGTAATAATATTAATAAAAACAACAACGTTTGGGTTCGTTCGTTTAATATGATGAACGTTAACCAGTAAGCTTCAACAATCAACTCCAGCTCAACAAACCATATTGCAATATCTACGTCAACGTTATTTCTGGAACCAACTGGAAATGTGAGATTCATATTTTTCAGATACACAGATCTTATAGTGAGGTTAATCTATGGGTTAATCTCATACCGTACTCTGCTCTTCAACACTAATGTGACGCTAGCTGTCTGCATCGTCGAGCATACCTATTTTAAATTAACAATAACAATGCATACAGTTACCTAACTAGCAAACTAACTAATGTACAAGCATGACCTTATTTTACCAACCTCACCGAGAAGCCTTATGTTTTACAGTATAATCCTTCTTAATGTTTTACACTTCTCTATTATGTTTTAACTTGTATGCTACGGATAGCATCGTTAGCACAGATGTAGCTTCGTCTCGCTTGTTAGCTGAATAAAAAGACAAGTAAGAAATAAAGTGCTTGAATTTCACTTACCGAATAAACTGCATTCATGGACGGTCTGTTTGAACCGCAGAGCCATAAGATAAGTGCGATATTTCAATGAAGAATACTCCACCAGGCATCAACACAACAAACACGTCCGAGTAGCAGCCTGGAGCTAATGAAGCTAACGGGGCTAGCAAAGAGACCACTAGCAGATGACTTCCGTTACATTAGAATGACTTCCGTTACATTAGAATGACTTCCGTTACAGCAAGAATGACTTCCGTTACAGCAAGAATCCCCTCACACACACATAGGTGAATTCATAGTAGTGAATGTGAGAGGATTTCAATAGTGTGTGTGTGAGGCTTAATTTTCAGTAGTGTGTGTGTGAGGTGTTCAGTAGTGAATGTGAGAGTATTTCAGTAGTGTGTGTGCAAGGCCAGATGTGTTCAGTAGTGTGTGTGTGAGGTGTTCAGTAGTGAATGTGAGAGTATTTCAGTAGTGTGTGTGCAAGGCCAGATGTTTTCAGTAGTGTGTGTGTGAGGTGAGTTTGAATTTTGGCCTACACGGCCCCTCATATCTTGTGTTCACCTCTGCATGTGTGTTCTGTGTGCACCTCTGTGTGTTCAGTGTTCACCTCTGCATGTGTATTCAGTGCCGTGTGTCTGACAAATAAAGTCAAGACCCCCTCAAAAGTTACGGTTTATTTCATTTTAAGGATGAGCACCAAGCAACATCTCCAGGTGCTCCTTTGAGAACCAGGGAAAAAAAGTTATGTGCACCCCTGCATATAACATTCTTTTTATCCCACCATACAGGAAATGACCCACTCATGGCCTCCTCTCCTGACAGCCATACACTCACCGAGCTCAGTAGAACCCTCCAAGTCTCCGTTCCCAGCCAAGGTAAGACTTTAAAAGTTGAGGATAATTGAAAAGAAAAAGCATGTTTTAAGGCCTTAAGTCCTGGTAATTAAAGATCTGTTTGCATATACAGTAACGATTATCACACCATTTATTAATTAAGTGTACATGAAGATAACCATGTGCAAACTTAAATAAAGCCAATGTGTGACCCATGTAAAAGCTTGCGTGCGTTTGTTTCATTGTCTTCACAGGAAGCAGCGAGTCTCTCTTCATGTCCTGTACAAATTGAGCCATTAAGTGAATGGCAATCAAAAATCAAGGCACAAAACCAGGATACACATGTTCATTAATATACATGTTGGTACTATATCATAGAACATCCCAAACAAGCATGCAGACCAGGGTTAGTGTTTTGTCTGTAAAGGACGAGGGTAAAATACAGTGATTGGAAACATCTGCTGTACATACAGCCTTTAGATAAAGAGTCTGTTTTAATAATTTGTGTGAATTGAATACTATAAACATTTCAAGGTTTTTCATGACATGTAATTCCCCTATTTTCTTCCAGAAAACTACAAGTCCCCTCCAGCAAATCCATCCCAGCTCATCCAGCAGAGCTCATCATCGTAAGTGACAATTAGGCTTTTGGCAGTTTGTTAATTCAGCCATTTAGACAACTTACAAGTTTTTTCATTAATGGAGCAACTAATCATTATTTCCTAATCATCTGCATCTGCATCTGCATCAATCATCAATTTAAATATTTTATCAATAATCAAATGTTGTATCTACACTCACCGGCCACTTTATTAGGTACACCCTGTTAGTGCCGGGTTGGATCAATTTTTGACTTCAGAACTGCCTTAATTCTTCGTGGCATAGACTCAACAAGGTGCTGGAAACATTCCTCAGAGACTTTGTTCCATATTGACATGTTGGCATCACGCAGTTGCGGCAGATTTGTCTGCTGCACATCCGTGATGCAAAACTCTCGTTCCACAACATCCCAAAGATGCTCTATTGGATTGAGATCTGGTGACTGTTGAGGCCATTTGAGTTCAGTAACTCGTTGTCATGTTCAAGAAACCAGTTGGAGATCATTTGAGCTTTGTGACAAGGCGTGTTATCCTGCTGGAAGTAGCCATCAGAAGATGCGAACAGTGTGGTCATAAAGGGTTGGACATGGTCAGCCTCTATACTCGGGCTGTGGCGTTTAAACCATGCTCAATTGGTACTAAGGGGCCTAAAGTATGCCAAGAAAATACCCCCCATACCATTACACCACCACCACCACCAGTCTGAACCTGATAGATCCATGCTTCTGACCCTACCGTCCAAATGTCGCAGCAGAAATCGAGTCTCATCAGACCAGGCAACATTTTTCCAATGTTGGTGAGCCCGTGCAAATTGTAGCCTCAGTTTCCTGTTCCTAGCTGACAGGAGTGGCCCCCGGTGGGGTCTTCTGCTGCTGTAGCCCATCTGCTTCAAGATTCCACGTGTTGTGCGTTCAGAGAGGGTATTTTGCATACCTTGGTTGTAACTAGTGGTTTGAGTTACTGTTGCCTTTCTATCATCTTGAACCGTTCTGGCCATTCTCCTCTGACCTCTGGCTGCCGCTCACTGGATATTTGTATCTTTTACGACCATTCTCTGTAAACCCTAGAGATGGTTGTGTGTGAGATCCCAGTAGGTCAGCAGTTTGAGACACTTAGACCAGGGCTGTCTGGCACCAACAACCATGCCACGTTCAAAGTCACTTAAATCACCTTTCTTCCCTATCCTGATGCTGTGTTTGAACTTCACCAGGTCGTCTTGAGCATAAGCGCTTTGAGCACCAGGAAAAGCGCTATATAAATGTAATTTATTATTATTATGTCTACATGTCTAAATGCATTGAGTTGCTGCCATGTGATTGGCTGATTAGGTATTTGCGTTAACGAGCAGTTGAACAGGTGTACCTAATAATAAAGTAGCCAGTAAGTCTATTTATATACATTTTATAGGAAATAATGAATATTGCTCTTGTAATTCCCTAAAGGTAAGTTATTCAAATGGCTTGTTTTATTTAATAAATGGACAAAACCACCAGAATATTACTGTTGTAAATGACAAAGAAAAGTCCCAGATTTGAGAAGCTGCAAATGTGATATTATTATTGTTGTGTTCTGTGTGTGGGTGCCGTAGTTCACTTGAAGCAGCACATTCCCGAGGGGTAGAGCCGGCCAGCTCCAGCGACTCAGAGTGTAGCTCAAGATCAGAGTGGGAAAGTGAAAGCACCATCGAGGAGCCGCCTCCACCCCCTGTGAGCATCTCTGTTAAAACCGAGGTAATTTGCTGCTTGCCACATTTACATTCCAGTGGTTCCTAAGCTAAAGGAGGTTGTAAAGGAAGTTTGAAACCTCCTTTCCTATCATCTATCTAGAGAATTCGAACGGCACTTATCATGGCTGCCACTGAGGGACTTCCGGGTCATTTCACTCCGTTAGGAAGGTTCCTAAGCTAAATGGACTATTCGACTGAAACCCTGGACTTTTACTTGTAACAGAGTATTCCTACACTCTAGTATTTCTACTTTTACTTAAGTACAATATCTGATCACTTCTCCCACCTCTGCTAGCTATTGAAATCCGTTGTAGCTGTACGCTAATGTAACTGTCACGACACTCAACACTCATAGCACTCTCTATATTCATGTGAAGGCACGTCCGGGTTTTCATTTGGTGCCAAAACTACAGCACCAACTGCAACATTTGGCTTTGGCTCAGCAGCCGCCGCCGCCGCCTCATTCGGATTTGGCAGTAAGTCCATAGATCCGATGGTCACTAAAGAGGGTACATCTCCTCATCTGAGCCCCAATAATCAAAGCTACTCGGCTGTGTTGTTGGGCAGTTGTATTGAAGAGATCGACTAGGTCTGTCTCATCCAGATTTGCAGGAACAGCAACTTATATACCCACCTGCCACTTCATTAGGTAGGCTACATTTAATGCGTATTCAATACAACAATGCTGCCTCTACATGCATAATAATGTTCAGTTTACTTTGACACTGTAGGAGAGGTATCACTTTAAAAACATTGTTATGATTGAGCTATTAGTTTGCAGTGGTGATAGACTTATATTTATTACTAATATTTTGTCTATGGCATTTACATCTGAGGGGCAGAATAGTAGAATTACCTCAACATAATGTACTCCAGCATTACACAAATATCCACTAAGAACTCAATTATAAACATAGTTTGTATTGGATTTAATGATGTTATTAGTATTACATTATTACTGTTATCTTTTTAATATATTCTTTAATTAGTTGTCTTTTATTTCCAAAAGTAATTTGATATAGTGAAACAGCTTCCTTTACAAAGGGTTACAATATATAAAGTTGTATTCTTCAAACATGAAAGTAAATAATAATTGAAAACAAATTATAACATATAATAAAAACAGTAACCAATGCAAATAACAAGCATATCAAAATGTAAAATAAACATGGGTTATTTATAAGTTCACCTTACATAGGTAGGTACACATTGCCAGTCTAAAATATATAAGGAAATATTTAATTGCATCCAATTTATGTATCTCAAAATGAAATGCAGTACATTATTTAATTTAAACTCCCTTTTAGTCCTTTCCATCTTTCTATAAAAAATCACTCCGTAATCGTGGCATGTCGTTTAGCAACATGTGGATTTGGAATCATTATGATCAAACAACATCGATATGAAAACAGAGAAAATGATCTCTTCTTGTGATAACTATTGGTAGTTATCACACAGCCCTGGTTATATCCAAACCTCTGTCTGCCAGTTTAACTCACTGCCGTTCTTGTGTCTGCTTTTTTCTTTTAGCTCTTACAGCTCCTGGTTTTGGGGCAGCCCCCACCGCTGCTGCTGCACCAGCCACAGGATTCAGTTTTGGCTCCACCAACACTGGTAAGATACAGGTGTTATAAACAAAGCCATGGTTTTAAGATACCTGAAGACTGTGTTTACAATATATGTAGTCCCATACGAGGCCTGACCTTTTGTCCTTTTAACTCCTTCATGTCATTCTCTCTTTCTCGCTGCCTGCCTCCGCTGGCTGCAGGATTTGGGGGGCTGGGAGCTGGAAACACCACGGCTGGTGGGTTTAGTTTTGGGGGGTTTGGTTTAAATGCCAACCCAGCAGCAGTCAGCGTTAATGTGGGGTGCTTTGGTACAGCAACCACCACTGGCACTGTTTTCAATTTTGGTAATAGCCTGGCTAGCACAGGTAGATGACCTTTGTGATTTAATGAATCAGTACAGTCTGTCTGTAAACACATTTTCATCCATTTTCACATCTGTGTGGTGCAGTGATTTTTCATCTCACTTGTGGCTTTGTCTCATAAAGTGTCATGCATCGTAGTTCCATTTGCATGAGGAGACAAAATGTTGTATCATGCACTCTCCTTTTGATTTCTTTGCAAATCTAGTACATTTCACCTTCTAGGTAAAAAAAGATAAGCAATGCTAAATGGGGGAAAATCTTCAAAGCTCTGTCATGACTTTAAGCTCCCTATATGTCAGTCAGCTATTTCATTCTTTTTTATTTACTCCATTTATCTATCTTTCAACCCTTTTTGTATCACCTCCTCCATCTCACTTGGCATGATTTGCTTAACATTTCAGGTACGTTTGGTGGCTTTGGGGCAGCTGCAGCAACTGCACCTGCACCAGGATCCACTTTTAGCTTTAGTACTCCTGCCAACACCACAGGTCAGCAGTGTAACTCTTATTGCTTTTCTTTGTGTATGTTTATGTCAAGGAAATACAAGTTGCGTGCATACAGCGTTTAAAAAAACAAATTTCCAGTCACAAAAAACGTAGGATATTTTTTCTCACTGTTGATACTTTGTTCTGTTTTAGGAGGCCTGTTTGGTAACACACAGAACAAAGGTTTTGGGTTCTCCTCTGGGCTTGGTACCGCGGCTCCTGCTGGGGCAACAGGATTTGAAACTGGATTAGGAACAACAACCCTGGGAGGGTTTGGCGGTTTTAATATCCAGCCCACTCAGCAGCAGACAGGTAAGACCTGGATCTCAAGGACAGCCGTTGTCAATACAGAAAATTCAAGCTTATATCTGAAATTGCTTCTCGGTTAGTTAATTATCAGTTTCTTAGGCAGTATTATCATGAAAATGAAATGAAAAGCACATTTAATAGTCGGCTCGTCACTGACGATAATCACATTGAAGTACGTTTGAGCAGCAAAAGAAACAGGGAATTCAAACCATTTCAAAATCCAACCTATAATTATTTTCTCAGCAGGGTCACACACACAGACTTCCATTACAACTCTACAAACGGTTTACCTCTTATCCCTGCAGAGGGCGACAACAATCACATGTTTACAGAAATCAGCATTATTATCGACATCAATACAAATGTGCAGTTGAAGCACACATAAAATACTGTTTATTAAGTTGTACAATTTTTGGGGACTTTTGTAGTATTGCCCTGTTAATATAAGACCATAAAGATGTTTCCGGAAATGTAAAGGACTACACAATCTGACGTGATATTTGACCTCACCTGCCCCCTAGCAGGAGGCTTGTTCGGTCAGCCGGCCCAGCAGCAGGCCCAGCAGCAGGCTCAGGCTCAGACCACCCAGCTGTATCAGCAGGTCACTGCTCTGTCAGCCCCCACCTTGTTAGGAGACGAACGTGACACCATCTTAGCCAAATGGAACCAGTTACAGGCTTACTGGGGAACTGGGAAGGGATACTACAGCAACAACAACCAACCTGTCGACTTCACACAGGAGAACCCATTCTGCAGGTTCAAGGTAATGACCGATAGTTCATAAAAGTGTACTTTAGGTTCTTTTGAACTTCATCAAATGGTATTTCTGTGATTTGTTTCCTAGGCGGTGGGCTATAGCTGTGTCCCAGTGAGTAAGGATGAGGACGGTTTAGTGGCCTTACTTCTCAATAAAAAGGAAGCTGATGTGCGAGCGCAGCAGCAGCAGCTGGTGGAGACTCTTCACAAAGTCCTGGGAAGCAACCACTGTCAATGTGGATGGTGTCAAAGCCCTGCCCAATGACCAGTAAGTAACTATAATATGTCATTCAGTACTATTACACACTTGGAAGACAAGGAAATGTAATTGTATTTATGTTCAACATTTCAACGACAAAGCGATTTAAAGTGCTTACAAATAAGCAACACTTTAGCAAACAAACACGTCTCCTGCCTTGATTTAAAGAATTGAGAGTTGCAGCAGACGTGAAGTTTTCTGGTATTTTATTCCCAATAGATGGAGTGTAAAAAAAAACGCTGATTGTACATGTTTAGTTTTGACTCTGCGAACAGAAAGCAGACCGTTCTGGATGGTTCATAATGTAGCAAAGGATCAGAAATGTGTTTTGGTCCTAAACCAAAGCAAGAATTTTAGGTGTAATAAATTCTATAAATCTAAAAAATGTAATTTAAATGTTTGTGTGTCCTTTGCCCTAGGACTGAGGTGATCATTTACGTGGTGGAGCGTTCTCCTAATGGCACCTCCAAGCGGATCCCTGCCACCACACTCTTCAGTTATCTGGAGCAGGGCAACATCAAGGCCCAGCTCGCATCGATCGGAGTGGCCATGTCGGGGACGTGCACAGAGCTGTCTCCAGCTCAGCTCAAACAGCTGCTGCAGAATGCACCTGCAGGTAAATGCATAGTTGTGTCATCATCTTGATGATTTTAATTAGTTTGTTGGTGATTAGAAGTTATTTACTTATGAGGATGTTGTCTCCTCTCACTAGGAGTGGACCCCATCATTTGGGAGCAGGCTAAGGTGGACAACCCTGAGCCAGACAAGTAAGTGAACAAAGGGGGTTTATGAACAATGTGATGACGGGGAGTAGATTATCTAGTTACTGAATTTTAGGCCCCGGCCACACGAGGACGATAAGGGTAAAACGCATACGCAATTGCAATTGCAAAAAAGGCTTCCGTCCACACGCAATAGACACCGGAAAGTTTCTGTCCACACGAGACAGCTTCGTTTAGCTCCAACCGCTGGAGAAGCTGCAGTACATATGCCGAGCCTGTACGTGGCGCTGTAACTTCCTCCACAAAAGCAGCAAAGTTGTAATTGTTGCCCTTCTGTTTATTCTCCGCGGTGGGGGCCGAGGGAACCGGGCAGAGTTTTTCGCCAGTCAACGTGTATTAAAGTTTAAATCTTCCGGACAAAATTATAAAAGTGCCGGTCAAAGGTCTTCTTTGTTATTTATTGAGCTTTAAAACAAATGAATAACGACTCTATATAATGTAATAATAAAATACACGGAGCCTCTCTTTTTCCTCCCTCTCTTCTGACAGTGTCAGTGTCTGTTTCATGCAGCAGCTGATCCAGTCAGTGACCCGGCCGACAGTAAAAATAAACATATTTATAACTAGTTTAGGTAGTTTGAGAGGTAATTAAAATAGCTAAGGGTGATGATCTGACTTGAAGTGTGTGTTTTGCTCCGTTCACCGCTGCATCACAGCGGGAGGAGCTGCAGGTGAGCTGCAGGTGAGCAGAGCTGCGTGTCTCCGTCCTGTCAGATTAGACTTCACTCGCGTTTATGTCCATATCGAGAGAAAGAGAAATAATCTGAATTCAGTGTGCAGTTTACTTTGACGCGGGGGTGAGCAGCAGAGGTGGGGAGAGGCGGGGCTATTGCCTCATCATTATCAGAAAATGATGGTATAGGGCAGGGGTGGGGAACCTCCGGCCCCCGGGCCGTATACGGCCCGCGAGACCATTTGGTATGGCCCTCGAGGTAATTTATAAACACACGCAAAAAAGAAAAAAATTAAAGAAATCTAGACCGCAAAATAATTAAACAAGCGAGTGCCTGTTTTTCCTGGCAACGGTCATGGTCCTTGAACACAACACGAGCCTAATGTCTGACAGGGGTGCAGTTCTACCGGAGAGCACCAGAACGCCACTCCGGGACTTCAAAAATCGCAGTATCCATAAGGAGCCGTACACATGCCGCAGTTTTTGCAGGGCTGTGTCTTTAGTTGAAAGCCCAGTGGCGATCTGTTCATCTGTCATACTGATCAAGTCAATAACTTTGTTGCTATCAGCATCTGGTTAGCTAGCTGTGCTAACGAATATAAGAAGCTTTTTATACAACCAGTGAGGTAAAGGCACATCTTTATATGATCATTATAGTTATCAAAAAACAAGAGAATAAAGTAAACAGGTATAAAATACTATATGACAGTAAAAAAAAGTTGTTATTAATTAATAAACAAGAATACAGTTTGAAAGGGGAGTGATAAAATATTGTAAAATATCCATAAAGAAAAAGTAAATCTGCTTACAGTTCTGTTTCATATGGGTGTTGAGAGATGTTTCCATAGATCTCTCATGTTGCTCTCAAAGTGCACCAGATTGATGCTTTCAACTTCAATATTTAAAAAAACCTTCCCGGGTGAGCATGCCCCCCGGATCCCCCTAGAGGAGGTTAGGTCCCCCCCACTTAAATCATGTCCACATGGATAGGAAACTAAATACATTTGCACACATCTTGTGTCCATATCCTTCTGTTTGGTGGTCATGCCACAACCGTGCACGTGCATGCATGCGCGAGTCATGGCAAGATATCTGGATTAAGAGGTTGCTTTTTCTTTGCACAGCATGAAAGAAAGGCCAAATGGATGGGCTGTGATTTTTAAGCAGAGGTCAATCATTTGTACGGCCCTCGGAAGATGTGGAAAAAATTGAAATGGCCCTTGAGAGGAAAAAGGTTCCCCACCCCTGGTATAGGGCGTACACACGGAGCCGTTGGACCCCCCAGAGCGTTGCGTATGCCGGTCTATCCACCTTGGGACCCGTTATCGTTACCGTAGTCGTTTAGTGCTGTATTTTGTCATCCTAGTGTGGCCGAATGGTCTCTATGACATAGAACGGTAACGGAAACGACCGTTATCGTCCTCGTGTGGCCGGGGCCTTAAATTCAACCAACATACTTGCATTTTACCTTCCTGGTTAACACTTACTGTACCAACTGCTTAAATGCTAGCTAAATCAGAGCTAAGATTGTATATAATTCTCTCAAGCCCCATTCCAACTTGAGCAGTGGGCGATATTGAAAAATATAATATCATGATATTTTTCAAGCAGTATCACGATAGACGATATTTATCACGATATTTTTTCATGTCAGTTATTATGGTTATTTTTCAAGTTACTTAACAGTACAACCAAGGTAACAAAAACTAAAATAAAAAGGAGTAACAGACCAAAATACCATTTCAAGCTGGTTTTAATTCTGCAATGAATCCCTGAATGAACAATTCAACAGGAATTTTGATATGGCTTCCTCAGTGTTCAAGTAGGTAGGCCTACACCCTACAACAAACGTTAACACTGGTTTCTTCGCCAAGTAAAGTGCACTCTCTTGCTAAATAAAATAAAATATTCAAGGCACAGTTTCTCAGTATAAAAATTCACTTTCTGTTTTAGGTAGCACTAGCAGTGATGTAACATCAATACACATGAAAAGGAGAGTAAAACATAACTAAGTAAAACATAAAACATCAATGAGGAAAAGTCAGTGCCAAATAATTAAAATGTAAGCTTTAGACTTGAAGTGCAATCAAAGACTTTAGCATAACTGAACATCTGTTTCAAAAGGGAAAAACAATATAAATACCTTTATTGATAAAATATAAGCCAACAGAATCAACCAAGACAATAAATGAAGTGCAATACTGTGAATCCTGACTAGACAGCTTGGTTTTTACTAACCATTATCAGTATTTAGTTACTTCGGCATCATTTTGAAGCGTGCATTACAATTAAATCACGATAAAATAGGTTCATTTTGTCGTAGTTGGTTTCCACCACAGTATTTACATGGATATAAGCCCCGCCCCCTCTCCAGCGCGTCCTGTTTGAATCTTTTTTCTCCTGCTCTTAATCAATTATTTTCTTAACTCCCTGCACCACCTATGCAATAAAGAGCTACTCGTTTTACGCGTTTATCCTAATTGGATGCACATTTTCATTTAAAAGAAGCTTCACACAACCAAATCAGAGCTTCATATTTTATGAGGTTAGTGTTATACATTTTTTCAGATTTGGGTGTTTGCAGCCGCTGCCTAGACTTCCTATATATATTGAATTAAAGTTCAATTAAACAGCCCTTTTTTCTCAAGAGATTTAAAAGTGTTTCCACATGTCACTCATTATTTCAACAAAATAATAATAGATGGCTCTGACATGCTTGAACATTGTCCATTATGCACCGCTTTTCTGCCTGTTGCTTTTCTGCCTGTTGCTTTTCTGCAAAAAAAAAGACATGAAGTAACATTATGTAGAAATGCATGTTTTCATTTAATTTAATTAAAAAAATGTGTCCAGACTAATACCAGTGCCCATGGTGGGTTTCAAGGAGCTCCTTCGCAGGCTGCAGTTCCAGGAGCAGATGACCAAACAGCACCAGACCAGAGTGGATGTAAGTGAAAACACTGCTGTCTGTTTTAGCTCTCCAAATGTCAAAGAAAGACTCGCTGGACATGGGCACAGTGCCTTCTGATAATCAACAAAGGTATTTTGAACCAGAGTTTGTGGTGTCAAGGACAGAGTACACAGATGTCCAATAAATGCTGCCAACAGGTTGTTTATAGCCAAAATAAATATTATAAATACAGCCACAAGTGTTTACTTTTGTGTATCAATGCGAAGCTCTTTTTGTGTCTTTTTCCCTATTTTAGAGAACTTCGGCCTCCATTTCTTGCATGAAAGGACCTTTTATTAACAAGCTTCATTAATATTATAGTGGCAAAGGGAACTCGCCACTCACTATTTGTTGAGGGAAACTGTGTGTAGGACTGAGTTGAAAAACTGAACATAGTTTGTTGTTGAGCTAAATTGTTTTCTATTAAAAATGTTATCGGTAGAGAAATGTCAAAAATGTTAATAATTTACCTCCCTTCCTTTTTCCCACACAAATACTCTCCACAAAAACACCCACACATGGACTACAGATTATTTCCGGTGACATTAGTGAACTGCAGAAGAACCAGGCGACAACAGTGGCCAAGATTGCGCAGTACAAGAGGAAGCTGATGGATCTCTCTCACAGGGTGCTGCAGGTAGCTGCTCTCTTTGTTCAGCCACATTTTGTTGGTTATTGACAAGGTCTGTGATAAAAGACATGTCCCCACTTAGAGTTTGAATGCCCAGGCACTGTCTGTGTGTCCAATATTTTCTTTGATATTGATCACTCCTCCCTCCCATCCCTGTTTTCCTGCCAGGTGCTGATCAAACAGGAGATCCAGAGAAAAAGTGGCTATGCTATCCAAGTGGACGAGGAGCATCTCAGAGTTCAACTGGATACCATTCAGTCTGAGCTGAATGCGCCCAGCAGTTCAAGGTAAGGGTGCCTAAACCAGTGCCGCTTCTAGACCAATTTGACTAGGGGGGTCAGGCTGGGGTCAGTTATTTCATGAGAGGGGCACAATAAAAGCGGGTTACAAAGACAGTATAAAGTTATTGTGTAAAATAAACATAAAATACAGTAATTGGTATTTGTTTTTGTAAAGGTATTTGTTTTAGTACATTTAAGTTACAGTCCTTTGTTTCAGTGGTTTTTTTCATTTAGAGTATTTGTTTTAATAACTTTAAGTGACAATTTAATTAAAAAACATAAACAGTATTTGCTTTTATATGAGGTAATGAACAGTTTAATCTCCATTGTACATCCGGGTCTCTGATTTGATTTAGTTCCAATAAATTGTAATATTGTAACCTTTTTTTTGGAGCGGTGCCACGGGGGTCCCTGGTCAGTGTTACGGGGGCAATGGCCCCTGTTGCCCCCGCCCCCCTAGAACCGCCCCTGGCCTAAACCAAACAAGTTATACATGCATGCTGACCGTGGACATTTTTCCATCCATCGAGCTCTTATTAGAATGTAAATCAGGATAAAAAGGGTTTACTCTGTTTCAAAATGATATATTACCAAAACAAATTGGTTTTCAACAATTAATTCAATATCCTGTAAGTTGGTAGATAACTTATAAGTTATTCAGGAAATAAAACAGTTTTTATTGGTATTATTTTCGCTATCTGGTTACATTGCAATTATTTATTTGTATTTATTATTTAAGGTGTCCTGTGAAGGTTTCAACGAACTAAAGTGGTTACATTCAATGTTGCTCCCCAAAATGCAGGGTTTTTTTGTTTTAAGTTTGAAACCTGCATTGTTAACATCCATGTTTGCTAGCAAGCATTATTACTCTTTATTTCCTTTGCCAACGCATAATGTGACACCATTAGCGGTCATGAGTTGTTGGCCATCCTTGGGATAAACAACACATGTTGCCTTTTAAGCTTCATTTCCATCAAGTTGTATTTTTGGCTTGTCAATCCAACGCTTGGGACAAAGTCTTTGGTGGAGATTTTACAGTATTTGTGTTATTTTTTCTTCCAGGGTCGGTTGAATGAATTAATGTCTCAGATCAGGATGCAGAATCACTTTGGAGCTGTGAGATCAGAAGAGCGATACAGTGTTGATGCAGACCTCCTCAGGGAAATCAAACAAGTGAGTCTGGAGTTTACAAAATGCATCTTGTTTTAACGTCTTTGCCCTGTAACTGTGGAATCCAGATCTCTGAAAGCACAGTTCCCAAGTAAAGCAAAAGTGTTTTATTTTTCCTGTTGGGCATAAATGGTAACATTTCTTTCTTGTCTGTCCCTCTCAGCACTTAAAGCAGCAGCAGGACGGGTTGAGTCATTTGATCAGTGTCATCAAAGATGACTTGGAGGACATTAAACTCATAGAGCACGGCCTGAGTGACAGTGGACACATGAGAGGAAGCATCCTGAGCTGAGTCTACCCTGCCAACACACTCATACACATGCCCTGACTCAAAATAAATCCTATAAAAAGCTGTCCTGCCTTTCATCAAGACGAGTCATATTATCCTTTTTGTCATGGGAGCAACAAGGTCATGACAGAGGATCTGAATTTGGAGTAGTAGTTACCCTCTTGATCAGCATTTGATCAGGCCCCACTATCTGTACCAACAAAACAAGGAAGGTTTATACCGAACTGATAAAGAGTGGAAAGACTCATCATCGTCTAACAACATCTGGCCTACCTAATGTTTAATCAGATTATGCATATGAGACTGTTTGAGCCTGCCCTGTGAACAAATCGTGGGATTGAGTGTGTTGTGATTGAATACATTGTAAATACAACTTTGTATTTCTTTTTTTATGCTGTTAGAATGTAATAAATGTCAGTTAAATTGTCAACAAGTTCTTCACTACATCCCTTTCCTTGCAAACTTAATATAAAGGTAGGACTGTACCGAACGTCACCTTTGTATCACTTTTACATTTTCTGTTAAGGTTTTTTAAATGAAGCATTGATGGCCTTACATAAGGTTTTGTGATGTTATAACCCTTAAAATAGTCATACAATTGAATGAGTTAGTCTTTTCAATAAATCAACTTTCTTTTAATGAAGATCTTGAGGGTAACCTTTGTGTATGACAAGCTGGAGAGCAGACCGTTTTTGACCGAATATATTTCATTTACTAGTTCTTTTGATTTTTGGAAATTATAATATTCTATATTCAATACATTTTGAGGTTGTTTCCTTTAAGGTTGGGATCATAAGATTAAGCAGACACCACTGAAATGTTATCCAAAAATTATAGTTTTGAATAATATTAATGTAGCCTAATCTTATCTCTTAACTGTGCAGCAATATTGGGTTTAAAATGAAATAATCCACCAAAATTGTGTTTTAGAATTTAAACGTCATCATTATGAATGAGGCTTCAAACTATTCGGTAAAGCCCTAAAAGGTAACTTAATTTTTTTAGTAATCGCTCGGTGTGACAAATATAGTAATGTTGTTTGGCTTCTCATAAGGGACATATCTCATCACCTGTGTTTACTTGCAGACGAGCCCTTTCCAACATCTCATCTAAGTCCTGCTTGAGTGGATAGGATTAATGTCCTACATTCCAACTGATTGACAGTTGAACTGATTAACCAGCTACCCAAAGATGATATCCCCTCATGCATTAGAGTCCTCGAAATGACACTGGTCCAACTCACGCTGACTCAAGTGACATCACTTAAGGACATTTATTAGACATTGCAAAGACTTGTCTTTAATGCAACCTATTTCAGAAAAGCATTAGCACTCCATCACTCCTTTAAACAGACTTTAATGTGTAACATCGGTAGGTTTCTTTCATTCATAACTTTCTCTGACCAGCTTGATCCATCAGTTAAAAACATAAATCCTAAGGATACTCTAATTTGTGAGATAAAAAGGGTACACAAAATAACATCTAAGATGTAGAACATATGTAGGTTGATCTCATGAGGTCAAATGGATGAGATAGTACTCAACATTTGAATTTCCACAGGTTTTCCAAATCGGTTCTGGGTGTTTTCTATGCAGCAGGTACAGCTCCTGGTCCAGGTCCAGACTCAGTTATGTGCTGATATGTCCACCAGCCTGAAAGCCTCCAGGAACTCATTGATGTCGATGCTCCCGTCCTTGTTGAAGTCGATACTCTGGGCCAGGTCTGCAATAGCCTTGGCACTAATCTCTGTCTTCAGATGAGAGCGCAGGAGTTCCCAGGTCTGATGAAACTCCTTGAAAGAGATTAAACCTGAAAGGAAACACAAGGAGGATGTAGTTGAAAAACTTGTGTAGCATATATAGATATCTAGTGTGATTGCATGCCTTGCATTTTGATGATTAACTTAAAGTTGGAAGGTGTTTTAATGAAGAATGAACAAAGAGTGAGAGTGTTTAAGATTTATATAAAGACCTTTTATTACAGTCTAGAAACAGAAGACTTATCTTCCCACTGTTGTAGACATTTGTGAAATGTGACCAGCTTTTAGACAGAAAGACAAAGACGCTGTGAGGGTGTGGTGATTTGAGCTTAAAGCTAATGTGATTATGCAAACTCGTTTATTGATATATGTATTCTACTAGATTGATAACACAAGATGGAAAACCAGGCGTCAATCAAAAGCAGTAGGGTTTTATCTTCTTGGGAACATCCAATAGTTCTTGAGATATTTCAGTTTGGACCAGAGTAGTGATACCAAATCATTGACTTTCATGAAGTCAAAGCTGCAAGAGAAAACAAAAATGATCTTTTCAGTGGGATCCAAGTGAAGCTGTTTACTGACCTGAATGATCTGTGTCTATGATCCGGAAAATGGTTTCCAGATTGGAGTGGTTCTTGTACATCGTATCCAGGATACTGTTATCTGAGATCTGAAATGGGAGAAACGAATATTGCTAATCTGTGTGTCAGTCTTACATAAACGGTGAGAAAGAAGGATATATATCGGATACAAGTTTTAAAGGCTGACCTCTAATTTGGGTTCAGTGATTGAAAGCTCCTTTATCCACCGCTGGTAGTCCATCATGCCATGCTGGGTGCTGCTGACAAGCTGAGGGCGCAGCACCCTCCAGGGCAGACCCAGATTCAGGACTCTCTCTGTGGTGCTAGCCCAGTGCGTCACAGAGATCATCCCTGAGGCACAGATAGAAATA
The DNA here is from genome assembly GCF_902827175.1 of Gymnodraco acuticeps. Taxonomy (NCBI): domain Eukaryota; kingdom Metazoa; phylum Chordata; class Actinopteri; order Perciformes; family Bathydraconidae; genus Gymnodraco; species Gymnodraco acuticeps. The sequence goes on from NW_022990358.1 coordinate 1,816,675, forward strand.
TACAGTAGAGTTAAATTCATTTTGAATAACTAACACAATAAGCTTCCTCTTGAGTGTTAGGGCATTTTTTTACAAGCCATAGGCCATGTGGCTAGTCTTAATGAGTTTCTTTACTTTGACTTGACAGTAGTAATCTATTATGCTCACAAAATCTACATTCTAGATCGTCTTTATATCATCACTATTTTTGGGATTTTATTTAGCATACACTATAGAGGTTTCTCAATACTCAAATTTCTCCTCCTCGACTCCTCGGTCCTCCGGTAGTGACCCGGAAATGAATTTCAGCGCGCCATGTTGAAGGACATCTCATTTCTCTAAATGCACTTCGAGGACCGAGGATCGAGCGTCGAGGATGCTCTCTGGAGGAGCTCTAACCGAGGAGACACTGATGCATCCTCCACGGCTCCTCCACGGATGCATTTCCGGGAACGGTGGAGGCGTGACGCACGGCCGGACTTATGTCAGCCAATGACAGCTCTGCATGCATCCCTTGGATATTATATTAGTAACTGCTTTCATCGCAACGCGATGTTTACAGTGAGAACAGCTGTGAGGTCCGTGCAGAAAGCAGAGCAGTGTGTAAAATATATATCACTCAGTATAACAGGCCTACATTACTTTCTGTATTTGTTTGCTGTAGTTTAGTAGATATCTACAAACAAAGAGTCGATATTTTTCTGAGACCATTTAGTGCTTCACATAATAAAATACACAACGGCTGTAGCCTGATTATGCTTTAGGAGCAGTAGGTGTGTGTGGTACAGTGTGTAGGTGTGTGTGTGGTACAGTGTGTAGGTGTGTGTTGTACAGTGCGTAGATGTGGCGGACAGACGGGTCTCAGTTGGTTTGGTATGCTTACTTTTAATACTTGTACAACTTTTGGCCCGTAATTTCAATTCCCAATTTCAGCGACCAGAGAGAGGGGTGGGGGGGGATATATCCAGTCTCTGATTGTGTTACGTTATTATGAGAGTGCTCTCATACTTGTTTGATTCTGAAATTGTATATATTTATATAAATATATGTGTGTGTATATGTCCGCATCTGTAGCCTGTTATTGTCTCATTATACCGCACTGTGAATGAATTAAAAGTAAATATATAAGTCGTCATGAACACATCTGTCCATCAGACAGAGGGCTGTTGTGCCTCCTGTCATCATTAATGGACGTCTCTTTAAAATGACCGCTCAGAGGAGAGGAGTTCTCATTTCTCTAACCACCTGCTGCTTCCCCTCCTCTCTCCTCGGTTCCCCTCCTCAGTCCTCCGCTCGCATCTCCTGTGGGCAGCACCAAGTCTCGAGGAGGGGAGTCGGGGATAGGAGTCGAGGAGGGGAAATTTGAGTATTGAGAAACCTCTTATATGTTCTCTTTGTCCCCTATGTCAGGTACATATCAGACTGCTGCAAAAATTCCATGTCAGTCCTACCAAATCAGGTTTACCAGTTGTTAACCTTTGTCCAACGTATAATCCTGCAATTTGGTTATTTTCCTGCTTTGAGTTTGATGGATCAGACTTAAGTGGTGGTAAGAGAAACTGCCCTAAAAGTGTAACGATCTATCACTGCTGCTCAGTACCTTTGTTGTTAGGATCAAACTCCTGGAAGGCACTGATGAGATCAGACCTATGTACGAAAAGTTGTTCCCTCAGAGCTTGCAGAGCGGATCTCTCCGTCCAGCCAACACTGACAAAAAAAGGAAGATTATTTTTTTCAGTAAATCTTGGAATCACTGGGAAATAAACTGATCATAATGTGATCATACGATCTCAATATTTTGCGATGTTAATAAAAAATACATCTTTTGATGCTCCTGAACACATCATCGGTGATGTAACCAGGGGTTATCGGGTGTTTCGGTTCTTTCGACATCATACACTCTTGCCCTGGCGATGGCCTCTGGGATGGGTTTCACAACCTGATCATAGCGCAAGGCCCTGACAAAGAGCCACTGGGCAGCTGCTCAGGATGGGCTCCAACATTCCCTTGCCTGGGCATTGCGGGCATGCCGGGTATTCCACTTTGCCCCAGGTGAAGAGGTTCGAATGGCTGGACAAGATATGGTACACTACCTGGACCAGGACTTTGATTCGTTGAGGTACTGCCCGTCGAAGATCAGTCAATGTGACTTTACGGTCCATGGCCTGCTCCCACCTCGTCCAGGCCCCTTGCTGCCTCAGGCCAACCGCTCTGCTAGTCCGCTCCTCCTCAACTGCTGCCCTTACTTCCTCCTGTACCAGCCTGCACCTCTCTTCTCCCTTGGCCTTGTCGTACTGGGGGGTTCTGAAGGTTCCCAGTCCAGCTCTCCCCTGCATCAATGTTCCCACTATTGCTTTGTGGTGGATCTGAGACTTTGCTTGCAAAAAAGCTTTGTCGGCTCTCCACTTCCTCCCACTTTTTACTTCCACCCCTGCCTGTGCCTCCTTGGGGTCATTGGAGTCCTTATATATTATTACCTCTATGGCTCGAGTCAAGTCCTACAGGGACTTCAGGGAAAGATGGAGTTCGGTGTTGTTCCCGTACAGGCAGGGCTGGACTGGGACAGCAAATCGGCCCTGGCATTTAGACCCAGACCGGCCCAAATCCATAAAACAAACGAATAGTAGCGGTTCCTGACAAGAAGAATAACTCAGTATAATTTTAAAAAAACACTATTATTATCCTTTTTACGTACCAGGGAAAAACTAAACTAATACATACAACAAGTATGTGTAACTATCAATCATTAGAAATTAGACCTTCAAACCCTCTCACAAAGCGAACAGTGACCGAGCAGGGGGGTCTGATGGTGGTGGAGGCGGGGAGGGAGCGGATCAACAGCTTGAGCAGCTGTCAACTCAACATTGTAAATAACCAACCAAAAACGATCACCGGTTCATCTTGTTTTTGGCGTGAGAATAGTTTGGGCAGCGTGAGAGCGTGAGATTGAGAGTGAAAGCGTGTGTCACACGCTAGATGCGTGAGAGTTGGCAACCCTGGTTTACCTGCTGCAGGTGGGGCCGACCAGTTATACAAGAGGGAGATAATAGCTGTACTTCTTTTTTAATGAGCCACATGCCATGATGCACCAACTTCAGACTTCCTTACAGAGCCACTCCTCCAACACACACGAACGCGCACATGACCAATGAGGGCACGAGATAAGTTTGTGCACAGATGGAAGGCTGACAGGCAGGTAGGCCATCCCAAGTTCCCATCAGCAAAAACACGTGGGATTGCTATCCTGGCTCCAAAATGGTGGAATGAGCTCCCCATTGAAATCAGGACAGCAGAAAGCCTACACATCTTCCAGACTGAAAACTCATCTCTTTCGACTCCACTTCGAGCGATATAATTACTAACAAAGCACTTATATACTAATAAAGGACTGGCTTATCTAAAGCCAGTTGAGTAGCACTTGAAATGTTTGGCTCTATGAAACCTGATGTACTTATATGATTCTGTTTTCTTCAAGGTTGTGTCTTCCTGGTGGAACGGACTTATTGTAAGTCGCTTTGGATAAAAGCCTCAGCTAAATGCAATGTAATGTCTGGGGGGGTATGCCCCCCCCAGAAGAAAAGTTTTAAAAATAACCCCTTAAATGATGACTTCTAGTGAATTTAGGGGGGGGACCCTATAGTGCCCTGCCTCCCCTTTCTATGACAACACAATAGAGATAGGACCAGATGAGTCTACAGGATGAGTCGACGGCATCTTTTCTTGGGCTTGTTTCTCCCACAGATTGACCCTTCTGATATGACTCCCTGATAAACACTGCTATGTCATTGATTAGGTTGAAAAGTGTTCCACATTCGATGACAGTTTGGGTAGTTTCAGCCAGGACAAGATTAAGAACATGAGCATAGCACCACACATGGACATGAGTGGGTGACTGGGAGGTCATCAGTGCAGAAAATCCTTTGTACCGGCCTTGCATATTGGATGCTCCATCTGTTGCATTACCTATACAAATGCCCTTGTCCAGTTTCAGATGCTCTAAGACCTCTGAGATCAAGTTCACAAAGTATTGTCCGGTGGATGCATGGCACTTCACTAAAGCCACAAGCCTCTCTTGCACAGTCTCATTGACATATTTTAAGATTACTGAACACTGATCCTGAGAAGTTATGTATTGTGTTGTGTCCAGCTGAACAGAAAACATTCCGGCCTTCTGGACATCACTGAAGATACTTTCTTTGATTAGACTACCAACAGTTTCTATTATGGAGTTAACAGTAGTTTTGGAGAGTAGGGTGATGAGAGACCCTCTACCTTTTGTTCCACTGGATTGGTGCAATTTCTTGCTCTTCTCTACGCAATCATCCAGATGCTCTTTTAAGCAGACATCATACTTTCCTAATAAAAGGATGAGCTCCAAAAAGTTACCGTGGTCCACGGTGTTGTCAGCTAGCATATATGCTCCCTCATTCTCCACCTGCCTGCACTTTCACCACATCCACCACACGCTCCAAAACCTGACGTCTCTTTCAGACTTGTTCCCTATGAGCAGACATTTGACTGCCAGCAAACATGCTTTCAATGTCTGCTTTAGAGCACCGTAAGAAAAAAGCTTCAGCACAGGTTGAATGTGTAATGCTCTTTTCGTGCTCCTCTGTACGCTGGTGTGCGTGCCTCCAATCTGACATTCCAGTTATAAATGTGCCAGTGTCAGTCCTCTTCCCAAATGCCAGACATACAAAACAAAACAACATATGACGTCCCTTGCAATATGTAAGCCACTTTCTGCTGGTGCCATCTTTACAGGTGAATACCTTCTGCACAACTGGATTTCTGGTATGTTGTTGTGGGTGCTGTTCTAAAAACATCTGTAACATAGATCGGCTCGGGGCGGGCAAAGTAATCTATGTCCTCCTGCTCTTTGCTCTCCTCACTCTCGCTGACACTCTCCTCCTCTGGGGATGCTACCTGGCTCAACACAATGATACAGAATGAATGGATTCCCTGATAGAGGTCCATACAAATAGGCATTGACATAACAATACCACACAGTTAATGGTCAAAACTACATGTGTGCCTCAATTTTTTATCTATTTCTATATGATTCATTCTATATATTGTCAATCAAAACTACCACAAAAAGCTGACTATACAAACATTTTTCAGGTCCCAAAAGACCACTGTTGCCCTTATAACCAAATAAGTAAATAAACTAAACAAAACAAGCTGCCAGCTGACAGTAATTGTTCATGAATGTTGGTTAACTTTCAATGAGACAACGTATCAGAGTCCCATTAAGCTATATTTTAACTTGCCAGGGAAAACCTAAAAAAGACAGCTTACTAGCTTGTAGGCTAACGAATGTTTCTCTTATAATATTTGTCTTATTAGTGCTTCATCAAAGGGATATTAATGGGTTCCAGAACGACAGAGTATCATAACCTTAATAATAATCTTTTCCTAATTGTCTTAGCTTCTGCTTACCGCGAGTTCTCCACGCTCTCCCCACTCGCGCTGATCTCTCTCCCTCATCTTCCTCACCACCAATATCGGCCACGGGTTAGAAGAAGATGGACCTGCACCTGTACTAAACATGTCGGTTATTTTGACACAAGCGGCAGCATCAGCACGAAGGGCCTGCTTTTTTTTTTGCCCGCAATTTTTCTGCTCCCCCTTTTCGCTTGGCCTTCGCCTTCGCCATTTCTAACTCGAACTTTTTTTTTTCTCGAAAAAAAAGGCAGTTTGGCTTCAACTGCCGGCTCACCTCCTGGGGGCGTGATATAATGATGCACACCGAGCGGCCAAAGGGGGAGGTGATTAAAGATTTGATTCGGCCGGCCCAGTGTCAATTACTAAAAACACAAGGCCAATCTACCCGTCTTATGGGCCGGGACTTCAGAAAAAAAAAAATGACGTGTCGGCCCAAAAGGCACGTCGGCCCACCGGGAACATGCCCGGTATGCCAGATGGCCAGTCCAGCCCTGCGTACAGGGCGATACTGCTAAGGCTTCTTGGCAATCACAACCACCTCCGGAGGAAACTGCTGTAATATCACTCGACGGAAAGTATTAAAAATGCAGTTCTGTCATTCTGATGTCTGTGCTGCCCTGTCTTTGTACCTTTGTCTCAGGGTGAGCTCTCTGCATGTGGTGCTGGCCTGATACTGAATGATGTGGGGGACCAGGTCAGGTCCCATTCTGATGAAGGCGCCTCTGTTGCTGCCCACCTCGTAGTAATTAGACGCTGAAAATATAGTAATCACCTAAATGCAACATAAGAGTCAATACCGTAAGTCTTAACATGAATAGTAAACGTGTAGAGATATGCTGTTTGTTAATCACTAATTTCTAATTGCTTTCAGATTAAATGTTTAATTAAATGGAAAAACAACCGCACAACCGTCATTTTGTACTTTTTTCTTAATTTCCTGTTTTTCATCTCCTGTCATACTCAACAAAGCTACTCAAAACCTAAAAGTACGGAAGCACAAAGTGGATTTGATGAAAGTATCATTTTAAAATCTAATTCCACTCTAATTTCCGTATATATTTATGTTGTATTTCAGTAAATAATTCAACATCAATTTTGCCCCGTACTCATTTTGGTGTTCAATTACCACATTACAAATATTTGTGTTTTGAGTAAATGCTAATTACATCTTTGAAAAAGGAAAAACTATGTTTTAACACGTGGAAAGTTGTAATGTTTTAAATAAATTCAAATCAACATTTACCATTTAAAAGAGTCCTTTATGGGCTTCCATACAAAAGTACCTGTTCCCATAGTCAGTATTGCAACTTAAACTCTTTCTTGTGTGTCTTCGTGCTCACCCTGCGGTTGTGGCAAAACTCGTATCCGTCCTGTTTGCACTCGTGGGAGCGGATGAGGAGCTGCAGGTTGTTTCTTCGCAGCACCTCCTCAGTGACATCTGGCCCCCAGTAGCAGCCTCTGCCTCGCACCTCATTGGGAATGCATCCATTTTGAGGCATTGGGTCACTCCACAATACATCCACTATCTGGGAAGTCAAATGAATCAGTAAAAAAGTCAGTGAAATAATAAAATGTGTGCATTATGGAGCAATACTACATGTTGAACATCTGCCAAAACATTAACAACCACTGAGACCACTTACTTGTTTCCACTCATCCAAATCTGTCTCTGTTGTTTTAGACTCCAGGTATGAGTCAGACTTCTTCAGTTCACATCTGGCCTGATCAAACCCAGACAGCCTGCACCTGCTATTTAGCTTCTCATCCACCGACAAGTCTAACTTACTGCACACAGGGGTGTTGTTGAGCGAGCGGCGTGGGAGGTCGTGCCTGTGATCCGGGGCCGAGCTGTGGTAAGTCAGAGAACACACTCGACGCCGGCCTTCCACCTGACCACAGGCCTCTCTTTCCCTGTTTTCGTTCATCTTAGTCATACAGCCATGGACTTTCATTTTAGGAGGCCTGAGAGCCGATGCATACTGCAAACATTCAAAAATACACAGACCCTTGGTATGATGATCATGATAACAATTCTTCATTTGCTGCCTGTAAATTGCCCCACATACACAAATGTTATTATCCCTGAAGCCATCTTACTTTTTGTCTGTCCACTCTAGCTATCTTGTCAAGGTCTGTGGTGTCAGAGATCCCACCGTGAACAATCAGCACTTTGTTATCAATCACTGTGGCCAAAGGTAGCCAGCTGAAAATCATCTGGAGGAGCTTTAGGATCTTCTTGCCATGCACCTGCAGAACAAAGCGAGCCATAAAGTGAGTTCTTAATATGAACTCATTATTTTATTCATTTGGGCACATTCAGTTGCAGACTAAAACAGGAGTAAAAGTGTATTCACTATTTCCAGTTGTGGATTAATAGACATTTGGTATTATGTGAGTTAATACGCAAGCAGGCATTGGACTAACTGAGTCAAACTACATCATGATGATGCAACATGTCCCCCAGGGTTTTAAATAGTCTTAGTACAACAAAATAGGACAATACGTTGAGTTGAATGCAAATCAAACAAAACCTACCCTGTATTTTCCCAAAACTTCTTTAGTGAAGCCATATCTGAAAAAAACACACATTAAACAACTAGGTTAGTATACACACCAGCTGTAGGTTGAATATAATAAGAATGAAACCATATACAGTGTGAGCATTTTGTGATTGGCCTCGAACCTCAGATTAACAATGTGGTCCTCATGGTTCCCTCTGTTCAGATGGACGTCATTGGGGTAGACCAGCAGGAAGCCGAATAGGGTGAGAAGGATCTCTAAAGAGTTTTTACCACGATCCACAAAGTCTCCATTAAAAACATATGGTTTATCAGAGGACGGCAAACCGTTCTGAAAGGGGTACAATAAGATGACACCTTTTATTAAGTATAACAAAATGTGTGGTGATGCAGCAGAAAACCAGAAATAAGTACAGAGAAATACAGAACCAAAATATGAACAAGAATAATCAAAATAGGAGGTTAATACTAGTAGAAGAGTAGAAACTATACTATACGCTTCTCAAACTTTTTTCAGTAATGTACCCCCTTTGAAACATTTTCTCAGCCAAGAGACCCTGACCAACCCCGAACATTTTTGATCGAAAAAAAAAGCCTATACAAATAATTCCAATATAGTGATGTTCCCTGATTTATTAACTCCTTTACAACAAACTAAGGATATTTTCATTTTATGCATGAAAAAAAAGAACATAACGACATAACTGATTTTTCAAAGGAGTTTTTCAACTGAAGTAATATCTGTTTAACAAACCAATGAACACAATGATATATTATGCAAAACTATAAAATACAATACACAAATTTGACATGTTTATATGAGGACCCCCTTGGTGGTTCTAGGAATATTTTATATAAAATTGTGTTTTCTATTTAACTTATTATACTAAGATTATTTTTGTAATCATGCATGGTATTTTTTTAATTAACTTTTTTTTTTAAATCTCACGTACCCCCTGCAGTACCCCAACGTACCCTTAGGGGTCCGCGTACCCCCATTTCAGAATCACTGCTATACGAGAATGGTCTATACAAGAGCAATTAAAGGCACTTTGGATTAGTATGATTAGAGAGAGTAAGGTGTTGAAATGAACATCTCTGTCTGACAATTTGATTAATTGAATGTAATGAGTACCTTGTAGAATATCAACAACAGGTCTTCAAGGTGCCCGTGTAGATCCCCTGGGAAAGAGATAAATAATGAATTCATATTTGTTACAGTGTAACTGCATGCTCAAGAACGTTAAGAAAATAATGTGGGAGAAAAGATCTGAGAACAATATATACAGGAAAGGCCTGCTGTTGAGTACCGCATATGGTAATGGCCTTTGTATGGCAGGCGATGACGTGACTGATGTTGGGGAAAGTTCTCAGAAGTCTCCAAGTCTCTCCAAGAAGCTGCAGAACATATCGAGCATGAAGCTGCTACTAGAAAACAAAGAAAGTGTGTATAAACCGAGCACAGAGGAGAAAAAGCAAACCTTGGATTGAACACCTTTGGGGATATACTCATGTACTTACTTCTTTGTGCTTGAAGGCCTCCACCAGCTTTGACACCCCACAGAACGTCACGGGGAACATCAGATGGGGGCCTGTGTAGCTTTTTGTCACCTCAATGCTCTTGTAGCAAAAATATCTCTCCCACTCTGTGTCAAGACAGATTTCATTCTTACGAAATATGTGGGATATAAGGTTTCCTATGGTAAAGGTGTAGAGAGGAAGTGAAGAAGTAAGGGCAAACCCACATTATGTTTCTCAGCAGATAGTAGACTGGTTAAACTCAGATTATCTGACTGTCAGTAATCTAATGAAACCTACTCTGCATCAGTGAAGAGTTGAGGTCTGTTTTACTTTCACTGCTGGCTGGGGTGAAGTGGTCCATCAAGAAGCCAAAGTAATTGTAGAGCTGCAGGAAGAAAAAAGACATGTTGTTAAATGTCTTATTTTGAAATTGTCAAATCAAAGTACTGGAAAAAATGACATTTTAGATAAAAATGTTGGGGCCACTAAGGTTATTGTAATAAATCCCAGATGGACCATGGATGCGGAATATCTCAGCCATCCATCTTGTAATGATTATTATTTTTCAATCAAATTGATATATTTTTCACTCTGAACCACAAATGTCAGCCTCATGGTGGTGCTGGAAGGTCTGGAGATCACAACGTTGGTAAGAACTATCCTCTTGGGTCCATGAATGTCTGTTTTAAAATGTAATGGCAGTACATCCAATATTTAAAATGTATATTTCTTACCGACAGCCTGATGTTGCCATCCACAAGGCTTCTAAATGTTGGTGGGTAAGACGAGTTCTGTCAGTGCTCACCTTGATTTGGTCTTGCTCTCCTGCATATTCGATAGACTGGAAGATGTTCCACGTGCACCTGCGTCTCATCTCCAGCCGTGCAACATGCTGACGGTACCAGCGCTGGATTAACAGAGCCGCACTGATCGCTGCAGATTAGGAGACAAGACGGAAGCACTCGGACATAACCATGCTGAGGTAACCTTCCTCTTCCACTATGAACACATTCATATACTAAGTTTGATCCATTCTGCAAGACTTACCAGTGGCAGCTTCACAGAGTGCATACAAATTGAGTAGAAAAGTGAGTTAAAATTGTTTGTTGAGACTTTTGTGTAAATATGTGATGGAGTAAACATATATTTACCTGGAACTGAGATGGACTCTAAAAATGAAAAATAGCATTAAATTATTGCGTAAAAAGGTACATTTGACTCTGGAATTTCACTGGAATAATAAAGGCAGCACCTTTGTGACATTTTGTCAGCAGTGGTTCAGACTTTCCCAGACCACATCCCATGATCCTGTGCTGTTTTCACTGTCAAAGAAAAATATACTTTCATGTGTGAGTGTGAAATGTCTGACCTTGTGTTTTGCAAGCTGCGAAATAATGAAATAATAAACTTTTATAAACAACAAAACACATTTCCCTGTTTCATCTGTTTCACTACAGATTTTTGTAATAAATCAATTGGACAATCAAGTTAACAGTTAGGAGTAAAGCAAATGGAAAAAGACACAAATACTTGATGTTTTAAAACATAATGGCAAATGTTTGCATGGAATACACACTTCAGCATTTCAAGTTTAAGTAATGTTTCCCAAACTTTTTTAAATAGAGCAATCAACAGTAGAAATAAAAGAAAAAGCACCAGACTGGCCGAAAAACCCTTACCTGTTCACGTTACCTTTCTTTCAATATCCCCCTCACTTCTTCTGGACCTTTAAATAAAACTTTCCATTTTGTATGCCCCAAACCAGCCAGCCAAATTATATTTGTTTAAAGAAGAAAAAAGGCAGATATGTAGCATGTGTTATCACTCCATTCATTTCCAAGGCCCAGCAACACAGGTCCCACTGTCTGTAATGTTGTAGTTAGATTTCCCCTCTTGAAGCTACACACTCTCGTCCACCAACACACACATTGGCTCAAGTCTTGTAAATATCAAGGCCAAGTGTCCTGTGCCCTGTGATCACTTTAACAAAACAAGATGCAAGTGGATTAGGATTAAACATTACTACGGCTGTCATGTACGCTGAGTAAACGGATGATGGCTCTGATAAAGGGCAGTATCTGTTTTTAAATCTTGGCCTTGATGCAAGACATGTGTCCTCCCTGTGACTAATGAATAATAACATCAATGTATCTCCATTAGTGGTTAATTGGCCTTGGCTAGCCTGGATAGATAGACTTTAACATTACATATATCATAGTACTAGTCATAGCACCCTTTATATTCAATACAACTCGTACAAATATAGACACAAAATTATCAAATAAAATAAAAAACAGAAACAGTCCTTCTTTTACTTTCCTCACTATGCATGTAAGTGAAGCAGTCATACAACAAGTAGAACACACCAATCAAGGTTGAAGGATTGTAAATGTAACATTATTGGACAAGACATTAAACAATACCGCTTCCAATTATGAGATTCCATAAACTAATCATTTGGGTGCTGTACAATGAGTCTATTGAATTGAATTGTTGCAGCAGGTGTTCTGTCTATCCACAGTCATTATGTTCAAGTCTTGTCGGGCACAAATTAAATCTTAATAGCAATATTTCCCACAGAATGAATCTCCTGTAATGTAGCTTTCTATCTCGCTACACCAAATCCTGCCACATTTTTAATAATGTTTTGTTGAGATTCATCCCAAGAATGTCCTCTGCATGGTGCTTCCTCCCTAGCCCTTGGCCTATTTATAAAGACCCTCTGTGATCACAGCCAGCAGCAGCAGCTGCGGTGGTGTGACTCCCTGCTGTAGTAGAACAAGGACATTGTGGGAGACGTCTGATACTCAAGGACTCCGCTCATGTATAGGTGGTCGAAAACTGCAATATTCCACAGTGACCTAAGGTGACCAATGCGTTATTATAAGAACAACCGACAATTTTGCACATTTTTGTTAGTGAAAAAAAAATCCCATGAAAAAAAATATACATTTGTTTTTGGTTTGTATTAACAGAAACATGACATAAATCCATAAAAAAAACAACTTCACAGTGAAAACTAAACCAAACTGCTGCCTCCTGATAAAACACATTATGAGCAGGCTTAACAGCTACACAACAAAACATAAACAAATTGAAGATTTGCGATAAATATATATTTATCTGTATAATATATATATATATATATATATATATATTCTAGACAATCTATAGCCAGTTAGAAAGATAGATGGATCAAATTATTTATTATTTAAATTGACGTAAAAAGAAAAATGATTTTGTGTAAAACACCCTAAAAACCTATAAAAACTCTCTGATACAAGACACAAAGATGGCTGCCTTATGGGCCATCAGAAATAATTTGATGTAACAGCTGATATAGATATAGAAATATATGAAATATCCCCGGAGTTATCCTCTAAGACTTTATTTTTAAATATTGTCAATTTATCACCATTGTTGAGACCTGATGATCATTTCAGAGCTCAAATCTTCACAGTGTTGTTTAGACCTGTAGGAGGTCTTGTGCAAGAACACATGGCATACTTGTGTTATTATGCCTGTTATTTCACACTGACTGCAAGAGTATTGCCATGTCTTGTATCAGCCTGTACCAACAATTTCTGTGGCACTGCCTATTATGATTGGTTGTACCCTCCAGCAGTAAAACCGTGTTCTTTGGTGCACCATGCAAATATCGCTGTGACCCAGTTTAGTCCACAGTGAGTTAGTAGTCTCTGATTAAAGGGGCCTTAACGACTTTAAACTACCGTTCCTTGCTTGCCTCTCAACTCAGCCTCGTGTTTTGCTCTTTACTCTCATAGAGATGGATAGTTGAGCATGTATGATACTGGTAGTGTGGAATAATATGGTTTAAACATGTACAATACACTATGAGTGGCATCAGAAGGCCCAATGAACCTTTTTTTGTTGAAAGAAGTTTAAAAAAAGAATATGTTCACTGGGGAATATGTGAACGTTTATTCACTGACTATTTGAAGATGTTTTTGCATCTTTTACTTTGTGTAGGCAAAACCATATTCTTGATTTCAAATCCTCCCTAAGAAATCACATCCAGTATTTCACGTCTGGAAGAAATAACTGAACTGATCTCTTTCACACAGGGACAAGACAACAATGTGAAATATCTCAAGGCCAAGCTTTGGTACAGGAAGATAAAAACCCATGTTCCCAGGCCCTGACAAACAATACCTCGTGCAGCATCACTGTCTGGTCACTCCTATCTTCTCTTCCAACCAGAGTCAACCGTAGTCGGCCGCAAGTCCAAATTTGAGAGCAGTTGATCCAAAAGATTGACCATCCGGCCCATACACCATGTCCTTTACGTTTACTGTCATGACGATGCTCCTGTGCTCTTCAATGGTGTTTGCATTTGTCTTGCTGCCATCCGAGGAAGTTTCTGCTGCCCCTGCGAACTCTCCTGTCTCGCAGCACAGGTCAGTACCAACCTATCTGTTCCCTGTCTCTAAAGTGCAATATGTTTGATTTATAAGAGCGCTATTGGTAAATGTTTTATTTCAGGTAGCAAATTTTTACAGTGTTTTGGTACTTAAATAATATTACGCTTTTGTTTGCTGTGTAGTGTATCCATTTTATTATAGATTGCAGGCCCCTATTCAGAGGGGTTCATTTGATACACTGATATCTGAATGAAAGTTGGTTCTATAGAAACCCTCAAATATGCATTATGAATGTGTTATATTAGTCTAAAAATTGTGTAATTGAATATGTCTGCATGCTGGGGTCCCAATGAAGGTGAATTGCATATATTGGGTATGACTTAATACATCTAAGACTCTTTATGATGTTAGTCCTCATTTCACTGTAGTTTTTTAAGCTTGACCTTGCTTTACAAAATCAGCTTTTTATGAAACTACAGCCTCTTGAAACATTACAACTACAAACTACAACACTTGGGCATTCATAGAATATATGGCTTTCATTGATATGTAGCCATTAAGTAGGCTTCTGAGCATTTCTCTTTAAAAAAAAAAAATGCTCCCCATCCAATCGCTAATCAGAATTCATGCAGAACGTTTTTGATACCAAGTCACAGTTGTCCTCTTACTAGTGTTCCAAAAGGTCTTGGGGTGTTAAAGTGTTATTTTGAAGTCATTTTTTCAGTCTCAAATGTTAGAATGTGTTTCATTTTGCATCAAATCTGTGTATCAAATTCCTTGTGACGTATACTGTGGACCTGCTATATCTCCCCTTACCTTGTCAGGTCATAGAGGTTAATACATATTTTGAATAGCCTCAGTGCTGCAGACTTGCTTAACAGATAACATATCCATGATGTGTCCGTGCTGAGTAGTTCTCAGGGAAAAATATATCATTTTGATCTATTTCTAGGAATTTGCAGAGCTGTAACATGCTGTTGCAATTAAGCTTCAGTAGTGTCATAAATTACTCTTCCACAGAGGAATTTGTGTATGCCTAAGAAAATAGTCCCAGAGCTATTGAGGTTATTGAGAGAGTACATGTCTGGCATGTGCAGCTGCTCACAACTACACTTGTTTAGTCTTGATTGGATTGTTAACACAATACTTATTTGTTGTCATGTAGAGCATTTCTTCAATTTTTCTGTGTAATCCTTTTTAATGCAAATGTAACCTTTTATATGATGTTTAGGTGCTCGGGGGGGTCATTGCAGTCAATCAGACAGAGTCTCCTCGAGGGCCTCAACTTGCAGGCTGAGCCACAGCTGCCTGCTGGTGGGCTGGACGGTATCGGAGAGAAATGGAGGACCACCTTCGGCTCTATTGCTCACAGAGTGAAGGACAATGGTGGTATGTAACACCCAAACACTTTGAAGAAACCTTTGTCGAGCCCACATTTTGTACAGCTTTAATTTAATCTTAAGAGGTTTTCACATTCAAACTGAATTGAACGTTTTTTTGTCCTTACAGTTCCAGTGGCCTCTGGCAACTCCGTGTCCCCTGATGGTGGAAACAGTACAGACCTGAAGTGCTGTTCCATGGCCTCTGAGATCTTCATGAAAGGTATGCACCAATGTGTGCATGTGTTCATGCATGCATGCAAATTGACATGCAAAAATATATAAATGCATGTACTAAAATGTCCATTATTATGTGTTTCAGATCTGGGCTGGGAAAACTGGATTATCCATCCTGCCAGCCTGACCATCGTCAAGTGTGCACTCTGCAACCCCGCAGGGCACCCTGTGCAATGTCCACCATCCCAAACCACTCAGGTATAATTCTCTATATTAGAACAGTGAAATAAATGTCCTCCAACCCCAATTACCTTATGTTTTACTGTTAAATGTATAGCTTTGTTTATTGTACTTGCTTCCTCTTCTACAGTCCTACACGTCTTTGTTCACCTCTTTGCCTAAGTTACATTGGAGCTACAAACACCAAATAGTTTGCCTGTGTGTGCTCAGGAGGGAAAACAGCTGCCAATAGATAAGCCTGTTCTCTCACTCTGCCAACACAAATATACAAATGAACCAAATTCAAGCTGAGACACTCCCAAAACTTTGGTCAATCAGAAATGAATGCAGTGTACGTGCTAAGGAAACATAACGTTGTGTACCATCTTTATGCGATCTTATAAATAACTTTGCAAAAGAAAAAATACAACTAAGATCTAGACTGCATCTTTTAAATGAAACTGTTTGGAAACTAATTTGTAATTTGTTATTTTATATTTAATTTTTCTACACTTTTTTATTTCTGTACTTTATGTGTAACACGTCCACCATAGCATGCACCACTTTTTTGCATTTCTATCAAGAATATAAATATTCACACGTTCTTAACGTCCATTTTTGTTCAAACTGTGTTATCCAACATAACCTCTTTAACTCCTCCTCTCTTTTTTTCTCTCCAGGTGCCATGTTGTCAGCCCACCTCCCTCCAAATGGTGCCTGTTCTCTATGTGGATGAGTTCAGCACCCTCATCATCTCCTCCGTGCAGCTGGCCAGCAGCTGCGGGTGTGGGCCTAGTAACCTCCAGCAGCCAGGCACAAAGTAAAGTTTGTTTTATAGTCTTGTGTATGTGAACCACCTGGTGCACACACACACACAAAATACAGAAAACTTAGTGATACATTATATGCAGGCCTATCTTCTCTCTATAGACTTATCTTAGATCCTTTCAGTGTGTATTCAGCACCGAGTGTGGGAACCAAAGCAAAGTCTCTCTCAGTTTTGCATTCCTGTTTCTCCTTTCAAACAAGAATGTGCCAGCACAAATCTGATCATTTTTTTATTTTAGAGGTTAACTGCCAATGATTATTATGATGATGATAATAATGATACTGCAGACCCATCAAAAATGCATTTCTGTAGATAAGTCCAACTATTTCTTTTGCGCCAAGAGCTGCAGAGAGCTGGAGGCGAAACACTGCCAGCTAATCTTTAAATACATCTTATGGGTGAAGAGCACTATTTAAAGCTGCTAACTATTACAGAGTGTTCCTAACAAAAATGTGAGACTGTACAGAGCCAAATCCTTACTCATACCAGTTGTTTCCCCCCATCTGTGAACGACTCCTTTCTTGGGCAATTTAATTCAAAAGGCATATAAAAATAATAATAATATACATATATATGACAACAATTCACAATCACATTTCATATCAATTTTTCCTGAGTAGGGACATCTTCTGTATGGTGCTTTCTTTTAGCCCTTTCAACTTGCAGAAAGCAACAATGCCCCATTGCAACTACCAAAAAACATTCACTTTTGGAATGAATCATAATTAGGTATAAAAATGACATTAAAAAAAAAATCAAACAATTTTTTCTTGACATAACCTTCTTTGAGATATGCCATTAGATCATAGTTTTGACCCAAAGCAGTTTTTCCCTTTTTTTTCCATAAATGAACCCAAAGAATGTTGTTTGATTTAAATAAATGTCCTCTTATATACATGTTCTACAGCAGAGGTCTTGTTTTCCCTCATATGCCTGTAACTTGCTATAGTTCTCAGTTTATCATTTTGTTAAGCTTTTGTCTACTGCTGACTTTACAAAATTACCTCACCATGTACTTTATTTTATTTTTCAACTATTACTTATTATATTGACATAGCACCATAACTTGTATTTAGATCTCGTACAAAATATTGTATTTTGCTAATGAAACTGCTATAGCATGCTAATCATTTGTACCAATTTCCTGATTTTTTGCTTACAAACTTTTGAATAAAGATGATTCAAATCAAAAATGTTTTGCTCTCAGCTGTTTTTCCTGCAAACATTTATTATGGACTATAACTCTTGATTACTATTTTGGTAAAGCAGTTCCTTAGTCCAGCCTTTAGGTGTTTCACATTTCAAGTCTAGAGGGAGGAAAATAACCTGGAGGATAGGCACTGCGCTCCAGGAAACCCTCCTCATTTCAGTGTAAGAGCAGCATGTTGCGCAGTTCTGAAAGTCTTGAACGTTTATAGCTGCTGTGCATGCAAAGTTTTTTCCTGGCTGAAGTTGAATCTTATCCTATGGTTGTCAGGTTGTGCAAGCAATATATTGATCCAGGACAACAACTATCCCACAATAGGACAAGAAGATCTGGACCAATCGCTCAACATTGCCAGCAATTGGATGTTTTATTGATACTGGACAGAATGTCAACATATTTCACTTTGTGGGTGTTTTTTGGCATACTGTCCCCCTTTCTGCTGGCTGAAGGGGCAGCTCATTGTTCAGAGAGGGAAGGGTTGGTGAAACTGCTGCCCAAGAGACCCTTATCAAACTGTTTGACCGAGTGCACTCAGATGACCTACCATAGGAAACTTCAACTTGAGGACAACCATAACATACAGCTCTCATATTGCACAGAAGGTAAGGCATCTCTCAGTTACAATTTCAACCTGTCCTTGACTAAATGTGCAGACAGATATCAGTAGTGCAGGTGGTCTTCTTATGTCAGACCATCGCTGTCTGACTGTTTTATGTGGCACATCCAATGTGTATAGCCCTTCATAAATGAGTCTCTCTTCCTAGGAGACCCCGGGGAATACTGTTGGTCTACGCAGCTCAAGTGCAACATTGGAGAAAGCTTTGTGCAGGCCTACATGGTGTTGCCTGTGGATGTATCTGTAGCTGGACATGAGATGCTGGAAGTGAGAGCCACTGTCCCCTCTGCCACCACACTGCTCAGACACAACAGCCCCACCACAATCGCAGACGACTGTGGCCTCCAATACGACGTGGCGCCACAATTCAGTACCGAGAACACGGGGAACTCTTTCTGCATACAGGTTGTTTCCCCGGTTGATTCCCCGGTTGTTTCCCCGGTTGATTTTCTCAAATGTCCTCCTTTTCTGGTCACCTTCTGGGAGAGAAAACCAAATCAGATCAACCAAGGAGGTGATGGATTGCACTGTACAAATACTCAGCCCTGCATTGAGCATGTTACTTAAGTAAAAGTGCGTAGGTATAGTAACTAAAATGTACTTCCGGTATTACAATTTGATATCATTGTATTGTTATCATCTCATTCATTAATGTGTAACCATCACTTTAGTAATTTTTAGATTTTGAGCAATTTTATTTAAGGCTGCAACTGTTGATTATTTTCATTATGGATGAACCCTTATGTTGTGTTTGGGTCTCCGGTGACCCGTATCAAGGTACAATTATATAATAACTACGCTCTAGTTTTTTTATCGGAACGAGGCTTCATGATTTCAAACCTTTATTTAAGGTGGTCCCATTGAGATCATCGATCTCTTTTTCAAGGGAGACCTGCAGATGATATCCTCCACAACAGCTATATAAACACTACAAAACAGATTTTGACAATTTTAGCCAAGTCTGAAGGTCTCTTAAAAAAAAAAAGTGTATAATTTGGTGTTCAGGTCTGGGAAGACACAGCAGAATTGTTGTGGGTGACTCTGGGGAAAATTTGGCCCAATCAAGATTAATCTTTGACTTTAGACACCCCAACCCCACCCCCTTCATCCACTGTAACAATAATTATTTCACAACATGCACCTGGTTGCCCATCCCTCCCATCCATGGGAACTCAACCTTTCACAAAGAATATGTACACAAACACTTGAACCTGAACACACACATGCACATGTACAATATGTGGTGTGTTTTGGGGCCATAAAATAAAATTACAACAGGATTGTACGGTTATGAATGCATTATAAGTTAGTTATGATGTAGTTAAAACAATATTGGATGAGAGTCATTATTTTTGAGTGTTTTTCTGAGGTAAATCATGGGTCAAAATTGACCCGCGAACACCATGAACGGTAACAGCTTTCGAACACAACACAAGGGTTAAGCTCATGATTATTTTCTATGTTCATTGATTGATCGTTTGGTTTTACAAGTCCAAACCTCACAACTATTGGACAAAGGCATAAAGCAAAGCAAGCTTTTTTGTGTGTTAAATGACAGACAACCAACAAAGTTGTTTCCAATTAATCTGTTGTAAATTGTTTTAGATATATTTTAGATGTCATATATATATTGTATAAGATCTTATTATGTTTTGTATGCAAACATCTTTATTTGTAAAATAACTAGTAACTAGTAGGTGTCAAATAATTTTATAGGACTAATAAGTACAATATTTCCCTCTGAAATGTAGTTGAGTGGAAGTAAAAGGATAATTAAATGAACAGTCCAAGTATCTAAATTGTGTGCTTGAGTACTGTAGTTGAAACAACGCTTGACGCAACTCCCCACACGTTTTGTATGATATTGTTAAAGCTTGATTTATGTGACTTTAAACTTTTAGTTTCGTTGTGAAGGTATTTGATGGCATTTGACCATAGAAGAGCATGTAGATCACTCTAAATGTGTGAATCCATCTTTGTTAAGCAATAATAGAGACTTTTGAAGATCTGAAAAGATATCATTGGTCCAGAGTGATGCAAAAGATGTGAATGGTTGTAAGTGTTTATGGCAATATTAAAAACAATTTATTTTTATTTTGTAGTTGATGTTGTGTTTCAATGTTGAGATTCATTCAATGATATAAATGTACATTTTTGCTAAAAAAGAACCTACTTTTGAAATCTCAATTACCATTACATTAAATTGCAAAACAGAATATCAGTAAGTATGCAAATAAATTAGATTGGACTAGTGTTATATTGTTGTACTTTTATGTGAGAATGTGCTGCTCTGGTAATGTAATGTTCATCCATTTACCAAAAAAAAAGAGCTTTTTATTAAAATGTCGGTTATTTTGTTCTAGTTTCTAAGTTTGGATTATTATTTATGATATACACTTTCTTTGTAAGTCTAACAGGTTGAGGGCAGAGTGAAGAACTGAATATATCTCCTTCCCTGCCAAACACCCTGTCCTGCTTTAGAAAGGTATGCGGTTAGAATAACCTAGGAAAATCGCCAAGCATTAGGGAGGAAAGCAACGAAATGTGTCATAAAATAACCATATTCGGCATGCCTTATCAGTTAAAATGTTAAACATATATTTATACAGTAGATGTCATTCAGACAAATGTATAGTTTAGGAATTCCTAAAAAAAAAAAATTGCAGCTCTTTCTGTTCCAAATGTATCTAAATCCCTTGTTTTACACAATCTTCCTGCAGATATATTTGGTTAATTGTACAGTTTATCAATTGTTTTTCTGCTACGCATTAAATGTAATATGGAATATCCATAAAATGTATCTCTCAATCAGGGGCCATCATTTAACTCAATGGTAGAAAGGGGAAAGAGGTTTGGAACAACTATTCTATTTACAGTAAACTACTACCACCTACTGGTTATCATTCAAACTACTAAAAGTCTCAAACTTCAGTCCTGCACACTTGTGACTGTGCAGTATCGTTTGTGTGTATGTGTGTGTGCAAAAGATCACCAAGGTCATGTTTCTTTTGAATATATTTAAGTTTTTTACTTTGAACACACATTTGGACTGATATACTGTATATCTTACTCACCCATGATATTGTTAATAGGTATACAACTTAAACTATGGGTGATTAAATAAATACATGCATAAAAATGAATATTCAAATATTCCCAAAAATATTAATTAACAAAATAAATACATCATTAAAACATTCTTTAAGGACTGATAAAGGGTCCGGGGTCTATAACAGTATACCCTAGTATCTAGGTACATAGAAACAAGCACAAGAGGAACATATCCTTAATGTATTCTATTGTATTACATACTGCATGTCATAATCATTAGGCCCCAGCAGTTACATCTTTTTTATGGGCAAGTGACATGGTCCTCTCAGCTGTCCCGAGCCTCCACTAAATGAAGCAAGATGATCTCGATGTGCTCTGCTGGAAGTCGGCCAGTAGCAGCATAACATAACCAGCCGGGGTGAGTGTCCAATAACAGGCCTTTCAGCACAGCCTGTGCTTTAAGCCTGCATTAAATCATACACGTGCTGGTGTCAAAGCTCTAACAACAGGAACACACAGACAGAGGCTGCTTGATTCTTTTGTGACGCATCTAATCAGCATGTTTGTCTTACATGTCTGGTTTAAATGTGTAAACTGATTTGTCTGCTTTCTTGTCTACAGGCTAAACTATAAAACCTACAGGAGACATCACAACCACTGGCAGTATTTGAGCTCTGTGTCATCAAATCTGAACCCACTCACCAGAACTTGCACCAAGGTGGCATGGTGAGTCAGAAGACTTTATGATCTGCTTCAGGAGATTAGGCAGGTGATTGAATCACTGCTTGATTCAGAGGTCCTACTTTTTAGCTGGGAACAAGGTAAGGTATTGCATCAAAAAGCAATCACAAAAGAGTGTGAAAGATGTTCCTTGAATTTAATTCATTCATGTTTACATTTGATTCGGTTATTAGAGGGCAAATAAACCAAGAGCCAATCATTTATGTTAGTATATTATTATGACAAGGGAGATGCAGTACAGAACACCTTTCTGATCAGTGGAATAACATAATTGTGTCAACCAATATATTGTAACATCTTACCAAATGACATATTACAATATTTTAACATTTTAAAGACAAGCAGGAAACAAATGGTTACAAATAAGTATACTACCCTTTACTGCACCTTTTGAGACACAATTCTCTGTTTTGTTGCCTTCTGTGTGAAACTTTACCTTACTTTTCTTATTATTTTAAAGTCAGATACTTATTTTTCACCATCTGTCAACAGTCACGAAAAATTAATACCATTTGAAAAACGGGAGGAACCTAAAAATCGGCTTTTAAAACTTTTAACCAGGACTCTGTTGTAAAACAACCAACCCGGTATCACGGCAAGACGTGAACATGTGACGATTTACCATGCTGGGAGACGTGAAGATGTCACGGTTTCGTCCCCTTCAAACGTGACAGCAACACGGTATTGTTAACCCATGTTAACCATGGATGTATAATAAGAACTGGATACAGCGTGGGAGGCGGGGCCTCATTCATTCCTATGAGAGCTGCTTATTAGCGCATGATGATAAAATGGCCCACCTTTTGAGAGTGTAACGTCACAGATTACCCAGCATGCCTGAGAAGTACCCGTATGTGCGCTCATAGAGCATGCGCAACTTTAACCAAAATGCTCGTTCACATCAAGCACGTCAAATTGCGTACACGTAACAGCACCGCGCGTTCATGACAGCATGGTAATGGTTTATTGTTATCATGGATTTGATATGAACGAGGCGGCAGTTAGCAGCTAGCGGCTAGCTAGTAATGATGCTAATATACACATCAATCATTATGTACTTATATTACGCTGTAACAGGATCTAGTGATATCCAACAGAGCTTCATTTAGCATGAAATAATTATTGCACTGTATATATATATATATATATATTTATATATAGCCTATTTATATACAGTGCAATAAGCTTCTTAGTGCAATACGAAACAACAGGGACGTTAATAATGTCGGTAATATTAACTTTATTTAATATAACATTTACGGTACAAGATTTAATCATACAGCCCATGTAGTATGATAATGAATTACAGCAAACATGTGCAATATATCCATTATTACAGCTCCGTGGGGTGGCAGTAAGACGATATGGATCCGTTCTTATTGTGCATCCATGGGTAAAGATAAACGCAACTCACATTGGTTTCTCATACAGCATCTCTGTAAACTACGTGTATTCACTGAATTTCACTCTCTGCCTTTAACGGCTCGTTGTAGCTCCAATAGCTTCAGCCCCCACCCTCCCGGACACGTGACATGAACGTGCCGGGCGGCGCGGTCCCGTGGGTTAGATGCGCGTTCATAATGCAGAGGGAAATAACTCTCAGAATAACGTTATTAGCACATTTTTACAACTTGAGGAATACATGTTTTTAATAAGGGCTATACAAGTGTTCATACTGGGTAGTTTATTTAGTTTAAAAAAAATTATCCAACGAGTTACAGACCACTCTTTCCCCATGTAAGTCAATGGGAAAAAGTGTTTCCGGGCCTGGCAACCAAACGGAAGTGTAGTACCGCCGTTTGGCCAGCACGAATATTTTCATCTGAGTCCGGCGCACTTCCTGGGGGCTTGATGTTAACCAGTGGAGAAATAACCGGAAATACCAAGCAAATGCTACCCCGACGTAATGATTTATTTTTTAATAGTCACACTCGATTACAGCGATTTTCTTGTTGCCCCAGCTGGTCGACACCTCTTTTAGCATAAACAAAGGCTACATTAATGTATTAAATCGATGTTAATCCATGCGTGTGGATGTGGAATTAACGGACGTGACATTGTGCGATTGAGTTGCCAAGCAACAGCTTCGGTTCATGTTAATTTACAAACTATTCAACTACAACCGTAGTTATATTTAAAAACATGTTAGAAGGCCTCACGAAATACTTTAATGCACATTAAAATGTAAATGTGAAGGAATGTGTGTATAACAAAATACATCGGTCATTAAACGAAACCGGAAACAGACGTAGGCAAGATCCTCAGCTCGATGATTGGATGGTTATCCGCAATGCATGCTGGGATTTGGTGTTTATGTGATGTGAAATCTGAAAACGTTTTTAAAAAATACAATAATACTTTATTCCGAGTGTGCTTGCTTTACTCTTTGAAAGTCATCACATAACGGCATTGTAATACACGGTTCGGCTGCATTAAATATGACATATCTGCCGTAGTTCTCTATTTATAGAGCCCTGCTGAGAAGACTTCTGGACAAACAGGAGAATGCCGCCAAAACTGAAGATGTGACGTGGATCATAAATATATAAGCAATTATACAACATCTTACATTTCTTTTCACACAATGCGTCTCCTTGCAGTATCAACACTAATTCGGCTGACTTTTATATTTGATCCAATTGGTAGATAGGCTGTATTTAAACCATAACCGTGCAGAGCTGATAGAAAGGGACACCTGGTGGTCAAAGCACGTTATTGAATTTTATTATTTTATTATTAGATATTAATAGGAGGATGTGCAAAACAGACAAACTAATAAGGCTTAATTTAAACATTAAAGAGTCGTTTCTTGCCTTAAACAGTGTTTGATCTTAGATACATTTGAAATGAGGCTTCTGCTATTAAAATGTAATATTGATATTGATCCATCCATTATTCCATTTCTTTTGAGTTGATCTTCTGTGTAGTATTCACATTGGTTATGGATGTTATTGTATAAATTATTTTCAGGATCAATATCCTTTTCAATGTCTTGTGATTTATGTTCTGTGTATTTGAAACATTTCAAGTCCAGTTTTTCATATTCAGCAGGTGAGTGGTTTTTGTCCAAGCTTATCATGGGTGTTCTTAGTGTGTTCATTTCATTGTGTAGCTATTCAGTTAGGCCTACCTTATGTTGATTTTGATGTTTAATTCCTCAAACTGATCCAGCTCGGTGATTTCCCGGATAATGAGCACTTTCGCCATCTCTGCTGTTGATCCATTTAGTTTGATAAATATTTTACAATTTGTCGACCATATTGCTTGAATCTTGTTTTGTTTCCTTAGTATACGTGCTCTCCTCGCGATGTCCGTGTTCTTCTTCGTAAGGTGTTCGTTAATGTAAACATTGGTCCCTTTTAGTTTCCTTCCTTGTCTGAGGAGTGTATATTTATTTTTCCTGTTGATGAACCGGATTATTACTGCTGGTGTGGCTGTTGTGTTCTTGCTCCGCAGGGCATGACAGGCCTCAATATCTTCGCTGTCAACAGATATGCCCTTGCTGTCCAAAAAGCAAAGCACCTGTTACTCCAGCGACTCACGGTCCACCTCCGGAGCGTCGGCTCCCCCTCTCCCGGCGGCGGTGTCCTCTGAGGCCGCTGCCGCCCTGGCATAGCTCCGGTGTTTGGTCTTCAGGCCGCTGATAATCAGATCGTTCATCCTGGTGTATTGTTCGAGGTCGGCCACTCGATTCTCCAGAAAAGTGATATTTTGTCCTTAATGTTTTTGTAATTTCAGAGATTGTATTTCTCCCGTCAGCTCCATGATTTTATTTTGCTGTCAAACATGAGTCAAGTAAGAATTCATTTTAAGGAAATTATACATTGAGTCAATAGTGTACACATTTCATTGAGCAAAATAGATTCTTTCTTTTCTTATTCCCCTTCACTTAGGTTGATGATGTCGATTTAGGCCAGGATTGTCTTTTCAAGGGGCTGTGTGTGCACCTCAATGAGAGAGTTTGTGGTCAGTACAGTAGAAGTAATATTTGACCTTTTGATTTTTTTGTTGGGCGTTAAAATATGTATTTATTGAAACACCACATAGTATATAGCCTAAAGTATGTGAACATCCCTATTTTTTGTTTAATAGCCAGACTACACTGAAAAGCTAGAGGGCTTTTAATTTAAAACGGATACAGGAAATGAAACATTTTCTATCAGGTCAGACAGGAGTATATCAGATAACAAGGAGGCTTAAAAGTACTGACATCTGACCAAATGTACTTGTTAAACACAGGGACTTAGTAATGGGTATATATATATGTATTGATTTGTTAGATCTCACTCTGTTCCTTTTGTGACTGTGCACTCTGCAGGCGGAAGATGAAGACGTCATTCTGCGGTCCATTGAGGGGATTACAGTGGGCCTTTATGTTGTCAAACATAATTCCACCATGAGACCAGAGGACAGATGAGACCAGAGGACAGATTGTCCTGGAAGGCCAACAGGTAGCCTAATAACTGATGTGGACAACATTGCATTAGCTGCTACCATGCTGTTTGGACTAATTTATGCAATAAACCTGAACTACCCCCCTAAACTGAAGTGCACGTTCGAAGTGCTCCAACAAATGTTAATGAGCTAGACGGCAACATGCTCTCCAAGAAAGCCCAAGCGTTTAAAAACAAACTGTTTGAGTGAGCTGTTGCCATGGACCATTGTGCACTTTTATAGCATTCATACTGGACTTTCATCGATACAACTGTCTTGCACTTCCTTTGCTCATGCATTTTGCTTGATTTGCATGTTTCAGTGTTTTTCCTGGGGTCATGTGTTTTCAGAATTGTTACAACCCGGCTCCTGGGCTGCAACAAAAAGCAGGGAGGCGAGACGAAAGGTAAGAAAATAGCAATCGTTTATTCTCTTATAAACAATGTAATGAAAAAACCAGCCACAGATCCCAGAGGAGTGAGAGCGACGTATCCGGCTTGCTCCTCCTATATCCTTTTCAGCGTGGCTCACCCGGCAGGTGCGCCTCATCAGACAGATTGCAGCTGGGACCTGCAATCACACAGAAAACACACCACGTGGTGTGGAGGGGTCGTCACACCCCCCCCCCCCCCCCCATAAGAAAAGAGTTCCCCTAAGAACACCGTTAATTAACCAAAATAGCTAGGAGCTCTTCTCCGAGATTCCGGCGTGGACAGAAAACCACTCTGGCCAGTCCCTTGACCCAGCCCCTGGAGGAACCCGGACTGTCCCTCCAGAAACCGCAACCTAGCCCCCGGCAACAAACCCAAGACCTGACCCCCAGGTCGCTGCCGAACTGGCCCACCCGTCCGACACGCGTGACATAATCCAACATGCCGAGACACATCTCTCCTCAACCCAGGCCAAAAGAAATACTGCAACAGGTAACCACATGTTTTACGGACACCCAGATGTCCCGACTGCCCATGCGCTTTTCTGAGGACCTCCTCGCGAAACCTGACAGGAACCACGATCTGATACACTGGCCCACCAATGAAACCTTTCCCACTTGACCACCACTTTCTGACCAGCAACCCCCCTTGCAGTTGACAAGCCCTGGTGACACCATTTCCATCCCCGGTGGAGAGAACCGCCTCAAAAAACGGACTGAGGGAGACATCCGCTTTCTGCTCCATCACCAACTCACTGCGGGATGCTGATAACAACAAGTTAGGAATAACCACAGAATCTATCTCACTGACCTCTTCACCCTGCTCAGATTCCTCCTGTGCACTGCTCACAGCCCGTGTCCCAGAACAAGCCACAAACACTGCAGGAGAGCACTTGGCATTCTCCTCTGCCTTAACGATCACAGTGGGTAAAGATGACTGCGTGGTAGACGGTGGGCCCTCAGCCCACACACGGCTGCCAGCCAGGCCGTTACCCAGGATAACATCCACACCACCAATCGGCATTACAGGACGGACCCCCATGGCAACCTCACCCTGCACCAGACTCGAGTTAAGCACCACAGAATGCAGAGGAACAGGCACAACATTCATTCCCATACCTCGCATCCGGACAAAATCCCCAGTTCCAGATATGTCCGAAAACGGTAACACAGAGCTCAGAATGTAGGAATCATACGATGCAGTGTCCCTCAAAATCTTTACCGGCACGATGATATCACTTCCCACCAATGACACGTATCCGGTTGACACAAATGCAGAAAACAGTGGGTCCTTCCACCCGCATGGCTCATTTATCTGCTGACAGGGAGAGATGACAGGTAACGGCACCACAGACACAGCACAAGCAGCAGAGTTAAACTGGCCTACACAGTTCCCCCTTTTTGCCTTAGCCTTTGGACAGTCAGCCTTCCAGTGCCCTCTCTCCCTGCAGAAATGACAGATTTCTGAATCACCCTGTGGCTGACCTCGCATCTCACGCTCACCCCTGTGCGGATTAGCTTTCTCTTCCCATCTCCCTGCACGATATATACCAGCTCCATCCTGGACCCTGAAGTCGCGACCACCCCTGTGCGTTAGCACATAATCATCTGCCAGAGCAGCAGCCTCTGCAGCAGTTGTCACTTTACGCTCGCTGATGTAAACCGCAATGTGGCTGGGCACAGCATTTTTAAATTGCTCCAACACCATCAACTCACATAATGCGACATACGTATCCACTTTCAAGGAGTTACACCACCTACCGAAAGAGGTAACCAGATCCCTGGCAAACTCAACATGTGTCTGCTTGTCAGACATCTCCCAGGACCGAAACCTCTGTCGATAGGCCTCAGGGACCAACTCGTAAGCCTTCAACACCGCAGTTTTAACCCTCAGATACACTTTGCTGTCCGCCACCGTCAAAGCAGAATAAGCTTCCTGGGCCCTACCTGTTAGCACACACTGCAGCAATAAGGTGCCATTAGCCTCTGACCACTCTCTGCTCTCAGCAACACGCTCAAACAAGGAGAAAAACGTATCTGGATCTCGTTCATTAAATTGAGGCACAACCCGCAGATTACCGGCAACGTCAAATGGAGTATCTCTACCAGGGAAATTAGAGGCCTGACTTGTAGCCCCAGCAGGTAAACCCAACCTCCGCTCCTCTAACTCAAGCCTTTTAATTTCTACCTGCAACAGCAACAGCTCCTTTCTCTGCTCAAGTCAGGTATGTATCACGGCAGCCAGACGTACTGCCACTGTCTCTGCTAGGATAAACAGTATATTTTCCCCCTTTTAAAACACCCAACTCGAACAGATTTGCTCTAACAATCCCTCTTATGATTTCCTTCATCCTCTTATCCCCAACATCCAAGCGGAAATGTTCAGCAACACCGATCAGCTGCTCACGTGAGAAGCCCTCCAGTAGCTCCTCTGTAGGCGCTCTCACAAAGTCCTCCACACTCTCCATCATGACAACTAGGGTTGCCAACCGTCCCGTATTTGAGCCAAAAGGGGCGTGTCCCGTACGGGACTTTGTTTGTCCCGGACTCCCGTGTAAAGGGAAAAATAAAAAATATGTTTCTGTTTGCGCGCAATGCAGTGTGTCTGGCTGGCAGGCTGCGTGCCTGTGTGCTGTATGCGAAGGGCGCTAGGACCGCTCAGTTGACAGGGCAGGCACAATGCTCGCACGTGTGTGCGCGGCATCATTGTTTGTGTGGCATGTCAGCCTGTTCAGTCGTGTGGGGAAATGAGCGCTGCCGGTGGAGGAGGTGATAATGAAAGAGGAGAAGAGAGAGAGGATGTGGTTCTGGGACCTGGCCCTTCTAAAAAGAAAAGACTTGTGTCTTACAACAAACAGTGGGAAGAAAAACACAGTTGGGTAAAGCCCGTGAGTGGAGATCTGTCTCGGGTCTTCTGCACCTTGTGTCGGAGGGAGTTTTCAATAGGTCACGGTGGAGAAACGACCTGAAACAGCATGCTGGCACAGAAATGCACAAGCGAGCAACACAAAATAAAGGTGCATTAAATATAACTAAATTCTTCGGCAGTTCAACCGCAGAACAAGACAAAGTTGCTGCATGTGAGGTAACATCAGTGTATCACACCACAAGCATGGTTTGAGTTACACAGACCCAGTGCTTGAATTGGAATGAAAAAGGTGCCAGTACTCTAAAATCAGCAACTTTTTCAAGTCAATTTTATATATACAGCCCACAAAAAAGAATTTGGCTACTATAATGCTGGTGGGTTTGTCTCTTTACTACTGTATATTTTAGAAAGGTTCACTGTACTTAACATTTGTTATGATAGGCAGCGGATATGGCTAAAGCTCAGTAAGGTCAATATTAACTGAAAATATAGCAATCAAAGTCTAGATCTTCTGCTGAAGACACATGAAGCAGAGACCTTTCAGGTGAGAGCCCCTCTGGTGGTGTTCAACATTAATGACAAGGAAACAAAGCTCTGGTCAGAAGCATTTTTTATAAAAAGCTTTAACAAAATTAAGTATTTCTGTACATTTTGAATGCAATCTAACTTTCCAACTCAGAAAACGAAAAACGAAAAAGTGCCAAAAGTCTTCTCACATGGCTGAGCTGCTTTGCAATATACTTCACCACTGAAGAATACAAATATGTATAAAGTAAACTATGATGCAATCTAACTTTCCAACTCAGAAAAATGATAAAGAGCATGAACAAAGAACATGTAAAAACAAATGCAAAATTTGCACAATCTAAAATGAGAAACTGTAACTGCAAGTAACAAAGTCTGAGCCATGGTAAAGAGTTACATTGAACACCAAGCTGATCAGATAACTCCCTGGTTGGTCTGAAGTCCTTCTATCTCCAGGATCTGTACAAATCGGCACATTATGCCAAAAGTCTTCTCACTGGGTGAGCTGCTTTGCAATATACTTCACATTGTTAGAAAAGGCTCCAGAAGGCCTTGGGGACATCAGTATCAGGGGCTGGAGCTGGACAGGCTCTTTCATCAGCACTTCTCCTTCCCTTTGCCAGCCAGGACCTCACATACTGTTCCGGATTGAACTGTCCTAGTGATGGTCCATTACATTTAATGAAAACCAGGCTGGACAGTCGGCTGACAGAGAGAGCATTCCTTTTTGCAGTAAGGATATCGTTCATGCAGCTGAATGCCCGCTCACACTCACTAGTGGAGACAGCGATGGTTCGGACTGCTTTCAGTAGAGGCTCCATGGCAGCAGGTGTACGGGATGCCCTGGTTTCCTTGTATTCGCGAAAGCCCTGAACAGTCTCTCTTCTGTCCACTTTCAGCACTTCGCACAAACGTAGCACCTCTACGTCCCCATACTGTACGTCTAACTCCTCTTCAGGCCAACTTCCAGGATGGATAACTTTCATGTCCTGGATTAGCTGATTGTCCCGGGCCTCCCGGCCATGTAATGGGATTTATCTTGTGCTGACATGAGAGGAGGTTGTGGAAGTCATTCTGTGTCTCAGATTCTCTACCATACTGCGGAAAAACTGACCTGCATGAATCTGTACAAGCCTGCCATTCTCACGCAGGGCAACACCCTTGAAGGACTTCTCAGCTAGAGCTGTATGAACTGTAGTCATGTGTGGGCCAGGCATGGTGACCATGGATTCAAAAACTCGTATTTCTCGAGTTAAGAGCCTATCTGCTGTAGGCAGTGTCATCTCTCTTTTTTGGAGTTGCCGAGAGAGGTCGCTGAGCTCTGTGAGCGCATCGTACATCAGTCCCAGATTGCTGACAAACGTTGCAGATGTGAGCACATCATCCAGGCCCTTGTACTTTGCTCTGTCTCTGGAATCCCTGCTCGTGTCGTTTGCAGCATTTGTGAAGTGATCATGAAGCACTCGGTAGTTTTCCCAGACTGCTCTGACGCTCCTTTCACTTGAAGCCACCCAGCGGATGGACAAAACACGCCCTATCACCAGGAGACGCTGTCCGACTGCTTGCGCACACTGCGCTAACTGCCTTTGATTTTTGGGGGAGGCATTGAACAAGGAATAGAGTTTGTCAAAAAAGATCTGGAAATGATTGAGCCCTGAGACCTCCTTGACCACATCCCCAACTGCCAGCTCTAGACGATGATTGGAGCAGTGCCACACAAACAGGCTTGGGAATTTACTACACAACTGGGTAGCAACGCCTGTTCTCTTCCCTAGCATGACTGAAGCCCCATCACATGCAAAAGAAACGAAACACTGACCTAAAAAGTCCTCGTTAAAATCTCTTCCAAGACACTCCATTAACGCCTTTGTGATGTCATCAGCCGTTGTTCCATCCAACTCGATCAGCTCCCAAAAAAACGTTTCGGGCTCAGCATCAGCTAATGCTGAGCGTAGACACACAACAAGCACCGTTTTACCACTAATAGTGGTAGATTCATCGACCAAAACACAGAGTTTTCTTTGGTTTTCTGTAATGTCTTTTGCCATTTTTTTCTTCAGCTCATGAGCTATGTGGTCGATGATTTCGCCACAGGTTTTATTGGAGTGCAAAACCCTGCCCACGTTCAGCCCATTCAGTTTCTGTACATTCAAATCAATTGGCATGTCTGTGAATGGCCGGCTATGTTTGCCAATTTTATATGCCGTTCGAAAAACTCTGATAGTGGTGTCTAATTCAGATTTATGCATAGACTGCACTTGATGTTGAATAGTTTCACGTGAAGCAGATGTAAGGATGTCAGCAGCTTTTACATGGGCTTGTGATTCTTTATGTTCTTTGATTTTTTTTTCTCAGGCTAGCTTGTTGTTTGCCCTTGTCAACACCGAAATGAGACACTGCACACTCACCCCATTCAGTTGACAGTTTCAGTCCTTGTCCAGTGTGTATTCCCAAAGATTTGACATCTCTGCATATCCGACATCCTAGCTTCTTATCTTTAAGAAGGAGCCATGCATTGGTCTTGCAAAAATATTGCACCTGGTCCGTTGTCCAGCAGTCAGGTGCATCGCTTTGCCCGGTGTTGGTGGTGGCAGTTGCGCCAGCAGCAGCTAACTTTAGAGGCTCTGGAGGAGGCTGCGGAGCTAGTGCTAATGCTAATGCACTAGAACTTGGAGCAGGAGGATCAACCAAAGAAAGCTCCCCATCAGACACAATTTCCAACACAGGCACAGCATTCTCTGTATTTGAAGTTTCTTCCGGCGACAACCGCTGTCTTTTTGCACTTTTATTAATCCACGCTAACATTTTAGAAATGCTAATTTGTGACGTGACTTGCTTTCCTTCTCTCGGGGGCGTGCCTGCTCTGTTCTACCACTCTACATAGCCACCCACTGGGTGGGAGTTGCACTGCATAAACACAACACACGTGCATCTAGGTATGTAAATTGTAAAGCATTAAAACATGGTTTTACTAACAGTTTTCAGTATGTTGTTACTTCGGCATTATTATTATTATTATTATTTTGAAACGTGTATTACTATTAAATCACGGTCAAATAGGTTAATTTTGACATAGTCGTTTCCACCACAGTATTTACATGGAGAAGATAAGCCCCGCCCCCTCTCCAGCACGTTCTGTTTGAATGACAGGAGTAAACAGCTGACAGCCGCTGTGAAACTCCAGCGGTTAGAGCGATGAGAATGTCCGTTCGGCACCTCATGACGCATCTACTGAGTACCGGGCGGCTGTATATATATATATATGGATGTATAATAAGAACGGCGGGACTCATGCACTGGTACTCATGCACGAGTACCGGAGTACCGCCAGCATGCCGGTACTGAGCAAGAAGTGCCGGTACTCCATGGGTCAGAACCAGAAGTGCCGGTACTGCGTACCGGTGAGTACCGGCCCAATTCCAGCACTGCACAGACCGCAAAAACATTTTCGAACCCTATAGGGGCTGGCTCCCTCAAAATAATTAAATAACATAACCCTAACCTAACCCTAACACCGAAATAAAGTAACAAAAAAAAGTAACTAAATCCGCCAGAAACCCGAAAATCTTCGCGCGCACAGGCGCGGGGGACACATGCATGTGTCCCGTTTCTGGAAGTTGGCAACCCTAATGACAACACTGAGTGCACGCTCACGCTACTACACAGCCTAAACGCTACCGTGGCCCGTCCCTCTAACTGCATACAGAAACTAGCTAAACTCCCCGCTAGTCTTCAGGTGCTAGTTATGGTGGGTACTTATGCACTTAATACCGTAAGCTCGGCGAAGCGACCAGCAAACCGGCAGCTCCACCCGCAGCCTCGTCGTGCTCTCGAGCTAATAGCTCTAACCACTTTCACACCGCACTAACAGCCCGCCCTACGACTTTTTTGGGGGCGCTGCTCAGTGGCTGCCCTGCGGTGTTTCACGTTGGCATTTTGCTTGTTTTAGTTTGTTTGCTGAGTGCTTGTGACTGTCTTTTATCTCGTCACCTCCCCGAATCGAAGAAATCATGGATCTCGCTCTGTGGTGCATGATCAGCCTGTTTATAGTGATTTTAAACAGCTATTTCTCCAATGGATATAACCACGACTATGCTGCTGGCGGCACAGCCCGAGAAATACATTACAGCAGAGAAACGTTGTTGCTGCTGCACAACACATCTCCGGATCTGTCACAGGAGTTCTTATCCAGTGTTGGATCGCTACCGAACGGTTTTAAAAAGGACCCTTCTACCTATCGCACAAAGCGAAAACGCGGATGCAAAGGAGGCACCCGTCACCGGCTGACAAGGTTAGGAAATAAACTCCCTCTGCCTACCGCTCTACTCATTAATGAGCAGTCCCTGAGAGCAAAGACGGACGAGCTGTCAGCCAACACCCGCTACCTGCATGAATATCGGGATGCATGTGTCTTAGCGATCACGGAGACATGGCTAGATAACAACATCGAGTCCAGTGTAGTGGAGCCTTCCGGGTTCTCGGCGTTTAGAACCGACCGAGACCCGATCATCACCGAGAAGGTACACGGCGGCGGAGTCTGTCTTCTCATCAGGGACGAGTGGTGTCGGGCAGCGGTGATTAGAGAGCAATTGTGCACTCCGGACATAGAACTGCTGTGTGTGTCTCTCTACGACCATTCTATCTTCCCAGGGAGTTTCCTCAATTATTTTTCACTGTGGTGTACATACACCCCAAAGCAAATTTTAACAAAGCCACTGAAATCATTTTTAATCTCTCAGAGACTTGAATCACTTTCTCCTGATGCGCCGACATTTTTTCTAGGAGATTTTAATAACTGTCCCGTTAAAAAATCCCTGCGTACCTACTACCAGTATGTTGACTGCCACACTAGGAAGGAGAAGACTCTGGATATGTGCTTTTGAACTGTTAAGGGCGCTTACACTGCATCCCCGCTTCCACCACTTGGGACATCTGACCACAGTGTAGTCCACCTACGCCCTGTCTATCGGAGGCTACTTGATAGGGAGAAACCTCAAGTTAAGACTGTCAAAATGTGGAATAATGACAGCATTATGGCCCTGCAGGGATGCTTTGACTGCACACAGTGGGAAACATTCGATACTCCCGATATTAATGAACGGGTTGGGACAGTGTCTAGTTATATTGATTTTTGTGTCGATTCTGTGATACCCATGTAGTGGAAATTTCCTAATATCCTGATATGTTAAAACCAAATGCTTCTCATTTGGTTTAGATGTGCTGTTTGCACTATCTGTTCTACTTCAAGGCCACAGAGCTGTTTTGGCTACTAGGTTGAGACTCACACAAAGTCACACGAGAACTTCTACAGCTCAAGGCCAGGTGTCTAATAACAATGTGACCGTGTGAAGACAGATTTCTTACCTTCTCATCATTTCTACTATATAAGCTTCGCTATAATATTGAACTGCGCACACTCGCGCAGACTATCCTATACTCTGTGAGACCTGTGTCTATATTTTATTGTATCTGATGTTTATTCGAATAAACATCACCGGAAAGACAACTCTGTCTGTTTCACCATTTATTTGTTTTCTGACTTGTACTCTACAGTATTGGGGTTTTTAGAATTCCATAACAATTGGCGCTGCGAGCAGGGTCTCTGCAAGTTCGATTGGGAACACCTACGAACGCTGGTTGGTCGCTACAGAATCCTCGGATTCCCTCTACCCCGCGACAAAAACAGTACGGGACGAGAGGACCAGCGGCGGGGGTGGAACTGATTGACTTCACGAGACCAAACGGACTTAGAAAGGCTTTCCAATACTGGGTGAGATGTACAATGTCTAAATTGTTTAAAGTTAAAACGTAATTAAAACTCCATGACGTTTATGAAAGGGGCTGCTCGAAGAGGGTTTTATCCCGTCCTAGATCGTGGGTTTACGATTAGTTTTTGCGTGGTTTGTACTGGAGAACAAACATCACAGAGGGTTTTATCCCGTCCTAGATCGTGGGTTTACGATTAGTTTTTGCGTGGTTTGTACTGGAGAACAAACATCACAGAGGGTTTTATCCCGTCCTAGATCGTGGGTTTACGATTAGTTTTTGCGTGGTTTGTACTGGAGAACAAACATCACAGAGGGTTTTATCCCGTCCTAGATCGTGGGTTTACGATTAGTTTTTGCGTGGTTTGTACTGGAGAACAAACATCACAGAGGGTTTTATCCCGTCCTAGATCGTGGGTTTACGATTAGTTTTTGCGTGGTTTGTACTGGGGAACAAATATCACAGATTTTGTCATGGGAACAAGGCAAAGTAGGGGGCTTGTACACCCTCCTGAGGGCCCGATTGTAGACGTCATGAGAGTAAAATATGGTGAGGACAGTCTGTCTAAATTAAATATATGGACGGAAATGTTCGGATTTCCAAAGGGAGGTTTTTGAGTAAATTAAAAATCAAGAAACTAAAGAATACATTTATTCTTCAAGAAAGAAGTAGAGATACAAATAAAGTTAAAGTAAAAGACTTATATAGAAAACTGGACACTCACAGAAAGTGTTTATAATAAATACTGGGAGGATTAAGCAGAATGCCGTGAAAGAAGGCAGTTGGCCTTGGGCATTAAAGAAAATATTAAGGTTGAAGATGAATGTGAAGAAAAGAAGGAAAATAAATTATTTCCAAAACCATGTAAACCCCAGACATCTCTGTGTTCTTCCATTGCAGGCCTGAATGACCTCTCCTCGACTGGGTATCCTTTCCCTCCCCCGGGGTACAACCCTGGCAATCCGGCTGGCCCACCTCCACCTCCACCGCCACTACAAGCCCCAGCCATGCAGTCAACTCCAAGCTCGCCACCCACATCAGCCCAAGTAGATGGGAACAACAGCGGGATAAACAAACCCAAGCCCAAGCAAGTGTTTGGGCAACACACCTCAGTAATGCCTTTCTCAACGGACTCACAGACACAGCGCAAGCTACGCAGAATGCTGGCCGGTCACAATACCGAGGGAGAGGCAGAAGAGGTTTTCCGAGGCAGAAGACGAGAAGCAAGACCTTCATTTGAGAAAGATGTTTCAAGTGTGGCAGTGTTGAACATTGGATTATGGGACTGCTCACAGAACACTGGCGAGTGGAGGCAGAGAGGGGGACAGCAAGGACGTCATTCACAATCAGACTGACCTACACCAGATGGGGAGGAGGGGACCCGATCGAGCGAGATGGAAATTCAGCCAGCATCATCGAACCAGGGAAGTGAATACATACACACACATCATGCTTTTGAAAATTGGAAAATGTAGAAGACATGCCTGTGGTTAAAGAGGGTACATATTTGAAATATGACAGTGAAACAGCATTTGAGAAATGTCCCACACTAACTTTAGCTATCATGGGTGTTGATGTTCTATAGTAAAAAGGGCAGATTTGCCTGATTGCAAATTTAGTGGTAGATGTATGCACTCAATAGGAGCGGCTGGGGTGACTGTAAAGGAGAAGTTTTTGTATCACTTCAGAGTGGAGATAACGGTGATGATAGTCACCCATTTCCCACATCAGTAAAAAAACAGTTTCTTTTATCCTCCGTCTGCCTAATACATTTACTGGGCAGAGATCTGAAACTCCGGTTCGGCTTAGGCCTCATTTATTCCACAAATGAGGGGTTTAAAGTCCGGCAGCCATCTCCTACGATGGTTCAAAAACTTTTGATGATAAAGACTGTGTGAATGTGTATTAAATGGCTGCTGACATATCCTGATTCTCAGGCGTTGTTGCGTTTGACTGATCAACGTGTTTTTCCACCTGCTGTGTTCATGGAGGCTTCTCATTTGCATTGTACTGTTAATGTTGTTAATCTGTGTAAATGTGGTTCCCGGGAATGATGAGAGTTTTCTGTTAGAATGTGTGAATGAGGAGCTCATGCTTAAAACTATGCTTGGCTGCGTAGCGCTGGTTCCTGTTGCACTCACACCCACACAACACAAACTGTGTCAAATCCCAGGGGCGGTCCACACATTTCACTAGCCAGGGGGGCCCACTGAGAGATAGAGGGATTTGGGTCTAATCGTTAAAGATTTGGAGTCAGTCACTGATTGGACATCTACACACACAGAATATGTTATGTACTCTATGTCATGTGACGTGGACAAGATGAAAATGTGCACAAACGTAGCCGTTCTGCGCACATTGCTGTTGGTTGAGGATGATGGGGTAATTCTCATATCTCTGAGCTTCCTGCCGCGCTTTCAGATGTGCCACACTCCCTCTGTGTAGCTCACAGATATGACGTATGTTTAATGTCCACGTTCCGTTCAAATCAAACCCTGTACCCATTGAAACGTGAAGCTGTTGATGGCATTCAGCCAGTGTTTACCTCTCTGTTTAAACAAGGGGTCATTATTCCGTGTAACGATTCCGGTACGTACTCCAGTGTTTCCTGTCAAAAAGATCAGAGACAAAACCTCCTGACGAGTGGAGATTTGTCCAGGATTTACAGCTGTAAATGCTATGCAGCTATGCCCGCTCGTCCCAAGTCCTTATCTGATTCTTTCCTAAGTTCCAGCCTCTGCAGCATTTTTTTACTGTAATAAGATCTCTCAAATGCATTTTTCAGTGTTCCTGTACACAAAGACAGTCAATTTTGTTCACATTTGAATATAAGGGTAAACCTTACAGATTCACACGTTTGTGTCAAGGCTACTGTGTACAACCAGGCATTGTGTACAAGGTTGGCCTCTCTCCAAGTTTCTAAAGGCATCGCTCTCATACAAGGCCAGTTTGATGACCTCATGATTTGCGCACCCACAGCAGTGTTCATAACACACGGCTGTTGTTATGCTTGTTGTGATGTTACATTACTCCGTTCTCTGCTTGTAATTATGCCGTTACAAGCTTCAAAGTTGTATTTATCATCTGAATTTGCCGAAACAAGTTTGGTATTCTGAAGCCAATACTTTGTTTATTCTAAAACAGATGAAAACAAACGGTCTTTTATACAAAATGGAAATATTATACAAGTAAAACTACATGTTACTTTAATCCCATGTAATTGTAGAATGAACACAGTCTTCCTTTGTATAAGTCAGGTGTTTTGAGCAGTCAAAATTACCTACAAATCATTGTACACATTTGTAAATATTATTTTCCACTTGTTACCATTGTGAGGTTATTTTTATGCAGCGCTGCGTGATTTTGTAGCTAGAAATTCAGACTAAGGTGCTCAGATGTTGTGCTTGAGTAAAAGTAGAAGTACCAGAGTGGTACAGTAAAAGTCCTGCATTCAAAATGTTCCTCAAGTAAAGGTAGAGGGGTGTTCTTATCGGGGTGTGGTGGGGGTGGCGACGGTGGAGGTGGTCGTTGTGCGGATTGGTCCATTTCAGAGTGATGTGTATGTGTTCGGTGGTGGTTGATCATGAGGGTGTTCTCGGGGCTGGTAGAGGTGCAGCTGGTTTGGGTGGCTTTGTGTGCTGCGGGGTGGCTGGTGGATTTGCTCCGGGTGGAACTGGGGTCTGATTTGGCACTTGATCATATTTAGCATCATTCATCCACATCTGTGAAGTAGCTAAAGGTATTAAATAATTAAGTGAAGGAAAAGTACACCAGGTACCTCTGACTTATGTTCACTGCCAACCTAAAAGTATTTTAAAAAAAAATAGTAATCAATG
Organism: Gymnodraco acuticeps; assembly: GCF_902827175.1. Classification (NCBI taxonomy): domain Eukaryota; kingdom Metazoa; phylum Chordata; class Actinopteri; order Perciformes; family Bathydraconidae; genus Gymnodraco; species Gymnodraco acuticeps. The sequence goes on from NW_022990358.1 coordinate 1,856,603, forward strand.
ATGTTTTGAGAAGTTATTTGGCTGATTGTTTTTATATCGGCTCAGCCAGGTTATATGGGAGGCCCAGTCTACTACACTCTAAAAACAAATGCTTGGCTTAACAAAGAGAATCAAGGCAATAGGTTGCATCATGGTTATTGAGTTAAGACAACTTCTAATGACATTTTGTTAGAGCAACAAAGTTATTTGAGTTAGGGGAAAAGGCGTTTCCTCTACAATCAGAGGTGTTTTCAATTACCACTTACTTAATAATTGGTAGAATAAACACAAGTTTTTAAGTTGATTACTCCAAACGTTCCAACTTGTTTTACCGTATGATTTAAATGTAATCTTAAGTTGTGTATACTTAATTACCACATGTTGAACATGAACAGATGTTTTTAAGTGGACAGCCATTTGTAAATTAAGTTGCTCCAAATAATATTGTATTCAATAGGGTTTTCCTTTTAGCTTATTCATGTTTTTTCCTTTAAAGAAAGAAATTAATTGATTCCACAACAAAAATATTAGTCAATTCACTTTTTATTTTTGAACTGCAGTTGTTTATTTCAACACATGATATTTCAATCAGGAGAGTTTGATTTTCAAGTTGTATTTGAATGACAAGACCTTAACTCAAGGTGTAGAACAATTAAGTTATCAAGCCAATTGCATTACAATACCTCAACTTGAATTTAGGGTGAAGTCAATTAATGCAGAAATCAGAGTTCAAATGACACAATTAAGTTGCAACTTAAACTGTTTATCTAAAATCAATTAACTCACATTTTTTATCTTGCAACCAGTGCATTTAATTAAGTGGAGGTGAAAGGTCGCTTGAATTGGGTTTTTAGATGTACAGATCACTCATTTTGATATTAATATTAAACTTAGTTTTCTTTTCTTTAATTTTTCATCCTCGTGTAGAATGCTATCACGAAACACACATTTGGTTGTTTATAGCATAAAGAACATCTGAGTTAATGTGAGGTAGGGAAATACTCATTTGAGTATGTGCATATAAATATGTAATTTACAACAGCTATAAGATGCTTGAAAAGTGCTTGAATTTGATTTTGGAAAAGGTGTAAGAACTCTCTTATTGACCTTTGCCTGAAGGTGACGAACACGACTGTGTGCACACCTAGACCGGACTTAAAAGACGTTCCTCTGACCAAGGCTGACCTCATTTTGTATGTTGATGGGTCTGCCTCTCGCGACCAAGGGGGCACTAATCGGGTGGGGTGTTTTTCTGTTGTTTCAGATTCTGCTGTACTCCGTTCCGGACCAATCCCATGTCTCAGCACAAGCAGCAGAGCTCATCGCACTAACTGAAGCCTGCACGTTTGCAGAAGGCAAAACCGTGACTATTTACACTGACTCACGCTATGCTTTTGGGGTAGTGCACGATTTTGTGGCTATTTGGAAGTGTAGATAATTTCTGCAAGCAGTACAGACCCAGTTCCCCTAAGAAATTGGGTCTGCTAATTTACCTGCTGACTCAGCCGCAAAGGAAGAGTCTGATTCCTCTCACACCTCACGCACCTTACACTCATTTTGATGAGAATACTTTTCTACTTTCACTGACAACATGTCGTCACTTCAGCAGCTAGCTACACCAGTTGAGAAGGCTCGGTGGAAGGCTGTTGGGGCTGTTTTTGACACATGGGTTGGACAATGTGTCAAAAGGGGGGATGTTAGAGGCTATACATCAGGAGTGGTTCACAAGGGGGGTGAAGGGGGGTAAGTTGCATTATGCAAAATTCATTTGAGCACCTAATGCTGGATTTAATTGAGTTTAGCCCATCAGAGAACATCTTAAATTAGAACAACGGTTCACATTTTGCTAAAGAGAGAACGGCACAATCAAAAACAAACTAGCAAAATGCTGTGCAGACACAGGTCTGTCATGGACACAAGCTCTGTCCATTGTGCTGATGTACATGAGGATGTGGGAACGAACATGGAGCCAACTCAGCCATTTTAAATCCTTTTTGGGGCTCCTCCACAGATTGGACTCAAGGCTCCAGGATGTCCTCTTCCCTCCACAACTTTGTGTGAGGATGCTATGTTGCTATGTTGTATGTTAACCTGTCATCCACTTTAGCGACTGCCACTGGTCCACTTAACCATCTCCAACCCGGCGACTTCGTGCTGGTCAAGGATTTCCGGAGAAAGAGCTGGAAATCCAATCGTTGGCCCCTACCTGCGTCTGGTCAACCAGACAGCGGTCAAGGTCGCCGAGAGAGAGCTACGTGGGTCCACGCCAGCCACTGCAAGGTCGTAGTCACAGGAAAGGAGAAACGGTAGAAGCAGAAGACAACAAGTGACGTGTCCTAGTCACCAACAAAAGTGGATGACAACAAGTGACGTGTCCTAGTCACCAACAAAAGTAGATGACAACAAGTGACGTGTCCTAGTCACCAACAAAAGTAGATGACAACAAGTGATGTGTCCTAATCACCAACAGAAGTAGATGACAACAAGTGATGTGTCCTAATCACCAACTTGCACCACACTTGCACTACATACACCAAAACACACTACACACAAGGTATCACGAGCGAGTGCCAGCTGAGCGGTTCCATATGCTCTCTGGTTCCTCGTTTGTGTTACTGGTGTGCGGAGTCTGACTGTCCGTGTCACAACATCGACCGAGGGAATACACACACACCCCATGGAGCATTCCCACCTCGTGATGACGGCTCGCCTGGGAAAACGACAACGCAACCGTGAGCAATACTACTGGAGAGCCTGGACAATCACAAAATGGTTCCTCTGCATACTTGCCATGATAGTTGTGTTAGGACTAGTTATATATTTTATATATTCATGGTCAGCACACAGCAGGTCAGCAAAAATCGAGGTATCTAAGAGGTACATGGGGAAAGCAGGGCGAACCACATGGGAACAGGGGCTGATCAAGACAGGGATTGGTAACATTACTCTAAGGGATGGGGAAGATAGCACAGTGCAGTTAGACCCGTGCGACTACATGCATTGCTCCGACCCTAAGAAACTGGGGTGGGCGGACGCCTACATATGCTATGTCGAAGGCAGTTTTGGTCAAACCGCCAATCACTGCTCAGGGGGCTGGGCTTTTGTTTTATGGACCACCGCATACACCGATTGGGGTTATACCCTATGGGACGACAAAACAAACATAAAAGGGAGATTGTCTATCTCCAAAGTCAATTCATCGAGCCCCGTTGTCCTGTTGCAACTACAGGCTGCCCAGATATCAGACGGGGGTTATTATGTTGTATGTATGTATGTATCCGGCACCGACCCGTGTGGCACATTTTACATAGACATCGCGCCCAAAACTCAGACCCCCAAAAAGGATAAACCGCCTTTGACACAAACATTGACATCCATAGGTACATCTACACTTCTAAAACGTAACCTATACATAGGCAATAACGACCATAACAACATTGATGTGGTTCAGACCAGTAATGGAAACACCGGTAACGTTTGGTGGCACACTCTGAGATCATTCTTGCAGGCCGCAGGACAAAATGGTTCATGTTATGCATGCACCCTTTTTCCCCAGGACTCATCAATGTCAGTGCCAGTTCGTCCGCGTTCTCTGACCCAGGTCGAACACCTCTGTGCGTTTATGGCTCTGACAAGGCCCATCGAGGGGGAAGACCGCGTAACCGAGTGGCGTTATGCCAGGCAGCTTCCTCCACCATGCAGTAATAAGTCTAACTCCCTTTTGCGTGCATATACGGTTGATACCACATACGCAAAGTACCAACCGGTCAGCCATGTGCACCCCAGCCATTTGAGAGGGATGAAACACAGCATTTGTATCCAGAGAGTATACCATAAAACGTCTCTTACACCACCTTATTTTTCCCTAGGTACTACTACTGGTTGTACTCGTATCCTACAGAATACGTGCAGTTACGGTGTTTACAATAGCTCGTATTGCATATTCAGTGTCCCTGAAAGAATCCTTTCTAACGTAGCATTCCCTGATGTTAACCATACTTCCGTCCAACTGGCCTGGCCCAGTGATGCTGGGTTTAGCGCGCCACAAGATTACGTTTGGTTGTGCGGCGACAAGCTCTATCAGATGCTGGCTCCCCTCTGGATAGGTACATGCACTCTAGTGGATTTGAATCCAGCAGTCACGGTCCTCACGTCCTTAATGTACACGACACATCATTACCCAGAGTTCCAACACCCGGACCACCACAAGGTAAAAAGAGAGCTGACGTCCACTGGAGCTAAATTCTTTGGTGGCTTGTTTCCATGGTGGGGTACAGTAAACAATGCCCATAAGATAGATACCTTACACGTTCGACTAGAGAACCTCACTTCCGAGACGACGCAAGGCTTCCAGGCATTGCCCCCATTCATAATAGCCTCTAGGAATATGCTCATGCAGCACCAATTTGCTCTTGACCTTTTGTTCGCCTCAAAGGGTGGCCTGTGTCATGTGATCGGTGACTCCTGTTGCACTTACATTCCCGACGCCACCAAGAACATCACTGACACCGTGCTGCATCTTAACAACTTGTTAGCCGACATGAAAGCGGATGACATATCCAACGCAGGCGGCTGGGACTGGTGGGCCTGGCTTACATCGGGGGGGGTGGCAAGCATGGCTGGCTAGGATAGTTACACCCCTGATAATCATTTTCGGCCTATGTATCAGTTGTACCTGTTTGATTATCCCAATACTGAAGAAAGGCTTTTCCAGCCTGGTATCTTTAGCTTTCGTTCAGTATACTGCTATCCCATTACAAGACAATCCTTTGCGCCACAGTGAGATAGACCAGCTAGAATCAGAAGAGTCTGATTCCGACACTACAATATAATCAATATAATCATGTGTATCAAGTGTACTCTCCTCTTATGCTTACATTATATTGGAGTCTGTCCTCCAGAAAAACAGCCAGTTTTCTATGATATATTTGTGATGTGTTTACTCAAACCAGTGATGGAGTGTATTCATTGATGTGTTATATCAGTCTATCCTGTCATTTGTTTTTTATTGATCAAGTATGATCAAAAGGGGGGAATGTAGTGGAAATTTCCTAATATCCTGATATGTTAAAACCAAATGCTTCTCATTTGGTTTAGATGTGCTGTTTGCACTATCTGTTCTACTTCAAGGCCACAGAGCTGTTTTGGCTACTAGGTTGAGACTCACACAAAGTCACACGAGAACTTCTACAGCTCAAGGCCAGGTGTCTAATAACAATGTGACCGTGTGAAGACAGATTTCTTACCTTCTCATCATTTCTACTATATAAGCTTCGCTATAATATTGAACTGCGCACACTCGCGCAGACTATCCTATACTCTGTGAGACCTGTGTCTATATTTTATTGTATCTGATGTTTATTCGAATAAACATCACCGGAAAGACAACTCTGTCTGTTTCACCATTTATTTGTTTTCTGACTTGTACTCTACAGTATTGGGGTTTTTAGATTTCCATAACACCCACTAAGTCTTTCAAAAATATATTCGAATGACAAGCCCTGGGTGTCTCACAGTTTAAAGAAGCTGATTATTCTGAAGAAAAAAGCTTATAAAAACCAGGATGAGTTTACTAGGAGAAACATACAGAGAGATATTAAAAGACAAATACAGTTAGACAAATATAGCTATAAGGAGAAGCTGGAGGCAGCTCTGGCCTCTGGTAATCCCAGAGAAGCATGGCAGGGAATTAAAAACATGACGAATGCTCCACATAAGGGCAGGGGAAAACCGTCTCCTGTCTTGATCAGTGGCCATCCTTCCCCCCTCCCCTCTAGTATGACTATAGAGGAGTCAGAAGTCATCCATCTCTTCAGGAAGTGTAATATACGAAAAAGCCCTGGCCCCGATAATATTGAAGGAGCTGTTTTAAAACACTGTGCAGAACAACTTGCACCTGTATTTACAGACATTTTTAGGTCCTCCCTTAATCTGCAAAAAGTCCCTTCTCTTTGGAAAACATCCACAATTATTCCAGTGCCTAAAATCTCCAGGGCCAGTGAGCCCAATGACTTTCGGCCTATAGCACTCACCTCACTGGTAATGAAATGTTTTGAGCGTTTAGTTAAGAGGCATCTAATCTCACAAACGCAGCACCTCTTAGATCCCATGCAGTTTGCATATCAGGCCTCTAGAGGGGTGGAAGATGCTATCGCAACTCTCTTGCATCTTCTGCACACTCACCTCGAGACGCCAAAAGCCCATGTAAAGATTCTATTTGCCGACTTCTCATCAGCTTTTAACACCATTAAGCCAAGTATTTTATCAAATATTTTAACTGAAGAATTCTCACTTGAACCTGGTCTGATCTCCTGGATCGTTGACTTCCTCAGCTGTAGAACTCAGCAGGTCAAAATAGGCATGGCACTTTCTGACACAATAACTACCTGGATAGGCTCACCCCAGGGATGTGTCTTATCCTCTTTTGTTTATTTTATACACCAACTCCTGCATCAGCACTTTTCCCAATAGGCACTTTATTAAGTATGCAGATGATACGGCCCTGGTCAGCCTCCTCTTTGATGAGGAAGAGGAGCATGGGCCTGTCCTTGACTTCTTTATTAACTGGTGTGAGAAGTCAAACCTGCTTCTAAACACCTCAAAAACAAAGGAGATGGAAATTGATTTTAGAATAGCACAATCGCCCAATCCTACTCTTTTATTAAATAGTGAGCCCATTCAATGTGTCACTGAGTACAAGTATCTTGGTGTCGTGCTTGACCACAAGCTCAGATGGGATGTTTGGTCTGAGAAAATAAATGCTAAGTCTCAACAAAGAATGTTTTTTTTACGTAAATTATTGTCTTTTAATGTCGGCAACAGAATGGTGAAGATGTTTTATCATGCTTTTATCGAAAGTGTGCTCTCCTTCGGCATTATATGCTGGTTCGGCAACGCAACTGAGGCACAGAAAAAGTCAGTCAGGAGGGCCATAACTTTGTCCAGTAAATTGACAGGAATCTCATTTGCTAATATAGAATGCTTATATAAGGACAGAGTTTTAAAACTGGCACACAATATTGTGAGTGACCTGAGGCACCCTCTTGCCTCTTACTTTGAATTGTTGCCATCCGGGCGGAGATATCGTGCCCCTTACTTAAAAAAGAACAGATCTAGGCTGTCTTTCGTCCCACAAGCCATCAAACTCCTGAACAAATGATGGCTAGGACGCACTGTTTACCCAGCTGGTCTGGCCCTGTCCCCCCTATTTTGCAAATGAGGGCCTATAGGCCCCTTGTCATGTCTGCCGATATCTGGTTTTCTTATGTCTGTTTGTTTTTATCTGTGTCTATGTTGTTGTCAGTGATGTATTGTCTTAACTTTTTTAAATGCCTCTGTGATGTGCTGCAACCCATTTTCCCCTTGGGGACTAATACACGAATACTACCTCCAAGGAAGACCGTACTAGACCTAACAGGGATAGATACCACGGTAACTAATGATCTGTGCTCGTACTTGCTGCCATACACTCTCCGTGTACTATAACTGCAAAACACTCACCCCCGCAACGCTACTCCCAAAACAACCAGCCGCACCCAGCGACAACAGCAGCTGCGCAAAATCCGTCCCCACAACGGACATCCAGTTGCACACGAATGTACGAAATGCCTCTATTCACATGAAATAAATAATCTTATGTACCCCTTGAGCACTAGGTAGATTAAACAGAAAACTATAGCATGTAGTTTAAACAAAACATTCATGTGGCTCTGTACAGAAATATACTGAGTATATTAAAAGCCTAAAATGAACATAAAAAGTCATGTTGGTTAAACATAGGGTAAATGAATATACCTATATTAAAGGAAATGTTCACATTAACATAACAATTTCATGTTTCTTTGACATAACATAGTTGTGTGTCTCTAACATAATGGAATAGTTTTGAGTACACATGTTTTTAATATGTGCAACCGATCTCCATGTTTTTTTATTACTTAAGTCCAACAGACTTTTTACAGTGAAGCTTAAATAAAGACATCATGTTGCTTTAACAGGTACAAGTTAAATATACTGAGCATATTAAAAGCCTAAAATGAACATAAAAAAGAAATGTTGGTATAGGGTAAATGAATATACCTATATTAAAGGAAATATTCAAATGAACATAACAATTTCATGTTTCTTTGACATAACATAGTTGTGTGTCTTTAACATAATGGAATAGTACGGTGGCCCTGAAGTGCAAGACACCACAGCATTTCAGAAAACACCACAGCATTTCACAAAACACAACAGAATTTCACAAAACACAACAGCATTTCAGAAAACACTACAGCATTTCACAAAACACAACAGCATTTCACAAAACACAACAGCATTTCAGAAAACACTACAGCATTTCAGAAAACACTACAGCATTTCAGAAAACACTACAGCATTTCACAAAACACCGCAGCATTCACAAACACCGCAGCATTTCAAAACACTACACATTACAAAAAACTACAGCATTTCACAAAACACCGCAGCATTTCAGAAAACACTACAGCATTTCACAAAACACTACAGCATTTCACAAAACACTACAGCATTTCACAAAACACCGCAGCATTTCACAAAACACAACAACATTTCACAAAACGCCACAGCATTTCACAAAACGCAGCAGCATTTCACAAAACACAACAACATTTCACAAAATGCCACAGCATTTCACAAAACGCAGCAGCATTTCACAAAACACAACAGCATTAGAAAACACCACATCATTTCACATTGGACGGAAAGGGTATTCCTTTAGGGAGAACCCTTCTTGTTTGTGATTGCACAGAGCCAGCCAGAGAAGCACTACTGTGATCTTGTTTTTGCTGCCAGTCAAGAAATGACGCTTCGCGATTGGTCAACGCCCGACAGCACAATATGTCCCAACACAATAGCCGTTAGCACAAACTCAGAGCTCACAGCTCCTCATATCTGTTCAGAAACTGGACAAAAGTTAAACATGTACAAACCACAGACTGTCTATGTCATGGCGAATACAGTCGCTGCTTTATTTATGTCTGTATGACGTTGTTGTGAGTGTGGACGGAGCAGCTACAGGTGTGCTAACAGCTAACGGCTGATGTGTTGGGCCAATCACGAAGCGTCATTTCTTGACTGGCAGAAAAAACAACCAATCACAGCAGTGCTTCTCTGGCTGGCTCTGTCCAATCACAAACAAGAAGTGTTCTCCCTAAGGAATACCCTTTCCGTCCAATGTGAAATGCTGTGGTGTTTTGTGAAATGCTGCGGCGTTTTGTGAAATGCTGCGGCGTTTTGTGAAATGCTGTAGTGTTTTCTGAAATGCTGTTGTGTTTTGTGAAATGCTGTGGTGTCTTGCACTTCAGGGCCACCGTAGAATAGTTTTGAGTACACATGTTTTCCATGTGTGCAACCGGTTTCCATATTAAAATCATGTTAATCCAACGGCTTTTTTTTTCAGTGTAGGGGGGGCTGATTGTTGAGGGCTTTGTGAGTAATTTGTTATGAGTGTTGTTATGCCTGCTGTGATAAGTTACTCCGTTCTCCGCATGTAATTATGCCGTTACAAGCTTCAAAGTTGTATTTATCATCTGAATTTGGCGAAACGAGTTTAATATTCTAAAAGCCAAGACTTTGTTTATTTGAAATCAGTAGAAAACAAACTGTAACGGACCCTGCCATGTTATCTATGATTACTATGCCTTGCATTCATAATTTCAGCGGGAGGGAGGGGGTGGCGCTGCGGAAGAGCAGAATGCGAGTGAGAGGTGCCTGCCATCTTCCCTTTACAAGCTTCATAAATGTATTTATCGTTTAATGTTGGCAATAAAAGTTTCATATTCTGAAAGCCAAGACTTTGTTTATTTAAAATCAAACAAAACACCCGAACCCAGAAAAACTATTTTTTTACACAAATCCACTTTTATTTTTAAATGAGCCGTTGCGACTTCCGATAGAGCGGGTCACATATGAGCACAGCCCTCTGTGGATGTCAGCATGAGCAAGAGAAAGGTATCTGAGGAAAATCAAGATAAGTGGGAGAAAGACAATCTTTTCACTGAATTCAGGGATAAACCACAATGTTTAGTATGTTTGCAGACCGTTGCTGTAATGAAAGTAAGCAACTTGAGCTGCCACTACTACTAATTTGTGTATGTTCCAAGTGAATTTGCGGCCCCCTGGTGACCAGTAGGCTACATAAATTATGTGGACCCCATCACCATCCAAATTGCCTGCTCCAGGCGGACAGGTTCAGCCTGCGTCGGATGCTGGAGCAGTAGATGAGTCTGTTATAATTTGAGATGACGCTGAAGGCGTCGGTAGGGATAGACGAGATGCCGGTGTTGTCGCAGATGATCCTGGATATGGTGGAGGTGGACAGAGCCGCTCTCTGAGCCGGGGAGAACACGCCCTGGTTCTCGTACCACAGCCTGATGATATCAAACAACAGACTACGGTCAGCAGATCATTTGTTTGTAAAGCATTTATTTTCATGATTGTGCATCTGACATTTAATATAAAATGTATAAATATATAACACAATTTATTATGTCAGACACATTTTTTTTACATGTATACATTTCGAAAAAATCTAATGCTCAACATAGCAAAGAATGTAAGTACATGTACAATTTAACAGTTCATCAACAAAACTAAAATACTGTAACCTGTGACACTATACATGTAGATTGTTAGAAATCAGAACTAAATGTGATTCACATGTTACATGGACACTGACCTGTCCCCCTGGCGGATCCTCTGGAACTGTGATGCGATGAGGCAGGCAAACAGAGGCCCCACGCGGCCGCCACGGACAAACGGCTCCGCCACGCCTCCCATCCAGACGTCGATGTTGGCGGGGGTCTCATAGAGCTGCAGCAGCTTACGGGCCAGGTCGGCGTTGTTCAAAACCTGAGCGAGCTCTGCCTGGTTCCCTGGCTGAGACAGGCCACATAACTTGCGCCAGGCGTTGTAGCCTAGAGGAGAAAACATCGGGTAAGCAAATAGTGGATGAGGACAATAAGAAAGAAAGAAACATCAGAGAAGGATGATATTCAAAGTGAGGGATGTACCAGGCAAGCCGTGGTCACGCCCCCTCTGCATGTTAAGAGAACCAAGATCCGAAGCCAGATGCATCACAAACTGGAACAAGCGCTCCCTCAGAGCGTCCACCATCATGTTATCCTGAGTGTTCAGCTTAGCAGGACGTCCAACCAGCCCACGGAGCAGGGGGTCAATGCCCCCTGGAGATATTTAAATAGAAGTTAGGGTTGACTTATAGTTGCATTTCTATTTGATAAGTTACTCCACTGTTCTCTGTAAAACTCACCCTCGAAGACGACCCTCCAGGGGGTGAAGAAGGCCTCGTACAAAGGCACGCTGGGTAAGCGGGAGTTCTCCCTGTAGTTATCATCCAGACGGAATACGACTGGCTGGATGGCCAAGTGGGCGAAGCGGAAAGCTGCTGTAGCGAAGACGTTGGCGATGCCGGGGTCCACGTTAGCATTGTAGCCGGGGTAACGGCCAAGCTGTCTATGCATTGCTTCAGGACCCACAATGTGAGGCAGATAGTCCCTGAACACAAACAACTGGGAGAGACAGAGGTCGATCTTCAGTAAAACATTTTGTTGTAAAGATAGGAATATATAATCATGAATGACCCTCAGGTTTTGCTACCTGTGTGTAAGCCCCCATGATTTTGCGGGCCTCCTGGTAGAGCGTCTCGCTGTCCCACTGCGGGTTTATTCTCTTCAGCTGCCGGGCCAGGCGGTTGTGCTCACGCATGAACAGAGTGTGAATAGATGTGAGAGCGATGTTCTCGTCAACGCGGACGTCACCTTACAGACAGAAATGTACCCATTAGATAGTTGATCAGAGGAGTGTATGTCCTTTAAAAATATTGGCTTTATAAATGATTCATCATGTCCTAATAGTTTCACACATAGGCATGAAGAGGTTAAAAAAGGGAACATTTGCTTATTTACCTCTACTATAAATTACTTTCTATTTTTCTTAACTCAGTTATTATATCTTTAATATAGTGAAAACAATCTATGTTATCTTCAGTAGACTCGACTACTGCAATGGTGTCTTCACAGGTCTCACTAAAAAATCTATTAGGAAGCTGCAGCTAATTCAGAACGCTGCTGCTCGAGTCCTCACTAACACTAACAAAGTGGATCACATCACTCCAGTTCTGAAGTCTTTACACTGGCTTCCTGTGTGTCAAAGAATAGATTTCAAAATACTGCTGCTGGTTTATAAAGCACTGAATGGTTTAGGCCCAAAATACATTTCTGACCTCCTGCTAAATTATGAACCATCCAGATCTCTCAGGTCTTCAGGGACTGGTCAGCTTTCTGTCCCCAGAGTCAGAACTAAACATGGTAAAGCAGCGTTCAGTTATTATGCTCCAAATATCTGGAACAAACTCCCAGAAACCTGCAGGTCCGCTACAACTCTGACTACTTTTAAATCCAGGCTGAAGACTTTTCTTTTTGTCGCTGCTTTTAATTGAACTATTCATATCTTAGACTGCACTGTAACTTTTATCCATGTACTTTTTTCTTTTAATGTTTAATTGACAGCACTGTAACTTTTATCCATGTATTTTTTCTTTTAATGTTTATTTTATTAGCTTTTCTTTTTAATGACTGATTTTAAATGCCATCTTCTTAATCTCTTTCATTTTTTGTAAAGCACTTTGAATTGCCTTGTGTTGAAAAGTGCTATATAAATAAACTTGCCTTGCCTTGCCTTGCTTTGCCTATGTGTCACGATCTGTCTTTGTGGTGTTTTGTCTTGTCTAGATCTGTTTTTGGTTTTCTGTCTGCGTTGTGTTTTGTCTTTTTTGGATCTGTCTGTGGTTCCCTGTCGTTAGTTTGCCTGGTGTGTCTGATTGCCCGATTGTGTTCACCTGTGGCCCCTGTGTTTTCTCCTCCCTCCTCACCTGTGTCTTGTTTGTGTGATTAGTCTTGTATGTATTTGAGTTCTGGTTTTTCTGTCGGTCTTTGTCGGTTCGTCTTTTGTTGTTGACTGTGTTCACCGGTGAGTGTTCTGTCTGTCCAAGTTCTATTTCATTATCCTTGAAATAAAGGTATTATCAGTTTAATCTGCATTTGGGTCCTGCTTCCTTCGCTCTACCGTGACAGAACGAACCGACCACAAAATGGACCCAGCAGATGATCCATGGGAGGTTGAATTACAGCATTTAACTTTCTATCTGGCTTGCTGCTTTGATTGGTGGAAGGGAGCGTCCAGTGTTCGGCAGAAGAGGGCCGCTCTGGTAGAGGCGCTCCGGTTGGCAGCAGAGAAACCATGTTTTGTTGAGTTTTTACCTGACTGGATTTAGACTTCCTTCAAGCATGTGATTCCAGGCATGCTAGCTCCCTGTCTCCCAATTCCCAACCTGGCACCATACGCCTTGGTGGGTTCCGCCTGAAGTCAACCCGTGCTTCTGCCCCAGTTCCTGCTCCTGTCCAGGAGTCGTATTCCGGAACTCGTCAGGCTTATGGAGGTCCACGGAGTATTCAGGAGGCTGCTAAGAGGAGTCGTCGCAAGGCCAGGCTAGCAGCCCGAGCCCCAGCAGCCATGGTTCCGGCTCCAGTGCCGGACCCAGCAGCCATGGTTCCGTGCTCCAGTACCACCCCACACAGCCATGGATCCGTGTTCCGGTTCCTTGCCCAGCAGCCATGGATCCGGCTCCAGTGCCGGCCCCAGCAGCCATGTTTCCGGCTCCAAAACCGGCCCACACAGCCATGATCCAGGCTTCAGCTCCGGACCTTACAGCCATGTTTCAGGCTCCAGAACTGGATCTTACAACCGTGGTCCCTGCACCAGAGCTGGCCCATACAGCCATGGTTCCGGCCCCAGTTCCAGCCATGGTTCCGGCTCAAGTACCGGCTCCAGCAGTCATGGTCCCGACTCCAGCACCTCGTCTCCTGCTGGCTCCCCAGCCGACGCCAGCTCCCCGAGTCTTGTCGGCATACCGGCCGACTCCAGCACCTCGTCTCCTGTTGGCTCTTCAGCCAACACCAGCTCCCCGAGTCTTGTCGGCGTACCGGCCGACTCCAGCACCTCGTCTCCTGCTGGCTCCCCAGCCGACGCCAGCTCCCCGAGTCTTGTCGGCGTACCGGCCGACTCCAGCACCTCGTCTCCTGCTGGCTCCCCAGACGACGCCAGCTCCCCATGTCCTGTCGGCGTACCGACCGACACAAGTCCCCTCTCAAGTCCCCTCTCAAGTTCCTACCCGAGTCCCCTCTCCAGTTCCTACCCGAGTCCCCTCTCGAGTTCCCTCTCGGGTCCCCTCTCGAGTCCCCTCTCGAGTCCCCTTTCGAGTCCCCTCTCCAGTTCCCTCTCCAGTTCCCTCTCGAGTCCCCTCTCCAGTCCCCTCTCCAGTCTCCTCTCGAGTCTCCTCTCCAGTTCCCTCTCCAGTTCCCTCTCCAGTTCCCTCTCAGGTCCCCTCTCGAGTGCCTTCTCGAGTCCCCTCTCTAGTCACCTCTCAAGTTCCTACCCGAGTCCCCTCTCGAGTCCCCTCTCGAGTTCCCTCCTTTAGTCCCTCCTTTAGTCCCCTCCTTTAGTCCCCTCTTTAGTCCCTCCTCTAGTTCCCCTCGCAAGTTCCCTTCTCTAGTCCCCTCTCGAGTCCCCTCTCTAGTTCCCCTCTCGAGTTCCCCCTTGGTTCTCCTCTCGAGTCCCCTCTCGAGTCACAGTCTAAAGTCCCTACCCAATGTCCTGGTCCGTTGGAGGTTCCGCTGGGGGTCCTGCCAACTCCATGTCCTGTCCCGTTGGAGGTCCCGTCGACTACTCCTCTGCCGGGGGTCCTACCAATCGTATGTCTGTCTCGTTGGAGGTCCCGCCGTCTACTCTCCTGCCGGGGGTCCTGCCAGCTCCTTGTCCTGTCTCGTTGGAGGTCCCGCCAACTACTCTCCTGCCGGGGGTCCTGCCAACCCTTTGTCCTGTGCCGTTAGTGCTCCCGCCGACTACTCTCCTGCCGGGGGTCCTGCCAACCCTTTGTCCTGTCCCGTTGGAGGTCCCGCCGTCTACTCTCCTGCCGGGGGTCCTGCCAACCCTATGTCCTGTCCCGTTGGGGGTCCCGCCGACTACTCTCCTGCCGGGGGTCCTGCCAACCCCTTGTCCTGTCCCGTTGGAGGTCCCGCCGTCTACTCTCCTGCCGGGGGTCCTGCCAACTCCTTGTCCTGTCCCGTTGGAGGTCCCGCCGTCTACTCTCCTGCCGGGGGTCCTGCCAGCTCCTTGTCCTGTCTCGTTGGAGGCCCCGCCGACTACTCTCCTGCCGGGGGTCCTGCCAACCCTATGTCCTATCCCGTTGGAGGTCCCGCCGTCTACTCTCCTGCCGGGGGTCCTGCCAACCCTTTGTCCTGTCCCGTTGGAGGCCCCGCCATCCTCTGTCTCGCCGGGGGTCCTGCCAATCCCGTGTCCTGGTCCTCTTCCGTGGGGGATCCTGCCGAGGCCTGTCCCACCAGCTCCGGTTCCTGTCCGGCCGACACCGGGTCCTGCCCGGCCTCCGGCGCTGGCCCGTCAGCGCCTTCCTGCCCGGCCTCCGGAGCTCTCTGGTCTTCGCCCTCGAGCCCGGCCCCCTGAGAGCCGCGGTCTTCGCCCTCGATCCCGGCCCTCTGTGAGCCGTGGTCTTCGCCCTCGAGCCCGGCCCCCTGAGAGCCGCGGTCTCTGCCCTCGATCCCGGCCCTCTGTGAGACGTGGTCTTCGCCCTTGAGCCCGGCCCCCTGAGAGCCGCGGTCTTCGCCCTCGATCCCGGCCCTCTGTGAGCCGTGGTCTTCGCCCGTGAGCCCGGCCCCCCTGACTCTTCCTGCCGCTGCCTCGTCCTCGAGCCCGGCCTGTTTTGGGACGTCTGGGATCCGTCCCTTGAGGGGGTGTACTGTCACGATCTGTCTTTGTGGTGTTTTGTCTTGTCTAGATCTGTTTTTGGTTTTCTGTCTGCGTTGTGTTTTGTCTTGTTTGGATCTGTCTGTGGTTCCCTGTCGTTAGTTTCCCTGGTGTGTCTGATTACCCGATTGTGTTCACCTGTGGCCCCTGTGTTTTCTCCTCCCTCCTTACCTGTGTCTTGTTTGTGTGATTAGTCTTGTGTGTATTTGAGTTCTGGTTTTTCTGTCTGTCTTTGTCGGTTCGTCTTTTGTTGTTGACTGTGTTCACCGGTGAGTGTTCTGTCTGTCCAAGTTCTATTTCATTATCCTTGAAATAAAGGTATTATCAGTTTAATCTGCATTTGGGTCCTGCTTCCTTCACTCTACTGTGACACTATGTTCTTTTTCTTTAATACTAGAAATTATTTAAATGCACACATGATGCATTGTTGTAGTGAATATTTAATTGTTTAAGTCTTCAAGATACTTATAAGTTATACAGTATATTTATATATACTTACTTATATGGACACTTAATTACAAGATAAGACACACATCTGCATTACAATATAAGTATCGAAAAAAGAATTTATATGACATGTTAATGACATATACACTGAACAAAAATATAAATGCAACACTTTTGTTTTTGCTCCCATTTTTCATGAGATGAACTCAAAGATCTAAGACATTTTCTATATACACAAAATAACAATTTCTCTCAAATATTGTTCACAAATCTGAAAAAATCTCTGATAGTGAGCACTTCTCCTTTGCCGAGATAATCCATCCCACCTCACAGGTGTGGCATATCAAGATGCTGATTAGACAGCATGATTATTGCACAGGTGTGCCTTAGGCTGGCCACAATAAAAGGCCACTCTGAAACGTGCAGTTTTGCTTTATTGGGGGGGTCTGGGGGGGTCTGGGGGGGTCCGAAAACCAGTCAGTATCTGGTGTGACCACCATTTGCCTCATGCAGTGCAACACATCTCCTTCGCATAGAGTTGATCAGGTTGTTGATTGTGGCCTGTGGAATGTTGGTCCACTCCTCTTCAATGGCTGTGCGAAGTTGCTGGATATTGGCAGGAACTGGAACACGCTGTCGTATACGCCGATCCAGAGCATCCCAAACATGCTCAATGGGTGACATGTCTGGTGAGTATGCTGGCCATGCAAGAACTGGGATGTTTTCAGCCTCCAGGAATTGTGTACAGATCCTTGCAACATGGGGCCGTGCATTATCATGCTGCAACATCAGGTGATGGTCGTGGATGAATGGCACAACAATGGGCCTCAGGATCTCGTCACGGTATCTCTGTGCATTCACAATGCCATCAATAAAATGCACCTGTGTTCGTCGTCCATAACATACGCCTGCCCATACCATAACCCCACCATCACCATGGGCCACTCGATTCACAACATTGACATCAGAAAACCGCTCACCCACACGACGCCACACACGCTGTCTGCCATCTGCCCTGAACAGTAAAAACTGGGATTCATCCGTGAAGAGAACACCTCTCCAACGTGCCAGACGCCATCGAATGTGAGCATTTGCCCACTCAAGTCGGTTACGACGACGAACCGGAGTCAGGTCGAGACCCCGATGAGGACGACGAACATGCAGATGAGCTTCCCTGAGACGGTTTCTGACAGTTTGTGCAGAAATTCTTTGGTTATGCAAACCGATTGTTGCAGCAGCTGTCCGAGTGGCTGGTCTCAGACGATCTTGGAGGTGAACATGCTGGATGTGGAGGTCCTGGGCTGGTGTGGTGTGGTTACACGTGGTCTGCGGTTGTGAGGCCGGTTGGATGTACTGCCAAATTCTCTGAAACGCCTTTGGAGACGGCTTTTGGTAGAGAAATGAACATTTAATTCACGGGCAACAGCTCTGGTGGATATTCCTGCTGTCAGCATGCCAATTGCACGCTCCCTCAAAACTTGCGACATCTGTGGCATTGTGCTGTGTGATAAAACTGAACATTTCAGAGTGGCCTTTTATTGTGGCCAGCCTAAGGCACACCTGTGCAATAATCATGCTGTCTAATCAGCATCTTGATATGCCACACCTGTGAGGTGGGATGGATTATCTCGGCAAAGGGGAAGTGCTCACTATCACAGATTTTTTCAGATTTGTGAACAATATTTGAGAGAAATGGTTATTTTGTGTATATAGAAAATGTTTTAGATCTTTGAGTTCATCTCATGAAAAATGGGAGCAAAAACAAAAGTGTTGCATTTATATTTTTGTTCAGTGTAGTTTATAATAGCTATTAAGCCATTAAAATGTCGCCTTTAGAGCCATTAGTGACAGGAAGAGACTTACCTGCGATGAAACAGGGCACCTCTCTGGCGTTGGTGTCGTTGGTGACCCTCCTGCGAGTGGCGCACATATTCGCCTGCATAGGGTGGAAGGGCAGCAGCTCACGTCTGTTGTCTCTGAACTCGGTGTTAACGCGCAGCAAACCACCGTCACTGTCGGGATCTCGGAGAGACTTGGCGAGCTGCTCCTCAGAGCCGTATACCTGGCCCAGATCCAGGAAGGCCGTCACCCCGTTGATCTGCTCTCTCTTTTTAGGTTCCCCGCCAAAATTGTAGGCGGAGTATCCTGAACCGCAAACAGGGGCCGATCTGAACGCAGGGATGCAGCTGTTTCGGCCGGTGGGCAAGCGGGGGTCGCCGGGAGGAATCTGATTGTAGGAAAGAGTCCAAGAGTTATGGTTGGAAGCTTTTAAGTGAAAACAACATGTATATATTTATTTTTGAGCATTCACACCAACCGGGATGGGTATGCATGGCTCGGTTTTCTCACAGCTCTCGTCACAGTTGATGCCGTTGCTGAAGGAGCGGATGCTGGGGGAAAATGGCGTGAAGGTGAGATCGTGGGCGCTCCATTGACCAAACATGGTCACCATGTGAGTGTATTCTCGGTCGATGACCACGCCCGCATCTGTTGTGCTCAGGATGTTGTTGGACACCTGTCGCACCTGAAGGTGGAGGACAACTTGGTTTTAATTAAAATCTGCATTTACGTATATTAATCAAGGTGAGTGTTTGCGATTTGAGGTTGTACCAGTGGGAGCAAGAAGTTGTTGAATCTTCGAGTTATGTCCCAGCCCTTCGGTTGGGAGATGGCGTCGTCATACTCAGCAGGAAGCCAACGGGCGAAAGGGGTGTTGGAGGATCCGAGGCGCGGGTTTTTTCTAAAAGCAAATAGAAAATGGTCATGTTTGGAAACGCTGCTTGAAAAATCCTAGGTTTACACATCTCCTGTGGCTCAAGATGTTTAGGTGTATTGTTTAGGTGTAAATATAATTTCCTCTTAAAATGTAAGCCACAATTGCTCTCATAGACCTTGTAAGTTTCCACTAAATCAACACAGATTGGTTTTTGGAATGAAAAATACAATTTCTTTTTACAAACATTGACAATGTATTTTTGTCCAATATGGTGTTTCAGAAGTCAAAATAAATGAAAATGCTTCTTAGATTAAAAAGTGCATTTTTTCAAAAAACATTTATGTTTCTCTTACATGTTGTTGCAGACGCTGGTGGCTGTGCGATACCTGTTGAGGTTTAGTGTTGTGCGGCATGAAGGAAAAGTGATTTGTCTTGCACATCCAGTTATTTCTGACAGCTTATTCAGGTCCTCTTCAGAGAGCAAATCTGTACAAAATATATATTTAATAGAGTCACATGTCTGGTCAACCCAGTCTCACATCTAAACGTGTAATAACTACGTTGGTCCACAACTTGGGACGTAGTATTTCTACAAAAACGCCTCTGAAATTGTAGGATCCCTATGTTTTTTTTCACCATTCATTTCCAATGGCTGGCGTCTATGTTACGTGATCTTCAAATTTCTCTCCTCATAAAAACAAATGGCCGACCTTCGTTTAATCTCGGTGGAAAATGCCTATTTTAAGGTTAGTTTGGCCATTAAAATGTGAGTTTTTATTTCAGATTATGTGTGCAGTGGATGCACATGATCTTTAGTTTGCTAGTCATTACGAAGAGTAAACACCATCTCCCAACGTGCATTGCGGCTAAACCATCCAATCACCGAGCTGAGGATCTTGCCTACACTGTAAAATGTTTGGCTGTAAAATAACAGTAAATTACTTACTATTAGTTGCATGGATTTCACAGTAATTGACTGTAAATATTTCACAGTAATTTACTGTAGATATTTTACAGTAAATTAGAATAAAAGTACAACTAAATACTGTGACATTACAGTTGCCATGCCCATGGAATTACTGTGATATAGCAGTACAGAGCTGTGGTATTGACTTAACTGGGATTTTACCATAACTACACAATTCAATCAGCTCAATCAACAAAGAAAAACAAAGAAAATACCCATTTTAACTTTGTATTACTCCATTGAAGTGCAAAGTACATTTCACAGTGTCTTGGACAAGTTACGGCCCCAACCTCTACTCCGCGGTAGTGGCTCGTGCTGAGACCCGCAACATGAAAGAATACATGCAATAACCCGTACTTGGTAACGAGCATTTATTGATAATCAGCCGTTTGCTCACACAAGCGAAACGGAAAACAAAAAGAGGTCTGGAGGACTGGCCAAAAGGAACAAACAGAAGGAGGGAACCCGAGCCAGCCACACCACGGGCCGTAGGACCCAGAGCTCCCCCCCCAACCAGAAATCAATTATAAACCCTATGGGAAACAAAATAAAGCCGCGAAAACTGGACTACCAGGTCCTCCAGGCTAAACATAAACACATCTGCAAAAATATGGCCTACAGCTCAAAATGGCAAAGAGGTATTCTAAGGAGAGTGTCTCCCGGCATTAGGATAGGCGAGACATCCTTTTCCTCCAGCTTCTCTTTATATATACACGGCTGAGTGGATTTTGGAACACCTGGGCAGAGGCGGAGCCAGGGGCAGACCAGGTGCACCTGCGCAGCAGGGAGACAGAAAAGAAAACAAGGAGGGGAGCACATGTCTACACAGACATCCACTCGAAGTCAACAATTTTCTGAAGAATGTGCTGACATGGGGGTTTAAATTGCCATATCTTTTTGGCTTTCGAGCCCGTCTCAAGATTAATGCCCAGGAAGCACCTGAAAACAATAAGCCATGAAGACAACAATTTCAATTTTACATAGATTTATATGTTGCATAGTTTATTTTAAGGCACATGCAGCGGTGCCCCTTTCAATTTAAGTAAAACCTGTACCAAATAAATAAATTTGTATTTAAAGCCAAGCAAGAGCGATAAAAGCAAGACAATCACTTAATGTGTTGTGTTATCACAGAGGATGGTCTGAATACAGTATTGTACTGTGAAATAATACTGTAACATGTTGGAAAATCCTGGTAATCATGTATCCTGTACATTCACAGTAATTAACTGTGCCTGCATTGATTTTACTGTGAAATTCAAAATTACAGTATTATATTGTGAACATCACAAGTAAAGACTGTAAAGTGGTAAAACAGTAATTTATTGTAAAATATTACAGCTAAATATTGTGAAATCATGGTAATATTTTACATTGTACATCTGTTTCCGGTATTGCTTGTGATGTGAGATGTGAGATGTGAGACTGGGTTGGAGAATTGCACAGGGGAAAATAACGTATCTCTGCCACAATTATAGATGCGGATTTAGTTAAACTAATAAGTTTGCGCTGTGGACCAACACTATACATTGACGGGGAAGGGGGTAGCAATAAAGATAACACCATTAAACAGTTACACAACATAACAGAAATAATAGCGATAGCAGCGTCCCTAGCAACCACCTTGGTAACAATGAACACGTTGTATGTACACAATTTCCTGAAGTACTCTTTGTAATAACTAGCAAACTAAAGATCATATGCATCCACTGCACACATAATCTGAAATAACAACTCATATTTCTCGCATCAAATGACATCAAAAGGCATTTTAATGGCCAAACTAACTTTAAAATAGGCCTTTTACACCGAGAATAAAACGAAGGTCGGCCATGTTTTTTTTTTTATGCGGAGAGAAATTTGAAGATCACGTGACATAGACACCAGCCATTGGAAATGAATGGTGAAAAAAAACATAGGGATCCTACAATTTCAGAGGCGTTTTTGTAGAAATACTACATCCCAAGTTGTGGACCAACGCAGTTATTACACGTTTAGATGTGAGACTGGATTGGTCTGGTTCATAATTGCAGCCTTGAAATGCTCCGTGCCTATATTACAAAATGGTAAACCTCAGAAATCAGGAAAAGTTGTGAGAAAACAATGTGATCTCTGTATCTTCTGAAGCAATTGGAAACAGGTCAGGTTATTTATTTGTACCCGTAGCCTAGGTATATTCTGTTTGCAGAGAAAAAGACAAGGGTTCCATCCTGACACTAAAAATAAACACAAACAACAGACACATCTCTAATAAAGGACTAGTAAAAGTACAAGTATACCCTGCTCAACCAAATCTCAAAATATTTAAAAAAACATTTTAAGAAGGAAAACACTAGTACAAACATGGACCTTCAAAATTCACAATTAAATAAATAAATAAAAATAGGCATCTGTGTGACGCTCCTATGATGTGTTAATGTGTGCAATAGCTGCTGGGATAAAACTGTTTTTATACCGCTTCGTTCTACTCCTTGGGACAAGTAACCTCCGGCCCGAAGGAAGAAGCTTGAATTCTGAGTGCAGAGGGTGGGAGTCATCGTCTAATATGGAGCTGGATAACAGGACTCAGAGAGATCCGAGGAGAGCTGGAGCTTTGATGGAAAACACTGATGGTTTATTTGGAGTTACGGCCAGTGCTTGAATTGGAATGAAAAAGGTGCCAGTACTCTAAAATCAGCAACTTTTTCAAGTCAATTTTATATATACAGCCCACAAACAAGAATTTGGCTACTATAATGCTGGTGGGTTTGTCTCTTTACTACTGTATATTTTAGAAAGGTTCACTGTACTTAAAATTTGTTATGATAGGCAGCGGATATGGCTAAAGCTTAGTAAGGTCAATATTAACTGAAAATATAGCAATCAAAGTCTAGATCTTCTGCTGAAGACACATGAAGCAGAGACCTTTCAGGTGAGAGCCCCTCTGGTGGTGTTCAACATTAATGACAAGGAAACAAAGCTCTGGTCAGAAGCATTTTTTATAAAAAGCTTTAACAAAATTAAGTATTTCTGTACATTTTGAATGCAATCTAACTTTCCAACTCAGAAAACGAAAAACGAAAAAGTGCCAAAAGTCTTCTCACATAGCTGAGCTGCTTTGCAATATACTTCACCACTGAAGAATACAAATATGTATAAAGTAAACTATGATGCAATCTAACTTTCCAACTCAGAAAAATGATAAAGAGCATGAACAAAGAACATGTAAAAACAAATGCAAAATTTGCACAATCTAAAATGAGAAACTGTAACTGCAAGTAACAAAGTCTGAGCCATGGTAAAGAGTTACATTGAACACCAAGCTGATCAGATAACTCCCTGGTTGGTCTGAAGTCCTTCTATCTCCAGGATCTGTACAAATCGGCACATTATGCCAAAAGTCTTCTCACTGGGTGAGCTGCTTTGCAATATACTTCACATTGTTAGAAAAGGCTCCAGAAGGCCATGGGGACATCAGTATCAGGGGCTGGAGCTGGACAGGCTCTTTCATCAGCACTTCTCCTTCCCTTTGCCAGCCAGGACCTCACATACTGTTCCGGATTGAACTGTCCTAGTGATGGTCCATTACATTTAATGAAAACCAGGCTGGACAGTCGGCTGACAGAGAGAGCATTCCTTTTTGCAGTAAGGATATCGTTCATGCAGCTGAATGCCCGCTCACACTCACTAGTGGAGACAGCGATGGTTCGGACTGCTTTCAGTAGAGGCTCCATGGCAGCAGGTGTACGGGATGCCCTGGTTTCCTTGTATTCGCGAAAGCCCTGAACAGTCTCTCTTCTGTCCACTTTCAGCACTTCGCACAAACGTAGCACCTCTACGTCCCCATACTGTACGTCTAACTCCTCTTCAGGCCAACTTCCAGGATGGATAACTTTCATGTCCTGGATTAGCTGATTGTCCCGGGCCTCCCGGCCATGTAATGGGATTTCTCTTGTGCTGACATGAGAGGAGGTTGTGGAAGTCATTCTGTGTCTCAGATTCTCTACCATACTGCGGAAAAACTGACCTGCATGAATCTGTACAAGCCTGCCATTCTCACGCAGGGCAACACCCTTGAAGGACTTCTCAGCTAGAGCTGTATGAACTGTAGTCATGTGTGGGCCAGGCATGGTGACCATGGATTCAAAAACTCGTATTTCTCGAGTTAAGAGCCTATCTGCTGTAGGCAGTGTCATCTCTCTTTTTTGGAGTTGCCGAGAGAGGTCGCTGAGCTCTGTGAGCGCATCGTACATCAGTCCCAGATTGCTGACAAACGTTGCAGATGTGAGCACATCATCCAGGCCCTTGTACTTTGCTCTGTCTCTGGAATCCCTGCTCGTGTCGTTTGCAGCATTTGTGAAGTGATCATGAAGCACTCGGTAGTTTTCCCAGACTGCTCTGACGCTCCTTTCACTTGAAGCCACCCAGCGGATGGACAAAACACGCCCTATCAACCAGGAGACGCTGTCCGACTGCTTGCGCACACTGCGCTAACTGCCTCTGATTTTTGGGGGAGGCATGGAACAAAGAATAGAGTTTGTCAAAAAAGATCTGGAAATGATTGAGCCCTGAGACCTCCTTGACCACATCCCCAACTGCCAGCTCTAGACGATGATTGGAGCAGTGCCACACAAACAGGCTTGGGAATTTACTACACAACTGGGTAGCAACGCCTGTTCTCTTCCCTAGCATGACTGAAGCCCCATCACATGCAAAAGAAACGAAACACTGACCTAAAAAGTCCTCGTTAAAATCTCTTCCAAGACACTCCATTAACGCCTTTGTGATGTCATCAGCCGTTGTTCCATCCAACTCGATCAGCTCCCAAAAAAAACGTTTCGGGCTCAGCATCAGCTAATGCTGAGCGTAGACACACAACAAGCACCGTTTTACCACTAATAGTGGTAGATTCATCGACCAAAACACAGAGTTTTCTTTGGTTTTCTGTAATGTCTTTTGCCATTTTTTTCTTCAGCTCATGAGCTATGTGGTCGATGATTTCGCCACAGGTTTTATTGGAGTGCAAAACCCTGCCCACGTTCAGCCCATTCAGTTTCTGTACATTCAAATCAATTGGCATGTCTGTGAATGGCCGGCTATGTTTGCCAATTTTATATGCCGTTCGAAAAACTCTGATAGTGGTGTCTAATTCAGATTTATGCATAGACTGCACTTGATGTTGAATAGTTTCACGTGAAGCAGATGTAAGGATGTCAGCAGCTTTTACATAGGCTTGTGATTCTTTATGTTCTTTGATTTTTTTTCTCAGGCTAGCTTGTTGTTTGCCCTTGTCAACACCGAAATGAGACACTGCACACTCACCCCATTCAGTTGACAGTTTCAGTCCTTGTCCAGTGTGTATTCCCAAAGATTTGACATCTCTGCATATCCGACATCCTAGCTTCTTATCTTTAAGAAGGAGCCATGCATTGGTCTTGCAAAAATATTGCACCTGGTCCGTTGTCCAGCAGTCAGGTGCATCGCTTTGCCCGGTGTTGGTGGTGGCAGTTGAGCCAGCAGCAGCTAACGTTAGAGGCTCTGGAGGAGGCGGCGGAGCTAGTGCTAATGCTAATGCACTAGAACTTGGAGCAGGAGGATCAACCAAAGAAAGCTCCCCATCAGACA
The DNA here is from genome assembly GCF_902827175.1 of Gymnodraco acuticeps. Lineage (NCBI taxonomy): Eukaryota > Metazoa > Chordata > Actinopteri > Perciformes > Bathydraconidae > Gymnodraco > Gymnodraco acuticeps. The sequence goes on from NW_022990358.1 coordinate 1,882,177, forward strand.
CAATTTCCAACACAGGCACAGCATTCTCTGTATTTGAAGTTTCTTCCGGCGACAACCGCTGTCTTTTTGCACTTTTATTAATCCACGCTAACATTTTAGAAATGCTAATTTGTGACGTGACTTGCTTTCCTTCTCTCGGGGGCGTGCCTGCTCTGTTCTATCACTCTACATAGCCACCCACTGGGTGGGAGTTGCACTGCATAAACACAACACACGTGCATCTAGGTATGTAATTTGTAAAGCATTAAAACATGGTTTTACTAACAGTTTTCAGTATGTTGTTACTTCGGCATTATTATTATTATTATTATTTTGAAACGTGTATTACTATTAAATCACGGTCAAATAGGTTAATTTTGACATAGTCGTTTCCACCACAGTATTTACATGGAGAAGATAAGCCCCGCCCCCTCTCCAGCACGTTCTGTTTGAATGACAGGAGTAAACAGCTGACAGCCGCTGTGAAACTCCAGCGGTTAGAGCGATGAGAATGTCCGTTCGGCACCTCATGACGCATCTACTGAGTACCGGGCGGCTGTATATATATATATGGATGTATAATAAGAACGGCGGGAGAGTGTTGAGTACTGGCACGGTGCATGAGTACCGGAGTACCGCCAGCATGCCGGTACTGAGCAAGAAGTGCCGGTACTCCATGGGTCAGAACCAGAAGTGCCGGTACTGCGTACCGGTGAGTACCGGCCCAATTCCAGCACTGGTTACGGCCGGAGAATTCACAAGACAGGTGGTGTGTCACGAGTTGACACAGCCAGTGCTGGAATTGGGCCGGTACTCACCGGTACGCAGTACCGGCACTTCTGGTTCTGACCCATGGAGTACCGGCACTTCTTGCTCAGTACCGGCATGCTGGCGGTACTTCGGTACTCATGCACCGTGCCAGTACTCAACACTCTCCCGCCGTTCTTATTATACATCCATATATATATATACAGCCGCCCGGTACTCAGTAGATGCGTCATGAGGTGCCGAACGGACATTCTCATCGCTCTAACCGCTGGAGTTTCACAGCGGCTGTCAGCTGTTTACTCCTGTCATTCAAACAGAACGTGCTGGAGAGGGGGCGGGGCTTATCTTCTCCATGTAAATACTGTGGTGGAAACGACTATGTCAAAATTAACCTATTTGACCGTGATTTAATAGTAATACACGTTTCAAAATAATAATAATAATAATGCCGAAGTAACAACATACTGAAAACTGTTAGTAAAACCATGTTTTAATGCTTTACAATTTACATACCTAGATGCACGTGTGTTGTGTTTATGCAGTGCAACTCCCACCCAGTGGGTGGCTATGTAGAGTGATAGAACAGAGCAGGCACGCCCCCGAGAGAAGGAAAGCAAGTCACGTCACAAATTAGCATTTCTAAAATGTTAGCGTGGATTAATAAAAGTGCAAAAAGACAGCGGTTGTCGCCGGAAGAAACTTCAAATACAGAGAATGCTGTGCCTGTGTTGGAAATTGTGTCTGATGGGGAGCTTTCTTTGGTTGATACTCCTGCTCCAAGTTCTAGTGCATTAGCATTAGCACTAGCTCCGCCGCCTCCTCCAGAGGCTCTAAAGTTAGCTGCTGCTGGCTCAACTGCCACCACCAACACCGGGCAAAGCGATGCACCTGACTGCTGGACAACGGACCAGGTGCAATATTTTTGCAAGACCAATGCATGGCTCCTTCTTAAAGATAAGAAGCTAGGATGTCGGATATGCAGAGATGTCAAATCTTTGGGAATACACACTGGACAAGGACTGAAACTGTCAACTGAATGGGGTGAGTGTGCAGTGTCTCATTTCGGTGTTGACAAGGGCAAACAACAAGCTAGCCTGAGAAAAAAAATCAAAGAAGGCAAGGCAAGGCAAGGCAAGTTTATTTATATAGCACTTTCCAACACAAGGCAATTCAAAGTGCTTTACAAAAAATGAAAGAGATTAAGAAAATGGCATTTAAAATCAGTCATTAAAAAGAAAAGCTAATAAAATAAACATTAAAAGAAAAAATACATGGATAAAAGTTACAGTGCAATTAAACATTAAAAGAAAAATTACATGGATAAAAGTTACAGTGCAGTCTAAGATATGAATAGTTCAATTAAAAGCAGCGACAAAAAGAAAAGTCTTCAGCCTGGATTTAAAAGTAGTAAGAGTTGCAGCGGACCTGCAGGTTTCTGGGAGTTTGTTCCAGATATTTGGAGCATAATAACTGAACGCTGCTTTACCATGTTTAGTTCTGACTCTGGGGACAGAAAGCTGACCAGTCCCTGAAGACCTGAGAGATCTGGATGGTTCATAATTTAGCAGGAGGTCAGAAATGTATTTTGGGCCTAAACCATTCAGTGCTTTATAAACCAGCAGCAGTATTTTGAAATCTATTCTTTGACACACAGGAAGCCAGTGTAAAGACTTCAGAACTGGAGTGATGTGATCCACTTTGTTAGTGTTAGTGAGGACTCGAGCAGCAGCGTTCTGAATTAGCTGCAGCTTCCTAATAGATTTTTTAGTGAGACCTGTGAAGACACCATTGCAGTAGTCGAGTCTACTGAAGATAAAAGCATGGACAAGTTTTTCCAAATCCTGCTGTGACATTAGTCTTTTAATCCTAGATATATTCTTTAGGTGATAGTAGGCTGATTTAGTAACAGTTTTAATGTGACTGTTGAAACTCAGGTCAGAGTCCATGACTACACCTAGATTTCTGGCTTTATCTGTTGTTTTGAACATTGCACACTGAAGCTCAGCGCTAACTTTTATACGTTCTGCCTTGGCTCCAAAAACCATTACCCTCAGTTTTATCTTTGTTTAATTGGAGAAAGTTCTGACACATCCAGTCATTGATTGTTCAATGCACTTACTCAGTGTTTGAATTGGAGCATAGTCTCCTGGTGAAATTGTTACGTAAATTTGTGTGTCATCTGCATAGCTATGGTAACTTATTTTGTTGTTCTTCATTATCTGAGCCAGTGGTAGCATGTAGATGTTAAAGAGAAGAGGCCCCAAGATGGAGCCTTGAGGAACCCCACATGTCATATTTGTCAACTCAGATGTGTATTTACCTATAGAAACAAAGTTGTTTCTGTCCTTTAAGTAGGATTCAAACCAATTCAGAACTGTTTCCGAAAGTCCCACCCAGTTCTCCAGTCGGTCTAGTAATATGCTGTGGTCAACAGTGTCAAACGCAGCACTGAGATCTAATAATACTAACACTGAAGTTCTGCCACTGTCTGTGTTTAAGTGGATGTCATTAAAGACCTTTACAAGAGCAGTCTCAGTGCTGTGGTTTGGACGAAAGCCTGACTGGAACACATCAAAACAGTTATTTAAATGCAAGAAATTACTCAACTGTTGAAAAACAACTTTTTCAATGATTTTACCTAGAAATGGGAGGTTTGATATGGGCCTGTAATTGTTCATTACTGAAGCATCTAGATTATTCTTTTTTAAGAGCGGTTTAATGACTGCAGTTTTCAGGGCCTGTGGAAAAATACCTGAGTGAAGAGATTTGTTTACTATATGAAGTAGATCTGAGGCCATGCAAGGCAAAACATCTTTGAAAAATCCTGTTGGAATAATATCAAGGCAGCAAGAGGAGGATTTCAGAAGTTGAATAATGTCCTCTAGGTTTTTATCATTAATCTGATGGAATTGTGTCATGATGTCTGAATTGATGTTAAGTGGAGATAGGGACAACACATTTGCTGTTCCTGATGCAGAGGCACTGACTGCTTGTCTGATTTTCTGAATTTTGTCAGTGAAAAAGGAGGCAAAATCATTGCACGCCCTGGTGGATAGAAATTCAGAGGCTACTGACACTGGGGGGTTAGTTAGTCTGTCGACGGTAGCAAACAAGGCACGTGCGTTGTTTTTGTTTTTGGTAATGATGTCAGAGAAGAACGATTGTCGTGCGTTTTTCAATTCCAAATTATAAAGGCCAAGTCTCTCTTATAGATTTCAAAGTGAACCTGGAGATTTGTTTTTCGCCACCTGCGTTCAGCTTTTCGACATTCTCTTTTTTCTGTTTTCACGGTCATGGCATTTCTCCATGGAGATATTTTCTTGCCAGACACTTCCTTTACCTTAGTTGGAGCAATGGCATCTATAACATTTTTAATTTTTGAATTAAAATGATCTACTAGCTCATTTACTGAGATGTTGGCAGGGGCAAGTGTGGAAGAGAAATTTTGAGTAAACATTTCCCTAGTATTTTCAGTTAAATATCGCTTTGTGGTTACCTCTTTTTGAACATTTTTGTGAACAGAAATAGAGCTCTCAAAGAAAACACAGGAATGGTCAGAGAGTGCAACATCAGTCACCACAACCTTAGAGATATTCAGACCCTTTGAGATAATTAAGTCCAGAGTGTGCCCCTTATTGTGCGTGGGCTCCGTCACATGCTGAGTCAGTCCCATAGCTATCAAGAACACAAAACAGTTCTTTAGCCCCTCTGTCCTGGGGGTTGTCAACATGGATGTTAAAATCACCAACAATGACTAGACGGTCAAAGTCAATACACACTATAGACAGCAGTTCAGTAAAGTCATCAAGAAAGCTTGCACAGTATTTGGGTGGTCTATAGATATTTAGGAACAGAGCTCGAGAGGAGCATTTCAGCCGAAGGGCCACATATTCAAAAGAATCAAAGTTTCCATACGATGTCTTCCTGCATTGAAGGGAATCATTGAACAGAATAGCAACTCCACCCCCTTTCTTATGCATTCTTTCCTGACTCATAAAACTAAAGTTGGGAGGGGTTGATTCGATAAGAACAGCTGCACTGTTATTTTGTTCAATCCAAGTTTCTGTTAAAAACATAAAATCGAGATTGTGCTCAGTGATTAAATCATTGATTAAAATGTTTTTCCTGCCAAAGACCTGACATTTAATAAAGCTAGTTTAAGTTTGTTAAACACACTATCAGTCATGTTTTTTGTAACAAGCTGTGGCTGACATGGAATCACTGCTAAATTAGATACACTCACACAAACGTTTGAGCGCTTCCTGTTTCTATGATTCACCGCTCTTAATCTATTACCTATCAACACAGATATCGGCAAAGCTACTGGCAGGCAGGGCCCCGACATGTCCTGGAAAGAGTTGAGAGTGCCATACGCCCTTGAGCCTGGACCCATCACATATCAGTAAGAGTTTGTTGTGTTTTGTACACACACATCCTTATCAGGCTTCGGAGACTGCAGAAGCCCCCTCGAAGGGAGGGGAGGTGGTCGACGTAGGCACGGTGATGGAGACGGGCTAGATGGTGCGGGGGTAGAGGACATGCTGCCAGGGGGGGGAGGTGGTTGACGTAGGCGCGGTGATGAGGACGGGGGAGATGGTGCGCGTCTCCGCGGTGATTTGGTGGGCGTCGTTGAGGAGCGGGGGTAAAGGACATGGTGCCAGCCCTGCGTATCGCCTTCGTTTGGTCTTTGAACTCCAGGAAGGAATCGGTGCCAACCCTCTGTATCTCCTTTGTGTGTTCATCGATCTCCAGGAGGGTGGGCGAGGGTGAAAGGGTGAACGGAGTATCCTCAAAGGCGTTGACAGGGGGGGGGGGCAGTGGAGACTCCTCCATGTGTCTCATATGTCTCCCATAATCAGAACATTCCTCAGGCGGGTGCAGTGATAATTCTTCAGGGTTTTCTGCGTGATGTGTTGTGTCTTTCTCGTGTTTTGATTCCTCTTGCCGCTTGTCCTTGGCAGAGGGAACAGATTGATGACGCAGGCAGTTGAATATGTTAGAGATAAACAATTTCACTCCTGACTTGTTCAGGCAAACTCCATTTGCCTTGAAAAGATGTCTGCGATCCCAGAAAAAGTTAAAATTGTCAATAAAATGAACAGAATGGTCAGTACAGGCCGTTGAAAGCCAGGTGTTCAGTGCAAACAATCTGCTGAATCTCTCCACTCCTCTTCTGACTGGCGGTAGAGGGCCACTGATGAACACCTCTGCATTTAGAGAGCTGGCAGTTTCCAACAAACATTTAAAGTCTTCTTTCAGCACTTCTGACTGTTGTTTCATAACATCATTTGTTCCAATGTGCAGTACCACATTCTTCACAATCGGATGTTCAGCCCCAATATGCAGGATCTTCTCAGCCAAGTCAGAGACCACATCCTTGGGAAAACAGAGTACTTTGGTGTTGTTCTTATTACACAGACCTTTTACATCTCTTACAGCAGAGTCACCCACAATCAGAGTTTCAGGCCCAGTCGTTAGCTTTCCCTCTAGCCTTTTACTTTTAGAGTAGCTATTGGTCCTTACCCTGCTGCGTGAAGAGGACAGGTTATCCAGGTCATCAGATCTCCGGTTCTCGGTCAGCGGAGCGTATCTGTTCTGGATTGGCACACTTGGTGGTTTAGGAGGATTGTTTGTAATTCTCCCTTTAGCAGCTGTCCACTGCTGTTTCCTAGTATGAATAGGGGTTGAAGAGGCGCTCTTCCTGGGTGATAACAATGCAGGCCAGCCGGTCGCATCACAGATTTCGGAGCTCTGGGCTCTGCCTGTTATCCGTCCTCCCAAATCCCATGGAAGTGATTTACTCTTAGGCTTTGCACCCAGAGAGTTCCAGGGAGGACTATCACTTGTAGATTTATTACCCGGTACACAGCCCTCCTGTTCCTTGGAATCCTTGTAGCTGCTAACTAGCTGTGAGTTAGCATACCCTTCTCCATTACTTTGCAACACTGGTAAAGTCGTGTCATTCCCACGACATAGTCCATTCAATTCCACGTTAACTTCCAACCGTTGCATTTTCATTTCCAACACAGCCATCTCTGTATAAGTTTCTGGAAGTCATCTGTAGAGAACGGAGGCATTTTGCTACCAACTAGCTTAAGCTAAATAGCAGTAGCCTACCAGGCTTTAGCTGTTGCTAGGCCACGCTATTGTAAGACTGACGTCGTCGTAAAAATTTTGAAATATGGCTGAAACCCTCCGTCTATTTACGAAGATGAACTGTCCCAGTGATAAGTTAATGTCCAGGAGCCGCTGCTCGAAGTTTTCAGAGAATAAGAATAGGAAAATCAGCATAAAAAGTAAGCAGAGGCAAGAGCAAGCAGAAAAGCGTCTGCACTGTAAGAAAGATAAGGAGGAAAAAAGAACATAAAGAATCACAAGCCCATGTAAAAGCTGCTGACATCCTTACATCTGCTTCACGTGAAACTATTCAACATCAAGTGCAGTCTATGCATAAATCTGAATTAGACACCACTATCAGAGTTTTTCGAACGGCATATAAAATTGGCAAACATAGCCGGCCATTCACAGACATGCCAATTGATTTGAATGTACAGAAACTGAATGGGCTGAACGTGGGCAGGGTTTTGCACTCCAATAAAACCTGTGGCGAAATCATCGACCACATAGCTCATGAGCTGAAGAAAAAAATGGCAAAAGACATTACAGAAAACCAAAGAAAACTCTGTGTTTTGGTCGATGAATCTACCACTATTAGTGGTAAAAACGGTGCTTGTTGTGTGTCTACGCTCAGCATTAGCTGATGCTGAGCCCGAAACGTTTTTTTGGGAGCTGATCGAGTTGGATGGAACAACGGCTGATGACATCACAAAGGCGTTAATGGAGTGTCTTGGAAGAGATTTTAACGAGGACTTTTTAGGTCAGTGTTTCGTTTCTTTTGCATGTGATGGGGCTTCAGTCATGCTAGGGAAGAGAACAGGCGTTGCTACCCAGTTGTGTAGTAAATTCCCAAGCCTGTTTGTGTGGCACTGCTCCAATCATCGTCTAGAGCTGGCAGTTGGGGATGTGGTCAAGGAGGTCTCAGGGCTCAATCATTTCCAGATCTTTTTTGACAAACTCTATTCCTTGTTCCATGCCTCCCCCAAAAATCAGAGGCAGTTAGCGCAGTGTGCGCAAGCAGTCGGACAGCGTCTCCTGGTGATAGGGCGTGTTTTGTCCATCCGCTGGGTGGCTTCAAGTGAAAGGAGCATCAGAGCAGTCTGGGAAAACTACCGAGTGCTTCATGATCACTTCACAAATGCTGCAAACGACACGAGCAGGGATTCCAGAGACAGAGCAAAGTACAAGGGCCTGGATGATGTGCTCACATCTGCAACGTTTGTCAGCAATCTGAGACTGATGTACGATGCGCTCACAGAGCTCAGCGACCTTTCTCGGCAACTCCAAAAAAGAGAGATGACACTGCCTACAGCAGATAGGCTCTTAACTCGAGAAATACGAGTTTTTGAATCCATGGTCACCATGCCTGGCCCACACATGACTACAGTTCATACAGCTCTAGCTGAGAAGTCCTTCAAGGGTGTTGCCCTGCGTGAGAATGGCAGGCTTGTACAGATTCATGCAGGTCAGTTTTTCCGCAGTATGGTAGAGAATCTGAGGACACAGAATGACTTCCACAACCTCCTCTCATGTCAGCACAAGAGAAATCCCATTACATGGCCGGGAGGCCCGGGACAATCAGCTAATCCAGGACATGAAAGTTATCCATCCTGGAAGTTGGCCTGAAGAGGAGTTAGACGTACAGTATGGGGACGTAGAGGTGCTACGTTTGTGCGAAGTGCTGAAAGTGGACAGAAGAGAGACTGTTCAGGGCTTTCGCGAATACAAGGAAACCAGGGCATCCCGTACACCTGCTGCCATGGAGCCTCTACTGAAAGCAGTCCGAACCATCGCTGTCTCCACTAGTGAGTGTGAGCGGGCATTCAGCTGCATGAACGATATCCTTACTGCAAAAAGGAATGCTCTCTCTGTCAGCCGACTGTCCAGCCTGGTTTTCATTAAATGTAATGGACCATCACTAGGACAGTTCAATCCGGAACAGTATGTGAGGTCCTGGCTGGCAAAGGGAAGGAGAAGTGCTGATGAAAGAGCCTGTCCAGCTCCAGCCCCTGATACTGATGTCCCCAAGGCCTTCTGGAGCCTTTTCTAACAATGTGAAGTATATTGCAAAGCAGCTCACCCAGTGAGAAGACTTTTGGCATAATGTGCCGATTTGTACAGATCCTGGAGATAGAAGGACTTCAGACCAACCAGGGAGTTATCTGATCAGCTTGGTGTTCAATGTAACTCTTTACCATGGCTCAGACTTTGTTACTTGCAGTTACAGTTTCTCATTTTAGATTGTGCAAATTTTGCATTTGTTTTTACATGTTCTTTGTTCATGCTCTTTATCATTTTTCTGAGTTGGAAAGTTAGATTGCATCATAGTTTACTTTATACATATTTGTATTCTTCAGTGGTGAAGTATATTGCAAAGCAGCTCAGCCATGTGAGAAGACTTTTGGCACTTTTTCCTTTTCTGAGTTGGAAAGTTAGATTGCATTCAAAATGTACAGAAATACTTAATTTTGTTAAAGCTTTTTATAAAAAATGCTTCTGACCAGAGCTTTGTTTCCTTGTCATTAATGTTGAACACCACCAGAGGGGCTCTCACTTGAAAGGTCTCTGCTTCATGTGTCTTCAGCAGAAGATCTAGACTTTGATTGCTATATTTTCAGTTAATATTGACCTTACTGAGCTTTAGCCATATCCGCTGCCTATCATAAAAAATGTTAAGTACAGTGAACCTTTCTAAAATATACAGTAGTAAAGAGACAAACCCACCAGCATTATAGTAGCCAAATTCTTGTTTGTGGGCTGTATATATAAAATTGACTTGAAAAAGTAGCTGATTTTAGAGTACTGGCACCTTTTTCATTCCAATTCAAGCACTGGACACAGCGGTTGCCAAACCAATTCTGAAGAACTCTTTCTGTAGCTCGAGGTTTTAACTAATTCGGAGTGTAATAATCAACATTCTTTATCAGTGAGACGAAACAATTATGGACCCTGAATCTAAGCTCCCGTCCATAGAAAAGAATGTGCGCCAGGCAACCTACGTCCCTGAACAGTAATCTACCTTATGGCGGCTTGTGCTCTGTCATAGACTGGCAACAACAATGCGCCCAAGCTGCCCCTCCTTAAGAGATAGCAGCAATACCCAAGGCCGTAGAACTATGCCATGGAAAGGAGACAGTAAAGAGAGAAAACGATGAACTGGGTCGAAGGTTGAATACCTAAGCAAATGATTCCCTGACACAGGAGTTATTTTTGTTTCATGCCACATGTCTGACCTGTCACGTTGAATGAGCGTTTGTGCACATGATGCACCCTCTCCTGTAGCAGGCAGAGGGTTTGTGCCATGTAGTCTGCAGATCTCACAGCTGAGCGGGTTCCACCGCGAGGCTGCTTCAGCAGGCGGAGAGCATCGTGAGGATGCACCACCTCTTTACGGACCCGTCTCAGACTCCTAGGAGGAGAAAAAGTCACAAAATCAAACAAAATTGTGTTATTTTTTGGGAGAATCGTAACTTTTTCCATACATTTTTCTGAAATAATGCAATAAATGGCTTGCATGCAAATTAAAAACTCTTTAGTGTACATGATCGCAGAATTATATTAAAATATAAATTACTATTTTAAAATGAACTCACTCTTCTCTTGAGTACTTGTAAGCATCGTCAACAATTTTCTTTGCCTCCTCAAAACAGGTTTGAAGAAGAGGACTGCAGAGTTGTTCCCCTGCAAAGAACACATTTGTCAAATATCGCAATCATTTGGAATTAACCAGTAATGTTACACAAATAGAGAATTTAAACAGTGTAGCTTACCTGCTGGTTTGGAGTGAGCAGGAATCAGGCAGACGCCCAGCACAAGAAGGGCAGAGAGAAGCATCTCTAATAAAAAATAAGAAAAAGTCAATACAAAACTAAATCTAAAGTTGCTATGTTTTAGCATAATGTTACACCAAAATATCAAAACATCCCAATAAAACACAAATGTTCTTGCCTGTGTCTGTGAAGACTCCTGTGAAGATTTGAGTTGCTCTTGAAAATGTGGAGTGTGTGATGCTGTTTCCTTCTTATACTCAGCGTGCGGCCTCGATGCCTCGCCCCCGAGCTGATTAAGTGAAGATAATGTCCGTAAAATGCAGTTCCTTCTTCCTTCTCTCCGTGTTGCAGCAAACCCTTTACCCTTATCAGTTATTGTTTTTGGTCAACTTATGTGAAAACTGTAATGTTTAATAAGTAACTGCATTATTATACTACCATTTACAGTATTTTAAGTGGGAAGGTAAGTAAGTAAGCTGTTGAATACATTATTTTCTTATTTTCATTGTTTTTTGTTTTTAAAGCATTTTTATACCATTTTAAAAAATAAAACTTTTCTACTTTTGGACATTCTGTGGGCACATTTTTGTCTTTTTTTTTACTGGAGAAATATTTTGTATCCCACATTTAAAAATATATATATTAGCAGCACTTTGACAGTTTTCTTTATATCGCTTGTTTACTGTTGCCATTGGCTGATGGCCCTCAGTGTTACTGCCAGGGAATAATTCCCCTTACATGTCATCTTTCATTTCAAACCTTTATTTATCCAGGTGTATCCCTTGAGATCATTGATCTCTTTTTCAAGGGAAATTGAAATCCTAATATTTATCCTAATAATTATAAAGGTGTGCCTTGGAAATATGTTTCATAAATTGTAACCGTTTGAGACCCACTGAGATAACTTAAACTAAAGTGAACTATCTAAACCTTTACCTCACTGAGCTGTAGTTATCAGCCTCAATTCAACAACAATGTTGAATGTTGCAACAAGTCCTCCAACTCATACGACCAAATAGGTCGATTGTTCCGACCCATAATACGACCCACAGGAGCGTTTTCAATCAAAGGGAGCGTCAGCCTGTATACCTTTACGACCCACAGGAGCATTTTAAACTAGAGAATGCAATTCCTGAAGAAATTGCTAGTGAGAATGCTTTATACTGAAAAGCTGACGCTAAACTGCTATGCTGAAATGTAATGTCTAAGAAGAAAGTGAAGAATTTAGATTGAAATGGTACATGAACACTGGGGGCTTGAATGTGTGATGAGAGAAGAAAATAAAGTAAAAAGGCTTGGAAAAGCAGCAGAATATTTGAACGGCAAACGTTTGAAACTAACTTGATGGCGAATGATCTGTCGCCATGCCAATGGCATTTGATGACATCCCATAATACGCTTAGATGCGTTGATGGCTGAATCGTTACCAAACTGTGAAGTTTTGGGCCGTTTGGAGCATTTTCACTGAAGTTATGAGAAAACCGTGTTTCATGTGAGCATTGTGTTGCCATGGCAACGGCATTGAAGAAATCTCAAAACTGTCCCGTAGATGTCTTCACGGCTTGACTGTTAGCACACATGTGAAGTTTGAGCACTTTCATAGGAGTTATAGCAACTGTCATGGCTTGGCTCTCAGCCACAACAAACGCGCGACAGAAAACGAGGACGTGAATAGGAAACGAGAGTTTATTCACTGCTGCCGAAGGACACAAACAGGCGAAACAAACTACTAAACAAGAGGTCAGCTGGTCGTGGGCTGCTCTTCGCGCTGCGTCCTCCTGCCAGAGCGAGGAGCGAGGAGCGAGATCCGGCCCGGTCCTTTATCCGGCTAGCTCCAGCAGCCAGGTGTCCTCAATCCCAGCTGATAGACCAAAGGGAAAACCTTAACGGAACATACACACACCAGAGATAACAAGGCAGGGGTTCGTCACACCCCCCCCCCCCCTTAAAGTCGGTGTCCCCAGGACCACCGGCACACCAACCCTGACAAAAAATAAATAAATACCAGACATACGGCACCCCACTTCCAACAAAACCCAACAATTGCAACATAAACCCTCACATCTGCCAGCCGCTCCTCCACACCCAGCCACATCTTTAGCAACACAGGTAACGCAACCTGAGAAGCACACTTTAAAGGATGGGCAGAGCGAGAACGATTTATTAACCAGTATGACAGACATTACAATTACCGTCACGGCCCATGCTTCCTCAGTTGTAGCAGTTTTCACTGGCTTTACTGCAATGCACCGCCACATGGCCAATGTCGCCACACCTGTAACATTTCACCCTACTGCAACGTCTCTGGATGTGACCAAGCCCACCGCAGGAATAGCACTTCCGGTCGTTGGCATGCCCATAGTCACGAGGCCATGTGTCCTTGGTCTCCACACCGATAGCAGGAACATTTCCTTGGCCTCTTCCTCGACCCCTGTTGCGCCGCCATGACCACCATCAACGCTGCCGCCACCACGACCGCCATCAACAGGCACAGGAACCCATCTTCTAAACAACAACTCATTATGCAACATGTATCCACTTGAAGTGTTTTCCCCCTGTGCAACTGGCGCAACACAGTCAAAAAGGTTCTTTCAACGAAAGAATCCTGACGTTGCTCCTCTCCCACCTCATGGTGTGTAAGTACTACCGAAACTCAGACAAAGATGGAACCTCCACTGTGTCAGTTGAATTTCCATCTGGTAGCAAGTCATGATCCCTTTTGGCCCTAGCACGTGTGATCACACACGAGGCCGTGACGTCTGGCATCACTGTAGAGCACTTCTCAGATCCTGACTCAATCAGACCACCAGTGGACTAACACAAGAGGGAACATCAGCCCCAGACTCTACCACCTGCCAAACCGTTACCCAGAATGAAATGTATCCCCTTGATTGGAAAAGGGGACGTACACCAATAGCTACCTCCCCTTTAACAAGGTCACAGTCAAGATACATCTTATGAACAGGAACAGGGAAAACCATTAATCCCATCCCCCGACTCCGAAACCGTGTCACCAGTGTCACTTTTCTCAGACAAAGGCAGAACAGAGTCAACGATAAAGGAGTCAAATGCACCGGTATCCCTCAATTTTAATTGGAACTCTGACATTGCTACCTACCAATGACACCAAGCCCTCTCTTATAAAAGGATCATAGGACGCCAAAACCTCTGATTCCCATAAGTGGTCCGTAAGCACCTCGTTACACAGCAGCTTTTCACAGGAACAGCTAATGCAACTGGTTTACCCACAAATCTTCCTCCCTTGGATTTTGCTCTAAGCACCGGACATTCTGGTTTCCAATGGCCTTTCTCACGACAATAGTTACAAGTATCCTCAGATTTTTCCCAAGCCACTTTCTTTGGATCCATCCCCAATGAACCAACATCAACAGCCCTTCTACTTCCATCAAAAACGGGTAGAGCTCCCGCGCGCCCTCCGAACCTGCCCTTATGAAGTAACACAAACTCATCCGCTGCCACCGCAGCTTCGGACACCGAAGTAACCCTGTGTTCTATTATATAAGTAGCAATGTTGTCAGGAAGAATGTTTTTGAACTGTTCCAAAATCATGAGTTCACCCAAATTGTCAAAAGAAGTGATGTCCAGAGCAGCTAACCAACGTTTAAAATGAACCGACAAATCCCTCGCCATTTCCACATATGTTTGACCCTGTTTTTTCTCCAAGAACCTAAAACGCTGTCGATAAGCCTCAGGAACGAGTTCATATGCTCTAACCACCGCCAATTTTATATTAACATAGCTAGAGCTATCCTCCAGACATAACGCGGAATATGCAGACTGTGCTCTTCCTGTGAGCACACACTGAAGCATCAGGGCACAGTCTGCATCCAGCCAATCCCTAGCCTTAGCTACCCGTTCAAAAAGCAAAAAAAAAGTGTCAGGATCACTTTCATTAACTTGCGGTAACAAGCGCAAATTGTTAGCATCGAACCGATGAGGAGACCTGGGCACCTGTTCACTGTGCCACTCACCCAACACCGCACCATCTCTGACCATAGAAAGACGTTGTCCTTCCATATCCAGTTTGGCTCTCTCAGTCTCCTGCCGCATCCGCTCCACTGCAATTTCCTTTTCACACTCCATCTCATACCCTCATTTGTCATGACTCAGCTGCAACAATAACATCTCCTTCTGCTGCTCAAAGGACAATGAACTAGCCTGAAAATAGGTTTTAACAAAACCCTCTCGTCCTTTGCAGCAAACACTCCTGTCTCACTTAATGTCGACACTATAGAGTCTTTTATGTTGTCTTTCACCCTTCTATCACCGACAATAGACACAGAGAAATGCTCAGCAATTAAGAGCAGCTGCTCTCTTGAGAAAGTGGCAAGAGACTCCTGAGACGGAGCTTCAATAAATGCCTCTACGTCAGCCATCTTAATTTACACCGACCCCTCACCGGAACACAACACCGGACCTTTAAACCGAAAGAAGAGAACAAAAACAAAAACCAACCGGACAGATACCACCACGTTTATTATGCGTCCAAAGTGGAACACTAATTTTTTGATTGGAGTTTCCCCACTAACTCACCATCCCACTGACTAATCTCCTCCCTAGTCTTCATGCAGTTACTTGTGGTGGGTATTTATGCACTGGAGACCGCTAATCCAGCAAAGCGACTAGCAAGCTAGCAACACTACTGAGACCACGGCCATGCTCCCAAGCCAAGGCTTCAACCACTTTCTCCGCAACACTACACACCCCGCTCAACGATCCCAAGGGAACCGCCGCTTAACCTCAGGGAAAACTCCGCACCGTTCCGCACTGCTCCACATGCAACGCACCAACAAACCCACACAAGAGAGAAAGGAAAAAACAAAAACGAACAGCTGACCACGGCTAAGAACAACTAGAAGCAACCACTCTCCCGAAATATAATACCAAACAAATCAAAGCATCACAAAGTAATCAAATCAGTCCCCCAAACAACAATCTGAAATCTAATGTCCTTCCCACAACGAGCCGAAACAAAGAAACCGGCCGCACTGCAAACGCTCCCAACAAACGCGCTCCCAACAAACATACACGCGCACCAACTCCCAACACAAATCTCACCTATCCGTTGCTGTACCACAGATAAAAAGAAGTGGACGAGCCCCCAGCTGTCATGGCTTGCTCTCAGCCACAACAAAACGCGCGACAGAAAACGAGGACGTGAATAGGAAACGAGAGTTTATTCACTGCTGCCGAAGGACACAAACAGGCGAAAAACAAACTACTAAACAAGAGGTCAGCTGGTCGTGGCTGCTCTTCGCGCTGCGTCCTCCTGCCAGAGCGAGATCCGGCCCGGTCCTTTATCCGGCTAGCTCCAGCCGCAGGTGTCCTCAATCCCAGCTGATAGACCAAAGGGAAAACCTTAAAGGAACATACACACACCAGAGATAACAAGGCAGGGGTCGTCACAACATCGTCTTTTATGGCGAGGGATGCGTTTCCATGGAAACGGCATAAAATGAAACCCCATAATTGACGTGAGAGCTGTTGAGGGCTGGACCGTTAACCATTATCTGAAGTCTGGTGCTGTTTTGACCCTTTCATAGGCGTTAGGACAATCAATCAATCAATCAATGTTTATTTTATATAGCCAATATCCCAAATGCTAACTTTGTCTCAGTGGACTTCACAGTTTGTACAGAATATCAGTATGACAATACGACACCCCCCTTAGACCTCACATCGTACAAGGACAAACTTCCAGAGAGAAAACCACAGTTCAAAGGGGAAAATGAGAGAGAAACCTCAGGGAGAGGAAAAGAGGAGGGATCCTCTTCCCAGGACGTGTGT